>NC_083894.1:22938708-24188708 GCF_032452875.1 Bos javanicus
CACATTATTATGCAAAGAAATGCTCTCCAGCCACATGTCTGTAGCACATGCAGGTAATTTAATACTTTTTAAATTAAAAAATCCTAATTTACTGTAAGAATTTTCCATGTGTTGTATTTATTCTGCCAGTTTGAATTCTGATCCTCTCCTGTCTCTCACTTTTTTGATAGTCATGAAATCTTCAATGCCTGCCTATTGATGGCAAGCATATAAAATTACATATTTCACAAAACTTGTCTTAGACCTGGATCATCATTTCCTCTTTTACCAGAAGTTAGACTGCATCTTGGCTAAAGTCAAGATTTTGTGAATTTGGAGAAATGTGACATGTTTATATTTAGTAATGACATATAGAGCTTGCAATGCTATAATTCCCCAGTTATTTTGTAATACTCTCTTTATATAGTATATTTAAAAATTATTTGTTCCCAGAGCACCTTTTATTTTATTTATATTTTAAATTTAGATCTTAAAATGCTTTTGTTAAAGATTTATGAGAATAAAAATATATAGTGTTCAATAAAAATATTCTCTCCTGAAGAGGTTCAGTTCACTCACTCAGTCATGTCTGACTCTTTGTGACCCCATGGACTGCAGCACACCAGGCTTCCCTGTCAATCACCAACTCCTGGAGCTTGCTCAAACTCATGTCCATCAAGTCAGTGATGCCATCCAACCATCTCATCCTCTGTTGTCCCCTTCTCCTGCCTTCAATCTTTCCAAGCATCAGGGTCTTTTCTAATGAGTCAGTTCTTCACATCAGGTGGCCAAAGCATTAGAGCTTCAGCTTCAGCAGCAGTCCTTCCAATGAATATTCAGGACTGATTTCCTTTAAGATTGACTGGTTTGATATCCTTGCAGTCCAAGTAGTCCAGTAGTCAGATAATCTCCTATTCACTGATTCAAATCTCTGTCTTCTTTTTACATTATTTATAAGCATTAATCGGAGAAGGCAATGGCAACCCACTCCAGTACTCTTGCCTACAAAATTCCATTGGACGGAGGGGCCTGGTGGGCTGCAGTCCATGGGGTCGCTACCTCTGCTGCTGCTGCTAAGTCACTTCAGTCGTGTCTGACTCTGTGCGACCCCATAGACAGCAGCCCACCAGGCTCCCCCGTCCCTGGGATTCTCCAGGCAAGAATACTGGAGTGGGTTGCCATTTCCTTCTCCAATACATGAAAGTGAAAAGTGAAAGTGAAGTCACTTAGTCGTATCCAACCCTCAGCAACCCCATGAACTGCAGCCTTCCAGGCTCCTCTGTCCATGGGATTTTCCAGGCAAGAGTACTGGAGTGGGGTGCCATTGCCTTCTCTGTTATTACCTCTAGACTGCAGCCATGAAATTAAAAGACGCTTACTCCTTGGAAGGAAAGTTGTGACCAACCTATATAGCATGTTCAAAAGCAGAGACATTACTTTGCCAACAAAGGTTCATCTAGTCAAGGCTAAGGTTTTTCCTGTGGTCATGTATAGATGTGAGAGTTGGACTGTGAAGAAGGCTGAGCGCCAAAGAATTGATGCTTTTAAACTGTGGTGTTGGAGAAGACTCTTGAGAGTCCCTTGAAAGGAGATCCAACCAGTCCATTCTGAAGGAGATCAGCCCTGGGATTTCTTTGGAAGGAATGATGCTAAAGCTGAAACGCCAGTACTTTGGCCACCTCATGCAAAGAGTTGACTCATTCGAAAAGACTTTGATGCTAGGAGGGATTGGGGGCAGGAGGAGAAGGGGACGACAGAGGATGAGATGGCTGGATGGCATCACTGACTCGATGGACGTGAGTGTGAGTGAACTACGGGAGTTGGTGATGGACAGGGAGGCCTGGCGTGCTGCGATTCATGGGGTCGCAAAGAGTCGGACACGACTGAATGACTGATCTAATCTGATCTGATACTTATTAATTTGGGCTTCCCAGGTGGCTCAATGGTTAAAAAAAAAAAAAAAAATTCTGCCTGCCAATGCAGGAGACACAGGAGACACAGGTTCGATACCCAAGTCAGGAAGATCCCCAGGAGGAGGAAATGCAACCCATCCAGTATTCCTGCCTTCGATGTCCCATGGACAGAGGACCTTGGTGGGCTATAGTTCATGGGGTTGCAAGGAGTTGGACATGACTGAGCGACTGAGAGCAAGTGAATAAATTGGAATACTTGATGTCCTTGCAAAAGGATACCAATAACAGTTTTATTTTTTTTTAAAAAAACTCCCCAATAGTTTAAAAAACAATTCATTTACATTATTATGATGACATCCAAGAAGTACTATTTCTAGCAAAAGATGCAGAAATAAAAAGCACTTTCCAGACTATGAAAAGCCCAGCACTCTCATAAAATACACACATATTAAATAACTTTCTCATTCCTTCCTTTTGGAATCATAAATTGTTATAAATATGTACTACCTCAAATTACATTTAAAAAAGAGGAAATGTCAATCCAATAATATAGGAAAGAGCTAAGAAACATATTCAATATATGTGAAGGTATTAGCATATATATTGGCAGGAAAATAGAGCAATACATATACCATGCTATGCTATGCTAAGTCGCTTCAGTCGTGTCCAACTCTGTGTGACCCCATAGACGGTAGCCCACCGGGCTCCCCCGTCCCTGGGGTTCTCCAGGCAAGAACACTTGGAGTGGGTTGCCATTTCCTTCTCCAATGCAGGAAAGGGAAAAGTGAAAGTGAAGTCGCTCAGTCGTGTCTGACTCTTAGGGACCCCATGGACTGTAGCCTACCAGGCTCCTCCGTCCATGGGATTTTCAAGCAAGAGTACTGGAGTGGGGTGCCATTGCCTTCTCCGAATACATATGAGAAAGAGTTAAAAATAGTGCTAAGTACAAATAGTACTAAGACAGAAATATATTGTGGATTAATTTAAAGCTAGAGATATCAATGTCCTTCAACATGGCTAGAGTCAGATTATTTTCATATTACTACAGGAAATATTTTAATAGGACAAAACCAGACTCTCTCTGATACCATTTTTGCTAGAGTCAAAGATACACAAAAGTCGCCTATCTTTTTAAAAAAGGCTATCCATAAATTGTAGAATCTTTAATTGTAACTTAGTTTGATTTGCAGATATTGTTAAGGGAAAAGAATGCAGGCAGTTATTGCAAGGATAACTACATGAACAGGAAGCAGAATATCCAGTGATGGGAAAATGAGTACATTTGACAGAGTTCTCAAGAAGCTGAAGAACAAAGTGCCTCATGCAAACAGAAGTATATACTATATGTGCACAGGGTCTGAAGGATAAGAAAACCTACTTAGTTATCTATAGGAAAAAAGTCAACACTCTGCATTAAACAGGTGGCATAATTACCCACACTCTTAGGAGAGAGAAGTAACCTGAAAGTTTGTCATGCCTGTGTTACTCTTATGAATAGAGCAGTGACAGTAATGGCAAGGTAATGTTTATGTACTCAATTACTTCTTATCGAGTGATTACTATGAGTCAGCCATTCCATAACCATTTTTCAGAATACAAACAACACTTCAGAATGGATATTATTGCTCCCATTTAACAAAAAAGGAAAAATGAAGCTTGGACCAAGAAGCAGACCTGTAAACACAAGCTGGATTTATTAGTTAATCATATTTCAAAGAAAGAAAGTGAAAGTCGTTCAGTCGTGTCCAACTCTTTGCGACCCCATGGACTATAGAGTCCATGGAATTCTCTAGGCCAGAATACTGGAGTGGGTAGCCTTTCCCTTCTCCGGGGGATCTTCCCAACCCAGGGATGGCACCCAGGTCTCCCAAATTGCAGGCAGATTCTTTACCATCTGAGCCACAAGGGAAGCCCAAGAATACTGGAGTGGGTAGCCTATCCCTGGGGTCTCCTGCTATGCAGGCAGATTCTTTACCAACTGAACTATGAGGGAATCCCATCATATTTCAAAATTGTATAGAAAACCATTTTGGAAACACAAGAAACGGGTTTGTGAGAAGGAGGTTAGAAGTCTAGAAATGAGCATTAATAAATTTTATCTTTTCTAATTAAAGATTATTACTTAATTTTTTTCTAATTATATGAGAATATATATATATGGTAATGGTCATTCATTAACATTTTCTGGCTACTAAGCACCTTTTAAATACTCTCCATCTGGGGGACTTGTGTACCTTATAAATCCTGCTTATGGACAGTGGAGATGTAAAAACTAGAGTGTGAGCATGTGACATAGATATCATGGGTAAAACACACCCATGCAAATTGCTTTCCAAGTTTGCTGCCATGTGGCATCCACATTCAGGCCAACGCATTACCAAAGGCACCCATTCTCTTAGAGAAGTCATGACATCTTGTGCCCAGTGTCAGCAATGCAATTTTCTTGTGCCTTTTCTGGAAGCAGTGGTGGTCAAGTCTTCACTCTGAAGCTGAGTGAATAAATTGAGTACTGAGTATCCTTTAGTAATTCCCTTATGGCCTGAAGTAGACTCTGTTTATTTGTCTAAATGACTGTATTGTCATGGATGTGGTAGGTTAGCTAGATTTTCTTGACCTTGGAGTAGTGGCTTCCTACTGTAGGAGGCATCCTCTGTGTCCTGTGCCTCCTGGCAGTGCCCTGCCCTCTTGTCACCCAAGCTGTATGCTCTAGGGGTTCCCCCAAGAGGGCTGCGTGGGTCCTTCTGTTGTGGCAGGCTGACTGTGTGGGTGGAAAGGCTTGGTTGGCCGCTACTCTGGCTGACTGCCAGGCCCTGCCTGTGGGGATGCTGCTGGCTGCTGTTGAGCGAGGCCTGGTCCCTAGGTGGCTGGTGGTGGAATCCTAGGGGCCCCTCGCGATTAGTGCTGGTTCAGTGGTGGGTGGAGCCAGGGTCCTGAAGACTGGGGCAGTTGCCTACCCACTGGCAGATGAAGCCAGATCCTGGGGCTAGGTCTGGACTACTGGCAGGCAGAACTGATTCCTGGAGTCTGGCTGCAGGGCCAGGGATCCCAGAGCTTGCTTCAGATTGTTGAAGGGAAGGCCAAGTCATAACATAATTGAGTACGGGGTCCAGGGTGTCAGAAAGGTGGTGCTGGCCCGCTAGTGGGCTGGGCTGGGGTCAGCTGGTCCCAGGCTGCAGCCGGGGATCATAACTTCCTTGTTTCTGGTGTCTGTCTGCTTGCGGGTGAGGCTTCCTGGTGGGAGGGCGGGGCCTGCTCACTGGTGGGTGGAGCTAGGTTCTGGCCCTCCAGTGGGTTGAGTTGCAGTTCAGGACCCTGTCTGGGCACAGCTGTGGGCCCTTTAGTCTTTTATTAGCCTGATTGCTTATGGGGTTGTTTGGCTTGAGGAGTCCCAGATTCAGCTGGACGGAGGCTTCTGACGCATGCGTCAGTGCCAGCGTCCTCGGCTTTCTCGCGAGAAGGCACTCCCGGGTATGGCTATGCCAGAGTCTGTGTTCCTGAGGGAGCTGCAGGCGACCACCACGCACAACCAGCTCTCCAGGAGACTCTCCGAGACCAGCAGGTAGGTCCGGCCCAAGCGCTTTTCAAATCAATGCCTTTGCGTGAGATTTTGTGTGTGTCCTTGAAGAGTGAAGCCTCTGTTTTACTCAGTCCTAGGGGGCTCCTGCAGTAAAGGCCTGCTAGGCCCCAAAGCCAGATGTTCTGGGGCCTGTCTTCCTAGTGCCGGACCCCTGGGCTGGGGAGCCTGACGTAGGGGTTCAGAATTCTCACTCCTGTGGGAGAACTTCTGGAGGGTGTAATTACCCCCCAGTTTGTGGGTCACCCATGCCTTGGTGTAGGATTTGAGTGTACTGCGTGTCTGCCTCCCCTCCCTGTGTCTCCTTGTGGTTCTTGTCTTTAGTGGTTGAAGATCTTTTCTGGTAGGTTCCAGAGTTTCTTGTTTTGTTTTATGGTTTTCTATGGATAGTTGTAATTTTGGTGTGCTCCTGAGAGGAGGCAAACTCGGGGCTCCTCTACTACATCATCTTGGCCACTCCAAAAAAATTGGGTTTGTTTGTTTTCCATCTGCTTGCTCATTTTTTTTAATTCATAGCCTTTATTTCCTGAAAATTGTATTTAGAAAATTCAATAATATGCTTTAAAAACACATAGACAAAAAAAAACTCCTAGAATCCTACCAGTTGGAAATACACAGTTAATATATCAATCATAGTCTTTTCAAATATCTCTATATGCATTGAAATGGTATGCACATACTCACCTACACATGCATACTACTCATAACTATATGTTGAATGAGATAGTTCCTATTATATATTTAGGGTGAAGTGCCAATGATGCTGAAAATATAGGCAGACAAGTAACATTAATTAATTGTAACACATTAATAGATGTTAAGCATATTGGCAGAGGATTAATTAGAAGATAAAGCCCCTCCTCAAAGACCAGACCAAAACATTCCAGGACCAAAACATTCATTCCTCCAGTTACAATTTGGGAGCCTTAGTGACTTTCCACAACTTATACTCAGCTAAACAAAGCTGTCACTTCCTCCTTCTCAGAGGTGACCCATGTCCAACTACTAATTGGGGATGAGTTGAAAAGGACCAGCCGTCTTACCTCAAATTGAGACAACTCTATACGGCCGTCCCAGCTTCAGACGTCTCCGCAGGATCTGTGGCTACATCATAGGTAAACCTCTCTCGGCCCCAAATCCTGTTTCTTTCACCGCATTACACATGTCGAAATCAATCCCTGTAAACTTATATGTTATTCATTTCCATAAAAGCCTGCTTTCCAGAGAATTCTATCGCAATGATAGCAAACCATTCCTGAGAACCAATCAAAGAGAATACTCAACACTTGGGGCCTGGGATCCAGGTGGGCTGAGTATGTGAGTATCAGGGATTCCTAAGATATAAACAGTACTTCCGTGTTTTCTGTTTTCCTCTCCATGAGAGAAGTGAGAAGCATCATTTTCTAAAACACTTACGTCAGGCCAGTAGAGCACAAGATAAAGAACTCGGATAAATAAAGTTTAGGAAATTTTGTGTGACTTCGAGAAAAGCATGAGAGTAAATCCCCTTCCCTGGCGCATGCCTGTGTGGAGGTATTCTGAACAGCAGAATGAAAAGAGAAAGAGCGATAGCCTGCTGCCGCCAGCCTTTGGTGAGTCAAGGGTGTATGAATTGCTGTGGGCCAAAAGGAGGTTGTCAGATGTGACTCAGTCAGTCATCTAGAAAGGACCTTACCACAAAGAGCTTCCTGCTAGAGTAAGTAGATGCTTGAAGAAGAATACATCATACCATTAAAGAATATTGAAAGAAAGTAAAACCAGGACTCTCATATAAAATACATACCAAAGATTTGAGCTTATTTCCTAATGAGGAAATCATTTAGTGTTCACAACTAGTTTAAAAACAAATCTAAAGTATGGACAAATTTATAAGCCCATTGGGAATGTTAAAATTAACTTGCTTAATAGATACAAAACTGGCAACAATCCACAGGACAGTGGTCAGTTGCATTCCACTAAACACAATTTGCATTTCTATGGACATAAATTATTTGCATTACTATCAATTTTCTGTAACATATAGTTGTACAATAGAGGAAAAGATACTCAGACAAGTGACCTATATAGAAAGCCACAAATATTCAGATATCACCAAAGGACAGAAGCTGAAGGGCATCTCAGAACAGCAGCAGAAGAGTGCATGGTCCATGTAAAAGCTTCATGATATGAAAGTGCCCAACCATCCCACAAATTGGCCATAAATGAATGATTACTTTGGATTCTTGCTGGGACAGTGAACATGTATTAGTCAAGGAGAGGCAAGAACAACATGAGGAAAAAGGTCTGTGTTGTCGTTACTTCATTGCTGTCTCCTAGGACCTGCCCATCACTGGAAAAGCAAGAGGCTTCACGGTGGGTAGGGAAGGACTGGAAAGAGGCTGCACGGTACAGAGGCCACTGTTGGCGCCTGTGGGTAGAGAGGGATGAGCTTTAAATCAAATAGAAGCTCACATTTTTGTATAGACTGGTCTAGAGTTGATAGTGAGACTATTTTATTGCCTAAAATATTTTGCCTGCAAAATATATTGTGCTGGTTTGCACCTCCTCATCGGTTCCTTGCTCTTTCCTGCCCAGCTTCTTGCCCAGGAGAGCCCTGCATTTCCCTGGCTCCCATGTGCTTTGGCTTCTGATTGTGTGCATCCAGTTAAGGCACTAGAAGGACCTCAGGGAGAGGGAGGAAAGGGAATCTAAAGTATTCATTTCACTTACACCCTCTTTGTTGCTGCTGTTTAGTCGCTAAGTCATGCCCTACTCTTCTGTGACCCCGTGGAAGTAACACAAGCTGGAATTAAGATTGCCGGGAGAAACATCAATAACCTCAGATATGCAGATGACACCACCCTTATGGCAGAAAGTGAAAAGGAACTCAAAAGCCTCTTGATGAAAGTGAAAGTGGAGAGTGAAAAAGTTGGCTTAAAGCTCAACATTCAGAAAATGAAGATCATGGCATCTGGTCCCACCACTTCATGAGAAATAGATGGGGAAACAGTGGAAACAGTGTCAGACTTTATTTTTCTGGGCTCCAAAATCACTGCAGATGGTGACTGCAGCCATGGAATTAAAAGACGCTTACTCCTTGGAAGGAAAGTTATGACCAACCTAGATAGCATATTGAAAAGCAGAGACATTACTTTGCCAACAAAGGTTCATCTAGTCAAGGCTATGGTTTTTCCTGTGGTCATGTATGGATGTGAGAGTTGGACTGTGAAGAAGGCTGAGCGCCGAAGAACTGATGCTTTTGAACTGTGGTGTTGGAGAAGACTCTTGAGAGTCCCTTGGACTGCAAGGAGATCCAACCAGTCCATTCTGAAGGAGATCAGCCCTGGGATTTCTTTGGCAGGAATGATGTTAAAGCTGAAACTCCAGTACTTTGGCCACCTCATGCGAAGAGTTGACTCATTGGAAAAGACTCTGATGCTGGGAGGGATTGGGGGCAGGAGGAGAAGGGGATGACAGAGGATGAGATGGATGGATGGCATCACTGACTCGATGGATGTGAGTCTGAGTGAACTCCAGGAGTTGGTGATGGACAGGGAGGCCTGGCGTGCTGCGATTCATGGGGTCGCAAAGAGTCGGACACGACTGAGCAACTGATCTGATCTGATCTGAACTGAACTCTATGTAGCCTGCCAGTCTCCTCTGTCTGTGGGATTTCCCAGGCGAGGACACTGGAGTGGGTTGCCATTTCCTTCTCCAAGGGATCTTCCCAACCCGGGGATTGAACCATCTCCTGCACTGGCACGTGGGTTCTTTACCACTGAGCCACCAGGGAAGCATCTTTACTGGGCTTGTAGTGTCTGTGTTTTACCGATGTGAACAGCTCTTGTGGAATACCATGTCTGCCGTTTCCTGCTTCAAGTAATTGTTCCCTAACCTCACTTCTGAAGGCATACAGCTGCTATGAGTGTCTGTTGGTATGAGAGCTGCACTATCTCTTCCTGGTTTCCTTAGTCTTAACATTATCTCTGTAATAGCACCTTATTACACTTTTCTTTCAATGTTGAGTGTGTCATCTGTTTCCTAATGTGACCCTGACTGATACATATGAGATCTGTCAAAAATACCATCCAAAGTAGCTGAATCTCTGTTGGAATGTGATTGAAGCAATGACCTAAGAAAAACAAAACAGTTTTCTTTTTGCATCTTCCTATATCAGGACGGTTCAATGAAGAAGATTCTATATGTATGTGTATAATTTTACTTGCATTTATATATTTAATATTAAGTATATTATATAAATTGTATACACCAGAAAATATTAATTTTAATGTTTAAAATATTAGTTATAATAAATTATATTATAAATGACATTTTACATCCTGTCCTCTTTTGTAAGTAGTATTCCCCACCTAAAAAAAATCTATCAAGGAGATCTTTGATATACAGTGTCATTTGTAATAGATTGTAGCCTCCCATTGCCGGGATATACAATAATTAATTGCTTCTCTAATCATAACTGAGCAGACTTTGGGAGATAATGGAGAAAAGAGGAGCCTGATGGGCCACAGTCCATGGGATTGCAAAGAGTCGAACACGGCTTAGAGACTGAACAGCAGCAACAATAGTTAATCATTTGAGTCCTTTCCAGTTTGGCACTAGCATGCACACTAGGTTGAGGAAAGTCCTTCATTCACTCAGCCTTGTGTATAATTCTAACAATCCATTCTATATTGCCACCTGAGTATATTTTTGAAACATAGGTTATACCAATTTACACCTCCATACATACATACATACAAACAATAGTATTGGACATAAATACAGTACTATTTTCTCCATATCCTCAACCAGCATTCTCAATAGACAATCACTGTTAATTGAATATTCACTAAAAAATATAAATTGTATTAAGAGCTTTATAAAAGCACTTTATTGTCATACTTTATGTAATTAATCTTGTTAATCCTCTTTTACAATCTGGTAAGACAAACATTAACGCCTCGGTTTTTATTTGAAATTTCTGTAAGACTACTGTTATCAAAAGTAGGGTTGGGTTACTTGCAGCTCAAAAGCCAATAAACTGACAAGCTTGGTGGAAAGGAAAGGGTGCTTTATTTCAGGTGCTGGCAACTGGGCAGGCAGGCAGATTTATGTCCAAAGGCTGACTCCCTCTTTGACAATCAGTCAGAGCTTTTAAACGGGAGTTTCAGGGGTGTGTAAGCAGAGGGAGGGGCTGCATGTAGAAAAAGCGTAGTCAGCTCTGGCAGTCATCTTGAACTTGGTCTGGTCAGTGTTATCCCAGTTGTTTTAGGTACAGTTAGTCTTCGGTTCCAGGGTTGGCTTATTCCCATTTCTTTGAGGCTAGCTCTGGGAATTGTGGCAGCTTGTGTCATGGCTACAGTCTGGTCATCCTGTAGTTAACTTCTACCAGCCGGTGGGGATTTCAGTACCTACAAAACAGCTCGAAGGACATGGCTCAGAATATTCTCTCTAGACCTTGAGGAGGGACTAAAGACCCTTGACTTTTTTTAATGACTAGACTATTATCTTGTCCTGTTTGCATGCTTTCTTTTGCTTCTTCATTTTCTCACTTCTCTGATTAAACTTATTCTTTGACTAAAGTTTTTCTACAGATGAAAGACAGGCAGGAGACATGGTCGGGAAGAACCACAGGGTCCTGCTCTGTTTCACTACTAGTTAATGAAATATCAAACACTCGTATTGTTCCTTTACTACTAGCTTGTCTGTGTTTGTTGTTAATATTACTGTTGCTATATAATCATTTTCTTTCAGTTTGTAAGTAATTTTATATAGTGAAAATACTAATGCCTTTTATGGCATGTTGGTCTCAGAAAAATTTGTCATCTTTTTCCTTAGTTTTATTTTTTCTTTTTATCATCCTGTCATATGAAAGTTTTCATTTATGAATTCACATTTAAACATGAATTTATGGTCTGCAAGTTGCCTAAAAATCTGAATATTTCTGAAACCCAAATATTATGAAAATATTCACCTTTATTTTTTCCATCATCTTCATAGTTGAAAAAAAATTTTTTTAACTTTAAATTTATTTTTTGATTGAAGGATAATTGCTTTACAGAATTGTGTTGGTTTCTGCCAGATGTCACCATGAATCAGCCATAGGTATACCTATGTCCCCTCCCTCTTGAAACTCTCTCCCATCTCCCTTCCTGTCCCACTCCTCTAGGTTATTGCAGAGCCCTAGTTTGAGTTCCCTGAGTCATACAGCAAAGTCCCATTGATTACCTATTTCACATATGGGGATGTAAGTTTCCATGTTGCTCTCTCCATACATCTCACCCTCGCCTTCCTCCCGAATACCATGTCAATAAGTCTGTTCTCTGTGTCTGTGTCTCCATTGTTCAGAAGGCTTCCCTGGTAGCTCAGCTAGTAAAGAATCTGCCTGCAATGCAGGAGACCCCGGTTCAATCCCTGGTTTGGAAAGATCCCCTGGAGAAGGGATAGGCTACCCACTCCAGTTTTCTTGGGCTTCCCTTGTGGCTCCAATGGTAAAGAATCAGCCCACAATGCAGGAGACTTGGGTTGGGAAGATCCAACCCAGTTATACAATGATTTGTTGTTGTTTTTTTTTTTTCCCTGACTTACTTCACTCTAGTCTCTAGTATAATAGTCTCTAGGTTCATCCACCTCATTAGAAATGACTCAAATACATTCCTTTTTATGGCTGAGTAATATTCCATTCTATATATGTACCACAGTTTCTTTATCCATTCATTTGTTGATGGACATCTGGGTTGCTTCTATGTTCCAGCTATTCTAAATAGTCCTGCAGTGAACATTGGGGTACATGTGTCTTTTTCAGTTTTGGTTTCCTCAGGGTATATGTCTAGGACTGGGATTGCTGGGTCATATGGTGGTTTTATTCATAGGTTGTTTTTTGTTTGTTTGTTTTTTTAATGAATCTCCATACTGTCTTCCACAGTGGCTGTAACAATTTACATTTCCATCAACAGTGCAAGAGGGTTCCCTTTTCTCCACACCCTCTCCAGCATTTATTGTTTGTAGACTTTTTGATGATGGCCATTCTGACAGGTATAAGGTGATACCTCATTGCAGTTTTGATTTGCAGTTCTCTAATAATGAGCGATGTTGAGCATCTTTTCTGTGTTTATTAGCCATCTGTATGTCGTCTTTGGAGAGATGTCTGTTTAGGTCTTTTTCCCACATTTTGATTGGGTTGTTTTTTTTTCTGGTGTTGACTTGTATGAGCTGTTTGTATATCTTGGAGATGAATCATTTTTCACTTGTTTCATTTGCTATTTTTCCCTGCCATTCTGAAGGTGTCTTTTCACTTTGTTTATAGTTTCCTTTGCTATGCAAAAGCTTTTCAGTTTAATTAGGTCCCACTTGTTTATTTTTGTTTTTATTTATATTACTTTAGGAGATGGGTCATAGAGGATCTTGCTGTGATTTATGTCATAGAGTGTTCTGCCTATGTTTTCCTCTAAGAGTTTTATAGTTTCTGATCTTACATTTAGGTATTTAATCCATGGTTGAAATTTTATGTTGGAAATTGGACTCATCTGTTATTTATCTTTGTTCTTGTATGTTTACCTTTTCCACAAGCATCTAGCTAGATAGATATGTCATCACTATTTTTGGAATTGTCTTGAACCAAAAGTATGTATGTACTGTCTTCACTGCGGAGCTCGATGAGCTCAATACAGTTGAAATGAGAGGCTGGTGTTGAAATTGGGGTCTATAATAGCAAGGCAACTTCTAGGTAGATACCACTCCTAATCAGATCCCCAGAATTGTTACTTTCTCCAGGAAACGAGTGATTATGACAGATAGTCTAAATGATAAGAATATGCCATAAATAAAATATCTGATAGGTTTGTCTATGTTAAAATGTAAAACTTCTGTTTGGGGTGAAAATTCCCAATAAAAAGAGAAAGACAAGCCAAAGTTTGGGCATACACATGGCAGAGTCTTATTTTCACAAGTGTACTAAAGGTAAGATGTATGGCAATAATAACATACCATTTAATGTTCATCAAATAGACCAAAAAGAGAATATCTGACTGTACAAAGGGTTATAAGGGATGTTAGGTAGACAGTGGGGGAAAGAGACAAACAGAGGAAGGGCTGGGGCTTGAGTGCTATCAGTAATATCAATACTTCCGTTTGGGGTTTCCCTGGTGGCTCAGGCTGTAAAGAATCTGCCTGCAATGCAAGAGACCCAGGTTCGATCTCTGGCTTAGGAAGATCCCCTGGAGAAGGAAATGGCAACCCACTTCAGTATTCTTGCCTGGAGAATCCCATAGACAGAGGAGCCTGGCAGGCTACAGTTTGTGTGGTCGCAAAGAGTTGGACATAACTGAATAACTAATACTGTTATTTTTTTCAGTTTGCAAAAGAAGTCTGACACTGAAAGAAAAAAATAGTAAACGAGGGGTCAGGAAGGGATGAGAGATGGGTGACCTTGAAGGGATGAGCAAATGAAAAGGAGTCTTTCTCCCCTTCACTTCAATGTCACTAAATTTCTCCAGTTAAGACTCAGAGCCTAATTTATATTGTTTGTATTTATCCCCCTAAATACCTCCCAGTGCTCTAGTATTGTGATTTTGTTGTTGTTGTTGTTCTGACTGCTCTTCAGTGTGATGTAATACATTCTACTTGGGCTAAGTCTTAAGCAGAGTGTTTTGGAATCAGATTAATATTCTACTTCACAGATAATTAATAAATAAATAGGGACCTACGTATGTTTACATATTAGAATGAATTGAATTGATACAGTATCCACCCCTTCAGCGGTGCTACATTTCTCTAATAGAAAATGTCTGTTGTATTTATAATGATTAAAATGGTGTAGCTACTGGGCAACATCTAGAAGTTACATATTCATAAAAAAAAATTCAGAACTGTCTCCTAATAGCATGGTCAAATGAGATAGCTAGTCAGCAGGGCATTTTCATGGTGATTTTCTGCACTCCAGACAGGAGGAGCTGCCACTTGGAAGAGACATATCGTCTGACTGATCACCTGCAATGAGTTTACAGGCTCTTTCTGAGCAGCTGGCATATAGTGTTGTGTATGTGTGTGCTGTGTGTGGGTTTTGTGAGCATAGACTGCATGTGTAACTCAGTATTTAAAATCATTTCAGTTTGCACCTGTGCGGTTTGTAACTGTGTTAGGTTATTTAAGTACATTATTGAACTATTCACTATTATCCTGGAAAGTAAAAGATAGTCTGGGAAAAGGCCCTTATGTTCAATTACTCTTAATACTTATTTAAGAAAATGAACAATTCTGGCTTCTGGTGCCGTTTAACCACCTGAAATAGGGATCAATTGGCCAAGTTCCTGTGTCTAATTGTCTTTATTTTAAAGAACAGAGATGGGGGAGCTTGTACATGTTAAATTCTATAAACATTCAGAATGAATAAAAGAATACCAAGGATGTGAAATCAAAATAAATCTCACTGTAGTCATTACCTTGTTTAACTTTTTCAAAATTCTCCTGAATTCCAAGATAAATACAAACCCTCCAATTCCAAGCCTATGACTTCAAACTTATCTCTTGCTCATCAATATATGAAGTCCTAAAAACAGTCCTGTCGTCTGGATTTCCACCCATGTCCCTTGGGAAGTGACACCCCTCTTCTCTTCTGACTGTTACTTATTTTTGGAAGCTCAATTCATAAAACTCCTCTTCTAAGAAGCCTTCCTTGATCATGACATCCATGGTCCTCTTCTGTCCTCCCATACTCCAATATGTATACTTCTGTAATAACACATTATCATTCCTATTGTTATTGAATTTAGCTTATTTTGATTAATAAGGAGTGAGCTGCCTTGTTTCTGAATCTTTATTGCTTTATAGAGATCCTAATACATAGTGACCATTCAGTAAGTAACCTTTGAATGAATGTATGGGAGAAATGAAGTCAAATCTATTCCCTTCATGCAATTCATATTCGTCTTACTTTGAAAATAAAGAATTACATTTTGTGCAAGTTTACTAATACTTCATTACTGTTCTAGTTAGGAGTGTGTGGGTGAAGATAGTTGCTCAAATTAGCTTATGTCGGTTTTGCTCAATTGTGACATGCTAGGTCATAAAGAAAAATAGACATAAGACAAACACAATTATAAGTGAAACTCTTATTCATGAATGTAAATTGTTACATTTATAAAGAAAATAAGATTTTATCAAGTGTCTGAGAATTAAACATTATTTCTTACTCACATTTCTCCCATATTCACATGAGAAATCATGAATAACCACAAAGCAAGAAAGGCAACAGGGACCGAACAGATGAAACCATAAGGACAGAGACAAGAAATGAGTCCAATAAGCTATGACCACCCTGCAGGTAATTTCACTATTGCAATTTATTCTTCTCAAATACCAAAATCTTTAGCATAATTTATGTTTTTCAAACACCAGTACCCAAGTATAAATTCTGGCAGAAAATATATTACTTTTCATTCAGATGACGGAAAGACATGTTTATGGATATATAAAATTAGGAACATACTCCTGCTAAAAAGAGATCATTAATGAGGTATGCAAATAGATCTCTCATTTGCTTTTGGAATATTCATAAAAAGCAAGTTATTCATCTAAGGAAAATACAGCTTCCATAAAGCTTATCAGTCACATCTTCAATCTTCTTTACAATTAAGAAGATACAGTACTTGTGATGTTAGAGAATGCCGATGTGAGATATTTTGGGCAATCTATGCTGTTGGTTCACTTTTATTTTCCATACAGAATGTAGCTCAATTACAAATGGAAGCCTGTCTCTCCAAGAGGTGTTTCTACTGAGGTTAAGAGTGCCTAAGTTTCAAGCATTTAAAATTCAACAGACTCCACTGTATTAGTCTTTTATTTTATAGTCTCATTCTGTGACCAAGAGTACATTGCTTTGAAATCCTTCCTCAGGGTTGCAGAACACACAGTGTAACAACATGAAAGAGAGCAAAAACAAAACAAAACAAAACAACTTTGCTTTTGCCTTTTTAAAGAGGAAAGATACCCATTTCCAGGAGCCACAGCTGCTTGGAGGGGTGCTTTCCCCATGGGGTGTCAGCACTGGATCTCCTCCTCCTGATCTGCAAGGTGGGCAGCAGTCCTCCTTGGGCACAAAGTGTCTGTCAGCACTTTGGAAAAAAGATGGCTGTGTTGGTGTTATTTCTTAGCACTTGGCTTTGTGCCCATCCTGCTGGGAAGTCAGCTCTGGGTCCCTGGTGTAGGGTAACTTTCTTTTTCATGAAAGGAAGAGCGGTTCTCAGTCATTTCTCATGAAAGCTAGTGGATCCTAGGAAGGGCTGTGATTTCCTCCAGCTGGACAACCAGAATTTTTGTTGTTGTTGTTCAGTTGCTCAGTTGCTCTTTGCAACCCCATGGACTGCAGCACGCCAGGCTTCCCTGTCCTTCACCATCTCCTGGAGTTTGCTCAAACTCATGTCCATTGAGTTGGTGATGCCATCCAACCATCTCGTCCTCTGTCGTCCCCTTCTCCTCCTGCCTTCAATCTTTTCCCAGCCTCAGGGTCTTTTCTAATGAGTCATCTGTTCATATCAGGTGACTAAAGTATTAGAGCTTCAGCATCAGCCCTTCCAATGAATATTTAGGACTGATTTCCTTTAGGATTGACTGGTTGGATCTCCTTGCTGTCCAAGGGACTCTCAAGAGTCTATTCCAACACCACAATTCAAAAGCATCAAACTGAAAATTTGGACCTCTTCTATTGAGCATATGGCACTTTCTGGGTGTGTGGGGGTAAACAGAGGCTAGAAAACAGGTCTCAAAGCTCTGTAGGATCTCTCCCGAAAAACCTCTGCTTGGTAGGTTCCCAGCTACCCAAACTTGCAACTTATCACAGAATATTATTGATCACAATGGCCTAAAAACCCAAGCCCTAAATTGGCAATGACAAAACCAAACCAAACAAGAAAACAGACCAAAAATTCTAAACAGAGAAGGCTCGCTCTTCCAACTTTCCCTTGAAGTATTTGGGAGCAAATTCGTCTTCTCCAATTATGTTTTTGCTTGTGTGTTTACAGAAGTCATGGGGGTTGCCAGGAGCTGAACTTTCCTATAAAACCAAATTGAGAGGCTGAACATTTGTTTTTCTATAATACACATTTAGATCTTTCTGCAAGCCTAGTAGTTTAATTTTTGTAGCAACCCAGTGAATAGGTACCATTATTATTAACCCAGTTAAAACATCAAAATAACTCAAATTTATAGATGAATTAAGTTTAGTGAGTGCAGTGACTTATCTAGACCCACAGATTTAATAAATGACAGTTCCTGTGCTCAGTTAAGCTGAGCTAAGCCAAGTCACTTCAGTCGTGTCCGACTCTGTGTGACCCCATAGACGGCAGCCCACCAGGCTCCCCCGTCCCTGGGATTCTCCAGGCAAGAACACTGGAGTGGGTCGCCATTTCCTTCTCCAGTGCTCAGTTAAGCCCTATTTAAATATGAAGTTGATGTCCTTAACCACTTTGCAAACTTTTCCACCTCTGTATAGAATCTCATCATGTTCTAAGTGAGCAGTAAGCATACCATTTCTGTAAAGACTAGAAAGTAAATAATTTGGGGGTTGAAGAGGCAAAATTGAGGCTATTATGTAGGTACTTATATAACAAAGATAAAGCAATATTCACAAATTTATATTGATTACATTCAAAATATTATAATTGAGAACTATTTTGTAATATACATGTACTGATGAGAAGAATATAATTCATTGGCAATGGGAGAGGACAAATTCCACGTAATTGAAGTTCACAGTTAGTATTCCTTGCCATCAAATCTATGATAAAAGTTCATTTGTAAAAAGTATTCTTTAGCCATATGAAAACAGGCAGTGCTACATTAGGCTCAAGGGCTCTCTTTGCTTTAAAAGCATTTGCATTCAAGTGAGCTGGGGATGTTTCCATTTTTGAATTACATATTCATCAAGCATATTTTCCTAACATTTTTACACAGAGGACTTGTTATTTCTTGATACAGTAAGAGTATTTCTTATGCCTACTCTTTGACTCTTTGCCTGAAATTGACTCAGCCTTGTCAACTTCTAACTACACACAGAACTTCTCCTATGAGATTAAATCATAATTATACAGCATTTGCTAACTGTGTTTTAAAAACCCGACATTATTGATAATACAAAACTTAAACGTATAAGCAAAACTCACACTGCGCTCAAAGCAGCATATCTTTTATCAACTTGTAAAGTATATCAAAAAACTACAGGAAATTTATTTGGCTCTAATTATATACAAACGGCTGTGACGGGCATGCTAAAGCGCAGGTGGCTGCGATGGGCGTGCTAAGCGTGGCCAAGAGGAGCCATCCCACGTCCGAGGTCAGGGGCAGAAGCCGGGAGGACCCCATGCCTGAAGGGTGGCGGCCAAGAGGAGTTACCCCATGTCCAAGGTCAGGGGGAGTGGCCAAGAGCACCAGACTGGGACTGTGCAGGAACGGCTGAGAGGAGCTACCCCGCGTCCGAGGTCAGGGGGGTGGGGGCGCCCGAGAGGAGATACCCAGCGTCCGAGGTCAGGGGCGGCGATGAGAGGAGTTACCCCATGTCCGAGGTCAGGGGCGGCGGCTGGGAGGAGATACCCTACGCCCCAAGCCCGAGGCCAGGGGCTGCAGTCGGGAGGAGCAACCCCACGCCCGAGGCCAGGGGCGGTGGCCCGGAGGACCAACCCCATATCCAAGGAGCAGTGGCAGTGCGGGTGCAGGAGGGCCTAGAGGAGCTATCGCACATTGAAGGTCAGGAAGGGCGGCGGTGAGGAGATACCCCTCGTCCAAGGTAAGGAGCAACAGCTGCGCTTTGCTGGAGCAGCCATGAAGAGATACCCCACGACCAAGGTAAGAGAAACCCAAGTAAGACAGTAGGTGTTGCAAGAGGGCATCAGAGGGCAAACACACTGAAACCATACTCACAGAAAACTAGTCAATCTAATCACACTAGGACCACAGCCTTGTCTAACTCAATGAAACTAAGACATGCCCATGAGGCAACCCAAGATGAGTGGGTCATGGTGGAGAGATCTGACTGAAGGTGATCCACTGGAGAAGGGAATGGCAAACCACTTCAGTATTCTTGCCTTGAGAACCCCATGAACAGTAGGAAAAGGCAAAATGATAGGATACTGAAAGAGAAACTTCCCAGGTCAGTAGGTGCCCAATATGCTACTGGAGATCAGTGGAGAAATAACTCCAGAAAGAATAAAGGGATGGAGCCAAAGCAAAAAGACTACCCAGCTGTGGATGTGACTGGTGATAGAAGCAAGGTCCGATGCTGTAAAGAGCAATATTGCATAGGAACCTGGAATGACAGGTCCATGAATCAAGGCAAATTGGAAGTGGTCAAACAACAGATGGCAAGAGTGAATGTCAACATTCTAGGAATCAGCGAACTGAAATGGTCTGGAATGGCTGAATTTAACTCAGATGACCATTATATCTACTACTGCAGGCAGGAATCCCTCAGAATAAATGGAGTAGCTATCATGGTCAACAAAAGACTCCGAAATGCAGTACTTGGATGCAATCTCAAAAACGACAGAATGATCTCTGTTTCCAAGGCAAACCATTCAATATCACAGTAATCCAAGTCTATGCCCCAACCAGTAACGCTGAATAAACTGAAGTTGAACGGTTCTATGAAGACCTACAAGACCTTTCAGAACTAACACCCCAAAAGATGTCCTTTTCATTATAGGGGACTAGAATGCAAAAGCAGGAAGTCAAGAAACACCTGGAGTAACAGGCATATTTGGTCTTGGAATACAGAATGAAGCAGGGCAAAGGCTAATAGAGTTTTGCCAAGAAAATGCACTGGTCATAACAAACACCCTCTTCCAACAACACAAGAAAAGACTCTATACATGGACATCACCAAATGGTCAACACTGAAATCAGATTGATTATATTCTTTGCAGCCAAAGATGGAGAAGCTCTATACAGTCAGCAAAAACAAGACCAGGAGCTGACCGTGGCTCAGACCATGAACTCCTTATGGCCAAATTCAGACTGAAATTGAAGAAAGTAGGGAAAACCACTAGACCATTCAGGTATGACCTAAATCAAATCCCTTATGATTATACAATGGAAGTGAGAAATAGATTTAAGGAACTAGATCTGATAGATAGAGTGCCTGATGAACTATGGAATGAGGTTTGTGATATTGTACAGGAGACAGGGATCAAGACCATCCCCATGGAAAAGAAATGCAAAAAAGCAAAATGGCTGTCTGTGGAGGCCTTACAAATAGCTGGGAAAAGAAGAGAAGCGAAAAGCAAAGGAGAAAAGGAAAGATATAAACATCTGAATGCAGAGTTCCAAAGAATAGCAAGAAGAGATAAGAAAGCCTTCTTCAGTGATCAATGCAAAGAAATAGAGGAAAACAACAGAATGGGAAAGAATAGGGATCTCTTGAAGAAAATCAGAGATACCAAAGGAACATTTGATGCAAAGATGGGCTCGATAAAGGACAGAATGATATGGACCTAACAGAAGCAGAAGATATTAAGAAGAGATGGCAAGAATACACAGAAGAACTGTACGAAAAAGATCTTCACGACCCAGATAATCACAATGGTGTGATCACTCACCTAGAGCCAGATATCCTGGAATGTGAAGTCAAGTGGGCCTTAGAAAGCATCACTACGAACAAAGCTAGTGGAGGTGATGGAATTCCAGTTGAGCTATTTTGAATCCTAAAAGATGATGCTGTGAAAGTGCTGCACTCAATATGCCAGCAAATTTGGAAAACTCAGCAGTGGCCACAGGCCTGGAAAAGGTCAGTTTTCATTCCAATCCCAAAGAAAGGCAATGCCAAAGAATGATCAAACTGCCACACAATTGCACTCATCTCACATGCTAGTAAAGTAATGCTCAAAATTCTCCAAGCCAGGCTTCAGCAATACGTGAACCGTGAACTTCCATATGTTCAAGCTGGTTTTAGAAAAGGCAGAGGAACCAGAGATCAAATTGCCAACATCCACTGGATCATGGAAAAAGCAAGAGATTTCCAGAAAACCATCTATTTCTGCTTTATTGACTATGCCAAAGCCTTTGACTGTGTGGATCACAAGAAACTGTGGAAAATTATTCAAGAAATGGGAATACCAGACCACCTGATCTGCCTCTTGAGAAGTTTGTATGCAGGTCAGGAAGCAACAGTTAGAACTGGACATGGAACAACAGACTGGTTCCAAATAGGAAAAGGAGTTCGTCAAGGCTGTATATTGTCACCCTGTTTATTTAACTTATATGCAGAGTATATCATGAGAAACGCTGGACTGGAAGAAGCACAAGCTGGAATCAAGATTGCCGGGAGAAATATCAATAACTTCAGATATGCAGATGACACCACCCTTATGGCAGAAAGTGAAGAGGAACTCAAAAGCCTCTTGAAGAAAGTGAAAGTGGATAATGAAAAATTTGGCTTAAAGCTCAACATTCAGAAAACAAAGATCATGGCATCCAGTCCCATCACTTCATGGGAAATAGATGGGGAAACAGTGGAAACAGTGTCAGACTTTATTTTTCTGGGCTCCAAAATCACTGCAGATGGTGACTGCAGCCATGAAATTAAAAGATGCTTACTCCTTGGAAGGAAAGTTATGACCAACCTAGATAGCATATTGAAAAGCAGAGACATTACTTTGCCAACAAAGGTCCGTCTAGTCAAGGCTATGGTTTTTCTGGTGGTCATGTATGGATGTGAGAGTTGGACTGTGAAGAAGGCTGAGTGCCGAAGAATGATGCTTTTGAAGTGTGGTGTTGGAGAAGACTCTTGAGAGTCCCTTGGACTGCAAGGAGATCCAACCAGTCCATTCTGAAGGAGATGAGCCCTGGGATTTCTTTGGAGGGAATGATGTTAAAGCTGAAACTCCAGTACTTTGGCCACCTTATGCAAAGAGTTGACTCATTGGAAAAGACCCTGATGCTGGGAGAGATTGGGGGCAAGAGGAGAAGGGGACGACAGAGGATGAGATGGCTGGATGGCATCACTGACTCGAAGGACGTGAGTCTGAGTGAACTCCAGGAGTTGGTGATGGACAGGGAGGCCTGGCATGCTGCGATTCATGGGGTCGCAAAGAGTTGGACATGACTGAACGACTGATCTGATCTGATCTGATATACAAACTACTAACTAAAGAAAATCTTCTTAAAGCTGAGGATAATTCAAACATTTGTTAAACTATAGCAGCAGAAATCATCTAATTTAAGAAGATTCTTGGTTTCAAATGTATTGTTTTCCATCGTGAAGATCCAGAAGTTTTGATCCTCAAAGTAGTACATGCTAACAGTATTATCAAGTCACACAGTTCAGATAAATGGGTTCAAAACCCAAATATACTTTGTTATATTATAGATGAAGTAATTATATACTCTATTTGGTATTGATCCCCAAGAAAGGCTTTTCCTTTTTTAAAAAATGTATTTGTTATTAGGACTATATAATGCTCAAATTTCTGATTCATTTTTCTTATTTTACTTCAGTTGTTTTAAAAGACCGGTATGATGTCAATGAGGCAATTAGAGATTCTTAACAAACCTTTTAACACTATTTTCTTAACCACAGGACCTGACTTTGATTTGTTTCTTGTGTAGCATGCTGAGGGAGAAGTCTTTTTTATAAGAATGCTTAGTAATTTTAGCTTAATGTTACAATTAACAAGATAAAAATGAACACATTAGAAAACTGGATGAATAATTGTCCTTGTCATAGTGCTGCTTGTCAGATAATAAGGAATTGCCTTCCTGAGGTTCTAAGATATCAAGTGCATTTATGATCTTCCAACAAGATCATAGATCTTAGAGCTGATGTAATGAAGATAGAGTTTAGCAACTACTTTCTGCTCCTTTCTGAGCATCTGGATTATGTTTTAGATCTTAAATGTGACTGTCAACTCTATAAGAGCTTATTGAGAAATCCAAGGCTTGGGTGCTAAGCCAATGGTACCAATTTAGCTTTCAAGTTAAGGAACAAAAATTGATATGCTTAACATTATTTTTAAGACAGTCATGAAAAGAAGTGCTTGCCCTGTGACTGGACTCAGAAAGGCAGACCTAAGGGAAATCAGTGGCCTAGTAAAGTGTGGGTTGATCATCAGTGATTGTTTTACACTAGGCCAGGGGATAGGAAAACCTCCTCAGAGAGCTCACAGAGAAATCAGTGATGCTGAAGAGCTGCAGAGATGGACTTAAGTATAGAAGAGGCTGCAGGTACTTTGTCACACATTTTTTTCTTCTGAAGTTTAAACTGTCAAAAATGGTTTCCCCTTGGAAAGGCATAAGTTACCATATATCACTTGAAAACTGTTGGGAGAATTTAGTGGGGCAGTTGAAAAGTCCCTTTTGGTTGGTAAAATAGATCTTCTGGAAAGACTGCATCAGGATCAATTACCGCAGGTTTCTCTTGAATGGTGGCAAAGCAACTGAGTAGGGGAATGATTTATAGAACTATTTAACAGGTGTCATGCTGGGTGGGTAGTATCTATGGGATGTGTCCATGGAGGAGAAAATAAAATCAATTCTGTAATGAAAGATTTGGCAGTAGTGGGCAAAAGATACATTTCAGAAATGGAGTTCCCCTGAAGAAATTCAGTAGAAAGAAAGGGAGATTGTATATTCTAGATAATGAGGAGAAAGCTGCAATTCATAGCAATAGCCAAGATAGTTGGCTGCAGAAACAGCTAGTGGAATTCACTAATTGTCAATTACTTAAAAGCAAAAAAAAAAAAAAAAAATAGCAAATGCAAACCATAGCTTAGCTAGGAATAGTGCCTCTCAGGCCCACTCCCTGTCCCAAATCCTGAAGCGCCTTCTTACCTTTCTTGATCGTAACACAAAATGTTTTCTCTGTTCTCCAGATCAGTTCACTGTACTAATCAACTCTGTTAACAAATTGTTGTTTTCCATTCTGTTCACTTTTGTGTGTGCGTGTGTGTATATGTGTATTGAACTAGCTATAGAGTGCAAGTTTTTCTTTTTATATATTACTGATATTTCCTTGTTGTGTCTACTCTTTTTTTTTAATGAAAGACAATTTTATTAATCTCCAAACAAATAATCATGATCAACAGATCATTTTGTTGGAGAATTTTAACTTTGCTTTGCATTTTTTAGACATAGCAAAGGGTTTATTTTGCCTCATTTCCAAACTATGTGACAAAAGGAAATTTGTTCCTGGAAAAAGCTTAGTGGTCAATTGAGGCAGTGAAAATAGCAGCAAACTAGAACTCCTGGGGCCAGGTTACCCCTGCAAGGCCAACTAGACAGCCAGATGCCAACATTCCAGACAGACAACAAAGCAAGAATTTGACTGTTGTATGTTTAGCTTATTTTTGATAGAAGTGCCTCTTTGATAGTCTCTGCCCTCAGTACACGCATAGTAGTAATGAGAAAATCATCTCATCTACAAGTGAAAGAACTGTATGCCACATACTCTAAAAGTCAGAATGTCAAGTAACATAAAATATGTGTCCTTCATCTTTTCTTCCCTCAATATTATACTCATTTCTGTCCTATTCAAATAATATTGGCTCTCTTCTTTTCAAATCTAAATATACATTGTCAACCTACTGTACTTGATTTCATCAAAGAGTCTTGTTTCCTCTTTGAATCTTTTAAGTATTTTGGAAAATGCATGGGAGGTAAAATCATTGAGTTTGCATAGAAGAGAATCTGTAAAAACAAGTGTTGGTTGCCCTTATTGGTAGGATTTGCTCTTCTGATAGGTGCCTCATAATATCTTTATTCACTGCGATATTTATGACATTTCTGGCAATTTAAAGGAATTATTTAAATATGATGGCAGTTAGCTCTCTAATATCTGTATTAGGAATGTTTCCAAATGTAGTTTATCTGTTGATTTTGTTTTTGATATCTGTTAGCTATTTTATCATTTTTGTTTCCCTAAGCGTCCATGTTTCTGAATCTTGAGAATCACGTCCCCAAAGCTTTTTTTCTTTCTTTTTACTCCTGGCATATTTTTCACAAGCTTCGTGTTGATTTTCTTCTGGTTACTGATGTTTTGATGACGGAAAATCGTTTCCTTCCTACTATTTACTTAAAGCAGAGCATGTGAATCGTCCTTGACCCCATTCACTAAGCACTTGAGTTCTGATTTGCTACTCTTCACAGTGGCAGCTTGATATGCTGAGGGTCTAAAACATGCTTAGCTCTGCTGGACTCATATGATTTCTGGCCCACTATCAGTTTTATGGTTTTGTATTCTTTTGCTTTGCTTGTTGAGCCAGGAGTCATCTGAACTCCATCACACCTAACTGTTGACGAGGCTTTATTCCAAGGACTGTATATCTAGGATGAGGCTTCACCACCACCAGCCTTCACACACACACTCCTTTTGCTCCCATGCCACCCCTCCTCCTTCCTTTCCTTTTTGTTTTTATAATATACTTTGACAAAATGATTTTGGAATAGAGTCAGTAAAACAGCAGTGAGGGTGACCCAAAAATCAGTAGTCACCTAGCTTTCACCTTTGGGAAAGATTGTATTGCTTAAATAAAGGTCAAGCAGCAAAAAATAGGAAAGAAAAGGGTCATCTTTGTAAATGCATATGCTTTCATTTGAACATGTTCACGCTGCTTCAGAAGGGAGCGGGGAGTCCTTGAATTACTCTGTCCACTATTCATGTCAGCCCTGCAGCAAGTGACTGGACTCTTTCCCTTGGGCGGATTTCTATGTCTAGTTCCCAGTAGTCCTTTGAGTTTTCTTCTCTTTATTTTTAATTTTTTAATGTTCTGCAGCTATTTCAGTAGCAACTTCTGAGGGGTCTCATTCAGAGCTTCAAGGAAAACCTTTTCTCAGAATGTTAAATGTACATCTATTACCAGAACTCTAAAACATGTTACCTAACTCCGATCATTTAATTTCATTCAAAAATATATATAACTCACACTTCACCTTAGGTATTGCTGCTGTCATGTGAAACTTAAGAAAAGATGACCCACCTCTATTAGAAATAAGTGAGAACAAAAGCTGTGAGGCCACTGGGGTCATTTGTAATGTTATTTTTTTAAAAACCTATGAAATAAGGAGAAATGTTATAGGAAGCAGGAAGTGCAAGGGAGTCCATAGTGCATGAAGCCAACGATCTCTGAAACCCCTGCCAGTATTCCTATTCCAAACTTAAGAGAGGTTATTTATGAAAGCACGTGCTAGGGATAAATCAACATTCATTGTTAGTAATTCGGTCCCTAGGATTGGTCCCTAGGATTCCCACACCCTGGTGAGCCCCTCCTGCATAACCCTCTCCCTGAGAGTGTGGGCAGGACATTGTAAACATGGTGCCTTGCAGTCCTCTGATGAGGTCATACTCCATGGAAAAGGTAGCTTTAGGATCCATTAGTACCTGACTTTTAAGTAGGCCTGAAATGGTCTCAGCTTCCCAGGTGGCACAGTAGTAAAGAATATTCCTGCCAATGCAGAGATGCAGAGATCTTGGTTCCATCCCTGGGTTGGGAAGATGCCATGGAGGAGGGCATGGCAACCCACTTTGGTATCCTTACCTGGATGGCTCAGCTGGTAAAGAATCCGCCTGCAATGCAGGAGACCTGGGTTTGATCCCCGGGTTGGGAAGATCCCCTGAAGAAGGGAAAAGCTACCCACTCAAGTATTCTGGCCTGGAGAATTCCTGGCCTGGAAAATAGCAAACAGCCATGTAGTGAACAGCATATGTGGAGGAGACCAGGTGACCAGGATTCCAAGTTGCTGAGAGTGACCCTCAGTGAACAACCAGAAAAAAATAACAACACAGGGATATCAGTTGTACGGCTACAGAGAACTGAAATCTGCCAACAACCTGAATAATATTGAAAGAGGACTCTGAGCCTCAGATTAGAAGAGCTAGGACTACACACTCTTGGTGTGGACCCAGCTAAACAATGTCCAGACCCCCGACCCACGGAAACTGAGGCAATAAATGTGTATTGTTTTAAGCCACTAAGCTTGCAGTAACTTGTAAAGAGGCAGTGGAAAACGAATGTGTGTATGACTGCAATGCTTCGTAATTATATGAGCTAAAATATGTAAAGTCCCTTAGCACAGAGGCTGGTACAGAGCAGCCACTTATGAAATAATTGCTGTTATATTCACATGGCGTTACCCCTTTCTCAAGCAAGATACAATACACGTGATCAATGTAATATTCTCCAGTGTTGGCATGAAAATAGAATAAATTCTAAAGGGCTTGTCATTGATGGTCTCCAATGCTGTATCATATTGTCCTTGTAATATAGAACATGGTATTGTTAGAAATTATAAAAATTAGCTTATTTTTTCCCATTTTATGACAACGAAGAAGGGGCATAGTTACCAACTGCATGAGGAAGCTTCAGAGTAATGCTAATGGCCATAAACTAAAGGATTGGTTTTCCTTTGTTTTTCTGTTTCCTTTATTGCTTTTTCAGGTGATAGACTTTTAAGTTTCCTTTTCTAAGGTGCTCGTTTCCTAAGAATGCCATAACACCTCACCACAAATGTTTTTTGTTTTTTTTTTTTAATTTTATTTTATTTTTAAACTTTACATAATTGTATTAGTTTTGCACAAAGGGTTTTTTAAACAACAGAAATGTATTGTCTCATAGTTTGAAAAACTGAAAGTCCAAAATCAAGGTGTCAGCATGATTAGTTGCTTCTGGAGGCTTTGAGGGAGAAACAGTCCCCTGCCTTTCTCCAAGATTTTGGTAATTTCTGGCGATTGTTGGCATTCCTTGGCTTGTAGACCCACCTCTCTCATCTGTGCCTTGTCATTTTGCTTACCTTCTGCATCAGTGTGTACATTTTTTCCCCCTTATCTCTCATAAGAACCCTCTCAGTGGATTCAGGCCTTACCTATACCCAGTATTTATCTTATCTCAATCCTTAGCACATGCTAGGATTTTTATTTTTTTTTACAACTGTAAATGTAAAGTATCTGTATCTGTAAAGATCCTATTCCCACATAAAGTCATATTTTGAGGTTCCAGGTAGACAAGAATTTTGACCCACTGACTGCATCCATAGAGAAAAATATTCTGCTGGACATATTTTTCATCTTTAATATGCAAACAAGTTGATAATTGAATAATGTGAGCAATTATTATTGCAAAGTGAAAATGAAGTCACTCAGTCGTGTCCGATTCTTTGTAACCCCATGGACTGTAGCCCACCAGGCTCCTCCATCCATGAAATTCTCCAGCCAAGAGTACTGGAGTGGGCTGCCATTTCCTTCTCCAGGGGATATTCCTGACCCAGGGATCGAACCCAGGTCTCCCACACTGCAGGCAGATGCTTTACCGTCTGAGCCACAAATAATAAAGCTGAGGTTCAGGAAGGGTCCCTGAGGGTCAAAAGCAGAAGATAAAGTCTGACCTGCTTTACTCCTTCACTGGGACCGCCCATCTCTAAGCTTCTTGGGATGGGCTGTGTCCATGGCAGATGGCTGGACCAGTTTTTTGTGGGGGTGGGGGGCGGTTGGGCAGGATGCAGGTGGAAGGACAGCAGGCATCACTAGTGGGTAGACTTTCCACAACACCCACCACCACCACCCAAGTACCAAGGGCCTCACAGGCAAAGCAGTCTTCAATTTTATCAACAGGTTTAAGATTATTAGCAAATTTCTAAACTCTTTGGATCTCAGTTTTATCATTTCTAAATTAAATGTTTGATCTATGTCCATGTTACTTGCTCAGTTGTGTCTGACTCTTTGTCACCCCATGGACTGTAGCCTGCCAGGCTCCTCTGTCCATGGAATTCTCTAGGCAAGAATATTGGAATGGGTTGGAGTGGGTTGCCATTCTCCACTCCAGAGGATCTTCCCAACCCAGGGATTCAACCCAGGTCTCTTGTATTGCAGGCAGATTCTTTACCATCTGAGCCACCAGGGAAGACTTAAATGGATTATACTACTACTACTACTAAGTCACTTCAGTCGTGTCCGACTCTGTGCGACCCCAGAGACGGAAGCCCACCAGGCTCCCCTGTCCCTGGGATTTTCCAGGCAAGAACACTGGAGTGGGTTGCCATTTCCTTCTCCAACGCATGAAAGTGAAAAGTGAAAGTGAAGTTGCTCAGTCGTGTCCAACCCTCAGCGACCCCATGGACTGCAGCCTTCCAGGCTCCTCCATCCATGGGATTTTCAAGGCAAGGGTACTGGAGTGGGGTGCCATTGCCTTCTCCAAAATGGATTATATTTGACCTCTAAAATATTTCCAGCTTCAACATTGTGTGATTCTGTTAAACATATTTGTCAAACACTTAATTTCTAATAGTAAAAAGGCATATATATATATATATATATATATAAAATTTGGGAAATATTACTGTTATTTTTATACTTATGTTTGTGTTAATAGGAAGGAAAAGATAGCTGTCCCCAAGGACCAGTTCTTATAAATTCATACAAAATAAGTTGAAGAAATCTTTCACGTTCTGTAAAGTATCAAACAAGCAGGAACTGGAATTTGAATTAGTGCCAAGAGACTAATTAGAATTCACTAGAATTTCATTCATCCCTGTATATCTAGTACTAAAACATGTTTAGAAGCAAAAATTAATAGTTTTATGTAAGTACGTGATGCTCAAGGCTTTTTTAGGGGAAATAAGCATCCCAAGTAAAAGCACAATGTGCTTATTTACCTTGAACATCTAACAAAAGAAAGAACAAAGACTTTATTTAAAGAATGATATAAGAATAATACAACACAGACTAGAAACATTTTCTTCCTCTTCTCTCCATGCCCCTGGCAAAAATAAAAATGAAAATTCTGGCTCTCATAATCATCTCAGGTATTACCTGTCCAGCAATCCTGCTTCATTTTCCAGCCCATCCACCTTCCTCCTCTCCTAGGTCACTAAGTCAGTTCCGTTCTCAAAGCTTTAACAACTCCTCACCTGCCTTCTCACATGACCTTTTTCTGTTTCACTGAGAAAACAGCGATGATGAAAAGAAACATCCAGGGGAAATGGATGAAGATGCTCTAAAGGTGTAAACTTCTAGTTATGAGATGAATAAACCCTGGGATATAATGTACACATGTTGACTATAGTTAAGAACACTGTGCTGTACTTCTCCAAGTTGCTAAGAGAGTAGAAGCATTCTGACCATATAATGAGAGGAAACAATGTACTATTAGCCACAGCCAAGCCTTACACCTCCTATTTCATCTCCCGATGTCACCCCCTGCTTGATATACTCTAGTCACACTGGTTCTTAACTATATCATGCTTTCTTCTGCTTTAGAACCTTAGAGTTTCAGTTCATTCTTCCTGAAATGTTCCTCTCATTCTCTTCTTTCTTGCTTCTATTTAAATGTTATTTGGTTATAAAGGCCTTACTGAACACTCTAAATATCAGAACAAGGCCCTGACCTCCACACTCCTGTTTGCCACAACATTCTCCCACTCTGATGACATGTACTTGTTTACTTGTTTATTAAATTATTTTTTCTTGTTAGACTATAAGCTTCATGGAACTAGTTATCTTGTCTCTTTTCTTCCTTATTGTATTATTGATTCCAAGCTCAGGATCTGACACCTTGTAGGTGCACAACAAATGTTTATTAAATAAATACACAGATAGTGGCAAATAAATTCTACAATATGATTTCAAAATGTATTTCCACTTATAACTAATTGCTTTCTAATCTGCATTGCACCTTGCTTGAGGGGACTCAATATATGATGCGAGAGATTAAAGCCTTTGAGAATGTTGTTGAAGAGGAAAGAGGTATTTATAGGTGAATGGAAACAACTTTATCTTCTCAGTGTTCGGAGAGTGAAGTAAACAGCATCTGGTTAACCTCTGTTCAATTGGTTTTTAAAATATACCTTCTACATTAAATAGCCAACACATATTGGAGATATATCCAGTAGCTTTATCCAATCTTGAAGTAAATTCAGAAGAGCACAATTAACATGCAAGCCAACGTCTGTGACCTGGATAAACCAGGTTGACCAGTTGGAAGGATAATTAGCTTTGGAAATAGATCTGGATTCAAATCTCACTTTGAATTTGAAAGTCCTAGGGAAAACAAGAGTGAATAGCTTTTCTGAAGGCATCCAGTGAGGCAGTAAAGATGGTAACATTCGAACTGAGAGTTTGACCACAGAAGCTGTACTTTAACCAATGCACCATCAGGTAGTCCTGCCACTTAACTAATGATAAACCTTGAATGAATTATTTAATCCTTCTGAGCCCCATTGTCCTCAGATGTAGGGATTTTCCCTGGTTTGTAGGAGGTGCTTAAAGCACACTAGCCTGTCTGTATATTTTTAAGTAATATCTTCCTTCAACATTTCGCTTAATCAAAAGAAATGTCTGACCTCAATCTGCCCTAGGTGGTTCATTTTAATATCTGACCAAAATAAAGTGTTCTGATATGGAATTATTTTTCCCTTTCAAAGAGCTCTTGCAAAATCTCTCTGCTTTTAAATGTAGATAATATTGTCCTACTGAGTATAGTTCATATAGCTTTTATTACACACTTTGAAAATTATATAAGAAAAACTTTAATTATAAATTGTTAAGAATCTGAGAATTTAAAGGACAGCTAACCCATTTTATGGGCAGTGGATATGCACGAAAGTATGTTTGCTAAAAACAGAAATACCGAGATAATTATTATAATGAATTGCTTTCCTAGGTAGCATACAGCAAGATAATAAACATTACAGATGACTACTGTATGAAATCTCATTGTTAGTCTTTTGAATTTTCCCTAATCCAGATCGTACTCACGTTGCACAGAGTTAACTAGAACACGTACACATTGCAAAGGTGCACATGGCTCACTGCAGGATTCCCATGGACAGGGCAGCCATCAGTGCAGTGCTGTGCAAACTGAGGACCAGCTGATGGTGCACTGGGTGAAGTACAGCTTCCGTGGTCAAACTCTCAGTTCAAATGTTACCATCTTTACTGCCTCACTGGATGCCTTCAGAGAAGCTATTCACTCTTGTTTTCCCTAGAGTCACTCTTGTACAAAATGAACATAACAATAGTCTTTCTTCATTTGGAGATGTAAATGAATTAATAAAGTAAATCTTTTAAAGTGGAACCTACTAGAGATCTCTTCAAGAAAATTAAAGATACCAAGGGGACATTTCATGCAAAGATAGGCTCAATAAAGGACAGAAATGGTATGGACCTAACAGAAGCAGAAGATATTAAGAAGAGGTGGCAGGAATACCCAGAAGAACTATACAAAAAAAGATCTTCATGACCCAGATAATCACGGTGGTGTGATCACTCACCTAGAGCCAGACATCCTGGAATGCGAAGTCAAGTGAGCCTTAGAAAGCATCACTACGAACAAAGCTAATGGAGGTGATGGAATTCCAGTTGAGCTATTCCAAATCCTGAAAGATGATGCTGTGAAAGTGCTGCACTCAATATACCAGCAAATTCGGAAAACTCAGCAGTGGCCACAGGACCAGAAAAGGTCAGTTTTCATTCCAATCCCAAATAAAGGCAATGCCAAAGAATGCTGAAACTACCATACAATTGCACTCATCTCACATGCTAGTGAAGTAATGCTCAAAATGCTCCAAGCCAGGCTTCAGCAATACGTGAACCGTGAACTTCCAGATTCAATCTGGTTTTAGAAAAGGCAGAGGAACCAGAGATCAAATTGCCAATATCTGCTGGATCATGGAATAAAGAGAGTTCCAGAAAAACATCTATTTCTGCTTTATTGACTATGCCAAAGCCTTTGACTGTGAGGATCACAATAAACTGGAAAATTCTGAAAGAGATGGGAATCCCAGACCACCTGACCTGCCTCCTGAGAAATCTGGATGCAGGTCAGGAAGCAACAGTTAGAAGTGGATGTGGAACAACAGACTGGTTCCAAATAGGAAAAGGAGTACGTCAAGGCTGTATATTGTCACCCTGTTTATTTAACTTATATGCAGAGTACATCATGAGAAAATCTGGGCTGGAAGAAGCACAAGCTGGAAAGAAGATTGCCGGGAGAAATATCAATAACCTCAGATATGCAGATGATACCACCCATATGCAGAAAGTGAAGAGCCTCTTGATGAAAGTGAAAGAGGAAAGTGAAAAAGTTGGCTTAAAGCTCAACATTCAGAAAAATAAGATCATGGCATCCGTCCCTTCACTTCATGGGAAATAGATGGGGAAACAGTAGAAACAGTGGCTGACTGTATCTTTTTGGGCTTCAAAATCACTGGTGACTGCAGCCATGAAATTAAAAGACGCTTACTCCTTGGAAGGAAAATTATGACCAACCTAGATAGTATATTCAAAAGCAGAGACGTTACTTTGCCAACAAAGATCCATCTAGTCAAGGCTATGGTTTTTCCAGTGGTCATGGATGGATGTGAGAGTTGGACTATAAAGAAAGTTGAGCACAGAAGAATTGATGCTTTTCAACTGTGGTGTTAGAGAAGACTCTTGAGAGTCCCTTGGACTGCAAGGAGATCCAACCAGTCCATCCTAAAGGAAATCAGTCCTGGTTGTTCATTGGAAGGACTGATGCTGAAGCTGAAACTCTAGTATTTTGGCCACCTGATGCGAAGAGCTGAGTCATTTGAAAAGACCCTGATGTTGGGAAAGATTGAAGGCAGGAGGAGAAGGGGATGACAGAGGATTAGATGGTTATATGGCATCACTGACTCAATGGACATTAGTTTGGGTGGCAGTTGGTGATGGACAGGGAGGCCTGGCATGCTGCGGTTCATGGGGTCACAGAGAGTCGGACATGACTGAGCAACTGAACTGTAAATGCTACTGATTTATTTTATTGTTGTTATTAGTGGAACTAATTCTCTGTTAGGATGTCTGGATTGATGTAAAGATTACATACTGAGAAATAGTACAGTCTGTTCTTTAAAATGAAAAATGAAGTCTATTCTTTATCTGTAGGAAGTATGACTTAGGCATGGATAGAGTGACTGCCTGACAAACGGTAGAGAATATTTGATGTAAAGACAAAGCCAGTGCTGTGCCCTCATAGCTATATATAGATAAAAATTACACTAGCAGCCTACTTCTTTTACTTCTGTTTTTCATATAAGATGTTAGCAGTAGTTTGAAGTAAAATTCCTGGTGAGCAGAGTGCAGATTGCTTTTGACAAAAGTTAAGCTAGTAGGTTATGTTTTTCTTCAGTCACTCAGTTGGGTCTCATCTTTTGAGACACAACTGTACCCTGCCCTGTCCATGAACTGTACCCTGGCAGGCTCCTCTGTCCATGAGATTTCCCAGGCAAGAATAATGGAGTGGGTTGCTCTTTCCTTCTCTAGGGGAAGAATCTTCCCTTCTCCCTAAAGGCTCTAGTCTCTGAATATGTTATATCACACACACGCCAAAAAAAAAAAAAAAGACTTTCCAAATGTAATTACAGTCACAGACTAAAACAGAGAAAGTATCCTAGATTATCCCAATGTGCCCAATCTAATTTTAGCCATCCCTAAAAGCCTAGAACTTTCTCTTGATGGAGTCAGACAGACTGGAAGAAGGAGAATTTTGAGAAATGAGACAGAGAGGCAGATCACAGAGATTCAAAATAGGAGAACTTTTTCCACTAGTGATAACTTTGAAGGCCGTGGGGACCATGAGCCAGAAAATAGAAGAAACTGAGACTGAGCCTCAGATGATAGCCAGCAAGGCCCCAGGAGCCTCAACCCCACAGAACTGAATTCTGCCACAATAAAAGGAAGCAGACTTCATTGATGGAAACCTTGACTTAAGCCTGTTGTGAATGAGAGCTCAAAAGCCAACTAAGCCTTCTGGAACTTAGGAACTCTGGTCTGTTTTAAAAATCTGAGTTTGATCATTTGTCAAGGCAGCAATAGAAAACTAATACAGTGTAGGACTGAAATAGTTCAGTTCAGTCACTCAGTTGAGTCCAACTCTTTGTGACCCCATTAATTGCAGCACACCAGTCCTCCCTGTCCATCACCAATTTCCGGAGTTCACCCAAACTCATGCCCATTGAGTCGGTGATGCCATCCAGCCATCTCATCCTCTGTCGTCCCCTTCTCCTCCTGCCCCCAATCCCTCCCAGCATCAGGGTCTTTTCCAATGAGTCAACTCTTCGCATGAGGTGGCCAAAGTAGCTTTAGCATCATTCCTTCCACAGAAATCCCAGGGCTGATCTCCTTCAGAATGGACTGGTTGGATCTCCTTGCAGTCCAAGGGACTCTCAAGAGTCTTCTCCAACACCACACTTCAAAAGCATCAATTCTTCGGCGCTCAGCCTTCTTCACAGTCCAACTCTCACATCCATACATGACCACTGGAAAAACCATAGCTTGACTAGACGTACCTTAGTTGGCAAAGTAATGTCTCTGCTTTTGAATATGCTATCTAGATTGGTCATAACTTTCCTTCCAAGGAGTAAGCCTCTTTTAATTTCATGGCTGCAGTCACCATCTGCAGTGATTTTGAAGCTCCAAAAAATACAGTCAGCCACTGTTACCACTGTTTCCCCATCTATTTGCCATGAAGTGATGGGACCAGATGCCATTCTCTTAGTTTTCTGAATGTTGAGTTTTAAGCCAACTTTTTCACTCTCCTATTTCACTTTCATCAAGATGCTCTTTAGTTCTTCTTCACTTTCTGCCATAAGGGTGGTGTCATCTGCATATCTAAGGTTATTGATATTTCTCCCAGCAATCTTGATTCCAGCTTGTGCTTCTTCCAGCCCAGCGTTTCTCATGTTGTACTCTGCATATAAGTTAAATAAGCAGGGTGACAATATACAGCCTTGACGTACTCCTTTTCCTATTTGGAGCCAGTCTGTTGTTCCATGTCTAGTTCTAACTGTTGCTTCCTGACCAGCATACAGTTTCTCAAGAGACAGGTCAAGTGGTCTGGTATGGTCAGGTATTCCCATCTCTTTCAGAATTTTCCACAGTTTATTGTGATCCACACAGTCAAAGGCTTTGGCATAGTCAGTAAAGCAGAAATAGATGTTTTTCTTGAACTTTCTTCCTTTTTCCATGATCCAGCAGATGTTGGAAATTTGATCTCTGGTTCCTCTGCCTTTTCTAAAACCTGCTTGAACATATGGAAGTTCACAGTTCACATATTGCTGAAGCCTGGCTTAGAGAATCTTGAGCATTACTTTACTAGCATGTGAGATGAGTGCAATTGTGTGGTAATTTGAGCATTCTTTGGCATTGCCTTTCTTTGGGATTGGAATGAAAACTGACCTTTTCTGGTCCTGTGGCCACTGCTGAGTTTTCCAAATTTGCTGGCATATTGAGTGCAACACTATCACAGCATCATCATCATCCAGAATATGAAATAGCTCAACTGGAATTCCTCACCTCCACTAGCTTTGTTCGGAGTGATGCTTTCTAAGGCCCATTTGACTTCACATTTCAGGATGTCTGGCTCTAGGTCAGTGATCACACCATCGTGATTATCTGGGTCATGAAGATCTTATTTGTACAGTTCTTCTGTGTATTCTTGTCACTTCTTAATATCTTCTGCTTCTGTTAGGTCCATACCATTTCTGTCCTTTATTGAGCCCACCTTTGCATGAAATGTTCCCTTGGTATCTCTAATTTTCTTGAAGAGATCTCTAGTCTTTCCCATTCTGTTGTTTTCCTCTATGTCTTTGCATTGATTGGTGAGGAAGGCCTTCTTATGTCTTCTTTCTATTCTTTGGAATTCTGCATTCAGATGCTTATGTCTTTCCTTTTCTCCTTTGCTTTTTGCTTCTTTTCTTTCACAGCTATTTTTAAGGCCTCCTCAGACAGCCATTTTGCTTTTTTGCATTTCTTTTCCCTGGGGATGGTCTTGCTCCCTGTCTCCTGTACAGTGTCATGAACCTCCGTCCGTAGTTCATCAGGCACTCTATCTATCAGATCTAGGCCCTTAAATCTATTTCTCACTTCCACTGTATAATCATAAGGGATTTGATTTAGGTCATACCTGAATTGTCTAGTGGTTTTCCCTACTTTCTTCAATTTAAGTCTGAATTTGGCAATAAGGAGTTCATGATCTGAGCCATAGTCAGCTCCTGGTCTTGTTTTTGCTGACTGTATAGAGCTTCTCCATCTTTTGGCTGCAAAGAATATAATCAGTCTGATTTCGGTGTTGACCATCTGGTGATGTCCATGTGTAGAGTCTTCTCTTGTGTTGTTGGAAGAGGATGTTTGATATGACCAGTGTGTTCTCTTGGCAAAACTCTATTCTTTGCCCTGCTTCATTCCGTATTCCAAGGCCAAATTTGCCTGTTACTCCAGGTGTTTCTTGACTTCCTACTTTTGCATTCCAGTCCCCTGTAATGAAAAGGACATCTTTTTTGGGTATTAGTTCTAAAAGGTGTTGGAGGTCTTCATAGAACCTTTCAACTTCAGCTTCTTCAGCATTACTGGTTGGGGCATAGACTTGGTTTACTGTGATATTGAATGGTTTAGCAAACAAACAGAGATCATTCTGTTGTTTTTGAGACTGCATCCAAGTACTGCATTTCGGACTCTTTTGTTGACCATTATGGCTACTCCATTTCTTCTAAGGGGTCCTGCCCATGGTAGTAGATATAATGGTAATCTGAGTTAAATTCACCCATTCCAGTCCATTTTAGTTCGCTGATTCCTAGAATGTCGACGTTCACTCTTGCCATCTCCTGTGTGAGAACTTCCAATTTGCCTTGATTCATGGACCTAATATCCAGGTTCCTAAGCAATATTGCTCTTTACAGCATCGGACCTTGCTTCTATCACCAGTCACATCCACAACTGGGTATTGTTTTTGCATTGGCTCCATCCCTTCATTCTTTCTGGAGTTATTTCTCCACTAATCTCCAGTAGCATATTGGGCATCTACCAACCTGAGGGTTCCCTCTTTCAGTATCCTGTCATTTTGCCTTTTCCTACTGTTCATGGGGCTCTCAAGGCAAGAATACTGAAGTGGTTTGCCAGTCCCTTCTCCAGTGAACCGCATTCTGTTGGACCTCTCCACCATGACCCACCCATCTTGGGTGGCCCCACAGGGCATGGCTTAGTTTCATTGAGTTAGACAAGGCTGTGGTCCATGTGATTAGATTGACTAGTTTTCTGTGATTATGGTTTGTGTGTCTGCCCTCTGATGCCTCTCGCAACACCTACCAGTGGGTTTCTCTTACCTTGGACGTGGGGTATCTCTTCACGGCTGCTCCAGCAAAGCGCAGCCACTGCTCCTTACCTTGGACGACGGATATCTCGTCACAGCCGTCCCTCCTGACCTTGAACGTGGAGTAGCTCTTCTCGGCCCTCCTGCGCCCGTGCAGCCACCGCTCCTAGGACTTGGGGTAGCTCCTCCGGGCCACAGCCCCTGACCTTGGGCGACGGACCATGTGGCAGAAACACACTGGCTGTGACAGATCGCGCAGAAGCATAGCCAAGAGGAGCTACCCCTCTCCCAAGGTCAGGGGCGGCGGCCAGGATAAGCTACCCCACGCTGAATGGATAGATTCATTTTAACAAGTACCTGAATACATTCATTGAAATGACTTTTTATTCACTAAGGTAGTTGTTGGCTGTTTGTTTTATCATTTTCCAAACTGCCCACAAAGGCATTTTCTCCATCCCACTCTCAAGAAGACATGGTGCTTTTTAGTATAAAGAGATTTTTAAAATCTTGACAAAAAAAGTCTAGAATTCTGTCAAAAGTCAATTAATTTTCTATTTCATGAGTTGAAAATTATGTGAGACTTACAGAGAGCTTCATTTATTTTCAAATTGTGTTTCCCTTCTTTCCTCTGGGGCAAAACAGCCTCCACTTTAATTAGGTAAATCTTCCCCAGAATTTGATGTTGGATAATAAGTTCATATATCATAAGCTTACCCACTATGTTTAGAGATCATTTTTCATTAAGGATGTAATAATGCTCACACCTTCATTAACTCTGTTTAGCAGCACTAATTACGATGGATGCTAAAGACTGTCATGCTTCATTTTTCCTCAGTGTCATCTCATCAAACCATTAGGACTCACCACTAAAATATAATGAATATTATAGGTATATATTTATTTAACACACATTATTGTTCCTAGCATCATGACCATAACCTCTAGATAGGTTTCAATTTTTCTGATTAAAGTCATAGGCCAGGAACCAAAACTAATTTATCAGTGTCCCAGTGCCTGACTGTAAGTCCACAGTGGCCTGCCACAGCGGCAGGGGCTCTGGGTGCAGTAGACATAAGCCCTCTTGGAGGATGTCACCATTAACCCCACCATAGAGCCACCAGAACTTACTCAGAACTGGGGAAACAGACTCTTGGAGGGCACAAACAAAACCTTGTGTGCACCAGGACCCAGGAGAAAGGAGTGTCCCCACAAAAGACTGACCCAGACTTGCCCAAGAGAATCCAGGTGTCTCTGGCGGAGGTGTGGGTCGGCCGTTGGCTGCTCCGGGGTCACAGGCACTGAGTGCAGCAGGGCCTGCATGGGACCTTTTGAAGAAGGTCACCATTATCTTCATTTGATCCACCATAGTTTGGCCTCAGGTCAAACAACAAGAAGGGAACACAGCCCTGCCATCAGTAGATTTACTGAGCATGGCCCCACCCATCAGAATAAGACCCAGTTTCCCCCTCAGTCAGTCTCTCCCATCAGGGAGCTTGCATAAGCCTCTTAACCTTCTCCATCAGAGGGCAGATAAATGAAAACCACAATCACAGAAAACTAACCAAACTGACCCGTATGGACCACGGCCTTGTCTAACTCAATGAAACTATAGTCCATGCTGTGTAGGGCCACCCAAGATGGACAGGTCATGGTGCATAGTTCTGACAAAACGTGGTCCACTGGAGAAGGGAATGGCAAACCACTTCTGTATTCTTGCTTTGAGAACCCCATGAACAGTATTAAAAGGCAAAAAGGAGACTGAAAGAAGAACTCCCCAGGTTGGTAGATGCCCAATATGCTACTGGAGAACAATGGAGAAATAATTCAAGAAAGAATGAAGAGACAGAGCCAAGCAGAAATAAATGCAGTTGTAGATGTGACTGGTACTTTGTTCGTAGTGAGGCTTCCTAAGGCCCACTTGACTTCACATTCCAGGATGTCTGGCTCTAGGTGAGTTGATCACATGAAGATCTTTTTTGTACAGTTCTTCTGTGTATTCTTGCCACCTCTTCTTAATATCTTCTACTTCTGTTAGGTCCATACCATTTCTGTCCTTTATCAAGCCCATCTTTGCATGAAATGTTCCCTTGGTATCTCTAATTTTCTTGAAGAGATCTCTAGTCTTTCCCAATCTATTGTTTTCCTCTGTTTCTTTGCATTGATCACTGAGGAAGGCTTTCTTATCTCTCCTTGTTATTCTTTGGAACTCTGTGTTCAAATGAATATATCTTTCCTTTTCTTCTTTCACTTTAGCTTCTCTTCTTTTCTCAGCAATTTGTAAGGCCTCCTAGCTATAGTTGTATATTGTCACCCTGCATATTTAACTTACATGCAGAGTATATCATGTGAAATGATATGGATGAAGCCAGACTGGATGAAGCACAAGCTGGAATCAAGATTGGCGGGAGAAATATCAATAACCTCAGATATGCAGATGGCACCACACTTATGGCAGAAAGCGAGGCAGAACTAAAGAGCCTCCTGGTGAAAGTGAAAGAAGAGAGTGAAAAAGTCAGCTTAAAACTCAACATTCAAAAAACTAAGATCAAGGCATCCCGTCACATCACTTCATGGCAAATAGATGGGGAAACAATGGAAACAGTGTCAGACTTTATTTTGGGGGGCTTCAAAATCACTGCAGATGATGACTGCAGCCAAGAAATTAAAAGACACTTGCTCCTTGGAAGAAAAGTTATGACCAACCTAGACAGCATATTCAAAAACAGAAACATTACTTTGCCAACAAAGGTCCATCTAGTCAAAGCTATTTCCAGTGGTCATGTATGGATGTGAGAGTTGGACCATATAGAAAGCTTAGCGCCAAAGAATTGATGCTTTTGAACTATGGTGTTGGAGAAGACTCTGGAGAGTCCCTTGGACTGCAAGGAGATCCAGCTAGTCCATCCTAAAGGAATTAAGTCCTGAATATTCATTGGAAAGACTGATGCTAAAGCTCCAATACGCCGGCCACCTGATGCGAAACACTCACACATTAGAAAAGACCCTGATGCTGGAAAAGAGTGAAGGTGGGAGGAGAAGGGGACAACAGAGGATGAGATTATTGGATGGCATCAGTGACTCAATGAACATGAATTTGAGCAAGCTCCAGCAGTTGGTGATGGACAGGGATGCCTGGCATGCTGCAGTCCATGGAGTCTCAAAGAGTTAGACATGACTGAGTGACTCAACTGAAAGCTATGACAGTTTGTCTCGAGTCAGTATCAGTTATAAACCCAGTACATGTTCATATATGTGGACTTCATGGCCTGGGAGACAACACACCCAACCAATATGCCCTCCTTTATGTTGCAGTGCATGTCTTCCATTCTTCTGGCTTTTATCTCCTGCATTTTCTGCCTGGTGTCTTCTTTTTTGTTGTTGCCCAAACTTACTGGCAGGCCAGATGAGTAAGAAAATTAATTTCTCTGAGGATCAGCTCTTTTTTTTCCTAATATTTATTTATTTAATTTTGGCTGTGCTGAGTCTTTTTTGTTGTGCGGGCTTTTCTCTCCGAGAACGCAATGGCATTCCACTCCAGTACGCTTGCCTGGAAAATCCCATGGATGGAGGAGCCTGGAAGGCTGCAGTCCATGGGGTCGCTGAGGGTTGGACACGACTGAGCAACTTCACTTTCACTTTTCACTGTCATGCATTGGAGAAGGAAATGGCAACCCACTCCAGTGTTCTTGCCTGGAGAATCCCAGGGACGGGGGAGCCTGATGGGCTGCCGTCTATGGGGTCTCACAGAATCGGACACGACTGAAGTGACTTAGCAGTAACAGGGCTTTTCTCTAGTTCAGCGAGTGGAGGCTACTCTCTAGCTGTGGTGTGCAGGCTTCTCATTGTGGTGTCTTCTCTTATGGTGGAGCACAGGCTCTAGGCGCACAGGCTTCAGTAGTTGAGGCACATGGGCTCAGTAGTTGCACTTTGCGGACTTTATAACACAGGCTTAGTAGTTGAGATGCATGGACTTAGTTGCTCTGTGGCATATGGAATCCTCCCAGTCCAGGGATCAAACCCATGTCCCTTGCGTTAGCAGGCTGACCCTTAGCTGCTATACTTCTAGGGAAGTCTGGGATCAGTTCTTAATCAGTATAAACAATCTAGTTTCTTTATGCCTTGGGTGAGATAACATTGAAGTGAGGGCTAAACATTTTTCAGAATTCTCAAGTTAGATTAATTTTACTTGTTTTCATTCACTATATACCTTAAAAATGCCATTTTATAGTTTACTTATTATATAGTTCTTTTATATCTGTCTATATTTCTATAGTGTTGTGGTCAAAGTAGGAAAGAAAAAATTACCAACAGGAATTCACAGTATGTGACTTAAATCCAGTGGTTTTAGAAGATACTAGAATTCTTCTAAGAGTTTTCGTTTTTAGCACAAGATATTTTGAAAATAGAAAATATCTCAATTAAAACTATTTGGATGTTATTCTTTTTTCCCAAACAAGTGAGTTATTTAGCAGGTTAGATTATTGCCCTGAAGCCAGAGTCATTTATAATTATGTCTTGCTTATAGAATTAAAGAATGAAAAGTTTTTTTAATAATGCAGTGATGCAGTAATCTTTTCTTTTTTAATTAAAAATTAATTTGCCTCCTAATGAAGACAAATAAAACATCAAATCTAATTAAGATTGTGTGAAAGGTTGTGTTAGCCTCAGTTAAGAGGCCTAACAGACAACAAACTTCATAAATACCAAAACTCGGTCTTGTTCCTTTTCCTAGAAGATCCTGGGGGTAAAAGCAGCTGCAGAGCATTATTCCTCCTTTTGTTTTAATTGCCTTTAATAGATGAGCTAGAAAAAGCATTATAAATAATGCATCAAAGTGCTTTGCATAAAAGTAAACAGAACAAATGTGCCAGGTGACAAGTCTATGACAGTATATTTAATAACCAGGCCATTTTTTTAAATTTATATTTTACCTCTCTGTCACTCATCTGAGAGAAAGGGAATTATAAGACAGACCAGGAAAAATTAACAATTGAAGCAATAAAAAGGCACTAATTATAATTAGGAAGCAATAACAAAGAAAGTCAAGGTATAGCCAAGGGAAAGCCCTTTTAATTGTCTTAAAAATTACCTAAGTTTGGGATTTGTAAGAAGAAAGAATAGTGATAATGATGATAATAGTGATAATGATATTTCCACACATTTTCATTGAAACATCCACCAAATTTTAAGTACTAGATTAGGTCATAGAATTACGTAGGTGATCAAATAATTGACCTAGCCTATAAGAAGTCTCAGTTTAGTACAGAACATAGAGATGTAAGACAATTTGTTGTTGTTATTCAGTGGCTCAGTCATGTCCAACTCTTTGCGACCCCGTGGACTGCAGCTTTCCAGATTTCCCTATCCTTCACTGTTTCCTGGAGTTTGCTCTAACTCATATCCATTGAGTCAGTGATGTCATCCAACCATCTCATCCCCTGTCCCCCTCTCCTCCTGCCTTAAATCTTTCCCACAATCAAGGTCTTTTCAAATGAGTCAGCTCTTTACATCAGGTGGCCAAAACTATCCTATAATTTTTAAAGTTCCAAAATAAAAGTTGTTCAGTGCGATACTGGAACCCAGAGGAAAAAGAACTAATCTATCTTGGGGAATCAGAAATATTTAACAAGAAAAATATAAAGTTCTTAAAGAGTAATAATTCCAAGCAGAATATATTAGGCAGAGGACACATACACAAAGATTGTGTGATATTTTCACTGCTATCGGAGCAATATTTGAAGGGGAGAATGGTAGATGGTCAGTCTTGAGAGCTGTCTGTTTCATTGGAGCACAAAGGGACACGCATGCCACAAAACAGAGTTTGGAACTACACAACAGATAGCTCATAAACTTTCTAAAGCTATCAGATTTAAGTACTTAATATTATAAAACCATTACAGTTTATCTAGAAGTTGTTGGAAAATCCATGTGGTAGATTTTTATTCCATGGAAGTTTTGTTAAATTTTACCTTCTGTAATTTTGGTGTATATCCAGATTCTTATTTCAAAAGACAACTGTTGGCATTGCTCGATTGTTGGCAAAGACTGTGGCCACAGCTGCTATGTTGCACAGAAGCAAGGTTCCAATAATCATAAAAAGCTTTGACAAATTTTATTTGAATCATATTTTAAAAACTATGGATTTTGAAACAGTTTCATATATGAGAAAAAAGCACTCTACTGAAATTTCAAACATGTAAAACATTTAAAGCATTGGTTTACCTAAACACAGTAAGTTATTTACATCTATGAGATGTCTTCACTGGAATAAAGATTAACATTTTGGTGAAAAATTAAGAAAACCTTGGAAATATGTTATAAAAATGAATCCAAGTTCAAATGAACTCGATGCTTATGCTTTGTTTTCAGGCTTATTTGGGCATGACATGAAATAAAACCATATGATTGAATCTGTTCAAATTTTAAAGAGTTTTGGTATTATAGGCTTTGAAAGGAGAAGTTAAAGTGTAGCTCCATTTGATCTATCTCTTCGTGCTGATATTCAGGTAGTACACTAGTTGTTAAAATACAGATCTCATTGTTCATGCCTACCCTTCTGAGTTCCACAGTGTTCCCAAGGTGTACTGGCCAATGTTTTGAACCTCTCACAATTCCCCACATTTCAACACCCAAGAGTCAATGCCTGACATAGTAAGAGAGCTCTCATACCTGATTTTGTTGGTAGGTACATGCCCTGTACCAATGGTTAAATGTTCATGTCTACCTTTTTCCCACAGATATATTTCAAGTAAATGATATAAACCGTACAGTAAATTATATAAACCATATACTACACTGCTGCTGCGTCGCTTCAGTCGTGTCCGACTCTGTGCAACCCCATAGACAGCAGCCCACCAGGCTCCCCGTCCCTGGGATTCTTCAGGCAAGAACACTGCACTAGTCACTTGGTAAAGCTGAATTAGTTTAAAGGAACAAACAAGCAGAAATGCTTTCAGTCTTCATGAAACTGTAGCAGAGATCAAACATTCAGTTCAGTCCAGTGGCTCAGTTGTGTCCGACTCTTGGCAACCCCATGGACTGCAGCATGCCAGGCCTCCTTGTCCATCACCAACTCCCAGAGTTTACCCAAACTCATGAGCGTTGAGTCGGTGATGCCATCCAACCATCTCATCCTCTGTCATCCCCTTCTCCTCCTGCCTTCAATCTTTTCCAGCATCAGGATCTTTTCAGATGAGTCAGCTCTTTGCATCAGGTGGCCAAAGTATTGGAGTTTGAGCTTCAACATCAGTCCTTCCAGTGAACACCCAGGATTGATCTCCTTTAGAATGGACTGGTTGGATCTCCTTGCAGTCCAAGGGACTCTCAAGAGTCTTCTCCAACACCACAGAGATCAAGCATTAAATTAGTATAAACTAGGTGCAAAATTGAATTTAAGGAAAAGTACTAAAGAATTAAAGAATAGAATTCTATGAAAGAATAAAAGGTTGATCAAGTTTATGTTTAGGGATAAGATAAGCCATCAGTGGCAATTTAGCTAATGTTGAAAATTAGAGGATATTAACAGAGCAAAATGTGTTTGGGCAGGACCAGTATGGTCCATGGAGAAGGCGATGGCACTCCACTCCAGTACTCTTGCCTGGACAATCCCATGGACGGAGGAGCCTGGTAGGCTGCAGTCCGTAGGGTCGCCATGAGTCGGACACGACTGAGCGACTTCACTTTCACTTTTCACTTTCATGCATTGGAGAAGGAAATGGCAACCTACTGCAGTGTTCTTGCCTGGAGAGTCCCAGGGACGAGGGAGCCTGGTGGGGTGCCGTCTATGGAGTTGGACAGAGTCGGACATGACTGAAGGGACTTAGCAGCATCAGCAGCAGTATGGTCCAATGATTGAGATATATTTTTGGCTATTGAGTCAAGGGGGATAAGTAGAGAACAGCCAACAGAAAAGGGGTATAATAGCAATACAACTTTTATTTTCCCAAATGAAAACTTCTTGGCTTTGGTGACTGGATTTTATTAGACTTTTTTTTTTTTTAATTTTTCTGGACCTCAGTTACTTTCTCTGAACATTTTATAATATCTTCATCAAGGCAACTAGTATTTAAAATCTTATTCATTACTCTGGGTCAGAAACATAGTAGATGGTTAGTAAATGTCTTTTGAATAAGTAGACTCATGAAATGATAACAAAAATAATTTAAAGAGCTATAGCTCGAGTAAGAATTAAGTTTTTATATGTATAATAAGTATATATGTATATTCATGTATATCACATTATATATACACATATATAAATATTTTTGTATATATGCACACACACATACAGTTGTCCCTTGGACACTGTGGGGTTAGGGCTCTGACTCTGCAGTTGAAAAATCTGTGTAAAATTTATGGTCAGCCCTCCTTATCCTTGGTTCCTCCCTATTGAGATTTCCACGTCTTTGGATTTAACCAACTTTGGATGGCGTCGTACTGTAGTCTTTATTTTTAAAAATCTGTGTGTAAGTGCACCTACACCATTCAATCCTGTGATGTTCAAGGATCAACTTGATATCCACAAACATATATATGTAGTGCTTAGTAGAGTGGCTCATTCAGAGTCGATGCTATTTGCTCTACCAGTATCTACACAACCCAGAAACAGACCAATCAAAAAAAGGTTTCCATATACGGCTTTATACCAGGTAGGCATTTTTATCTCTAGAAGTACTGGGTACTACTAGAAGAATGCTACTCTTCACTATTGGTTCCTCAAAATCATTATGACCTTTTTTCCTAGACTGGTTTTCAGTTGGCAGGATGTTAAGTAAACAACCAATGCATATGATTATAGAATGTTTATTTTGCATAACTTATAAATGGAAAAAAATTTTTTTCCATAAGCTGATACACTAGTTTTCTGTTGCTGCTAAAACAAGTTAACACAAACTTGGTGGCTTAAAGCACAAAGTTTATATCTACCAATTCAGGAGAACAGAAGTTCGAGATGGCTCTTCTTGGGCTAGAAGCACGTATCAACAGGCTGGAGGAGAATCTGTTTGCCTACCTCTTCCAGTTTCTAAAGGCTGCCTGCATTCCTTGACTCATGGCCGCCACCTCTGTTCTTAAACTGGCAGCACAGCTTCTTCAAATCTCCGACTCTGAGTGTCCTCTTGCCTCCTTTATCTGTTAAACGTCCCTGTTAGCACAGGGGCCCACCTAACCAGTTCAGTGTAATTGCTCTATCTCAAGATCCTTAATTTAGTCATACCTCAGAATTCCTTATGCCATGCCAGGTCACATATCAAGCTTCGAGGAATTAGGATGTGGACATCATTCTGCCTACTAGAGTTGAGTAGTTTAGTTTCTTACCATGTATGACTTAGCAAATAGTTGAAGTAACTTCTCATGTATCAGATGCTTGTCAAAAATCTTGATGAAAAAATAATAAATGTCTGTCCATGGCAAGAGTACCCGAAAGTGAATTCCTAATTGTTTATGTAATCAGCCTGATTTCACAATGTTTTCCCAACAGTTTGGATCCATTGTAGTATCAATCTGAAGTTTTTTTTACAAGGTTAGCTTTCAGATAAAAGAAGGCCCTGATTTTTTAAGAGAACTGAGGGTTCTCTTAAAAAGAGAGGCTGTGAGCCATGGCTATGTTACTGACCTAATACTTGAAGCAGAGATAACACTGTAGAAGCAATTCTTCAGAACTTCTGACATATATTTAATATGGATCATGTAAAATTGGCCAGGATACCACCTAATCAGAACACAATAGATGGAACGATAGTGGCATCATTCATTGTAATCATTGGCTTTCTGCATCTGTATGCACTGGTACCAAAAAATCTCTTCAAAAATCCTTAAATATGTATCTGCTGGCAGGCAAGTTCTCAATTCATCCAGCTAGCCTTTGGATTCCTATCATTTTGAGAATTTTTTTAAGGAAATAGGTACTGAATGCACTGTTCTCCCCTATTGCATGAAGTGAACTACCTTTTTGGAGAACAATCTTTGAGCCATCTGTTGATAAATTTGAAAATAACTCTATATTCTTTTTAAATCAAAAATATGATTTTGAAAAAACTTTTCCAGGGTCAGTTTCACTGATTCATCAGATTTAATGGGCACATGCAGCTTCATAAGCGAGGTAAATCTTTTGTTTCAGGGGCACATAAACAGTACCAATTATGCTGCCAAAAACCCCACAGGCTTATTTGGTTAATCTGCCATTTTGGACGGAGAGACTGTAGGAGAAAATTTTGCGAAACTTTTCAGAGCTTCAGAGGATTGAGCTGGACAAAGCATTATTAACTTGGCTACAGACAGAAATCTTCTGATACTTGGACTAATGCTAAATGCTTTCAAACATTACTTTATTTCAGACAAACTGAACATTGAAACATGCTCTCATAATCGATTTCTTGCTGACGAAGCCATCAATGGCAGACACATTGCCAACAGAACCTCACTCATCTTGGGACAAAGTAAATGTTAGGATGTAATTTCAACTCAAGATGGTTTTCTTTGATGAAAGCCTACCTTTATATAGCAGAGGCAGCAGCAGAAGCTCAGCTTTCATTTTCTGTAACATGTCTTTATAAGTCTTGGATTTCAGCACTGTATTGCCATTAAAACAAAGAGTCAAAATTGATTGGGTTTCAAAAACAACTTGATCATTGTCATATCAGAGATCTTGCTATAATTTCAAAATTGTATTTATGCCAAACAGCAGTATCTTTGTCATTAATGCTTACTTTGCTACTGCTAAGTTGCTTCAGTTGTGTCCAACTCTGTGCGACCCCACAGACAGCAGCCCACCAGGCTCCCCCGTCCCTGGGATTCTCCAGGCAAGAACACTGGAGTGGGTTGCCATTTCCTTCTCCAATGCATGAAAATGAAAAGTGAAAGTGAAGTCGTGCAGTCATGCCTGACTCTTAGTGACCCCATGGACTGCAGCCTATCAGGCTCCTCCATCCATGGGATTTTCCAGGCAAGAGTACTGGAGTGGGGTGCCATTGCCTTCTCCATGCTTACTTTAGGTTAGGATTAAAGTATACTTCCCTTTGGTAAATGTCCAGTTAAATCTAGTTCTTTTTTCAGTAGTGACACATTTTACATGAAAAACTATAAGAATCAAAGAAATATTTTATAAATACATTCATACACAAGACATTTTGTATTCCAGACTCATCTTCACTTCAAGTGAATAGCATAAATACAGTATCTATGCCGTCATCCATCATCTTCGATAAAGATTTCATATTTCTGATTCTCATAAGGATCCATAAGCTCACCATATTTGAAAACTACTTTCAGAAATTATATTTATATCATGTTCCACTGTATGTATGAATATACTTCTTGAAAATTAATATATTTATTTAAAATGAGTCCCCAAATTTCATGTACATTAGGCAGGTCAGTTAAAATTAGGTAAAACCTATATGCTAGAGACAAGAGATACTAAAGTCTGTGTGTTCCCAATTAGTCACAAATCCTTTTACCTCCCTCCAGTCCCTTTCCCCTATTGGAGAATTCAACTCTTTAACAGTACTGTTCTGTTTGGGTCTTTTGTGATAAAGAATATCGGTAACAGTTAAAAAGAGAAAGGATGAAAAATGATTTAAAAATATATAGCCAGAAAGACTGTCAGGCTATACAAATGCATAGTTTGAGAGAGACTTTGGAAAGAAAGGTAGAAAAGGAAGAGAAAAAGAGAAGGACAAATCCAGACCATTCTAGGGGTGATAAACAATTTAACACGTGTACAGCGCTGAGGACAATAGCAAGGACTCTTTTATCTAGTAAATAAATGCTGATTCTCATTATTTGCCTTGTGGTCTTCATCATCCTCATCATTGACGGTCGGAAGACTGAAATTGTGAGAGGACTTACGGAAGATGTAGGATGTCAGGAACTATGAGATGACAGTATAGATAGGGAATCATGAAAACTACTTTCCATGGAATACAGTTAGGCCCCCCTTCAACATTCTTTGCGATATTAAAATAAAAAGTAATTTTTCTTTTAAATCACTGTTAATTGCAGGTGAAAAACCATAGCCTTGACTAGACGGACCTTTGTTGGCAAAGTAATGTCTCTGCTTTTGAATATGCTATCTAGGTTGGTCATAACTTTCCTTCCAAGGAGTCAGCGTCTTTTAATTTCATGGCTGCAGTCACCATCTGTAGTGATTTTGGAGCCCAGAAAAATAAAGTCTGACACTGTTTCCACTGTTTCCCCATCTATTTCCCATGAAGTGGTGGGACTGGATGCCATGATCTTCATTTTCTGAATGCTGAGCTTTAAACCAACTTTTTCACTCTCCACTTTCACTTTCTTCAAGAGGCTTTTGAGTTCCTCTTCACTTTCTGCCATAAGGGTGGTGTCATCTGCATATCTGAGGTTATTGATATTTCTCCCGGCAATCTTGATTCCAGCTTGTGTTTCTTCCAGTCCAGCGTTTCTCATGATATACTCTGCATATAAGTTAAATAAACAGGGTGACAATATACAGCCTTGACGAACTCCTTTTCCTATTTGGAACCAGTCTGTTGTTCCATGTCCAGTTCTAACTGTTGCTTCCTGACCTGCATACAGATTTCTCAAGAGGCATATCAGGTGGTCTGGTATTCCCATCTCTTTCAGAATTTTCCACAGTTTATTGTGATCCACACAGTCAAAGGCTTTGGCATAGTCAATAAAGCAGAAATAAATGTTTTTCTGAAACTCTAGAGTTGGACTGTGAAGAAGGCTGAGCGCCAAAGAATTGATGCTTTGGAACTGCAGTGTTGGAGAAGACTCTTGAGAGTCCCTTGGACTGCAAGGACATCCAACCAGTCCATTCTGAAGGAGATCAGCCCTGGGATTTCTTTGGAAGGAATGATGCTAAAGCTGAAACTCCAGTACTTTGTCCACCTCATGCAAAGAGTTGACTCATTGGAAAAGACTCTGATGCTGGGAGGGATTGGGGGCAGGCGAAGAAGGGAACGACAGAGGATGAGATCGCTAGATGGCATTGCTGACTCGATGGATGTGAGTCTGAGTGAACTCCGGGAGTTGGTGATGGACAGGGAGGCCTGGCGTGCTGGGATTCATGGGGTCACAAAGAGTCGGACACGACTGAGCGACTGATCTGATCTGATCTGATCTTAGCATTGTTTAGATATGTCTCTGAGCAGGCCTCAAGTCCTGGACAAACCCCAGGTCTTGTGCAGATTTTATTTTGAAAGCTGTTGCACTTGATTTGGGAGCTAAGTGTCAATTTACTGCTGCAGTTTGTATTAAGATCAGCAACCTTTACTGAAGACAAAATTGCGCATGAGAACACAGAGGGGAAGCCAGACAGGTAAGAACCCTTATGATTCTCAGAAATCAGGAGCCAAGTTAAAGAAACATCCTGCAGATACATTTTTTTTCAAGTAGAGAGTTAGATTTTCTCGACCTTCTAAAGTGTTTACCAAAATTCCTTCATGAAGTTATAAACTGGGATTCATTTTTTCTTCTACCCTCCATGGAAATCCAGTTTCTTATAAAATTGGTGTACTTTCCACATGCAAGAGGAAGGCAATGTCAGTTCTGTGCTCTCAGTCCATAGCTTTGAAGACTGCATCTCCTAGGGATAGCACCTGTACAGTAAGATTATAAATACTTTCTAACCGATGGCTGAAGCTATTCCTTTTCAGAAAGTAAACCCGTGTCAGTCACAGGGATAGAAGGTGTTGAATTATGGTGACTCAAGTGATTCAAGGATAGAGATCTTTATAACCTGAAAAATGATAGTCATTTATAGGATGACAAAGCCAGTGTTTTTCCACTTCTGTGGAAGAGTATCTTTTTGTTCTAGAGCCCATATAGAGCTGAGTGGATCATGAGTGGATTATTTATGTCAAATGTATAACCTTATGTCAAACAGTTTCATGAATCTGTTGACTCTGAAAGAACTGCCACAGCAAGTTGCTTGTTAAATGGGGATGGAAGAGATGAGTGGTTATGGATTGTATAGGAATGGTGTCAAATAGTTTTAGTAAATTTGAGAGGGATGATACCTTCACAGAATCCTTACGGATGATGTAGCTATCTATTGTGAAAATGCAATGAGAAAACTTTGGGCTCAAGCAATTGATAGTGAAGCAAATATTCCTTCTTTTAAGAAATCTGACCTGTCCAATGAGGTTCTTGTTTGTATGAACGTATATGTCACCCACCATTGAATTCTCCTCCTCCAACCCAGCACTGGGATTGGAGACTAGTGCAACTGATCTGCCTTCTCTGTAGTGGGTTGCATCACAAATGGAATTGGCAAAAGCCAGTGCCCATTTGTTCCTAGATTTTCATAGCTTTCAGCCAGAATGAGACAAATCAAGTTAGCCCACAGTCAATCCAAATCTTTGGTGTCTCTATGTATTATTTTAGCAAAAGGAGCTACAGGGTTTGACTACTCTCAGAAGTGTTAAGAAGCCAGAGCATCCATAATAGTCTTTCTGCATTTTAAGAAACATGTAGTAAATAATCGTCTGATTTCTTATCCAAGTCCTAAGTCAACTTAGAAATAAGACAAGAGTATAAACATGAAAGAGTCAAAATCTCACTTTAATTTATGATAAAGCAAATATTAAAGAATAGAGATTATTTTTGCGGAGAGCTGGGCATCCTAATACCATATGCCCAGACCCAGGCAGCCAGCACTGCAGGCACCAAGATCAGCTTCTCCACCTTTCCTTCCAGCCAAAGAGCCTCCACTGGAATTCCCTGCACAACTCCCTCCCCAGAGACAGCTCACTCTCAGAAAGAAAGTGAAATAAAAGGGCCAGCTCTGTATGACAGGGTCTTCCTTTCAAAGTCCCTGATTGGAATATGCAGATCTTCCTCTCTGATCAAACAATAAATGAGAAAAAGGCCAGCAGAAAATCTGCCATAGTGTTAGGAAACGACACCCAAACCCACCGGCCCCTTTGACAGCTCTTACTTACAGAGACACAAATGTTGGAAAGGGAGTGGATTTAAATACAAAACAGGTATTTCTTGTCCAGGGAGTTAACCCATTTAAAAGATTCAAAATAATTTGAAGAAAGGGGCTTATAGGCATGACTGTGTGGAGTTTGAAAGTGAAAGTTAGTCACTTAGTCATGTCTGATTCTTTGTGACCCCATGGACTGTAGCCCACTGGGCTCCTTTGTCCATGGGATTCTCCAGGCAAGAATACTGGAGTGGGTTGCCATTTCCTTCTCCCGGGGATCTTCCCAACCCAGGGATCGAACCCAGGTCTCCCGCATTGCCAGTGGACTCTTTACCAACTGAGCCACCAGAGAAGCCACTGAGTCAGGTTTATTGGTGTTTAATTAATTAAGCAAGGAGACCCTGAGACTGAGAGGGCTCTAGTGTCCTGACAGCCCATGTCATCAAACCAAAACCTAAACCTATAAATGCCTGTAGGTTATGAAATCAAAAAGCTAAAGACAGTCAGTCACAAACTGCCAACTAGGCTTTAAGCCATAGCCAATCAGTTATTTCTTTACTTTACTTCTGCCTTTTCTCTATAAACGTCTGTCCTGAGTTCCTGTGGGTGCAGCACTCCCAACCACTTCTGGTTTGGCACTGTCAAGATTATAATTGATTTTTGTTCAAATAAGCCCCTCAATTTTTTAATAGGCTTGTTTGTCTTTTAATAACTTCAGAGATCCCTTGGTTGTATCCCTTTGCAGAATGTGTGCAATTTAACCATGGAGCAAGTGTAATGGCATCACTATTTATTAACTAAATAGTGTATTTAGGGTTAATACAATGAATTTGCAATACCACTCCTTTGCAATGAAGAGTAGAGTGAATGTGGCCACCCACATCTCATTACACTGCAGGGCAAACGCTGATTTCAATATATATGGCTTTCATTTGCTTGTAATTAATTTTTTTCATTAAAACGATAGATTTATCTCTTTGCTGTAATTGTTTCCTCAGCCTGCCAAATCATTCTTGAGACGGCCAGTCCTGTAGCACAAGGCATCTAGATTTATCATCACATATTACTGATCTGAGGATCGATTTGGATATGGGGGATGAGGAGCAAATAAATTGAGTTTGCAGTGGCTTTTCTGCCAGAGAAGAATAAAAGGGAGTTTGGGGTACTAAAATGAGTGTTCTGGGGTCCATTCTAAATGAGGAACGTGAATGAGGCTGTCAAAACCTGGGATGTACTGTTCATCCCTCTGTTGGAGGCTGAGCTAGCCTCACTTGGGTGGCGCCAGTTCAACACACCATCTGTCAAATGCACACAGTGACACCAATTTCTTTTATTAAAAGATAATGATCTTACCTCCAGTCATTTAATAGTCAGCATTCACATAAGTTGGGATGATTTTTCATATGTTTATTTGGGAAGACTCTGGCAAAGATCGTTCCATTTCTTCCTCGTTTATTGCCCTTGAAAGTCTAATTTCCCTTGATGAAAATCAGTTTTTCCAATGACAGAAAAAAGTAATTAAATATGTTCAGTTCATAGCTAACTTATCTTATTGACAACCATCTAAATAGCTGAATAATTGTGTAAGGGGAACGGCAGTAACACAGAGATACGAGTTACAGGAAATTAGGGGCCTCTGATCTGTTCCTCTGGACACAGCCTGGTGTTGACTGTTATATGCCCAGAATGGGCGTAATGACTCACATTTACTGCCCTGTGAGTTGTGCCCTTCTCTGTCACACACTGATACAAGCAGAGCTGAAGTAATCTGAAATGAAATGTGTGACAAAGCCATCTCCATCTGTTTGAACTAGAAAACCAGAGATCAAAGTGTCTGACAAATAAGTCTCCAAACATGGCTTGGGTGTTTTGTTTTCATGTTTAGGCTTTCTTTTCAATGAAGATTTGCCACTGAAAGTTTTGTTTAAACCAAGACCACTGCTCACTCATGTAATTTAATGAAAAGCTAAAGAAGAAAATGAGAATTCACTGAGTTCAAGACTATTGAGAGAAAAGGGACTAATTATACTGGGAGGTCCTTGAGTGAACTAGTTTCCTAATTGGGCAGAGAACACTCGAAACGTGAAAGTGGTAAAGCTGCTCTGAAACAGACATCCTTTGAAACTGATTCTCACAGAGATTGTGGCAGTACCAGCGCGATGACTTTCAAGTCTGTGGGTGCACTTACACACATCGATTGCTTCCTATTTGGCTCATCATCTCTTGAAGCATCAAATTAAAATGGCATGTTTTCTCTCCTCAAATAAATCTAAAACCTGCATATTCACACTATTTACATAAAATTGTATATCATATACCATACTATAAAATAAAGATATGAACCTTAGCCACCAATAAAAAAAAAAAAAGAAATTCAGATTTCAATTAGTTGGAAGGCCTTTTAGAGTAATTATTCAGAATAGAGTAAAAATTATTCAGGATATTTAGAATAAATATTCACAAATATTCAGTGGGAAGCCTGGCAGGTTGCAGTCCATGGGGTCGCAAAGAGTCGGACACAACTGAGCAGTTGAACTGAACTGATTCACAAATATTTAGGTTTTTAAAACACCCCTACGGGCTACAGCATTCAGGTATGTTCTTACCAGGATGCCTTTATAATGTTGATCTGCCCTTTGTATTCTGAAAAGTGTGGCAGAGTACAGGTAAGTGGGAATAGTATTGTCCTCTGTATGACAATATAGATGGCTTATTTATAAGCAAGTGTTTTGAAAATATTAACATATGAAGTATTATCAAAAATAATTCCTTTTCCACTTCTCATATGTCATAAAACATGATGATCTTTGTGTAAGGCTACTGAAAGTACAATTTATCTTATGTGGGAAGTGTTAGGGATATTCTTTCATTAGTTCTGCTTTGATAAATGTAAAAACTTAATGTTCCTATTCAGTTTATACTAAATTACTCCCACCTACTCTGCACTTGGAAAGGAATAACACTGATAAGAATCCAAAACTTCTCACTACTTAATCCTTTCTATGAGTTTCCTGACAATGTCCCTGGCTGTCCTTTGCTTCAACCCTAATCCCAACAGGTATAGAAAAAGATGTTACTAATATATTTAACGTGGGGAACATACAGACACCAAACTATGGAAAGAAATTATTCCAAAGCAGGTCATGTTTGAGAGTACATGGGACACTCTTATAATTCTTTGGGGCAACTGGGAAAATCTGGGGCCATCTTGAATCTACCTTGTGACCTAACTGTTAGTGTTGTCAAATCCCATGTCTTTAGAGTTAATCTTTTGTGAGTGGCTTTACTAAAGCACTCTTCCTTAGTTCTGCTTTTTCGGGCTCTGACGGGTTCAGAGCAGCTCTTAAGTCTCTATCTCTCCATTTGTTATTGTCTGGATTTACTCTTCAGAGAAAGAAAATTGCTAGCAATGTCTAATCTTCCGAGGTTAAGAAGACAACTTTTCTTTCCTCAAAACCTATATAACAATCCCAGGAAAGACCAATCTGTCTTGCTTTGGTCATGTGCACCTCTCTCAACCAATCAGTGAGGAAGGCAGATTGTTTCTTTTTCCCCCCTCACATACTGTAGTGGGAGGGTGGGGTACATGATTGATCATCACATGAGGATCATGGAAGAAGCAATTCTGGGCAAGTATGAAATCACAAATACTCACTTTTTGAGGATGACACCTGTAAGTGATCAGATCACATCACATCAGTCGCTCAGTCGTGTCCGACTCTTTGCGACCCCATGAATCCCAGCACGCCAGGCCTCCCTGTCCATCACCAACTCCCGGAGTTCACTCAGACTCACGTCCATCGAGTTGGTGATGCCATCCAGCCATCTCATCCTCTGTCGTCCCCTTCTCCTCCTGCCCCTAATCCCTCCCAGCATCAGAGTCTTTTCCAATGAGTCAACTCTTCGCATGAGGTGGCCAAAGTACTGGAGTTTCATCTTTAGCATCATTCCTTCCAAAGAAATCCCAGGGCTGATATCCTTCAGAATGGACTGGTTGGATCTCCTTGCAGTCCAAGGGACTCTCAAGAGTCTTCTCCAATACCAGTTCAAAAGCATCAATTCTTCGGCTCTCAGCCTTCTTCACAGTCCAACTCTCACATCCATACATGACCACAGGAAAAACCATAGCCTTGACTAGACGAACTTTTGTTGGCAAAGTAACGTCTAGATGGGATTTAAATCTAGATTCTGACACTAAAACTCTTGTTCTTTATAATGCACTGTGCTACTTGTTCTACATATAAAGATAATAAATGATGACAAATTTTAGGGAACACATTTTTAATAGATTTCAATTTGTTCTGATTCTGGTGGCTTTATTGATGTGGTTCTCCATATGCACTTTGACAGTGATGTATTGCTTTATTAAGACATGGTGGTGGGTTTTTTTTTTTTTTTTGGTCAGTTTCTCCTTTTCTGTATTAATAACTGGACTGCAGTCAAATCACAGGATATGATGGTTTGGGTTGGAGTGAGTTGAGTGTAGTCTTTTCCAGGTATGAACTGTGAACCAATACTTCAATTAGCTCAATATTAAGGGAAAAAAATCTCTACAACAAAAACTCAGGTTTGAATAACATACACTGTTATATCTGGTTCTTACAACACTAACACCTGGAAAATGATGACATTCACTGATTACGAGATAAGAGAAATAATAAGTATATGAAAGGCCAACTTGTTTTCTTAATCTAATTCATTAATGTGCTAAACTGTTTGAGTTCAGCATTGTACAATATTCACAGTCTTATATTGATTACATTTCAGACAGGAGGATACAAGAGAAATTAAGAAATTTTCCCAAAGTTGTACATCTGAAAGTGGAAAAGTCTAGATTCAAACCCACAGCTTTCTGACTAAACAGCCAGGGGACTTCAGTCCCACTCTGTGAGTATCACGGTCATATGGACCAGGGTTCTTGGCCTTCCTCAATCAATAGAAATGGACTAGAGACCAGATGAGAAATTCTGACACAGCTTTGTTGGGGCCCCTGCTGCAGCAATGGACGCAAGAACATACAACAGGTTCTCTTGCTTGCTAGCTCACTGAGGAGATGCAGACTTGTTTCTTATATCCGATGAGGGTATGGATGGCTTGGGTGTTTTGCCCACTCCTCTGGTGGTGGTGGGTGCAGGGGGCATGCTCAGGGCTCTGCTTTTACTCCAAACACACTGTTTTTGCTCCTGACTCTTTAGAAGAGGCTGCTAAGTCTTTGTGTCTTTTTGTATCTCATATCCAGAATTTGTCCAAACTGCAGGTGCAAGCAGTTATTTTTAGTCCCATATAGTTTCCTTGTTTTTTGTTGCTGGAAGAGAGTTTTGTTCAGGTACAAGCAGTGCAGCACTGCAGCAGAGGGTCCTGGGTCCAGCTACGTGCCCCACAGAAGGTCCAGGTGGCTCTGCTCAGGGTAAGAGTAGCTGTGGAGTTTAGCCGATGATAGAGAGCAGTCTGTCCCCACACTCAGCTGCGACTGACTTATGGAAAAGGGTCATGTCTGCATCTCTGCATTCCCATTTGCTAGCCCAGTACTTACCTACCTCACATGAATGATAGATGTCTCACTGGTCTATATTCGGGCACATATGGTACTTTGAAAGAATAATTATTTAAAATTTCTCTAAAATTTATTTAGCAATAGCAGATATCAGTTTGAAATTTATTTTTAAGTTTTCAGTTCAAGATTAAGATTTGGTTATGATTTATGCCTAGTGAAACAAGTTAGAGAAAGATAAATACTGGATGTTTTCAAGTGTATGTGGAATCTAAAAAAATATGATGAGTGATCCATTAAAATAAAAACTGATTCATAGATACAGAGAATAAACTGGCAGTTACCAGAGGGAAGTGTGGAGGGGAGAAGGGAAAGAAAGGTGAAGAGAATTAGAAGGTACAAACCATTAGGTATAAAATAAAGGCTCAGCAGGTAAAGGATCTGCCTCCAGTGCAGGAGACACAGGAGATGTCGGTTTAATCCCTGGGTAATGAAGATTCCCTAGAGGAGGAAATGGCAATCCACTCCAGAATTCTCGGCCTGAAAAATCCCGTGGACAGAGGAGCCTGGTAGGCTACATTCCAAAGGGTCATAGTCGGACACAACTGAGCAACTAAGAAAAATATGTTACAAGGATGTAATGTACAGTGCAGGAAATATAGTCCTTATTTTATAATAACTTTATATGGAGTATAACCTATAATATTCAATCACTGTGTTTTATACCTGAAACTAATGTAATACGGTAAATCAGCTATAATGCTTAATTAAAAAGTTTAAGTATGATTTCCATTCAGTTAATAATAGAAATAGCACAGCTTGTAGATTTTTCTCATTATGTAATCATTTCTGTTAAAGGAGGAAACATTGTATGAATACATCATAGCATTTCAAAATGATAATCATTTAAATATTCAGCAAATCCCTGGGTCCACATGAACAAGCTAGAAGAAACTAGCTAGAGAAGCTAAGGAAGGGAGCCACTTATACAGGCAATATAAAGTAAGACAGTTCTATGTGAGAGATGAAAATATATGCATGCCTCCTTTTACTTTTTAAGTAGAATAACCAGACTATGGGTTTATTCTCCTGCAAGCTTTGGCAAATTTTTCTGTAAAGGGACAAACACCAGTTTAGTCTGTGTCAGCTGTAAGGTCTTTGTCATCCATAAGGTCACAGCTACCCACCTCTGCCACCAGTAGCACAAAAGCAGCCATAGACAATGAGTAAATGAATTAGTGGTTGGACACGCTTCAGTCGTGTCTGACTCTGTGCGACCCCATAGACAGCAGCGCACCAGGCTCCCCCGTCCCTGGGATTCTCCAGGCAAGAACACTGGAGTAATTAGTGTGGCTATGTTTCAATAAAACTTTAATTACAGAAACAAGTGGTGGGCTGGATTTGTTCTGTAGGTTGTGGTTAGCCAAAGTAGCAAAATAGGAGATTAATTTGAGAGCTTTTTAAGTTTTCCTTCCTACTTTTAGGACAGGTCCTCCCTCAGGTCCCAGTGACACCTAAGCACCACCTAAAAGCTCAGTAGTCCCTTGCCCCGCTTCCTCCATGACACTTCAACTAGCTTTTCTTTCCTTGTATACTGGTCACCGTTTCTCACAAACTCTTCACACACTCTGTAGCTTCTTCTAAGGGGTATTTGTATCTCAAAGCAAGACTCATGGAGGCACAGTGTCTTGGCCGACGTAATTGATCCCCAAAAGAAAAAAAAAACTCCTGAGAGTCCCCTAGACTGTAAGATCAAACCAGTCAGTCCTAAAGAAAATCAACCTTGACTATTCAATGGAAGGGCTGATGCTGAAGCTCTGATACTTTGGCCACCTGAGTCAGCAAACAGCTGACTCATTGGAAAAGACCTTGATGCTGGGAAAGATCAAAGGCAGGAGGAGAAGGGGCGACAGGAGATGAGATGGTTAGATAGCATCATAAACTCAGTGGACATGAATTTGTGCAAACTCCAAGATACACTGAATGACAGGGAAGCCTGTCATGCTGCAGTCCATGGGGTTGCTATGTGTCAGACACAACTTAGCAATGGAACTTCAACAACAATAACTTCGAAATCATCAAAGTATTTCAGAAAGTAGAAATTCTTTGGCAGTGTCTTTTATGAAATGTAATGCAGTCAGTTGTTTCCTCTGCTGACTTTTGAAAACATTTACTGCCATACATGTTTATATCAAATTGAATATTTTGTTTTATACTTCTTTACCACGTATTTTACCCATTACTAATCTGGTTGGAGGACCTATTTTGAAAGGCCGTTTTATCCATTTGTGTAATGCCTGGTAGGACTTAAAACTGATGAACCCACTTATTGTATGTATACCTGGAATTTCTCCAAAGAATCATCACCCAGCACAGGCTGTCCCTTATTCTCTTGCATTGACGAAGATCTGAGTTAAAAATGAGCACTGGCCAAATATGTACTCAAATTGCCCAATTAACATCCATGCGTGTGCCAACACTTCAAGCCTTCTGGGAGAACAAGACTAAAAAGTTTTCTTGTCTTTTCCTAAGAGGGACCATTATCAGTGGTAGGAAAATAATAATACTATAATGAATATTATTTGTCTATGTAATCATTTAAAATATGTAACTAGCTTTCTTTGATTGCCATAAATTCTGCTAATATGGAAATTCACTTCAGATATGCTAGAATTCAACATATATGATATTTCCAGTTCATGGGTGATTATTAATTAGTCTGATATGACATATAGTATGCTGGACATGTCCTACCTGTTCCACACTTAATTGCTGTAATTACATCATTTAACTTTACGCTTAGTCAAGCTCTGAACACTATAATAAAAACTTCAACTTCCATCGTGATTTTAAAATTTTCAGTTCTTTTTAATTTTTAACGTAGACTTAAAAAAATCAGCAATTGTTTTTAAAGGAGATTTTGGATGATTTGGAATGTTTGAAATGATCACGATGTAACTAAAATATGTCTAAGCAGGAAGTCCTTGACTTGAAAGAGGCTTTCAGTTGGTTGCTGCTTTAAGACCAAATGGCACCCCACTCCAGTACTCTTGCCTGGAAAATCCCGTGGACAGAGGAGGCTAGTAGGCTGCAGTCCATGGGGTCATTAAAAGTCGGATAGGACTGAGCTACTTCACTTTCACTTTTCACTTTCCTACATTGGAGAAGGAAATGGCAACCCATTCCAGTGTCCTTGCCTGGACAATCCCAGGGACGGGGGTGCCTGGTGGGCTGCCATCTATGGGGTCACACAGAGTCAGACACGACTGAAGCGACTTAGCAGTAGCAGCAGCAGCAGCAGCAGCAGCAGGGGCTCCCCGAAGGCTCAGCAAGTAAAGAATCCTCCCATAATACAGAAGACACAGGAGACAAGGGTTCAACCCCTGAGTCAGGAGGATCTGCTGAAGAAGGGAATAGCAACCCACTCCAGTATTCTTGCCTGGAGAATCCCCATGGACAGAGGAGCCTGGTGGGCTACAGTCCATGGGGTCACAAAGAGTCAGACACAACTGAGCGGATAAGCACAGCTAGATTCTAATTCTCCTGAGATCAGTGAGGACCCCTCTCTACAGCTCTTCTAGCACTCTCTCTAGAACTTTGCTCTGTAAACTTTCTTTTAGAAGTATCAGGCCATTTGCTATCCTAGAAAGCCTGGTTTTTCTTTTTGTTGTGTTTCGTTTTGCTCACTACAGATTTGGACTAGCAAAGTTTCATTGTGAAATGTCTCTTGCATTGACTCAAAAATAATCTTAGATTGTTAGCAATTCTTTAAACAAAGTCTATAAACAAAGCAGATTTTGAATCATTTAGCAATAAAAGTATTTTATAAACTGTAAATGTTTAATAAATATTATGAATTATTATAATTCTTAAGCCTTTTGTGGAACTGGAAAACATTGGTACCTAGATGTCATTTATGATTTAAGTGAATGCCAAGAGGTATTTCACTGTTCAAAATAAGATATATGTAATATATAGTTTGCTGCTGCTGCTGCTGCTAAGTTGCTTCAGTAGTGTCTGACTCTGTGCGACCCCATAGACGGCAGCCCATCAGGCTCCCCCGTCCCTGGGATTCTCCAGGCAAGAACACTGGAGTGGGTTGCCATTTCCTTCTCCAATGTATGAAAGTGAAAAGTGAAAGGGAAGTCGCTCAGTCATGTCTGACTCTTAGCGACCCCATGGACTGCAGCCTTCCAGGCTCCTCCGTCCATGGGATTTTCCAGGCAAGAGTACTGGAGTGGGGTGCCATTGCCTTCTCCAGTATAGTTTGCTAATATCAAATAAAGATGAGAAATAAGAAAATTATTTAGAAAAATACATAAAATATGATAGTCATTGTAATATAATCATTATAATCATTCCATTCCATTATAAGTATTTCAAATATGTACTATTATAGAATATTATCAGTTCAGTTCAGTCGCTCAGCTATGTCTGACTCTCTGCGACCCCATGAATCGCAGCATGCCAGGCCTACCTGTCCATCACTAACTCCTGGAGTTCACTCAAACTCACGTCCATCGAGTCGGTGATGCCATCCAGCCATCTCATCCTCTGTCATCCCCTTTTCCTCCTGCCCCCAATGCCTCCCAGCATCAGAGTCTTTTCCAATGAGTCAACTATTTGCATGAGGTGGCCAAAGTCCTGGAGTTTCAGCTTTAGCATCATTCCTTCCAAAGAACACCCAGGGCTCATCTCCTTCAGAATGCACTGGTTGGATCTCCTTGCAGTCCAAGGGACTCTCAAGAGTCTTCTCCAACACCACAGTTCAAAAGCATCAATTCTTCGGTGCTCAGCTTTCTTCACAGTCCAACTCTCACATCCATACATGGCCACTAGAAAAACCATAGCCTTGACTAGACGAACCTTTGTTGGCAAAGTAATGTCTCTGCTTTTGAATATGCTATCTAAGTTGGTCCATAATTAGTCCATAAATAGTCTGTTTTAGCAATGATTTGAAATTTGATTTAATCATCATTGAAATAGCACTGCAGTGCTTTTCTAGAGAGAAACTCAGAGATTATGACGTTGAAGTAGCCAAAAAGAAGTATATACTTTTCTAAATGCCCAGTATTCTGCCAGGCATTATGCAAAAGGGAAAAGGACTAGATGACCCACATTATGCCAGAAAGAATACACTTCTTGGGAAAAGACAAAGAGATTGCAAAAGACACATGAAAATATATACCAGATTTAATCATTTACCCTCAAATTAGTTAAGGCTGTGTTATAAAAGACCAGCCAGATAAAGTATTTTTGCAAAAAATAATTACTTCCAGATGAAGGGCATTTTGTTCAGGAAAGGAAGATACACTGAGAGATCCATTTTTCCTGTCATGAAGGCTACTGCATGGGATATACTCATTTAGGATAAACATTTCTTGTGCCTACAATGCAAGGTGAGCCAAAGAGATCCTTTAAAAAAGGAAGATTTTCATTGAAAAATTATCACCATTTACTAGTTTGTGAGATTTTGCCCTGAATAATTAATTCAGTGTAGATATTGTGAACATAATTGTAATTAAGAAACACTTTCTTGTGTTTCTAATAATTGAATGTCTATAATAGAAAGTGGAAAATATGATTAGAAGTTTTCTAACTTTATGCTATGTATTTTTCAACAAATCCCAATTTATTTAGTGTTCTATTTTGAGTTAAAGAAAGAGTTAAGAATTTCTAGAAATTAGTTGGCGAATTCATGGAGAAACTGAGATAATCTTTTTATGAGTGAAGTGGGGACAGTTGAGTCAATAATGAATAACGGAGATTTAAGGCAACAAATGTACCTTCTCTCATGCAGCTAAAGAGTATGTACGTAGATTTATAGTCTATTGACAGGGAGAGAGAGTACAAATAATAAAGATTTGACTTTGTTGTGACAATACAAGAACTTCTATTTTTATTGTGATACTTTGAATTTTCCAAAAGCCCTTTGGTATTGATCGTAATTCTTCTACTAAGCATATGTTTGAATACAAACATTTCAACTTTATTTATTCCCGTCAATGTGTGCTTCAGTGTATTATAAAGCCCTAGTGTTGTTCATTCTGTCACACATTTCAAGTTTACTATTGATTTAATAGTAAATGATGATAAATATGACCAGAAATTGTACATTGGTCTGCTCATTTGCTGATATTAGATCCTTCATCTATCTTCTTTGCTGAAGAAATGTGTCTGTGTGTGTGTGTGTGTGCTCTGTTGTAGCTGATTCTTTGTGACCCCATGGACAGTAGCCCAACCAGGCATCACTGTCCATGGAATTTTCCAGGCAAGAAGACTGGAGCAGGTTGCCATTTCCTTCTCCAGGGGATCGTCCCAACCCAGGGATTGAACCTGTATCTCTTGCATCTCCTGCATTGGCAGGCAGATTCTTTACCACTGCACCACCTGGGAATCAGAAATAAAGAAATATACTTCTACTGAAATGTAGTAAAATTTCCTATTCCATCACAACCTCTGGAGAGAGAAAAGGGAGAGAAAAGTAAAGAGTGTGTTTTGTTTTTGACTATATTTTGGTAACAGCACTTTCTGCCATAATTATATGGTCCTGATTTTAAAACTCCAGTGCCTGAGATTTGCATACAAATTCCTTTTTCTTTGAGAAAACCAGATAGCTATAATTTTACTCTAGTATGACTTACTCTTATTTTAAAACTCAGCTTAGTCTGCAGGCTGAGGTTCTATAAAACACCTTAAGTAAACGTCTCCTACAGTGAGTTTCGCCCAGATACTATAATTTTAGGTATGACTTGTTATGCTTTCTTGCTATTTTTTTTTTCGTCTTGCCCTTGAAAATATAAAAGCTGAAATGGTTTTATTTTTCCAAAAGCAGTTTATCTATTCTACAGTATGGCTATAGTCCCTTTTCTGTGTTTGCTTCAGCTGTCACTCTTTAAGGCCAGCTTAAGGAAGTTTAAAAAATATCTTCAGTGCCTTTTTGGCTCAATGCTGAGACTAGTCTTGGTTTGTTTCTCACGCATCAGCCATTCTCATCACGTCTGACCCAAGGAACTTGAAGAAGTTTTCCACAAAAGCTTGACAGAAAGGAAGAAATTCAGCATGATTTTAAGTGCACCACTGAAGCCTTTCAGGCCCTGATGAGACAAATATTTGAGAACTCTGACATTAGTGCTGAAATTAAGCTTGCTACTGGGTCTGAAAATGCAATTCATTTGTAACTCCTCCTGAATACTTAGAGCCACAATGTGGGTAACACAAGGGACTTTCTAACAGGCTGTCAGAGCTCTCTGTGAACACTCCAATACAGTGAGAGGACTCTCTTCTAAAATTGACTTTTTCTCTTAAGCAAAAATATTTGTATATACTGTCAGAAAATATTTTTTAAAATCATCTTTCCTCTGTCCTTTGAGCCTTAAGTGAGAAAATAGTCACATATCCAACTAGGACAAGCTGTGTCCTCCTCGCTTCATCGTCCATACCTGGTCCCTTGGGAATTCATGAACTCTATGAGGCTTTCCTAAAAGTTTATTCCTGGATATGACCTTTCACTACAAATGTAACAACACAGTTATTTCTGAGAGCTGGAGAAATGTGTGTAAGATAGATAAACAGAGAGATAGATGCAGATAGGAGACCACCTTTCTGTATCCAAATGTGTTACAGTCCCCTGAATCCAGTCTTTCTCACCTACTTCGTTCCCCAGTGCCCTTTCTTTCAGTATCCAACTTTAATCACCCAGACTGCTTTACACCATGGGTGTAACAATTTAACCTTGTGACAATTTTCCGCAATGCAGTTGTTGTACATTAGCTTCTCATCAGATATTTAGGATGCAGTACCACGGGAAGACCTTTCTAAGCAGTACCCAGATCTTCCACGTCTATGAAGAATGGAAGATGTAGGTATACAAATTCTTGTTCCGACTCACCCTCTCAGAGGAGTTACTAACATATAGTGTCCATCCATTACTGTCAGTGCTTTCTTCCTCTCTTCTTCTACACTGAGTGTAAAAGACTCATTTATTGTTTGTTAGCCCTTTCAGTACATATGCCAATGTCTAGTCACAGATGTCAGAGAAGGCAATGGCAACCCACTCCAGTACTCTTGCCTGGAAAATCCCATGGATGGAGGAGCCTGGTGGGCTGCAGTCCATGGGGTCACTAGGAGTCGGACACGACTGAGCGACTTCACTTTCACTTTTCACTTTCATGCATTGGAGAAGGAAATGGCAACCCACTCCAGTGTTCTTGCCTGGAGAATCCCAGGGACGGGGAGCCTGGTGGGCTGCCGTCTATGGGGTCGCACAGAGTCGGACACGACTGAAGCGACTTAGCAGCAGCAGCAGTCATAGATGTAGTAAGCATTTTTCTGAACCCCAGTCTTATCATCCTTGACAATGAGCTTCCTGCCCAAACTCAAATACTTTAAGATTGGAATTTTTTTTTTTTTTGCCTGATCCAAATTTTCAGACTTGTAGTGACCTGGACTCACAAAGGCACAGATATCAGTTTGAACAGTCTAAATAGATCTAAGTCCCAATAGAGGTGGTGTAAAAACCTCATTCCTAGGTTACCATTCCATTACACTTAGAGTTTTGTAACCGAAACTGGGGGTCCAGCTGCTCCCTGCATAAAAGCCAACAAAAAGGCAAGTTGGTGGAAAGTTTGCTTTATTTCAAATGCCTGCAACTGGGGTAGGGGGGCACTGGGGTAAGGGTCGATGCCTGTCCAAAGGCCAACTCTCCCCCACTGGCAGGCTGTGGGCCAGAGTTTTTATAGACGGGAGGAGGGGGCTGCATGTAGAAACAGTGCAGTCAGCTCTGACGATCAGCTTCAAATCGGTCATCAGTGGCCTGGTCAGCATTCTCTTGGTTGCTTTGAGTACATGTCATCTTCAGCTCCAGGGTCACTTGGTTCCCATTTCCTGAGGCCAGTTCTGAGAATTGTGGCAGCTTGTGTCATGGCTGCAGTCTGGTCATCACATAATTAACTTTTCCACCTAGTGGGGTTTCAGTATCTATAAAAGAGCTCAAAGGACATAGAATATTATCTATAGTCCCTGAGGAGGAACTAAAAGTCCTTGACTTTGCTTAATGACTAAACTATCATTATTTTGTCCTGTTTGCCTAAGCTTGCTTTTGCTTCTCCATGTTTTCACTTCTCTGATTAAACTTATTCTTTGGCTAGAGTTTTTCCACACACGAAAGACAGGCTGGGGACATGGCGGGGTTGAGGGGGCCAAGGACCATAGGGCCCTACCCTGTTTTAGTATCACCTGCAGACATGTCATTGTATCGTGTGTCTATTTGGAACACAAATGTGGTCATGAAACACCAAGCTTATTTGTAGAAAATGATTACTTCTTCAGCCAAATAGTACTATGTTGACAAAATGTACTCAAGAGTTCTAAATACCCAAAAAAATTCAATATTTATTGATAGATTTGCAGACTGTAGTTAAGATTTGATAGATTTGTAAACCATAGTTAAGATGTTAAATAGATGTTGCTGATGTTAAATAGAAAAGAGTAGATTTTACTTAAAAAAAAAAAGCTTTAATGAAAGATTGTGTAATGATCACTTTAGTGTTTTAAACACCAAACAGGAATAGAGTCTGAATTTTATGTTGTCATTCAGTTCAGTTCAGTTGTTCAGTCATGTCCAACTCTTTGTGAGCCCATGGACTGCAGCATTCCAGGCTTCCCTGTCTATCACCAATTCCCAGAGCATGCTCAAACACATGTCCATTGAGTCGGTGATGCCATCCAACCATCTCATCCTCTGTCATCCCCTTCTCCTCCTGCCTTCAGTCTTGCCCAGCATCAGGGTCTTTTCCAGGGAGTCAGTTCTTCACATCAGGTGGCCAAAGCTGGAGTTTCAGTTTCAGCATCAGTCCTTCCAGTGAATTTTCAGGGTTCATTTCCTTCAGGATTGACTGGTTTGATCTCCTTGCAGTCCCTTGATGTTGTCATTAAACTAATCTTTATTTTTCTCCAAAACTGTCAACAAAATTTCTACTCTCCCCTGACCTTGTATCATTAAAATTTCATTTGAATATTTTTCTTCCATACAGTTAGCTGTGATTTTTTGTCAATTCTTTTGAATTCCTTAATTAAAAGTTTTTGGAGACAAAAGAATTACAGAGTTTATACTCAAGTTATAAACTGTATTCCATTCATCAAAAAATAATGATATTAGTTCATTTTTAATAAGCAGAGTGCCATTTGACTTTGCGGGGAGAATAGTCATAGCATGTTGGACAGTCCAATTCTAGGCAAGTCTGCCTGGAGAACTGTGGCAACAGAATAACACATTTAAGATAACACTGTGTACCTGAAACACATCTGTAGGGGAGACAACTGTGCGATAACCTTAAATAATGTATTTTATAAGAATCAGAAAGAGTAAGAGACTAGACTTGTGCTTTTCTTTCCAGTTTTCTCTAGTGCACCAGAGGATATCAGTCTCTCCACATGCCTGCTTGGCAAAAATATAGGGAGTAAGTATCTCTCTCCCCTAATCCCCCAAAAAATCAAATGCTGCATCACACTACAGTAACTCATGCTTATCACTATTTTGACTTTTTTTACTTTGAAATGTCTTATTTTGAATTTTTTGGTTTTATAGTTAGAAGTGTTTTAAAGCATACCCTGTCAAAACTATTACTATAGGACTGCCCTGGCAGCGCAGAGGTTCAGATGTTACGCTTCTACTGCAGAGAGCACAAGTTCAATCCCTGGTTGAGGAACTAAAATCCCATGTGCTGCATGGAGTGGCCAAAATATACAAAAAAAAAAAAAAACCACGACAACATTATTTTAATAAACATTCTTATAATAACTTGCATGTTTATCTATGTAGTTTTTCATGATATTTTTCACATCTGTTACCTGATTCAGTCTTGGGAGTGGGGGGTAAAATTACCGTAAGGAAGTAAGAGGATGAGGTGGTTGGATGGCATCACCAACTCGATGGACATGAATTTGAGCAAGTTCCAGGAGTTAGTGATGGACAGTGAAGCCTGGCTTGCTACAGTCCATGGGGTTGCAAAGAGTCAGACACAACTGAGCGACTGAACTGACTGAAGGAAGGAAGGCATACGTCATAATCTTTCTATTAGAGCTGAGGGAAATACCAAAACACCACATGCATTACATACGTTCACACAATTAATTAGTAGCAGATCAGGTCTCCTAATTTACATTTAGAAAGACTTCACCACATCAGTTTGTGTACTTCCAGAGGCGTGCTTTTTAAGCCTATTTCTAGAGGCATCCTTTTTCATTTTTAATGAAAAGTGAAATGAAAGTCTCTCAGTTGTGTGTGAGTCTTTGAACCCCATGGACTGTAGCCCACTAGGCTCCTCTGTCCGTGGAATTCTCCAGGAAGAATATTGGTGGCCATTTCTTTCTCCAGTGGATCTTCCTGACCCAGGGATCAAACCCTGGTCCCTTGCATTGCAGGCAGTTTCTTTATCATCTGAGCCACCAAAACTCCTCTCAAAAAATGTACTCTTCCAATTCCAAAGCTGTTCTCAACTTTTGCTCATTTTTCTACTGGATTTGCTGAAAAGTGAGTAGTACAACTGAGCATTCTGTTTTTACATCCTCACTTCCTTTTGTCTCTGAAATACGTGATTTTTAAATTACATATGAAAAGTCTCTTTTTTATCTTTGAGTGTACTGGCTGCTCACTCCCCACCTATCCCTAAATGTTACTGGCCACGCCCATACATTCCTTGAACTGCCTTTGTGCTTCCTTTTTACATTCTCACTCACAGTCTCAACCTTCTCAATCACCTGACCTGGGGAATTATTGAAGGGGTTGGAGCAAGGCAACATCAGGATTTATTTTTCTTTTTATTCAACTTGTGTTTGTTGAGAATCTACCATGTGCCAGGCACTACTCTAAAGCTGAAAGGAAAATAATCTTGCCCAGATGTAGCTTGCCTTCTAGTGGGAGCAGAGAGTTAGTAGATATAGACACAAATTAAACAAGAAAGAGAATAGGGTGTGCCAGTAGGGTCTAAAATAAATGTGGATTATGATTCTCCAGAGAAGCAGGACTAATAGGCTGTATATACATACCCTTCTGCTTCAGGGACTCCAGGCTTTTCTGTTAATGGACTTCATCCGATTGGGTTAGGCCCACCCAAGTTTCAAAGGTAATTTGCTCTTCTCAAAGTCTACTTGCTTAAGTGTTAATAGCATCTTAAAAATACCTTTATAGCAATGTCATAACTGTTGTTTGAGCCAACAACTGGACACTGTAGCCTAGTCAAGTTGACACATAAAATTGATCATCACAGATAATAAATAAGAAAATGTGTCAAGACCCTAGTAAGACAGGGGCACCCTGTTTAAGATGTGGTTTTCTGAGGGAAAAAGCAATCAAACCAAAGAAGACAGAGTAAGTGCCCTGTGGTGGGGACTGAGTAGTGAAGATAAGTTCAGAGAGGCGGAGCCTGCACCTCTGTACATCAGGGCCAACGTTTGGATTTTTCTCCTAGTGAGATGGGATGAGTTGGGCACATGATCTGACTTCATTTTAACATGATCTTTCTGGGCACTGTGGTAATCACAGGCTATAGGGCAAACACAAGGAGCAACCTTAGCAAATACAGAAATAATCCAGGCTGGAGTCCATGGTGACTTGAAACAGGGCAGTGGGGCTCTGGGTGGTGAGAAGGGTTTAAAGTCCTGAGAAAGATGGTGGCTGAGGACACTAGTGAGCTGCCAGAGAAGAGTGCATCGCCCCTGCTGAATTCCCATTGTCTGATGGTTTTCATCACTTTTAGTTGAATGCCTTCCCAAAAGGTAAAAAGCTGAGTGACTTAGGTTCTCAATGTACCATTAATGCAGAGCTCCCCACTGACATGTCATGGCTGTTTCATGATATACCCTTCGGGCTCAGTGCATACAGAGGAGGTGTGGGGTGGCTGGAACCACTATGTCGGTTGTATGCATTGCCAGCAACTTCATCTGGGTCTCTAGAGTCTCCTCCAGTCTACCATACATGCTGCTGCTGCTGCCAAGTCACGTCAGTCGTGTCCGAGTCTGTGCGACCCCATAGACGGCAGCCTACCAGAGTCTGCCGTCCCTGGTGCCATACAAACATTATTATTTATGTGTGTATGCACTCTGGTGTGAAAAAGCACTGCTCTATTTTATAAAGTGAATCTTATTTACCTAGAGTTGTTGAACCAGATTCCCTGTCATTCCTTCTGCATTTTTTGTGCTTGATAGTGTATTGAATCTATAGAATTCTTGTCATATAGTATGCACTACTCCAAGTCTCTTACACGTATTATCATGTATAATTAAAAAGAGAACCATATTCAGTATAAAGGGACAGCAAAGAAAAGTAGTGCTCCTCAAGATTTTAATAGGATACTGATGTAAAGGTAATGCCTTACTTCTCAGAGGCCAGACTGATGTTGATTTCATCACTCTTCTATGACTCTGTGTCATGATATATTCAAAATGTTCCCTATTTTGCCATCCTCTTTTTTAGATCCTGTCTGTCTGACTGCTACCCTCTGTATTCTCCCTGCTTTCACTCTTGTATTATGCTTTGTCTTCAATTCTTCTCAGCTTTCATGGAAAGCTAATCATGTGACAGGCAGGTTAAATGGGAGAGAAGGAATGCCAGGGACAGAGGCATTAGCCCTAGTCAGTCAGAGCCCCTGCTGGGCGGGAGATTGGCCATCACATTGCACAGGTATTACATTTCACACTCTGCTCTTCTTGGCCTTATTAATCCCTGCTGAGCACTAAGCAGAAATAACTCAAGCTCTTTCTTGGTTCAGAATTATTTTGAAGACATAAGGCTCCAGATGGATAGAAATCATTTAGCAGAGATTTCTCTTTACTTTGTTGCCTAAATTGGAAAAGCATGTGAAGATCTTTCACTTTTTATTGTTGGTCAGTCGCTCACTCATGTCCAGCTCTTTGCTGCCCCATGGACTGCAGCACACCAGCTTCCCTGTCCTTCACTACCTCCTGGAGCTTGCTCAAACTCATGTCCATTGAGTCTGTGATGCCTTCAACCATTTCATCCTCTGCTGCCCCTTCTCCTCCTGCCTTCAGTTTTTCCCAGCATCAGGGTCTTTTTCCAATGAGTCGACTTTTCATATGAGGTGGCCAAAGTATTGGCGTTTCAGCTTCAGCATCAGTCCTTCCAATGAATATTCAGAGTTCATTTCCTTTAGGATTGACTGGTTTGATCTCCCTGCAGTCCAAGGAACTCTCAAGAGTATTCTCCAATACTACAGTTCAAAAGCATCAATTCTTTGACACTCAGCCTTCTTTATGGTCCAACTCTCACATCCCTACATGACTACTGGAAAAACCATAGCTTTGACTAAACAGACCTTTGTTGGCAAAATAATGTCTCTGCTTTTTAATATACTGTCTAGATTTGTCATAGCATTTCTTCCAAGGAGCAAGTGTCTTTTAATTTCATGGCTGCAGTCACCATCCACAGTAATTTTGGAGCCACCCAAAATAAAAAGTCTTTCACTGTTTCCATTGTTTCCCCATCTATATCCCATGAAGTGATGGGACCAGATGTCATGATCTTCATTTTTTGAATGTTGAGTCTTAAGCCAGCTTTTTCACTGTTCTCTTTCACCTTCATCAAGAGGCTCTTTAGTTCCTCTTCTCTTTCTGCCAGAAGGGTGGTGTCATCTGCATATCTAAGGTTATTCATGTATCTCCCAGCAATCTTGATTCCAGCTTGTGCTTCATCCAACCCGGCATTTCACATGGTGTACTCTGCATATAAGTTAAATAAACAGGGTGATGATATACAGGCTTGAGGCACTTCTTTCCCAATTTCCATGTTTGGTTCCATGTTCCATATTTGGTTCTGTTGCTTCTTGACCTGCATATAGGTTTCTCAGAAGACAGGTAAGATGGTCTGGTATTCCCATCTCTTGAAGAATTTTCCACAGTTTATTGTGATCCACACAGTCAAAGGCTTTAGCATAGTCAATGAAGCAGAAGTATATGTTTTTCTGGAATTCTCTTGCTTTTTCTATGATCCAGCAGATGTTGGCAATTTGATCTCTGGTTCATCTTCCTTTTATAAATCCAGCTTGCACATTTGGAAGTTCTCAGTTTACATACTGCTGAAGCCTAGCTTGGAGGATTTTGAGCATGACCTTACTAGCATGTGAAACGAGTGCAATTGTGTGATAGTTTGAACATTCTTTGGAATGAAACTGACCTTTTCTAGTCCTATGGCTACTTCCGAGTTTTCCAAATTTGCTGACATATTAAGTGCAGCATTTTTAACAGCATCATCTTTTAGGGTTTGAAATAGCTCAGCTGGAATTCCATCACCTCCACTCACTTTGTTTGTAGTGATGCTTTCTAAAGCTGACTTTACTTCGTACTCCAGGATGTCTGATTCTAGGTTAGTGATCACACCATCATGGTTATCTAGGTCATTAAGATCTTTTTTGTATAGTTCTTCTGTGTATTCTTGGCATCTCTTCTTAATATCTTCTGCTTCTGTTAGGTCCATACCATTTCTGTCCTTTATTGTGCCCATCTTTGCATGAAATGTTCCCTTGGTATCTGTAATTTTCTTGAGGAGATCTCTAGTCTTTCCCATTCTATTGTTTTCCTCTGTCTCTTTGCATTGTTCACTTAGGAAGGCTTTCTTGACTTTTCCTTGCTATTCTTTGGAACTATGCATTCAGATGGGTATATCTTTCCTTTTCTCCTTTGCCTTCCGTTTTTCTTTTCCCCAGACAATGACTTTGCCCTTTTGCATTTCTTTTTCTTGGGCATGGTTTTGATCAGCACCTCCTGTACAGTGTTATGAACCTCTGTCCATAGTTCTTCAAGCACTCTATCAGATCTAATCCCTTGAATCTATTTCGCCCTTCCACTTTATAATCATAAGGGATTGATTTAAGTCATACCTGAATAGCTTAGTAGTTTTCACCGCTTTCTTCAATTTAAGTCTGAATTTTGCAACAAGGATTCCATGATCTGAGCCACAGTCAGCTCCCGGTCTTATTTTTGCTGACTGTATAGAGCTTCTCCAACTTTGGCTGCAAAAAGTATAATCAGTCTGATTTTGATATTGACCATCTGGTGATGTCCATGTACAGGGTTGTCTCTTGTGTTGTTGGAAGATGGTGTTTGCTATGATCAGTTTTTTCTCTAGGCAACAGTCTGTCAGAATTTTCCCTGCTTCATTTTGTACTCCAAGCCCAAACTTGCCTGTTATCCCAGGTATCTCTTGGCTTCCTACTTTTGCATTCCAGAGAAATGCAAAAAGAAAAAGAAATGCAAAAAAAAAGCAGAAAGTTACATTCTCTTTTTAGATTTTCTAAAGTTATAAGTGGGCTTATATTGCCAGGCATTCATAGGCACACAATATTAGTCAAATATCACCATCAGAATATTGGAAATATCATAGGTACAGGTGCTACAAATCACGCTGCCCTATCCCAGGAACAGGACAGCATTTTTATTAGAAAAACATGCCAACCATTACCATGTATGCTATATTTTGCCTTATTTGTTCTATATGAAAAGTTTTTCTCACAGAGACTTCCTTGAACTAAGACATATAAAATCATATAGAAAGGATTCTCATTTTAGCTGGGTTTCAACATACATGAAATAATTACACATACGCATTGCAGTATAGCGGGGTATCACAGCATGTGCTGGAAGCTTGTAGGTTTGTAGAAATCAATGAAGGATCCCTTAAGCTGGTCCTTAGACTAGAAATAAAAGTGAGATACCCTTTGATTTTGCTTACAAAGTGCATATATTACCTATTCAAATTATGTGCTTACCTTATGCGTGTAGCAATCTGCCTAAATAAAGTAAGTAATGAATAAAAGTAGAGAAGTAAAGAAGAACCGAATAAAGTTAAAAGCAAAGGAAAGGAGAAGGATAGAAGTTTTTCCTCACTTTTGTTCAAACATGGGCAAAAATATAGAAATAGCATAGTAGATGAGTATGCTCAGCATAAATTGACTGTGTACAAATGCGTGGACTGAGCACTGCAGCTTTTAGATGTATATGTATTTTTATTTACTTATTTAGTCAAGGAATTTGCAGCCATGGCTTCCCTCAGATCTCCCTCCAGGTAAGAATCTTCCAGCTACTATGTCTTGGGGATCTATCCTGGTGCTCAGGCCAAGGGCATCTTCCCTAGTGACTAGGAGCCAATGACTGAGCACAGTGCGTGCTTGGGGTCTGGCTGTTTCTGCCCAGTCTTTATGTGACTCTCTCCATTGGGCTTCCCAAGACATTTCTCAGAGCTGCACCGCATTTTCCACTCAATGCCTCAGTCATTTCACAAGTGTCAGACTTGCATCGGTGTCTTAAGACACTTGACTCCTCCAGTGCCCCCTCCCCTCTTTCTCTGGCATGTGTGTAGTGTGTTAATTGCTCAGTCATGTCAGACTCTTTGCAACTCCATGGACTGTTGTCCTCCAGGCTCCTCTGTCCATGGAGTTCTCCAAGCAAGAATACTAGACTGGGTTATCATTCCCTTCCCGAGGGGATCTTCCCAACCCATGATCGAACCTGGGTCTCCTGCATTATAGGCAGATTCTTTACCATCTGAACCACCATCCCCCCAGCAAAACTCTTCTGCTTCTAACTCCTTAGCATCTGCTTCCTGGAGAAGCCAAGCTGACATAGATTCCAAAGTTATCTCCCCTAACAAACCAGAATATTTCCCAAGCCTTAAAAATTCCTAATATGCAGCTATGTTTTTGTTTTGTTGTTTATTTTTATGTTTTGAGAATTTGTAGCCATTTCCCTCTCAGGTAAAACTAGTTCAACAATTAAAGTTATTATCAGTGGACTAGGACTTGAGAGAGGTTAATTTAGTTGGTGACCAGGTGGGACTGGTGTGGATAAGGTAAGACCCAATGCACTGGATTCGTAAGAGTGGATTGAACAGCGTGGACTCAGCCTTAGGAGTTCACAGAACGAAATAGTTGGGGTGCATTGACAGGGCAACTCTGTCACACAGAAGTAAAGAAACGGCAATAGAGAAGTTTTGAAAACTCCTTTTCCAACATCACAATCTTGCCTGAAGCTCTTCTGAGATGTGATTTAGAGCAAGTAATCAAGTACTGATAGTAATGGTCTGGCATTGAAAACCTTTGAAAGCCATAGTATAAAGTCTGGTTCTGATTTTGTCTAGGATGAACAGGTACTGGTATGTTGAGAATATTTTAGCAGTGTCTAAAGAATTTCCTCTGTAGTGACAAAAAGCTGTGTGGAGCTTTCTGAGGCTGGAATGCTTAGTGGTATGGTATGCATACCAGTGACTGTTTTTCTTGAAACTTTTGGTGTTCTGTGTTTACTTAATATCTTCTCTCTACTTTAAAATGCCAAAAGGAAAACTGTCACTTGCCTATTAACATCTGTATGTGCATGTCACCAGAAATACATTAAGTATTTAAGTCATATTCATATCATTTAATTTTGGAGGTACCTTGAAAAATAAATGGTGTCATATGCTCTTTTAAGGCATGCTAACTCCAAGGAAAAAATGTTATATCAATTTTATCAGTTGAAATGTTTTTTTTCTTATTTATTTTAATTGGAGGCTAATTACAATATTGTAGTGGCTTTTGCCCTACATTGACATGAATCCACCAGGGGTGTACATGTGTTTCCCCATCCTGAACCCCCCTCCCACCTCCCTCCCCATCCCATCCCTTTGGGTCATCCCAGTGCACCAGCCCCGAGCACCCTATATTATGCTTCGAACCTGGACTGGTGATCCGTTTCACATATGATAATATACATGTTTCAATGACATTCTCCCATATCATTCTGCCCTCACCCTCTCCAATAGAGTCCAAAAGACTGTTCTATACATCTGTGTCTCTTTTGCTGTCTTGTATACAGGGTTATTGTTACCATCTTTCTAAATTCCGTATATATGCATTAGTATGTTGTATTGGTGTTTTTCTTTCTGGCTTACTTCACTCTGTATAATAGGCTCCAGTTTCATCCACCTCGTTAGAACTGATTCAAATGTATTCTTTTTAATGGCTGAGTAATACTCCATTGTGTATATGTACCACGGCTTTCTTATCCATTCGTCTGCTGATGGACATCTAGGTTGCTTCCATGTCCTGGCTATTATAAACAGTGCTGCGATGAACATTGGGGTACACGTGTCTCTTTCAGTTCTGGTTTCCTCAGTGTGTATGCCCAGCAGTGGGATTGCTGGGGCATATGGCAGTTCTATTTCCAGTTTTTTAAGGAATCTCCACACTGTTCTCCATAGTGGCTGTACTAGTTTGCATTCCCACCAACAGTGTAAGAGGGTTCCCTTTTCTCCACACCCTCTCCAGCATTTATTGCTTGTAGACTTTTTGATACCCACCATTCTGACTGGCGTGAAATGGTACCTCATAGTGGTTTTGATTTGCATTTCTCTGATAATGAGTGATGTTGAGCATCTTTTCATGTGTTTGTTAGCCATCTGTATGTCTTCTTTGGAGAAATGTCTGTTTAGTTCTTTGGCCCATTTTTTGATTGGGTCATTTATTTTTCTGGAATTGAGCTGCAGGAGTTGCTTGTATATTTTTGAGATTAATTCTTTGTCAGTTGCTTCATTTGCTGTTATTTTATCCCATTCTAAAGGCTGTCTTTTCACCTTGCTTATAGTTTCCTTTGTTGTGCAGAAGCTTTTTAATTTTAATTAGGTCCTGTTTGTTTATTTTTGCTTTTATTTCCAATATTCTGGGAGGTGGGTCATAGAGGTCTGCTGTGATTTATGTCGGAGAGTGTTTTGCCTATGTGTTCCTCTAGGAGTTTTATAGTTTCTGGTCTTACGTTTAGATCTTTAATCTGTTTTGAGTTTATTTTTGTGTATGGTGTTAGAAAGTGTTCTAGTTTCATTCTTTTACAAGTGGTTGGCCAGTTTTCCAGCACCACTTGTTAAAGAGATTGTCTTTTCTCTGTTTTATATTCTTGCCTCCTTCATCGAAGATAAGGTGGAAATGGTTTTTTTAATTCAAATATTTCTGATCACTTGCATGAATTAAAATTGGACTACTTAAATCACTTTTATGTTCTTATAAGAACAAATGGTTGTTTCTCTATTTCTGATCACTAGCATGAATTAAAACTGGATTAATAAAACCACTTTTAGGTTCTTACAAGAACAAGTAGTTGTTTCTCAAGATGAAAGATTTTACGTAAATCTCAAATAACAATGACAAAGCCTTGACAGGAGCACTGTTTTTGGATGACACTGAACAAGTGTCCTCAGAACATTGTTGACTGAGTTTACACAGAGTAATCATCTTCGTGATTTTCATTTGTTTTTCAGATTTTTGATAGTCACAAATAGAATTAAACTGACAGCCTTTAACGCATCAAATTAAATAAAATGTCAACTTTCTTACATTGCATGAGACATTTAGGATAACATTTCTATGCTGCTAAAGAATGATGGACACTCCAATAATTATAAATGTCGAGATAATAAAGATAGCCTTTGAAGCAAGAATCATGATGTCTTTGTGATAAACACAGATATTTGCTGGTGCTCATATTGATAATAACCTCTGAGTTTCTTCCAGTATAGAGACTGCTGAGCATTTGTGATAACTTTTTAGTAGACTCTGTGCTTCCAAAGAAATTCCCTGTAGCTTGCCTCTTTGACTATATTGCCATCTCTAAAAGACCATTTGAAATAGAAAACCAGATGGCAGAGAAGAAAAGATAGGGAAATATCAAAAGAAATGCCACAAACTGAAATGTTGGGGGACACGTAGGTAAATTTAAATTTATCAAAGGATGCTAGGAAAGTTTAGCTCTCACAGTCAATATACATGCTAATACATACAAGGGAACCTGGATTCAGTCCCTGGGTCTGGAAGATCCCCTGGAAAGGGGAATGGCTACCCACTCCAGTATTCTTGCCTGGAGAATCCCATGGACAGAGGAGCCCAGTGGGCTCCACTCGCTGGAGTCACAAAGAGTTGGACATGACTGAACAACTGACAGTTTTCACTTTCAGTACGTACAAATGTTATTTGAATTCTTTTTTTGTCAGTGGTGGTAGTAAGGCCACTTTTGTGTGTGTGAGGGTGTCTGACTAAACTAGAGGAGTGTCTCCTTATTGGCCCCAGTAGCCTCTACAGCCTCAGTGGAGGGATGCGGTTTTGTTATGCAGAACCATTCAACCGGCCTCCTCTGATACCACCTCAGCTTGAAGAGAAGCTGTGCTTTGCTCTACAGGATAAGCATGAAGTCCAGGCTCACTAACTGGTCTCCACTGACACGGGAGGGATGGAGTGAAGGCTCGTTCTCTTGTGGCAAAGATGAAGTTCAAATCTCTACATTCTCTGACACCACTCCAGCACAGGGGTTGGCTGCTCATTACAACCTGACCAAGGGTAAAAGTCCACCCCCACTTTCAGTCTTTTTAGCAGGGCTGGGAGTAAGGCCAAACCACCTCCCCTCCTTTTTTTTCTATATATGGCTAAACTGGGCCTGCCGAATGGCTCAAGCAATAAAGAACCTGCCTGCAATGCAGAAGACGCAGGAGACTTGGGTTCAATCCCTGTGTTGGGAAAATCTCCTGGAGGGGAAAATGACAACCTGCTTCAGTATCCCTTCCTGGAGAATCCCATGGACAGAGGAGCCTGGCAGGCCACGGTCCATAGGGTTGCAAAGAGTAGGACATGACTGAACACACATGCGTGGCTAAATTGGAGTGGTCATTGCGCAAAACAAATGTGGCTGACTGTTTCCTCACATTTTGGGTAGAGAGAAGAGGTTTTTCATGGAGTTGTTTGATTGTTTGGGTCTGTTGGTACTTCTGGGTTGCTGGCTTCTGCAGTGGAAATCCACAGTTCCTGACCAGTCTACCTACTTTTCTCCACCTAGCAGAAGATTTTTATGCTTGTTTCATATAAATGTCCAAGGTTTTTAATTTTCCTCAGCAGGGGGAAAACAAAAAAGTACATTTAGTTTATCTTTCTAGAAATGAAAGTCTCTCATTGAATTCTACAATTGAAATGACAACAATGAAAGCAATGACCTTTGTTATGTGTTTCTAATAGTTGCATAAATCAGGTTTTGGTTATGCTAGATATGAGACAACTCTTTGTACCTTAATTCTATGTATGAATTTGTCATTTAACTCTACCTTCTGGAATAATTTCTTATCTATAACATTGCTTCAGTTTTCTACAATAGCAAGCATATCAGTTGTTGACTTTATTTCTGTCATTGCCTATTAAATTTGTTGTAATCCTTCCTCATTCTGTTTCATTATCACATAATTTCATAGTTGTCTCCATAGATGTTCTTCTTTCTAACATTTTTAAACATTCTATTAAAAATTCCATATACATTCCTGACATTTTCCTTTGGATACTGCTGCACTTACTCATTCCAAGTCATTTAAATTCAAAATAATTTAAAAATTATTTTATTGTAAATTGCTTTTTATATATCTTATGATGATGTTCCACTTAAATGAGGCAAAATGAAGCAAATACAATGCTTGGCAATGGGCACTATGATGGGTTTCGCTTTGCTCATTTTCCATCTCCTATTGAAATCTAAATAATCTCCTCAATCCACAAATGACATTCACTGTATGGCTGATTACTGGAAACTCAGAAGCTCTTGACTAGCTTGATTTTTCTTTGAAAAGGATGCATCTTCCTTTACCATCTGCCATAGTCTTTGCAGACTGTCCCAACAAATACTGTGAACGGGGTGGTTTGAACAATATAATTTTTTTTTCCTCACAGTTCTGAGAGTTATAAGTCTGGGATTAAGACGCCAGCAGAGTCAGTGTCTATCGAGGCCTTTCCTCCAGTCTTGTGGATGACCACGCTCCTCTCCTCGTATTACCTCTTCTCTGTGCAGACCAGCCATCTCTGGTGTCTCTTCCTCTTCTTATAGGGGCAGCAAGCCTATCAGATCTGGCCCCCAGTCTTATGACTTCATTTAATCTTCATTCCCTTAAATATAGTCACACTGGAGGTTAGAACCTTAACATGTAAATTGGGAGGAACACACGGTTCAGTCTGTAACGCCCTTGTATCAGGTTTGTTGATATTCTGATTGTACAGATCACTTGAAGACAGCCATTCCTGATCGGAGTTCTTCTCTCCTCTCTAACCGATAGTGCTTTTGTGGCAATTAGGTGTCTCTCCCATCCACCTCTAACCTCTCACAGTAAAACATGCACACACAACAGCTTCCTTCTTCGTTGTTCACTGGTCGTTTCTGCAAAGATGGTCATTGGGGAACAAAAAGAAGATTACTACTTTGGATACCTCAATAAAAACAGGTTACACAGACTAAGGAAATAGCTTCCCGATTTTCTGTCAAACTCTGGTTTCTGAGGCATTATATAGATTCAGCACCTTTGCATCTTTCGTGTTATTTTATCTTTTCTAGTAGTTTCTCTTTCATGAAGAAAATCTGGATGTCCTGAGGGAGCACTGCATTGATTTCCTTCAATTGAACATTGTTTCCTAAGTAGTTATTTGAGCTCTCTCTCCCATCCTTCCTCAAATTCCTCTGTCCTCATTTTGGATTGTGCTGGTTTTCATCTTAGGAAGTTGGGAGAGACTATGTCGAGTGCATTTTCACAGATGCCTCTGAAAATCAGATATTGGAAAAAGGATTTCAACTACAGAACATTTAGACCCCACAACTTTAGACTTTCACCTGACCACTAACATAATCAGAATTCATATAACAAATTTTATCACACGTATTTTTGCTCTAGAATTATACTACACAAAAAATAAGACTGCATGATCTTTCCTGGCTTCAAAAATCCTGTTCTGGAAACAATATAAATAGGAACAAAGCAAAGGGGATAGCTGTATGTTGCCACGGGAGGGCCGAGGAGCCACATCAGAGTGCGTTGAGGCTTCATCTGCTGAGTCCGTGGGTGGAAGGCGTGCCTTACGCTGTTTGGCTTTTCTCTGCCCACTGTTTTTCCTTCCAGGTGGTAGCAGTTTAATTGCACTGGTATAAAATTTGCTAGCCTTCTGCAAACCTTTGCAGCAGTTCTCTTCACTGCTGTACAATGGAAAGGGGCCTATGTTGCCTGATGGCAGAAACAATTGAGAATTTATGTTTAGTCCTGTCTAGTAATGCTGTATATTTTACAATCCCTCAGACCAAGCAGAGATAGAAATAGAATTGTTAGACCACCTCAAATAATGATGGCCACTGACCAGCTGCCCACCCACATCATGACCTTAAAAGAAACAATTCCTCACATTCAAGGCCCCCAAAGTCTTCCAATGCCCTTGAAAAATTGGAATGAGGAATAAAAACAAAATCTGTTTTCTTTGTAGGTTTTTAACACCAGTAAATTTCATTTAAATCCTTTGGGTCAATAAATAATGGTCGTGAATGTTAATGTGAATGTATAGATGTAAAATAAGTAGGAGGGTGTAACTTCTGAGGATATTCAGTTTGACAGTTTGAGTATATGTTAGCAGTTGAGAGATATAGGTCAATTATGTATTATTCAAACATGGTACTTACTTCCAAGTTTAATAGAATGAAAAATGTGTACAGATATTTATCTGCTTGCTATATTTGATTTTTAATACAGAATCTTGTTTGAGTATTCTCAAAGTAATAACATGATACACTACCCTTCAAATTAGAGTATTAGATACTTTGAACAGTGAAATAGTTTTCACAATCAGTACTGAATTAAACAATATATTATTGAGATAAATATAAATGGTATAATAGATAAATGTAATCACAAAACTTAAATACATGATTTCAATTAGCAAAGACTACTATATGAGAGAGTCATCTATTTAAAGTAATATGTTACTCTAAAATTAGGACAACTGCTGTCCTTGGGATTTTAAAATAATGCTTGAAGGGATTTGCCTACTTAAAAAGGAGAAGTTAAACATCAAGCACCAATGCCTTCAAATGTTACTGATCTCTGAGCTCTCCTGGCATTCATAAACCATGATAAAAAATTCATTTCATGCTTGTCTACTCTGATAACACTCATGACTGAATTGTTTGAAAATGCTGAAAAGAGGAAATGATTATAGGAATGCCCCAAAGTGTGGGGCACACTGGAACAAAAATAGGTCCTCTGAGCTAGTATTAGGCTGGCCCACCTTCATATGTCAACCAGGCTAGAATATTGTTGTATCAAGATATAGCAGATGGTTTACTTAAATTACGGATAAAATATAAAATTATAATATTAATAAAATATAATGTTAAAACATTTACAAATATGCATATGCAAAAGCACATTTTAAAAAGAAACTATCAAATGTTAGACTCCACTGACCCTAATTCTTACCCCGGTGTTCCCCAGTGACTGATAATGGTATTCTTTGGGATTTACTTCCTTTCTATGCCAGAATCACCACCCTTATGGCAGAAAGTGAAGAGGAACTAAAAAGCCTCTTGATGAAAGTGAAAGAGGAGAGTGAAAAGGTTGGCTTAAAGCTCAACATTCAGAAAATGAAGATCATGGCATCTGGTCCCATCAGTTCATGGGAAGTAGATGGGGAAACAGTGTCAGACTTTATTTTTCTGGGCTCCAAAATCACTGCAGATGGTGACTGCAGCCATGAAATTAAAAGACGCTTACTCCTTGGAAGGAAAGTTATGACCAACCTAGATAGCATATTGAAAAGCAGAGACATTACTTTGCCAACAAAGGTCCATCTCATCAAGGCCAGATGGTTTTTCCAGTGGTCATGTATGGATGTGAGAGTTGGACTGTGAGGAAAGCTGAGCGCCGAAGAATTGGTGTTGGAGAAGACTCTTGAGAATCCCTTGGACTGCAAGGAGATCCAACCAGTCCATTCTAAAGGAGATCAGTCCTGGGTGTTCTTTGGAAGGAATGATGCTAAAGCTGAAACTCCAGTACTTTGGCCACCTCATGCAAAGAGTAGACTCATTGGAAAAGACTCTGATGCTGGGAGGGATTGGGGGCAAGAGGAGAAGGGGACGACAGAGGATGAGATGGTTGGATGGCATCCCCGACTCAATGGACGTGAGTCTCAGTGAACTCTGGGAGTTGGTGATGGATAGGGAGGCCTGGCGTGCTGCAATTCATGGAGTCGCAAAGAGTCGGACACGATTGAGCAACTGAACTGAACTGAAGGATGAAAGAGTATTCTCAAGTTAAAAGCTGTACCGTTTGTGAGTGTACCTCTTTTGACTAGTATATAGCAAGTAAAACCTGTACTTACGAGAGTAAGAAGCTCCTGGAGGAATTCACTTCCATGCTTTCATTCTTTACTGATTTTTCCTTCAAAGTTCTCTGCTGCTGCTGCTCAGTCACTTAAGTCATGTCCGACTCTGTGTGACCCCATAGACGGCAGCCACTAGGCTCCCCGATCCCTGGGATTCTCCAGGCAAGAACACTGGAGTGGGTTGCCATTTCCTTCTCCAATGCATGAAAGTGAAAAGTGAAAGTGAAGTCTCTCAGTCATGTCCAACTCTTAGCGACCCCATGGACTGCAGCCAACCAGGCTCCTCCACCCATGGGATTTTCCAGGCAAGAGTACTGGAGTGGGGTGCCATTGCCTTCTCCATCATAATTCTCTAAACACCCTTTAATATTTTCTAGCTTTAACTTTTCCAGTAATTATTTGCTTTTGTAATTGAAGTATGGTTGACTTACCGTGTTGTATTAATTACTGGTATATAGGAAAGTTATTCAATTATATATATATATGTGTGTGTGTGTGTGTGTGTGTATTCTTTTTTAAATATTCTTTTCCAATATGATTTATCCTAGGATAGTGAACACAGTTCTCTGTGCTCTACAGTAGGACCTTGTTGCTTATCCGTTCTCTATATAACAGCCTATCTCTGCTAACCCCAACCTACCTCTCTGTGCCTTCCCCAACCCTCTCCTCCTTGGCAACACCAGTCTATTCTTTATTTTACTAACCCTTTAAAGGTGAGTATTCTTTCTTGTTCTGTTCCTGAACTTTTTTCTCCTTCCTCTGTACTTATTCTTCATCTGAGAGCTACACATCTTCTCTACCAGGGACCTATTTTCTCAACTCCACATTGTGAACTGATTATTGGGCATTCCCATACATAAACTCAGAATGTCAAGAAGTTAAATTGACAGTTTTTATTACACCCTAAAACCTACCTCTTTTTTCTTATTCTTAATTATAATAGATAAAAATACCACTTTCACAGTCATCTATGCCAAAATAATTAGAAATTTGAATTAAAATAAAAAGTTACTCATAACTAGCTCAAGTTATTCATGACAGTTGGTCCATATATCTTCCTCAAAATACATGAAACAATTCAGCAATTTTCCCATCATCTTTGTCAGCATCTTAGTTGATAACTTTAACACTTGCACTGGAATTTCTACAGTGGTGTACCAGTAGGTTTCCCTGATCCTAAGCATTGCCCTTTTGACTTAATTCTTCAAATTATAGCCCAAATGGACTTCCTAAAATGAAATTTAATTAAATAACTTATATATTTAAAGACTGTAATTGCTCCTCAGTTGCTTTGGGAATGATACTCAAATATACTAAGGCTGTGTCTAATACCCTACATGGTCCGATTGAAGCCTTTCTTCCAAGCACCACCATCCATTGATTTGCCTTTGTTCTCTTTCTTTCCTTGTTAAAAATTTGCTCCTTGCTTTATTCATACAGGACTATGTCTTACTTGTTTCTTTTCTGGACACTTACCTTTCTACACTTAAATGTGACAGTTTCTGCTGTCACTACTATATGCTTAGTATACAATATTGAAAGTATTTAAGTTTTCCTGTCTTTTGAGACTGGGAAATCTCTGCATCCTTAGCCTTAATGCCTAGCAGGATATAGGTTCTCAATAAATATCTGTTGATCAATTACTTAAGAAAATAAAGAAATACTATTTCTGTAATGTAGGCACTTGAGGAAAAAACCTTGGATTAGAGGGTGTGCTGTTTTGCCATTCTTCTGAAGAGCTGTTAATACGAAGATATCTTCTTTGAAGTTGACTGTCTCCATGCCATTGTTCTCTCTGATTACTTGGTATTTTACAGATACCTGAGCAAACATAGACTTCTCTAATTACTTTAAGAATAGATTTGTGACCTTTAAAATTATAGCAATGAACACAACCTAAAATATTCTTAGAAAAAAAGTGCAAGGTTTTAATTTCATGAGCATGGCTAAATTGAAAAAGTACAAATTAATATTGTCAACTAAAATTTGCTCAGATGTAAGCAAATACTACTGAACAACTGAATTTGAACTGTTCTATCTTTTCACTTAATTTTCCCAAATCAAGCAAGGTAAAAATGCCTCAGTCTTTTTCTTCTCTTGTGAAGTGAATTTGTTCTTTTTTTTTTTTTTTAAACATTCTAAACCTCTAACCTCTGATTCAGTTGGAATTAATAGCCTTCACTATTTTAGTCTCTTGGGCTAGAGAAATAATAAGGAAATATCTAATCTAGAATTACAGATATTAAAAAATTAAAATGCTACTTGCAAAAATTTAATTGATAGTTTTGGTCTTTTAGTAGCTTAGTCAATGACCATTAAAAACTTGACTGCACCTCACAGTACAAAAGACTTTCATTTGTCAGAAGCTACTATACAAGCAAACATATACATATGTAAAGTTAATATGATTCACAAAAGTATACATAACCATTTCATAGGAATATCTAAGAAAATACTGATGATTAATTGTGAAATCTATTTCATGAGCCAATAATAGATTGAACTTTGCAGCAAATACAAATAACCTTACATAATCTGACTGATAGCTGTAGTGGCAGTATACTTATTTTCTCACTATTTTCCATATGGAAAGTGAGTAAAATTATAAAGATCTACTAAAACACACATCACCCTATTTCCAGTTATATATAATTGACATGTTTTATTCTGGTAACTAAGCTGCCTTGATGCTTTGACTTAGAGGCAAGCCTCTCTCACAGTAGGACTGGGCAAAACCATAGGCTATATGGGACTCACAGCCTTTGCCCTTTGTCCATCAGGATGAATAGGGTACTCTGGCTCTGGCCAATATATAGTTATAGATAGATACATACATACATAGATTTATTTTCCCTCTCATCCCCTTTAGTAACCTTTGCCTCCATGAGTATCCTTTGTTTCAGCTTAGGTTACAGGACCTTGGTGGCCTGAAGAGTTAGTGATAAGCTTAACTGTCCCTATAACTGTTAGAAAAGAACATGCGTAGTTGCATGCATTATCCCCTTTTCTAACCTTGATGGCTCTTCATTTCCATTGTAATAATGTTTTGCTTAGACTTGCCAGAAACAATTGACCAGAGTCTTTTAATTCTCTTCTGTAGACTACTTGATAATCGTCATCTTTTCCCCAGAAGCATAAAATAGTTCTGACTACTATCCACAGTGTAAGACGATCTCCCTAACCCTGTACTCCTTCCTGCTGCTGCTGCTGCTAAGTCACTTCAGTCGTGTCCAACTCTGTGCGACCCCAGAGATGGCAGCCCACCAGGCTCCGCCATCCCTGGGATTCTCCAGGCAAGAACACTGGAGTGGGTTGCCATTTCCTTCTCCAATGCATGAAAGTGAAAAGTGAAAGTGAAGTCGCTCAGTCGTGTCCGACTCTCAGCGACCCCATGGACTGCAGCCCACCAGGCTCCTCCGCCCATGGGATTTTCCAGGCAAGAATACTGGAGTGGGGTGCCATTGCCTTCTCCTAGCTGCTCCTATTAAAGGTCCCTGTAGAATTGTGACAGTTTCACAACGAAGTACGAAACCAAGAATCCACGTAGAAATGAGAAGACTGCGTCCATCCTAAGTTCTTCCTTCCCCAAACGTTTATTTTTTTGTTTGTTTTATGTATTTTATTTATTTGTTTAAGCTGTGCCAGGTCTTAGTTGTGGCCTGTGGGATTTAGTTCCCTGACCAGGGATCGAACCTGGTCCCCCTGCGTTGGGAACACAGAGTCGTACCCACTGGACCACCAGGGAAGTCCCTTCCCAGACTTTTGAGGTCATTTCCCACTTTTGTACTCTCTCATATGTAAATAAGGAGACAAACAAACAAAAATCTCTCTTTGTGTTCACATTGGGGTAAATAGTAGAGAAATGTCCAAGTTGGTCATTGCACTAATTATACAATGCTTTCTAAGGTAAACAAATACACATAAGTTAAAAATTGCCTGAGAATACTACAAGGGTCAAAACCAGCTTTGGCTACAGAGTGTCATTTCTAAAATAAGGAAAAGAATGGTGAGGCACCAGAAGATTATCTCAGAAGTATGAATCTGAGCTATGTAGTTAAGAGTTTAGTCTCTTGTTCTGAAAGTACATGAAAATAACCTTACTTAATTTTCTTCTCCAGATTCCAGTGAGTAGCCCATGTTCTATAATTTTTTCTTCCTTCATTATGCCCCTTCAGTCCTGTAGCATCTTCCCAAATGAGGTCCAAGAGGTGAATGATGACATAAATATTTACTATTCCAAATACTTTTCTTTTCCCACCCCCTCATCCAGGGGTCAGTGACACCCCACTCCAGTACTCTTGCCTAGGAAATCCCATGGACAGAGGAGCCTGGTGGGCTGCAGTCCATGGGGTCTCGAAGAGTCGGACACGACTGAGTGACTTCACTTTCACTTTTCACTTTCATGCATTGGAGAAGGAAATGGCAACCCACTCCAGTGTTCTTGCCTGGAGAATCCCAGGGACGGGGGAGCCTGGTGGGCTGCCGTCTATGGGGTTGCACAGAGTCGGACATGACTGAATCGACTTAGCAGCATCCAGGGGTCAGGAAGAAAGATGATATGAGCAAGAAGGTCCTTCCTTCCATCTATGGGCTTCTTAACTCTAATGAATATTGTTAGGCAGAGTTCATGGTTTATAGGTTTTTCATCCATTCTCGACTTCACTTGGATTGTGTCTGCAAAAATGAGGTCCCAGTTCAGCTCAATCAGATTTCCATCAGCTTTTTTTTTTTTTTTTTTTTTGCAGTTAAAATTCTCTATTTTGCCAGTTGTGGTTGCATTCAACTGGGAAGTTTGAACTTGGCTAGGATCACAGGGATGTGATAGGTATCTATTGTCTTTATCATAAATTCAGTTTATGAGACCTCCAGCCTTGGAGCCAGTCCCTGGAATGGGGTTATGGAGAAGATCACCTTCTTTGGTTAATATTTTGTGAACAACTTGAAGATATCCCCAGTGCTGACCTCTGTTGCATCTTTTTATTTTTTATTTTATTTTTGTCTCTGTGTCTTTTCTAGAACTAGCTACATACAGTGTTGACCCATCATCCAACAAAACAGCAACAGGTAGTTTCTGCTAATACCACCTGCTCCTGAAGGGATAGTGTTTGGGATGGTTGCTCTTTTAAAACCACATGCAGGGTGGTTTCTTCCCTGTATGATCCACGTCTGAATCACATGAGACCACCCACAGCATTCTATCTTCAAGGGTTCTCCTTCCCAGTGTATCACTCTGCTCTCCACCAGATAGGTGGCAACTGCCACAGTGTTTTCAGATGCTCTAGGGCTGGGTTACAAGAGAAATGAATGCTTTCCAGGCTTTTAGAGATTTCTGTAACTGTTTGTGTTACTGCTCGATAGCTTTCTGGCTTGAATAGAGGTGGGGAAGAAGAATCCTCTCTCACCTCTCTCAGAAGTTTCGTTAGGGAAATACCACAACCCTCCGATATCATTGTGCAGACATTTCTTCTTAATTTTTGAACTTCCTGGCTGAATTTTTAAACTTACATTGTCTGCAGAGAGTTGTTAATGAGTGTCATAAGATGATTTTTAGAACGTCTTTTGTAACTCTATGAAGCTGTAGCCTCCCATTATGGAAATTTGGGAAACTTGATCCCTATTGTTCTAGATTGACCACCTCCCTGAGGGCTGTGTTTGAGCAGGTGTAGATGACCATGTGGGACTGAAGTTAGAGCGGGTGTTCCCACTGAAGTGGTGTAATGTGAGGAAAAAGACTGAAAGTTCAGTGTTTGGGGATCTAGGCAATAAAATGTTCACTCATTTGTATGAACCAATTTTATATTTTCTGTGAAATGCATTAGTGTTTCTGTTGGTAAGACTGATCTAGATTTGTTTATTATTACTGATAGCTAGTGCTTACAGTACTATTTGCAGTAATGCTAAGGATTTATGCTACACAAATACAAGGTTTCTTGGAAATCCTAAAGGCATATTTTAACTGTATATGTTAGATCATTTGGGACTTCCCTGGTGGCTCAGATAGTAGAGAATCCACCAGCAATGTGGGAGACCTGGGTTCGATCCCTGAGTTGTGAAGATCCCCTGGAGTAGAAAATGGCAACCCACTCTACTATTCTTGCCTGGAGAATCCCCATGGACAGAAGAGCCTGGCAGGCTACAGTCCATGGGGTCGTAAAGAGTCAGACGTGACTGGGCAGCTAAACACGTGTTATATCATTTAGTACTTGCTGTTGGGAGATAATTTGTTTTGCTTAGGTGTCAACAGCCACCATATCATCCATATACACCTGTACCTGTGCGACGGTTGGAAGAATTTTCTGCAGGGTAGTGTTCAGCTGCATATTTGCCAGTCCTTATTTCTCCAATATTCATATATCTCCAGTGTTTCATACCATAGGATATATTTACGTCACAAAATAATATGTGATTCCACCCCTTTTTGGCTGTCACAGTGGTAGGTGAGTTGGGACAATAGTAGATAGCAGATTTCCTGGTAGCCATTTCTACATGGGAATAGCTAAAAACAATTGTACATGGAAAAGACTATGAAAAGAATCACTTTATCCCACTGAATCCAAACAAGATAGATTTCCAACTAACCTCCTCCTACCCAGACGTCGGAAAGTGCCTCTGGTGTTTTCTCCAATGGCACTGAAAGGAAATTGTTATGGGGAAAGTTGTATGGAGCACATCACTGTCCTTAACTACTTGCAGCAAATTATTTAGTTTTGTAAATTTTCAGGAACATATTGCAGGCCACTGCCAACTTGAAGAGGGGTCTGTGCCTGTGAGGGCCCCTAAAGCTAATGGTTCATTAGTTTCGTGAAAAGTTTGTCATTAAAATGTAATCAAACTATCCAAACACGATTTTGTTTTTCTTTACTTAGAATGTGATTTACTGACATCCTTTTAGGAGCAGAGGAGTAAGAAAATGTGCATTATTTCTCAAGCCCACAGGTTATTATCTTGTGTGGGCAAAGCAGGATAGATTACAAAGAGCACATGAACAAAGGTTAATAACCTTTACTGCTTTATTACCTTTTAGGAATTTGTTGCCAACATGATTTGTCCACACAGAATTGTTATAAATTTACATTTAATTTAGGGTTTAAAATAAAAACATTAAAATCAATCTATACTTACTAATCACAAATTATTTTTAAGAAAAAAGAAACAATTTGCTATTGCCAAGTCCCCTATTTAAAATGAACTTTTGTTTTTTAAAGGAAACTTACATTCAGAAAATGATCCTTCCGTTTTATATTCTAGGCCTAGTAAGGACACTGGGGATATAAAGCAGGAAAGGTAGTCAGTAATCTCTGGAACGCTTCCAAGCCACTCCAGGGCAAAGTCAACCTAAGGCTATGTCATCTCCAAAAATCTTTTCTCTATCAAGAAAAAGGCTTAACAGCTACCAAGGAAATCTAAGATCTTAGGTGAAATGAAGCCCAGTATATTACAAAGTTTATGGGCCATGTCCAGAGCAAATTTGTTCTTTAGGAAATCTCCTAGATCTTGGTGAAGATATTTTAAATTTTGAAGTCAAAGCATAAACTGTAGCAAAAGTTTAAGCAAAGGATTTTCCTACGTTCCCATGAAACCAATAAAATATATTGCATGGCATGTAGAAAGCTAGAGGAAATCTCTTTGATTTTATGCCATAATTCTGTGGAATCATTACAATCATCTCTCACATATGAAGACCACCCCAAGGTCTTCAAGTTACCCCAAGCAGGTAACTGCAGCTGTGTCCAGATATTTTAATAGTTTTTAATAAAAGATGTGTGGTAATTTTACTGTACTTTGAGGCGTTTTCAGATAGCATATAATTATTTATCTTAGGTTTATTTCCTTCAGGGAGGAAACTGGAGACATGAACAACGAAATCATAGAGTCCCTGAAACAAATCTTGGCTTCACTATAGTTGGTGAAATTTTAGCAAAACACTTGAGCTCATATTTAAAATGATGATAGTCATACAAACACAAAGCCCTCAGGTATTAACATTGAGAAAAACAGAAATAATGTTATGCCCTTAAAGTGAAAGTGAAGTCACTCAGTCTGACTCTTTGTGACCCCATGGACTGTAGCCTACCAGGCTCCTCCTTCCATGGAATATTCCAGGCAAGAATCCTGGAGTGGGTTGCCATTTCCTTCTCCAGGGGATCTTCCCAACCCAGGAATCAAACCCGGGCCTCCCCTCATTGCAGGCAGATTCTTTACCGTCTGAGCCACCAGTTATGCCCTTAGATTTATATTTTCGTGTGGATAGGTTTAAAATTTTCTTAAAGCATTTGAGACTGTTCCATGGGAAGGAAAGTATACTCCTGATGCTTTTTATGTAATTCATAACTTTTAGTGTTTTCTTTAGTCTTTTAAGGAAATTTATAATTTTTAATGCCAACTTGAGAAAATGTACATGAGAGTTGCAAGTTTTATTTGGACCAAAATGAGGACTATAGCCCAGGTGATGGGATTTCAGATAACTCTGAAAAATTGCTCCAGAAAGGTAGGGGGAAGGACAGTATGTATGTGATTTTGGTGAAGGTGGGGTACAAGCAACCAAACAGATTTTGCAGAAAGTTTCTGCTAGTCACAGGAGCAGTCTTCACCTTGCAGGATTTTAGGGCACTTTTAGGTATGATACACTAGAATTGGGGTCCCAAAATTGTCTCCTGAACATGTCTATCTGAAGACCTGTTCTGCCAGTTTTCCCAAAGCACACAGTGCCTCGTTTCTGATCTCCGCCCCGAGCTCCTTTCATGGGGTATTGAAGGTCGGCAGCTGCAGCATCACATGATTTAACCCCTGTAGAGGGAGATGGCAAGTGCCAATTTGTAGTTGACGTCAACAGTAAAATTTTCAAATATTTGTAAGAAATTCAGATAATTTGGAAGAAATAGACTCCTAATTCACTGGGGAGCATCACACTTGCTCCATTTTTATATATGCACAGATACATTTATTTTAAAAAGGAGACCATCATACATGCTCTTTTGTACCTTAATTCTTTAATCAAAATATATGTTCTAGATATATTTTCATAACATTATACTCTCATGCAACTCATATAACAATAACTGTTTTTAATTTACTTAACTATTGCATCATTAATATTTGGTTATTACTAATATTTACTGTGAGACAAAATGGTGCATTGAATATATTTTACATTTGATGTCATAATAAATGTGCTAAGAACTTTTCTGAATCTTTGTGAACTTATTCACAGGTAAAACCAATCATAATTTTTTTTTTCCTTTCCTGTGTCTAGATTTTTATTATTTATGTTAGTCATTTAAAGTCAATTAGTATCATCTATTTATATGCTCTGAAACAGTTTGTAGATATAAATAACATTGGAATACTTGTTCCTGAAATTTTCTAAAATTTGTACCCAAAACATCTTGCCCTGGTAATTACATGCTACCATCATCTACTGTCCTATTAGTTACTGAGGAGTTGAAACACAGAAAGGGAGAAAGCAAAGAATATCCAGAATCGATAAGGCCAGTAGATGAACAGTCAGGATATGAATCTTGAGTATGGTATTCTAGAGAAGATAGTAAATGAGCACTGACTTTATGAACACTGAAAAAATGAAATATGTTCAGGCTTCATCATTCACTAAGTACTTAGTGAGTGAGTGATGTGAGTGGTAGTTGCTAAGTCATGCCTGACTCTGCAGCCTCATGGACGGTAGCCTGCCAGGCTCCTCTGTTCATGGAATTTTCCAGGCAAGATTACTGGAGTGGATAGCCATTTCCTTCTCCAAAGTACTTATTCAAGAGAGGGCTATTTGTAACTTGTAAATTTTATGATTTGGGGGATGTATGAAAATATTTTTCCCTCAAATTTGAATATAGATTGGCTCATTTAAGACTAATTATTTAACAATTTTCTCTAGTGTTTTTGTTATTTTCCCAATATATTTGAGTTCTCTAGAGAAACAAACCAATAAAAGATGATAGATGGGTTCATGGATGGATAGATGGATGGATGGATAGATAGAGATAGATATAAAGATATCCAAATGAGTGTAGGGCACATTTTATATATAAAACCCAAGAGAACCAATGGTGTATCCTCGGTTAGAATCTGAAGGCCTGAGACTAGGAGAGCCGATGGTATAAACTCGTCAGACTCTGAGTTTAAAGGCAGAATACCAATGTCCCAACTCAAACACAGTTGGACAGTGAGGGCAAATTCTCCCTTCCTCAGCCTCTTTGTTTAGTCTGACCTTCAATGAATTGGACAAGGCCACCCCACAAGGAGGGCAATCCGCTTTGCTCAGTCTGCTGATTCGAATGTAAACCTCATCAAGAATCTGCCTAGCCAATACACCCAGTATAGCCATGTGGGAAGAAAAGCGTAAGGTGAGTTTGATTTCCATTCTTATGAACTATTTCTCTTTGATAATTTTTTTTCTCCCTTTACCAGGCAACAGTCTACTTGGCTATTAGTTCAGGTCCTGCTTCAGCTCAAGAAAATTTCCTTTCTTGATATTTTCCTCTATGCTGTCCTCCAGTCTCTATTTTTGGATGCCACTTTAACCAGGGTTTTCTGGAATCCCTGGTAGCTCAGTGGTAAAGTGTCTGCTTGCAATGCAGGAGACTCAGGTTCCATCCCTGGGGTGGGAAGATCCCCTGGAGGCAGCCCACTCCAGTGTTCTTGCCTGGGAAATCCCATGGACAGAGGAGCCTGGTGGGCTATATATATAGCCCATAGGGTCACAAAGAGTTGGACAGAACTTAGTGGCTGAACAACAACAATAACAACTCCAGAATCTATCCCCATGTCTTCTGACTTTGTGCTCATTAATGTTACCTTTGGTATTTTATTCCACATTCTAAGAATTCCAACTCATGATTTAGCCAGTTTTCTTTCTCATTCTGTGATTCCATCTTTGTATTATATTCTTCCTCTTTATTTTCATTTCTTCATGTTATTTGCTTCTTAAACAAATTTGTATTTTTAGTTTGTGGCATCTCTTCATCCCTCTGAAGATACTATTTATTTTAAAGTTAGCTGCTGTTTCAATTCTTGGGATTTTTCAGTCTAGTGATTTTCTTTCATGCTTCTGATTTGATTCAAATACACAGTGATTTTTGGTTGCCTACTTAATTTTCATGAAACAAAAGCTTAAGTTGTAAAATATTTCTAGCTGGAGCGTTTCCTAAGCACTCTGACTTCCCAAGCTTTCTGACAGTAAAGCAGTTTTTACAGACAACGTAGGGGCTGTGCTGCCTGAAGTAAAGTGCGAAGCTAAAGCTTGCTGCTGCTGCTGCTAAGTCACTTCAGTCGTGTCCGACTCTGTGCGACCCCAGAGATGGCAGCCATCAGGCTCCCCCATCCCTGGGATTCTCCAGGCAAGACACTGGAGTGGGTTGCCATTTCCTTCTCCAGTGCATGAAAGTGAAAAGTGAAAGTGAAGTCGCTCAGTCGTGTCCGACTCTTTGCGACCCCATGGACTGCAGCCTACCAGGCTCCTCCGCCCATGGGATTTTCCAGGCAAGAGTACTGGAGTGGGGTGCCATCACCTTCTCCAAAGCTAAAGCTTAGGGGTTGGTTTTTTAATAAGCAACCAGGTAGACTTGCCTTCAGATAGATGGGAATGGAATGTATTTTCTAGGGATGTGTATTTCATGTCCTTTGAAGTAAACAAATGGAAACTAAGTCCTATGTTGCTTTTTTGCCTGATACTAATATCCATTTTATGATTCCCTGTGGCAGATTGCTTATAAGTGTAGTGTATTTTATGTTATCCTTGTACCTTTAAAGCAAATGCCAGACTCAACAGCTGTGGTACCAAGAGAATGGGACAGTTTTCCCATCATCTTAATTGATTTGAAGACGGTTCCCTTTTAGACCCTGCTATCTCTGCTTGTGTGACTTCTCCAAGGTTTCGATGGGAAACCCCACTTTCAGGGAGTACTGGACTGCTCCTCACTTGTGTTGTTATTCTGCCATATTGCTTTCCCCCATCAATGCCTTCATATGATTGCTATCTCCTCAGTTCAGTCCAAAAGACTTTGTATCATCCTAAACTTCAGTGAATTAGCCTTATTTTTTAATATATTCTGGCCTATCAGTTAGATTTAGGAAGAAAAACAAACTTTCACCAAATCTGATGTTTTAATTCATAGGCTTTTTAATGTTTTATATTTGCCTCAGACGCAGAGACTGGAGGTGAATCATATTCCTCGCCTTATGACACACCATGCCAGTAGTCATTGAAAGCCTTCTTGGGTATATTATCCCTCAATGCGGAGCCTAATGTATGTGCCTCCCAAACACATTCACTCAAGTGGTTCAATGTGCAACACCAGGGTTTTCAGATCTCCTAATTGCTGTAGGATATTTTATATATCCATCCAATATATTTTATTGTCTATATTACCTTTACTTATTTTGCTGTAAGTGATGCTGTTGTGAGCATCTTCGTATTAACCTTGTGCCCTGGGAACAGTTACAGTTTCTCTGAGAAATGTATCCAGGAATGGGGGTGTGGAGTGATGTGATGTATCCATTCTCAGTTTTACCAGTTATGACAGAAATATTCTTCACAATAACTACAGTTTTTACTTGTATATAAGTACACACACACACAATACATACATACATATATATATATATATACACACATACATATAAATCATTTCCCCATTCAGCCATTGGTAATATATAACTTTCTTATTTTTGCCAAGATAATGGATATTAAGTGGTATCTCACTATTGTTCAAATTTGTATTTTCTAATTATTAATGAGGTTGAGCATCTTTTCATGTCAGTAGGAAAGTTTGTTTTTCACATCATATAAACTGCCTAGTAAAAACTTTTATCCACTATTTTAACTGGATTGCTTTTGTTGATTTTCTAATGATTGAAAAAATAATACTTACTAGCATAGATATTAGAGAAATATGTTTAATTTGTACTTAATGAGAGCATACGTTAATTATAAAATTAAATCTTTGGCAACTGATGAATAAATATATATGCAAATAGATTTTAGTTCACTTCAAGTTCAGAAAAAATTGATTTCAGCTCATGTTGCAGTTTTAAATCCTATTACATTTTTCTTTCTAACTTTCAAAAGCTATTTGAAATTGATTTTGGACTGTGTTTTAGTTGTATGACTTCTTTTTTGTTTTTTTGGTGTGCGTGTGTTTCTGTGTGCCAAGTATGTGACCATCCAAAGAAACAAAAGTCCTGTGATTATCTGCTTTTTTTAGAAATCACAGTGATTAAGTGAACATATTTGTTGTCATCTTGGTTATGTCATTATGTCAAGTACATATAGAATCACATTAGAATTCCTGCTTTCAAGCAGCTAAGTCACCCTTGCCACTTTCCAAGTTCGCTATGGTTGAGGAAGGAGGTGCTCCGTTAAAATCTAGCTAATTCAGCTGAATGCCGATTCCTTTTAGATTAAGGAATTAGAAATGTAACCTCAGCAGAAATGACAAGTATAGCTCTAAGTTATGTATTAAATTATATCAATACACTATTTGTAGTATTTTGCATGTTGTAAAATTGTAGTATAAAGAGCATTTATATTTTTAAAGGCACATGTATTTTCAAACCCTATGCCAATATTGAGTAGCACTATGAACTTCAGAAAGTTCTGAACAATAAATTTCTGAAAGTTTCCTTACATGTAAAATGCTAATATTAATATCTGCATCATAGGTATTAGTTTTGTTATGATGCATTATTGTGAAAATTAAATGCAATCACAAATGCTTCCCCTGAATTTTCTTTATTTTTGTTGAAGTGTTAGGCTAGGGTTCTATTATTTAGAGACAACTTTACCCCATATTTTTCATTTAATTACACTGCACTTGAAAAAATTAGAACAATTTGGCACATTAGTAAACTAATGTTTTATAAGTTTTAATAAGGTAAAGTTGAAAAATATACAAAGTGTACATGATGATTTGATATACATTATGAAACCATTTCCCCCATCGAGTTAATTGGCATATCCATCTCCTGACATTTATCTTTTTTATTTATTTTTAGTGAGAACATTTAGTTCCTAGGCTCCTACCAAATTTCAGTTATATGACACAGTATTATCAACTAGGGTCACCATGTTTCATGTGAAGACCTCAGCTCGTATTCATCTTATAATTGGAAGTTTGTAACCATTTGCCAGCCTCTTCCTTTCTTTCCCACCTTCCAGCCTCTGGCAGCCACCATCCTACTCTGTTTCTGTGAGTTTGACTTTTTTTTTTTTTTCTTTCTGAGTCCACATGTAAGGAAGAACCATGCAATAATTGTCTTTCTCTCTGTGACTTATTTCATTAGAATAATGCCATCTAGGTTCATCCATGTTATCACAAATGACACTATGTTCTATTTTATGGCCATTCCATCATATCTATAAAACACAAATTTCTACTGAAAACCCACTGATTAACCTTGTAGGGGCTGCCCTTGTACTGGATTGGCCAAAAAGTTTGTTCTGGATTTTCCAATATATCTTACAGATAAACACAAAAAGTTGCATTTCCCGTGCTGCTTTTAAGATTCTCTGTCTACCTTTATGACAATGAAATTATCATGAATAATAATGTATCTTGGTGTGGGTTTTTTTTTTAACTCAACTTATTTGGTAATCATTGGACTCCCTGGATCTGGAAGATTACCAAGTTAGGGATGTTTTCAGTTATTATTTTTTCAAATAGATTTTCTTCCCCTTTCTCTTTTTCTTCTCCTTCTGGATCCCCTATAAAGTGTAGTGTATCCTCTTGATGATGTCTGATAAGTTCTTTAATCAATATTATTTTTTCTTTTTTGGTTTCTCTACTTGAATTTCATTGCCCTTTGAATTCATGGATCAGTTCTTCCAGTTGATCTGGTCTTGTCAAACTCTTCTGTTTAATTTTTCAGTTCACTTTATGGTATTCTTCTGCTCTACGATCTTTGTTTGGTATTAATAGTATTTTATGTCTCTGTTTAAACTCTCAATTTGTTCATGCATTGCTCTCCTGACTTCAGTGAGCACCTTGATGCCTGATATTTTGAACCTCTCCGTTTAGTAAATTATTCACTTTTGTTTCACTGAGATCAGTTTCTGAAGAGTTAATGTTCCTTTACTTGAGGCCTATCACTTGTTCTGCACTTTCTTAGATCCCCTGCGTTGGTTTCTGCTCACTGGGAGCCTCCTCTCCCAGTCTTGATGGAATAATGTCATATAAATGAATAAGCCAAACCCAAACTTGTGGCTGTCTCTCAACCTCTGTGGTTGCCTAAGCTGCTGTCTTTGTTCTTTATGGCTCCCAGTAAGTGAAGCTGTGTGAAGAGCAGTCAGTGAGTGAAGGAAGGGATCATAGCACCTAGATGGAGGCTGATTAGAAGCCAGACTCTTAGGCAGCAGCTGAGAAACTATGAAATTAAGCCACTCCCAAAAAATAAATAAATAAATAAGCCACTCCCAGGAGCACACCTGGGGGTGGGCATTTTTATCTTCGGTCCCTTTGTGCTGAGCTAGGCTGTGTAGCCGTGGGCTTGGGGGGTATCGCTCTTGTGCCTGGTTAAGAACTGCTTTGTGCTTGTTGTTGTCCTGTAGGACTCATCAGCTCAAACCCCAGTGATGATCAGAGCTGGTTAATTTAGGATCCATCTTCAGATGACATTCGTGGAGTTTAGGGTGCTAGATGCACCAGTAAGCTCCCTTCAACTTCCAATGCCAGTGACTTGGTTTTTCTTTTTTTTTCCTTTTATTGGAGAGAGAGCTGAAGGGAGAAGCTGGGAGAAGGGCACACTGGCTCTTTCAGACTTCAGGGAGAATCACGTCAGCACCAGGATGCTTTCTAATTAGGTGTTACATCCTCAGGAGGCAGCTTGTGAAGTACGAGTCACACTCCTTCCAGGGTGTTTGGTGTGTGCATCTGCCCTCTCTGTGCTGTGCCCTGAGAAACACATGCCAGGAGTCCCTGTTTGTCGATTAAGAACTGTTCTGTCTTTGCTGTAATTCTGTGTGACATGTACACTCAAGTTTCATTGGCTTTCAGAGCTAAGAGTTCTGGGTGCTCATAGCTCAGATGAGAGTCTATGAGGTGCTGGATGTGTGGTCCAGTCTGTTCGCTCCTCAGGGAGAAGCTGGGAGTTGCATAGTTCCTGCTGTTTGCTTGGGGCTGTACCAGGACTGGGATCGATGGTGAGACTGTGTCTCTCAGCCTTTCCTCCCTATGTACTGTTTCTCATTTATCCAATTTGCAGAAGTCACTCAGATAGTTTCTGGATTATTTTCAGAAGGAAGTGCTCTGTGTGTTCCTTTACATTTGATACATCTACAGAAAGAAGAAATTTCAAGAGTCTCCTGGGTCACCATCTTGGTCTCTGTCTCCAAATGTTAAAGCATACTTTGGTTCACAAAGAATGCTCTTGAGGAAGGACACTGATGTTTACCACAGACACAATTCATAATGTTTAGGGTTAATATGACTGGGAAAAAAGTTCAGCATTTACTTCAGAATTTCTTTTAAGACTCTTTAAGAAACAGTGAAGTCAGATAATTAGGCCTTTAGGGAAGTTTGTGGCCTATGTATGAGTTCTTGCTCTTCTCGGTCTTTGGTCTTTATGTTTTCTTGTCCTTTTCAAGGCCAGAACCCTGAAACCAAAGGCTGCGTCCATTTTTCTCAGAAGTGCTTCCTTATCTTAATAACTGCACTCTTGTCACATAACTCTTCCATATATGACTATATTTTATTGCTGTTGTTAATGGTTATACATGGTTATATGCAGCTAAAATATTTGCATGTTAACAGGAATTCTTTAACACTGAAGTGTAATCGATGATAGACATCAATAACATTAAAGTAAATAGATGGTATGAATATTATGCAGATAGAATATCCTATCTGGATATTTTATATGCAATTAAAATAATGTGAGTATTGGATGGTGAGCTAATCCTGAGTGCTTCTCCTTCATGGATATGAAAGAAGTATCAAAACAGTACCTGATTATTTCAGATCAAATTAGTTACCTTAAGTCATCAAAGTTATTATATGATTCACTACATTTATACTGTCCTTAATTGTTATAGTCAAAATTACGTGGTTAAAAATGGCTCTTATTCTTATTCATGTTCATTTGTGGTTTTAGGCTTAAATGTGACTCATACATTTGGAATGTCTTTCCCTGGGTCTATTTATATGTGTATTTGGGTGTGTCAGAAATAGGGTTTCTATATTAAATACATTTATGGATCATTTTAACTTTAGAAAATCTTTTAAAGTTCTCTGCCAAGTTAAAACAGTATTTTTTTTTACTTCTTTTAAAAAATCAGTGTCTAATAATTAATGTACTTCCACTTATACATTAAATCTAATATTACTTTTTAATGCAGACCACTGAGGTTGTTTGGCTTCCCTGGTGGTTCAGCTGGTAAAGAATCTGCCTGCAATACATGAGACCTGGGTTGGATCCCTGGGTTTGGAAGATCCCCTGGAGAAGGGAACCAGCTACCCTCACCAGTATTCTGGCCTGGAGAACTCCATGGACTGTATAGTCCATGGGGTCATAAAGAGTCAGACATGACTGAATGAATTTCACATAGAATTAGTTTGAATTAATTGATCTTGAGATGTTAAGTATTTACACAAATATCTTTTGACTTTTCTACCCAAATACATTTTGACTACAGTCTGTTCCTCTTGCCCTTCAGTCTTTCATGCTCCATTTTTATTGCTTATTAGTCTAGAATTTAACTCACATTGTCTCACTACGTATTAGTTTCATTATGACTCAATCTTACTGTTTGACAGTTTGTATGGACTTGCATATTTTGGAGTTGTAACTGTCTATAATTGTTAATTACTTTTTAGGTTCACTATCCTTGTTACTATTATTATACATACTTTCTTTTTTGGTATATTTTTGGAAGCAAGTATTTCTATGAGCAGCAGATTTTGTAATGATCCATCCATCATCTTAAATGTAATTACATAAATGCAAAAAATAGATTGTAAGGGAGGTGGTAGTGGTAAAGAACCTGCCTACTAATACAGGAGACATAAGAGATGCAAGTTCCATCCCTGGGTTGGGAAGATCCCCTGGAGGAGGAAACGGCAACCCACTCCAGTATTCTTACCTTGAGAATCTCATGGACAGAGGAGCCTGGCAGGCTACAGTCCATGGAGTCGCAAAGAGTCGGACATGACTGAAGTGACTTAGCACACAAGCATGCATACACTGGTAATTTATAATCATTTTGATCAGAATGAGTTGTGCATTAAAATAATAACATAAAATTGAGCTAATCTCTCACTAGTTTTCTATCATAAAAGCATGCACTCTAGGGATACATGATTAAAAATAAAATAATTTTAGAAATAAAAACAATGACCTAGTAATTCAGGAGACAGCAGCATATATACTCAGGATCTTGGATGTCCTTCCTGTAGTTTCTGTACTTTGGTTGATCTTGTCTGTCTGTAGTTGTATATTTGAAATGATGAAGTTAAGCTATAAAAATAAGCAATGTGTGGCACTGTAAATCTCTACTGGCTTTTTTTTCACCCCAACAGAGTTAAACTTCATTTTACATCAAACTCTTGCAATCCAGCTATCTTAATCATTCATCTTTTTCACAAACAAAATTGACTCATAAAATGACAGTTTGTTTCACAGTGAGCAGATGTGGGCATACATTACATGGCAGCCCATCTGTGGCCATCATATATCTCTGCGTCTCATAAAAAACACTGGTTCTCCTAAAGAAATGTTCACCAGTTCTGCCCCAGGAATCCAGGTCTCAGCTGTTCGAACTCACTCTCTTGAATATAATGTTTAGGGCCTCCCTTGAAGGCACTGTGGTGTAGAATAGGAAGGAGCACCACGTCCTTTTTGGAGACAGGCTGGGGCACCAGGGACCTTTCGCAAGTATGCTGAAATAGATTTACATATAATAGTAAATTTTTCACATGAAAATTTCAAAAGAATGATTGTAAAACAAAACAGAGTACCAATGTGAGTAAGAATAAAGGTTAAACAGAAGAAAATGTAATAATGTCCAACCAAAACCAAAAAAAAAAAAAAAGGTGTTTGCTAGAACCTGCAAATACTTGATCTCATGAGTGTGCCAGTTACCTGCTCAGAAAAAAAATAAGCTATGTTATTTAAAAAGAGAAGTGCTGAAGCATAATGAAATGAATTGTAAGAAAAATATGGTAATATTTTTTAAACATGATAACTTCTTTCATTTAAATGAGTCTTTAGACTTAACTGGAAAAAAAAGAAACCCAGTATTTAAAAATGTGACTTTTGCTATTGTGTCAGACAGCCCCTAAGATGGCTTCATGTGATACTCTGCCTTACAGAATTCCTTTCCATTTAGTAAGTTGTTTCTAATCCATAGAATACTAACAACATTGAAAAGAAGGGTGAAAAGCATTAAGTCAAAGTCAACTTGTTTCTGATAATTTAGCTAAAAGATAATCTGACCTCTTTGGTAGGAATAAAATTCTATGTGCATGTAATATGTATATATATGTATCTATTGCTACAAGTTACCTCAAAACCTAGTGTCTTAAAACATCATGCATTTTTTATCTCAAAGTTTCTCTGGGTCAGAACTCTACACAACTTAGGTGGATCCCTCTACATATAGTTAATGGTCTCTCATGGGCTGGCTGAGGCTGAGGCTGAAAGCTGAGGCTCATCTGATGAAGCATCTCTGTCCAAGCTCCCTCACATGGATAGTTACAGGATTTATAATAGTTAAGTTTTAGTCACTCAGTCATGTCCACCTCTTTGTGACCCCATGGACTACAGCCCACAAGACTCCTCTGTCCATGGGATTTCCCAGGCAAGAATAGTGGAGTGAGTAGCCATTCCTTTCACCAGGAGATCTTCCTGACCCAGGGATCGAACCCTGGTCTCCCACATTGCAGGCAGATTCTTTAGCATCTGAGCCACCAGGAAAGCCCTTATAATAGTTGCTCAGGGCTTATTTGACAGTTACTTTCTGTTACTTGGAGACTGTCCTCAATTTCTTGATACCTGGTCTTCTCGAACATGCTTGCTTCATCAAAGTCTATAAGAAAAAGAGAATTACAGAGTCTACTATCAAGAAAAAAATATCACACTATTTTGTAACCAGATCATAGAACTGATAGCTTCTGTATGTGGTCATACTGTACTACTGATTAAAAACAAGTCACTCAACTGAAATGAGTTGTGTAAGGCAGGGAATACCAGGGGTTGGGATCAGTGAGGCCACCTGAGTGACTGCCTGTCACAATGGTAGTGTTAATTGCTCAGTTGTTTCTGAGTCTTCTCAACCCCATAGACAGCTCACCAGGCTGCTCTGTCCTTGGAATTCCCCAGGCAAGAATGCTGGAGTGGGTTGCCATTCCCTTCTTCAGGGGATCTTCCCAACCCAGGGATTGAACCTAGGTTCTCCCTCATTGAAGGAAGATTCCTTACAGTCTTAGCTACCAGGGAAGCCTGTCACAATATCAGAAGTTACATTTATAGTTAACCAGCGGTGGCTACAGAACTGGAAAAGGTCAGTTTTCCAGTCCCAAAGACGGGCAGTGGCAAAGAATGTACAATCTACTGCACAGTTGCACTCATCTCACAAGCTACCAAAGTAATGCTCAAAATTCTCCAAGCAAAGATTCAACAACATATGAATCGAGAACTTCCAGATGGTGTTCAAGCTGGATTTAGAAAAGGCAGAGGAACCAGAGATCAAATTGCTAACATCCGTTGGATCATAGAAAAGCGAGAGTTCCAAAAAAACATCTACTGCTTTATTGACTATGCCAAAGACTTTGTGTGGATCACAACAAACTGTAGAAAATTCTTAAAGAGATTGGAACACCAGAGCACCTTACCTGCCTCCTGAGAAATCTGTATGCAAGTCAAGAAGCAACCGTTCTAACTGAACATGGAACAATGGATGGGTTCAAAATCGGGAAAGGAGTATGTCAAGGCTGCATATTATCACCCTGCTTATTTAACTTAAATGCAGAGTACATCATGTGAAATGCTGGGCTGGATGAAACACAAGGTGGAATCAAGATTGGCAGGAGAAATATCAATAACCTCAGATATGCAGATGATGCAACTTTAATGGCAGAAAGTGAAGAGAAAGTAAAGAACTTCTTGATGAAAGTAAAAAAGGAGAGTGAAAAAGCTGGCTAAAAACTCAACATTCAAAAAACAAAGATCATGGCCTCTAGTCCGATCACTTCATGGCAAATAGATGGGGAAACAATGGAAACAGTGAAAGACGTTTTATTTTGGGGGTCTCCAAAATCACTGTGAAGGTGACTGCAGCCATGCAATTAAAAGACACTTGCTCCTTGGAAGAAAAGCTATGACATGCCTAGACAGCATATTAAAAAGCAGAGATTACTTTGCCAATAAAGGTCCATCTAGTCAAAGCTACGGTTTTTCCAGCAGCCATGTATGGATGTGAGAGTTGGAACACAAAGAAAGCTGAGTGCCAAAGAATTGATGCTTTCCAACTGTGGTGTTGGAGAAGACTCTGGAGAGTCTCTTGGTCTGCAAGGAGATCAAACCAGTCAATCCTAAAGGAAATTAGTCCTGAATATTCATTGGAAGGACTGATGCTGAAGTGGAAGCTTCAATACTTTGGCTACCTGATGAAAAGAACTGACTCATTGGAAAAGACTCTGATGCTGGGAAAGATTGAAGGCAGAAGGAAAAGGGGATGACAGAGGATGAGATGGCTGGATAGCATCACCGATTCGATGAACCTGGGTTTGAGCAAGCTCTGGGAGTTGGTGATGAACAGGGAAACCTGGTGTGCTGCAGTCCATGGGGTCGCAAAGAGACACAACTGAGCAACTCAACTGAACTGAGGGGTGACTGGTCAATATTTTATTTCTATGTTTATGGTTTGTTTCTTTTTCCTCTTGCTACCTTCATTTTGCCCTAGCTTCTGCTCATTGTTAATTTACCATAATTTGGAGAGCATAGAAAGATAAAATTCAAATTAGTCAATAGTTATCTCTGGTAGAAAGTTTTAGGAGAAATTAAGAGCAAGGATTTTGATTTTCATACATCTTTCTATCCTATTCAGTAATTGATGACAATGTCTATAGTTAGTATTATACAGCTAATTGAATGGCCCAAGGTTGGGATACTGCAAATAGATTTGATTTTTTTTAAATCTTTTTTCCACAAATTAATTCCATAGAAATTACTTGAATAAAATGGAATGTTATTTCATAGCAATATGTTTTCATTTTCATAGAATGTTAAGAGTAGCAAGCAAGTTGTTTTTTTGTAGCATGGAGTTTAACTGTAGACTCCGTCTCATTTCATCATCAAATTTAGAGAATATTGGTAATGAACCAGCAAGGACTTCGAAAAGCTTGTTCTGCCTTTCTCTGCAAGACCACTGTGTTGTGTAATTTTTTTAATTATAATTTTTCCTAAAATCATAGCATTATACAATGGTACCTTTCAAATACAGTGATCTAGATTCTTAATATGCAAGGTAAAACACTTTATTAAGCTGTGAAGAGGAATTAGGTTTCCTCAGACTTGTATCACAGCTGGCATAAGACAGTAAGTATCTCAAGAGAACAGTGAACATAAATGATTTCTTTGTCTGATGTCAGCCCATGAGCTCCCAAGAAACTTGTTGGACTGTGGTGTGGTTTCAGGGCAATTGAAGAGCCTCATGTTGTCTCCACGTGTGTCCCTTTCCTGTTCTTTTATGCCATATTTAGAAAAGTATCTTGAAATACAAAGGTCCTGTAGAAGAGTTAAGCTGTTGTTTCAGTTTTCACTAATATTGTATAATTAAAAGATTTCTGGAGAACAGCTATGTTTTGATTAAAAATACATGGGGTTACGAGAGGAAAGGAAAGACGCAGAAAAACTCCCCCTGAGTCAAGGTGCACCTTGGCTACATCATTTTGGTTCAGTCTCATCATCTTTGCCAGACATTCTTCTAGACATTTGACACTATAAAGGTGAGCAAGAGAAATTCAGTTCCTGTCATCTCAGACCTCACATATTAGGAACAGTACATTGTAAATAAATAATATATTTTTGCACAAATGCTAATTGCTATACAGAAAATAAAACAGGATGCTGGAATAAAGCATGAGAGTTTGGGCCAAGGGGGCGCAAAAACCTTGGGGAGGAGCATTTGCCTTAAAAAAGAGCAAAAAAACAATCTCTGGGATAGGAATAAACTTGGTGTGTCCAGAACACAGGATTGACAAAATCAGGAAGTAGTATAAGAGAATGAGGTCTTGAAAATGAGGCAGGAGCCAGATTAAACAGGGCTATTGTAATGGGTCAGAATTTTATTTCATTGCATTGGGAAAACATTGAAGATTTTTAGGCAGAACAGTTGCAGAATCAAATTTAAAAAGCTGTACAATAAAGGAAACCATCAACAAAATGAGAAGGCAACCAGTATCTGCAAACCACATATCCAGACTATACGAGCAACTCTAACAACTCAGTAGGGAAAAAATAGAAAAAAAAAAAACATTAAAAAATGAGCTGATATGAATAGACATTTTTTTCCCCAAGAAAGACACATAGATAGCCAAAAGGTATGTGAAACAGAAATCAAAACCATAAAGAGGTATCACCTGTTAAGATGGCCATTATCAAAAGAACAAGAGACAATAAACGCTGGCTAGAATGTGTAAAAAGGAGAGCCTTTGTGCGGTGTTGGTGGGAATGTAAACTAGTAGAGCTAATATGGAAGACAGTATGGCAGTTCCTTAAATTAAAAATAGAACTGCTATATGATTCAGCAATCCTATTTCTAGGAATATATCCATAGGAAGTAAAACCATTATCTCAAAGAGATTATCTCTACTCTTGTGTTGATTACGGCATTATTCACATTAGCCAAGATATGGAAACAAAATTTCTTTCTATTGTTTGGATAGAATGGATAAATAAAAGATAGATTATTCATTCAAAATTTTAAATGAATAAAATCCTGTCATCTGCAGCAAAGTGGATGAACTTGGAGGGTATTATCCTAAGTAAAATAAGCCAAAGAGAGAAAGACACATGTCATCACTTACATGCTACTGCTAAGTCACTTCAGTCGTGTGCAACTCTGTGCAACCCCACAGACGGCAGCCCACCAGGCTCCTCTGTCCCTACGACTCTCCAGGCAAGAACACTGGAGTGGGTTGCCATTTCCTTCTTCAATGCATGAAAGTGAAAAGTGAAAGTGAAGTCGCTCAGTCGTGTCCGACTCTCTGCGACACCATGGACTACAGCCTACCAGGCTCCTCCATCCATGGGATTTTCCAGGCAAGAGTACTGGAGTAGGGTGTCATTGCCTTCTCCAATCACTTACATGAGGAATCCTGAAAAAAAGAAGTAAAACATATAAAAGAAAGTGGAAGTGAGGTCTTTCGGTCATGTCCAACTCTTTGCAACCCAATGGACTGTAACGTACCAGGCTCCTCTGTCCATGGAATTTTCCAGGCAAAAGTACTGGAGTGGGTTGACATTTCCTTCTCTAGGGGATCTTCCTCACCCAGGGATCAAACCCAGGCCTCCTACAATGCAGGCAGATGCTTTACCTTCTGAGCCACCAGGGAAGCCCGTCAAATGTACAGAAGGTAGAAAAATGTTTGCCTGGTATTGGGAAATCAGAGAAATAGGGAGAGGCTGGTAAGAGAGCTAATTCTTAGGTAGGTTGATAAGGAGTCAGGGACCCTCAAGGAGAAAGGGGTCTGAGGCTCTCAAGGAGGAGAAAAGGACAAACTTTTTCTTCTACATTCCTTGTCTTGCTAAGTCGCTTCAGTCGTGTCCGAATATGTGCGACCCCATAGACGGCAGCCCACCAGGCTCCGCAGTCCCTGGGATTTTCCAGGCAAGAACATTGGTGTGGGTTGCCATTTCCTTCTCCATTCTCTTAGTCACATACATTTATTCTTAAACTCTGTTGTTATGACAACAATCTTTAAGACTTTCTTTAAGCTCAGAGCTAATGTGCTGTGCGCTTAGTTGCTCAGTCCTGTCCGACTCTTTGTGACCCCATGGACTATAGACCACCAGGCTCCTCTGTCCATGGGGATTCTCCAGGCAAGAACACTGGAGGGGGTTGCCATGCCCTTCTCCAGGGGATCTTCCCAACCCAGGGATGAACCCAGGTCTCCTGCATTGCAGGCAGATTCTTTACTGTCTGAGCCACTAGGGAAGCTAATGATTACACAACAAAACAACTCATCTTGCCCAAGGGTAGGTTTTTCCTTAAACTCTGTACTAATGATTATATAATAAAAATGTATCTTGCTCGAGGACATGTTTCTCCTTCTTAACAAGAACCCCCTAACTAATCTTTCTTATCTTATGTTGTAGGAGTGGGTGTGGTAAGACCTTTCTATTGTTAGTTCTAATCATGTTATTTTAAGATGTATTAAGAGTGGATCTGGTAAAAAGTATATAAGGGCTTGATCAGACTGGCCAATGGGTCCCTCTCTGTCCCACTTCTGATACCTATGTCAGAAGCTCTCTCCATTCTTTCTCACTGTAATCAAACTTCTGCCAAGCTAGTTCAGTTCAGTCTCTCAGTCATATCTGACTCTGCGACCCCACGAATCGCAGCATGCCAGGCCTCCCTGTCCATCACCAACTCCCAGAGTTCACCCAAATTCATGTCTATCGAGTCGGTGATGCCATCCAGCCATCTCATCCTCTGTCGTCCCCTTCTCCTCCTGACCCCAATCTCTCCCAGCATCAGGGTCTTTTCCAATGAGTCAACTCTTAGCATGAGGTGGCCAAAAGTATTGGAGTTTCAGCTTCAGCATCAATCCTTCCAATGAACACCCAGGACTGATCTCCTTTAGGATGGACTGGTTGGATCTTCTTGCAGTCCAAGGGACTCTCAAGACTCTTCTCCAACACCACAGTTCAAAAGCATCAATTATTCGATGCTCAGCTTTCTTCACAGTCCATCTCTCAATCCATACATGACAACTGGAAAAACCATAGCCTTGATTAGATGGACCTTTATTGGCAATGTAATGTCTCTGCTTTTTTTTTGTTTGTTTGTTTTTTGTTTTTTAAATGTTGAGTGTTTTTTTTTAATTTATTTTAATTAGTGGCTAATTACCTTACAATATTGTATTGGTTTTGCCATACATCATATTGATTTTTAATATGCTATCTAGGTTGGTCATAACTTTCCTTCCAAAGAGTAAGTGAAATCGTTCAGTCGTGTCCAACGCTTTGAAACCCCATGGATGGGTAGCCTACCAGGTTCCTCCATCCATGGGATTTTCCAGGCAAGAGTGCTGGAGTGGGTTGCCATTTCCTTCTCCAGGGGATCTTCTCAACCCAGGGATCAAACCCAGGTCTGCTGCATTGCAGACAGATGCTTTACCATCTGAGCCACCAGGGAAGCCACCAAGGAGTAAACATCTTTTAATTTCATGGCTGCAGTCACCATCTGCAGTGATTTTGGAGCCCCAAAATATGAAGTCGGACACTGTTTCCCTATCTATTTCACATGAAGTGATGGGACCAGATGCCATGATCTTAGTTTTCTGAATGTTGAGCTTTAAGCTCAACATTTCACTCTCCTCTTTCACTTTCATCAAGAGGCTTTTTAGTTCTTCACTTTCTGCCATAAGGGTGGTGTCATCTGCATATCTGAGGTTATTGATAGTTCTCCTGGCAATCTTGATTCCAGCTTGTGCTTCTTGGAGCCCAGCTTTTCTCATGATGTATTCTGCATAGAAGTTAAATAAGCACAGTGTCAATATACAGCCTTGACGTACTCCTTTTCCTATTTGGAACCAGTCTGTTGTTCCATGTCCAGTTCTAACTGTTGCTTCCTGACCTCCATGTAGGTTTCTCAAGAGACAGGTCAGGTGGTCCGGTATTCCCATCTCTTTCAGAATTTCCCACAGTTTATTGTGATCCACACAGTCAAAGGCTTTGGCATAGTCAGTAAAGCAGAAATAGATGTTTTTCTGGAACTCTCTTGCTTTTTCCATGATCCAGCAGATATTGGCAATTTGATCTCTGGTTCCTCTGCCTTTTCTAAAACCAGCTTGAACATCTGGAAGTTCACAGTTCACATATTGCTGAAGCCTGGCCTGGAGAATTTTGAGCATTACTTTACTAGCGTGTGAGATGAGTGCAATTGTGTGCTAGTTTGAGCGTTCTTTGGCATTGCCTTTCTCTGGGATTGGAATGAAAACTGACCTTTTCCAGTCCTGTGGCCACTGCTGAGTTTTCCAAATTTGCTGCCATATTGAGTGCAACACTTTCACAGCATTATCTTTGAGGATTTGAAATAGTTAAACTGGAATTCCATCACCTCTACTATCTTTTTTTGTAGTGATGCTTTCTAAGGCCCACTTGACTTCATATTCCAGGATGTCTGGCTCTAGGTGAGTGGTTATACCATCGTGATTATCTTGGTCATGAAGATCTTTTTTGTACAGTTTTCTGTGTATTCTTGCCGCCTCTTCTTAATATCTTCTGCTTCTGTTAGGTCCATACCATTTCTGTCCTTTATCAAGCCCATCTTTGCATGAAATGTTCCCTTGGTATCTCTAATTTTCTTGAAGAGATCTCTCATCTTTCCCATTCTGTTGTTTTCCTCTATTTCTTTGCATTGATCGCTGAGGAAGGCTTTCTTATCTCTCCTTGGTATTCTTTGGAACTCTGCATTCAGATGGAAATATCTTTCCTTTTCTCCTCTGCTTTTCACTTCTCTTCTTTTCTCATCTATTTGTAAGGCCTCCCCAGACAGCCATTTTGCTTTTTTGCATTTCTTTTCCATGGGGATGGTCTTGATCCCTGTCTCCTTTACAATGTCACAAACCTCATTCCATAGTTCATCAGGCACTCTATCTATCAAATCTAGTCCCTTAAATCTATTTCTCACTTCCACTGTATCTGCCAAGCTAAAGGTCTGAGTAATCAAGTCTGGTCCCTGATCCTGAATCGAAGTCTTCTTCTGGAGATCACGAATCTGACACTGTTCCCCATAAACTATCACTGGTAAAATGATACAAACTGAGTTATAAAATACAGTCTGAGGATTATATTCTGGCATGACAACTATAGTAGAATAATACAGTATTGAATGGAGAATTCTTTCATAGCGTATAATGACGTTGTATGATACACTTTAAGTATATAATAATTTTGTTTGTCAATGAAGCCTCCAATAAAGCTGAAAAAAATTACAAAGTAATAAAAAATAGTCTTGTATTAAGTTAAATAATCCGTAAGAACTGCTAAAATAAAAGCCCAAGATTAATTTCAAAGAGAGGAAATGCCATAAAAATTATAAGTAAAAAATATGCTGTTTAAAGTTTGTTTTTAATTGGAGAATAATTGCTTTAGAATACTGTGTTGCTTTCTGCCATACACCAACATGAATCAGCCGTAGGCCTACATATGTCCCCTCCGTCTTGAGCCTCCCTCCCACCCCTCAAGATTGTCAGAGAGCAGCAGGTTGAGCTCCCTGTGTCATACAACAAGTTCCCACTGGCTATCTGTTTTATAATAAATATGCTTCAGTGCTACTCTCTCAATTCATCCCACCCTCTCCTTGCCCCAGTGTGTTACAAGTCTCTTCTTTCTCTATGTCTGCATCTCAACTTCTGCCTGCAAATAAGTTAATCAGTACCACCTTTCTATATTCCATATATATACATTGATATATGATGCTAAGTTATTCTTATGAAAGATGACTTGGCTGAAAAAAACTTTCTGGGAGCAAAATGGCTTCAGCTAAAAATCTCAAGTAGAGAACAAACTGGAACTCGGCCAGGATTTTTTTCTAGCTAGAGTCAGGATGCGTGAAGCAGCATATTGTAGGGAACATTCTTACTTGGTTAAGAATTATGAGAACAGACAGTCCAAGGAGGATGCAGGAAGACTGACTGAGGGAAGGAGACGGCAGGACCCGAGGGAAAACATAGCCGTGGAGAACCTTGGAAGTAATTAGTTAAAGACACAATGGAAGGTGCCCCTGAAAGTGACACATTTAGTAATGGAATAGTTACAGGTCTGACAAAAGGTAAGGCTAGGCAGCATGCTTGAATGAACTAGAAAAGAAGTTATGAAGAAGACTATTTTTCACTGCAGTTTTGCTGAAATAAATGCTTATCACTACCTGAGAAATTAAAGCACACATTTTTGTAAAGGAATTTAAAAGTCTATAAAACAGAAAAAGCTTTTCCTTCTGTCACACCTCTTAGACAATAATTAACCTTGCAGCGACATAGCAGCAGCAGCAGCAGCCTTACAAAATTCTACCTGAAAATTGTAAGTGAACTCAGAATGTTTTGAAAATGCAAATGTCTTGCAAAGTGAAAATTCAAAAAGGATGTCGTTGGCTAACATGACTGGGACCGTCTTCTGGCGGATGCAGGACACTGGGGCTGTCTGTCATTCCTAGAGAATATATGTCAGAAAATATGAGTTTAAAAGAACCAGAGAGGTAAACCTACGGAGTTAGAAAGGCTCTACACTTCCCAGGGGTTCTGATCTTTAATACAAATTCTCAGATTCCATTTGTGAGTGATTTCCTCTGTATCTGTGTCTCATTTTCATTTTCCTGAAAATAGCAGACAATTTTTAAAGAAAATATATACCTATCAATCTGTGTAAGCTCATAATTTACTCAAAAAAAAAAAAAAATACAGTTTTCTTTTCCCCATACATTTCAAACTTTTCATCTATGTTCAGGTAACATAAAATCAGAAATGAATGCTAGAGACTCCCTGTATCCAGTAATATGTTCCTCAAGCTCAGATACTTGTGAACTTTGGGGACATAAAGATGTCCGAGGCAATCCTCATAGCCACGAGATGTAGATGATGAGTGTGAAATGTTTGGGGGAAAATATATTACTATTGAAACAAGCAAGGGTTTGATATTAAGCCCCAAATTCCATATTTTTTTTAAATGAACATTAAACAGCATTCCTCACTTTAAGTATCCTGGGATCTGCTACCTTCAGCAATTACCAGGGCTTCACCTGGGGAGCTCACTAGGGAATGTTGCCCTCCCGACCCCAGACTTGGTCCAGAGCTCCTGCCCTGCAGTCTCTGAAGAGAGACAGGTCAAGGACCCTGGACCCCTCTCCAGGCCATGCTCTGAGGAATGTTTGCATTCCGAATTCAAGTGCCCTCATTCCTAGGTCTCTCTATCTGAATCTTCTGCTGAAGTCCTCTTACAGCCTTCCTAATCAAGAGAGGAGTGAGTAACTTTGAAGAAGCCACTTTTCCCCTCTCTGACTCCTACCACTATTTTTCGAGTCCTCCCCCTCCGTCACAGCCCCCACCCTCAGCATAGGTCCATAAAAGTACAGGAGTCATTTCTGCTTCCTTGAAAGTGAGATGACTTCCATGTCTATGCTGGTCAAATTTATTCAGTTAAAAAAAACTCATTTTAATTCACCATATTGAAAATATGATCATCTCAATAGATGCAGAAAAAGCAGATTACAACAGTCTCACAGCCATTTCTGAAAAGGGAAAAATAAGCTCTGCAAATTAGGAACAGAAGGAGGGTTCAAAAAAAAAAAACAAAAACCTACAGGTAACATCATATTCAATGATGAAAGCCTCAGTGCTTTCTCCCTAAGCAAGTGGGACAAGGCGAAAATGTTCACTCTCACCATTTCTATTCCATATTATACATCCTAGGAAAAGAGATAAAAAGCATCCAGAAAGAAAGAAGCAAATCTCTCCTTATTCACAAAGGATTTTGTCTATGTGAAAAATCCTTCATAAAATGTAAAAAGCTACTGGAAAGTATATTTAAGATTAATTGTAGAATACATGTAATATGTATTCAAATACAAAAATCAGTTTGATTCCTATATGTTAGCAAAGGACAATCAGAAATTGAAATTGATTGCAAGAAAGCATCAACAGATATGAAATAGTAAATGTAAATCTGACAAAGTTTTGCAAGTCATGTACATAGAAAACTATAACATTGCAGTGAGAAGTTGAAGAATCCTTATATAAACAGAGAGGAATGTGGTATTGATTTATCAGAAAAATAATATAGTTAAGATGCCAATTCTCCCAAAATTGATCTATAGCTTAAATGCTATGGTAATCACAATTTCTTTAGACTTATTTTTGCAAAATATGATGATGTTGATTTGCTGCATCAATTAGTGAAAAAGATCTTTACCTTCTTTGCAAGATCATCAAACAGTGAATGTTGACTTTGCATCTATTTTCAAGAAAATGATTTTCTGGATGGGATCTGTACACAAAGCAGACTCCTGGCAGAGCTGACAGCAGGTATCCAGACATACCGTGAATGAGAGCAAGAAGGGCTTAAACAGAACCTCCCACTGGAACTGGAAAATGACCATGGTTATTACTTAGGAAAAGGTTACATAGTCAATGAAGTGAAAGTCACTCAGTCCTGTCCAACTCTTTGCGACCCTGTGGACTATACACTCCATGGAATTCTCCAGGTTTGGGTAGCTGTTCCCTTCTCAGTGTGATCCCTCCCAACCCAGGGATCACATTGCAGGCAGATTCTTTACCAGATGAGCCACCAGGAAAGCCCAAGAATAGTGGAATGGGTAGCCTGTCCCTTCTCCAGGGGATCTTTCTGACCCAGGAATCGATCCGGGGCCTTCTGCATTGCAGGCTGATTCTTTACCAGATGAGCTACCTGGGACATAGTCAATGAAATGAACCACAACCACATCTTCCTTTGACAAAGGAATTCTCAGAGATTATACACAACTTGAGTATTTGTAATCTTTATATGCTGTGGTTCCCAAATGTCTTTAACCAGAGAACTCCCCTTTCACATTTATTAACAGCAAAATGGAACACCCCAGTATTTCTTTGACCGTGCTGTAAGAAATGTTGATCCAGACTATCAATCCAGCAACTATTTACTGCTTACCTAATTTATGCTAGGGTGAAAGTTCTAGGTACTCAGGATGCACAAAAATTACAACTCTGTAAACAAATTTTCATTCAAAATATTGTTTAAATACTGATTCCTTTTAAATGCTTGGTACCTAATACTGTATGTTCAATCCAATTCTCTACAATTTGGCATATAATTTTTATTTTTAAAATTTTTCATAGTTGCTTTACAATGTTGTATTAGTTTCTACTGTACAATAAAATGAATCAGCTGTATGTATACCTACATCCCCTCTTTTTTTGGTTTTCATTCCCATTTAGGTCAGCACAGTGAGTAGAGTTCTCTGTGCTAAACAATAGGTTCTCGTTAGCTGTATATTTTATACGTAGTATCAATAGTGTATATATGTCAATCCCAATCTTCCAATTCATCCCACTCCCCTTTCCCTGCTTGGTGTCCACACATTTGTGCTCTATGTTTGTGTCTCTGTTTCTGTTTTGGAAATAAGATCATCTATACCATTTTTCTAGATTCCACATATATGTGTTAATATATGATACTTATCTCTTTCTGACTCACTTTACTCTGTATGAGAGTCTCTGGGTCCTTCCACATCTCTACAAATGACCCACTTTTGTTCCTTTTTATGGCTGAATAATATTCTATTGTATATATGTACCACATCTTCTTTATCCACTCCTCTGTTGATGAACATCTAGGTTGCTTCCATGTCCTGGCTATTGTAAAGAGTGCTGCAATGAACATTGAGTGTATGTGGCTTTTTGAATTACTGTTTTCTTTGGGTATATTCCCAGTAGTGAAATTTCTGGGTCATTTGGTAGTTCTATTTTTAGTTTTTTAATGAACCTCCATACTGTTCTCCATAGTGGCTGTATCAAGTTATATTCCCACCAGCAGTGCCAAAGGGTTCCCTTTCCTCCTCATCTTCAGCCTTTATTGTTTGTAAATTTCTAAATGATGGCCATTCTGACAGGTGTGAGGTATAACCTCATTGTAGTTTTGATTTGTGTTTCTCTAATAATTAGTGATAATCGTACACATTTTGTGCCAAGAGGGCAAAGTAGAAGGATACGCGCTCATCTTCTCCTGCGAGAATTCCAAACTTACAAGTCGCTGCTGAACAACCATCAACAAGAGAATGTTGGATCCCACCAAAAAAGGATACCCCGTGTCCAAGGGCAAAGGAGACCCCAGCAAGATGGTAGGAGGGGCAAAATCATGTTTAGAATCAAACCTTACACCCGCCAGAGACACTTGGAGGACTCAAACCCTTGTGTGCACCAAGAGATCCCACAGAGACTGAGTCAGACCTGCCTTTGAGTGTCAGAGTGTCTCCTTTGGAGGCACAGGTCAGCAGTGGCCTGCCAGAGGGGCAGGGGCTCTGGGTGCAGCAGACCTGTGAGTGGCATGAGCCCTCTTGGAGGAGGTGACTATTAATCCCACCATAGAGCCGCCAAAACTTACACAGAACTGGGAAACAGACTTTTGGAGGGCACAAACAAAACCTTGTGTGCACCAGGACCCAGGAGAAAGGAGCAGTGTCCCCACAAGACAGACTGACCCAGACTTGCCTGAGAGTGTCCAGGAGTCTCTGGCAGAGGAGTGGGTCAGCAGTGGCCTGATGCAGAGTGGGGGTACTGAGTTCAGCAGTGTGTGCACTGGACCTTTTGAAGGAGGTCCCATCATCTTCATTACCTCCATCATAGTTTGATCTCAGGCCACACAACAGGGAGGGAACACAGCCCTGCCCATCAACAGAAAACTGGATTAAAGATTTACTGAGCATGGCCCCACCATCAGAACAAGACCCAGTTTCCCCCACAATCAGTCTTTCCCATCAGGAAGCTTCTGTAAGCCTCTTATCCTTATCCCTCAGAGGACAGACAGAATGAAAACCACAATGGCAGAAAACTGATCAAACTGATCACATGGACCACAACCTTGTCTAACTCAGTGAAACTAGGAGCCGTGCCGTGTGGGGCCACCCAAGATGGATGGGTCATGGTGAAGAGATCTGAAAAAAGGTGGTCCACTGGAGAAGGCAATGGCAAACCACTTCAGTATTCTCTCCTTGAGAACCCCATGAACAGTATGAAAAGCCAAAAGATAGGACACTGAAAGATGAACTCCCCAGGTAGGTGCCCAATATGCTAATGGAGAAAAGTGAAGGAACAATTTCAGAAAGAATGAAGAGACAGAGCCAAAACAAAAACAACACCCAGGTGTGGATGTGACTAGTGCTGGAAATAAAGTCGATGCTGTAAAGGAACAATATAGATAGGAACCTGGAATGTTAGGTCCATGAATCAAGATAAATTAGAAGTGGTCAAACAAAAGATTGCAAGATTGAATATCGACATTTTAGGAATGGACAGGAATGGGTGAATTTAACTCAGATGACCATTATATCTACTACTGTGGACAAAAATCCCTTAGAAGAAATGGAGCAACCCTCATAGTCATCAAGAGAGTCCAAAATGCAGTACTTAGGTACAATCTCAAAAAGGACAGAGTGATCTCTGTTTGTTTCCAAGGCAAACCATTCAGTATCACAGTGATCCAAGTCTATGCCCCAACCAGCAATGCTGAAGAAGTTGAAGTTGAATGATTATATGAAGACCTACAAGACCTTCTAGAACTAACACCCAGAGAAGATATCCTTTTCATCATAGGGGACTGGAATGCAACAGTAGGAAGTCAAGAGATACCTGGAGTAATAGGCAAATTTGGCCTTGGAGTACAAAATGAAGCAGGGAAGAGATTAACAGAGGTTTGCAAAGAGAATGCACTGGTCATAGGAAACACCCACTTCCAACAAGACAAGAGAAGACTCTACACATGGACATCACAAGATGGTCAATACCAAAGTCAGATTATTTTCTTTGCAGCCAAAGATGGAGAAACTCTATATAATCAGCAAAAACAAGACCAGAAGCTTACTGTGGCTCAGATCATGAACTCCTTATTGCCACATTCAGACTTAAATTGAAGAAAATAGGGAAAACCATGAGACCATTCTGGTATGATCTAAATAAAATCCCTTACGATTATACAGTGGAAATGGCAAATAGATTCAAGGGATTAGATCTGATAGAGTGCCTGATGAACTATGGGCTGAGGTTCATGACATTGTAGAGGAAGCAGTGATCACGACCATTCCCAAGAAAAAGAAATACGAAAAGGCAAAATGGCTATCTTAAGAGGCCTTACAAATAGCTGTGAAAAGAAGAGAAGTGAAAGGCAAAGAAGAAAAGGAAAGATATGCCATTTGAATGCACATTTCCAAAGCATAGCAAAGAGAGATAAGAAAGCCTTCCTCAATGATCAATGCAAAGAAATAGAGGAAAACAATAGAATGGGAAAGACTAGAGATCTCTTCAAGAAAATTAGAGATACCAAGGGAACATTTCATGCAAAGATGGGCTCAATAAAGGACAGAAATGGTTTAGACCTAACAGAAGCAGAAGATATTAAGAAGACGTGGCAAGAATACACAGAAGAACTATACAAAAAAGATCTTTACGATACAGATAACCACAATGGTGTGATCACTGACCTAGAGCCAGACATCCTGGAATGTGAAGTCAAGTGGGCTGTAGGAAGCATCACTATGAACAAAGCAAGTTGAGGTGATGGAATTCCAGTTGAGCTATTTCAAATCCTAAAAGATGATGCTGTGAAAGTGCTGCACTCAATATGCCAGCAAATTTAGAAAACTCAGCAGTGGCCACAGGACTGGAAAAGGTCAGTTTTCATTCCAATCCCAAAGAAAGGCAGTGCCAAAGAATGTTCAAACTACCACACAATTGCATTCATCTCATAAGCTAGTAAAGTAATGCTCAAATTTCTTCAAGCCAGGCTTCAATAGTATGTGAACATCCCCACATGTTCAGCTGGTTTTAGAAAAGGCAGAGGAACCAGAGATCAAATTGCCAATATCCGTTGGATCATTGAAAAAGCAAGAGAGTTCCAGAGAAACATCTACTTCTGCTTTATTGATTATTCCAAAGCCTTTGATTGTGTGGATCACAACAAACTGTGAAAAATTCTTAAAGAGATGGGAATACCAGACCACCTGACCTGCCTCCTGAAAAATCTGTATGCAGGTCAAGAAGCACCAGTTAGAACAGGACATGGAACAACAGACTGGTTCCAAATTTGGAAAGGAGTACGTTAAGGCTGTCTACTGTCACCCTGATTATTTAACTTATATGCAGAGTATATATCATGTGAAATGCCAGCTGCATGAAGCACAAGCTGGAATCAAGATTGCTGGGAGAAATATCAATAACTTCAGATATGCAGATGACACCACCCTTTTGGCAGAAGTCAAAGAACTAAAGAGCCTCTTGATGAAAGTGAGAGAGGAGAGTAAAAAGGTATGCTTAAGATTCAACATTCGGAAAACTAAGATCATGGCATCCGATCCCATCACTTCATGGCAAATAGATGTGGAAACAATGGAAACAGTGAGAGACATTATTTTTTTGAGCTCCAAAATCACTTCAGATGGTGACTGTAGCCAGGAAAGTAAAAGATGCTTGCTCTTTGGAAGAAAAGCTGTGACCATCCTAGATAGCATATTAGAAAGCAGAGACATTACTTTGCCAACAAAGGTTGTCTAGTCAAATCTAAGGTTTTTCCAGTAGTCATGTATGGATGTGAGAGTTGGACCACAAAGAAAGCTGAGTGTCGAAGAATTGATGCTTTTGAACTGTGGTGTTGGAGAAGACTCTTGAGAGTCCCTTGGACATCAAGGAGATCCAACCAGTCCATCCTAAAGGAAATTAGTCCTGAATATTCACTGGAAGGATTGATGCTGAAGCTGAAACTCCAATGCTTTGGCCACCTGATTCGAAGAACTGACTCACTGGAAAAATCCTGATGCTGGGAAAAATTGAGGGCAGGAAGAAAATGGGATGACAGAGGATGAGCTGGTTGGATGGCATCACTGACTCAATGGACATGAGTTTAGGCAAGCCCCAGGAGTTGGTGATGGACAATGAAGCCTGGTGTGTTGCAGTCCCAGGGCTCACCAAGATTCAGACACAACTGAGCAACTGAACTGAACTGATACAACTTTTAATTGAAGCATAGAATAAGGATTTTAACTACCATAATATTTACTGAGAAAAAAAATGGCACTGGTAACATTACAATTCCAGTTCTGGCATTTCAGATTGTGATCATTTATTCTCTAAAACCTCATTTATAGAAATAACTAATTTCTTGTTCTTTAAGTTTTCAGAGAGTAAATAATACCAAATTATAACCTCAAATATCTCACAGTTAGATCTTTTCATATCAACATCTAGCATAATTTTAAAGTAAAATCCCCAAGCATTGATAGTAACATAAAATGACAAAATAAATGTACTTCATTCCTATGCCCTCCTGCATTTCTATCCCTATATCCTCTTATTTTCATTTTTTTCATTTGTAAAGTCAAATATTTTCCCTTTAATGTGTGTCCTACTACTCATAATATTTGATACCATTGAGATTCATAAGGATTTTAAACAGCTCTTCTTACAGATTTTCCAAAGTGTAATGTTAAATAGAGTCACTTCCCCTTTTAGAGAATGCTATTTTATGTAGGGGAAGGAAACTACAAAATGGATCCACTGCCTTAAAAATCTCAGAAAAGTAGTTCTCAAAATGTACAACTTGCTAACAAGCATAAAAATGAAGGATCTGCTAAAAGGTCAGCTCCACTCTAAGCTTTTATCTGCTCAAAGAATACCCCTGTGGGAACATGAGGTGTCTTAAAAGGCAATAATATTTTGATGATTCCAGGAGTTAGATTGGAAAGACCGAAAATGTAGGAAACTACAGTGATGTTAAATTCGGATGGAAGCTGCATATAGAAACAGCATATATGCTTCAGAAACAATGCAGAGTCATATGAAGTTACAGGTTTATTAATGAAAATGGAGGCTGAAATTTCCCGGTGTGGGGGAAAAAACCATTTAAAGGAGAAGAAAGTTAAATAATACGATGAACCAACTCTTAACACATTGTATTGCAGATCTAGTTGATTAAGAAAGGATTTTGCACAAGACTCACCAAAGTTTGTGTGTTCGTGTCTGTGTCTCAGCTGGCTAATTGAAATATATATGTAAAATGTTGGGATTTCTTCAGTTGATTATGTTTAAACCTGGGAATGAAACTGACATAAAACGAGATGGAACTGCCCAAAAGAAGCAGTGGTTATTGTTTGGAATGTCCCTATTATCTTTTCTTCTCTCAGTAAATAGAAATGAGAATGCACCAACTAAGGATTTCTCCAGTCTGGAAAGAGAGAACTTAAATGAAAATATATTGAGTCACCTTCTTGTAAGTTGTATGTTGAAGTCATTTGTGTTCAGATATTGCCTTGTGTTCAGAATCTGCCAGTGATTTGGACTGAATTCACCCCTGAATTGTAATGTCAAAGCTTCGTGTTTGTAGCAGAGATAACACGGGGGATGGAAGACATGGAGAAGACACTCTCTCCTGGTACAAAAAAACCCCTCTGCAGAAAGAAATCTCACCAAGGGTCATTCATGACTTCCCATGCAATATTTCGTTGCACTCCTCTTTTAAAAGACATACATATTTCCAGATAGAGTGACTCAGGCAGTCCATAAAATCCTAGATTTAGGAGATCTATATGAGATAACATGGAAGCACAGAATCAGAGCACATAGGAATGGATGACAAAAAGAGAAGAAAAACATCAGGAACAGACATGAAATTAATAGAAAAACAGTGAACTAGGATTCTGTGATTCCTAATTCTCAGTATAATTTCTATCATTTGCTCATTTTGTGAGTCCAGGGAAGCCATAGTTTTCTTCATCTCCAAAATGAAAGGATGGGGCTCTTTAACCACAAATATCATTTTCAGCCTAAAATTCCAGGAAACTGGTTACCTCCTTATATTTCCTGGGGCTAATTCTGCTTTCTACAACTCTAAGTGAATTCAGGATGGATTGTTGTTCAGTCGTGTCTAATTCTTTGTGACCCCATGGACTGCAGCACACCAGGCTTCCCTGTCCATCACCATCTCCCGGAGCTTGCTCAAACTCACGTCCATTGAATTGGTGATGCCATCCAACCATCCGCTGTCATCCCCTTCTCCTGCCTTCAGTCTTTCCCAGCATCAAGGTCTTTTCCAATGAGTTGGCTCTTTGCATCAGGTGGCCAGAGTATTGTAGCTTCAGTTCCGCATCAATTCTTCCAATAAATATTCAGGGTTGATTTTCTTTAGGATGGACTGGTTTAATCTTCTTGATGTACAAGGGACTCTCAAGAGTCTTCTCTACCACAGTTCAAAAGCATCGATTCTTTGGTAACTCAGCCTTTATGGTTCAAAGTGGATTGTCAAGCACATTCTCCATTGCTAACCTGAGCTAAGAGCCTGTAGTAGGCAGCCCAGCTGAAAAGAAAGGTACAGAAAGGGTTCAGATGAGCCTCTTCTTACCTGTAACCCTGGATGACTTAAATTCTGTTACTCTACCAAGAAGAAAGGAGCATAACGTTTATATTTACTAATAGGCAGTAAAATACACTTTCAGTGCTCTTAAGAGTTCCCGTGAGGCCTTCAGGGTCTAAAGGCAGTTTCACACAAGGATATACACATCAGAAGTGCTGGGTCAGTGCTTTTCAGGAAGCTGATCAATGTATTTACACACAGTGCACAAGTATAAAGCCGTTCATTCCGCTTTTTGTCAGTTTTATTGTAACTGCTTTCTCCATAATTTTTTTTTTCTTGCCATCACCAATAGCAAAAAGTTTTCCTTGGGTGAGGGGGAAAGAGTTTTTTAAGCAGCCTGCTTCTCTCTCTGATAAATAAAGGTTCATATGATTATGGCAAGATAAGTTTGAGCAGAGGAGAATCTGTTCTTGCTGTTTCTAGAGGTCTGTGTCCAAGTATAACTTGCACAGGACGCAGTGAAACAGGTAAGCAAGATGACTCGAGAAGAAGGCAGAGAGGCCAAAACTCAGTCTGAGCTCATTTCCACTAAGACAAAGGGCTAGGCAGTTTTTAAGAGATGAAGGAAAGGAGAGATGAGTAGGGAGAATTAGAGAGCACCCATGTTTGATAACTGGTCTTGCCCAGAGGAAGAGTAACTGTCTCATATTTTCATGATGAGAGATGGTGTGCAACTTAGAGCAAGGGGCCCTGTGAAGGGTTAGGGTTCTGACTTCACAGAAGCTGGAACATGAGACCCTAACTTCCATGGGAATTCCATCTCAAAGATCTGGTTCCCAGGGTCTTGAGAAAGAGTCTTAGGTTGTAAATCTGGCAGGAGGCTTTTAAAATGATCTCCACCTAAAAGGGGTAGAAAAAGAATTTAAAATAAGTTTTCCAAACTAAATGCTCTCAGGAAAGAAAGACCAGCGTCTAGAGTCAGGAAGAAGCCCACTAACCATCATCCAGCTGAAAGCAATGTGAATGTATTTCCATCAAATTCAAAATTTTTTTACAGAAAAATATATATTTTTTCAGAATCTGAGAGTTATAATCATCACTATCAACAAAAACAAACAAGCACAGAATTTAGTAAATGTTAAATCTGGCACTTCGTTTTGGAGTTTAACCAAGTATAAAATGCATTCCTGTTCTCTAGATGTTTCTAGTCTAGCAGAGAAAAGGGAAATTAAGAGATAATGGTCAAATAATTTAAGTTGGTATATTTTGAATACAGATGAGAAGCACTAATAGAAAAGCCGCCTCACCCTAAGCTCAGCCATGAAGAGATGACTCAGGCATGTAAGCAAACTTGCCTGTGTGAGATGTTGTCAAATTAACTTTTAAAAATTATCATCATGAAGTCAGACATACTTTTTGACTACCTATGTTGACCAAGAAAAATGGGCCAGAAAATGCTTGTTCTGTAGTTGACTTGAATGTGGTTTTCAAATTGGGTTTAATGGAGTAACCAGGGCATCAAAGAGGAATTTAGATGGAAAAGACAATGTGGAGCTTCAGTGCTCTTTCCAAATGAGCTAGCGTTTTGATTTTCATGCATTCTATATGAGGGTGATAAGTTTCTCTGACTAGAGAAAGATTTCATTGCTTTCAGAAGGAGCTGAAAGGCTGTAGGAAAACACAACCAAAAATTGCACACAAGGAACAACGTGTGAAAAAATAATCCAATGACAGTTGAATTTTCATTTATGGTGATGTTCACTTCTGTAATTCTGACCCTTCACTCTGCCTCTTTGTACAAGAAGGCACTACCCTAAGGATAAAAAGATAGTCATTCTTCTTTCATAATTCAGGTCACACTGTGTGGCACTAATAACATCTTTGTAGTGGTCTTCTGGGAAGTAGGGGTGTGTACAGAGGCCAAAGGATGTGAGCAGAGAGCTTGAAGACATCAACAGGACATACTTCCAGCTGTCAAAGACTCAAGGACTGTTTCAAGCCTTACTCAGTTCAGTTCAGTTCAGTCTCTCAATCATGTCCGACTCTTTGCGACCCCATGAACCACAGCACGCCAGGCCTACCTGTCCATCACCAACTCCCGGAGTCTACCCAAATGCATGTCCATTGAGTCGGTGATGCCATCCAGCCATCTCATCCTTTGTCGTCCCCTTCTCCTCCTGCCCTCAATCTTTCCCAGAATCAGGGTCTTTTCAAATGAGTCAGCTCTTCACATTAGGTGGCCAAAGTATTGGAGTTTCAGCTTCAACATCAGTCCTTCCAATGAACACCCAGGACTGATCTCCTTTAGGATGGACTGGTTGGATCTCCTTGCAGTCCAAAGGACTCTCAAGAGTCTTCTCCAGCACTACAATTCAAAAGCATCAATTCTTCGGCACTCTGCTTTCAGTTTTGCCAAATATCAAAGTGAATCCGCCACAGGTATACATGTGTTCCCCATCCCGAACCCTCCTCCCTCCTCCCTCCCCATACCATCCCTCTGGGCCGTCCCAGTGCACCAGCCCCAAGCATCCAGCATCATGCATCGAACCTGGACTGGCAACTCGTTTCCTACATGATATTTTACATGTTTCATTGCCATTCTCCCACATCTTCCCACCCTCTCCCTCTCCCACAGAGTCTATAAGACTGTTCTATACATCAGTGTCTCTTTGCTGTCTCGTACACCGGGTTATTGTTACCATCTTTCTAAATTCCATATATATGCGTTAGTATACTGTATTTATGTTTTTCCTTCTGGCTTACTTCACTCTGTATAATAGGCTCCAGTTTCATCCACCTCATTAGAACTGATTCAAATGTATTGTTTTTAATGGCTGAGTAATACTCCATTGTGTATATGTACCACAGCTTTCTTATCCATTCATCTGCTGATGGACATCTAGGTTGCTTCCACGTCTTGGCTATTATAAACAGTGCTGCGATGAACATTGGGGTACACGTGTCTCTTTCCCTTCTGGTTTCCTCAGTGTGTATGCCCAGCAGTGGGGTTGCTGGATCATAAGGCAGTTCTATTTCCAGTTTTTTAAGGAATCTCCACACTGTTCTCCATAGTGGCTGTACTAGTTTGCATTCCCACCAACAGTGTAAGAGGGTTCCCTTTTCTCCACACCCTCTCCAGCATGTATTGCTTGTAGACTTTTGGATGGCAGCCATTCTGACTGGTGTGAAATGGTACCTCATAGTGGTTTTGATTTGCATTTCTCTGATAATGAGTGATGTTGAGCATCTTTTCATGTGTTTGTTAGCCATCTGTATGTCTTTTTTGGAGAAATGTCTATTTAGTTCTTTGGCCCATTTTTTGATTGGGTCGTTTATTTTCTGGAGTTGAGCTGTAGGAGTTGCTTGTATATTTTGAGATTAGTTGTTTGTCAGTTGCTTCATTTACTATTATTTTCTCCCATTCTGAAGGCTGTCTTTTCACCTTGCTAATAGTTTCCTTTGATGTGCAGAAGCTTTTAAGGTTAATTAGGTCCCATTTGTTTATTTTTGCTTTTATTTCAATATTCTGGGAGGTGGTCATAGAGGATCCTGCTGTGATGTATGTCAGAGAGTGTTTTGCCTATGTTCTCCTCTAGCAGTTTTATAGTTTCTGGTCTTACGTTTAGATCTTTAATCCATTTTGAGTTTATTTTTGTGTATGGTGTTAGAAAGTGGTCCAGTTTCATTCTTTTACAAGTGGTTGACCAGATTTCCCAGCACCACTTGTTAAAGAGATTGTCTTTAATCCATTGTATATTCCTGCCTCCTTTGTCGAAGATAAGGTGTCCATATGTGCGTGGATTTATCTCTGGGCTTTCTATTTTATTCCATTGATCAATATTTCTGTCTTTGTGCCAGTACCATACTGTCTTGATAACTGTGGCTTTGTAGTAGAGCCTGAAGTCAGGTAAGTTGATTCCTCCAGTTCCATTCTTCTTTCTCAAGATTGCTTTGGCTATTCGAGGTTTTTGTATTTCCATACAAATTGTGAAATTATTTGATCTAGCTCTGTGAAGAATACTGTTGGTAGCTTGATAGGGATTGCGTTGAATCTATAAATTGCTTTGGGTAGTATACTCATTTTCACTATATTGATTCTTCCAATCCATGAACATGGTCTGCTTTCTTTATAGTCCAACTTTCACATCCACACATGACCACTGGAAAAACCATAGCCTTGACTAGACAGACTTTTGTTGACAAAGTGATGTCTCTGCTTTTTAATATGCTGTCTAGGTTGGTCATAACTTCCCTTCCAAAGAGTAAGCATCTTTTAATTTCATGGCTGCAGTCACCATCTGCAGTGATTTTGGAGCCTATAAAAATAGTCAGGCACTGTTTCCCCATCTATTTGCCATGAAGTGATGAGACCGGATGCCATGATCTTAGTTTCCTGAATGTTGAGCATTAAGCCAACTTTTTCACTCTTCTCTTTCACTTTCATCAAGAGGCTCTTTAGTTCCTCTTCACTTTCTGCCATAGGAGTGGTGTCATCTGCATATCTGAGGTTATTGATATTTCTCCCGGCAATCTTGATTCCAGCTTGTGCTTCCTCCAGCCCAGCGTTTCCCATGATGTACTCTGCATAGAAGTTAAATAAGCATGGTGACAATACACAGCCTTGATATACTCCTTTTCCTATCTGGAACCAGTCTGTTGTTCCATGTCCAGTTCTAACTGTTGCTTCCTGACCTGCATACAGGTTTCTCAAGAGGCAAGTCAGGTGGTCTGCTATGCCCATCTCTTTCAGAATTTTCCACAATTTATTTTTTTAATTTTATTTTATTTTTAAACTTTACAATATTGTATTAGTTTTGCCAAATATCGAAATGAATCCACCACAGGTATACCTGTGTTCCCCATCCTGAACCCTTCTCCCTCCTCCCTCCCCATTGTGATCCACACAGTCAAAGGCTTTGGCATAGTCCTTACTAATGGTACAATAAAAGGAAGTGGGGCAGTTGGAATCAAGGACCGAGGAGAAGTATACAGTGAAACAGAGGTCTGCAGCCAGAACTGGCCTCAATTCACAACCAATGTATAAACCTATCCACATTTCATATGTGAACAATACTGACAAGCTGACAAGACAATAGTAAAAATGTAGGTTAGTGCAAGATGGGAAGCCTTGATCACAAGACTTGGGTCTAAGTCTTCTTTATTTTTATTTATTTATTTATTTTTAAGTTTCCAGAGAACAGTTTTAATAACATTTTATCTCCCATTGTAGAATACCTTCTACTCATCAGTCTTTTTTTTTAAGATTTATTTTGACATGAACCATAGTTTTAAGTCTTTATTGAAGTTGTTACAATATTGCTTCTGTTTTATGTTTGGGGTTTGTGTCCATGAGACATGTGGGATCTTGGCTCCCCCGCTAGGAACCAAACCCACAACCCTCTGTATTAGAAGACAGAAAACCACTGGACCACCAGGGAAGAATCACCAGGCCACTAGGGAAGTCGCTCATCAGACTTTCAAAGGGCATTTATTCATCTGTAGTATTAGGTTGTTTAATTTCTATTCAAGAGAACAGACATACCTCCTAAAACCTGTCTAAGCAATGTTATGTTTATTTTTTAATCTAATTTTGTTTTATATTGGTGTATCATTGATTTACAATGTTGTGTTAATTTCAGGCATGAAGCTAAGTGATTCAGTTATACATATGTATATATCCATTCTTTTTTTTTAATTCTTTTCCCAATTAGGTTATTACAGAATACTGAGGAGAGTTCCCTATGCTATATAACATATCTTTGTTGATTATCTATTTTATATTAATAGTAGTATGTGTATATTAATCCCAAACTCCTAATTTATCCCTGCCCCCTTGCCCCAGACACTTCCACCTTGGTAACCGTAACTTTTTTTTGGAAATTTGTGAGTCTGTTTTTATTTTGTAAATAAGTTCATTTGTATCATTCTTTAAGGATTCCACATATAACTGATATCATATTTGTCTTTCTGTTGTCCGGCTTACTTCATTTAGCACGATAATCTCCAGGTCTGTCTTTGATGCTGCAAATGACATTACTTCATTCTTTTTAACGGCTGAGTAATATTTCACTGTATATATACACCATATCTTCATTATCCATTCCTCTGTTGATGGGCATTTAGGCTGTTTCCATGTCTTGACTATCATAGACAGTGCTACAGGGAACACTGGGGTGTATGTATCTTCAAATGATGGTTTTCTCAAGATATATGCACAGGAGTGGGATTGCTGCATCATATGAAAATTCTATTTTTAATTTTTTAAGGAACCTCCATGTTATTCTCCATAGTGGCTGTACCAATTTACATTCCCACCAACAGAGTAAAGGGTACCTGTTTTCTGTATCCTCTCCAGCGTTTCTTGTTTGTAGATTTTTTGGTGATGGCCATTCTGACTGGTGTGAGGTGATAGCCCACTGTAGTTTTGATTTGCATTTCTCTGACAGTTAATGATGTTGAGCATTTTTTTCGTGTGCTTTTTGACCATCTGTATGTCTGTGGGGAAATGTCTATTTAGATCTTCTGCTCATTTTTGATTGTTTTTTTTTCTGATGTTGAGCTATATGAACTGTTTGTACATTTTGAAGACTAATCCCTTGTCGGTTGCTTCACTTGCTAATATTTTCTCCCATTCTGTGGGTTGCCTAAGTATGCTTCTTTAGAAACAAAATGATTTCCAAAGCTCTCACTGAGATGTGAGGTTACAAGTAAAAGTACAAAAAAATGGAGTGGTGTTCTTCACAAATTTATACTGATTTTACACTGAGATGTCCCCAGGGCAAGCACTATTCTTGAATATAGGAAGAAATCAGAGAAGTAAAAAGGAAAACTGTTGATGAACTGAACACTCTGGTGAGAAACTTGGCATCTCACCTAACACTCAGTGGGTTCTCTCAGGATTTAGGAGAGAAGAGAGAAGCTGGTAGCCAGGAAGGAGATTAACTTCGTTTGTAACTTCACAGAGCAGAGATGGGGCTGGTTTTGGTTCGAACCTGAATGCTGACCAAAAAATACATCTGGAAAAATAATTTTGACAAGTTTACTTTTCTAAATTCCTTCCCTTCTGTTTTCATGGTGCTTTGGTTGCTACGTCGTGCCCAACTCTTGTGACCCCATGGACTGTAGCCTGCCTGGATCTTCTGTCCATGGTATTCTCCAGGCAAGAACACTGGAGTGGGTTGCCGTTTCCTCTTCCAGGGGATCTTCCCGACCCAGGGGTCGAACCTGGGTCTCCTGCACTGCAGGCAGATTCTTTACCAACTGAGCTATGGAGGGAGATTTCTGACTAATTTTTTTTTTCTTTCTCAAGAAAAAGTGAAAGCAGGATAATATCAGATTAACTTCCTTTCTATCCATCCTCCCAATATTCTCCTCAATATCTCCTCCCTATTTTATTTCCCTTGAGAGTGATCATTTATTCTCTTCAACAAGACCAAGGCTAAGAGTTACTTAACTGCTTTCATTTAAATATACAAGGATGTGAATTTTAGCACACAGTCTGGAGTTTTGCATTTTGCATCTGTCCCTACAAAATGTAATTCACAGCAATGAATGGTTTCTAAAGCTTCATAAGTACATGCAGGATCTTTTCAAACTTAAGGGTTGCTTCTTTACTTCTGCATCCTCACAAACTTTGTACTGCTCTAACAGAGCCCAGATCTCTTGATTAGAAAGCATGAAGCTACAGGGCAGAATATTCTTTGCCAACTCAATTTGAAAAGTCCAAATCCCCTTACCTTCAGAGGAAGCTTTCCAATGGATCTTTTTTAAACAACCTATTTTATGAGTGACTTGAATACTGTTTGCCATTGCTGGTATTGTTTCATGTATCCTTTCTAATTGGTAGTCTTTGATATTTGGGTCCTGCATTAATTTCCCAAAGAAGGTTGTCACTTAAGAAAAATGCAATAAATACTTAACTGACTGAAACATAGTCAAGACCTTATTATCTTTATATATTTGAATAGTGCTGGAATTTAGCTTCTGTTCTGTGTTTACTTTGAACAATGCCTTGAAAGGACCCAAAATGCTTTTCTTTTTGTGTGAAAATAATTGAAAGAGTTTCCCCATCTCTGTCACTATGACTGAAACAATTTAAGGAGCCTCTGTTTGTACCTAGAGAATTGCTGCTGTTGTTTGGTGTTGGTCAGGGGTGCAGTCTACAGCACAATTTCATGCTCAGGCTGAATTTGTGGTAGGAGAGTTGGAATAAGGACATGAGTTCTAATTCTCCCAAGTCTAAAAAGACAGACTTAGCTGAAGTCCACTGCTCTGTTTCCTACACTATTTCTTCATTGTTTCCTTCCTTCTCATGCATGTTTTTCTTGGCTGAATTTAGTGTTGTGATAATATTCTACACAGAGAGGAACATGGAGGAAATAGATGTAAATCAGTAGCATTTTTTCTTATCCTAAGTCACCTGCTGTATATTCCTAACCCCACCAGACTACCACTAAAAGCTGCAAACTTTGATACTATAAGGATAAATATAAATTAAAACTAAAAGGCTGAATTCTTCCAGTTGAAAATAAAAGACTTCCCTCCTTTTCTTTTTTTTTAGAATGTCTGCTTTAGAAAAGTCACAAATATTAATATAACTACAGTCTCTTCCCTTTTAAGTGTGTGCCTCCTTTTGAAAACTAGATAGGTTTTTTGTCATCTTTATGCTGTAAGGATATCTTTCTCAAAGATCAGGGATCCATCTCTTTAAAATATAAATATCAAGGGATATAGCACCCCATCTCCCAATTTGTGTGGGAATATAGTTCCCTAAATTTGGTGGGTGCCTTACTACAAGTGGCAATTACCTCCTGCCATAGAGATATGAAAAGCTTGTTTTTCCTCTGAATAAAGCCAATTAGCCAACACAGATCATCACTTCAATTACCAGGTGAATTTAGGATGAACTATGTGTGGCAAATGGTCTTGTCAAGTCCATTCACTGGAGGGCTCATTACTGTTTATCTTGAAAATACGTATGTAAATGGATTGTATCTGCTTGGCTATACTAGAGGAGGAGATGTCTTTCTGTCTTTACAGTCTTTTAGCTGATTGCCCATGATGCAAATCACTTTCTGGTTTAATATTTACTCAGTATTAAAACTGTTGTCTTTCTCTGTTTCTTTTCTGGAGAGGTTTTCTGAATCGGGCAGATACTTTGTTTTTAATATTTCCTTCAAAATGCCAACCCCCATTTTCCAAAATGGAGGCAACTAATAGAGTAACCATTCGTTTGCTACCAGCTGGAGAAGGCAGGTACTCGGGACTCCACAACTTTCTCACTTCTCTGAATGTTTTCTCATATTTACTTCTCCCTAAACATGTTTAGGTTAAAATGTGTCTTTTTATAGTCTTCCCGGGTGGTTCAGTGGTAAAGTGTCTGCATGCCAATGCCGGAGATATGGGTTTGATCCCTGGGTCAGGAAAATCCCCTGGAGAAGGAAATGGCAGCCCACTCCAGTTTTCTTGCCTGAGGATCCCATTGACCCTGGTAGGCTACAGTCCATATGTCATACAGAGTCAGATGACTGAGTGAGATGACACACGTCTTTTTATGCATATACTGACGTTCATCAAACTCTGTAGATATTTGCATAATCAGCTGATGTTGGGTTAGTAAGTTTTTTCCATGACACATTGACATTTAAGTCCTAACTCTGAAACATTAACATAACACTAAAGGCAAACACCATTCTTTTAATCACTGCTAATTAACTCTCCACTCTCATATTCTGTAAAAGATGAGTTAAAGTACATCCTGCATTCTAATTAATTTTCTAATTGTTGTGTAACTCTGGGTAAATTATGGTTCTCCAGAAGATAGTTATAAAATTAAAGGAAACTGTTGAAAATGGAGAGTAAAAAATGTAGGTAAATGCTAGAAATTTTGGAATATTTCATGACTATCCCAGTACCTAGATGCCTTATTTACCTGAATTGTTGAAGTTAATCATAATTGACATTAATTGAGTATCCATTAATCCATCCATTAATTGAGTATGCAGCATTGCACTGCTTTAAGTTTTCCATGTATTTGTAAATTAGCAATGCTTTTAAAAATTCATCATGTTTTCTTCAGTGTTATCACTTGCTGTTGTGTTGTTGTTCAGTCACATGCAACTCTTTGTGACTGCATGGACTACAGCACGTAGGCTCTTCTGTCCTCCATTGTCTCCTGGAGTTTTCTCAAATTCATGTCTGTTGAGTTGGTGATGCTATCCAATCCATCTCATCCTCTGCCACCCCCTTCTCCATTTTCTTTTAAATCACTTGGGGAGTATTTATATTAGTCCCAGATATGCTGTCTTCACTTGGAATTATTTTAGAACATGGAATCCACCACAAATTCTTTTTTTTTAATGATTTTTTTGGAGTATAGTTGCTTTACAATGTGTTCATTTCTGCTGCACAGCAAATCGAATCAGCTGTATGTATACATAAATCTGCTTTTTTCTGGATTTCCTTCTCATTTAGATCACCACAGAGCACTGAGTAGGAAGAGAAAATTCTTATTTTGTGTGATTTTCTGTTTTAATCCACCTGATGCTTTGGTATCCAGTGTTCTTTGTTGAAGGTGAATTTGCCCTGGGGAAGCACAAATTCAGTGGAGACCACATCTGGCATATCAAAGGAAGCAAGATGTGAATTATTACTTTTCATTTAAAACAGTTTCAAGTGTTACTAAATAATAACATTTTTTTTCCACATGGGGTCCTTTAACTCAAACTGGTCATTTCAAAGAAAGGCATGGCACAGCCATGAGTTAGACCCTCAGTGTGAGTTGGAGCACGTTTTATCATAGGGGTAGGGTGAAAAAATGAGTAAAAATAACATTTCAAGAACAGATTTCTTCATTTTTTGTTTGAGAACATTATCCTGCAAAAGTGATAGAGAAATAGAGGCTTTCTCAGACAAACATAAAGTGAGGAAATTTATTCTTCAAACAAATTGACCCGCCTTGCAACAAAAAGTAAAAATTTCCCTGAGAGAAGGAAAATGATATAGGTCAGAAACTCAGATCTATGCAAAGGAAGAGCATTCGAAAAGATGTAAGTGAAGGTAAAACTAAAACTTTTATTTCTCATTCTTAATTTATAACAAGTAACAGTTTGTTCAGAATTATATGGAAACAATCTGTGTAATGATTACAGATTATTTATGAATGAAATGGCAGCAGTGCGTACAAAATGCGAGGGAAGGAATCAGGAATGCAACCTTGTATGAGCTATTGGGCTTCCCTGATAGCTCAGTTGGTAAAGAATCCGCCTGCAATGCAGGAGACCCCGGTTCGATTCCTGGGTCGGAAAGATCCCCTGGCAAAGGGAACTACTACCCACTCCAGTATTCTGGCCTGGAGAATTCCATGGACTGTATAGTCCATGGGGTCCCAAAGAGTCGGATATGACTGAGTGACTTTAACTTTCACTGTGAACCAACACAGTATTTGAAAGTGGACTGTATTGATATTATAAATGTATATACAAATTCCAAAGCAACCACTGGAAAACATTTTTGAAGTATAAGTCATACGCTAAGAAAGAAAAATTCAAGTCACATAAAACGCTCAATTAAAACAACAAATGACAGAAAGGATGTGGAAGACAAAATAAGGACAATGGAGAGAAAGCGTTTAACATGTGGTAAATTTTAACCCCTAACTTTCCTGATCCCATATTGTTCAAGGGTCATATGGCTTTCTAAATTTTCTAAATTTCAAGAATACAAGAGAAAATGCCAAACCCAAGGAATAATATATTCCTATTAGTTTTTAATTGCTTAAATCACTAAGAAAATGCTTGCAAATAATAAACAGAAGCGTATGTGCACGATTCTATTTTCTATTCATTAGTATTTTGTTTTAGAGAAAATAAAATTCCAAATTATTAGTTTCTAATATTGACTTTTTATTCATGCCATTAAAATGTTAACTTCCTCAATTCACTGCCAGAATTCAGAAATTACTCTGAACAAGTCTATGCTTTCTGAAATGTTTGAACAGAAGTTGCTAAAGGATTTGATTTTCAGTCATGGCTGCAGGATAAAATCTCTGACTTTTAAAATGCAATATTAGAAGTCTGTGATCCTCAGAGAATAGAAGTTAATCAGATTGAAGCAAGATAACTGTGACGGACACTTATTTATTTAAGAGCAGTATGACTTTTCCATTTTGATAAGCAGAGTGCCCTCTTTTAATATTAAAGTTGACAACTGAAATGAACTTACTTTTAAGCTCAGAAGGTAAGATAATGCATTTTTATAGAACCCTAGGAAGATTTTTGGGACTCCCTGGTGGCTCAGAGGGTAAAGCATCTTCCTACAATGCAGGAGACCTGGGTTCGATCCCTGGGTCAGGAAGATCCCCTAGAGAAGGAAATGGCAACCCACTCCAGTACTCTTGCCTGGAAAATCCCATGGATGGAGGAGCCTGGTGGGCTACAGTCCATGGGGTTGCAAAGAGTTGGACACGACTGAGCAACTTCACTAGGAAGATTTGTATGTTTCACACTGAAGGAAAAAAAAAAAATAGTATTTAGACCACGTGGATACCAGTAAGACTCTATCATAGAATTGTTCTCAGGGAATTCTGAAGCCACTTCATTGAGCACTTGGAGGCTCAGCAGCCAGCCTCATCACTCTCTGTTTCTGAGTCCCTCAAACAACACCTGGCTCACAGGATACAGATAACTGTTAACAGAAAACAGAGTAACCAACAGAAGCACAGAGAAACCGCAGGATATGCCGTTCTGTGCTGTTTAGTCGCTAAGTCATATTTGACTCTTTGTGACCCCATGGACTGTAGCCCACCAGGCTTCTCTGTCCGTGGGATTCCCCAGGCAAGATTACTGGAGTGGGTTGCCATCTCCTCCTCCAGGGCATCTTCCTGACCCAGGGATTGAACCCACATTTCTTGCATTGGCAGGCACATTCTTTATCACTGAGGTACCAGGGAAGCTCATGCCACTCTCTAGGGATGTACTTTTGTCACGAGAAGCAGTATCATTTCTTCTGCTCCCATAAAAAGGCATTTCAAGGATTCATAACAAGATTCATGGAATTTTAAGTAAACTACCAAGTATTCTGTATATGGCAAAAACTTTTTGTATATAAATGGCTTTTTGTATACAACTTCATGTAATTCTCATAGCAACTACAGAGGCTGTCATCACTATTAACCCTTATAGAAATGAGAAAAGGATAGTGCAAAGAAGCTGAATATTGCCTCCAACCAACTACAGCACAGGGCTTTGAAATCAGATATTCTGATTCCAGACACCAGCTCCTACCTCCCACATCAAGCTGTGTCCCAAAACAGTCAAGGCTGTCCATGCAGATAAAGTTGGTTTCACTGATTCTTAGAGAAACTCAATGTGATATCTAAAGACAATATATGTACTGAAGAATGCAGAGAAAAAAGGAGAAAGGAGTGGAAAGTCCTACCTTCCATGAAGCTAGACTCATAGAAATAGAAAAGAGAAATAATGGGACAGAAACAACTTACAAAAAGATAAAGACCAAGAATTTTCCAAAATTGATTTAAAATACCAAGCCAAAAATTCAAATAACTCACACAATAGAAGTCAAAGAGCACCACACATCATACTAAAACCGCCGAATACCAGAGACAGACAAATTTTGAAGAAATCAAAAGAGAAAAGTTAATCACCTTCACAGGACAACAGTAAGATACAGAGCTGATTTCTTAAAGGAAATGATGGATAAAAGGGACAGTATCTTCAAAGTGCTTTCTATATATTATTTCTATTCCCAATAAAAGTATCTTTCAAAAATGAAAGCAAAATAAACACATTTTCAGAAAAATAAAGCCATTCCACCAGCAGACCAACAAGAAAGGAAATACTAAGAGTCTTCTTTTTTATGACTTTTGACCATAAAAGTAATATTACTACTAATAAGAATTATAATAACAACATAAATAAGAAATTTAACAAAGAAAACTTAGTCCAACAGAAGGCAAGAACAGTGCAGAGATAAAGAGGAAAGCATGGTTTAATTTTCCTCTGATGGTATGAATGAGTCCATACATATTAATTATTATAATAATTGAGTATGTTACCTTAACCCTGAAAGATGGAGAGACAGATTTTCAAAGTTGAGGATCAGGCAGAGGTACAGATAAATGAACAAAGTCTTTTCAAATGAGGTTTAGCTCTGAAAGGCAATGAAGTATCTACTCTGAGGGACCTATAGTGAAAGTGAAAGTCACTCAGTCATGTCCGACTCATTGCGACCCCATGGAGTGAATAGTCCATGGAATTGTCCAGGCCAGAATACTGGAGGGGGTAGCCTTTCCCTTCTCCAGGGAATCTTCCCAACCCCAGGATCGAACCCAGGCCTCCCGCATTGCAGGTAGATTCTTTACCAGCTGAGCCACAAGGGAAGCCCATAATGAAGGGGACCTATAATGAAGCATTATTTTTCAGGGTTGCCAGATATCCCTCATTGAGAAAATGCTCTTCACAGAATAATTTTGGTTTATGAATGTGGAATTGAAGGCAGAATTATAAAACCTTGATTTTTAACCCATGAAATAATGATGCAGTGATAAACCGGCCCTCTAAAAATAAAAGCTCTGATTTGTAGGATTTGCTGATTTTTGTGTAAATACTTATATCATGGTTAATTTCAAGCTACCAAATGGTTTTTGAACATGGACTTGCAAAGAAAGGCTCTTATGAGCCAATGGAGGGAGGACTTTCTGAATATCAGGAGATAAACAGCAGCTCTTCCTATTGTGTTCCTGCAAAAAAAAGTATTCAAACTGGATCTAATAAAACTTCTGGAACTAATTTGCAGGACAAAAAACTTCTAAAAGGAAATAGAAAAAGTGGCACCATTAGGGGGCAAACAGATTCAGACTGCAGGATATTCTACAGGTCAATTGGCAGGGTTTCTCCACCAAGGAAAAAACATAATTTAGAAAAACAGAGGTGGGAGCACTAGTTTTTTAAAATAGAAGAGGATAAGAGGACTGAATTTCCTAACATAAAGGGTAGATCTTATCTGGATTTTGATTCACAAATGATAACATGACATTTTTCTTTCTTTATTAATTTTATTTGAATACAGTTGATTTACAATTTTGTGTTAGTTTCAGGTGTACAACACAATGATTCAGTTATACATATATTCATTTTTTTTCAGATTCTTTTTCTATGTAGGTTATTACAAAATATTGAGTAGAGTTCCCTGTGCCATACAGTAGGTCCTTGTTAGTTACCTATTTTATGTATGGTTCAGTTCAGTTCAGTCGGTCAGTCGTGTCCAACTCTTTGCAACCCCATGAATTGCAGCACGCCAGGCCTCCCTGCCCATCACCAACTCCTGGAGTTTACTCAAACTCATGTCCATCGAGTTGGTGGTGCCATCCAGCCATCTCATCCTCTTTCGTCCCCTCCTCCTCCTGCCTTCAATCTTTCCCAGCATCAGGGTCTTTTCCAATGAGTCAGTTCTTCACATCAGGTGGCCAAAGTATTGGAGTTTCAGCTTCAGCATCAGTCCTTCCAATGAACACCCAGGACTGATCTCCTTTAGGATGGACTGGTTGGATCTCCTTGCAGTCCAAGGGACTCTCAAGAGTCTTCTCCAACACCACAGTTCAAAAGCATCAATTCTTCAATGCTCAGCTTTCTTTATAGTCCAACTCTCACATCCATACATGACACTGGAAAAACCAGAGCCTTGACTAGACGGACTTTTATTGACAAAGTAATGTCTCTTCTTTTTAATATGCTATCTAGGTTGGTCATAACTTTCCTTCCAAGGAGTAAGTGTCTTTTAATTTCATGGCTGCAGTCACCATCTGCAGTGATTTTGGAGCCAAAAAAAAAAATAAAATCTGACACTGTTTCCACTGTTTCCCCATCTATTTCCCATGAAGTGATGGGACCGACCAGATGCCAGTGTGTGTATTAATCCCAAGCTCCTAAATTATCTCCCCATCCACACTTCCCCTTTGGTAATTCTAACTTTGTTTTTGAAATCTGTGAGTCTTTTCTGTAAATAAGTTCACTTAGTATCATTTTAAATTAGATTCCACATAAGTGATAGCATATATTTTTCTCTGACTTCACTTAATATGATAATATAAGATTAATGTGATAATCTTAATAAATCCCTGTTGTTGCAAATGACATTATTTGGTTCTTTTTGTGGCTTAATAATACGCCATTGTGTATGTACACATCTTTATCCATTTCTCTGCAGATGAACATTTAGGTGCTAAATATCACTTACTGTAGGTTCTCTTAATTTTCTTTGCTGTGATAGTAGCATTTTAGTTATGCATGAAAATGTTCATATCTTTAGAGATGGCATAATATCTGGAATTTTCTTTAAAACAAAGGGAAAGCATATTTATAATTTTTGCTTATGTGCAGTGGGCATATAGAATTTGATTATGTTTTCCTGTCTTTTGTGCATGTTTGGAATGTTTTAAAATAAATATTGCAACTTAGCAGAACTTTGGTACAATTTAATAACGTAAGCCTCAAATATAAATATGTGGGCATAAATCTGAGGAGTTTGTAAGATTTATGTAAAGGCAATGACAGAATTTTTAAAACACTTAAGAGAAAACTTAACTAGCAAGACATAGTATTTCCCCTTATGAGAATAATCAGTGGTGGTGATTCCAGGAAACAGGACAAAGGTTCAGGGAGAATTAGAAAATAAAACCAAGTGTATGTGTGTTACTGAGGTTGCCATTTTGGAAAATAGATCGATGAATAGTGCCCTGAAAACTCTTTGCAAAGAGATCCTTCTTACTAATTTCTTCAGCCTTCTAATAAATTATTTCTGTTATGTACCCTGGAGATGGTTACCGAGCATAGGGGTCTTGTAATTGACTCCTCCTCTTAGTGTTTCTTGCCTAGGTGTTCTGGCGGCTTTTAAGATCATCTCATCCATTTTGCCTTCTACCCAGATTCCAAGAAAACAAGAAAAAGCACATTGTCTCATTATGTTTTTAGTCATTCAAAATACTAACAGCAAATTTAGTTAACTCCCTGTCTACTGTTTCTTATGGAAGAGTTCAGCTAATTTTCTCTACTGAGTTTTATCTTAATGGCTCAAAGATTTTTCTCACCATTGGTAGTTAAAATTAAGGAAACTGGAAAATATTGAGCATATTCGTCTCAAGTGATCCAATATCATTATACAATAGGACATCCAACTAGTGCTGTAATATCTTAGCCACATGTGCAATCCTGAAAGAACACGACATCTATCATTTTACATGGTGAGTTGTTCAGTTCAGTCGCTCAGTTGTGTCCGACTCTTTGCAACCCCATGAGCTGAAGTCACTGCAAAACAACTATTTGCAATGATATGTAGAATATGCAAAATATGAAAAAAGTCAAATGTAAGCCTTTTTTTCCTGTTTGTTATAGTATTAAGTTAAACTTTGGTTAAGCAACATCTTTGACTGAACTTTCCAACAATGCTGGTTTACTATGATGTTATTTTATCTTTGTTTTAATGTATTAATTTTTTTAAGTAGTAATAATGTTCATATAATTTTATTCTGGTTTGAAAGTTGTTTCTATACACTTCTGCCCATACACTTAAGTCATGTGATAGAAGCAAAACCAGTCTCCTTTTGATTAGGCCTCTTTCTGACTATGTCAGTACAGGCCAGACTTTCTCAGGCTACTTGAGTAAAGAGAGTTATAATACTGATATCTCAGATTATTTTATCAACTCTCCTACAGGCCAATTTAGATTATATTTCTATCTCAAATGATTGAGGTATTACTGACTTTTCAGTTGCTCCCTAAAATGAAAAATATAATCTCTTCAAACTGTTTTGAAGTGCTTTTGTCAACTGCCAAACTGCTGAGGAGCCTTGAGTGGAGATTTTAATTACCATGTTTTATTGAAGTCTTTCAGAGCAATCAACTTTCCTATGGTTACTTGACATGAGTCCCTTGTTTCAAATATCTCTCATCTCAGGAGTCAACAGTTTGTAGACAGCGCCAAACATTCAAATGCATTGATACACAATGCCAAATTTTAAATAATTTTTCTTTTTGCCATAATGAATTTCCCTGATAAATTTTCTCTTTAAAAAAAAAAGAAAATCAGGAAAAAATATCAATATGGGTAAAATAAGATGTTTGAAATAGTTTCTCCTCTCAGAAATATTTAATACTGTTATTGAAATTTCAAGGAAATATGTTGCTCTAAGTTTTAATTTGAATGATAATGTTATCTTGGGAAGTAAACAAGAAGGAAAATTGTTTACTCATGAGAGACTCTAATTGAGGAAACACTGAGGAAAGGTAAAGGGAAATGTGAGATAATCATAAACTAAGAGAATGTTAGATGGTTATATTGCAATTCATACTCTCCATTGCAATAAGACTGTAATTAGGGGCTTTTGCTTGGGTTTTTTTGTTTGTTTGTTTTAGTGATTCAGTTGCTAAGTTATGTCTGACTCTTTGTGACCCTATGGACTATAGCCTGCCAGGCTCCTCTGTCCACAGTATTTTCCAGGCAGGAATATTGAAATGGGTTGCCACTTACTTCTCTAGGGGATCATCCCGACCCAGGGATTAATAAGAGAAGAGCACTTTATAAGCTAGCAGCTGAAAAGTCACCCTGGAGAATTCACTGCTGCTTTTGCTTCTGAACTTACATAAAATCTTTTCCTAGGTGTTTGAGGGCTGGCTGGCTGGGGAACAAAGCGGGAAAAATGCACTCTTGGCTGCAGAGCACAGATGAACACATGAAAGAACAGCAGCTCCTATTTAATGGTCATTTATTAAGAACCAAGCTGCCCTGAATGTTTTGCATGCAGCATCGCATTTACTGCTCACAACATGTTTCTGCATTAGGATCTGTTACTTTTCTCATGTAATTATAAGGGTAGTAAGGCACAGAGGAAACAGGGACAATAACTTACATTCTAGTGCAGATTTAAGTTAAACAGTTTCATGGAGACCAAAAAATTTAGGATTAGAACAGCCAAGTATTACTGTAAAATCTGTTCTTGTATAATGTCAAGAAGTGTTTGGTTTTTGTTTTGTTTTTCTCTTGAATATATCAGTCTTATGGACTCTGTGGGAGAGGGAGAGGGTGGGGAGATTTGGGAGAATGGCATTGAAACATGTATAATATCATGTATGAAACGAGTCGCCAGTCCAGGTTCAATACAGGATACTGGATGCTTGGGGCTGGTGCACTGGGATGACCCAGAGGGAGGGTATGGGGAGGGAGGAGGGAGGAGGGTTCAGGATGGGGAACACAGGTATACCTGTGACGGATTCATTTCGATATTTGGCAAAACTAATACAATATTGTAAAGCTTAAAAATAAAATTAAAATAAATAAATAAGTAAATAAATTATACTGTTAAAAAAAAAAAAAAAGAACTTAGGTGACGGGGAATTGCCAGGTAAAACGAATACTTCTCCAGAAGCGCAAATCAGAAAGAGCATCTTGTGTTCCATTCATTACATCTAGATCTCTGACAAAGTACCTGTCTAAAAACAAGGTAAATAAACATACGGGGGAGGGAGTTTAAAGGTGGTTAAAGTCACTCTGCTGACAGGGATTCCCTCCTTACACATTTTGTACATTAGTTTGAATCTCAGCAGGAAAGAAAAGGTACACTCAATTAGAATCAGTAAGAGAATGTAATGAAAGTTCTGGAAAGGCTTCAAGTAACCAAGCAGAGATTTTGCAGAACCAAGGATGAGCAATTGCAGGAAGCTGTGACCACCAGGCTTCTGTGGCAAAGGAAGAGTGTTTCCGAGGGTGAGCACCACAGCTCAGCAGAGAATTTCAGAGACAGGCAGTCCCTAAAGGAACTGAGGAAGGAGGTAGAGAACTCCCCTTAACACGCTTTCCTCCTATTGGAAAATCAACTGCTGCTGCCTGCCACTGGCTGAATCCAAACTGCAGGCAGAAGGCAGGAACCCCCAGACAATGCAGTCTGGATTCAGGGGTCCTCTCCTGTTCTGTGTTCTGTAGAGCACAGAACAAACAAAAGAATAGCAGAAAATAGGTGTGTGGGCAGGCAGGAAGTGGCAAATGGAGTTTAGCCAACACCCTTCATATGTTTTGCAACTCAGCATCCATTCTTGACCAACAGAGAGCAAATCACAAAATCCCACCTACCACCAAATCATCACAAGATGCTGTCAACTTAACCATAACTTCCATGGGTCCCAAATTATAACATCAACTGTGTAAGGTTTAAAAAATGGAGGAAACTGAGATATCCAGCACAAGACATATTGCAGCCCCTATGTCTGTAGCCAGTCAGCTCAAGTCAGCAGCCATAGTTCTGTTCTCCTCTAAGTCCTTACTCCCTTTGCCTTACCCAGGGCCTTTGAGGGTTGGGGTTCTTAAACTTGGCGGGGCAACACGAAGATTTACTTCCACAGAATCCATGTCAGTCCAGACCTTATTCAGTGTCCTCGTTTCCCATGGACATTATTTACTCTATGGCTACAGCTAAGTCACTTCAGTCGTGTCTGACTCTGTGTGACCCCATAGACAGCAGCCCACCAAGCTCCCCCATCCCTGGGGTTCTCCAGGCAAGAACACTGGAGTGGGTTGCCATTTCCTTCTCCAATGCATGAAAGTGAAAAGTGAAAGTGAAGTCGCTCAGTCGTGTCCGACTCTTCTCGACCCCATGGACTGCAGCCCACCAGGCTCTTCCACCAATGGGATTTTCCAGGCAAGAGTACTGGAGTGGGGTGCCATTGCCTTCTCCAGTTTACTCTACATGAGAATACAAAGAAATTCCTTAAAAAGCCCGCAAGTCTAAGCATAGTTCTTTTTCTCTACTTTGTGTAGTAATAACCCAATTTTCTCTCTGTAATCAGTATAAACCACCACAGTTTACAAATTAGTCCCTTCATTTGCTTGTCGGTTCAGTAGAGAATGAGCTCAGAACGGCCAACTGGCAGTCTCATCTTCCAGTTCAACGGAACCACGGCTCTTGGCATAGGTGTCTCTCTCGGGTACGAGGACTGCCAACTCAACTGAATCCAAGTTTCTTTGGATCAAAAGAAAAATATTGTGAATGGATTATTAAACATATAGTGAGAAGGAACTCCTCTCTCCTCCTATTGATATAATGATTTTGGGGGAAACAGTACAATATACCATCTTCCATTTTAAGGCTTATGCTACAGGCTACAGGACAGGATCTCAAATTTTCTGGGTTTTCTCTCTTCCAAGGTGGCATTACAGTTGAATCATCAGTTGGCCATTTCTGCCCTTTTATCAGGTCAGCTGATTTTGACTGAATTCTTTCACTGGATTCTGTGGTATGATCTCTGGAACCCTTCATTCGTGGAAAATTTAATTGGAAATGATGTTAGTGGTGACATAGCAAGGAAAAGACATTCTGTGAGCATATGAACGGTGGTGCTGGCAAAAAGTACTGTGCAAGGACTGGCCAGTCTGCACCCAGAGTAACTCTGCCTCTGGAAGAACAAACCGCTCTCTTCTTTCATGGCGGAAGTCACTTTGGGTATCAATTTTCGGTTGCATGGCTGGTTAGTCCACCGAAAAATGGTACCAAACTGGCTCAGCATTAGCCTGTTTTTGGTCATTTGGGCACAAAGCGCATCAGTTCTGATGAGGAAAAGTCCATGTTATTGGCCCCCCTGAGCAAGAACCAGAAATCTGAAAACAAGTGTACTTAATAAGCACACACAAAAAAACCACAACAGTTCTTGTCTATTTATTAAGGTCCTTCTTTGTCACAGATAATTCTTTAGGGAATTTAAATAGGATGCAAACATCTTTGCACTTTGTTCCTATTTTGATAGTAATGTCCACATTAATTCCTACCACTCCAGACTTCCCTGTCAGCCACCTTCCAGTTTCCTCCTCTCTAAGTTCTTGATGAGCCAGCCCATCCAATAGGCATTGTTGAGGAATTAGTGTAGAACTGAAGCTTTTCAAATAGAGTGAACAGTTAGATTTACTGCTCACATCACAGCCAACTGGAAGGATTTCCCTTCTGCCTGACCGCACCCCTCCTACGTGGAAAGACAATGCAGCCGCGCTACCTCCAGCTGGTGAGGCTGCATGCCATGCAAACCAGGCCTCTGTGAGTCCTTCACAGAGAACTTCTGTCATTTAAAAACTGATCAGGATTCCACAGGTACAAGGTTGGAGGAGGGACAGAGAAGCAGTGGAATGTTTCCACCCCCTCCCCCCTGCAAATTGAGTCTTTCCAATCTGCTCAGGCCTGATCTTGTACATATCGTTTCCAGCAATAAAGGAATGCTGTGCACACCAGTCATTATGATTTGATGATCAAAAAAAGAAAGAAAACAATACTGGATTACTTGCTAAGCTGCCATTGCCAAGTGACTTGGTATACCATGATCAGAGACCCAGCAGCAAGCCAGGAGCTTCTTTGCAAACAGAGAGTAGCTGAAGGTAGAAGAGATTGTCATAGCCTTGCCTCACATTCCTGAGAGTCTGCACTGTGATCTTTCAATTAATCTTAGTCTTTCTGCATGTAATATGGTTTCAAATACTTGGACTAATATAGTTAAAAATTCTGATTGAGTACATCTGAATTGATAAACTCAGTCAGATCAGGATTTATATTTAGCTCTCTTTGGCCTATATCCCTTAGAATCCATTCAAACATGTTTTTCAGCCACTTAGTGATTAATTTTGGCAAGATCTTTCAACTTCACTGGCTGTGTCCTTTTTTCCTGTAAAGAGATATTGTAATTGCCTTTTCTCAGATCCATAGAGAACAATTAGGAAAACTTGGTAAAGAAACAACTGGTGGAACCACTGGATTCCTGGTAATGATCACTTTGACTCAATCTCAGGAGATTCAGCAGAGAAACTGATAACCAGTTAATCGAATATATGACTTTAACTGATCACCTGTTATCTTACTCGAAAATAATCCTCCACTGATTCAATTAACTATAAAGCTTCATTCTTTCTAAAAAGCAGAAGACATAGCCTTATTCCCTAATCAATGTTTAACATCATGTTGTCAACAGAACATGATGCATAATTTTTGTTATTGCTATGTACAACTCACAATAATGAATTCATGTTTTTCATTAAATGTACTTTTAATTTCTATACATACACATTTTCCAGCCTTATCCTAAGCACACATGAATCTGAATCATGGCTTTGTTTGCTAGCTATAGTTTTTCTAATAAATAAAAATGAAAACATGTATTTTTAAAAGATTTTATACATTTAAAAATTTTTTATTGGAGTATAGTTGATTTACAAGGTTGTATTAGTTTGAGGTGTATAGCAAAGTGGTTATATATATATATATATATATATGCATATATATATGCATACACACATATATTCATTCTTTTCCAGATTCTTTTCCATATAGGGTATTACAGAACACTGAATAATGCCCTCTATACCATACAGTAGTCTTGCATATGTAGAGCATGATGCTAATCCCAAGCCCCTGATTTATCCCTCTCCCCACCTCTGCATTATTTTCCCTTTGGTAACCATTTTTTTTCTTACTACCTGTGAATTTGTGTCTGATTTGTTAGTAAGTTCGTGTATCATTTTTTAAATTCTACTTATGAGTGTTATCATATGATATTTGTCTTTCTCTGACTTCACTCAGTATGACAATGTCTAAGTCCATCCATGATGCTACAGATGGCATTATTTCATTCTTTTTTAGGATAATATTCCACTGTATATATGTACCACATCTTCTTTATCCATTCCTATGTCAGTGGACCTTTAGGTTGCTTCCATGTCTTGGTCATTTCAAATAGTGATGTAATGAACATCGGGGTGCATTGTATGCTTTTGAATTATGGTTTTCTCTGGATATATGTCTAGGAATGGGATTGCTGGATCATATAGTAGTTCTGATTTTTAGTTTTTCAAGGAATTTTCATAACATTCTCTGTAGTGGTTGTAACCAATTTACATTCCCACCAACAGGGTGGGAGGATTCCCTTTTCTACACAATATCTATTTTTAAAAATTAACCCACTATCTTCTGAAAATTCTGTATGCATGCAGCAGTGAGAATAAACTATACTTACATGAATCATATGGGAAAATTTCACGTGTGCCAAAGAAGCAAAAGAAACCACACCCAAATGAACATTACAATGGACTGACTATGTCCCCCTCCACAATATCTGTGTTGAAAACCTAGTGTCTAATGCGATGGTGTTAGGAGATGAGGCATTTGAAAGGTAACGAGGTCTTAAAGGTTGAGCCCTCATGAAAGGAATCAGGGCACTTCAGAGAGAGACGTGACAAAGCTCCCTTGCCCCGTAGACCCTTGTGTGGTTACAGCGAATACAGCCAGCTATGAAGCGGGCTCTCCTCACCAGACACCACATCTTCCAGCACCAAGATCTTGAACTTCCCAGTCTTCAGGATAAACGTTTGCTGTTTACACATTTTCCAGTTTATGGTTTTGGTACAGCAGCTCAACAGACTAAAACAAACATGTACTGAATGATTCCAAATCTTACACATCAGCATTTGTACGTATAGGAAAAAAATAAAATTGATCTATTTTTTTCAGAAGTTGGATTAGTGGTTATCTTTTGTTGGGTGGGATTTGTGTTGGTAAAAAGAATACAGATTAATCTTTGTTATTTTGGGAAGATTCCACAAGAGTGTCCAGTTTATGAAAAATTTCTCCCGTTGTTCACTTACAATAAATGTCCTCTGTTATTCCCAATACATTTCCATGCTTGTTTTCTTTTTTCTCATGAATTTTCTACACTTCAAATACAGGATGTTCTTACTGCCTTTGAGTTGTCTGCTTTATTATTGGTATTTGGCATCCAATAACGTGCCAAGTACCCATGATCTTCAATTGTATTAAATCAGATCAGGTCAGTCACTCAGTCGTGTCCGACTCTTTGCGACCCCATGAATCGCAGCACACCAGGCCTGTCCATCACCAATTCCCAGAGTTCACTGAGACTCACGGCCATCGAGTCAGTGATGCCATCCAGCCATCTCATCCTCTGTCGTCCCCTTCTCCTCCTGCCCCCAATCCCTCCCAGCATCAGAGTCTTTTCCAATGAGTCAACTCTTCACATGAGGTGGCCAAAGTACTGGAATTTCAGCTTTAGCATCATTCCTTCCAAAGAAATCCCAGGGCTGATCTCCTTCAGAATGGACTGGTTGGATGTCCTTAGAGTCCAAGGGACTCTTAAGAGTCTTCTCCAACACCACAGTTCAAAAGCATCAATTCTTCGGCGCTCAGCCTTCTTCACAGTCCAACTCTCACATCCATACATGACCACAGGAAAAACCATAGCCTTGACTAGACGAATCTTTGTTGGCAAAGTAATGTCTCTGCTTTTCAATATGCTATCTAGGTTGGTCATAACTTCCTTCCAAGGAGTAAGCGTCTTTTAATTTCATGGCTGCAGTCACCATCTGTAGTGATTTTGGAGCCCAGAAAAATAAAATCTGACACTGTTTCCACTGTTAAAGACAAATGGGTGCCTTGTGCTTTCAACATAGGGTTTTTTAAGGTTTTCCAAAGATTATGGAGAAAAATTTTTAACTTTTTAACTTTCATCTCTCTCAAATTCTCTCATAAAGATCCTAGTTAAAACATAACACTGGAGTCGGTGCTTGCTTTCTGCTCCAGGTTGCTCGAATCACATCTAAGTGTCTTGACAGTCTCCTCACTCTCTCCAAAATCTTTCTCAGAGCTTTTGTTCCCATACCTCGTTGGTTTCCATACTCATCTGCACACTAAGGCAGAATTACATTCTCAAATAAAAGCTTCCACTACTTCCCCTTCACATGGAATTTTGATGAATTCAATGATCACCTCAGGTATATTCCAGATCTAAAAGTACCATAATATGTTCAGTAGGTTATTAGGTAAGTGAGTGACCAAAGCTTTGCTGTCCCTTAGCTCTTTTTTCAAAACCATAGTAAACTGCCTGCAAGTTATGTGATCAATAACTACCCCAGTGAGGTCACTTGAGTAATTAAAAATTCCTGAGATTTGCAATGGTAGTGATTATATACTCATCGTTGACTGTTTCAGTCCCATTTAAATAAATTGTGCAAATCAAACTGATCATACAAGAGGGACTTCCCTGTCATCCAGTGAATAAGACTCTTTGCTCCCAACGCAAGTGGCCTGGGTTCGGTCCCTGGTCAGGGAAGTAAGATCTCATATACTGCAACTAAGCCTGCACGCCACAACTAAAGAAGCCCTCAGGTTGCAAGAAGACCCAGTGCCGCCACCAAAAAAAAAGTTGGTCACGTAAGACTGTGTCTGTATTAACATAGTTAACCACATAGTTAAGGAATTCAGTAATTAAGGATGGCAAGGCTACAATGCCTATGATAATAACATCTAGATGCTAGTTTGTATCCTGTGTCGCATTGACTTGCATGTTGTTTTATCGTAAAGGAAAGACCATGTTTTGTAAATGGAATCCACATCTACCGTAGGAAGCTTGGGAAATTGGTATGCACTGGAGTATCCTGAGTTGATCAACTACACGATTAACATGATGATTATGCAGAAGAGAACTGTGAAAACTGAATGAAAAAAAGACGATGACTGAGGCTGAGACGTAGGATCACAAAGTTAATGTTAAAAACAGTACACATGGTGTCTTTCCTAGAGGCCTTCGAGATACTGAACTAGTGGAGGCCACCGAAAGGTGAGTTTTGGCAGTTTGTCACTTGAGAGTAGTGTTGATGCTCAAATTCCAAGCATAATTGGCTTTTGTGTGTTTCAGCACAGGTATGGCTTTGTTTATTTAAGCCACTTGAGATAATCGCTCTTTTGATTCTGTGGTATTTCTAACATTTATTATTATATTTTAAAGGGCATTTTTGGATACCAGTATGTGAACCTCTCGATATAATGTTTACTAAGGTCTGATGGGGCTCCAATGTAGTGTGCAGACAGGAGTCTTTTGACTTTTTCTAGAACAATTTGCTTGTTTAACTTTTATTAAAAAGTTTAAGTTTTTCTGCATGACAAGATTCTTAAGTGCTTAGGTTTTTGCAAAGTGACATAAATCAAAAACTTAAATTGAAAAAGGCTCAACCTATCTATTTTAAATGAAAGAACTGACAATTTTGTGATTTATAAGTATTTAAGCTGTCACTAGCCACCCAGTGTCTTGCTAATGATTTTTCCCCTTTAGATGACAAATCCAACTGATTAACTGTCCTAATTGCTACTGTGCACATCCCCTCCTTAGCAGGAGTCTTGGTAATTTGGAAGATATTTTTTCAATGGAAATTTGCTTGAAACCTTAAAATGTGGACAAAAATTTTTTTATAAATAATACACTATGTACCTGAGTTAAAAGCACAAGTAAGTGTAGGTGTGTTCACTGATTTATGTGAATGGTAAAGGTGTGTTACACTTCAGGGAAAATGTCTATAATCTCGTATATCATTAAAAGCATTTTTAAAATTTATTTTTAATTGGAAGATAAATGCTTTACAATGTTGTGTCGGTTTCTGCCAAACGTCACCATGAACCGACCATAGGTATACGTATGTCCCCTCCCTCTGGAGCCTCTCTCCCGCCCCTCTAGGTTGTCACAGAGCACCCGGGTGAGCCCGCTGCATCACACAGCAGATTCCCTCTGGCTATGTGTTACACAGGGTAATGTGTATGTTTCGATGCTGCTCTTGCAATTCGTCCCACCCTCTGCTTCCCTCACTGTGTCCACAAGCCTGTTCTCAATGTCTGTGTCTCTGTTACTGCCCTGAAAATAGGCGCATCAGTAACATCTGATATTTTGCTGTTTCTGACTTAACTCTGTATAGCAGGCTCTAGGCTCACCTACCTCACAACAACTTGTTCAGATTTGTTCCTTTTATGGCTAATTGTTGTTAAGTCATGTCTGACTCTTTTGCGACCCCATGGACCCACCTGGCTCCTCTGCCCATGGAATTTTCCAGGCAAGAATACTGGAGTGGGTAGCCTTTTCCTCCTCCAGGGGATGTTCCTGACCCAGGGATTGAACTTGTGTTTCCCGCTTTGTCAGGAGGACTCGTTACTGCAGAATCACGTAGGAAACCCTATGGCTGAGTAGTGTTCCATTGTAAAAACAAACATTTTGAAGAACAGCTACTGACTTAGGTTTATTGCTCTAAAGAAAAATTAAGATTTATTTAAAAATTAGTCTTACAGGATTTAATTCAATGTGCTATATTCCTAACATGCCAATTTATACAACACACTAAAAATTACATTGATTACTTAAAGGGGGTATACATAACAAAACAATAAATTTTAATGATTTCATTTAATTTTTATTGTAATGGCTTTACAGTGTTGTTAGTTTCTTCTGTACAGTAAAGGGTTGGTTTATAAATACAAGATTATTCTACATTACTATTATTTCTTGTAAATGAAGATTCCAGTAATTGATACAATATAACTTTAGCAAATATAGCAAACTACATTAATTCATTTTAAAATGTCTATTATTCTACAGATAATATAATAAACTTTGGTTCTAGTCAACAGTTTTCTAATCATAAATATATCTCTCCAATTGCTTGATTCTAATGCAATTCTTAAGAACTCTGCTGTTTGGAAACAAAGGGGCTAAAGGAGGTGAAGAACAAGAGCAGAAAACCCAATTCAGTAGTTACTAGAAGTCACAAGCTCCCAGCTACAACGATGGATGAGGTAAGAGAATGTGGTGAATTTCACCCAGTTATTTAATAATTCCTTGGATGCATTAGTAGTAAAACAGCCACAATTACATTTACTAATAAGATTAAAATTGCACAGTACCTGTAAATCAGCACAGTTGTCCAGTGAGGATGACTACGCTTCCTGTTTGTCCAGGACTAAGAGACGTTCAGTGTTAAAACCAGGCGAGGTCCAGATAAACTGCAGTAGTCACCCTAAAGCACCTATTCACGTCTCCACTTGTACCCCATCATCCTCCAATATTTTAATAGGAGTTTTAAAAGAATACCACAGGACTCCATCACAATTATTTTAATTCTTGATTTTCCTTTCCATGTAAAGTGTCATCCACATTATCCAACCTCATGGTTTGTATCATTGCATTTCACCAAAGGGATGTGAATTTTTTTTTTTTTTTTGCTGGCAGTAATGATCTGTGTTTGTATCATTTTCTTTAGTATTTGGCATTAAAGCAGGGTAAAATATCAGAGACATATATCACATTAAGTATTATCTGCTGTGAGGCATATTACAATAAACATTTTGTTCAGTTTATTATAGCTTTCTAAAAAGATTTTTAAGATAATTTATCGTGATCATTTCACAATATATACAAACACTGAACCATTTTATTATACATCTGAAATGTTATATTTCACTTATACCTCAATTTACAAAACAAGAATCATATGAATTTTATCGAACTTTCAAAGAGTATGGAGAAGAACAGATGTACTTTTACCTATTCCAACCACCAAGTACAAGTTCAAAACTGGGAGATATTTATACCTATGTTTATGTGGAACGACTTGGTGAATTCTGAAGTTTTCTTTTTGTCTCATGTATCTCAGAATGAATACTGGAGAAGCTGCTAAAAGAACCCTCGTACAGCCTCTTTGTAGCCGAAGGACCAGGTAACAAGAGAAAAACCTTCACCCAATAACCGGTGTAGAGTAACCTGTAGAGTAAGCCCCAGCCTCATCCTTTCTAGCAAAGTTTTGCGTGGAAAAGCAAGACTTCCACCCTTGGCAGGCAACAGTGAGATACTCTAACTTTCCTTCCACAGCCTGGTATCAGAAGAGGCTGACTGGAGAACTGAGCTTTCCATCCCTGACAGATCTCGTGCCATGCTGCAGTGGAGACCAGGACAGAGTCTGGATCGCCACTTCTCTGCAGCAGTAACAAGGTACCTCCACTTCCTCACCGAGGGTGTGTGAGAACAAGAACTATGCAGTCAAGGCTCTTAGCACTACTCAGTGATAACGAGTCCACTTCCTCCAAGGAACTGGCAGCGGGGGCCCCAGTGAAGCCCGGTGACGAGATCTTCTCCTGCTTCCAGCCAGGTCCCAGCTGAAGTTGAAGAGAAAGCTGGAACTCTGAGCCCGTCCAGTAGTAACAAAGAGCCCCCGTTCATCCCAATGGGAAACCAGGCCATGTGAAGAACCTGCACTTCCGGCTCGTCTGAAGGTAACAAGACACCCCCACACTCTTCTTGCACTGAAGTGGCCATTGGAGGAAGCTTGATAAACACAAAATTTAAATAAAAATCAGATTTTAGCTTGAATGTCCAGGTTTAGGGGGAAATCACTCACTTGTCACACAAAGAATGAGAAGAAGCAAATAATTTGACTCCAACACCAGGATTATATGGATGTTCTTTTCTACAGGAACCATACAGATGCTTCAGCGAGTAATTACACAATGCTTACATTTGCTTTCCTAAGGAAATAAAAGAAATAAGAATCAATGGAAATTTTAGCACCCCAAAAATATCCATTCATCTCTAGATGATAAAGTGTGATTATCTCTATTAATCAGGATATTGTTCAGTCTTTAAGAAGAAGGATGTCCTGCTATTTGTGACAATGCGGATGAACCTGGAGGGCATTATGCTAAATGAAGTGAGAGGCACCATGAGAACTGCCTCCCTCCCTCAGCTGAACCCGGACAGACAAATGGTAGAAGGCGGGTGAGAGGGGCCGCTGCTGGGCAATGTGAGCAGTTTCACTTTGCAGTAAGTGCTGCAGAGCTACTGTCCAGCACGGGGTCTATGCCTATGTACTATGTTAGACATCGAAAGTTTCCTAAAGAAGATTTTAGGTACTCTTACCATACACACAGAAAATGTTAACTATGTGAGGTGATGTATGTTAGTTTGCCTAACTGGTAATTATTCCACAAGGTATATACATAAATCAAAATCTGACACTTGTATACCTTAAATATATACCTTTTTGTCAGTTATACCTCAATAAAGAAAGGGGAGGGAGAGGTAGGTTTCCTCCATGTTGTATGTTGTAAATGGCATGGCTCATTAATACCAACTTTTGGGCAGTTATCGATAACATTTATGTCCCTGAAGCTTTCTCCTGCCCCAATAAATGGTTAAGGCAAGCAAATTAAGCACTTAGAGAGAACAACAGTTTATATGTTTTGTAGGCTAAGATTCATGAGTTTTTAAAATGTTGTCTAAGTTACTCTATATTTATTCTAATGTTGTCTCTACAGATATCCTCCTACCCCACCCAAACTCTGACATGCACATTGAAAAGCTCAGTTTTATGTATTTGTCACCACTCCCAACTTAACTGAGTGTTGTTTTCACTTAAACATCTATGTGGCTGAGGGGTCAAACCGACTCATGCTATATAAATTCTCTTGTATAAAGACCGTCTCCATCCTTGGACACAAGTCTAGAAGTTTTACACCTGTCCTAAGGAACTGTTACATGATTTTGTATTTTGGAATAGAGAACAGTTTGTTAAACTGGGAATATAACATAGAAATGATTACATCAAATTACCTTCATCTCAAAGAAAAATATATGGACTCCATTTTCTCAGATCAGGATTCCCTTGGGTTTGTTTGCTCTGAAGTCCTGAAAAGAAATGAGAACTTCTCTGATGCTGTCATAGATTTTCACACTGGCAGTCATATGTCTTTATTAAGTCTGAATTATCATTAGATAAAATTCTCCCCTTTGAAGGGTCAGTTTGGGGAACCCCTAAAAATTACACATGTTTACTCACAAACCAGTTTCTTAACTGCAGTCATGCGACCACAGCGACCCTATTCACTATCCTGGCTCCCGCGTGCACAGCCCAGAGAGTCGCTTGTAGCATCTACAGCATTGCTCCTGCCCGGGGTGAGAATGCTGATGTTTATGTGACTGTCAGAGCTTAACCGTAAAGCTGAAGAACATTCTTTGTCTACAAGGGTATACTGTCAAGCATTCTGTCGTCTTACACTTACCACATAAGTCGCCAACTCTTCAGTCCGAACAGTGAGTTAAAAAATTGTCTCATATTTCACTTGGTTGGCTATATCTAAAGTGAAAGTGAAGTCACTCAGTCGTGTCCAACTCTTTGCGACCCTATGGACTGTAGCCTACCAGGCTTCTCCGTCCATGGGATTTTCCAGGCAAGAGTACTGGAGTGGGTTGCCATTTCCTTCTCCATGGCTATATCTAAACTAGCTTTTAAATCTGTCTATATACAAAAAAGAAAAAAATCTAAAATTGGAAAAGTCAAAACTTTCTTTTCAGATTCTTAACAGTCCATTCAGAGAAAAAGGTATTTGTGAGCTGTAAGTTCTAGAACAGGCCACTACATAGACCACATGTAGATTTCGACTGTTTTTTCCCTAAGGGAGTAGAGGAATTTATAATACGTATCTAAGGTGGTGGTTGTGTTTCTGTTAAATAATAACAAACATCATTAATATAACCCTATCATCCACATTTGACAATTATTCTAATAATTGAAGTTTCAAGTTGTATTCTAGCAATGTGTACAGCTAATCCCTAGCTATCCAAGGACCAAAATCCAAGAATGTATAAGAACCTTGTATAATATGGCATTTTGTTGTTGTTGTTTTGTTACTAAGCCATGTCTCTTTTGTGACCCCATGAACAGTAGCCTTCCAGGCTTCTCTGTCCATGGGATTTCTCAGGCAAGAATACTGGCGTGGATTGCCATTCCTTTCTCCAAAGGATTTTCCCAACCCAGGGATCGAACTGGCATCTCCTGTACTCCAGGGGAATATACCGAGTCACAAGGGAAGTCCTAAAGTGGCACAGGATTTACATATACTCTACACCCATCCTCCAGTGTACTTTAAATCATCTCTAAATTACCGGTAATACCTAATAAAATGTAAATGCTACTTAAAAAGTCATTGTAATATAAATACAATGTAAAAAAGTTGTTACAATGCAAATTCAAATTTGCCTTTTGGAAATTTCTGGAATTTCGATCCACAGTTGGCTGAACCTACAGAAGCAGAACCTGAGGATACAGAAAGCCTTTATGTCTATCCACTAAGAAAACAGTAGTGGGAAGGATACAGTGACAGCTCTGTCCTGTCTGACTAATTAAAGAAACTTTCATACCAAACTCTGGGTAGCCTCATCTTAATCTTTTGTTAACAATCTGCTCATTGGGCTTGTGGTTGGAAAGAAACTATTTAAAAGGTAATGAGATTTCAAAGGTAATGAGCCAGGGTTTGAAAGGAGGGAGGGTGGAAAGGGGGTGCAGAGAAGGAAACTGAAGGAAGAGGGTGGAGAGATTCATGGAAAGGAGAGATGCTGTGGTGGGGTGGGAAGCCTGTGAAGATGAGGCAGAGTCAGAGGGAAACAGTTGGAAAAAGAAAGGCTGTGAAAAGGGGTCAGATCCCCCTGCACTCACCCTCCTCACCACAGGCAGATCAATCTTTTTAAACCAAGGCTTTGAGGATGTTCCTTCTCAACTCAAAACCCTCCCTGGCTTCAACCTTTTAATCAATAAAGTACTATCTACTCTTAAAAAAAAAAAAAGTAATGAGAAAAACATATCCAATACTCTGACAGGCTGTTTTTAAAGATATTTTAAATGAAAGTAATAGGAAAACAATTATGTACATTCTGTAGTCTGATTTGCATGTTAACTCCTTTAAAGTACCATTATCTCAAATATCAGAAACTGCTATATATTTCAAGGCTTACTGGCAGGTTTTTGAGTTTCATTTTATTTTTGTGTTTGTACTCCAAAAACTTTCAACTGGGAATTTAACAGTGCTTTTTTAATAAATATTTCAGGATGCACTCACTTTTCAAAGATTCTTAGGTCTTAGCTGTGAGAAGAAACGTACCTTGGAGGCATACCTTGGAGATATTATGGGTTTTGGTTCCAGACTACCACAATAAAGCAAGAATATCACAATATAAAATTAAGTATACATTTTTCCTTGGTTTCCCAGTATATATAAAAATTATGCTTACACTATACACTATTCTGAAGTCTATTAAGTGTAAAATAACACTATGCCTAAAAGAACAATGTACATACCTTCATTTTAAAATGCATTACTGCTAAAAAATACTAACCATCATCTGAGTCTTCAGCAAGTCATCATCTTGCTGACAGAGGGTCTGGCTTCGATTGTTGATGGCTGCAGACTGACTTGGGCTGGTGGTTGCTGGAAGCAGGGATGAAGTGAAGTCGCTCAGTCGTGCCTGACTCTCTGTGACCCCATGGACTATAGCGGGTTGCCATTTCCTTCTCCAGGGGATCTTCCCTACCCAGGGATCGAACCCGGGTCTCCTGCATTGTAGACAGATGCTTTTACCCTCTGAGCCACCAGGGAAGACTTGCTAAAGCAGCGATGGCTATGGCAATTTCTTAAAATAAGACCAGGAAGTTTGTCACACTGATTGACGTTTCCTCTCGTGAACAATGAAAATAAATATAGTTTCCCAAGTATGTATACATTATTCTCTTTTACATAATATTACTATTTATGTGTTATGTGTGTATATAGTATATATAAAATTATGTATCTATGAATCAAATATTTTTTTGCTTAAGGAGTTGCCAATTCTGAGTAAAAAGGGTAGCAAAAACATCATTTTAATAGATGTTAGCCTTTTGGAACTAAAAATGCACTCATATCTAAATCAAGTCACAATTTTCTATGGAAACTTTGAAAGTGGAAAGTAATTGCTTTGAATTACATGTACCCATAGAAGACAGGCAGTATGCTTGGAGCCTTTATAATGGCACATTGTGGCTGCGTGAAAATGTTGGTTGAATAGGTAAAGTAAAAATGTATTAAAATGGATAAATATTTATGTTAGACATTTCTCCATTGCAAGCAACAGACCTAAGTAATAAACTGTATGCTTACATGAGCTACAGAATGGTGGCAATCTGTGGAACATACACCTAAAACCAGAATATGTCCAAGCTAGGAAGGCTTCAGTCAAGTCTGAATATCTTCAGAGACTGCAATGCATTCAGCTTCTCTGTCTTCTATATCTGCTTCATGCTAAGACTGAAAACCCTCATGTCATAGAATGGTTGCCAGCAGCTTCCAAAGCAACAGACATCCTCACTTAATTCCGGCTAAGGAAATGATTCTCTCCAAACACCACCTGCTAAAAAATGAAAAATGCTTGTTCCCAAGATGCCTGTTGTGAGAATATATACTTGTATCTCATTGACATTAATGGAATCATGAATCCATCTCCAAACAAAAAACCATCAACAGCTTGAAGGGATATATGTGCTGACTACATTGGAAGAAAGATCTGAGGACAAGTTCAGCTTCCACAGAGTTACACAGACTGCATGGGGAAGGGATGAATGCCTGAAAAGTGATACAAATGGATAATGGAAAACCCAAACTATTAAGTGACTTTTCCTATATATTTTTGGAAATATTAGTATATCCTACAATTCATGAAGGAGAATTTATTTAGACTCATAATGTTCTGCATTATGAGTCTAAATAAAAATAATAGAGAAATACTGTAAATGTGCTCATTTCAAATAGTGAAAATATATACCAGAGCAGAAGGAATGTGTGTTGCCCATTAAATAACTAGTGCCTTACCTTAACATTCTAGAATGCTGTTGGAAAATCATACCAGTAGGAGAAAATGCACTAGAAAACTGTTGGTATATGTTTGAAGGAATAAATTCATCATATAAGGTTTTAATGTAACTAAAGATTTTCCTAAGCTAATCCAAGGGATCCACAAGAAGCCTGAAATTTTATGTTCAGCAGAACTGTTTACAACCAGAAATTAAGCTCATTTTAGTATAAGGAGCTTTGCATATAAGCTGATTTTAGGGACTGCTGAAATTCAAAATGTAAATGGCTTTAATCTAACGGTGTTCCTGCTTTGTAACAAATGCAGTCCAGCCTGTATCTTCGTTTCCATTATTTTTTTTTTTCCAATTCACTTTGTTAAGACCCCAAGTAGCCAAAATGTTGGACCACACACATTTCTCAACTGTTTGGCTCACAGAGGTAATTTTAATTCCTTTATAGCTGGAAAATCTGTCTGGATGGGGAGATGCTTCTAATTAAAAAAAGAAAAGAGCTGTCTCTCAGTACACACACATGGCTGGTGGCTACATATTTCCAATCAGAATGCAGGTATATGAATCGGTCTGTTTTGTTAGGATTCTAAGAATTATTCTAAGAAGATATTTTGAGAATTTCTAAATTTCTTCAAGGATTTTCATTTGTCTTTTAGACACCTAAATCAGTATTTTCTCTTCTTTTATTTCTATGTCTGATGCTGCCAACAAATAAAATAATAAATCCTTTCCAATTACTCAGTGCCTTATGTGTGCCAGAAACTGTGCCAGGAACATTATCTATTTATCTCTAATAATAGTTTTTGTTCATGTTAGATATTATGGCCCCCATTTTCATTATGGAGAAACTGAGACTGAGGGAAAGTTTTTTTAATTACCTAGTCAATAAAGCTAAGAAGACATAAAACCTGCATTTGATCTCAGAATATGAATTTACTTTCTGGGCATAAAAATGCCACTTTAACCTTTCAACCTGATTACATTTTTCCTTTTCCACCTTCATATTCTTAGGTCAAAATGAAGCATTTATGTTGGGCTTCTCTGGTGGCTCAGAAGGTAAAGAATCCACCTGCAATGCAGAAGACCTCTGTTCCATTTCTTTGTGGAGAAGATCCCCTGGAGAAGGAAATGGCAACCCACTCCAGTATTCTTGCCTGGAGAATTTCACGGACAGAGGAGCCTGAAGGGCTACAGTCAGGGGATCGCAAAGAGTCAGACATGACTAAGCAACTAACAACACCTCCATATTCTAAAGTATCTCCACTGGCTACATAATCCTGAGAAAGTGAGGATTACAAGGGACCAACACTTTCACTTGTGAAGAATTCATGTTAAGTTAGGAATGCCTCGTGCATGTTAGTATTGTTTTAGACATGCAGATCATTAGTATCTTATACAGAAAAATAAGAAAGAGGAAAATGGTCATCTGCCCTCTGACTTGGAAGACGCTTAGGGATTAGTGAAGACTCTCTTAGCTTGACAAGAACCGAGTCAATAACTAACGTTTAACACGACTGCAGCTACACAAAGAGGAAGGAACCCATTAAGGGCTTAGAAGAAACATTAGGATGTCAGGACTAGCTCTAACTTCTCTCCTTTGGGCTGGTACCTGGGCTGGCTATTTTGTGTCTGCCCCACCAGATCCACCCTCTAGACTTTTTCCTCCTGGATCACTGGAAGCTGACCTATGTGAATTGTATCTTCCTGCTGTTACCTTTGGGGCTTCTGTAAAGCTGATGAGTTCTGGCAGAAAATGAAAGGAGAGAAAGAAATTGAGATCATTTTTATTTTACAGATGCCCCTGCTTCAGGGTCACTGTCAGACAGCTGCCTTAATCGGATGGAGAGACCAGATTGTGTGAGACGATCCTTACGATGCAAGTACCCACCCTGGGTCTAGAACACTGCTTTCCTGCTTGCCATTTTAATTAGAGATTTTAGGAGGCTACCCACTTTTGCTGGTTTCAGGGTTCTGCAGTATCCTTTGATGGTTTCTGTACACTCTGCCCACACTTTAGTACAACATTCATTTATTAAACTTCCTTAGTTACTCACTGTGAATGTTCCATCTTTTTCCAGCTGGGATATTGACTAGAAAGAGTGAAAGGCTTTCGGAGTAGCTTTAGGAAACTGGGTTTTCCACTGTTCAGGGCTGTAGAATCATATCCAAATAAGACTCTAAGACTGAGTTTATATGAGATATCTGAGAAATAAACTCTTTGCTGGGGTAATGGACCAATAGTAGCTCTGCAGCATGTGGTGGCCTCACGATACTCAAATTATCCCCACTGGTAGCATGGGATGAGGGATGCGCAGACGGAGGCCAACTGGCTAACGTACTTGGTGACTGTGGCAACAATCACCATTATAAAGATGCTGAGTCAGTTGGCTTTCTCTAACTAGCCTAGAAACCACAAATAGTGCAAGGGGCAAACTGACAGTCTTTGAATGCCCAGTTAAGAACAAACTGAGAAAACAAATCAGAAAATCGTGAGGGCCATTTTGAAGCGGCTCTCATCTCCTATAGCTGCAGCAAACACACACTAAAAGCTCCTCATTTACAACACCATTTAAATATCAAATGTTAGAAAAATATATGATACTTTAAGGTTACTACTGAGAAAGAAGGTAAATCCCGAGACATGAGGTGGGGCATCTGAGCAGAAACAATCAATGCTAAAATCTTTGAACAGCTAAACTGCCCTGAATCTACCTTATCAGCAGAGATATCCCCTTTTCATTCTGTAACCACACAACCTACACACATATACAGAAGGAACCAGCCTCTGCAGAGAATTCTGATGGTCCTCCTCTCCTGTATGTAGGTCAGGAAGCAACAGTTAGAACTGGACATGGAACAACAGACTGGTTCCAAATAGGAAAAGGAGTATGTCAAGGCTGTATATTGTCACCTTGCTTATTTAACTTCTATGCAGAGTACATCATGAGAAACGCTGGGCTGGAGGAAGCACAAGCTGGAATCAAGATTGCTGGGAGAAATATCAATAACCTCAGATATGCAGATGACACCACCCTTATGGCAGAAAGTGAAGAACTAAAGAGCCTCTTGATGAAAGTGAAGAGGAGAGTGGAAAAAGTTGGCTTAAAGCTCAACATTCAGAAAATGAAGACCATGGCATCTGGTCCCATCACTTCATAGCAGATAGATAGGGAAACAGTGGAAACGGTGGCTGACTTTATTTTTCTGGGGTCCAAAATCACTGCAGATGGTGATTGCAGCCATGAAATTAAAAGACGGTTACTCCTTGGAAGGAAAGTTATGACCAACCTAGACAGCATATAAAAAAGCAGAGACATCACTTTGTCAACAAAGGTCTGTCTAGTCAAGGCTATGGTTTTTCCAGTGGTCATGTACGGATGTGAGAGTTGAACTATAAAGTTGAGCACCAAAGAATTGATGCTTTTGAACTGTGGTATTGGAGAAGACTCTTGAGAGTCCCTTGGACTTTGAGGAGATCCAACCAGTCCATCCTAAAGGAGATCAGTCCTGGGTGTTCATTGGAAGAACTGATGCTGAAACTCCAATACTTTGGCCATCTGATGCAAAGAGCTTACTCACTGGAAAAGACCCTGATGCTGGGAAAGATTGAGGGCAGGAGGAGAAGGGGACAACAGAGGATGAGATGCTTTGATGGCATCACCATCTTGATGGACATGGGTTTGGGTGAACTCCAGGAGTTGGTGATGGACAGGGAGGCCTGGTGTGCTGCAGTTCATGGGGTCGCAAAGAGTCGGACACGACTGAGTGACTGAACTGAACTGTCCTGTTACTTTGATATCTGGGGTCTTGCAGACCCTGAAGGGACTGCCCTCGTAGGACTAGCCAGTTCTTAGAAACAGTAACAACTCAAATAGGAATGTGTTTTCAAGTACAAACCAACTAATCTGAAGCCCACACCACTAACCATCTCCTTTACTGAGCTCTCACACTCTGAACCTCTACCCCTTCCCTAAGTGAGACAGGTCTGGGTCCAGGACCCTCGGCTACAGTACCGTTGTGCCTGCACCTGGACACACCTCTCCTCAAACTACAAAAATACAGAGAAACAGTAAAAGATGAAGAATAAGTGTGTGTATGTGCAGTTGAGGCAAATTCTGGACAGAGATGCAGAAAGACCAAATAACCCCAACTATCACTTGTGAAGACCTGAGAGCAAAAGCTGGGTACTGCACATGCCCCCTGCACACACCACCATTGGGGGTGGGCAAACCACCTAAGCCACCCCTCCTGCCTGACCCCTGGATATACCCCTACCCTCACCCCATAAAAGGAACCAGCTCACCCTGCCTCAGGGAGCCAGTGAGCAAAGGAACCTTGTTTGTTATTGCCCCTGTTGCTGGAGCAAGGGCCCCAGTGAAGCCTTGCCCCAGTTTCTTCTCTGGCCTCAGATCGATTTCTGGTGATTAAGGAGGCCCGGAACCCTGGTGGGCAACATACTCCAGGTCCAGGTACCAGACAACTAGAAACAGTTTCTGTGCCCCAGAGCCCGCTGAAATTATTCAAACACCCAATCCTAAACCTGTTCACCCTTCCTTACCCACTTCCTTCACCCCTAGAAACCACCGTGATGGCTCTGGCCCACAGTTCTCTCCCCCTCTGCCTCCCAACCAAGCCTGCTGCTGCCCCATATGGTGTGAGGCAGGCCCCTCCTCTTGGAACTATGAGTAATAAACTATCTTTTCAATGCAATCATTGCCGATCTCTTGGACATACCACGCCTCAAATTTTCTATTAATACACTATATGCTAAAAAGGTTATCATGCTGTTTCCTCGTAAGAAGCTGCTGAGTCATCTCAGGCAGTATCTCCATCTCACCTTTTCAGGTCAATGAAAGGTAGGGACTCACAGGCTAGACTGGGAAGTTCATGCCATGCCTCAAAAAGAGGTGGTCTACACCCTAAATATGTTACAGGAAGTCACTAATTTCTGTTGGCAATAGTTTGAAAGATATTTTATGAGTGGACCCTATAGATATTAAGCTGGAAAGGATAAGATATGAACACTGATTGAGAAGAATCTATTGATGGATTTAGAGTACTGAATTGAGTGCCTGGGAATGGTGTTAGTAGGAGATCTTTAAACTCCCAAATACTCCTGAACCTACCTTGCCACCTTCTCTTAATATCTTGGCTAACTTACAGTTGAACCCAACAGTAGCCTTCAGTTACTAGGGATCAAATACCAGAACTTTACTGGTTTAGACTGAATGTTAGATTGACTATGTTATGTATAAACTGCCCTATACCTATAAAAGTCTTCTCTACAATGGCCAAAAATGTTTTCATTCATTAAACTGTTAAAAACCCGTATTGGTGAGGGGCACCCACATATAAAGCTCTGTAGTGATTGTTGCCAATAAGACAGAGCTGACAATAAGGGATTCTGCAATAAAAACTGGACTTCATCATCTCAGTGGGGTAGCAGGATCCTAGAGATGCACAGATCAGGTGGCAATGTTGATTTATCATAGATCATCTGAGTGCATCGAGAATAATTAACTCTGTTGGGTGACAGTCTTATTTTTGAGAGACAGAGATCTGTGTCAGTGGTTAACCGATTATGAAGTTAACAGGAATGTTAACTTCATGGCCAGTAAAACAGACTGGTGGCCTAGAAATGTTTAATGTATTAAAGTGGGAAATGCTAGGGCTAGTGGAGAAACCTGATTCTAGAGTAGTAGGGAATTTATGGCAGACACATCTTGTGATTGCTCTCCCAATGTCTGACCATTTGGTGGGGAGTGATAGTTACAGGCAGAATCCTTACACAGGTTCTATGATGGTTATGACAGAAAAGGCCAAGTGGAAGCCCATGGATCTACCCACTCCTGCCAAGAGGCTAAATAAAAGCACGTAGGGATGGCAATTCTCACCATGTAGGAACAGCAATCCTCACCACATGGGGATAGCAATCCTCATCAACTGCCTGTGAGCCAGTGGGAAAAGAACATTCATGAAGAAAACTTACAGATGATCACAAAATTAATCAGTGGCGCTGATAAGCACAGTTAAGTTGCTGAAGTTAGTGTCTTTACTATGGTCAGTCGACACTGTCTCTTGTTTTCAGGCATTTCCTTTTCCCATTCCTATTAAAAGATTAACCTGAAGCACTTTTACCTTTAGCAGCAAAGATATCAGTATACCCTTACTCTTCTGACTTAGGGCTATCATAATAAAGCTGAAAGATCTATTACCCATTTTCATTTCATAACTGTTATTCTACGTTGATGACAGCATTTCAATTGAATCTGATTATGAGAAATAATAAACCTTCAAAATGCTACAGTAGGGAATTCCCTGGTGGTCCAGTGGTTAGGACTCCACACTTCCACTACTGAGGGTGTGGGTTCAATCCCTGGTCAGGGAACTAATATTTTACAAGCTGCACAGTGAGGCCAAAATATTTTTTAAAATGTTACAGCAAGATATATCTAAATCTTGCAAAATTTCAGAGATACGCTATCTCAGGGAAGTTTCCATGGTGTTTCCTTAGTGTAGAGAATCTCAATATATCCACTTTAAAGTCACTGCACCATGTACTGTCCACCATGAAGGAAGAAGCTCAATGGCTGCTAAGACTCTTGATTTTGAGACAGCAGGTAACATATTTATGTGTGCTTCTCTGACCCATGACTGGATAACCCATAAACCTGCCAGTTTTGAATACAATCTAGAAAAAGACAAGACTGTGCAGTGGGGACAAGATGCCTGGAGACTGAGATTCCATCAGCAGAGCCTATAGTATGTACAGTGGTTGTGTTAGATAGAGATGCTCTAAGGAGCTGCTGGAAAGCCTCATCTCTGATCCTGGAGAATCAGGACAGACCCCTATGGTCTGAGAGTTAAGTCCTGGCCCTTTCAGTCACTAAACTCTCATCCATTCGAAAAGCATCCTGGTACTGGTCCCCTGTTGAAACAAGATATTTGACCATGGGATAACAAGTAATCACGCATGCCCACCTGCACACGGTCAACACGCAGCTAGCTGATCTACTGGATCATAAAACTGGGTGAGTGCAGTAGTATGCCACTGTGTAATTGAAAAGGAACTTATGAAACTGGACCTGAACGGGTCTGGAATGTACAAACAAGCTGCAGAAGGAGCCGCACGTTTCTGCCTGCTTTATCCCTTCTCTATCTTAAACTACATCCATGATGTATGTGACCATATATAGTTAACATCCAAACAAAGACACTTTTAAGAGCTAAAAGCAGCACTATTAATAATTAAGGTGGGGCACTGGGTGTAAGTCAGGAGTGTCCTGGGCAAACTAGGATCTTTTAACACCCTATCTATAATCATCTGACAATGAAACCAATGCATGGATTTGCTTAGAATAATATGTATCATATTCAAGAAACAGTCAGAATTCGACAGTTGCAACATTACGAATGTCCTTAAGAGGCCACAGGGCAGGGATGTCCCTCTGGTCAGCAGACTTGGGGTGAGAGGGGACATCTGGTCATACACAAAGAGACAGCCTGGGATACAGATCTGTGCTGGTTCATGGGCAAAAACTCATGGGTCAGTTGGCTAATGAGGGATTTGGAAAGAACAAAATTGGAAGATTAGCAACAAGAACTCTGGGGCTGAGATGTGGACCTCTTGAAACAAGCAAAGTGTATAAAAATAGTTTTGACTCTCTGCCAGTGGACTGCACGATGAATGAGCTCTCACAAATGATTTGGAGCCTGTGAACTACCCCGTGACTGTCAGCCATCTAGGCCTTCTCAGTGGGCCTGTTTATTATACAAAGTGGATACTGACAGTGGGATGAGGGCTGTGTGTGGACTCGACAGGAGCTACCTTTCTTTCCCAGGCTGTTTTGGCTACTGCTACTATGCTCAGCCTGCCAAAAGTAAATGCCAATGCTTCACTCCCAATTCTATTTCATTCCCTGGGGGAACTAACTAGCCAGCTGGTGACACATTGATTAGCTCAGATCCCTTACGTCATGTATTAGATAGATTTTGTTACAGTAAAAATCAATCTCAACCTATCGGGCTTAAAATAGTTGTAATAACAGCAAAAACTCTTTCCTGTTTATACGACTTACGTTGACTGTGTCTCAGCTCCATTTGGCTTCTACCTCATTGTTCTAATCGGGGACCCGTGGTGAAGGAGCAACTCCAATTTGAAATACCCTGCTATTGTGATAGAGCCCAAAATCAGAAAAGGCTGAAACAAACCAATGATGTAATTCATTAGAAGTCTCTCTACTGTCTGTGTGCAAATGCTGTACATCATACCCACTCACTTTCTTTTGACCAAAACAATTAACACACCTAAGCTCAGTAAGGCCTCCTCAGATAGCCATTTTGCTTTTTTGCATTTCTTTTCCATGGAGATGGTCTTGATCCCTGTCTCCTGTATGATATGATGAAGCTCCGTCCATAGTTCATCAGGCACTCTATCAGATCTAGTCCCTTAAATCTATTTCTCAGTTCCACTGTATAATCATAAGAGATCTGATTTAGGTCATATCTGAATGGTCTAGTGGTTTTCCCCACTTAATTTGACAATAAGGAGTTCATAATCTGAGCCACAGTCAGCTCCCAGTCTTGTTTTTGCTGACTATATAGAGCTTCTCCATCTTTGGCTGCAAAGAATATAATCAATTTGATTTCAGTACTGACCATCTAGTGATGTCCATATGGAGAGTCTGCTCTTGTGTTGTTGGAAGAGGGTGTTTGCTATGACCAGTGCGTTGTCTTGGCAAAACTCTATTAGCTTTTGTCCTGCTTCATTCCGTATTCCAAGGCCAAATTTGCCTGTTACTCCAGGTGTTTCTTGACTTCCTACTTTTGCATTCCAGTCCCCTATAATGAAAAGGACATCTTTTTTTGGGTGTTAGTTCTAAAAGGTCTTGTAGGTCTTCATAGAACCATTCAACTTCAGCTTCTTCAGCATTACTGGTTGGGGCGTAGACTTGGATTACTGTGATAATGAATGGTTTGCCTTGGAAACGAACAGAGATCATTCTGTCGTTTTTGAGATTGCATCCAAGTACTGCATGGACTCTTTTGTTGACCATGATGGCTACTCCATTTCTTCTGAGGGATTCCTGCCCGCAGTAGTAGATACAATGGTCATCTGAGTTAAATTCACCCATTCCAGTCCATTTTAGTTCCCTGATTCCTAGAATGTTGACGTTCACTCCTGCCATCTCCTGTTTGACCACTTCCAATTTGCCTTGATTCATGGACCTGACATTCCAGGTTCCTATGCAATATTGCTATTTACAGCATCAGACCTTGCTTCTATCACCAGTCACATCCACAACTGGGTATTGTTTTTGCTTTGGCTCCATCCCTTCATTCTTTCTGGAGTTATTTCTCCACTGATTTCCAATAGCATATTGGGCACCAACCCGAGGCCTTACAAATAGCTGTGAGAAGAAGAGAAGCGAAAAGCAAAGGAGAAAAGGAAAGATACAAGCATCTGAATGCAGAATTCCAAAGAAAAGCAGAGAGAGATAAGAAAGCCTTCCTCAGCTATCAATGCAAAGAAATAGATGAAAACAACAAAATGGGAAAGACTAGAGATCTCTTCAAGAAAATTAGAGATACCAAGGGAACATTTCATGCAAAGATGGGCTCAATAAAGGACAGAAATGGTATGGACCTAACAGAAGCAGAAGATATTAAGAGGTGGCAAGAATACACAGAAGAACTGTACAAAACAGAGCTTTATAACCCAGATAATCAAGATGGTGTGATCACTCACCTAGAGCCAGACATCCTGGAATGTGAAGTCAAGCGGGCCTTAGAAAGCATCACTACGAACAAAGCTGGTGGAGGTGATGGAATTCCAGTTGAGCTATTTCAAATCCTGGAAGATGATGCTGTAAAAGTGCTGCACTCAATATGCCAGCAACTTTGGAAAACTCATCAGTGGCCACAGGACTGGAAAAGGTCAGTTTTCATTCCAATCCCAAAGAAAGGCAATGCCAAAGAATGCTCAATTGCACTCATCTCACACGCTAGTAAAGTAATGCTCAAAATTTTCCAACCAGGCTTCAGCAGTACATAAACTGTGAACTTCCAGATGTTCAATCTGGTTTTAGAAAAGGCAGAGGAACCAGAGATCAAATTGCCAACATCCGCTGGATCATGGAAAAAGCAAGAGAGTTCCAGAAAACCATCTATTTCTGCTTTATTGACTCTGCTGAAGCCTTTGACTGTGTGGATCACAAGAACCTGTGGAAAATTCTGAAAGAGATGGGAATACCAGACCACCTGACTTGCCTCTTGAGAAACCTATATGCAGGTCAGGAAGCAACAGTTAGAACTGGACATGGAACAACAGACTGGTTCCAAATAGGAAAAGGAGTACATCAAGGCTGTATATTGTCACCCTGCTTATTTAATTTATATGCAGAGTACATCATGAGAAACACTGGGCTGGAAGAAGCACAAGCTGGAATCAAGATTGCCGGGAGAGATATCAATAACCTCAGATATGCAGATGATACCACCCTTATGGCAGAAAGTGAAGAAGAACTAAAGAGTCTCTTGATGAAAGTGAAAGAGGAGAGTGAAAAAGTTAGCTTAAAGCTCAACATTCAGAAAACTAAGATCATGGTATCTGGTCCCATCATTTCATGGCAGATAGATGGGGAGACAGTGGAAACAGTGTCAGACTTTACTTATTTGGGCTCCAAAATCATGGCAGATGGTGATTGCAGCCATGAAATTAAAAGACGCTTACTCCTTGGAAGGAAAGTTATGACCAACCTAGATAGCATATTGAAAAGCAGAGATAATACTTTGCCAACAAAGGTCCATCTAGTCAAGGCTATGGTTTTTCCAGTGGTTATGTATGGATGTGAGAGTTGGATTGTGAAGAAAGCTGAGCCCCGAAGAATTGATGCTTTTGAACTGTGGTATTAGAGAAGACTCTTGAGAGTCCCTTGGACTGCAAGGAGATCCAACCAGTCCATCCTAAAGGAGATCAGTCCTGGGTGTTCATTGGAAGGACTGATGCTGAAGCTGAAACTCCAATACTTTTGGCCACCTCATGCAAAGAGTTGACTCATTGGAAAAGACCCTGATGCTGGGAGGGACTGGGGGCAGGAGAAGGGGATGACAGGATGAGATGGCTGGATGGCATCACCAACTCGATGGACATGAGCTTGAGTGAACTCTGGGAGTTGGTGATGGACAGGGAGGCCTGGCATGCTGCTGTTCATGGGGTCGCAGAGAGTCAGACACGACTGAGCGACTGAACTGAACTGAAGCTCAGTAATGGAAGCAGCAATGTATGTGCCACAGACCCTTTACAAGGTGTATGGAAAAATCACAAAAGCAAAGAGCACTGCAATATAATCCTCTTATGAGGAAAAGAGTCGTATCTGTGACAATAATGCAAATTTCCACAAAATGAGAGGAAACTATTCCACCTCACTCTGTACAGACACACAGAAACAGACATATACTCCAAAGCATGTTTATTATTTCTATCCACAATTCTTTTTCTAGGACTACCGTATATGGAATTACAGAATGCCTTATCAATTGCCATGGTATTCCATTCAAAATACCCTTGATCAAGAAACATATGTTACAGCAATACAAAGATAGCACAGAGAATTCATAGGTCTTAGCACATCTTTCATCTCCATGTTTGACAGCATATTCAATAGTCCACAAGATTGGGATGTCAGTCAGAAAGATGTATTATCATACACCTTAAATCAGTGGGCAATATATGGAGCAATCTCTGCAATAGATGGGATGCATGTGTTTAAGAACCAAAGAGTAAAACCAGAAGTGATTTCTCTCACTATTAAAACCATAAACCACTGGAAGGGTTTTAGCTCCCTGTCTCCATTAGATGGGCTCTCATTAAGATTTCACTAAATTGGAAGGTAAGGGTCCACTTTGATAGTTTGTGTTCACTTATAGTTTCTGTGGGAGGATGATCAAGATTTAGTTTCTGTAGGAATGAACTGGGTAACTCTACCAGATAAATAATGCCATTCAGTGGGGTGTACTGAAAGGCTTTAAGAACACATATATTATGATGGAAGAAGGCACCTGTAACTTCCAACTTAGACCTCATGACTGGTAATGAAATGAAGATAACAAGCATGTATGTTCATGATCATTGTTTCTTTTCTTTCCTATTTCTGACAGTAGCTAGTACATTACATTTCATATAACTTTTAGAACTTTGTATGTTCTCTGTATTAGTTTTAAGTTGCTCAGTCTTGTCTGACTCTCTGCAACACCATGAACTGTATAGCCTGCCAGGCTCCTTTGTCCATGGGATTCTCCAGGCAAGAATACTGGAGTGGGTTGCCATTTCCTTCTCCAGGGGAATCTTCCTGACCCACGGATCAAATCTAGGTCTCCTCCATTGCAGGCAGATTCTGTACTACCTGAGCTAGTAGGGAAGCTCAGTTAGTGAGTCAGTTCAGTCAGTTCAGTCGCTCATCCAAGTCCGACTCTTTGAGACCCCATGGACTGCAGTGTGCCAGGCCTCCCTGTCCATCACCAACTCCTGGAGTTTACTCAAACTCATGTTCATTGAGTTGGTGATGCCATCCAACCATCTCATCCTCTGTCATCCCCTTCACCTCTGCCTTCAATCTTTCCCAGCATCAGGGTCTTTTCCAATGAGTCAGTTCTTCACATCAGGTGGCCAAAGTATTGGAGCTTCAGCATCAGTCCTTCCAATGAATATTCAGGACTGATATCTGTTAGGATTGACTAGTTGGATCCCCTTGCAGTCCAAGGGAGTCTCAAGAGTCTTCTCCAGCACCACATTTCGAAAGCACCAATTCTTCAGCACTCAGCTTTCTTTAATAGTCCAACTCTCACATCCAAACATGACTACTGGAAAAACTATAGGTTTGACTAGATGGACCTTTCCTGGCAAAGTAATGTCTTTGTTTTTTTTAATATGCTGTCTAGGTTGGCCATAGCTTTTCTTCCAAGGAGCAAGCATCTTTTAATTTCGTGGCTGCAGTCACCATTTGCAGTGACTTTGGAGCCCCAAAAATAAAGTCTTTCACCGTTTCCATTGTTTACCCATCTATTTACCATGAAGTGATGGGACCAGTTGACATGATTTTAGTTTTCTGAATATTGAGTTTTAAGCCAACTTTTTCACTCTCTTCTTTCACTTTCATCAAGAGACTCTTTAGTTCTTCTTCACTTTATGCCATAAGGGTGGTGTCATCTGCATCTCTGAGGTTATTGATACTTCTCTCAGCAATCTTGATTACAGCTTGTCCTTCATCCAGCCCGGCATTTCACATGATGTACTCTGCATATAAGTTAAGTAAGCAGGGTGACAATATACAGCCTTGATATACTCCTTCCCTGATTTGGAACCAGTCCATTGTTCCCTGTCAAGTTCTAACTGTTGCTTCCTGACCTGCAGACAGATTTCTCGGGAGGCAGGTCAGGTGGTCTGGTATTCCCATCTCTTTAAGAATTTTCCATTGTTTGTTGTGATCTACACAGTCAAAGGCTTTGGTGTAGTCAATAAAGCAAAAGTAAATATTTTTCTGGAACTCTCTTGCTTTTTTAATGATCCAACAGATGTTGGAAAATTGATCTCTGGTTCCTCTGCCTTTTCTAAATCCAGCTTGAACATCTGGAAGTTCACGGTTCACATACTGTTGAAGTCTGGCTTGGAGAATTTTGAGCATTACTTTGCTAGCATGTGAGATGAGTGCAATTGTGCCGTAGTTTGAACATTCTTTGGCATTGCCTTTCTTTGGGGTTGGAATGAGATCTGACCTTTTCCAGTCCTGTGGCCACTACTGAGTTTTCCAAATTTGCTGGTACATTGAGTGCAGCACTTTCACAACATCATCTTTCAGGATTTGAAATAGCTCAGCTGGAATCCCATCACTTCCACTAGCTTTGTTTGTAGTGAGGCTTCGTAAGGCCCACTTGACTTTCCATTTCAAAATGTCTGGCTCTAGATAAGTGATCACACCATCATGGTATTTGGGTCATGAAGCTCTTTTTTGTACAGTTCTTCTTTGTATTCTTGCCACCTCTTCTTAATCTCTTCTGCTTCTGTTAGGTCCACACCATTTCTGTCCTTTGTTGTGCCCATCTTCGCATGAAATGTTCCCTTGGTATCTCTAATTTTCTTGAAGAGATCTCTAGTGTTTCCCTATTGTTTTCCTCTCTTTCTTTGCACTGATCACTGAGGAAGTCTTTCATATCTCTCTCTGCTATTCTTTGGAACTCTGCATTCAAATGAGTATATCTTTCCTTTTCTCCTTTGCCTTTAGCTTCTCTTCTTTTCTCAGCTATTTGTAAGGCCTCCTTAGACAAGGGAAGCTCAGAAACATATTTTTTCCTCTGTAGATATGATTCGAGTGAATGCCAAGAGAAAATCAGAGATGAACTGTGCTAGATATCTTTCATTTGTCACTTCTAATATGTTCACTATTCCTTCAATCCTAGTCTGTGACAAACTAGAACAGTATGAACTGCACAACTGACATGTAAATAAATTTAAAAGAGTAAGCACAGAGAACGGATTCTTGTTATTGCATGTGAACACACACCATTGAGCATCCACCACAAAAGAAGTGTACAATAATTCAATACAGAAAATGCTCAGCTAACTAAAGTCGGGCGGCTCCTATTGTCAGTCATAGCTGGTATGGGCAAACTGCTGATAAGCGGGTGGCTACGGCGCAGTGACACTGAGGGAGGCCAGGCCTGGGTTTGACAAAAGCAGTTCACTCACCAATGCAACACCAGCCACTGCCAAGTGTCCCAGCTTCTAGCAACTGGAATCCATTTTGCGACCTCAATAAGACACACCAGTCTTGGGGACCAGTTGGACTGTTTGTCTTAACTAACCTTCCTCTTCTTTCCCCAAAGAATGAGACCAACCATCCTCCCTGAAGAGCTTTGCCCAGATGAGATGTACTCACTATATGAGAGGCAAAAGGGCTGGAAAGCAGTGGAAGGTATGGTGCACCTCTCTTAAGAACTAAACCAATTATTTCCTCAGCTGCTGGGAGGATTGACTGCTGATGGCAAACAGCGAACTCCCTCTCCCAGAATGAACTCAGCCAAGGGGTGCCCACTTGTCATGTATGTATCAGAGTGTAAAACCTGGAGCTGCTGACTCAAGTCAGAATGCCATCCTAATTTCACAGCTGCCCAGAGGAGCAGCTGTGGAGTCTTTTGCAACCACACTGCAATTCAATTGTTCCCTCTGCCCGGTCCTGATTCTTGCAGTTTCGGTATATGTATAAAAATACTTTTGAGTAAACTCCTGCTCATAAGTCTTCTCAGAGTTTGCTTCCTAGAGAAATTACATTCATTCTAGAGCAGATATTGAAATTAATAAATGTTTATTCACCTGCCACAGGAACCAAAAAGGTCCGTTTTCATTCCAGCACAAAGAAGACCACCACCAAAGAATTTTAAACTACCACACACACATGCTCATTTCACATGCTAGCAAGGTAATGCTCAAAATCCTTCAAGCCAGGCTTCAACAGTACATGAACCGAGACATTCCAGATGTATGAGGTGGATTTAGAAAAGGCAGAGGAACCAGAGATCAAATGGCCAACATCCACTGAATCATAGAAAAGTGAGAGAGTTCCAGAAAAAAAACATCTGCTTCACTGACTAAGCCTTTGTCTGTGTGGATCACAACAAACTGTGGAAAATTCTCAAAGAGATGAGAATATGAGACAACTTACCTGCCTCCTGAGAAATCTGTATGCAGGTCAAGAAGCAAGAGTTAAAACCGGACATGGAACAACAAACCAGTTCAAAACTAGGAAACCTGAACATCAAAGCTGTATATTGTCACCCTGTTTATTTAACTTACATGCAGAGTATATCATGCGAGATTTGGGGCTGGATCAATCACGAGTTGGAATCAAGACTGCTGGGAGAAATATCAACAGCCTGAGATATGCACATGATACCACTCTAATGGCAGAAAGCAAAGAAGACTAAAGATCCTCTTGATGAAGGTGAAAGAGGACAGTGAAAAAGCTGGCTTAAAACTCAACATTCAAAAAGATCACGGCAACTGATCCCATCATTTTACGGCAAATGGATGGGAAAACAGTGGAAACAGTGACAGAATTTATTTTCTTTGGCTCCAAAATCACTGTGGATGGTGACTGCAGCCATGAAATTAAAAGATGCTTGCTCCTTGGAAGAAAAGCTATGACAAAACAAGATAGTGTATAAAAAATCAGAGACATTACTTTGCCAACAGAGGTCCGTCTAGTCAAAGCTATAGTTTTTCCTATAGTCATGTAAAGATGTGAAAGTTGGACCATAAAGAAGGCTGAGAGGCAAAGAATTGGTGCTTTCGAATTGTGCTGCTGGAGAAGACTCTTGAGAGTCACGTGGACTGCAAGGAGATCAAACCAATCAATTCTAAAGGAAATCAACCCTGAATATTCATTGGAAGGACAGATGTTGAGGCTGAAGCTCCAAGGCTTTGGCCACCTGAGGCAAAGAGCCAATTCACTGGATAACACCCTAATGCTGGGGAAGATTGAGGGCAGGAGAAGAAGGGGTGGGACAGAAGATGAGATGGTTGGATAGCATTAACCACCAATGGACGTCAGTTTGAACAAACTCAGGGAGACAGTGAAGGACAGGGAAGCCTGTCATGCTGCAGTCCATGGGGTCACCAAAGGCAGACATGACTTAGCAACTGAACAACAAATTCACTACTAAGGTGTTCTTTTTCAGACTTCCCTAGTGCCACAGAGTATAAGAACCTGCTTGCCAATGCAGAGGACATGGGTTTGACCCCTAGTCTGGGAAGATCCCATATGCCACTGAGCTAACTGAGCCAGTCTGTCCCATCTACTGAACCTGTGCTCTAGAGCCCTCTTGCTGCAACTCCTGAAGCCTGTGCACCTGGAGCCTGTGCCCCAAAATAAAGCTGCCACAATGAGAAGCTGCACACGCAACCAAGAGTAGCGAGTCCCCCACCTGCCACAACTGGAGAAAGCCCACACAAACCAGCACAGACCCAGAGCAGCCAAAAATAACTGCTTTTAAAAAGAGGAGCTTTCTCTTATTCTAAGTAAATTCCACTGATAAGCTTTAATTAATACTGAAGCATCTTTATATCGCTGGGATAAATCATTCTTTGGTTGATTTCTGAGAATATTTTGTTATATTCAATTAGCTATCATTTTATTCAGAATTTTTGTTTCCACATGTATCCAATACCTATAAACTTTTTTTTCCTTATCTCTGAAAAGTTTTGCTATATTTTATCTTGATGTTGAGGAAACTTTAAAGTTATATCACCCAATAGAGGACCTTCCGGAGAAGGCAATGACACCCCACTCCAGTACTCTTGCCTGGAAAATCCCATGGACAGAGGAGCTTGGTGGGCTACAGTCCATGGGGTTGCTGAGTTGGACACGACTGAGCGACTTCACTTTTACTTTTCACCTTCATGCATTGGAAAAGGAAATGACAACCCACTCCAGGTTTCTTGCCTGGAGAATCCCAGGGACGGAAGAGCCTGGTGGGCTGCCATCTATGGTGTCGCACAGAGTCGGACACAACTGAAGTGACTTAGCAGCAGCAGAGAACCTTCTTCACTTGATGTGGTATAAATTCAATATGTCATTTTAACCTAAAAATTAATATTCTTGCATTCTGGGGTAGAATCTATAATTTTTTGTAATTTCCTCCTATAATTTTTTTTTCTTTCTGAAAGTCACAGTAGTTAGCTGTTGGCCTTCTTAAATTGTTCCTTATTTTTCTTTTGTTCCTCTTCTATTTTATATCTCTTTGTCTTTTCATCATTTTTGCAAGGGAAGTTTGGTGATAGTAAAGTAAGAGTTTTGATTCATAGAAAAACTTTTAATAAATTTTAATATGTAGTTGGGCTTTAGAAAAAAGTGTTAGTATTCCCAAATATTAAGTTTCCAATTTTAAGAGATGTTTAGATAATTTTTGATGCACTGGTTGTCATTTTAATAACACAGATAAGGATGGAAAAATTAGGATGCCAAACTAATAAAATCAACTCTTCAGCCTTCCATTTTTTAATTTCCAAGTTATATACTTAAGTTCTATCCTAAATGTCATTATTTTTATTATGAAATATAGCATACATACAGACTTCCCAGGTAGCGCAGTGGTAAAGAATCTGCCTGCCAATGCAGTAGGCACAAGAGATGCAAGTTTGATCCCAGAGTCAAGAAGACCCCATGGAGGAGAGCATGACAGCCCATTCTAGTATTCTTACCTGGAAAATTCTATGGACAGAGGAGACTGGTGAGCTACAGTCCATGGGGTCCCAAAGAATTGGGCATGACTGAGCACACACACACACAATATACATACAACACAGTGTAAGAAGTACATGTGCATTCTAAAGAACAATTAATGAAAAGAACAGATGGTGGAATAGAAGGATGTGTACTCATCTTCTCATGCAAAAATACCAAAGTCGCACTTAGCTGCTGAACAACCATCAACATGAGAATGTGGGATACCACCAAAGAAAGATACCTCACTCCATAGGCAAAGGAGAAGCCCCAACAAGACGGTAGGAGGGGTGCAATCACATTTCAAATCAAATCTCATACCCGCCAGAGATGCTTGGAGGGCACAAACAAAACCTTGTATGCACCAGGATCCACGTAAAGGAGCTGTGACCCCACAAGAGACTGAGCCAGACCTGCTTTAAGTCTTTGAGTGTCTCCTGAGGAGGCATAGGTCAGCAATGGCCTGCCACCGGGACCAGGGCTCTGAGAACAGCATTCCTGGGAAGCATGGCGTGCGGTATAAGTTCTCTAGGAAGAGGTCGCCATTAGCTCCATTATACAGCTGTGGAGCAGACGCCCCACAAACTGTAAAACAATTATACCAAAGAAGTTCTTGCACTGTTCTGAAAGTTCTAAGGACCACAACAGATTTTCCAACCTGGGGATCTGGCAAAGGGACTGAGAACCTCCAGGGAATTTGATTTTGAAGGCCAGTGGGGTTTGATTACAGAACTTCCACAGGACTGGGGAAACACTCTTGGAGGGCACAAACAAAGCCTTGTGCACACCAGGAGCCAGAAGAAAGGAGCAGAGACCGAGTCAGACTTGCCTGTGAGTGTCCAGGAGTCTCTGGCAGAGGCATGGGTCAACCGTGGCCTGCCGTGAGATCAGGGGCACTGAATACAACAGTCCTAGGAGCTGCGGCATGCTGGCATAGGTCCTTTTGAAGGAGGTTGCCATTACCATCACCACCCCTAACCATACTTTGGCCTCAGGCCAAACTACAGGAAGGGAATACAGCCCTGCCCAACAACAGAAAACTGGATTAAAGATTTACTGAGCATGGCCCCGCCCATCAGAGCAAGACCCAGATTCCCCCACAGCCAGTTCACAATCACAGAGCCAATTAATTAGAAAAGACCCTGATGCTTGGAAAGACTGAAGGCAGGAGGAGAAGGGGACTACAGAGGATGAGATGGTTGGATGGCATCACCAACTCAACGGACATGAGTCTGAGCAAGCTCTGGGAGATGTTGAAGGACAGGGAAGACTGGTGTGCTACAGTCCATGGGGTCGCAGAGTCAGACACAACTGAGTGATTGAACATGTGTGTTAGACCTGGGTCGGAAATGGAACAGAACTGTGCCTCAGAAACCTGCTTTCCCAACGTAACTTTTCTTTTTTCTTTCATTCCACAAATGAATAGCAAACCTATAACAGTCATGAGTTCAGTCTACCATATATTTTAGATTCTTATCTAAACAGAATGTAGAATTACATATTCCATTCCATTGATATTAAGGATTTCATTCAGCCAATGAATTGTGTGTGGGGATGAATTGATATTATTTAGGCAGAAGCTTTAAGGGTCAATTCACAATGCAATACTTCCCCCTTTCCTTCTTCCATATCAACCACTGATGTTCAAAATACTGGGAGATTTATTGTTTTACTCAGAATGAGGGCAACACGAAGCAGAACTTCCCTGTCAATCTGCAATAAACATGTTACATAGATGAAAATTAAACCTCTGTTCCTTGATGTCTTTGAAACTTTGACACTGGTTTATCAGTGCCATCTAGTCAAAGATGACTGGGAACAAACACAGTCACATGAAATGGGGTTTGGAGTACTCTCATAGTAAGGGAGACCACACAAAATGGAAAACCGCAGGAACGGCAGTACAGGGGTTTAGAAGAGACCTGCTAATAGTATTTGTACTAGTGTTATGTAATTTGGGTGAGGTTTCAAGTAAACAAGCTGGTTTCACTCTTGTTTGGGTATCCTCAGTAAGCAGGGGACAGTTCTATGATTGAGTATCTCATTATATTTTTATTTAGAAGGCAAAAAGAACAGAGGAGAGCTGTAATTGATAAAGAAGGAGGACTGACATAGCTAATAAGGTGAAGGGGAGGTTTAAGTATGATCATGGTTTGCTCAGTCTGTGTGTGTATGTGTGTGTGTGTGCGCACGCACACGTGCGTGCATGCGTGCGTGCTCAGTGTTGGTTAGAGTGGTCTTGTTTTTCCCTTGCTTTATCATGGTTATAATAACCCTAACATGGATGTTCTGTAAAATTGTTTCTGTCTAGCAAGAGAACACTGCATTCTAGTTGTTAGAGGCAGGCCAGCTTTCTACTAAGAGCAGAATATCTGCTAAGGATATTTTTAACTTTTTTTTTTTTTTTCCAATTCCACTTTTTTTGTCTAAGGTCAAAGTTAGAAGGAAGGACATTAGTTCAAGATATCCACATCTTTACCTATGCCAACATTTTATTGTTTAGATACTTGCCCAGATAACAAATCTGTTTTTATTCTAAACTGAGTCCCTTCTGCTTCTGTGTTGCAGGAGAAACTGTCTAATTAAGATTTGATAATGGCTGTGCAGTTGTATTTAAGGCTCAAGAAAGGATGCCCAGGCTGACTACAACACAAATACCAGAAGTAAAATGGTTATGTTAATTCTTTTAGAAAGTCCCAAAGTAGGGGAATTTGATAATCAAAAAGGGCAATGAAAACAAGTCTGAAAAATCCAGCTGAAACTCTGGAAGAGGTGCATTTCTTGAGCCCAGTCATGGACTATTCAATTTGACATATAGTATTTAAATAGTTTAAGCAACAAAGGCTTGCTCTAGCAGAACCTCCCTCTCCTTGACTAAGTAAGCTAAGAGACAATCCTGTGATTTTAAGGACCCCTGTGATTATGTTGGGTCTACTCAGATAATCCAGGAAAACCTCGCACTTAACAATCCTCAATCATATCTACAAGGTCCCTCTTACAACATGAGGCAAACTATTCATAGGTTCTAGGGATTAGGAAGTGAACATCTTTGGGGGCCATTATTCAACATTCATGCCACATATAGAACACATTAGTTTCATCCAAAAGTCCCAAGGAATCTGAACATGTTACAGTATCAAGTCTAAAATCTTATGCAAGTGTCAATAGCTCAGAAGTCCCAAATCTCATTATCTAAATCATCTAAATTAGGTAGATGAGTTCTGGGTACATACCTTCCTAGGGAAATTTTTCTCTCCATCTCTGGACCTGTGAAGCTGGGAAATAACTGATTTGCTTCCCAAATAAAAGTGTGGGACAGGCACATGGGTGTGGGTGTGTGTTCAGTCACTCAATCGGGTCCAATTCTTTGTGGCCCCATGGACGTGTAGCCCACCAGGCCCATCTGTCCATGGGACAGGCAAGAATACTGGAGTGAGTTGCCATTTTCTACTCCAGGGGATCTTCCCAACCAGGGTTTGAACCCATGTCTCTTGTGTCTCCTGCACTGGCAGGTAGAATCTTTACCATTAACACCACCTGGGAAAGCCCCATGTGACAGGCATAGAACAACAGTTATGGATATTCTTATCCAAGAAGAGAAAATGAAAGAGACAATGGAATTGCCCTTTTAAGCAATTTCAATATCTAGCTGGGCTAACACTTACTTATCAGATTTCAAGGCTTGTGGAATAACCTCTGTGGCCCATGGCTCTGCTCTCAAGAGTGGCTCCTTCCTCTTTCAGGAGAAAGAACAAGTTTTTACAGCCCAGCATCTTTACCTTAAATCTACATAATATATAATCACATATACATTATAAAATGCAAACAATTCAAAAGTGAATGACTAAAGATCAAATATCCTTATGCCTATGCCACCCCAATACAAGCTGCTTCTACACTGGAGTTGTGAGTTCTATCTTATTTTTCCAGATATATTTATGCCACCTTACATAGATAGATAAACAGAGACAACTTGTCCTAATATTTTAAATATTATAGGAAAATGGCATTTATCAGTTTCTTGGCTAATGTCTTCTCTATGAGCTACAGGAATACAAATTTCCATAAAATGTGCCAAACAGGTGAGGTAAGAATTATTTAATTTTTTAGGCAATTCTAAAGAAAAAGATCATAGAAAAAGCAACGGAATTCCAAAAAACAATCTGCTTCTGCTTCACTGACTATGCTAAAGCCTTTGACTGTGTGGATCACAAGAAACTGTGGAAAATTCAGAGAGAGATGGGAATACCAGACCACCTAACCTGCCTCCTGAGAAACCTATAGGCAGGTCAAGAGCAAGAGTTAGAACTGGACATGGAACAATGGACTGGTTCAAAATTGGGATAGAAGTATGTTAAGGCTGTAGTTATTACCCTCTTATTTAACTTAATGCAGAGTATATCATGTGAAATGCTGGGCTGGATGAACCACAAGCTGGAATCAAGATTGCCAGGAGAAATATCAATAACCTCAGATATGCAGATGACACCACCCCTATGTCAGAAAGCGAAGAGGAACTAACGAGCCTCTTGATGGAGGTGAAATAGGGGAGTAAAAAAGCTGACGAAAACCTCAACATTCAAAAAACTAAGACCATGGCATCTGGTCCCATCACTTCATGGCAAATTAATGGGGAAAAAATGGAAACCGTGACAGACTTTATTTTCTTGGGCTCCAAAATCATTGTGGATGGTGACTGCAGCCATGAGATTAAAAGATGCTTGCTCCTTGGAATAAAAACTATGACCAACCTAGACACCATATTAAAAAGCAGAGACATTACTTTGCCAACAAAGGTCCATGTAGTCAAAGCTATGGTTTTTCCAGTAGTCATGTATGGATGTGAGAGTTGCACTATAAAGAAAGCTGAGTGCCGAAGAATTGATGCTTTTGAACTGTGGTGTTGGAGAAGACTCTTGAGAGTCCCTTGGACAGCAAGGAGATCAAATCAGTCAACTCTAAAGGAAATCAACCCTGAATATTCACTGGAAGGACTGATGCTGAAGTTCCAATAGTTTGGCCACCTGATGGGAAGAGCCAATTCATTAGGAAAGACCCTGATGCTGGGAAAGACTAAAGGCAGGATGAGAAGGGGATGACAGAGGATGAGACATTGGATGGCATCACTCACTTAATATACATGAGTTTGAGCAAACTCTGGGAGATAGTGAAGGATAGGGAAGCCTGGCATGCTGCAATCCATGGGGTTGCAGAGTCAGTTATGACTGAGTAAGTCAGATGTGACTGGGCGACTAAACAACAACAAAAAGAAAATATCATGATTTCTATTTTTATATAAGGTTGCAAAACAGTTCACAGTATCCTAATTTATTTTTTTCTTGTAATAATCATTTTTTAGCCCTATTTTTGCTAACATCTTACCTGCTTATTTATCTCAAGGACAATTTCTAGTATCATTCAGAATAAAACATGTCATGGATATATCAACTCCCAACCGCAAGTAAGACTGCAGTATTCATGATACACCCCATCTATTTCTTTACCAGCAGAGGCTCAATAATTTAAAATAGAAATGGCAGCTAACACAGAAGTGTGAAATCAGTGTTGGCACCAACAGATGAGTTTCCATATCGGTTTTTAGTCACACTCAGTTTTTCCTCTCACTGTCCTGGTGTAAAATATTCTTCTTTCTTTCCCTCTAACAGGTGTTACTAAGAGTCAATTTTCATGCTATGTATTCTTTGTTGAATTTCTGAAAGATGTTTAACCTTAACAGGTTTTTTGAAGAAAGGCTTCTCTGTGGGAACTAAATGTTACTTTACATCAGTCATGTCAGGATTCTTATGGTTATTTTCCATTCTGTGCAATCTTTCGAGGTCTTCAGCACCATAAAGTGGGAAGGGCTATGTATTCTAACAATGCTGGCTGTTCAAATTGCCATTTCCACTATTTTTACATTTTTCAATTGTGTGGAATGTAACCTAATATAAGTTGTCATAAACAGAATGTACTGTGTTGGAAAAAAAGTTCAATCAGACAAACTAAAATGTCCTTGCTATTCTTCATGCATTTATTATGTTGTGTGAGAATTACTGACCTCGGGGAATAGGGAGAATTTACTGAAAGGATCTATGTATCCAATTTAGTGAGTAGAAGTAGACATTTTAGTAAATTCAAAAGAAACCATATAGTTCTGCACAAACTTATGAAAAGAATGAAATAATTCCAAAAAGGGGAAACAAACAGAAAGATGAATGGTTCTCTTGCCCTTTAAGGAAGAGGAAATCAACAATACTAAAAATTTAGCCAAATGGAATTAGATTCCCTAACATCCACATTAGGGCTTCCCTGGTGGCTCTGATGGTGAAGAATCTGCCTGCAATGCAGGAGACTCAGGTTCAATTCCTGGGTCAGGTAGATCCCTGAAGAAGGAAATGGCTAACCACTCCAGTATTCTTGCCTTGGAGAATTCCATGGACAGAGGAGCCTGGCAGGCTGCAATCTATGAGGTCACAAAGATGTAAGAGAGAGAAACTTGAAGTGGTCCATTTTCACGGCAAAGTAACCAGCTCTGAGTGGAAACGTACTAACAGTTAAACTTGTGGACATGACAAAATTGAGGCCTGGACTCTTTAGATAAAAGTTAGGATTGAGGGAGGGAGACTAGACTGGATCTTAATCTAAAGAGACAGGACTCTACCCATTGCCTGTGCCCTGGCTCTAAACTTGCCTAAATAGACTTTGCAGATGTGACACTGTTCAAGCACCTGGAGGGTCCCTAAGCAAAGAGGATGCTGGGGAAAGGGATAAACTAGCAAGAAAATCTTTGTTGAAAACTGCAGATGTAAGTTGGGAATGGAGAAAGGATACCCTATATGGAAATAATGAAACTGAGGCAACATCCAGGAAGATTGTACACCCCACAGTACTCAGCCAAGGCGGAACTGGAGGGAAAGACCTATGTGTTAGGGAACACACTGCTTGTTGTAACCGCCCTGGGTGTGCCCACCCACCAGACACCCAATCTTGCAAGACGGTCATTAAAAGTCCTGCTTTCGTCATGCTTCATGTCTCAGAATCCATCCCTTGGTTTTGGGCTGGTGAGCGTATTCCTCACAAAGAGACACAACTGAGTGACTAACACTTTCACTTTAATATCTACACTAACAAACATAAATTAATTAAATAATACTTAGACTGGGGCAGGATCAAACACAATCCAGGAAACAGCACACCCTGGAAAGTGGACAATTCAAGTGATACATAAATGGCTGATATAACCCTGTACATTTGAGAAAGCTCTGGCATTCCCCAGACTTGTTCAGTTCAGTTCATTTACTGAGCTGTGTCTGACTCTTTGCGACCCCATGAATTGCAGCACGCCAGGCCTCCCTGTCCATCACCAACTCCCAGAGTTCACTCAGACTCACGTCCATCGAGTCAGTGATGCCATCCAGCCATCGCATCCTCTGTCGTCTCCTTCTCCTCCTGCCCCTAATCCCTCCCAGCATCAGAGTCTTTTCCAATGAGTCCACTCTTCTCATGAGGTGGCCAAAGTACTGGAGTTTCAGCTTTAGCATTATTCCTTCCAAAGAAATCCCAGGGCTGATCTCCTTCAGAATGGACTGGTTGGATCTCCTTAGAGTCCAAGGGACTCATAAGAGTCTTCTCCAATACCACAGTTCAAAAGCATCAATTCTTTGGTGCTCAGCCTTCTTCACAGTCCAACTCTCACATCCATACATGACCACTGGAAAAAGCATAGCCTTGACTAGACAGACCTTTGTTGGCAAAGTGCTATCTCTGCTTTTCAATATGCTATCTAGGTTGGTCATAACTTTCCTTCTAAGGAGTAAGCATCTTTTAATTTCATGGCTGCAATCACCATCTGCAGTGATTTTGGAGCCCAAAAAAATAAAGTCTGACACTGTTTCCACTGTTTCCCCATCTATTTCCCATGAAGTGATGGGACCGGATGCCATGATCTGTACTTTGTAATAAAAATTAGGGAACATACACAGTGGAAGCAGTAAACAACACAATGACAAGAGAAAAGCAAACAGGCTAATTAAAAGGAAAAAACTGAAAAAATCCAGAATTCGTTAAAAAATAGGAGCGAAAACTAAAAATATGAAGAAAACATCTTTTGAAAGAAGGACAGATACAAAAATTCCAAAAACATAAAAACCACAGCTACAGGATAATGTGTTTCGTGTTGACAAAAGTCTCCAGTTTTCAGAACCAAATGATTCAACTTACCAGAAAAAATATTTTCTTGTTTTATCCTTAAAAATTCAAACTTTATTAAGAATAAAGGCTTACAAGAATTCTGTCCAGGAGAATATTCCAAGAAGAAGTCTGAGGCTGGACTCAGGAGCCATTAAGACTCTAGCTCCAATTCTACTTAAAAATATAACTTTTACCTAATTATTTAACATTTTCAGATATTATTTTTTAGAAAAATGAATTATTCTAGAATTTGTAGAACAAATTGACAGCATTTTGTTGTTATAAAAAGAGAAATAAATAAAAATCTTTTCCAATGTGGCCTGCCTTTTCTGGAGATTATGCTGAATGGACTGTTTTATTATGATAAGCTAAATAATCCAAAAGTTTCCACACACTGAAAAACTTAATGGTTTGTGAAAGGCAGAATCTAGAATATGAATTTTATTAGATGATCTATATGATCATTTCCATCTCTAAAATTCTATGACTCTGCTGTGCAAGATAGATATAATAGTTTAAAAATGTTTAAATTTAATGCAATTAAAGTATAGAATGGGTAATATGTTTAATGAGTTTATTTAGTTGTAAAGGAAGCTGTAAAAATAATTTGTTAAACTCTCCTCCCTTTGGCCTTGGCAGGCACTTAACATTTTGCTTAAACAGTAAAAGAAGTCTATTTTTTTTTATTTTATTTTATTTTAAACTTTACATAATTGTATTAGTTTTGCCAAATATCAAATGAATCCGCCACAGGTATACATGTGTTCCCCATCCTGAACCCTCCTCCCTCCTCCCTCCCCATACCATCCTCTGGGTCATCCCAGTGCACTAGCCCCAAGCATCCAGTATCGTGTATCGAAACTGGACTGGCAACTCGTTTCTTACATGATATTTTACATGTTTCAATGTCATTCTCCCAAATCTTCCCAAAGGAAACCTCAAGTTGCTTAAGGCCAGCAGCACTCTTTGGGCCCATGTTTCTCCACATTTCAATGGGATTTTATTATATGAGGTTTAAAATATTTACACAAGGCTTCTGTTTAGGGGAACAATTATCCTATCTTCACTTTTATGATTTCTAACTGCCACATTAACTGCATTGGTATTGATTCAGATAATAAAATGCAATCAGTAGTCAATGAATTGGATAATTTTCTTATGAACGTGAGGGCCTGGTATATTTGCTTTTATATCCATGCTTTTATATCAGCTCCCAGGACACCTTTCTTTCACAAACCATTAAGTTTCTCAGTGTGTGTAAACTTTGGATTATTTAGCTTATCATAATAAAACAGTCCATTCAGCATAATCTCCAGAAAAGGCAGGCCACATTGGAAAAGATTTTTATTTATTTCTCTTTTTATAGCAACAAAATGCTGTCAATTTGTTCTATAAATGCCTGAATAAACATTTTTAGGAAAAATATTTAGGCATCACGACTTTTACATGTTTTTTCTCAATCCCAAGCCAATAGATTTATGTAGTAAAATTCTTCTCATAACCAAAAAACAAAAACAAAAATTAAAGCTCTCCATATAAAAAGCTGTGTTAGGAAAACAATAAACGTAATGGTGTAAGAGCTTTTAAAATTTGTAGCAGACATCCATCATGAATTTTCACTTTTGAACATGAACTATCCACTATTTCTGTTCAACCACTTTTACGGCAGCTATGAACCTAATTTGGTGGGCTGGAAGAGAGAACTCTGGTAAGACTCACTCTTAACCTTCTCTGTCACTTCTTGAGGCATATTTTAAGAGTCCAAGTCACATGAGGCTGTAACATCATATGCATATACTCATCTTTCCACCACCTTCACTTGAAAAGCTCCATGGTCACAAAATTCAAAACTGAACACAAAAACCCACAAACTGGACAAAAACCAAAAAAACTGAACTAAACTCAGGTCTGTTCTTCATGTGTTCATAAGGCATTCAGTTTCTTTGAGTTCAGGTATCCATGAGAAACACCTGAACAAGGCTTAACAATTTTGCCTCACTCTGGCTTCTTATGTAATCTGGTACATTTGCAAGAAGAAACCTGGTAGGCTTGGCTCAGCTGCTCCTGTGCTTCTCGTTTATTTGGTCCACTGCAGAGAGGATGCTTGAAAATCTGCATCTTTGAGGGTGGAGTCCCAGTAAAAATTCCACCTACGACTATGGGATAAAGAGAAGTTCATTGTGCCCAAAGGTGTAATTGGTTGATAATCTTCAACCCAGATATATTATAATTACTATTATATTTTGAACTTTAATCACTCCTATACATATCTTCCTGATGAACTATGGAATGAGGTTCATGACATTGTACAGGAGACAGGGATCAAGACCATCCCCATGGAAAAGAAATGCAAAAAAGCAAAATGGCTGACTGGGGAAGCCTTACAAATAGTTGTGAAAAGAAGAGAAGCGAAAAGCAAAGGAGAAAAGGAAAGATATAAGCATCTGAATGCAGAATTCCAAACAAGAGCAAGAAGACATAAGACAGCCTTCCTCAGCGATCAATGCAAAGAAATAGAGGAAAAAAACAAAATGGGAAAGACTAGAGATCTCTTCAAGAAAATTAGAGATACCAAGGGAACATTTCATGCAAAGATGGGCTCGATAAAGGACAGAAATGGTATGGACCTAATAGAAGCAGAAGATATTAAGAAGAGATGGCAAGAATACACAGAAGAACTGTACAAAAAAGATCTTCACGACCCAGATAATAACGATGGTGTAATCACTCACCTAGAGCCAGACATCCTGGAATGTGAAGTCAAGTGGGCCTTAGAAAGCATCACTACAAACAAAGCTAGTGGAGGTGATGGGATTCTAGCTGAGCTATTTCAAATCCTGAAAGATGATGCTGTGAAAGTGCTGCACTCAATATGCCAGCAAATTTGGAAAACTCAGCAGTGGCCACAATACTGGAAAAGGTCAGTTTTCATTCCAATCCCAAAGAAAGGCAATGCCAAAAAATGCTCAAACTACCACACAATTGCACTCATCTCACATGCTAGTAAAGTAATGCTCAAAATTCTCCAAGCCAGGCTTCAGCAATATGTGAACCGTGAACTTCCTGATGTTCAAGCTGGTTTTAGAAAAGGCAGAGGAACCAGAGATCAAATTGCCAACATCTGCTGGATCATGGAAAAAGCAAGAGAGTTCCAGAAAAACATCTATTTCTGCTTTATTGACTATGCCAAAGCCTTTGACTGTGTGGATCACAAGAAACTGTGGAAAATTCTTCAAGAGATGGGAATACCAGACCACCTGATCTGCCTCTTGAGAAATCTGTATGCAGGTCAGGAAGCAACAGTTAGAACTGGACGTGGAACAACAGACTGGTTCCAAATAGGAAAAGGAGTATGTCAAGGTTGTATATTGTCACCCTGCTTATTTAACTTTGGAGAAGGAATTGGCACTCCACTCCACTACTCTTGCCTGGAAAATCCCATGGACGGAGGAGCCCGGTAGGCTGCAGCTCATGGGGTCGCTAGAGTTGGACACAACTAAGCGACTTCACTTTCACTTTTCACTTTCATGCACTGGAGAAGGAAATGGCAACCCACTCCAGTGTTCTTGCCTAGAGAATCCCAGGGACCGGGGAGCCTGTTGGGCTGCCATCTATGGGGTCCCACAGAGTTGGACACGACTGAAGCGACTTAGCAGCAGCAGTAGCAGTTATTTAACTTATATGCAGAGTACATCATGAGAAACGCGGGGCTGGAAGAAACACAAGCTGGAATCAAGATTGCCGGGAGAAATATCAATAACTTCAGATATGCAGATGACACCACCCTTATGGCAGAAAGTGAAGAGGAACTCAAAAGCCTCTTGATGAAAGTGAAAGTGGAGAGTGAAAAAGTTGGCTTAATGCTCAACATTCAGAAAACGAAGATCATGGCATCGGGTCCCATCACTTCATGGGAAATAGATGGGGAAACAGTGGAAACAATCTCAGACTTTATTTTTTGGGGCTCCAAAATCACTGCAGATGGTGACTGCAGCCATGAAATTAAAAGACGCTTACTCCTTGGAAAGAAAGTTATGACCAACCTAGATAGCATATTCAAAAGCAGAGATATTACTTTGCCAACAAAGATTCGTCTAGTCAAGGCTATGGTTTTTCCTGCGGTCATATATGGATGTGAGAGTTGGACTGTGAAGAAGGCTGAGCACCAAAGAATTGATGCTTTTGAATTGTGGTGTTGGAGAAGACTCTTGAGAATCCCTTGGACTCTAAGGAGATCCAACCAGTCCATTCTGAAGGAGATCAGCCCTGGGATTTCTTTGGAAGGAATGATGCTAAAGCTGAAACTCCAGTACTTTGGCCACCTCATGCGAAGAGTGGACTCATTGGAAAAGACTCTGATGCTGGGAGGGATTGGGGGCAGGAGGAGAAGGGGACGACAGAGGATGCGATGGCTGGATGTCATCACTGACTCGATGGACGTGAGTCTGAGTGAACTCTGGGAGTTGGTGATGGACAGGGAGGCCTGGCGTGCTGCGATTCATGGGGTCGCAAAGAGTGGGACACAACTGAGCGACTGAACTGAACTGAACTGAACTGATACATATCTTTCTGTTTTGGCAATACAAGGTGTTACAATAAAAGGGATTCCCTGGTGGCTCAGACGGTAAAGAGTGTGCCTGCAATGCAAGAGACCCAAGTACGACCCCTGGGTCAGGAAGATTCCCTGGAGAAGGAAATGGCCACCCATTCCAGTATTCTTGCCTGGAAAATCCCATGGACAGAGCAGCCTGGCAGGCTGCAGTCCAGGGTGTCACAAAGAGTCGGACATGACTGAGGGACTTCACTTTCTAATAAAAATCCATCTTTTTCATTAAAGCCATCCTAGTGGGTGTGAGGTGCTTGTATGTTGATGTTGAATGATGTTGAATGCTTTTTTCTTTTTTAATGTGATTACTGGCCATTAATGTATTTTCTTTGGAGAAACAGCTATTCAAATCACTTGTCCCCTTTTAAGTCGGGTTTTTTTTTTAATTGTTGAGTGTCTTAAGTTTTAAATATTTTAGATGTTACACCCATATCAGACACAGAAAACGCCACTATTTTTCCCCATTCTGTGTATTCTTTTCTCTTTCTTGAGAGTAACCTCTGAAGTAACTGATCTCATTTTTGATAAAGTGCAATTAATTGTTCTGTTGCTTATGATTTTCATGGCCTGAACCTTTGTTTAATCCAAGGTCATGAAGATGTACATTAAAGTTCTAAGGATTTTATATTTTGATCTTTTATATTTAGTCTTTGGTCCATTTTATATTAGTTTTTATATATGGTATAAGGAAGAAATTCTATGCATATATTTTTAATCCTTTTCAAATTGAGAAAGGGCTGTTATTCACTGGTCCTCTGAAAACTCAACTATTATAATACAAATGCAAAGGACTCCAACTCTTTTATTATAGTAAATTCAGGTTTAAACTCTCCTTTGAGCTCCAGATGTTTTCATGCAACTTCTTACTGACAACTTTAATTGGTAACTGAATGCTTTATGTACCTTTCAGTAAATGGTAAGACCACATTCTAGGAATACTGACAAACATAATGTGAATCAAACAACCTTCATAACAATCACCGTGCTCCATCACACCACCTACGTACTCACACTGGAAAGCAGATCCAGCCTCTGAACTGTCCCTACTTCCAATCTTACCTTCATATAGCCCATCCTCTCCAAAGAACCTGATCGACACTTTCAAACACACAACAAATCAAGTCACTTTACTCCGGGAAGCACTTCAATGGCTTCCCTGGAGAGTGATTTTGTCTCTGAGGGGAGAAGTGACAATGTCTGGAAATAATTTTGCTGTCACCATGATGTGGAGGTACTACCAGCATCTAGTGCCTAGACGCCAAGCATGCTAGTAAACACCCCACGACATAGGACAGCCCAACGAAGAATGATCTGACCCCAAATTTCAGTAATATCAAAGGTTGAGACCCCCTGAATATCACTTGGAAGACAATTCAGAATACTTACCATGGACTAGCAGGCTCTTCATGACCCCTGCCTACCTCTCAGGTCTCACCTCCTATTTAGTACACCTCTCAGTATTCTCAAGCCAGACATTCTATTTCTTTAAGATACAAAACTATCTTCTGCATCAAAATCTTTAAATCTTTTATCTGCTTTGCCTAGAGTACTCTCCACCCAGATTTTTGCCCGGTTGACTGTTCTTCATCACCAGGTCTTTGTTTGAGCATTACCTTCTCAGATTCAAGCCCTCCCAACCACAGCTGAAGACAGTATATATCAAATGGAGAGGGTATTATGAGGCAATCATAATAAAAACTGATGATAAAGAAAATGAAAGGATTATAGATCATATTTTATAACAGCAGATCCTGAAGAGCTGAAATATGTAGTGCATGCAGTCTTGTTGAGGCTGAGCAGTCTGGGATTGGCAATGCCACACATAAATGTTCACTCTTGGTTGGGAATTGCTGGGTAAACATGGCAGGATGTCAACAGGAGAGAAGACTGAGATTCCATCAGGATTTAAACCAGACGGAAGAGTCATGAGGAAGGTGGAGAAGGCACCTACAGAGTATGAAAGTTATGAAACAGAAGTCTCTGAGATGCATAGTGAAAGTAAAACGTACAGTAGAGAAACGTTCCATAAAAGTAAAGAAACATGGCATGTGGACAATGAGGTACTTCAGAGGCTCAGATTTTAAGGCAGTAATTCTCATTCATGATCATGTACAAATTACAGCTACTCCAGTGAGGATAAACATGTAATTAATAAAAATTCATGCAGCTAAAGAGATTTAAAAAACTCTGTTGGATGATAAAAGAGTCACCACATAAATATTTAATTCCCCAGTGACGACAGAAGATGGCATGAGAAGGCTTCAGATTTTGAGCTGAAGTTAATCAAGAAGATGTTACACAGGACTGAGAGTTCTCGTAAGTGAATTCATATCAGTTAACAGTGGTTGCCTGGACACTTGCTGTATTCAGACTGAATCTAAAGCTGGGTCAGGTTCAACAGGAAACAGTGAGCAATGGGAATGGAAGGAAGAGAAAGTGGTGACCCCTCTTCTGGGTTAAGATAAAGAGTATCTCAGCAGTTGAAAGGTTACAAAAAGTGTAACAGAAGGTTACAAAACACCTAGACTATAAGCCAGGGAGAGATGATAAGCAATATTACCTAAAAGAAAGCACAGTGAAGAACAAACGGAATGTTAACTCTCTTTCCAGATATAACAGTGATGATAAGCAGGAGCAGCAGTGGGAGACTATATGAAATAACTGATGGTGAATTGATCAGATTGAGGATGGGGGCTGACATGTATTCACTTAAGTAGGGGAGGTGAAATTTTTCAAGGAAATAGGTAAAAGAAAAGAGAGACTTCGAAGAAATCTATAACTCAGAGACTTCTCTGAGAATGAATTTTAATGTGAAGAATTAGGGCTCTTCCCTGTCTCAGTACCATGTGGTTGTGTCTGGTGATACTGGGGGAGATTATTCCCCTTCCACATCCTCCTCAAAGGGCAAAACAAAACATTGGTTTTTGTTTCATTGCAATAAATCATATCCCCTCAGGCAGCCTTACCCTCTAAATGAAAGCTGGATTTGCCACATAAGTTATCATTAAGTCCCAACACTGTTCTTATACTGTTTTTAAGTTGTTTTGTGTTGATTTCCAGTACATAAACAACACCAATGGAAAGACAGAGGATTTGATTATCAGTTAAAATGTCAGTTGAACTTAAAAATCAGTGGGTGGAAAAGCTCAAGAGTCACTTATAATTTTAAACTGAGCAGACAAAGCCAATTGAGTAAATGAAGTGTTGCTTTTAAACACTGCATTTATTTTGTTACCTAGGCTAAGGGAAATGTTATTATGGACGGTCCTTCCAAGACTGAAATCACAGTTGCTCATAATTTCAGCGTGTCTTCCTAACACACATGACCCACTTTAAAGGGAAGCTAGGCTGGATGCACTTAAGAGTATCTCACATCAATAACAAAAAGTCATAAAGGACCTTTTTGATTTTATTCACAGGTATGTGACCAGTTTCACATCACATGAAAGATTAATATTCTACCTGTACCTTGAGGACCATAATAGCAATGTCTTTGGTGAAATTCACTTGTGACATGAGTGGTATTATTTTTCCAGACATAAGTAGCTTTCATATAATGAAGTCACTTTTGATAGCGCAGGCTTTCCTTTGGTATTAGTTGTTTGCCAAGCTGTCCCTAAAGCTGAGTCAGATTCACGTATTTTTCTATCATACAGATGATTACTTCTGAACCCTTGGGAGTGCTGTCAGTGGCACTTTCTCCCATCCCCACACTTGATAGAGTCCTATGGAAGACTCATGCTTATTCAACCATAGAAAAAATATATTTGGCCATAATACAAGTTATATTTTCAACACCCAAGAGGCAAAAGAGGCATGTGTATCACTAATCATCTTTTTTCTGCATAATGTCCAAACACATAGCATTATTAAGATATATAGCTATAATTTTCCAAGAAATAAAGCATTAAGATAATGTGAAGAGATAAAACACTATAAAAACATTACTACAGGACAGAACGAAATATGACTTATGTTAGTAAGTTCTACATGACATTGCTTATCATTTTATTATTAAGCATCTCTTTAGAATGGATAGTATGCTAAGAGCCATGTGTCTCAATGGAACATTATACAAACATATATATATATACACACACACACACACACACATACATACATACACTTTATCTGGGAACTTATATGCAAAATAATATGAAAAGGCTATTTTAAAAATCCAACATATATTGGATTTACTCAACATATATAATAAAAATTCAACTTACTGAAGATTCACTTGAAACTCTGACTTCATCAAAATGAAAAAGCTAAAGACTTTACAAAAAAGATCAGAATCTCAATTTTATGCTTCAGTTAAAGATATCAAACATTAGGGAACTGTGAGTTTACTCCGAGTACTTAGTCTAAAGAATGTAATAGGCACTTTCTTGTATGTAAATATATAAATGTGTATCTTAGCAGTATAGCTAAAGATAAGTATCAGATAGAAATAGACTATTATAGACTTCTGAATTGTATTTTAAAGATCCATTTCCAAAGTTAATTAAGCACTATTTTCTGCTTATGACCCTACTTAGTGCAGTCTAATAATGATGTGATTGTGATAAGCACTGACATTTCAAAGGCTTACAATAACAGGCATGCATTTGTCACTCACAGTGTGTGGCCATGCAAGTCAGCTGTGGCTCTGCTCCCAGTCACAGTCATTCTGGGGCTCAGGCTGTAGGGCTGAAGGAGGGCCCCGATGTAGGACAATGTAGATCTATGGAAGAGAGAAATAAGGGTCGGTAAGGAAACTTCTGGCAAAAAAAAAAAAAAAACAAGACATCTATGTAGTGGTGAAATACTCCTCTCATGGGATGGAAGACTCCATAAGAAGGAAAATAAATCTGTGAAGAGTAAATCAAGCTACCCCAATACAGAAATATAATTTTTACTTGACACCCTAATTCGAACGAGAATGCAGGAGTTTTAAACAGAGAAGCTAAAATGGACAGATTTTAGCTGCTTCATTATTCTTAACCTTCTCTGGCCCATCTTCTAGGTTTTTAAGTTGTCATTATTTACTGCTTCTGCTTTCAATTAAATCCTTCATCTCTGTGTTTATGCTTTTCCTGATAAACTGCCTGCTTTCCCGCTTATGTCTTCAGGGTAGGGATTTTATTTCACTCTTCTTAACCTGACAAAGGTAACCAAAATTTCTCAGGAAAAAAGACCAGAGATGATCTTCTTGGTAAATAGGATGTTTTTATATACTCTGAACTTTGCACTTTTTAAAAGATCCACTTATGGAATTACTATGGAATATTTTTTCTGAAGCAAACATCCCATAACCTAGAGTTATGAATATCTCTATTTCTATGTCACTTGTAAGTTTACACAGACAAGCCATGGAGCTGACCTATTTTGTTGATCCCAATGAATAAATGTGCACAAGCAAAATTACAGCTCTATACAAACTGGATGAAAGCATTCCTTTATTTAAGAAAAGATTACTAATAGACATGGGAAAAAAAATGTGTCAAGTGTTGAATCCTGGCAGATATTTTACAATAGGGCAAATTAAGGAATATCAAAAACTAACAAGGAGTAAGATTAAGTGGTTTTTAGTTGTACATAACTAAATAGTATTTAGACCCATTTTTAAAATGACAAAATATAAAATGATTTAGCAAAGGACAGTGACTTTGCCCTGTTCCTACACAGTGTTTCCATCTGCCTGGTAGAGTGTGTGTTAGCAATGTCTGGTGACCAGCAAGGACTCTTATGGAGCACGGATCACTGTAACTCTTTCTGTACCTACTCCGTTCTGCGAAATCAGAAAGCCCAATTTTTTCTGTCCTTTAACGTATCTTGTTCACAACATAGAGAAACTATTACCTAACAAAATTATCTTCAGTGAGTGCATATCAGACCTCAGGTTGGGGAACTGAGATGGGTGGATATAAGACACTGCTGAATCCTTTATTATAGGTGTCAGGGTAATTGCCTCCTCTCCAAATTATCTGTAAGTATTAGGCACATCTCCCAGTGGGGAAATAAATGAATGGTCTCTCCAGTTCTGTTACACTCGTCATTTTTTCCTGTTTGCATAACCAGAATGCACTGGTTCATTAACTGGTACACATACACGGAGATCAAAGCGAGACCCAAGAAAGAGGCAAACCCCTCCAGATGGGGCAGGTGGAAGGAATAATAAACCACCAAGTTTACCCATAAGGCCTGCCTTGAGATTACAAGACGAGACCTCCACACATACCCCCACCCCCAGGCCTTTTAGTTTATACTCTGATTGGTCCAGTCATGTACACAGACCAGATGGTCTCGACCACACTTACTCTATCAAGGCTGTACCCTTGAAAACAGATCCTGTTGTAGAAATAGAGGACAGACTGTACATTCCAAGCATGGCAGCAGGTGAAGAGACCCCATTGCCTCAGTCTAGTTCAACGATCAACTGGCCACCACATACTCAGGACAACTTCCTCCAAAACTATGTTACTGACTTAAAAGAAGTAAGGCTCTTAAAAGAGCCTCTGCTTCCATCACGACCCTGAGTTATTATGTCAAGTCTCCCTTTAGCTTGAGGCCGTGACCATATCCACTCTTTTTTCTTAAATTTTCGTCTCCACTCAATAACGTAATTTAAAGTTTATTTCGATTCCTATTGTGCACGGGCACATGTCTGTACACAAGGGATGAAACATGAAAGTCTGCAACACCCCTGAGCTTCATCCTCTGAGGACTGAGTATGGAAAGAGGGTCAAGAATGGTAGCAAGAGTATTTCTACTATTGTCTGATTCAAATTTCTGGAAGTTTGCTCTGACTAGGGTGAAAATGGGCATGAGCATGGGAAATACTTCACCAAAGAACAGAAGACTGAATGGTCTTAACCCTGTTTATTTAACTTATATTCAGAGTACATCATGAGAAACGCTGGACTGGAAGAAACACAAGCTGGAATTAAGACTGCCGGGAGAAATACCAATAACCTCAGATATGCAGATATGCCACCCTTATGGCAGAAAGTGAAGAGGAACTAAAAAGCCTCTTGATGAAAGTGAAAGTGGAGAGTGAAAAAGTTGGCTTAAAGCTCAACATTCAGAAAACGAAGATCATGGCATCCGGTCCCATCACTTCATGGGAAATAGATGGGGAAACAGTGGAAACAGTGTCAGACTTTATTTTTCTGGGCTCCAGAATCACTGCAGATGGTGATTGCAGCCATGAAATTAAGAGACGCTTACTCCTTAGAAGGAAAGTTATGATCAACCTAGATAGCATATTGAAAAGCAGAGACATTACTTTGCCAACAAAGGTCCGTCTAGTCAAGGCTATGGTTTTTCCTGTGGTCATGTATGGATGTGAGAGTTGGACTGTGAAGAAGGCTGAGCACCGAAGAATTGATGCTTTCAAGCTGTGGTGTTGGAGAAGACTCTTGAGAGTCCCTTGGACTGCAAGGAGATCCAAACCAGTCCATTCTGAAGGAGATCAGCCCTGGGATTTCTTTGGAAGGAATGATGCTAAAGCTGAAACTCCAGTACTTTGGCCACCTCATGCGAAGAGTGGACTCATTGGAAAAGACTCTGATGCTGGGAGGGATTGGGGGCAGGAGGAGAAGGGGACGACAGAGGATGAGATGGCTGGATGGCATCACTGACTCGATGGACGTGAGTCTCAGTGAACTCCGGGAGTCGGTGTTGGACAGGGAGGCCTGGCGTGCTGCTATTCATGGGGTCGCAAAGAGTTGGACACGACTGAGCGACTGATCTGATCTGAACAGATTTACTTCTACACAACTATTTTTATCCCTCCTATTGTTTTGAATCCAGCAGCATTCTCCTAGGACTGTTGGTTCAAATTCCTAAGCTAATTTACTCATTAGTCTCATAAATGCTACAATCATTGTGCTCTGCCCCATTGCTTCATACTCCACACCCAGTCTCATCTCCACTTCTTTCTCTGGAAATCAATTCTCATCCCTGATTTCCTCACTTCAAATATGGATAGAAGTGTCCACATCTATATTTCCCCATTTATTGTGATACCACCTCATATTTTTATATAATTCCTGGAGGTGCCTTATCTACCAACATATTTTCTGTCTCCCCTATAGTAACTGAGTATTTCTGATACTTTCTGTGTCTGTATGATAATGCCTACAGAAGCTGAAATAACAATTTAGTTATCACTGTGCAAGTCAACTCAGGAAAACACCCTCTGAGTAAAGTCACCACCAGAAGTTCCCCCCTGAAACCCTGAGATATTGGGAGACTCAATTACATGTAGCATCTTCTGACCACTGGGTGAAGGTGGTCTAACTTGATTAGAACATGTGGGAATGAGCAAAGCAAATTAATACATTGGGCACATATTAATTGAACAACACATGTATAAAATCAACAGAAAGTGGAATGGCAATAGTTTTTAAGCAAGTGTCAGTCATAAATCCCGTGTTATCAAAACCAAGATGACCAAGGTAAATTACTTATGTGCATTTTAACCAATACCTCTGCTGTTTTACTTAACAATTGTTTAGGAATAACAGTGAATTATAACTATTACTGCTTCTATTAATGATGATGATAGCAAATGTTAATATGGTGCTTTGCTCTTTTTCCAGGCCCTGCTCTGAGTTCTTTATATACATTATGACATTTAATCCTCTCAACAACCTTACTTTCATTTTACAGAGAGGAAATTTAGAATAACAAGGCTGAAAACTTGCCTACGACCACAAATCCAGCCATAAGGCTGGAATGGAAACTTACAGCCAGGTTCTAGAACCCATACTTTGAGCCACCATGACACAACGCCTCTCTTACTAGTTTGCCTCCTAATTGTGGAAACGAGTGTCTGTGGTGCTCAACTGTCACTGCAGAAGTCAGCAAGGACTACCCTGAAAAGCACAGACCTGGCCCCTTCATTGTAACAGTCTTCACTTAGTTGCATGCTTGTTGAGAGGCTGGTGTGGAACACTAAGTAAGGATGGTGATAAATTCACACAGGCATCATGTAAATTTAACCATCCCCAGAAAAGAGGGAGAGCAAGTATTACACAAGCAACTGTCATTCATCTCACCTGAATATACCTTCATATAGTTCACTGGAAATAAAACAAATATCACTGCTTAGTGGACACTAGCTATAATTTGAAACTTCTTAGTAATACATACTAAATTAACATATTTGGCAGAAAAAGTGACCAGTCTGGTATTGAGACATTTGCAGGCTTGCTTATGAGGTCTTCTGAGAAAGTAACAAGTAAAAATGTACTTAAATCAATATAAGTCAACACAAAACCATGATTGTATGCCTCAGAATTATGAAAGAACTGAACATAATTGAATTTTGGCTATTACCTTTTTTTTTTAATGAAAATTACTACATTTACTAAGAGAAATATTCAGTTATTAACAATAAAACTACAGTTATCAATATAACATGGAATTCGTTAGACATTTATTGGACCCACAAATCAATAGAAGAGGTGATTCCATTCTATCTCAAATACCAAGAGAAAAACAGTTTTCTTTTTTATTCTTTAGTAAAGTGGGAGGGGTTTTTTTGTTATTAACACAAAGGAAAAAAATTTCCCCATCTTTGCTTTTATTATTTGAAGCTTAGGGTCTTGCTATGTAATTTTAGACCTTTCTTGGACTTCAGAATTCTTAAAATAATGTTTTTTCAAAACCTGGTCTGGTATGCCAAATCATTTATTTCTGTTTTGTTTTTCCTTTTGGGATTCTCATCTGCTTCTCGAATCTCTCCCTCTCTTCCTTCTGTCTTGCCAATCCTCTCCTCCTTCCTGTCTCTTCCTCTCTCCTCTCTCTTTCCCTTGATTCTGCTCTTTCTCTTCTGGATCTCTCCTCAAAACACTGGATCTCAAAGGACACCTATCTCTTGATGATCCTTCTCCAACTTCCCTTTTCATTTTAAATAGTTAACATGCCCTTTCCGTCATGCCCTCACCATCACACATCACCCTGCAAGTGATCAGTTTTCCTCTTGGAACATTCCACTTTTACTAGTGCTCTGTGCATCCTTCCAGAGTTTAACTGTTTTCCACCCTTTTAAATTTTCAAAAACATATATCTCTATATTTTTCATAAATCATAGCTCTGTTGTGGTGAAGGGGCTTGCAAGATCCAATGAAGCTATGAGCCATGCCTTGCAAGGCCACCCAAGATGGACGGGTCATACTGAAAAATTCTGACAATACATGGTTCACTGGAGATAGGATGGCAAACCACTCCAGTATTTTTGCTATGAGAACTCCATGAACAGCATGAAAAAGCAAAAAGACATGACACTGGTAGATGGGCCCCCCAGGTTGGAAGGTCTCCAATATGTTACTGGAGAAGAGCAGAAGGCAATTACAAATAACTCCAGAAAGAATGAAGTGGTTGGGCCAAAGTGGAAACAATGTTCAGTTGCGGATGTGTCTGGTGGTGAAAGTAAAATCTGACACTGTAAAGAACAGTACTGCATAGGAGTCTGGAATGTTAAGACCATGAATCAAGGTAAATTGGAAATGGTCCAACAGGAGATGGCAAGAGCAAACATGGAAATCTTTGGAATCAGTGAATAAAATGGTCAGGAACGGGCGAATTTAATTCAGATGATCATTATACCTACTACTGTGGACAAGAACCCTTTCGAAGAAATGGAGTAGCCCTCAACATCAACAAGAGAGTCAGAAATGCAGTACATGGGTACAATCTCAAAAATGACAGAATGGTCTTGGTTCATTTCCATTCAACATTACAGTAATCCAAGTCTGTGCCCCAACCACTAATGCTAAAGAAGCTGAAATTGGCAAGTTCCATATTGACTTACAAAACTTTCTAGAACTAACACGAAATAAAAATGTCCTTTTCATCACAGAGGATTGGAATTTAAAAGTAGGAAGTCAAGAGATACCTGGAATAACAGGCAAGTTTGGCCTTGAAGTACAAAAATGAAGCAGGGCAAAGGCTAACAGAATTTTGTCTAGAGCACACACTAGTCATATCAAATACTTTTTCCCAACAACATAAGTGATGACTCTACACATGGACAATACCAAATGACCAGATGGTCAATACCAAAATCAAATTAATTATAATATTCTTTGCAGCTGAAGATGGAGAATCTCTATACAGTCTGCAAAAACAGGACCTTAAGCTGACTGTCGCTTAGATCATGACCTCCTTATGGAAAAATTCAGGTTTAAATTGAAGAAAGTAGGAAAAACTACTAGTCCATTCAGTTATGATCTAAATCAAATCCCTTATGATTATACAGTGGAGGTGATGAATAGATTCAAGGGATTAGATCTGGTAGAAGGAGTGCTTAAAGAACTATGGATGAAGATTCATAACACTTTACAGGAGGTGGAGATCAAAACCATTTCAATAAAAAAGAAGTGTAGGAAAGCAAAGTGGTTGTCTAAGGAGCCCTTACAAATAGCTGAGGAAAGAAAAGAAGTGAAAAGCAAAGGAAAAAGGGAAAAATATATCCAACTGAATGCAGAGTTACACAGAATAGCAAGGAGAGAAAAGAAGGCCTTCTGAAATGAAAAATGCAAAGAAATAGAGGAAAACTGTAGAATGGGAACAACTAGACATCTTTTCAAGAAAACTGGAGCCTCAAGGGAACATTTCATACAAGGATGGGCATGAAAAATGACAGAAACAGTAAGGACCTAACAGAAGCAGAAAGGATTAAGACATGGCAAGAATACACTGAAGAACTGTACCCAAAAAAAAAAAGTTCTTAATGACCTGAATAACCATGATGGTATGGTCACTCACCTAGAACCAGACATTCTGGAAATCAAGTGGGTCTTAGAATATTATTCAAACAAAGCTTGTGGAGGTGACAGAATTCCAGCAGAGCTATTTAAAATCCTAAATAATGATAAAGTTAATGTGCTGCACTCAGTATGTTAGCAAATTTGGAAAACTCAGCAGGACGGGAAAAGGTCAGTTTTCATTCCAATTCCAAAGGACAATGTCAAAGAATGTTCCAACTACCGTACAACTGCACTCATTTCACATGCTAGAGATTATGCTCAGTATCCTTCAAGCCATGCTTCAGCAGCACATGAACCAAGAACTACCAGATGTATAAGCTTGGTTTAGAAAGGCAGGGGAACCACAGATCCAATTGCCAACATTTGCTGGATCATGGAAAAAGCAAAAGAATTCCAGAAAAACATCTCTTTCTGCTTTATTGACTACACTAAAGCCTTTGTGTGGAAACACAACAAACTGTGGAAAATTCTCAAAAAAGATGGGATACTGGGCCATGTTCCCTGTCTACCGAGAAACCTGTATGCAGGTCAAGAAGCAACAGTTAGTATCAGGCATGGAGCAATGAACTAGTTCAAAATTAGGAAAGGAGTACCACAAGGCTGTATACAGTCACCTTGCTTATTTAACAAACATGCAGAGTACATCATGTGACATCCTGGGTTGGATGAATCACAAGCTAGAATCAAGACTGGGCAGGAGAAATATTAACCACCTCAGATATGCAGATGATAGCGTTTTAATCACAAAGTGAAGAGGAACTAAAGAGTTTCTTGATGAGGGTGAAAGAGGAAGAGCAAAAAAGCTGGCTTAAAATTCAACAACAACAACAAACTAAGATCATGGCATCAGATCCTATCACTTCATGGCAAACACAAGGGGGAAAAGTAGAAACAGTAACAGATTTTCTTTTCTTGGGCTCCAAAATCACTGCAGATGGTGACTGCAGCCATGAAATTAAAAGACACTTGCTCCTTGGAAGGAAAGCTACGATCAACCTAGACAGTGCAATAAAAGGCAGAGACATCACTTTGCTGACAAAGGTCCATATAGTCAAAGCTATGGTTTTTCCATTAGTCATGTATGGATGTGAGAGTTGGATCATAAAGAAGGCTGAGTGTTGAAAAATTGAAGCTTTTCGAATTGTGGTGCTGAAGAAGGCTCTTGAGAGTCCCTTGGACAGCAGAGAGATCAAACCAGTCAATCCTACAGGAATTCAACCCTGAAAATTAATTGGAAGGACTATCACTGAAGCTGAAGCTCCACTACTTTGGCCATCTGATGCAAGGAGCCAATTCATTGGAAAAGACCCTGATGCTGGGAAAGACTGAAGGTAAAAGAAGAAGGGGGTGACAGAGGCTGAGATGCTTAGACAGCATCACCAATTCAATGGATATGAATTCGAGCAAACTCTGGGAGATAGTGGAAGACAGAGGAGCTTCGTGTGTTACAGTCCATAAGGTTGCAAAGACTTGCAAGGACTCAGGAATGCAAGGACTTTGTGATTAGACCTGAGTTCGATCCCTGGGTGGGGAAGATCCCCTGGATAGGGAATGGCAGCCCACTCCAGTATTCTTGCCTGGAGAATTCCATGGACAGAGGAGTTTTGGGGCCCAGGGGGATACAGTCCATAGGTTGCGAACAGCTGGACACAACTGAGCAACACACACACACAGTGATTTAACAACAAATACTTTTCTAAAAATATAAAGAAATAAACTGAAATATCCTGGACCTTGTTCTTTGCACCTTTGAAACACCAACTTCTCTCACTTTCCAAGTCTTCTGGAGGGAACTTTGCAAGGTTAATTTGCTTGCATCGTGTCTTCCCCTGCATCCCAGGGTAGGTTCCCAATTTACCCTGACAGGTAAATTAATATTTATCCTACTTTTCACCTTTAAAGTTTTCTACTGTCATATTTTTCTCCATAACTTTGTATGTGGCGTGTGTGTGCTCGGTAGCGGAGTCATGTCTAACTCTTTGCTACCCTGTGGACTGTATCCTGCAAGTCTCCTCTGTCCATGGAATTTTCTAGGCAAGAATACTGGAGCAGGTTGCCATATCCTACTCCAAAGCATCTTCCGGACCCAGGGATCAAACTTGCATCTCCTGCATTGGCAGGCGTATTCTTTACTACTGAGCCTCCTGGGAAGCCACTCATCTATGGAGAGTGATATATAGTTGAGTCTCATATTCTGCCACTTCAGTGCAGACCCAGAAGGAAAAGCAGCTAAATCAGTATAACTTTATTTGACACATTCCTTCCCTTGCCCTTCCTAGCTGAATTCCTCAATACAAGGACAATTCAACTGGAATCCCTAAATTCACTTTGATCATTTCAGAGTTAACTTTCTAGCTCCTCAAAATTCCTTTCATTGCATTATTTAAAACAATAATTTTTTTTCAAAATTTTTAAACTCAATTTTCATGTACATAAAATAATTCTGGATTTTATAATAAGATCAAGAGCAGAGAGCACAGATGTCATTACAAGGCACTATAATATTTTTAATATACAAAAATTTGATTTTGTTTTCCAAATTTTGCATTACCAAAAACAACAGAATTTTCAAGAGGAAATATTATTAGAGTGTTGATGTCTAACTGTACTGACTGCAGGGCAGTGAGGTTGTGTTCTGAATAGTAATTTAGCAATGCTAGGTTGGGCAGACATGGGGCCAAGCAGCAAACCACATGACCTGCTTTAGGTTCTAGCCAACTGTGTCAGTAACTAATTGCAACAAGGCGCTTACCCCTTCTAGAATTCATCTTCCCTGTCAGTAATCTGATGCAATGGTCTGGGAGATCTAACATGCTATACTTGGCCTACTATTCAAACGGCTTCTCTCAGGATTCACTGTGACACTGTAATATCATGTTGCTCCTCTTTACTTTAGCTAGTTAAACTGAATGTGCATTTTCTATAAAACTTTGAAGGTAAATAATTTTATACGGATCTATTAAAAAGGTTTTATAAGATACTTGAGATAAAAATGTATCTGGAGCACAGATATATTAACAGCAGTTTGGGGAAAACCACAGGAAAACAATCGATAAAGGAGATAGTTCATAAGTAGTCTCAACAGAAAAAAATTACATTAGGAACATTTCAAGAATTTTTTGTAATAGGCAGTTTTTCTGATTTTTATCCATCTTGGCTGGAATAAAACAGAATTTTTCCTTCAATTCCAAGGTCTCTGAACCATTCTTCTGGTCTCTTCTATGTTTGTTTATATATGCAAAACAACTGGTGAGCACTATCCTGACTGTGAGAAGGGCATGGTAACCCACTCCAGTAATCATGCCTAGAAAACCCGATGGACAGAGGAGCCTGGTGGGCTACAGTCCATGAGGGTCACAAAGAGTCGGACAGTGAAGCAACTGAGCAAGCAAGCAAGCAACCTGACCTTAACTTATTCATATTTAATGTTTTAATTTATTTTTGTCTTCTCTGAATTTCTTCCCATGTGTCCTTTTCTCTTAGGGCAAATGATTTCAAGGAAATGACTGCACATGATGTTTCAGACACTGCTGGACCTCAGCTGTATATACCAGTACTGCTTCCAAACTGCTTCAAACTGACTCTGACCCAGTGTATTTGCAAAACTGTGCCTGGGGTGTTACTTTCTGCAATCCTCGGGTTCCCACAGTAAACAAATACGCAAAGAAGTTTGTTGTAATGGTGGAAAGATGTTATTCCCATATAGCAGAGTAGCATAATTCTAGGAAGCCTTTCTTTCAAATTATAACTTACTAGACAATTAATTTAATTAATATATAAACAATTAGGTTTAGTAAGTCCTCATCCAAAGGAATAGAGTAATATGAACATGACTGCAACAACTAGATCCAATGCAATCGAGCCAGTAAGGTGCGCCTTGGGAAAAGCCAGGCCCTGCAGGCAACTTTCCTGTTGGGTAAACAAACTGGGAACCACTGAGGGATCTTCACACACCTGAGGAGTCTGTACATCAGTAAACTGTCTGAGACCAGGTCACTGTACAGGAGAGTGGTTACCTTACGGTCACTAGGGAGGGTCTTGAATCCTTGTTCTGCACAGCACTGAAGTCTGATTTTTATTTGGCATTCACTTATTGACTGACAATGGCCTGAATCATATATCTACTTTCCTGTTAGGTGTAATCTTAGGAAAACAATGGTATACCTGCCTCACTGTTCTATTCCCAGCGCCCAGAACACAGAGGATGTTCAAAAATGGCTTATCGAATTTGTATCAGAATAAACTTAGTAAGGAGGAGTAAGTTAGTGTAATATTCACATCAATCTTAGACTACCAAAACTGTCAATGTATTGTCTTAAAAAAACAGGAACTGTGGTCAATTCATCTATAAAAGCTCAACATATGCTTGCATAGTGGCTTCTAATTATAAGACACTTAACCAGCCCTGGTTTTAATTAGTTAATGAGTTCATTAATATATAGCTGTCTTTGGTGAGGGCTATTATTACTTCAGTTTACAAGTGTGTCAATATTTATTTTAATATAAAAATAATTAGGGATGTGGTATAAGATAAAACTGTTTTTTAAAAGTTTATAACATATACTGGCAGTTGAAATGGAGAGGAGTTTACATAAATGAAAAAGTCTAATGCTAAGGATTTGACCTTGGGAAACCGAAAGATAAAAGTATCAACCAGTACAAATTTTCACTATTTTGTAATGACTAAAATGGCAAATGACTAAAAAATATAGGTCACACTAAGAGAGTCAAAAGAAGAACTGTACAAAAAGATCTTCATGACCCATATAATCACGATGGTGTGATCACTCACCTAGAGCCAAACATCCTGGAATGTGAAGTAAAGTGGGCCTTAGAAAGCATCACTACAAACAAAGCTAGTGGAGGTGATGGAATTCCAGTTGAGCTATTTCAAATCCTGAAAAATGATACTGTGTAAGTGCTGCACTCAATATGACAGCAAATTTGGAAAACTCAGCAGTGGCCACAGGACTGGAAAAGGTCAGTTTTCATTCCAATCCCAAAGAAAGGCAATGCCAAAGAATGCTCAAACTACCGCACAATTGTACTCATCTCACACGCTAGTAAAGTAATGCTCAAAATTCTCCAAGCCAGGCTTCAGCAATATGTGAACCATGAACTTCCTGATGTTCAAGCTGGTTGTAGAAAAGGCAGAGGAACCAGAGATCAAATTGCCAACATCCGCTGGATCATGGAAAAAGCAAGAGAGTTCCAGAAAAACATCTATTTCTGCTTTATTGACTATGCTGCCAAAGCCTTTGACTGTGTGGATCACAAGAAACTGTGGAAAATTCTTCAAAAGATGGGAACACCAGACCACCTGGCCTGCCTCTTGAGAAACCTATATGCAGGTCAGGAAGCAACAGTTAGGACTGGACATGGAACAACAGACTGGTTCCAAATAGGAAAAGGAGTATGTCAAGGCTGTATATTGTCACCCTGTTTATTTAACTTATATGCAGAGTACATCATGAGAAATGCTGGGTTGGAAGAAGCACAAGCTGGAATCAAGATTGCCAGGAGAAATATCAATCACCTCAGATATGCAGATGACACCACCCTTATGGCAGAAAGTAAAGAGGAACTAAAAAGCCTCTTGATGAAGGTGAAAGAGGAGAGTGAAAAAGTTGTCTTGAAACTCAACATTCAGAAAACAAAGATCATGGCATTTGGTCCTATCACTTCATGGGAAATAGATGGGGAAACAGTGGAAACAGTCTCAGACTTTCTTTTGGGGGGCTCCAAAATCACTGTAGATGGTGACTGCAGCCATGAAATTAAAAGACGCTTACTCCTTGGAAGAAAAGTTATGACCAACCTAGATAGCATATTGAAAAGCAGAGACATTACTTTGCCAACAAAGGTCCATCTAGTCAAGGCTATGGTTTTTCCAGTGATCATGTATGGATGTGAGAGTTGGACTGTGAAGAAAGCTAAGTGCCGAAGAATTGATGCTTTTGAACTGTGGTATTGGAGAAGACTCTTGAGATTCCCTTGGATTGCAAGGAGATCCAACCAGTCCATTCTGAAGGAGATCAGCCCTGGGAGTTCTTTGGAAGGAATGATGTTAAAGCTGAAACTCCAGTACTTTGGCCACCTCATGCGAAGAGTGGACTCATTGGAAAAGACTCTGATGCTGGGAGGGATTGGGGGCAGGAGAAGGGGACGACAGAGGATGAGATGGCTGGATGGCATCACTGACTCGATGGACGTGATTCTGAGTGAACTCCAGGAGTTGGTGATGGACAGGGAGGCCTGGCATGCTGGGATTCATGGGGTTGCAAAGAGTCGGACACGACTGAGCAACTGAACTGAACTGAAGAGAGTCAGGTAAGTTGGATAAAACAATTGCTTTTCAAATTTTGAAATTCTCATAAGCCACCTCTTGGACTAAGTATCACTACAAACTGTGTGGCTTCTGTGATGCTCATTCTGTTTCTTTTTAGAAATCAGCATGTCAGTACTCAAAATGAGGAACTGGACACATCAAGAAAAACTCTTCTTACTTAGGTGCATATAACCTTCTAGGGGTACACAATAATTTTACATTTGTCATCCTGTTTTTCTAAGCGTCCATAAAATAATATTTTCTCAAAAATTATAAGTAACTTTCTAAATCTATTATAATTTTGGCTTTTCCAATGCAGAAATATCTTTGATCACACGATCCCTGACAATTCATCACTATGCCTATTTTTGGCTATTTTTCTTTTAAAAGCATTTGACAGCAAGTCTATCAACTTAGGATTTTACATATTACAAAAGAGTAATATTTTATTTTATTTTATTTTTTTTTCTGGGCAACACAATCTTTAATTAAATTTTTTTTTCTAATTTTATTTTATTTTTAATCTTTACATAATTGTATTAGTTTTGCCAAATATCAAAATGAATCCGCCACAGGTATACATGTGTTCCCCATATACCAACCCTCTGGGCCGTCCAGTGCACCAGCCCCAAGCATCCAGCATCGTGCATCCAACCTGGACTGGCAACTCGTTTCCTACATGATATTTTACATGTTTCAATGCCATTCTCCCAAATCTTCCCACCCTCTCCCTCTCCCACAGAGTCTTAAAAATGTATACATTTCCACTCTTACTGAACCAAAAATGACATACCAACTTTCAAAGTAAGACAGTTTGTTTATTTAAGTCCAGCTGGAATTATTTTTGACTTGTGATACGTTGTCAGTGGTGTAAAATAAAAATGTTGATTTGATATCCTTTCATTTATGTTTTAAGTTTCCTTGTGGCATATGTCAAGTTTCCCTCAAAATGTGGCTAGGCCTAAAATCATTGCTTTTTCAGCCTTACTTGGAATATAAAAAGCTGCTTTATGAGTTGCAAATCAGTAAAACATACATATTTCTCCAAGAGTCTTCAGTAAGTCAGAGAAATGTTTAAGCAAGGTAAACTCTTTGAAGATGTGTTAGAAAAAGCAATGAGTGGCAGCCTGTGAACACACATTGAGTAGTAAAATATTTATTATCTTGCTGGTATAGCTGCTGTCAAAAAAAAATAGGATGACAAATGTAAAAATAAAACACATATAAATGAAAATCTACATTTTTATCATTTGTTTCCTGTTAGCAAACTCACAAAAAAATTTCCCTTTTTTTCTATAAAGACAACAGAAACAAAAGTAAAATGAGTTCAGAAATATGTTGTGAGACTACTTTGACAAAACCTGGGATTACTGCCCTTAAAATATTTCCGGTGACAACTGAGCCAAAAAGCAGTAACAAACTAATAAGCCTTTTGTTTGGTCCTTTTTATAGTATCTTTTTACAATGTAACAACTATACAGAGGTTATAGAGACAGAAGTGTTTTCCACAATATCTTGACAACTCTATTTTCTGACTTCCACTATTTGGATGTGGAAGTATGATCAGTTATAATTTTTAAAAATTTTAATGTAATAATTTTAATGACAATGCAAAAACAAGGAAGAGATTGAAGCAATTATTAAATATTGGGCAGGGGTATATTCCAAAGTGGTATAACTCCATATTGAAGCGTTTCCTGCCCTGTACTAAATTTTTTCCCCAAAAAATGAAAGCTTTAATAAATGCAATATTATGATGTGTTTAATGAAGATAATAGATAATATACTTTCTAGCATCTCTGAAGTTCAACTTTCATTTTCCGTAAAGTGGCAATAGTAGATGATGACATCTTTTTAGAAATTCTTTCTTTTAAAAAAAAGTTAACCTCAAACATTTTAGGAAATTTTACTCACTGTGGTACCCAATATCCTGAAAGCCACTTTCAGGAGAAAACACCTTTCACAGTGTTTCAGTTCACAACAATCCCTTTGCTTCCCTTTGTCTCACTTCTCACTTGCACTGTGTAAAATGTGGCCATGGATTCTGTCCCAGTTGAATGGATGGGATTTGGCACCTGTCTCAGGTTAGGTTCCCAGGAAGTAGACTCTGAGACAGAGATTAGCACGTGGGAAGGGAGGAAGAAATGGCTGGACAAAGGATGACCCTTATCCATGATGCAGTCCCAGCAGAGGACTTGGCGTGGAGACTGGCATGGCCTCAGAGTTTTTCTGAGCTGGAGATAAGAGGGCCAGGGTTTAATATCCCCTCACTGATCAGGCATTGGTTGTGGACTGCCCTGAAAGGCAGCACAACTCTGGGCAAGGTAGTGTTCTTCAGGATCTCCAAAAAAAAAGTTGAAGCTAAGGCTATCCTTTGCAACCCTCTCAACAACCAGGAAGAAAACTGTGTGGTGCATCACAATTACATAAGAATTGTGGGGGGGAGGGGGGAGAAGAATCCCAGGTAAATCTGAAGTTGTTCTCTAGGAATTAAGTATTAAAGACCAGTTCTGTCAATCTAGGTAACTATATCAAATATTCCTCCCTAATATTTATTATGGGCTTCCCTGGTGGCTCAGAAGGTAAAAAATCCTCCTGCAATGTGGGAGACCTGGGTTTGATCCCTGGGTTGGGAAGATCCCCTGGAGGACGGCATGGCAACCCACTTCAGTATTCTGGCTTGGAGAAACCCCATGGATAGAGGAGCCTGGTGGGCTACAGTCCATAGTGTCACAAAGAGTCAGACACAACTGAGTGACTAAATGAAAGTGAAAGTTGCTCAGTCGTGTCCAACTCTTTGTGACCCCATGGACTATACAGTCCATGGAATTCTCCAGGACAGAATACTGGAGTGAGTAGCCTTTCCTTTCTTCAGGGGATCTCCCCAACCCAGGGATCAAACCCAGGTCTCCTGCATTGCAGGTGGATTCTTTTCCAGCTAAGGCACCAGGGAAGCTCAAGAATACTGGAGTGGGCAGCCTATCCCTTCTCCAGCGGATCTTCCCAACCCAAGAATTGAACCAGGGTCTCCTATACTGCAGGTGGATTCTTTACCAGCTGAGCTACCAGGGAAGCCCAAAAAGGGTGTGCTGCCTCCCCATCCAGGAATCAAACCCCAGTCTCCCACGTGACAGGTGGGGATACTCACCACTATACTAATGAGGATGGTAAGCACACACATTATTTATTATATTCAGTCAATATGAATTTGGAAGGTTCTGGCCAGAAGTATAAATATAGCCATGTGAAGGACATTGAAAAGTTGAATGAGCTTAAATACAAAGGGTCTATATTTTTAAACAAGGAACTAAAAACATTGACCAATACATGCTACATACTCAAACACATACTTGTAGAATGAATATGTAAATAATTAAAAGGATTAAATCTAAATCAAACTTGTGCCCTGTTTAGGAATATTTCAGGTGAGCCAAATTAAATAATAATTTACATTATTAGTTGTTGTTCATTCATTAAGTCGTGTCTGACTCTTTATGACCCTAGGGACTGTAGCATGCCAGGCTTCCCTGTCCTTCACTATCTCCCGGAGTCTGCTCAGATTCATGTCCATTGAGTCAATGATGCTACCTAACCATCTTATCCTCTGACGCCCCACGGCCCCTTCTTTTGCCTTTGATCTTTCCCAGCATTACAGCGTTTTCCAATGAGTTGGCTATTACATTATAGCCAATATGTATAAAATTTGGGTATAATAACTAGGTTTATTTTTATTAACTACAAATGGCCAAAACATCTGAGTAACTACTAATGTGTGATAATGTACATTAAATCAAATGACTTTTTCTTTGCCCTTCAAAATTGTTAAAGCAGAGATTCCAAGGCCTAACTAAATAGGCTTCCAAAGTAGCTTCTAATTTTCTATTTTCAAGGAATTCTTCCTTTTGACATTTATGGTTTATACGTCTTTACACTGATAGACTCCTTCATAAGGTCTATCAGCTGTTATTTGTCACGCTTTTATCCAGAGACTTCATGGATAATTCTTTGCAGATTTTTTTATACCCTTAATGAGCCCACAAGCAGGCTCTGTAAAAAAATTAAAATGTACACATCAGATGTGGTGTCTCTATAAAAGGCAACATTGCAGGGTGAGGAATCAAGCATTCAGGTATTAAATAAGTAGAAATAGCTGTACATAAAGTTGTTAACTGCAAGAAGTTCTGCATTTCTAAAGGCCTTAAGAAAAGAATGTCTTATTTATTACAATAAACTGTCAGTTGATTCTTTCAAAAGCAGCATATACAAATTACCCATTCTAAATACTGTGAAAATCTTTGCTGAATAATCTTATAAATCATGTATACTTGTGTTTGCAGAGGAAATGTTTTTTTTAAAAAAGCTCCTGGTGTTGGTGTTCAACAAAAGATTTATTTCAAAGAACACAAATCAAAATGTTTATTTCTACTGCTGTTATATAAAAACACACATCATGCTGTTTCAGGGAAAACATGACTTTTCCATATTTCTAATAACAATATTTTTATTTTGCACAGTCTGTCATTTTTATAGAAAATGTACATAGTACTTTTTATAGAAAAGTACTATTAACAATGATTTCTAGATTTCATGTTTAATATGTTTTTAAGTGGCAGAGAAAAAACTAATTATTCTAATGTAGTGAAAAAAATTAACAGTATTTCAGAGAAGTATGACTTCTAGAATGGCAATGTAAGAAGCTCTTTTGGCATCCAGCAAATGAAAAAAAAAATTCATTCAAGAAAATTTACTAAATCTTGGTAAGGATAAGAACAGTGAGAGTCTACGGCATGTAAATCATGAGCCACTTCCTCCCCAAATCAGCTTAGCTTTATACAAACCCATGGCAAATATGGTCAAGAAATGGGGTCTCCTCTTCCCCAGCTTCCACTCAAGGATTAGAAAACATAACCATCTTTTCCCATATCCTTCCAGCAATGGGTTGTTGAGTCTAAACTCTAAGCATGTACAGCTTAAAGGAGGCTTGCCAGTGGTAAAGAACCTGCCTGCCAATGCAGGAGAAGCAGGTTCAACCCCTAGGTCAGAAAGATCCTCTGGTGACCACTCCAGTATTCTTGCTTGGAGAATTCCAGGGACAGAAGAGCCTGGTGGGCTACAGTCCATGGGGTTAGAGAGTAGGACAACACGGAGCAAGCATGCAGAGCTTAAAGGACAAGGGCTCCTTGCACATCCCAGTCCCTACACAGAAGGCAGAAGTTCTATCCCCAGTCACGACACACCTAGAATATCCGATACCTAGTTGCCCTTTTCCCACATCTTTTCAGACAAGTTGAAAAGATGGTAAGACAGCACTCCTTTTTGAGCCTAAGGGGTGCTTTTAAAAACAATGTCAGTTTTGGCGGTAAGAATTTAAGTTGAGAGAGGCTGATAGCTCCATCAGATCAACAAGCTCACAGAGGCCACCTAGTTTACGTACGAGAGAAAATCAGGGACAGAGGCAGCTAAGAGGACTCATCTCAGGATCAGAACAAACCTCAAAGGCTAGTCTCAGAGTCTGCCCATCCAAAGTGGTCTGAATTTAATGGATCAGACTGTGGAACAGCTTATCCCCAGCTTACTGTCAAAAACAACAGAGCAGTCAGCAGGCAATTAGTAAAAACTAAGAGCTGTGTCTAACACCAATAGATTTCAAGAGTTTAACAGAGATAAGAGAAAGACTCAATGGCAGCCCTGCTAAAATCACTTCATCTCAGAGTGACTGAGTGAATGTTCAAGACTAAAGTTTCCTGCATGCATCCTTGTGAATTCGATGAGGACGCTCCTCTGACTGGATGGAACTGCATACTGTACGAGCTCAGAGAAACGGGCAGTTAACTGCCAGTTTGTTTAACCTTGTGACAGTTCATCCTAATAAAGGTACTTAGTAATCTGCAACAGATACTGGAGGTTCCCATCAACTTCCGGATCTATTTACCTAATAGCCAGCTCTTCTCCACTTGAGCTCCCATGATCTTTTATCTCACTCTCCTCAATTCAGTAAGACTATTCTGCTTTGCACGAGTTTACTGTTCTTAAGCTACAGTACAAAACTTCTTCCAGGAAGAAATTTAAAATGATCAAAAGATTTCCTTTTAACTGTTTCCCTTATCTCAGGGACCACAGTCCCATTCTGTTTATTGTACACTGGGGAAACACAGTTGCTTTATACATTTTTCTAATTGTTTAGGATAGCAAGGACTGTCTCCTGAGAAACCTATATGCCAAAGAATCAACAGTTAGGACTGGACATAGAACAACTGACTGGTCCAAAACCAGGAAAGGAATATGACAAGGCTATATACTGTCACCCTGTTTATTTAACATATATGCAGAGTACATCATGTGAGATGCCCAGCTGGATGAAACACAAGCCAGAATCAAGACTGCCAGGAGAAATAACAACCTCAGGTATGCAGATAATGCCACTCTAGTAGCAGAAATTGAAAAGGAACTAAAAGGCCTCTTGATAAGAATGAAAGAGAAGAACGAAAATGCTGGTTTGAAACTCGCTTTAAAAAAAAAAAAAAAAACTAAGATTATGGCATCCAGTACCATCACTTCATGGCAAATAGAAGGGGAAAAAGTGAAACAGTGCAGATTTTATTTTCTTATGCTCCAAAATCACTGTGGACGGTGACTGTAGCCATGAAATTAAGATGCTTGCTCCTTGGAAGGAAAGCTATGACAAACCTAGACAGTGTATTAGTAAAGCAGAGATATCACTTTGCCAACAAAGATCTGTCTAGTCAAAGCTATGATTTTTCAATAGTCATGTACTGATGTGAGAGTTGGACCATAAAGAAGGTTGAGTGCCAAAGAACTGATACTTTCAAACTATGGTATTGGAGAAGACTCTTGAGAGTCCCCTGGACTGTGAGATCAAACCAGTCAATCCTACAGAAAAGCAACTGCAAATATTCATTGGAAGGACTGATGCTGAAGCTGAAACTCCAATACTTTGGCCACCTGATATGAAGAGCCAACTCACTGGAAAAGACCCTGATGCTGGGGAAGATTGAAGGCAAAAGGAGAAGTGGGTAACAGAGGATGAGATGGTTAGACAGCATCATGATTCAATGGACATGAATTTCAGCAAACTCCGGGAGATAGTGGATGACAGGGAAGCCTGGCGTGCTACAGTCCATGAGGATGCAAAGAGTCAGGACATGACTTAGCAACTGAACAACAGCAGGGACTAGTAAGATCCCACTTACTCCATGTTTGAATGTGTATTTTCAGAAATAAGCTTCTCAAAGAGCAACGTGGGTATGATATATTCTAAGAACAGGGTATTGCCCTTCAAGGTGCATTATATACTCCTTGAAACTAACGCCATTAAATAGGTCTGTGTTTCCCAAACAGGTAGAATAGATTTGTCTTGAAACTAAAAAGCAGAATTAGAATGGACCTTTCAATTTCTTTGCTAGTGATTCTCTTGGGAAATCTGTTCTCCCTGTCCCTGAAATGTGAGACTCTCCTGGAATAGATATCGGGCTCTCACGGATGTGTTGCACTTTTACTAGAACAACACAAAGAGTCCCACTGAACTTCTGTTTCTCTGATTCAGGTTAGACTTTTGTTCACGTGATCTAGAACTTTTCTTCCAATGCAGATCAAGAATTAAATAGACTTGCTATGGAGTTCACTTCTAGTAAAACCAAATCAACCAGTCAACACCACTGTATGAATCAGACTATTCTAACTGCTGTGTTGACTCTGCTATACTTTATGATAACTGCACAACCTGATGTATGGCTTGGTAGTGTAGGATGGAAAATAAGAATTTTCAGTTATCTGTGCTGGGAAATTTTAACATTTGGGAAGAAACACAGAGAGATTTAGTTCTGTAAAAAACAGTTACAGACAGACAAGTAATTTAACTGTCAACAGAAAATTTTTAAATTTTTTAAAAGAGACTATAGAACATATGCTTTTGCAGGCACAGAGTTGATGTTACTTCATAGACAAGATACAAATCTTTTTAAAAATCAAGAGTAAAAGAAACACTGGGAGGAGACATTTTCAAAACAGAATTAGTTATCAGAATACCTTAATAATCCAATGACTCAGGAATTAGAGAAGAAAAGAATAAATTAGGAAGAAGAGAATAAATCCAAAAGGAAAACAGATTTTATAAAACAGTGCTATCCTGGAAGCTAAGTAAAAAGCACAAATAACATATCTAACCTAAATCCTTTAACAGTTAAATATACAATATTTTAAATTCATTGCTTCAATATTTTCATTTGCTTTCTTAGGCATTAGGTAAAAACTTTAGAAATATATGAGGTTCTGAAGTATATGGAGAAATTACACAGTAGAAATTGTATTTATACTTTTAAAGTAAAATGTATCCCAAAGTTTTAAATAAAAGTATTTTGAAATTTTTGAATAGATACAGTCACTTCCAAGTGAAAAAGTTCTCAAAAATGCAACACATTCTGACAGAAAATAAAATGGTACTAAATAAAATGGGATGATAATATCTGTTACCCTAATGGTGAGTGAAACAGAGTATTCAGATGTTCTTTTCACAGACGTTAACAATCCTTCAGCCTTGGCATAATGTCCCTAGACATATATTTTCATCTTTCATTGTCTTGTGTAGTATTTCATATCTTGGCTTTCCTCTGATTGCTAACAAACTACTTTGAGTTGACAGTACACGTTCTGATCTTCCAAATAAAGATTATCTCTTTCTAGCTCACATAAACTCTATACAGTAATTCAGTATATAAAGGCAATACCACTCTAAAGTTCAAGGAAATTTAATAGCTTTTTAATTCCTGTAAATAAATCCATAAATGCATTTTTGTAAGCACAGTTAATGTTTACAATATGCACTGTAAGATCGTAATTACCCTCCATCATTTTTGGCAGAAATAGTTCAATGCATTTTTGATATTTTATTTATCTTTGTGTGGGCAGCAGAATGGTATCAGTCCCCAGCCTCATCAGCAGAACAATGTAACTAGAATAAAAGTAGGGCCAGGGTCAGAGAGCAAGCATGCACAGAAGCTAAAATGTGCCCTCTAAACCTACAGCATTTGGCCACAGGTTCCTGTCAAGTAGGTTTTCTTGTTTTGCTTTGAGGTGTTTTTAATCCTAAACTTTGAGAATCCTCGTCTTGGGGTTTTACACTTTACCCCAGTATCTCTAAACAAAATCATATGGTTTCACACTGTAGGCAAGAAATAATTCAATGCCAGATCAAATTGTTCTGTATGGCTGTTAATTCCAGATTCATGATGTTCCTCAGTTAGATCACATAAATCTCCAAGTGACTTCTGAACACGAAAGCCTAGATTTAAGAGGTACCGCCTGTCCAGATAGTCTGTGCTGTACTGCTGGGGCCCCAAGACATTCTGGAGTTTGAAGGCAATTATTTTGTTAACCAAGAACCCAAGCTTATGGTTTTATATTTCAAAAGTCTCAGAGGCAGACAGCTTAATATATTTGTTTTGTATTTATTACTTGTGATGTATTCAGTAAAATTATACATTAATATCCATATTCACCTTCACATAAAAAATAGAAAATCAATAATTTGACATCTGTAACCTGGATATCAAATAATATATACATGATATATAAAGTTTTTGAGAGATTTTAACTTCTTGAAATTTCTAAAATGTGGTTATTCAAATAAAAAAGAATGTGCTTTCAAGACTACTTTAGATAAGTATATTTTTTAGACTGAAAACTTGAACTTCTTGGGATGATAAGCATCCCATATTATTTTGAGTTGTGATAACTACAAAACAGCAGATTCAGTCAATCCATATGTATGAGCATTTTTAAAAGATGTTATCCTTTGAGAGAATAGACATTATCAAAATTGAGCAAATAAATGTTCATCAGAAGGCACGGAGTGTTACAGCAGGAAAGGAACTGAGAAACTGAAGCCCTTGGCGAGACAGACCACTTTCCCACCTCCACACCACTCTCCTTCCTAACATATATTTTCTTTCAAGCTCTGTCCACCTAAGACACATCACATTTTTCAAACATGCAAACCAAAAATATTTACTGAAAATTATCTGGTCTTGTCCAAGATACTTAAAATACAGAGCAAGTAAAATAAACGGAGCCACTCTCCCTAAGAGTTTCATAAGGAAAATGGCGATAATTTTTAAGTATTTGCAATTACAGACTGTGTTAGGTGATACAATGGAAAAGAATACACTGTGAGATCTCAGTTGAGATCAGAAAGATGAACTTCTCATCAGAAAGATGAGAAGTCAAACAGGTAAAGAGGTGAAACTAAGTTCTGTGAAGAGCCTGATGCACAGGCAAGCACAGTGCAGTGAAGGGACTAAAAAGGAGCAATAACAGCTGGAAAACACTGACTAATGGGAAGACCAGTATGAGATGATGAACAGCCATGGTCTTAGCAAAAAGCAGAAAGAAGCCAACAAAGAATTTAAAGTGTTGACGTTATATCATCAGATTTGCATTTTATCAAATATAGGGACCAGACTTCAGACAGGGAGGAGTGGCTCTCAAGTAGGTGAGTTAGAGGACTTAGGCCATGTTCTGGGCAAAAGATTTTAGTTGGGTGCAGACCTAATGGCAGGAATGGAGGCGAGAGAAGAAATTTAAAAAATACTCTATTTGGAAGAAAATTCATCAGGTCTTAGTGATGACTAACTGGGAATGAGTTAGAGGGAGATGTCAAAGAAGGGCCCTATGACTTTTTATTCTGCAACCAGATGGATAATGGCTCCATCTACTGAAAATCAGAATCCAGAAATTTATGGGATAAATTACAAAATCCTGTTAAAAAAGGTTCAATTTGAGGTACATCTGTAGCATCCCAGTAGAAATAGCAAATATGCAGTTAAGCATACATGTCTATATAACAAAAGAAAGATTTACACAGAAAATAAAAATCAGGGACACATCACTACAAAAATGGGAGATATGAAATGAAGCCACGAAGATAAATGAAATTACTTGAGTAAGAAACTGAGTAAGAAGAGAATGAAAATTCCCACACTGAATGGCAAGGAAAACAAATATGAACAGGCAGTGAGACTCAACGAAGAGTGGCCAGGCAAACAGAAAGAAATAGAAGCCTGTGGTAAAAAATAAGTGAACGTCTGATGTTTTAAAAAGGAATAGGAAGTGACTGTGTCAAATTTTGCTGAGAAGGAATAACTGAATTTGAAATTTATCCACAGAACTTAAAGTCACAGAAGTCTACAAAAACTTTTTTTTTAGTTTTTCTGAAACTGATGGAATTAAATTTATTTATTTATTATTATTGTATTGGTTTTGCCATACATCAACATGAATCCGCCACGGGTGTACACATGTTCCCAATCCTGAACCCCCCTCCCACCTCCCTCCCCATACCATCCCTCTGGGTCATCCCAGTGTATTAAATTAAAAAAAAAAAACAAATTGTACTAATTAAAGGATCTAGTATGGAAATGGAGAAATGGACATACAGCATATTCAGTGGCTTTACATTTTCAGAGAAGGTTAGAATGATAGGTGGTGAAACAAACTGACTGAACAAATATCTGTTTTGTTCTTAATTCATAACCTGTACAAGACTGAGAATGTATACATGTCAATTCACACAACTAAGGTTCCAAAAATGAAGACACAGAAAAATGAAGTGATAATTAACAGCATCAGGTACCTGACAGATGGGAGAGCTTATCCAAGTTATCTCCTGATACAGAGTCCCAAATTTTCTCCTCCACATAGCTTTTCCTGTCTTTTATGATCTCAAGAAACATATTTGTCTTAAAAGTTATTTTTAGGGCATTTATTTTCTACACTAAGAGTTCTCTTTTTTTCAGGATCCCTTTAAACTCTTAAAAAAAAAAAAAAATCACTGAGTGTCCCAAAGAGCATCTGTTTATAGGCATAGTATCTATCAATACTAACCATATAGATTAAAAGATTAAGAAATATTAAAGTATGTTATGTATTTATTTCTAAATAATAATAAACACATTACATGTTAAGATTAATATATTTTCAGTAAAAATGATTATACTTTCAAAAAGTCATTTAGTAAGAAGAGTGGCATTGATGTTTATTTTTGCAAAAGTCTGGTTTAATAGAACACAGCTATTTTTCTCATATCTGCTCCTGAATTCAATTTATCAATATGTGGTTTAGGTTGATGTATATGAAGAAAATCAGAGGCATTTTCAAATTATTGTGTATATGCTTCTTCGATGCAACAGCATATCTCAACAACAGCTATTTTCTTAAAGGTAAATTTCTATGTAGGATCTGAATGCATTTCAATAAATGTTTTATTCCCTGAACCTTAAAATCCATTGATCTACCTTGCATTTTGTATGGACTTTTTACCCATGCATGATTTCATAACATCATGCATTAGTTGAGAATTACTAGTAATTAAGTTACAAAATAATTGAAAAAGTCTATGTGTTAATAGTACCACCAATTTCATTACAAAAATCTTTGCATATTGGGAAGCTGTCAAGCTCAAGGTGATACACACAAGCCTTCCTAAATTCTAATTTTTACCTGAAAGCTTGAATTTTATCATTGACAATAAATACTGACAGTAGTTTTCCTTGAAGTGACACACTCACTTTGTTCATTCTGAGAAAACATCTCCCAAATGCCCAAATCTGAATAATCAAAGTATGTCAGACATTCTTTAAAGTTAAATGATTCTTCCATTTTAAAGAGTAGCTATTTTAGTTCTGAAAGAACTGTGTAAGTGGTTTTTCCTACTGTACTTTGGTATGCAAAGGGAGCACTTTATATGTACCTCTTATTTTGTTACACAGAATATTAAAAAGAATCAAGGCTTAATAACACATCATTTGTTCTGCTTCATCAAGGACATTAAGTAAAAACTGCATTGCTTTTTTTTCTTATAAGAGCATGACAGTGAAGAATGTAATGACCAGCAGGTCAGACTGGGGCCATTGCCAGGTTTCTGCCATGGACTCAGCATTTTTACCCACCACTGCTTTAGTCCCAACGACGTTCACGTTAACACAATCAAAAAGGCAAATATCTTATTTCATTAGAAAAACAGTTCTGACCTTTTAAATTCCTCTAAAACTGTCCCAAGTTCCCAGCAATCTGTGGATCACAGAAAGAACTATTGGCAGGCAAAACTAATACAATATTGTAAAGTTTAAAAATAAAATAAAATTTAAAAAAATTTATTCTAATGCATTTTAACCACATCTATATTTTTATTTACCTTTTTATATAAATCTGTTCTTCATAAGACTAACCCATTTTTCTTTTCTTTAAAATATTTGGGGTTTTTTTTCTATTATCTTTTCTAGCATACTCTTCTCAAAATATTCAAGAAACCACTGACTAGACATACTTGAATTATTTTAGCAAATTTTTACATTCCAAAGTCAGTCTCCATGACAGCAAATTACTCAAAGCCTGATGTTCTGAATAGATACCATTTATATAAGAAATATTTGCTTCATTTAACTCCTTTCTGTCAATTTGCTTCTTTTTACATAGTCAGTTCATTTCCATTTATCTCTGTGAGAGCTCAATTGTCTTTGATGACTCAACATTAAAAAATTCAAAAAAGAGAAAATACGTGTCATTCATTTTGGCAAATTATAAGAAGTATGTGATGAAAATGAAGACTATTTCCTAGTGAGATGTTTTTCAAATGCCAAGTGTCAAATATAAATATGTTGCTGTTGTACTGGGAAAGCAGAGACCCCAGTTTTCTGCCTTGGGGGAAAGTGGAAGTGGCTTTGTCCCCAAAGATGAAAGCAGTAAGGACATGATTCTTAGAGGGATCGAGAGTAGGCCGTCAACAGATCTCTTCTCATGCCCACAATTTATATCTGTCACTTTCCTTCAAGTAATGGAAGCTCCATTACTAAATTACTAAGAACCAATTCATAATAAAGTCCATAAGGAGCAGTATAAACACAACGCTGCAGAGATGGAGTAGAAGGGAGGATGAGGGAGGGCAAGTGTGAAGGCAATATTTCTAACTAGGTTTTCAACAGTCTGTAGGATTTCAACTGATTGCAGAAATTGTGAAGGTATCTCAAATATAAAGGGCACAAAGGAAAAATAACATACGAGGTGTAAACAACACAGATCTGTGGCATAGCACAGGAAATTATGATCACTATCTTGCTTCTTTTAACCTATAACAAAATATAAACTGCAAAAACACTGAACCACTATGTTGTACAACCAAAACTAATATTGTAAATCATCTATACATCAATAAAATTAATTAAAATAGGTAAGGGTTAAGGTGTGCTTGAGAATTGGCAGCAATCTAGGTAAGGTAGAGCCAATCTAAAAAGCTTTCAGATGTTCAAGCTGCATTTAGAAAAGGAAGAGGAATTAAGAAATCAAATTGTCAACATCCACTGGATCATAGAAAATGCGAGAGAATTCAATAAAAATATCTACTTCTGTCTCACTAACTATGCTTAAAGCCTTTGACTGCCTGGATCATAATAAACCGCAGAAAATTCAGAGAGAGAAGACCAGACCACCTTACTGCCTACTGAGAAACCTGTATGCAGGTCAAGAAGCAACAGTTAGAACTGGACATGAAACAACAGACTGCTTCAAAATTGGGAAAATAATACGTTAAGACTGTATATTGTCACCTTGCTTATTTAGCTTACATACATTATACATCATGCAAAATGCTGGCTGGATAAAGCACAAGCTGGAAGCATCAATCAATAACTTTGGATATGCAGATGACACCACCCTTATGGCAGAAAGTGAAAAGGAATTAAAAAGCCTCTTGATGAAGACCAAAAAGGAGAGTGAAAAAGTTGGGTTAAAACTCAACATTCAAAAAACTTAAGATCAAGGCATCTGGTCCCTTCACTTCATGGCAAATGGACGGGGAAACAGTGGAAACAGTGACAAACTATTTTCTTGGGCTCCAAAATCACTGCGGACAGTGACTGCAGCCATGAAATTAAAAGATGCTTGCTCCTTGGAAGGAAAGCTATGACAAACATAGACAGCATATTAAAAAGTAGAGACATTCTTTGCTGACAAAGGTCCATATAGTCAAGGCTATGGTTTTTCCAGTAGTCATGTACAGATGTGAGAGCTGGACCATAAAGAAGGCTCTGCACTGAAGAATTCATGCTTGTGAACTGTGGTGTTGAAGAAGACTCTTGAGAGTCCCTTGGACTTCAAGGAGATCCAACCAGTCCATTCTAAAGGACATTCTAAAGGAGATCAGTCCTGGGTGTTCACTGGAAGGAATGATGCTGAAGCTGAAACTCCAATACTTTACTTTGGCCACCTGACGTGAAGAACTGACTCACTGGAAAAGACCCTGATGCTGGCAAAGACTGAAGGCAGGAGGAGAAGGTGGCAACAGAGGATGAGATGCTTGGATGGCATCACTGATTCAATGGACATGAGTTTGAGCAAATGGGGAAACTTCGTATGCTGCGGTTCTTGGGGTGCAAAGAGTTGGACATGACTGAGTCACTAAACAACAACAACATCTACAGAGTAAATAAAACCTCCTTAACCTCAGAGATATGTGTTACAATTTAGGTTATCTTCACTCTATTTTTCCATGTATCTGTTTTACATCTATAGAAACAAGATTAGGATCCCCAACTCTCCTACTGTAAAGTTAACTGTCGGAATCAATTTGTATATTCACAAGTATTTTAGAGCTATGAACTAACGGAATCTGTATATTTTAATTTATATGTGTTTATGTACATATACGGGAGAAGGCAATGGCACTCCACTCCAGTACTCTTGCCTGGAAAATCCCATGGACAGAGGAGCCTGGGAGGCTACAGTCCATGGGGTCGCTAATAGTCGGACACGACTGAGCGACTTCACTTTTTCAGTTTCATGCATTGGAGAAGGAAATGGCAACCTATTCCAGTGTTCTTGCCTGGAGAATCCCAGGGACAGAGGAGCCTGGTAGGCTGCCGTCTATGGGGTCGCACAGAGTCGGACACGACTGAAGCGACTTAGCAGCAGCAGCAGCAGCAGCAGCAGCATGTATATATACATATATATGCACATATTTATACATGTATCAGTTCAGTTCAGTTGCTCAGTCGTGTCCGACTCTTTGTGACCCCATGAATTGCAGCACACCAGGCCTCCCTGTCCATCACCAACTCCCGGAGTTCACTCAAACTCACGTCCATCGAGTCAGTGATGCCATCCAGCCATCTCATCCTCTGTCGTCCCCTTCTCCTCCTGCCCCCAATCCCTCCCAGCATCAGAGTCTTTTCCAATGAGTCAACTCTTCGCATGAGGTGGCCAAAGTACTGGAGTTTCAGCTTTAGTATCATTCCTTCCAAAGAACACCCAGGACTGATCTCCTTTAGGATGGACTGGTTGGATCTCCTTGCAGCCCAAGGGACTCTCAAGAGTCTTCTCCAACACCACAGCTTGAAAGCATCAATTCTTCGGCGCTAAGCTTTCTTCACAGTCCAACTCTCACATCCATACATGACCACAGGAAAAACCATAGCCTTGACTAGACGGACCTTTGTTGGCAAAGTAATGTCTCTGCTTTTCAATATGCTATCTAGGTTGGTCGTAACTTTCCTTCCAAGGAGTAAGTGTCTTTTAATTTCATGGCTGTAATCACCATCTGCAGTGATTTTGGAGCCCCAAAAAATAAGTGTAACTTATTACTACATCTGGTTAGAGAGAAGACAAGAAAAATATAGATGCTGTAGAAACTTACTTCATTAAATAAATAAAAAGATGATAGAAACCTTATCCAAGGTGGTACCAGAAGTAAACTAAACACAGGAATGCATTATGATAAAATTCTTTTCCTAAATACAGTAGTACTTCATTGAAATATGTAGCTTTAAAATTCAGCAAATTATACAGAAATGTAAAACAGAACCTTATATTTAATAATCAAGATTGATACAAGCTTGTGGAAAATAGGGCAAGTTATCTGTAATACTATACAATGAATCTTACATATCAGGTAGTAGATAATATAAAATTTTTGTAGTAATTTTACTAATTGTACTCAATATTTCTATTGGAGTTACATGTTTTATTAAGTACTTATTAGTTCATTTTACATAAAGATTTAATTTTAGATTCATAACATAATACAAATAAGAAAAACCACTCACCAAATAGCTAGTAAAAGGCAACCAAAAAGTGTTTGTATAACTTCAATTAGTTCACTTTAACATTTCATTTTAACTCTTAATTTGACATATATAAATACATAAAAGTGACCAGAACTTTTAAATAAAAAAAATTAGAAACAAAAGTAGAGTATGTAGTCTATATCTCATGGAAAAAACTATTTAAGTTGAAAGGCTTAAGCTTTCACATTTTACTGCACCAAGATGCATGTTTTGATTTTAGTTTACAGTATTTTATCAAATCTAAATTAAGCTACTTTGGTGATTTTCAGGCTTAAGGGTTTATAAAATGAATTTTGGATTTGCATGTAACAACATGATTAGAAGTGCTTTTGTAGCTAATTTTAAAATATTAACATAAAAACAATAACAAATTAAGTTGTACTTCTAAAGAGTAATTTCCAGGAAATAATTACCGACAATTTTTCTTCTTCTGGCACCAGTCATGTAACTCCTTAGAAGATAAAATCCTTTCTCATTCTTTAAGGGGTCACAATGACCCACCACTCATTAAGTTGTAGGTACAGACAACTTTGGTGAACTTTATGTACAATTCCAATATATCATTTCTCTTAAACATAGCAACTGGTGCAGAACAGAATGGGTCAGATGACCTGGGAAGATACTGGGCCACACCTAGTGGAAGTTCTTGGATTTTTTCATCCTTTAGTAGCCAAGTCGTGTTCGACTCTTCACAACCCCATGGACTGTAGCACGCCAGTCTTTCCTGTCCCTCACCTCCCAGTGTTTGCCCAAGTTCATGTCCATTCAATCGCTGATGCCATCCAACCATCTCATCCCCTGTTGCTCTCTTTCCCTTTTGCCTTCAATCTTCCCAGCATCAAAGTGTTATCCAATGAGTCAGCTTAGCTTAGATACTTTCCTTAAGATAGTAATCTTACTAGCTAGATGACTTGTATTCTGTCTTACCAAATGTGTGACTGAGCTTCTGATTAAAAAACTGATGATTAGGCTACTTGAAAGGACTGACCAAATATGTAGTTCTACCAGATCAATGAGCATAACTGTGTAACTCTAGATATGGGAAGAAGTAACGAGAGAGAGCCATTTCCTGGACCATAACAGACCAGTAAAACAGGGTGTCCAGATGCTTTGGGCTACTGTTAACAGTAACAGCACACTCAGTGGCCTATTAGTGAAGATGCCAAAACTGAAAAAGAGCATTCCTAGTGCACCGTTGGACATACTGGTCTTGTAAAGGCTCCCAAACCCTGGTTAAAATTAGGACCAAAAGAGAAGGAATTGAAAAATAAAAATGGTGCCCAACATCCAGTCCCATAAGAATCAAGTCATTACCCACTGCAGCCACTGACCTACAATACACCCGACAAGGAATTCGTAGTGAGATATGGATGAACTGCTCTGTGCTCTAAGAAAACTGGCAAGAGTAGCCCACAGGAGGTATTTCCAGGAGAAACATTTTATGAACCTGGATTCTTGCATGTTCCCGTATTCATAAAAGTACTAAAATCATTAACTAAGGTACCTCAGAACAGAGGTAACCTTCTACCAAATGCATGCTTGAATGACACATATGCCATCATCTAAATCACATATATACTGGCCTTCCCCTTCAGCTCTTCAAAACCATTCTCAAAGTTCTGAGACTGTCTCCTGGGTTATAATCCTTGAGTTGGCTCAAATATAATTTTCCATTTCTTTCTTAGACTGATTCATTTTTTTCTGTTGACAATATTTATATGTAAATTATTACATACTATGTATATACCTGTGTGTATAAAGGCATGAACAACTACTGACACAAGAAATAGTGTCAATAAATTTCAGATGCATGAAATGAAAAAAAAAAAAATCCAGATTCAAAAGGGTATGTATATTATGATTTTATTTTTATGGCATTTTGAAAAGGGTAAAACTATAGGGATAGAAAACAAATCAGTGTTAGCCAAGGCCTACAGATTCAGGGAGTGGGTATTTACTACAAAGAGGCCCAGGGGGACATTTTGTGGTGATTTAAGTACCCTATAACTTGATTATGGAGGCTGCTATATGATTATGTACCTGTTAAAAGTCATAGACCTGTATACCAAAAAGCGTTAATATATGCATATTTGAGTATAACATACTAATGTATATTATATATCACATATGATATACATTATAATTATACTTGAAAATTATATTTTTATAAATCTGACTTAGAAAAAGCAAAAGAGTTCCAGAAAAACATCTACTTCTGCTTTATTGACTATGCCAAAGCCTTTGACTGTATGGATCACAATAACTGTGGAAAATTCTTCAAGAGATGGGAATACCAGACCACCTGACCTGCCTCTTGAGAAATCTGTATGCAGGTCAAGAAGCAACAGTTAGAACTGGAAATGGAACAACAGACCGCTTCAAAACTGGAAAGGAGTACATCAAGGCTGTATACTGTCACCCTGATTATTAAACTTATATGCAGAGTACATCATGCAAAATGCCAGGCTGGATGAAGAACAAGCTGGAATCAAGATTGCCGGGAGAAATATCAATAACCTCAGATATTCAGATGACAACACCCCTATGTCAGAAAGCAAAGACGAACTAAAAAGCCTCTTGATGGAGGTGAAATAGGAGAGTAAAAAAGCTGGCTAAAAACTCAACATTTAAAAAACTAAGATCATGGCATCCAGTTCCATCACTTCATGGCAAATAGATGGGGAAACAATGGAAAGACAGACAGACTTTATTTGGGGGGGCTCCAAAATCACTGCAGATGGTGACTGCAGCCAGGAAATTTAAAGATGCTTGCTCCTTGGAAGAAAAGCTATGACCAACCTAGAGAGCATATTAAAAAGCAGAGACATTACTTTGCCAACAAAGGTTCATCTAGTCAAAGCTATGGTTTTTCCAGTAGTCATGTATGGATGTGAGAGTTAGACCATAAAGAAAGCTGATCGCTAAAGAATTGATGCTTTTGAACTGTGGTGTTGGAGAAGACTCTTGAGAGTCCCTTGGACTGAAAGGAGATCAAACCCATCAATCCTAAAGGAAATCAACCCTGAATATTCATCAGAAGGACTGATGCTGAAAGCTCCAATACTTTGGCCACCTGGTGTGAAGAATCGACTCATTGGAAAAGACCCTGATGCTGGAAAAGATTGATGGCAGATGGAAAAGGAGACGACAGAGGATGAGAATGGTTGGAAAGCTTCACTGATGCAATGGACTTGAGTCTGAGCCAACTCTGGGAGTTGGTGATGGACAGCAAAGCCTGGCGTGCTACAGTCCATGGGGTTGCAAAGAGTCGGACATGACTGAGCCACTGATCTGAACTCTGACTAGAAAACTGTTCTATGATTCAATACATAAAATTATCACTAAATATCTTCAGAGAGAAGAAATTTAAAGGTGAGTAATTTCCATATTTTAATCAAAGTAAAGCCTTAACATCAATGGGACTACATATCTTATAAATGAAAAACATCTCTTATGGAAAGGCAATCAGAACATTCACCCACCTATCTGGGTCTTTTAAATAAAATAGATCCTTCCCATGAAAGAGTTAAAAGAATTTCTATAAGAGTTCATCCCATCAAGAAGGAACAGAAAAGGTATAGAAAATGTGCCAATATTGTTTAAGAATTCCAAAGAAAATGATACTATTTAATAATTACCAGTAAGTTGTTTCACGCTGACCATTTCAAGCACTCTCAAAGAAATAAAAATATCCACAGATAGATGTATGACTGTCTGATAAATGATGTGACATTTCATCATTGCTTCTGCTGAAAGTCTCAAGATACTATTTTTCTAGTTTTATTTGTTAGTCCTGTTGAGTATGTGAATGTTGTTTGTGTTATTGAGAGACTATATTTTATAACTTAAGAAAAATGGAAGTAACCTCAGATTTTGGTATATCGTATGGTAGTTGCATTTCATTCTATTCCTGTATACTAAATTAATCATACTCTGAACTAGCCCTCCTAGGATTGGTTTATATAACATTGCTGATCTTCTCTTGCTCCTGCTCATCAATAATTTGCGTTTGTGGGCACAAAGCTGTTTCAAGATTTTGGCTCCCACAGCTCTACATTTAGCTTCCTTACACAAATTGCTAGGTAAACAAAACATCAGGGATGAGCCAAATAAATACTACATTCACCCCAATCCTTCAGACATTCCATTCAATAAATTTCAAACAGTTTTCTCTTGGATCCTTTAACTAAATTTCATCAGAGTGTACTTAAATGTTTTCAAACATACCAGTTCAACTTGTGACACATTTTACTTCCGCCACACTATTGGCATTGTTCAATAAAAACACATGCACTCGAAAATTAGGACGTATTTTCCTCTGGGAAGCATATTCTATTTTCATTTTTAACCACTTATGAGACTATGCTAGTGTCTATAATTGAGAATTCTCACTTGTATGAAGCAGACATGAGAGTTAGAAACCATCGCAAGTTATGGGAAGCCAGCAACTGCAATCAAAGTCTGACGATGTAGTTTAGGTTTTACTACAATAACAGAAGAACTTTAAGGATTTTCCAACAACAGTTTTAAATTTATACATCACTGAAACCTATGCCAGATAGGCCCTTGAAAAAATAGGTAATAAAATTATTAGGAGTATGTACATTCAGGTTATGGTTATCCACTGTAGTGGAGAATGCACGTATCTTAAACCTGCCTCCAGTCAAAAGTAACTGGAGCAAATCCAGGTATCTAAAATTATCTAGAATTCTCCTCACTCCTCATATCACTGTGGTGCAACCTTCTACACTAGAATTCTCACCAGAAGTTAAAATTGCATTCTTTACTCAGGAAAATTATAATATAGGTCTTTCTAGTGGTGGAAGGAAGGAAGGAAAGAAGGGTAGGAGACAGGGGGCTGACCTAGGGCTCACACAATTCTAAGACAGCATCACATTTATTCACTACAACTTAAATTTAATATTCATATCTAGAAAATAGGACTCTTTAAAGAATTGAGGTGAAAACCAGGTTTTCAGTTACTGCAGTTGGATAAGTGTTTATTTAAAATTTAAAACATATATATATACACACACACACAAAAAAAATATTAAGCAAGTATCCCTTAAATCTAAGAAACTTACTTAGAACCATTGAGACTGTTAGGCAAATAGCTTTTTCAGAGAAGGCTATGTGGATCACAGTGCATTCCTTTGCAAATTAAATAAAATGTGGTTATGTTTTGGAAAAACACCCTATCTTTCATTCCATGCCTTTTCCATTTCTGTAAGCTATTCCTATCCTTCCCGTTGTGGATCAGGGGAAAATAGTTTTATATTTCTCATATGGAGTCATGGCATTCAGTTAGATTTTAATTTGTGTTTAACCAAATGTGTGGCTAGAGATCTCTTCAAGAAAATTAAGATACCAAGGGAACTTTCCATGCAAAGATGGGCACAATAAAGGACAGAAATTGTATAGACCTAACAGAAGCAGAAGATATTAACAAGAGGTGGCAAGAATACACAGACAAACTATACAAAAAAAACTCTTCATGACTCAGATAACCATGATGATGTGATCACTCACCTAGAGCCAGACATCATGGAATGCAAAGTTAAGTGGGCCTTAGGAAGCATCACTATGAACAAAACTAGTGCAGGTGATGGAATTCCAGTTGAGCAATTTCAAATCCTAAAAGATGATGCTGTGGAAGTGCTGCACTCAATATGCCAGCAAATCCGGAAAACCCAGCAGTGGCCACAGGACTGGAAAAGGTCAGTTTTCATTTCAATCCCAAAGAAAGGCAATGCCAAAGAATGTTCAAACTACTGCACAATTGCATTCATCTCACATGCTAGCACAGTAATGCTCAAAATTCTCCAAGTCAGACTTCAACAGTACGTGAACCATGAACTTCCAGATGTTCAAGCTGGTTTTAGAAAAGGCAGAGGAACCAGAAATCAAATTGCCAACATCTGTTGGATCATTGAAAAAGCAAGAGTGTTCCAGAAAAAACATCTATGCATGTGTTATTCACTACACCAAAGTCTTTGACTGTGTGGATCACAACAAACTGCAGAAAATTCTACAAGAGATAGGAATACCAGACCACCTGACCCGCCTCTTGAGAAATCTGTATGCAGGTCAAGAAGAAACAGTTAGAACTGAGAGGCAGAACAACAGACTTGTTCCAAATAGGAAAAGGAGTATGTCAAGGCTGTATATTGTCACCCTGCTTATTTAACTTATATGCAGAGTATATCATGTGAAATGCCAGACTAGATGAAGCACAAGCTAGAATCAAGATTGCCGGGAGAAATATCAATAACCTCAGATATGCAGATGACAACACCCTTATGGCAGAAAGTGAAGAACTAAAGAGCCTCTTGATGAAAGTGAAAGAGGAGAGTGAAAAAGTTGGCTTAAAATTAAACATTCAAAAAACTAAGATCATGGCATCTGGTCCCATCACTTCATGGCAAATAGATGGGGAAACAATGAAAACAGTGTCAGACTTTATTTTGGGGGGCTCCAAAATCACTGCAGATGGTGACTGCAGCCAGGAAATTAAAAGATGCTTGCTCCTTGGAAGAAAATCTATGACCAACCTAGACAGCATATTAAAAAGCAGAGACATTATTTTGCCAAGAATGGTCCGTCTAGTCAAAGCTATGGTTTTTCCAGTAGTCATGTATGGATGTGAGAGTGGGGCTAAAAAGAAAGCTGAGTGCCAAAGAACTGATGTTTTTGAACTGTAGTGTTGAAGAACACCCTCGAGAGTCCCGTGGACTGCAGAGAGATCAAACCAGTCCATCCTAAAGGAAATCAGTCCTGAATATTGATTGGAAGGACTGATGCTGAAGGCGAAACTCCAATACTTTAGCTACCTGGTGTGAATAACTGACTCACTGGAAAAGACTGATTTTGGGAAAGACTGAAGGCGGAGGAAAGGGGACAACAGAGGATGAGATGGTTGGATGGCATCACCGACTCGATGGACATAAGCTTGAGTAAGCTCTGGGAGTTGGTGATGGACAGGGAGGCCTGGCGTGCTGCAGTCCATGGGGTCATAAAGAGTTCGACACGAATGACACTGAACTGAACTGAAATGCGTGGCTCACTATCCCCTCCCTTGCAAAGCTCACCATAGTTGTTTCTGCTTCATCAGCCTATGACAGATGGCCAGGAAACCATAAAAGTCCTTCTGTCCTTCTCCTGTTCTCTCCCTTCTACGTTGATCCTCACTGTTGCTAGAGCATCACTTAAGAAATAATAGGGGAAGTGTTATACATGCAAGTAAATACAGAGAAGAAAAGGAAGACATTGCCTACCAGGTATGCAGAGGGGGTGTCCTGGATAGGACTCTTGGTCACTGAAACAAAATACACAAGGTCATAAGCTAGTGCAACAGCCTCGCAGGATTTCCAAGCCAGATCCTTCTCATGTCTCATACCGGAGACTCCCCATCTCCCTCCTACCCATGCAGCCAAGTTTCTGTCCTGAAACCCAAGGGCTCTGGGAAACCTAATTTAATCCTGGTCATCTAGGGATCAAGGAAGTGTTTTCTGTCTAGAAATGAAGATAGGACATATTTTACTTAGCAGCTTATTATTAAGTCCGTATATAACTTAGAAGATTTAGATGTAGGCACATAGACGTGTGGGTCTCCATTTGTATTCAGTTCCCAATTCACAAATATTAAAGTTAGCTCTTAGTTCAAATATGCATATGTATGCATTCGTGGACACACACACAGTCACCACAATATGGTCTAGATCAGAGTTTTCCACAGCACATTAATATATTTTAAATGGGGATACTGGCGTGCCTACATATTAATCTCATAGGTCCCAGGGAAAACTCTGACCAGTTCCCTGAAGCAGCAAGCAGCCTCATTCCTTTCTGGCATCATCACCACAACAATGCCCTTTCGTAAATGTGCTGGAACGTAAACTTCATAAAGGATTTGTGTCTGTTTTATACACAGATGCACCCCCAAGGTCTTAGAACAAGGACCACCACAGATTAGATGCTCGGGGATTATTTGTTAACATAATGAATCTTATGAAAAATCTGGTAGGCACTGGTCTGTAGGAAGATATGCAGGAGGGGAGAAGAGAAATAATACAAGAAAGCTCTTAAGTAAATCTAACCAGTCTGGCAGATTCTTCCAGCATGCCCCAAAGATGAAAGAAAATGATAACAATGTCAGGAAACAGCCTCTTGCAGTTTTGGCCAAAGCACTGATGTTACTGCCTAAGCTTCAAAGAGAAATCCTCCCATGTGGCTGATTTCATAATGGGAATTAGGCTACTCCAAATAAGAAACGTGTTCTAAGAATTTGGTAGTGATGTCATCTATCTTTTCTGGCGGCAAACTTAATCATCGCTTAGCAGCCAAAAAGTTCCTTCCTTTAGAATCAAAAGGTACACAAAGATCCAGAAGCATATTTTTTAATAATAGTATTCTTTTTCTTCTTCTATAAGAAGAAAAAGAATACTATTATAACAATACTACAGTTCTCAACAAGTTCTGTCTGAAAACCAGCAGGTCCTATGCTGATAGAGCTCATTTGTGTCTACTCAATAGCAAGGTTTCTTTTCCCCCTTAACAAATGGTCCAGGAGAGAGAAACTGAACTGCTACTGCAACATTTAAAACTCTCATGGTCGTTCAATTATATTAAACTACAACATTTACAAGCTTATTTTTGTTTTGCCTCTATGATGACAGCAAATATGTGACTAGAATAATTTAATACTTCAAGGATTCACATTTCCATCAGTCAGAAGATACTGGATATTGGTCAAAAACAGTGCTGCAGTTGGTAACTTAGATATTTATCATCACTGATGAAATTCAGTCCTCATCCTTTAAAAGCAACTTTCTATTTATTAATACATTCTGCTACATTCCAGTAACAGGAATGTTATAGGACTACTAAAGTATTTTATTATTACTAGTAGAAAATCCTCTGTATTTCTTATTCCAATTTATTTCCACTTTTACTTACACAAGGGTGTGGGGATGAGTCACAGCACTATTTCCCCTGCCTTTTCTTCTGACCTCTGGAACTATCCGTAGGATGCTAACTGAACTATCAGCAAGATGCCAGCAGACAGGTGAACTGAGCACTTGTGTGTCCTTTCTTCCTTCCAGCAGTCAAGTGCAGTCCTTTCCGAAATTGCAGGAGTCTCTCATGCATGTAATTTGTGGCTTCCAATGAGTTTGAACTTCATGCTTGAAGTGAAGCACAAGTAAGTGATTTAATTCATGCACCTGTATCTGGATTTTTTCCAGACATAATAAAATGGGTAACTACTTCAGGATTTACCTGATACACACAGCAGCCAGGCATCAGAAAGGCACTGACTGGCATATTTGGGCAGGAAAGAAACAACCAGCTTTCAGTAGAGATGTGATAGGCATCTGGGTTTAGCCCTTGAGACAAAAACTGAGCATTTGTCAGCTCCCAAGGCCAAGCCCTTTGACTTCAATGATGTACAATTTTCTCATTACAAACACAATTGTACCCAAAGGAATTCCTGTCAGTTTTCTAATTATTTTCTCAGTTTGAAATAAGACCTTGTCTTTAATTTTTAAAAAAAAAAAGGTTTTTTTCGTGTGATTGTTTTCAGCATCAACATACAGCACCGAGAAGGAGAACACAGGGGAAGCTACAGCAAGGCCTAAGAAGAGAAGAAAGGCGTTTTGAAAACAAATGCAAATTGTCTCCCCTTAGTAATTATAAAAATACAAGTGTGCTGCAGTCAAGTACTAGAGTCTCTGGCTAGAGAGACTTAGAAAGTAAAAGAAAATATTGCTTTGGCCCTCTGTCTTCGGTGCTAAGATTTCCATAGTTACTAGTGATGAGGTCACAGAAACCCTAATCAAGATGAATCCTTAGCATACTCACAGAACCTAGTTTCCAGAGTCTACAGTTTCCACATATCCTAGTCCACATGGAAATTCAACAAAGGCACAGCAGATAACTTCTCCATCTTCACAAAGATTACAAGTGTTTCGCATTCAGTATTTTGTTATGATCAGCATTTTAATAATGACCCAGGGTTGTTTTGAAAACTATTTGCTATTCGTGCACTATGTTATACTGAAGATTAAATTTGAAATGTTTCCTCTCCTTTCAAACAAATACTCCCAATATTTGTTAGGTGTAGTAACCCTTGAAATGGACCCAAACTGAACATATATATGCCAACAAACAAAAGTGAGGCGGGCATGGTAACATGACAAAACTGTTTAATTTAATATAAGGATTCATGAGTAAGTGAATCCAAAGGACAGCGCACTAGAAATTCTGGCTGTGGAATAGTAAGTCCTACTAGCAGCTTTATGTTTCTTTCTTCATGTCCATTCAGAAAACACAGGACTCCAAGACTTCAGCTCCCTCCTCAGGAGCAGAGGGAAAGGTATGGCTCTGTCATGTAATAGCATATGACCACAGGGAAATCAGTTCACTACTCTGTGAAATAAAAGTAAGGTCCATTTCATTTATGTTTTCATTCACCAAAATACACTTGATATTTACCACCAAAGACAAATGTTGAGCAAACTGTAAGTTATAAGAAAGACGAATAGAAGATGTAGGAGAGCATTGAACAGGAAGATCTCAACTAACCAGGGATATGGTTAGAAAAGGTCTCTTTAAGAAAGTATCATGTAAGTCGAGACCAGAAAGATGAGTGGAAAAATAAATGGATGGGAGAGAGCTGATAATATTTCAGGTACTGTTACAGCATGTCTGAAGATCCTGAGTTGGGAAAGTGTATGGTACTTGAGAGGAGCCAAAGAAGATGAGATGAGTTTAAGTGTGGACTTTCCTCCAACCACTGCTGAGGTTTTTGTTTTTTATTTAAGAGAAATGATAATCCATTGAAATCTTTCCAGTGAAACAAATAATATTATCAGTTTGATTTTTTTTGAAAAATAGCTTTGGATCAGTGTGAAGAAAGATTGGAAGAGATCAAATGTAGAAGCTGAAAATTAATTATGGGTTACTGCAATAATTTTAAGATTGACTTGAGCATAATGACAGGGTAAACACCAATTTTTTGTTGTAAAATCAAATGGAGGATGGTGGTGACTGACTGACTTATGGGAGACTAGATAAGACCGTATGTTTGGGGAGTGGAAAGTAAAAGTATCCATGTTCAGCTTTAGAAATGTTTGTTTGAACCATGAAAATCTAGTCAAAAAATGGACTTAAGACATCTCAGCATGCAAGTGGAAATTTAATCCAAAGGAATAGAATCCAAGGGAGTACTAAGTGAGTATAGAGAAGGAAAAATACCAAAGGAGACTAGGAAGTTACTAAGAGATTTTTTAAATTTTTACCTAAGACTGGAGGCAAGAAAGCTAAGGAAAGGATGTGTTTTTAAAAGCCATGAATGGTCAATATGTTGAACTCTGTTAACAGATCAAGTTGGATAAGTGGAAAATTGGTTACCAGCATGAAGTAATTATGATGACTATAACCAGAATACTTTCTATGAAGCAATACTGCCCAATACAATGTTTTGAGATTAAATGTTTTTGTATCTGCACCATCCAATAGCCACATGGGTCTACTGAGCACTTAAATGTGGGCAGTGAAGCTGAGGAACTATATAGTCAATTTTTTGAAATTTAATTAGTATAAATAGTGACAAGTGGCTACATACTGGACAGCACAAATGGACTGCAGGAAAAATGTCAGATTTTACTAGACTGAAGAATGGAACTGGCCGGTAAATGCAATTTATTCAAGAAGTTTGCCTCCAAAGTAGAAGAGTGAAAAAGAGCAGAATGGAAGGGAGTATGACATTAGAAAAGGGTTGCTTTTAAGCTGAACTGCCTTTAGAATATTCAAAGGAGAAGCAGAGCATGCAGGGGAATAAGCTAAAAGTACAGCAGGGAGAAGAGGACTTGAGCTTAGAAAAACATCATAACCAAAGAAGAAAACCAAATATGTATGTATGAACAGTGGTCAACTTGCATATTTGGTGGTAAAAATAATTAGGGTAATTGGTCTTTGGAGTCTTCTATACACTCTTCACAATAGCAGTTCTCTGGCTGACGGTGTAGAGGAGAGTGATAGGGCTAGGGGACTCTGTTACTCACTTCTGGATGGTTTTTTACCTCTTCCTAACTAGTCCACATCTGAGTTTCACCAGCCTGGCTTACACAACTGTTGTGGACGTATTAGATTCCAAGGTATGATGTGACAAGCAGAGGAAGAGCTGCCTGCCTAAAAATATCTCATGAAAGGAGCTGAAACTCACCCTGTATTTCCTACCAATTGAATCTATCCCGTGATATTTGGGGAGAAAGATGCATCTTTCAATGAGAATAAAACATCAAGTAAACTACACTCACTGACCTCACATTAAGATCAATTAATTAATCTTATTAAATCTTTAACAGATATTACCAAAAATGCAAATCTGGAAAGAAGTATAAAAGTTTCTGGTCATAGAGGCTCCTGGAAACTACTATGTCCTAGGCTTCTGGGTGGCTGGAGTCAGTTCTGACCTTGAGAGACTGAGGCTGAGATGGTGCCAACAAAGGACAAAACACTGAAGCTAAAACTTGGCTTATAGTTATTATTTTTTTGGTTTATAATTATCTTTAAAGACCATCTTCCAAATTGCATGGCACAATCTATATATCCAGTATCTAACCCCCATAAAGCACCCTCCAAGGTGAACAGCTAGTTTGGAACTAAATTCACAGAGAATAGATGTGGCAGGCTAAGAAGGAAATGCATAGATCTTCTTGCAATGGCTTCTAACAGCTGCTACGGAAAAATATCAAAGTGATGCAGTAACTTTTACTAAGGTTAAATGCAAGGGTAAAGACCAATGGCCATAATAGGATGACCATAAAATGTGAGTCCAATAAACAAGTCAGAGTGGGAAAAGTGAGGGTAAAACAGTGACTTAGATGACAGGGTCTGAAAGTCGTGTAAATAGGAGTAAGAATTAAAGTTGAAATGTAACAAACAGGGCAAAGGAGGGGTAAACCCAGAGCCCCAGTATGATACTACCTCATAACTCAGTTCTGTCCAGGTGTCATTTATCAGCACTCAGTCTCACTGAACCTTAATTCTTCTCCACTTCTTAAGGGAACCACAGAAGCTACTGACACCAAAAGGAAAACCAGAAGCCAATACCCACACTGTTCAAGTGCAGTAACATGTGAAAAACCAGTGTTAGTCTTTCAGTCATGTCTGACTCTATGCAACCCCATGGACTGCAGCCCACCAGGCTCCTCTGTCCATGGAATTCTCCAGGCCAGAATACTGGAGTGTGTTGCCATTCCCTTCTCCAGGGCATCTTCCCGACCCAGAGATTGCACCCAGGTCTCCTGCATTGCAGGCAGATTCTTTACCATCTGAGCCATGTCCTATTTTCTTAAAATAATATTGGGTAGCACATGGCCATGTTCAACAGTTAAGGAAAAAAAGTGACCTTTGGGACTGGAATAATTTTAGCAATCAAAAGCCTGAGTGTGAACACACAGCACCACAAACTAATCCCATAAACATAGTGCTCTTAAAACAGTTTACATTCTATTCATTTAACATATAATGAAATACAGTTAGGGTTCTTCTCTTTAAATTATTGCAGTTCAAAAATATAGTCTAAAATTATTCAACAGAAGTTACCATAGTTTAACATATGCTTCTTCTCCACTTACAACTGCTCTGACCCTAATTTAATCCTTCTCTTACTTTTTTAATAAGCTAATTCTTTTTATCTCAGAAATGTAATACAACTGCACCTAAAACTTTGTTTTAAAAATATAATTAGACATTAACTAGCCCATGTGCTAAATATTCTCCAAGTTGATAAGGAAGAATATAATAAACTTTTCTCACTTATTCACTGAGTACCAAAATATTCATGTGCAAAACCAATAGCCATGATGAAGGCTTTCAAGCATACACTTGAGTTAATAAGTCATAAAATTCTTTATTGGTCTCTGTATTTTTAACTTCTTCCACATTTTCAACCTGATTAATGATGATGAGTAAGCTAATAAAATCATTAGCTTATAGAAATCTACTAATAATTTTCTAATACTCACCATCAATATATATGTATTACTAATTCAACAGTCTCAGCATAGTTCTGTAGGTCACAAACCCAGTGACCCATGACAGAAGGTTTTATTCTCTATAAATATTTTGCAGAATATCCTATTTTGAGCTCAGACCAAAATGTAAGTGCTCATATCATCTTAATCTATGTCTTACTTATACAAACTTTATTCATTGGGAAGAAATGCATTTATTAATTATTAACAATTATGTAACCACATCCACAAATAATATTTCTAGTCGGTTATAAACTGGTTATTACTATTTGTGAATTTCTTTATAACTACCACATCCACAATGTCCTTGTTCCATATTTCTCAGTTGACTATTTTGGCCAATTGTATCAAAGGAGTGCCATGAAAATGTTCACTTTACAGGGTCAGTAGTTTTTAATTTGCAAATCTTTCTTTCAGGGAAATTCAGCCTGTTCATAATGGTTTGCCTCTGGATTATAATGGTCTAAAAATGTATTACTTACTTGTAGGAGTTCCAAATTTAGCAAATAAAAATACTGCATGGGACTCAATTATATGAAAAAATGTGTTCATTGTTTACCTGAAATTTGAGTTTAAATGAGCATTCTATAACTTATCTGTCAACTCGAGGAAATGGCAACCCACTCCAGTATTCTTGCCTGGAAAATGTCATGGACAGAGGAGCCTGGTGGGCCAAGGCGTCACAAAGAGTCAGACACAGCTGAAGTGACTTAGTACTATGAGTCTGATCATTTTTATGAACAAGGGGTACAGACTTCTGTTTCCAAGTTCCTAGCAGTTTCATCCAAGGAACTGCTGAATTATAAACCCCTATATTTTCAAGTTCCTGAGATTGTCTCTGGAAGACTTATGCCAAAGAGATCTTACATACAAAAGCCTGACTAGGAAAACTCTTCCATTCTTCAAAATGGGACAAGTTACATTGCTCCCTGTAGCTTTTCTCTTGATCAGATCTCTGTTTCTCATAGATTTGGTTACTTTTTCTCAGATGCTAAATAAAAGTAAAATACATTTGGAAGAAAAATACATTTTCTCCTTGGAAGAAAAGCTATGACAAACCTAGACGCTGTAATTAAAAAGCAGAGATATCACTTTGCTGACAAAGGTTCAGTTCAGTCCAGTCACCCAGTCGTGTTTGACTCTTAGCAACCCCATGGACTGCAGCACACCAGGCTTCCCTGTCCATCACCAACTCCTGGAGCTTGCTCAAACTCATGTCCATGGAGTTGGTGATGCCATCTAACCATCTCATCCTCTGTCACCCGCTTCTCCTCCTGTCCTGAATCTTTCCCAGCATCAGGGTCTTTTCCAGTGAGTCAGTTCTTCGCACCAGGTGGCCAAAGTATTGTCGCTTCAGCTTCAGCAACAGTCCTTGCATTGAATATTCAGGACTGATTTCCTTTAGGATTGACTGGTTGGATCTCCTTGCAGTCCAAGGGATTCTCAAGAGTCTTCTTTAACACCACAGTTCAAAAGCACCAATTATTTGGTGCTCAGCCTTTTTTATGGCCCCAACTCTCAAATCCGTACATGACTACTGGAAAAACACAAAGGTCCATCTAGTTAAAGCTAAGGTTTTTCCAGTAGTCATTCTATGGATTTGAGAGTTGGGACCACAAAAATGGCTGACCACCAAATAGCTGATGCTTTTGAACTGTGGTACTAGAGAAGAATCTTGAGAATCCCTTGGACTGCAAGGAGATCCAACCAGTCAAACCTAAAGGAAATCAGTCCTGAATATTCATTGCAAGGACTGATACTGAAGTGCCCATACTTTGGCCATCTGATGCGAAGAACTGACTCACTGGAAAAGACACTGATACTGGGAAAGATTGAGGACAGAAGGAGAAGCGGGTGACAGAGGATGAGATGGGTGGATGGCATCACTGTCTTAGTGGACATGAGTCTGAGCAAACTTGGGGAGATAGTAAAGGACAGGGAAGCCTGGCATGCTGCAGTCCATGGGGTCACAGAGTCGGACATGAGTGAGCTACTGAACAACAACCACCCCAGGTGTTAGGGACTAAATGCTGATGATGCTTCTTGAAAATGCACATGTTAACATCTGTACTTCCATTGCAATGGTATTTGGAGCCTGGTTTTTTGAGATATAATTAGGGTTAGATAAGGTCATGAAGGACCCTTAGGATGAGATTAGTGTCCTTAAGAGGGATGAGAAGACAGGGGATCTCTCTCTGCTCTCTACCATGTAAGGATACAAGGAATAGGTAGATGGCTGAACATAAACCAGAAAGAAGCCCTTTCAAGAACCCAGCCAAGCTGGTACTGTGATCTCACAATTCTAGTCTTTGGAACTGTGAGAAAACAATGCTGTTCAAGCCACACAGCCTACAGTATTCTGTTACTGCAGCTCAAACTAAGACACCAGACGTAAAAGGAAATTCACTTCTTTACCCAAATACGTCATAAGGGTTCTTTACCAAATTCTCACTGAAATATCCTAAGGACATCATATTTAAACAATTCTACCACATGCTTACTTTTTACAGACCTCTCTTCAGCACACTCAAGCATTTCTCATTCTCCTGGGGGAGGGAGGTAGGACAGAATAAACTATTAATGTCACTGACAAGTCAAGACAAAAATTAAAGAAATGAGAAATGTAAAATAAATTCCAATAACCTCATTTTCCAGAAGCATATTTGAAAATGTACCTTTTTAGAGTAAAAGAAGAAGCAGGGAATAAATGTGGCTAACAAAGTACTATTTTATTTAACTACAAACATATATCCATTGCTATGTAATATACGTGCCCATTTATGTCAAATAGATCTAAAGCTGTGTATATGCATGTATGTCCAGCCAGTAAGGGGTTGGACACCAAAAGAGACTAGGCAAGGGAGGAAAATCAACTCCAGAGGCAGGTGTAGAGCTGGGCGTGTGACAGCCAGATACAAGAATATCAGAAAGGCAGATGCCAAACGCAAATTCCGCAAGTAGGAGACTGAAAGTTCATGGACAAATTGGACATCAACACCAGCCAGAACTACAAAATGTTAATGCAGGACCTAGTGTAGGCCTGTAAGTGACAGACACTATTACTACTACTACTAAGTCACTTCAGTCGTGTCCGACTCTGTGCGACCCCATAGATGGCAGCCCAACAGGCTCCCCTGTCCCTGGGATTCTCCAGGCAAGAACACTGGAGTGGGTTGCCATTTCCTTCTCCAATGCATGAAAGTGAAAAGTGAAAAGTGAAATTGAAGTCACTCAGTCGTGTCCGACTCAGCGACCCCATGGACTGCAGCCTACCAGGCTCCTCCATCCATGGGATTTTCCAGGCAAAAGTACTGGAGTGGGGTGCCATCGCCTTCTCCGGACGGACACTAACCCAGGTGAATGGTCCCCAGTCATCATGGAGAACACTGGAAGGCTTAATGTTCACATTTCCATCAGTTTTAAACACACACTCTTCAGCAGTCATTTATGCTTCTTTAGATTCCACTGAACTCTGCACAGTGCTTGTGCATTAAATAAACATTGATTATCAATGTACTAATGTTAATATCTGACTTCTCACTATATGCCATTTTTACACATTTTTTTCAATAATGTCTGTGATTTATATTGCAATAACAATTCACATAAAAACTTTAATGCATTATCTCTGTGCTTTGTCTCAAATGCAAAGGCTAGTTGAAAGTAAAAAATCATATGGATTAAACACATAGCCATAACATTACATTTTAAAGAATGTATCTGCTTATCTAGTTTGGCTCATCTGTATGTATTACGCTGATGACTGTTGACAGAGAATGAAAGAAAAATGACAATCTTTTACAATATACCAAGGAACCTGATGCAAACATCTGACTTCTCTAGGCAAAATATAACAGGAACTGGCTATCTCAGCTCTTTCACAGGGATTGGGAAATGTGCATAAATGTTCAAAAATAAAACTGAAATCAACAGTTATCTGATGCTGTCTAGCCTGGAATATATTTCAGACCAACAATGTTATTACTGTTCTCAATTTGATGCAGGTTTTTAATTATTGGTTGAATTTCAAAACAGAAGAAATCTGAAATTAGAAGAACTTTGAGGTACTAAGAACTGATTATCTGACATCCACAAGAAACCTGGCTTAATGTGGCACCAGAATGTCATCAACCACACGTTAAATGGTGATGGCCCTCACAAGCCCCATATAGCACTTCCTGATATAAGAGGAAGCATCTGCTCACTTTAGGAGGAAGGGAAGTTTTGGAGCTTTTCCACAGACCTATCTATATCTATTTTGATATGTTTCTAAATATATTTATACTCCTCAATGGGGACAGTTTGGTTTCACAGTCATCTGAGACACAAAGAAAGCCTAAGATAATGGCCAAGGTTTCCTTCCAGATAAGATATACATCACTCTTACCAGTCACAGATTGAGTGAGTCTAGATTTTAGTCATGATGATCAAGTCACAGTATGACCTGCCATTTAAAAACAGTGTAGTTTCATAAAATTTTGTCCAAAATCAAAGCTGAAGGTCAGGATACAGATGGATATAATATCGTAATACAGGGAAAAAATATTGAAATGGCTCATACAAATAATGGTAGTGAACATCATTTAGGGATCATCAAGTGTCAGGTACTAAGTTCAGAACTTTGTAGAAGAGTTTATTTAAACCTAAATTGGTACTGATAGATCCACTATGTGTGGGGGAAAGCATGGCTAAAAGATATTAACTAACTTACTTGTCACGTACCAGTAAGTGGTGAAGCTAGATGACACCTAGATGAGAGTCTCCATAAGCCTGTATCCTTGAGCATTAAATGGTTGTATTATTATCACACTGGCTACTGATCATGTATGTGAATTTTATCCTGCTTCAAGTCATTTCTTCTTCCCACCTATATACTATAGTCCTCCAGTGTGTCCATTTTCCTAAGCAATTTAAAAGATGTTTAAAGACTGAGTCATTTCACCCTATTCTGGATGAGATGAGAAAAGTAGCAAGGCCCATCTGTCATTCATACCATTTTTCTCTAAAACCACTTGTGATTCACGGTAATAATTCCCAGATGGAAGTCATTAAAGTTTAATTTGTATGCATATGTGACATCTTGCTTTTCAAAATCTTTTTGACTTTACTCTTTCCATTACTGAAACTAATTGATATATATATATATGAGAAATAACTAATTAAAATGAGTGTAAAACAGTTCTCTCAAATATAAAACATGCTATAAAATGCTAATAAAACCATAAGAATATATGAAAAAAAAATCTGTCAATTAGAAAATTAACTTCAGATGGGAAAGTAAATATCATTTATCCTTTACAATGTCCAAATAAATGACTTGTTTGGCAGCTCAATGCCTTATTTCTTAATATTAATAAAATTTCGAGAAAAATAGTCTTTCTTTCATAAGGCCCACAGAGTAAAACTTTGAAGATGATAATTATAAATTAAATTGGAAAGAAAACCTCTAAGTAGCTATTTGCTGGGGCCATATTGTGATTATGATTAAATAAACATAAATCACTAGTTGGCAAATTGTATCAGAATAGAAGAGCTTCCTTCTCATCTATGAGCGACTCCTGGCTAAGTGATAGGAATGGGAGAGGATGCAATTTAGAGGCACGACCTGTTCATCAGGGGAGGCAGACACAGTGAGTAAATGAGCAGAACCAAGGTGGCCAGACAATTCTGGTTGTGAAACATCAGAAGAGACACAGGGAAGCCATGCCTCTTAACTGGAAAGACTCACTGTTAACATTTACCTGGAGACCCAAATGAATAAAGAAACTGCCTGGGTTGGATTTTGTACATCCCTTACAAGGAAAGATTAGAAAACAAAGCCCTTGAACATTATCAGCATTTTTAAACAGAATTAAGTCAAACTATTTTTTGCGTTTCTGAACTTTTTATACTTTTTTTAAGTCAGGGTTTTTCTGGGATGGATGACCATTTGTGTACATTCCTTCATTCATTTCTTTACTTGGTCATTTAATTCCTTTTTCTAACAAATGTCTCCGAAATGTACATTATATGCCACATAATCTTTATTACCCTCTGAAGATAAACCTGCTCTCATGGAGCTCATCATAAAATGTAGAACTCAAATAACGATTTGAGTACAATTTTCATAAATTCAAGAACAGGGTGCTACACAACTATAAACTGGAAACTCTGGGCCAGCCTGAAAATCACCTTTCAGTAAATACAAGACACAGACATCAGGAAGTCATTTGTGCCCCATGGGGTACAGACGGACATAGGGGAGTTTCTTTCTGGGTCATGAAGAATGCAACTCAGGAGAATCTCCAAGGGATTCTAAGCACATGTCCTTAATCCCAAGGACTTGAGTGTGACCACAATTTCTTCTTGCTTCCTTGTTCTCTAGATAAGATTCCTAACTAGAAGAAAGTAATATTTTATTTTGAAAAGTGAACACCATTCATCCCACAGTTAGGAAAACTGGATAAAACTAACACTGCTGAGAGAAGGATAACATTCTTGTATTATTCTTGAGATTGTGGGTCCCTAGTCGTCGTCGTCGTTGTTGTTGTTTGACAAAGGGCTACACATTTTCCTATTGCTTATCACCACTCTAATGTGGAGTTTGCTGGTAATAACACCACAGGGACAATGATACAGACTAGGGCACAAGAGAAAAGTAAAACTTCGGAGTTGAACTGGCCAAGAACCTAAGAGTCACTTAGGTTGTCCTTCTCACTGGAAGGCCAGGACACCAGAAGAAGGATGTGGCTGAAACAGAGGAATGTTGCAGTAAATGTCACAGAATTTTAAACACCGTCTTAGGAGAATCCTAACAGTACTGAGAATGATGGCAAAGTTTTTAATAAGATAAACAGTATTTTATAATGTTTTGCAAATCCACTATACTCACGTGTTTTTCAGGTCCAGACCAAATCTGGGCTTATGGCATAATACTTTCATTATCTTATCTCATCTCTCTGGCTGACAAACTCTGGATCTGAGGAAATGGACTTTCATAAACAAACTTTTTCTCTGTGGTTATACGTTGCCATCATTGAAGTAACAGTCATATGCAATAATTCCTCCCTCCAAATCCAAATTCCTCGTCACAAAAATATTTATTATTTACTTCCTATATATGAGGTTTTGTACAAGCAAAAAAAAATTTTACATTAAATAATGATAACAGCAATATTTCCTGAGTGTATATAATGTGCCAAGACCCATGTCAAGCAATAGTTCACCTATTTAATCCTCAGAACATTACAGAGCATGTACTTTTATTTTCTTAATTCTGGAAAAGCAGCTAGAGAGGTAAGGAGGGGTATCCTAATTGAAATGTTAATTTACATCAATAAATAAAACGTCAGTAAACCATGAAATATCATCTATTTATTTCCTGCATCCAAATTAATAATGTGGTAAAATGTGGGAAATGTTTATCTTATCATCAGTGAAATAAAGTAGCTTGCTCAAGGTTAAATATCAAGGGTGACTATGACTGCAGAAGTCACGAAGGGAAGGTGATGTAGGGCCATACGATACAAAGGACCATAGCTGGAGAGGTGGACTGCCTTCCAAAACAGGTGCCCAGATGAGGCATTCATCTTTCAGATCTACCACAATTCTGCCCCGCATCTGCCATAATAATTCAAAACTTTTATTTTATTGATGTTCCTGAGTTGATTGACAAGTCAATGCCGATTTATGTAACTAAAACTCACAAGAGACTTTCCAGAAGGTCAATTTATTAATTTGTCATGAGAAATCTTTCTGCCAAGACAGTCTAATTGAGTGAGCCTGACCAATTTATTGATAAATAAGTCATACAGGAAGAAAGGTTTTCAAGAAGTGGCTTTTAAGCAAGTTATGGGCTAAATTGTGTCACCTTTTTCCAATTCATGCGCTGAAATCCTAACTTCCAGCACCTATGAACTTGGCTGCATTGGGCCTTTAAAGATGTAATCCAGATAATATGACACCTTCTGGTGGGTCCTAATCCAGTGTTACTGGGTCCTTATATGAAGAGGGATGGACACACTGAGCCACACCAGGAATATGAGGACACAGAGAAAAGAATACATGTAAACACACAGCAAGAAGCTACGATCTGCAGATCAAGAGGAGGAGTTCAGAAGACGCCAAACCTGCTACCACCCTGGTCTTGAACTTCTAGCCTCAAGAACTGTAAGAAAATAAATCTCTGTTGTTTAAGTCACCCATCTGTGGTATTTTCTTTTAGCAGCCCTAGCAAACTAACACACAAAGGGGAAAAAAAAAAAACAGAAAAATGTAATTAGATATATATAAATCAAAATTTTAGTGAACTCAAGTTATAAGAGTTCGAGACATTTTTCTAGTGACAATATACCTGGCCCTCAAACCGAATGTGGGACCCATCTCATTGCAAAGGCAGAGAACTTACCTTGTCAGAAAGTGTCTGAATCGGCATTCAAGTAGAATTCTTAAAAAGAAAAAAATGTTGGTGCTTGCTGAAGTAAAGCACATACTCTGTAGCTATATTCATTCCACTTTGTTAAAAAAATTTTTAAGAAATTCTAGTTAAAGGGGTTTTGTATATTTTTGTGTATTTCTGATGATCCACTATTATCTTGATTTCCAGTATTTAATCTCAGAGCACTGAAGAATTGATGCTTTTGAACTGTAGTGCTGGAGTAGACTCTTGAGAGTCCCTTGGACTGCAAGGAGATCCAACCAGTCCATTCTAAAGGAGATCAGCCCTGGGTGTTCTTTGGAAGGAATGATGCTAAAGCTGAAACTCCAGTACTTTGGCCACCTCATGCGAAGAGTTGATTCATTGGAGAAGACTCTGATGCTGGGAGGGATTGGGGGCAGGAAGAAAAGGGGACAACAGAGGATGAGATGGCTGGATGGCATCACTGACTCGATAGACTTGAGTTTGAGTGAACTCCGGGAGTTGGTGATGGACAGGGAGGCCTGGCGTGCTGCGATTCATGGGGTCGCAAAGAGTCAGACATGACTGAGCGACTGAACTGAACTGAACCACTCTAACATCTATGATTCATCTCTTACTTCTATATACAATCTCTAAGATAAGCATGGTTATAAATCAACATAAGATTAGTCTCATAAAATCAAAGTACTATCTAAAGTTTTCACAGAGGCAAACTCTATTCAGAAGTTTCAAAAGAAGATTTTCCTAGAAAATGGTCTTGAAGAATGGGTAAGAATTTAATAGAAAGGAGATTTAAGGACAAGTTATTTTAAACTGAAAGAAACTATAAAACAAAATGTTTTGACTTTAATGATGTAACTGAGCACAACCTCGCTCAATGAAATTGTAAAAGGAAAAAACAAGGGAACCGGGCTTGAAATGGAAGACATACCATAAGGGTCCCTGAACAGCAGAGTAAGAAAATTTGACATGTTTTGGAAAATAATAAACCAAATGGTGGTACAACCATTCCATGAAACACTATTCAGCATGAAAAATAAATTACTGATGTCTTCAATGGTACATTAACCGAGAACTTCCAGATGTACAAGCTAGATTTAGAAAAGGAAGAAGAACCAGGGATCAAATTGCCAATGTCCCTTGGATGATAGGAAATGCAAGGGAATTCCAGAAAAAAAAACATCTACTTCCACTTCACTGACTACGCTAAAGCCTTTGACTGTGTGGATCACAGCAAACTGTGGAAAATTCTCAAAGAGACAGGAATACCAGACCACCTTATCTGTCTCATGAGAAACCTGTATGAAGGTCAAGAAACAACAGTTAGTGCCAGACATGGAACAACAGACTGGTTCAAAACTGGGAAGGGAGTAGGACAAGGCTGTATGTTGTCACTTGGCTTATTTAACTTATATTCAGAGTACATCACGAGAAACGACAGGCCAGATCAATCACAAGCTGCAATCAAGATTTCCAGAAGAAATATCAACAACCTCAGATATGCAGTTGATACCACTCTAATGGCAGAAAGTGAAGAGGAACGGAAGAGCCTTTTGATAAAGGTGAAAAAGAAGAGTGAAAAGCCTGGCTTGAAACCCAACATTCAAAAAATTAAAATCATAGCATCCTATCCCATCACTTCATGGCAAATAGATGGGGAAAAAATGGAAACAATGACAGATTTTCTCTTCTTTGGTCTAAAAACACTGGTTGACGGTAACTGCAGCTATGAAATTAAAAGACACTTGCTCCTTGGAAGGAAAGCTATGGCAAACCTAGACAGTGTATTCGAAAGCACAGACATCACTTTGCCAACAGAGGTCCGTAGAGTCAAAGCTATAGTTTTTCCAGTAGTCATGTGTGGATGTGAAAGATGGACCATAAAGAAGGCTGAGCGCCAAAGAATTGATACTTTTGAATTGTGGTGCTGGAGAAGACTCTTGAGAGTCCCTTGGACTGCAAGCAGATCAAACCAGTCAATCCTAAAGAAAATCAGTCCTGAAAATTCACTGGAAGGGCTGATGCTGAAGCCAATACTTTGGCCACCTAATGCAAAGAGCTGACTCCTTGGAAAAGACCCTGATGCTGGGAAAAGATTGAGGACAGGAGGAGAACGGAGTGACAGAGGATGAGATGGTTGGATGGCATTGTTGGCTCAATGGACATGAGTTTGAGCAAATTCTGGGAGATAGTGAAGGACTGGGAAGCCTGGCGTGCTGCACTCTATGGGGTCACAAAGAGTCGGACACTACTGAGTAACTGAACAACAACAACCACAACTTGGATGAATGTTAGACATTATGATGAGTGGAAGAAGCCAATCTACACCATTGCATACTGTAGGATTCCAGGACATTCTGAAGACAACACAACTTTAGACAGACTATCAGCAGTTCAGGTAGAAATTGGAGAAGCGTATGACTACAAAGGGATCACATACAGGATTTGGCGGGGGTGGGTGATGGGACCATTCTGAATTCTCATTATGATGGTTTTTACATAAATTAATACATTTGTCAAGTTTTGTAGAACCATACATTAAAGAGGGAAAAAAAGCCTACAGGATGCTTTTTAAAATAAAATTACTAAAAATTGTGAATTAAGACACCAACTTCCACAAAGGAAAGAAAAATGGATGTGAATACAATATTTAAAAATAATTTACTGAATTAAGCTAATAGTTTCACCTTAAGGAAAAGGGAGAAAGAAAGAAACCAAGATTATTCACAGTTTTAAACCTAAGCAGAAGGATAAGTATTTCTGGTGATGTTAAAAAAAAAAACAAATAGTGAACTGAGAGACATGGTTTCACTGAATATGAGGAAAACAATAATTCTGGACTTAACATACCTGCCTACCAGAAAATGCTCTGGAGATTATCACCAATCAGTTGAAAATAGGGATCTGGAATGTAAAAGAGAGTTTTCAAAGAAAAGTCAAGTTGGAAGACAAATTTTTAAAGTCCACCTGCTTAGAAGTGCTAATTGCAACGACAGTCATAGCAAAGTTCACACTCAGCAGGAAACACAAATCACCATGATGAAGAAATCTTGGGGGTGTCAATTCTATGAAGGAGAAGAAGTCCTAATGAATCCCTCTCTGAAAGCACCAGCCTCGCAAGTGCTCTTCTCATGTTATCTTAGTATATTCATTTGGCATTAGTTGAATTTTTTTTTTAACTAGTATGTGGTCACTCTAACCAACTGTACATGAATTTGAGCATTTACCACAATATGTGTACTGAGCACACCTACAATGGACAAGATAGTGCTAGAAGGTATCATGCTACTATTTATTCTTTGGAGACAGGTCTAGCTTTTTATTAAATTCTAAGTGTCTAAACAGAATAAATGAGCCAGGTCTTGGAGCTGCTAGCTCATTCTTGTCATGAACCAAGGTGATAAATACAGGCACTGAGAGTGGAGTGGAGACGCAGGGTCCAACATCTCACTGACTGGATTTCAGGCAGAGGGAACTGGTAGATTTCTTACTACAGTACTACATTTCTCTCAGAAAATGTGCCCTGAACTTCACTAACATTTCATTACTTTTGTTATAAATAATCTCTAAAAGCTCTCTCCTTTCACGATATGAATCTTGACCAGAAGCCTGCATCTTATTTCCTCATTTCTCCCCTGCTGCTGTGCACTGTAAGGATTCATGCTCATTGAGTCAACAGAGCAACCCTCTAGAGTCAGGCTGAATTACCTAGTCAGAACCATGGAATTTTCAAGAAATTTACTTTTCACACTGATGTCCTTTTGTGTAGGAATCCTTAGAAACAACTGAGGAAAGCCCTTATCCTGAAGTGTGATGAAATCTTCAGAAAATCTCTGTTGGAGACAGCTTTAAGACACAATAAGTAACAGAAAACTATTTCAGAGATATACCATCATGCTTACAAAAGATGATAAATTTTATAAAACAGTATTGGTTAACTACAAGTGCTCCAAAGTAGAAGACAGCATATATAAAAATGTGTGTAGGATGACAGAAGTGCAATGGATAGATCCCCAGAGCAACCTCCCTTTTTTTTAAAAGAACTACTGGATACTATGGGGTTCCCTGGTGGCTCAGAGGGTAAAGCATCTGCCTACAATGCAGGAGACCCGGGTTCAATCCCTGGGTCGGGAAGATGCCTTGGAGAAGGGAATGGCAACCCATTCCAGTATTGTTGCCTGGAAAATCCCATGGACTGAGAAGCCTGGTAGGCTACAGCCCATGGGGTCGCAAAGAGTCGGACACGACTGAGTGACTTCACTTTCACTGGATACTATAGATTAGTTTATCTGAATTATGCCTTCCTTCTAACTGAGGAGTTAAGAACTCAAAGCAAAACAAAGAGAACATAAGTTCCCAATTCCTTTGAATCAAGGGTTCAGGAAGGCAAATTAGATTCTCCAATCACATGCATGAAATTTGGAAGGCAACACTAAGGCAGAAGCTATCTTCCCATCACGTTTTGTCTGTTTCAGATCGAAAACACATGAGGGAAACAAAGATTTCTCAGCAGCAGTGAAGAAGCACCCTCTCCTGTCCCTGTACCACCTGACATACAGTCTCCAGCCCTGTGTGGTCACTGAGCACCTGAAACGTATCTCGTGCAAGTGGAGATGTTTAGTAAGTATAAACTAGTACGTTTGAAGTCTCTGTACCAAAAAAAAAAGTATTCTGTCAATTTTTATATGGATTATTATTCTTTGAAGTGGTTCTATTTTCTATTTTGGCTAAATAAATAAATATTTGCCTGTTTCATTTTACTTCTTAAAAATGAGGCTACTGGGAAATTGGAAATTACAAATGAACCTCTCATGTATGTCTGTGACACAGCACTGCTCCAGCTAGGAAGCAGTGCATGGAAAGAAAGTTATGGGGTGAATCAGTTATGGGGCTTCTCTACCCATCCACCCAGTCCCTGGTTGGCAGCTCTGGCTATTGGTTCTCTAGCTGTGGGGATGTTCAGAGGCCATGGGAGTGGGTTCCTGATTCTGGCGTGGTTCCGGTAACACCCTCAGAAGTGGGGCTCTCCTCATGAGTCACTCCTGTACTATTCTAGGAGTCACTGCCACAGGTGATGCTTAGAATCCTTCCTTCAGTCCCTTCTGCTATTTTGTAAACACCCAATTCTCTTTATTATATTCCTTATCCCTTATTTAAAATTCTTAGCATGTTTTCTTTTCCTTGCACTGAACCTTGACTTATTAAAAAACCAGAATAGTTTAAATAGTAGGAATAATTTCAGGAATGAAACTCCAATTTTTTTTTTAAGTTTCTGAGGAAAAAAATCAATTCTGATGACAAACCTTGTAAAGTTATGAGAATATCCCTAGTCTGTGATGTTGAGGGCAGTGTGTCCATTTTTCTTGTCTGAATATAGCACTTATAACACCTGTCTTTGCATATTTCAAACCAAACATCAACCCTGAAAATCCTCCAAACAATTTTAAAAAGATGTTTTCGTACAACCATAACACATTTAAAAAAATAAATAAATCACAGGGTTTAAAAAAAAAAAAAAAGATTCCAATAAAGGACGAAGAAATGAGGTGAGCTCCATCTGGGACATGAACCATTCCTTGGCCAAATCTGATTTCCACGATAAGGGTCTACAAAATTGCTTGCCGTTTTTCTCATTTTCAGCATATCTTGAGGGTATCAAAGTGGTGACCTCCCTTCCTGTGTTTCTGTTGTAAAAGGGATTTGTTAATCTGTCTGGTTATCACTGGTATCATTCTATTTTGTATAGACATGGTTGCCTATTTCACATGCAGGCTGCTCCATGCAGTGCAAGTGGGCATTTGGTGATGATATCACAGCCTCAGAAAACTGCCGCCCTCACTGGTGTATCTCACCAGGTCTGCTTTTGCAGTCGGAGCAAATGCATATGTTATCCCCAGCCATGCAAAGCTTGAGAAGGAAATTAACAAAGCACCAGTCTCTACTTGCCACAGTGAGGAACTACAGGTGTTGTGTGAACCCAGAGGCAGTACAATAATCACTGGGACACACACACAGTACATCCTTTAAGATAAGTTCATTTTTCACTTATCCTATCACACATTTGCAAGTATGCTGATTTTTTTTAAATAGTATTTTGGAGAAAAAGACTGGGAATTGCTTATTAAGATTTCTAGGTTTTTTGGTGCTGCTTTTCAATCTCACATTTTAGACTGAATTAACCTAGTCTTTAGGTAGTTACATTTCTTGGCATGGCTTCAAGTACAGAAATCTTAGGATAACAGCTCATAGATTACATAATCACAGGCAAGAGTAGGAAGCAGGGATCCAGTGAAAGGGAAAGGACTACAGGTTCCTCTGCGACTTTCAGGACTGGGCTCAGCCTACTTTTAGGCTGAGAAGCTCTCACGTTATCTGACAGATCTAGAAATAAACTGATTTTTGTATTTGCTATTTTACAGAAAGACAATTTCAGACCTCAAAGAAAGACACGGATTTGCTTATCATAAAGAAGAAAAGGGAAAAGGGGAAAGATATAGAAAGAGAGGGAGAAAAGATGAAATACAAAAAATGATGGGAAGCTAAGGAGAAGGAAAAGAAAGACACAAGAGAGGAAATAAATTTAAAGAGCAGGGAAGGAAGAAGGGGAAATACAGAATGGAGGCTGAAGAGAGAGCATTGGCAGGAAATTTGGGAAGAATTAATTTTTGTTAAATAATTCAAGTGTGGTGTTGTCCTCCTCTGTGACTACCCATATGAACGAGGACTCTTGTCATTCCATAGATACAGAGTATGTACAAGGAACAATGACACAATGGATTCCATTCTCCATCTGTCCCTCACACTGCAACCAGGACTAATAGAAGATCTTGGGTGGAGGAGAGGAAACAAACAAAAAAAAAAAAAAAAAAATCAAGAAGTAAGAGGCTGAAAACTAAAATATTGCCTGCCATATCTGTAAACAAAGGGTGTTGCGGCCGTCAAGCCAGCACATTACAGCCACGGCAGGAGCCCTGTAGAAACTCAGGATGGAGACAAAGGAGCTTCCCACTACCAAGCCCCTCCAGAAGTCAGCTGCTGCAGCCACGCTGACAGAGTACCTTGGAACCTCATGATGGGAAAACACGTGGTATTAGCCCCAGAGAGCTGAGGTACACGTGGAAGGAATGATTTCCGTGAGCCCAGACTCTTGCACTTTCCCTTACATATAAACAGAAAGGCGCTAAATTCCTTAATTTGTGATGATGTCTGGTTTTCTTTAAACAAGAGTACTTCTTTAAGGCTCCAAGCACCTGGTTTTGTTGCAGAAACTCCCACATATCCTGGCTCCCCTCCTTTCTCTTGGAAGCAGCCCCTCAGTGTTATCTGACATGCTCTCTCCCAGGCTAGAAGTTCTAAGAATGTCCAGCGAATAAAATGTTTAACTCTCAACTTTCAGGTTGTGCATGTTTTTTTTTCAGTCAATAAAACTGTACTACAATGCCCATTACAATCTAAACTTGGCAGAGGAGAGAATTTACAGATTTAACAGTAGGTTCAATTTCATTCCATGTCCTAGAGCAAAGTTCTTAGAAAGCTGCAGCTCAGCTAAAACTGGGGAGGGAGAGTGACTAAAATAAGGCAAAACAATTTTTTTAAAAAAGCAATTTTGTGCACGAAGACCCCAAAGAACCTCAAATCTTCTTTTCCACACAGATGCTTATCACAGCAAACCCGTGGCCTAGAAGACATCTGTGAGTTAGGAGAGCCCCAAGCTGTAAATTAACAGAATTAGAGAGAGAGGGAGAGTATGTACCTTGCAGACTGATTGAACAGATGCAACAAGGAGAAATCTGCATCAGAGGGAACTTTTGAATGATTCACAGAAGATGAGGCTGCCTCATAGTTCTTTACCAAACTCAAGAAGGAAGGAAGGAAAAATGCAGTGTGCTTTTTGAACATGTATTATGTACCTTCACATGTAATTCTGACAACAGTCTTGTAATTTTGAGTACCATCACCCCAAATTTCTATTGAACAAACAAATTTATTCAAGATAACTCAGTTGGTATATATTAGTCCTGGAATTTAAGTGGAGGTTTACTGTATTTTATGTTGCATGTATGATACTCCACACTGACCTGGGTTTCATTACTATTTGCCAAATGTTCATTCAGAAGTATTTACTGAGTTCCTCTTATGTGTCAATGTTGTGCTAGATACATGCCATACATTACTTTAAAATCACAGAGCCTATGATCTAATGAGGAAGACACAGAATTAATACTGCATGTCATGAGAAGGTATAAGAAGTGAAATCTAAATTAGTCTGAGAAAATCAGAGAGGCAGCAACATTTAAGATGAAATCTGAAAGGTAAGGAATCAGGGAAACTAAGGAATGGGGTGGCCAGGTAAAACAAGCCACCCAAATACTGCAAGGGACATACTTGGACTAAAATGTTATTTGCTGTTTATTTGAAATGCAAATTCAACTGGACATCCTATATATTTTTCCTAAATCTAGCAATATCACTGAAAAAAACAAGGAAATATCTTGCAAGAACAGGAAAGAACATATCTGAATATACTGAGTGCAACACACTGAATATACTGAGTGCAACACACTGCAATTCTGAGAAAGTACGAGGCCAGAAAAGCTGGAACAGAGATTGAGAAGAGAAGAGGAGGTTTAGACAGTGATTTTGTAGAATAATCTCAAGAACTGCTTTCTAAGCCACCCTAAGAGTTTGGATTTTATCCTAAGAGCACTGGAAATGGGAAGCTATTGTGTGGTTTTAATCAGGAGAACAAAATGGTCAAATTTTAATTTTTAAAATGTCACAATGGCTAAAATGTCAGTCATAAAAGATTTGTACAGAGCAAAAGCTTAATTGAGTTTGATATGGTAAGAGAATACGGTAGCTTGAATTAGGCTGCTAGCAACTACAGAATTAAATGGATATTAAAAATATTTTGGAAGTGGAATGGGCAGGACTTGATGTATGTGTATATGTACATATGTATGTATACATAAGTCTACTTTATCACCCTCTCAGAGATGGCTTATCCTGTTTCCCAAAACTCTTTCCCTCCGGCCCCACTGGAAATCCCGCCTTCTTTGGGCATCTACAGCCCCCTGGACTCTCAATGCCACATGCTGCCTCTAATTCTGTGCCCAGTACTTCTTGTATCCAGAAACATCTCTCTGATTAGCAAACTTTACTCCAACCTCAGTCTTTTCTCAGAAGTGAATGATATTTAAACGTTCCTTGAGGCAATCTCAAGTGGATTTTTCTCCTTAAATTCTGCACTTTTTTTTTTTCAGCCATTCCTCCTCCTCTCTTACTAAACTACACTGGCCCTTGGAAATCAACTCCTTTCAGACTTAACATCACTTCTAGTGACTTTAAACTCCTTATTGGATAAACCTTCCCAGAGGGATTTTAAACTGGTAACTTCAACCACAAATAAAAACTCTACACCTTTACTTTTACCTCCTCACTTAAGTTATCAATGTCACAATTATACATATATCTTTTTATGTTTGTACCCAACTAGTATAGTTTTATGTTAAGAGAGGTTTTTGTTTTGTTTGTTTGTTTTTTAATCTTATTTCAGTGCAGTTGCTCTTAGCTTTGGATTTGCCTGTCAAATTAATTCTTGGCATTCTGGGGAAGGTTTTCTACACTGTATAGTACTGTTGAATTAGTGTCTTTGTAGTGGAATGAGGTCCAGGGCTTCCTATTCCACCATCTCTCTGAAGTCATTCCTACAAATCTACTTCCACACACACGTTCTTTCTTTTTGAAAATTAGAGAATAAACATTTTGTATATTTTTCAATATAAAATACATGGCACTGTTGTATCAATTTAACCACACTACTACCCAGCTATTATAATAGAGAAAATCCGTAACACTGACAATGCCTTAAGCTGGAAGGAATGTGGAGCAAGAGGAACTCTCATTCATTGCTGGCGGGAATGCAGTACACACAGTCCAGCCCCTCTGGAAGACTGCTTCTTACACAACTAAACATACTCTTACCTCAGGATCCAGCAACTGCACTCCTTGATATTTATCCAAGGGAACTGAACACTTATGTCACACAAACATATTTTACAGCAGCTCTACTCAGTTTTCATTCCAATCCCAAAGAAGGGCAATGCTGAAGAATGCTCAAACTACCACACAACTGCACTCATTTCACACTTATATATTGCTGTGAAAGAAGTCAATCTGAAAAGGTACCCGCTATATGAACCAACTATATGACATTCTGGAAAACACAAAATTGTTGGGACACTAAAAGATCAGTGGCTGTCAGGACTTGGGGGTAGAGGGACACAGGATGGAATGACAGAGCACAGACAAAATTTTTAGGGCAGTAAAACTACAGTAATGGTGGATACATGGCATCATAGGTTTGTCCGAGTCCTTAGAAAATACACCAGAAGTGAATGGTAATATAAGCTTCAGACTTGGGTGATAACGATGCATCAACAAATACTCCACTCTGTGGGGGATACTGGTTAGGAGGGAAACCATGCAGGTGTGGAGGCAGCAATCTATGGGAAATCTCTCTGCCTTGCTCTCAGCTTTGCTGTGGATCAAAAACTGCTCTCAAAAACAGACTATTTTTAAGAGTCCATATGATTAAATATTAGGGAGTAATTAAAATGATTTAATTATAGCCACTCTGTCCATCAGATGTAATCCCTTGAATCTATTTGTCACTTCCACTGTATAATCATAAGGGATTTGAAATGCAAAAAGGCAAAATGGTTTTCTGAGGAGGCTTTACAAATAGCTGTGAAAAGAAGAGACCTGAAAGGCAAAGGAGAAAAGGAAAGATATACCCATTTGAATGCAGAGTTCCAAAGAGTAGCAAGGAGAGATAAAGTCTTCCTCAGTGATCAACGTAAAGAAATAGAGGAAAACAATAGAATGGGAAAAACTAGAGATCTCTTCAAGAAAATTAGAGATACCAAGGGAACATTTCATGCAAAGATGGGCACAATAAAGGACAGAAATGGTATGGACCTAACAGAAGCAGAAGATATAAGAAGAGATGGCAAGAATACACAGAAGAACTATACAAAAAGATCTTCACAACCCAGATAATCACGATGGTGTGATCACTCACCTAGAGCCAGACATTTTGTAATGCGAAGCCAAGTGGGCCTTAAAAAACATCACTACAAACAAAGTTAGTAGGTAATGGAATTCCAGCTGAGCTATTTCAAATCCTAAAAGATGATGCTGTGAAATTGCTATACTTTCAATATGCCAGCAACTGTGGAAAACTCAGTAGTGCTCAGTAGTGGCCACAGGACTGGAAAAGGTCAGTTTTCATTCCAATCCCAAAGAAAGGCAATGCCAAAGAATGCTCAAACTACCGCACAATTACACTCATGTCACACACTAGCAAAGTAACGCTCAAAATTCTCCAAGCCAGGCTTCAGCAATACGTGAACTGTGAACTTCCAGATGTTCAAGTTGGATTTTAAAAAGGCAGATGAACCAGAGATCAAATTGCCAACATCTGTTGGATCATTGAAAAAGTGAGAAAGTTCCAGAAAAACATCTACTTCTGCTTTATTGGCTATGCCAAAGCCTTTGACTTTGTGGACCAAAACCAATTGTGGAAAATTCTTCAAGAGATGGGAATACAAGACCACCTGACCTGACTCCTGAGAAATCTGTATGCAGGTCAAGAAGCAATAGTTAGAAATGGACATAGAACAAGAGACTGGTTTCAAATTGGAAAAGGAGTACGTCAAGGCTATATATTGTCATCCTGCTTATTTAACTTATATGCAGAGTACATCATGAGAAATGCTGGACTGGATGAAGCACAAGTTGGAATCAAGATTTCTGGGAGAAGTATCAATAACTTCAGATATGCAGATGACAATACCCTTATGGCAGAAAGCAAAGAAGAACTAATGAGCCTCTAGATGAAAGTGAAAGAGGAGAGTGAAAAATCTGGCTTGTGGGAGGGGGATTCAGGATGGGGAACACATGTACACCCATGGCAGATTCATGTTGATGTATGGCAAAACCAATACAATATTGTAAAGTAATTAGCCTCCAATTAAAATACATAAATTTAAATTTAAAAAATAAAATAAAAATAAAAATTATTAAAAAAAAAACTTAACAACAATTAAAAAAAAAAAAGCTAAGATCGTGGCACCACGCCCTACCACTTCATGGAAAATAAAGGGAGAAAGGTAGAAACAGCAACATATTTTCTTTTCTTAGGCTCCAAAATCACTGCAGATGGTGACTGCAGCCATGAAATTAAAGGATGCTTGTTCCTTGGAAGAAAAGTTATGACCAACCTAGACAGCATATTAAAAAGCTGAGACATTACTTTGACAACAATGGTCCATCTAGTCAAAGCTATGATTTTTCCAGTAGTCATGTATGGATGTGAGAGTTGGACTATAAAAAGAGCTGAGCAATGAAGAATTGATGCTTTTGAACTGTGATGTTGGAGAAGACTCTTGAGAGTCCCTTGGACTGCAAGGAGATCCAACCAGTCCATCCTAAAGAAAATCAGTCCTGAATACTGATTGGAATGACTAATGCTGAAGCTGAAACTCCAATACTTTGGCCACCTGATGGGAAGAACTGACTCACTGGAAAAGACCCATGCTGGGAAAGATTATAGGCAGGAGGAGAAGGGGACAACAGAGGATGAGATGGTTGGATGGCACCACCAACTCAATGGACATGAGTTTGAGTAAACTCCAGGAGTTCATGATGGACAGGGAAACCCAGCGTGCTGAAGTCCACGGAATCGCAGAGTCAGACTTGACTGAGTGACTGAACTGAAATGAATTATTGCCCCACAGGGAAACACTGTTGAGTCTTAGAGCATAATGTCAGATGATGAATGAAAAACAACTGCAGAAGAATAGAGTATAACATCTTTTCTATAAAGCAAACTCAAATAAAATACATGATGTTTTATTTAAGGATATATCTATTTGAGGAAAACCAAAATGTAAAGCAAAATGATGAAGAATACAAATTTTACCTTAGGCATTCCCTCTCAGGAGGAGAAGCTTAGCTCTCTCAGGAACTACACAGAACATCAATTGTACAGATAAGGCTCATGGCAGTTTCTCAGTCCATTGTTTTGCTTCATATGTAGATGCCAATTTGTATAAATGAACATGTTATATCCATTAAACATGTAAAATTGCTCAATTTTTATTATGCAAGTATACTTTAGAAAGCCAAAGGCGGGGTGGGTGGTAAACAGATTAAACTGTAGACACTGGGACAGCCTTCCTAAATCAAATACATCTTCCATTTCTTTTCTCATGACAATCTCAAATTGTATAATAATGTATTACTAAGATTATAAATTCAATCTTAGTTGGGAACTTATTTCAAATTGATTAAGCAAACTCCTTTAACTATAGATTTCTTAATAGATCTTAGTGACACCTTTCAGAGTGTACCAGTTGTAAAGTAGTTAGGTTCTTAGAGAATTTTTTTTTTTCTTTAATGCAAGGCTTTTGTCTACTCTTTGTGTTAATCACAGTTGAGATTTTAGGGGAAATGTGGTATTTAATTTTTATTTTACTCTTGTCCTAAGAAAAGGAAGGCAAACTCTTATTCCACAACCCTCCTTGGATGATTTTTAAATATCACCCTTCTTCAGAATTAAATCTGTGGGAGGTAAATAATTTCTTTCTACTTTGACCCTCTTTTCAACTCTTTATAAGTTATGTGGTACTTGTCCAGACTCTTAGTGAGATAAGCCTCTTTTGCACTTTATTATTAATGACAATGTAGCTTAAGCAGCATCTTACCATCTTTGCAGCAATTTGTATGCTAGTGTATCCCTGCTCAAACTAAAGGTCCAACATGATCATATGCATGCTAGGATTCTTATTTCTAATGACTAATCAGACCACAGGCTTTGCAGGTGGCACAGTGGTAAAGAATCTGCCTACTAATGCAAGAGACGCAGGAGATGGGGATTCAAATCCTGGGTCGGGAATCCTCTAGAGAAGGAAATGGCAACCCACTCCAGCATTCTTGCCTGGAAAATCCCATGGAGAGAGGAGCCTGGTAGGCTGTAATATATGGTGTCATAAAGAGTTCGACACAATTGAATGTTAAACACAATCAATCATCAGTTCAGTTCAGTCGCTCAGTCATGTCCGACTTTTTGTGACCCCCATGAATCGCAGCATGCCAGGCCTCCCTGTCCATCACCAATTCCTGGAGTCTACCCAAACTAATGTCCATTGAGTCGGTGATGCCATCCAACCATTTCATTCTCTGTTATCCCCTTCTCCTCCTGCCCTCAATCTTTCCCAGCATCAGGGTCTTTTCAAATGAGTCAGCTCTTCACATCGAGTGGCCAAAGTACTGGAGTTTCAGCTTCAACATCAGTCCTTCCAATGAACACTCAGGACTGATCTCCTTGCAGTCCAAGGGACTCTCAAGAGTCTTCTCCAACACCACACTTCAAAAGCATCAATTCTTTGGTGATCAGCTTTCTTTATAGTCCAACTCTCACATCCGTACATGACTACTGGAAAAACCATAGCCTTGACTAGATGGACCTTTGTTGGCAAAGTAATGTCTCTGCTTTTTTAATATGCTGTCTAGGTTGGTCATAACTTTCCTTCTAAGGAGTAAGGAAATCAATCATAGCCAAATTTAAAATTATCTGGAATATACGGTAGTACTTTTTTTCCAGTGCACATGAACCATTTATTTCCAATGAGACCCCACATCTGTTTTTTCCTGATCAGAGTAAAATCAAGAGTCCATTAGTTGTGTGAAACTATTGTTCTGTTGGGCAAAATCTACCTTGCAATTTCTAATGAAGTACAGATTGTGCTAATCTTAACTGGCTTCAAAACGCTAGCCAAATATCTGATTTCAGAAATTACTAATTGGGTCACTTTACATACTGGGAAAGTTATAGACACAAACTGACCAAACACAGTGTTCCATGCTGGTTGGGTTCCATTTTGCCATGAACAACAAAGGGAAAATTCTGGTATCCAAGAGATATCAAATTTATAACTATGAAATTGAAATATATGAGTACAAGCACCATTTGCAAACATTTAGGTGTCTAAACTCTCTCTTGAGGAAACAGGGATTTCCTACAGCAACTTCACTGAAGAGTGCCTCAAGAATAACTATAAGGAAGTAAGGAAAACAGACTGAAGAGAGGGTAAAGTCAAGCTCTTTGCAACCCAGCAAGCTCTTTGTGCCTGAAGTGGCAGGCACCTAAATTTTCATAGGGCTTATTTTCCAACCTGTGGAATGCATATACCATCACAAGGCCTCCAACACACTTTCCACTTCTCGCTGACCCAGGATTAACAGCACACCACTGATAAACTGCACTGATACATGGTTTTACAGAATATCTCACTGCACCAGATCCTTCCAGGCTGTTATTATGAAAGAGAGTAGGAAAATCAGCACAGTTCTGAGTGATGCCGTAACTGCATACTGTCATCGTAGAACCAAAACTCTAAATCCTCCCTTCTGATGGAACGGAATAAGCTCTGTCAGAGTCTTGACTGCGGACCATATATTCAAGGCCTTGTTATCCAATCAAGCAGATATCACGTCTGTCACCACAGCTACAAATGGGGCTCCTAACCTGGTTGAGTTTGCACCCATCTACAGTCATCACGCAGTATCCAGGGGTCAGACTGGTGAATTAAATGGACATATAATGAACACTGTCATCCCTGTATCATTTAGATCCTTAACAAGAATAGCATTGCCTTTCTGCTCAGGATGCAAGACTGATTTACCAGTTTACTAGGTCAGACTTACTCAGTTCAGTTTAGTCACTCACTCGTGTCCGACTGTTTGTGACCCCATGAATCACAGCACGCCAGGCCTCCCTGTCCATCACCAACTCCTGGAGTTCACTCAAACTCACGTCCATCAAGTCAGTGATGCCCACAGCCATCTCATCCTCTGTCGTCCCCTTCTCCTCCTGCCCCCAATCCCTCCCAGCATCAGAGTCTTTTCCAATGAGTCAACTCATGCAACTATAATAGCTCTTATTCCACAGGACAAAGAAAATCATGTGATCCATGTGAAACTTGTGATGCTCCACCAAGTATGTATCTGTTCTAATCATTCATCTGGACCAAAGAAATGCCCAATTCATGGGTGTATGGACTGAATGGACACCCTGTGAACCAGACTTTATCAGGTTTTTATTTACTGTCTGGTCCCCATAATTTCCCTCATAAACAAGGAGGCTATGTTAATGCTGTGATTTCTGCAGATAACATCTCAGACCCTGTGTCCAGAAGTCTTTATAATGTTTGGCAATTCCCCTTTCCCAGCATAAAGTTACCCCAGTTGGTGCTGTAATTCCTCTGTGGATGTACTGGGAGAATCACTGCAGCATGCATTTGCTGTGGGGTCACCAGGTCTCTCCTCAGCGATGGTTCTGGGTCTGAAACTGGTTTAGGTCAGAAACTAAGCAATGGCTGCTGACTTCCTAGTGGAGCAGGGGCTTTAAGATTCCTGACGATTTATTTTGCATCCTACATTTAGCTTTGATTGTGTAGTTTCAGCAACTTTCACATCTCCACCCATCTCTCTTCCTCCTAGGAACACCATGATCTGAAACGTATCTGCAGGTTAAGCTTCCTGGGCTGTGACTTTGACAGTCATTTGACATTTGTGTCTATCTCAGTGTAACAGTGAAGTATCACTGCTGAGACTTTATGATTTTGAGACTGCATCATCCACAGTTCTGTAATAACATCTCCTCTCATCAACTCTAGTTTAAAAAAGAAAGTCACCACTGAGCTGCTTTAACAATCTTGGTACCACTCTCACCAGCGTGTATCTTAAAACTTTGGTTTTAAGGCCCAAAGGACATACTTTAGTAGGTTTTTCAGGGCCTTCTTTTATATGGAACTTAACTGACTGATTTACTAGTCTGCCTATTTCTCAGAGATATCAATGTCATAGTCTACCATCTACCATGGTAAGCTTCACATTTCTACTTCATTACGTACACGCCACTGTTTTTTTCCCATGCTTCAAAGAGCCTCTTGCGTGTGCTAAGTTGCTTCAGTCACGTTCGACTCTTTCTGACCCCATGGACTATAGCCTGACAGGCTTCTCTGTCCACGGGATTCTCCAGGCAAGAATACTGCCCTCACCCAGGGGTCTTCCCAACCCAGGAAACAAAACCACATCTCTTACATCTCCTGCATTGGCAGGAGGGTTCTTTACCACTAGCACCAAGAGCCTCCATACCTGTCGTTGTTGTTCATTCACTAAGTCATGCCCAACTCTTTGTGACCGCATAAAATGCAGCTTGCCAGGTTTCCATGTCCTTCTCTATCACCTGGAGTTTGCTCAAATCCGTGTCCATTGAGTCAGCAATGCCATCCAACCATCTTATCCTCTGTCACTCGGTTCTCCTCTTGCCCTCAATCTTTCCCAACATTAGGGTCTTTTCCAACAAGCTGGCTCTTCACATTAGATGGCCAAAGTACCAGTCCTTCCAGTGAATATTCCTTTAGGATTGATTTCCTTTAGGATTGACTGGTTTGATCTCCTTGTTGTCCAAGGGACTCTCAAGAGTCTTCTCCAGCACCACATTTCAAAAGCATCAATTATTTGGTGCATAGCCTTCTTTATGGCCCAACTATCACATCCATAATTGACTACTGGAAAAACCATAGCTTTGACTATAGGAACTCTTGTCAGCAAAATGATGTCTCTGCTTTTTGATATACTGTCTAGGTTTGCCAACATGTTATCTATCACTTTGTCTAAAGGCCCTTCCCAAAGTATTACATGTCATGTTCTAGTTTATTAAAAGAAAAAAAAAACCCTCTTTCTTAAAAAAAAAAAAAAAATGGAGTATGACAGAAAACATATGGATACCAAGGAGGAAAGCCAGAGGGGGTGGGATGAACTGGGAAACTGGGGTCGACATATATGGACTATTATGTATAAAGTAGACAGCTAGCGAGAACCTACTGCAGAGCACAGGGAACTCTATTCAATACTCCATAATGGCCTCTATGGGAAGAGAATCTTAAGGAGACAGGATATATGTATATGTGTAACTGATTCACTTTGCTATACAGCAGACACTGACACAGCAGTGTAAAACAATTCCACTCCTGGTCATATACCCAGATAAAACCATAATTCAAAAAGACACATACACCCCAATGTTCACTGCAGCACTATTTACAATGGCCAGGACATGGAAGCAACCTAGATGTCCATCAGCAGAAAAAAGTCATCTTATTTTCAATAAACTCTTTCTTACCCAACTATATACTGAATTCCACTTGACTGGCAATCCCCCATTCCATTATCGTACACAGTCTCCCATTCCTGCTGATACACACTGGTGAGCTCCTACAACTCCTTCCGGCCAACTCCTTAACCTCAGCCAGGTTAAGCTGTGACTTGACTCTAATTATCATTCTAGTAACCAGGAGGAGAGTTAGGGGTGGGATCCTGGTGCGAGCACATGATGGTTTAAGGCAGAGGCTTCTACACTGCTTTCAAACAATATGGTGGTAATTTTCCATATGAAGAAGGTGCCACTTCTGCAGGCCCAGTGTTTCGTTTCAAGTGCACTGACCTAGATATCCCAACCAAAGCTTAGTTTCCTACTCCATCCAAATTAAGGCGATGACTGTGGTATAACAGCCTTGGTGGGGCTGGGAATTAATTCTTTTCTAGAGATCAGTTAGCTTTAAAATCAAGCCCTGAGCCTTATCCTCAGTTGTTTTCTGCTGTTTGACTGAAAAAGGTCAGATTTTTCTTCATATACAGCCAAAAGGCCCTCACTTTCACACTCTGCCTTAAATTGGTGATTACCCATTCTTTTCCTTGACTTTGTCCAATGCTTTGATTTTATCCAGCAGCAACCATCTGGTTCCTTAGTCCTTAGAATTGTTTCTTCCCTCAGACTTCTCAAATAAGAGTAAGTACAGTCCATCCAGTTAGTTAACACCAATGAAAATTTTACCAACTGCACACTAAAGCAAGCCAGACAAAGACCATAGGTCAGATCTTTATTACCATCTAACCAGTGATGGATCCATTTTCCCAAATCTTACTTTATCCCCGCTTCTTAGGATAACTTCTAATACCAACTATCTTATATCAAAGTTTTTGTTTTTTTTTTTTTCTGAAAAGATTCTATTATGGAATCTGTCTCTAAGAAGTTAATCGGGAAGTGCATTCAGGAGCCACTTATATATGAAAGCACTGACAGCAGGACTGGTCAAGGGGAGAATGTGAACTACATTCACATTCTCTTATTGCACAAGATGTAACAACTGCATTGTTCCAAGATGCATCCCCAAGGTGCCATGGGGAAATGTGGCTCTGGGGTGGCCCTTGTAAGCTTATGGCAAGTTTTTTTGTACCTGCTGCATCAACCAGTCACTGGATATGGACTGTCCTGGGGAAAAGGACACGAACTTGGGTAAAGGCAGTGTTCTTTGGCTAAGGGAAATTCCTAATGGCAGAAGGAATCTTCCAGCCTTTAGACTCCACTAGGGCAATGAATCACAAGCTGGAATCAAGACTGCTGGCAGAAATATCAACAACCTTAGATATGCAGATGATACCACTCTTAATGGTAGAAAGTGAAGAGGAATTAAAGAGCCTCTTGATGAGGGTGAAAGAGAGTGAAAAGCTGGCTTGAAACTCAGCATTCAAAAAACTAAGACCACGGCATCTGATCCCATCATTTCATGGCAAATAGAAGGGGGGAAAGTAGAAGCAGTGACAGATTTTCTTTTCCTGGGCTCTAAAATCACTGTGGACAATGACTGCAACCATGAAATCAAAAGCCATTTTCTCCTTGGAAGGAAAGTTATGACAAACCTAGACAGCGGATTAAAAAGCAGAGATGAAACGACAAGATGGCAGAGGAGTATGTGGACGTAGAGTACTTCTCCCTCCACAGATGCATCAGGAATACATATTCAGATGCAGAGGATCTCACAGAGCACCAGCTGAGAGATTGCAGGAGTCCATGACCACTGGAAAGGAATATACAGGTTCAGGCAAACCTCGCTAGGATGGAGGAAAGAAGAGGAAAAGGAGAGTGAGTGGGACTGGACCTGCAGCTCCGAGGGCAGAGGAACTGAAGCAGGGGTGAGATCCCCACATCAGACCAATAGTCTGGGACAGAGGGGAGGCATTTCAGGTTGTTGGAGCATGAAGCAGTTGATCTATGATGGTCTGAATGGAATGCCAATCACACAGACAGTTTGTACCACAGCCCTACATACCCTAGACAGGAACATGGGTCTTGGAGAGGAATACCAAGGTGAGGGCTGCTGTTGATTGCAGGGAGACAGCCTGAAGGGGAGTGAAGGAGGAGATAACTGCAGGGAATGCCCTGGGAGGAAAAGCAGGCAGCCATGGATGCAGGGTGATACTGCAGTCACACACAAGAAATAGAGCCATCACTGCAGCCTCTCTCTTCCCCACATGCCAGCACCAGCAGCTGATCAATAAAGACTTCAGAGAGGGTGGCCCTGGCGTGCCTGATGTGCAGAGCAATAGAGAAGGACTTTGGCCAGGGGGACCCTTTGAGCACCTGCTGCACCATGCAACAAAGAAGGACCAGCCAAGGAAGCCCTATGAATGCCAGCTGCAGAGGCTAGAAAAAGATTCTAATAATAGCACCTTATCTTCCACACCCACTGCCACCATCTTCCCTGCATACCTAGCACTGCTGGTTCCTTGCGATCCAAGCAGTCTCACCACTTCCTAGGGCAGAGCTGCCAGAGGCTAGGAAAAAACCCAAACAGCACCAAATCTCCTATGCCTGTGGGTTCCCACTCCCCTGTGCACTTGGTGCTGCCAGGGTCCCCATGGATGAAACAGCTGTGCCAACACCACACCCGGTCCTCACTGCAGCAGACCCAACTCCTCCAGGGCAGCCTCAGGAGCAAACTCCTGTGAACGATCCACACGCACAATTGTGGATAAAACCAAAATTGAACTCCAGGGGCAGAGGGGCTAAGGAAAAGGATCAAAACCTTTCTACCAGATGCACAGCTTCAGATGAAATCCACACAGTCAACTAGTTATACTCTGTGTTCACGGAATATATAAAAGGACAATGAGTGTTGACATGAAAAAAAAAGTACTAGCTCTGGCAACCAAGGACACACACCTGGAGTACTCCTAGAGCATACACAGGAGGAGCGTCAGATCAGAGTCTGAGCTGTCTTCACAGCAAGTCCAGAAATCAAACATGTAACCAGAAATCATCCAACAAACAAAAGCCCAGGGCAAGATGGCTTCACAGGGAAATTATACCAAAAGTTTAGAGAAGAGTTAATACCCATCCTGCTCAAACTCTTCCACAAAATTGCAAAGGAAGGAAAACCCCTAAACTCATTCTATGAGGCCACCATGACCCTGATGCCAAAACCAGACAAAGATGCCACACTTTTGTTAGGAAAATTACAGGACAATTTTACTGATGAAAATAAATGAAAAATTCCTCAACAAAATTCTAGCAAACAGAATCCAACAATGTATTAGAAGGATCATACATCATGATCAACTGGGCTTTATTCCAGCGATGCAAGGATTCTTCAATATACACAAATTAATGTGATACACAATATTAACAAACTGAAAGATAAAAGCCATATGACCTCTCAACAGATTCAGAGAAAGGTTTTGACAAAATTCAACACCTATTTATTATAAAAATCTCTTCAGAAAGTAGGCTCAGAAAGAATATAGCTCAACATAATAAAGGCCATATATGATAAGCTCACAGCAATCATTATTCTCAACAGTTAAAAACTCCAAGCATTTCCTCTAGATCAGGAACAAGACAAGGGCACCCACTCTCGCCACTATTACTCAATGTAGTTTTGTAAGTCCTAGCTAGAGCAATCAGAGAACATTAAAAAAAAAAAAAAGGAATCCAGATTGGAAAGGAAGAAGTAAAACTCTCACTGTTTGCAGATGACATGATTCTCTACACAAAAAACCCCAAGGATACCAATTACTAGAAAATTACTAGAGCCAATCAATGAATATAGCAAAGTCCTAGGATATAAAATTTGTACACAGAAATCCCTTACATTCTAATATACTAACAATGAAAAACCAGAAAGAGAAATTAAGGAAACAATTCCACTGACCACTGTAACAAAAAGAATAAAATACCTAGGAATAAACCTACCTAAAGAGACAAAAGACTTATATGCAGAAAACTATAAGACACTAATGAAGGAAATGAAAGCCAAAATAAACAGATGAAGGGATATGCCATGTTCCTGAACTGGAGAAATAAATATTGTGAAATGACTATATTACCCAGAGCAATCTACAGATGCAATGCAATCCCCATCAAAATACAATGGTATTTTTCACAGAACTAGAACAAATAATTTCACAATTTGTATGGAACCACAAATGACTCCAAATAGCCAAAGTAACCTTGAGAAAGAATGGAGTTGGAGAAATCACCCTTTTTGATTTCAGACTATACCACAAAGCTACAGTCACCAAGACAGTATGGTACTGGAACAAAAACAGAAATATAGACCAATGGAACAAGACAGAAAGCCCAGAGATAAAGCCACACCCCTATGGTAACCTTATCTTTTACAAAGAAGGCAAGAATATACAATGGAGAAAAAACAGTCTCTTCAATAAATGGTGTTGAGAAAAATGGACAGTTACATGTAAAAGAATGAAATTAGAATGATTCCTAACACCATACATAAAGATAAACTAAAAATAGGTTATAGACCTAAATGCAAGACCAAAAACTATAAAACTCTTAGCAGAAAACATAGGCAGAACACTCTTTTAGATAAATTACAGAAAGATCTTCTAGAACCCACATCCTAGAGTAATGGAAATAAAAGCAAAAATAAACAAATGGGATCTAATTCAACTGAAAAGCTTTTGTATAGTGAAGGAAACAATAAACAAAGTGAAAAAACTCTTAGAATGGGAGAAAATAACAGCAAACAAAGCAAGTGACAAATGATTAATCTTCAAAATATATAAGCAGTTCATTCAGCTCATCTTTGCATGAAATGTTCCCCTGGTATCTCCAATTTTCTTGAAGAGATATCCAGTCTTTTCCATTCTGTTGTTTGCCTTTTTTTTTTTTTTTTTGCATTATTCACTTAAGAGGATAATTGGCCAAGGAGCAGTTGCTGCACGAGTGCAGAAGGGCCTAGAGGAGCTACTCCACATTCAAGGTCAGAAGGGGTGGCGGTGAGGAGATACCCCTCGTCCAAGGTAAGGAGCAGCGGCTGTGCTTTGCTGGAGCAGCCGTGAAGAGATACCCCACGTACAAGGTTAGAGAAACACAACTAAGACAGTGGGTATTGCAAAGGGCATCAGAGGGCAAACACACTGAGACCATAATCACAGAAAACTAGTCAATCTAATCACACTGGGACTGCAGCCTTGTCTAACTCAGGGAAACTAAGCCATGCCCTGTGGGGCCACCCAAGACGGAAGGGTCATGGTGGAGAGGTCCGACAGAATGTGGTCCACTGGAGAAGGGAATGGCAAACCACTTCAGTATTCTCTCATTGAGAACCCCATGAACAGTATGAAAAGGCAAAATGATAGGATGCTGAAAGGCGAACTCCCCAGGTCAGTAGGTGCCCAATATGCTACTGGAGATCAGTGGAGAAATAACTCCAGAAAGAATGAAGGGATGGAGCCAAAGAAAAACAACACCCAGTTGATAGAAGCAAGGTCCGACGCTGTAAAGAGCAATATTGCATAGGACCCTGGAATGTTAGGTCCATGAATCAAGGCAAATTGGAAGTGGTCAAACAAGAGATGGCAAGAGTGAATGTTGATATTCTAGGAATCAGTGAACTAAAGTAGACTGGAATGGGTGACTTTAACTCAGATGACCATTATATCTACTACAGTGAGCAGGAACCCCTTAGAAGAAATGGAGTAGCCATCATGGTCAACAAAAGAGTCTGAAATGCAGTACTTGGATGCAATCTCAAAGACGACAGAATGATCTCTGTTCATTTCAAAGGCAAACCATTCAATATCACAGTAATCCAAGTCTATGCCCCAATCAGTAATGCTGAAGAAGCTGAAGTTGAACAGTTCTATGAAGACCTACAAGACCTTTTAGAACTAAAACCCAAAAAAGATGTCCTTTTCATTATAGGGGACTGGAATGCAAAAGTAGGAAATCAAGAAACACCTGGAGTAACAGGCAAATTTGGCCTTGGAGTACGGAATGAAGCAGGGCAAAGGCTAATAGAGTTTTGCCAAGAGAATGCACTGGTCATAGCAAACACCTTCTTCCAACAACACAAGAAAAGGCTCTATACATGGACATCACCAGATGGTCAACACCGAAATCAGATTGATTATATTCTTTGCAGCCAAAGATGGAGAAGCTCTATACAGTCAGCAAAAACAAGAGCAGGAGCTGACTGTGGCTCAGATCATGAACTCCTTATTGACGAATTCAGACTTAAATTGAAGAAAGTAGGGAAAACCACTAGACCATTCAAGTATGAGCTAAATCAAATCCCTTATGATTATACAGTGGAAGTGAGAAATAGATTTAAGGGCCTAGATCTGATAGATAGAGTGCCTGATGAACTATGGACTGAGGTTCGTGACACTGTACAGGAGACAGGGATCAAGACCATCCCCATGGACAAGAAATGCAAGAAAGCAAAATGGCTGTCTGGGGAGGCCTTACAAATAGCTGTGAAAAGAAGAGAAGCGAAAAGCAAAGGAGCAAAGGAAAGATATAAGCATCTGAATGCAGAGTTTCAAAGAATAGCAAGAAGAGATAAGAAACCCTTCCTCAGTGATCAGTGCAAAGAAATAGAGGGAAACAACAGAATGGGAAAGACTAGAGATCTCTTCAAGAAAATTAGAGATACCAAGGGAACATTTCATGCAAAGATGGGCTCAATAAAGGACAGAAATGGTATGGACCTAACAGAAGCAGAAGATATTAAGAAGAGGTGGCAAGAATACACAGAAGAACTACACAAAAAAGATCCTCATAACCAAATAATTATGATGGTATGATGACTCACCTAGAGCCAGACATCCTGGAATGTGAAGTCAAGTGGGCCTTAGAAAGCATCACTATGAACAAAGCTAGTGGAGGTGATGGAATTCCAGTTGAGCTATTTCAAATCCTGAAAGATGATGCTGTGAAAGTGGTACACAAAATATGCCAGCAAATTTGGAAAACTCAGCAGTGGCCACAGGACTGGAAAAGGTCAGTTTTCATTCCAATCCCAAAGAAAGGCAATCCCAAAGAATGCTCAAACTACTGCACAATTGCACTCATCTCACACGCTAGTAAAGTAATGCTCAAAATTCTCCAAGCCAGGCTTCAGCAATGCATGAACCGTGAACTTCGAGATGTTCAAGCTGGTTTTAGAAAAGGCAGAGGAACTGGAGATCAAATTGCCAACATCCGCTGGATCATCGAAAGCAAGAGAGTTCCAGAAAAACATCTATTTCTGTTTTATTGACTATGCCAAAGCCTTTGACTGTGTGGATCACAATAAACTGTGGACAATTCTGAAAGTGATGGGAATACCAGACCACCTGACCTGCCTCTTGAGAAACCTATATGCAGGTCAGGAAGCAACAGTTAGAACTGGACATGGAACAACAGACTGGTTCCAAATAGGAAAAGGAATATATCAAGGCTGTATATTGTCACCCTGCTGATTTAACTTCTATGCAAAGTACATCATGAGAAACGCTGGGCTGGAAGAAGCACAAGCTGGAATTAAGACTGCCGGGAGAAATACCAATAAGCTCAGGTATGTAGATGACACCACCCCTATGGCAGAAAGTGAAGAGGAACTAAAGAGCCTCTTGATGAAAATGAAAGAGGAGAGTGAAAAAGTTGGCTTAAAGAGCAACATTCAGAAAACTAAGATCATGGCATCTGGGCTCCAAAATCACTGCAGATGGTGACTGCAGCCATGAAATTAAAAGATGTTTACTCCTTGGAAGGAAAGTTATGACCAACCTAGATAGCATATTCAAAAGCAGAGACATTACTTTGCCAACAAAGGTCTGTCTAGTCAAGGCTATGGTTTTTCCAGTGGTCATATATGGATGTTGAGATTTGGACTGTGAAGAAATCTGAGCGCCAAAGAATTGATGCTTTTGAACTGTGTTGTTGGCGAAGACTCCTGAGAGTCCCTTGGACTGCAAGGAGATCCAACCAGTCCATTCTGAAGGAGATCAGTCCTGGGTGTTCTTTGGAAGGAATGATGATGCTGAAGCTGAAACTCCAGTACTTTGGCCATCTCATGCGAAGAGTTGACTCATTGGAAAAGACTCTGATGCTGGGAGGGATTGGGGGCAGGAGGAAAAGGGGATGACAGAGGATGAGACGGCTGGATAGCATCACCGACTCGATGGACGTGAGTTTGAGTGAACTCCGGGAGTTTGTGATGGACAGGGAGGCCTGGCGTGCTGCGATTCATGGGGTCGCAAAGAGTCGGACACGACTGAGTGAGTGAACTGAACTTATCTGATTCACTTAAGAAGGTTTTCTTATCTTTCCTTCCCATTCACGGGAACTCTACAGTCAGCTGGGTATGTATTTCCCTTTCTCTTTTACCTTTTGCTCCTCTTCCTTTTTCAGCTATTGCAAGGCCTCCTCAGAGGCCCATATCTTAAGAAGGCAACCACTTTGCCTTCTTGAATTTCTTTTTCTTGGGGATGGTTGTGGTCACCACCTCCTGTACTACGTTACAAACCTCCATCCATAATTCTTCAGGCATTCTGTCTACTAGATCTCATCTTTTGAATCTATTCATCTCACCTAATTTATATTCATATGGGATTTGATTTAGGTCATACCTGACTGGTCTAGTGGGACAGATTAGAGACCTCTTCAAGAAACTTGGAGATACCAAGGGAACACTTCATGCAAAGATGGGCACAATAAAGGACAGCACCTTTTAAGGACCTAACAGAAACAGAAGAGATTAAGAGGTGGGAAGAATACATAGAAGAACTGTACAAAAAAAAAGACTTAATGATATGGATAACCATGATAGAGAGCAACTCAGCTAGAGCCAGACATCCTGCAGTGTGAAATCAAGGGGGCCGTAGGGAGCATCACTACAAACAAAGCTAGTGGATGTGATGCAATTCCAGATGAGCTATTTCAAATCCTGAAAGATGATGCTGTTAAAATGTTTCACAGTCTTTTGGACTCTGTGGGAGAGGGAGACGGTGGGATGATTTGGGAGAATGGCACTGAAATATGTATAATATCATATATGAAACGAGTCACCAGTCCAGGTTTGATGCACGATACTGGATGCTTGGGGCTGGTGCACTGGGATGACCCAGAGGCAAGGTACAGGGAGGGAGGAGGGAGGAGGGTTCAGGATGGGGAACACGTGTATACCTGTGGTGGATTCATGTTGATATATGGCAAAACCAATGCAATATTGTAAAGTTAAATAATAAGATAAAATTTTAAAAAAAATGTTTCACTCTAATATACCTTAGTAAAATCAGCAGTGGCCACAGGACTGGAAAAGGTCAGTTTTCATTCCAGTCCCAAAGAAGGGCAATGCCAAAAAATGCTCAAACTACTACACAATTGCACTCATTTCTCATGCTAGCAAGGTAATGCTCAAAATTCTTCAAGCTAGGCTTCAACAGTCATCAACCAAGAACTTTTCAAATGTACAAGCTGAATTTAGAAAGGACTGAGGAGAGCAAATTGCCAACGTTAATTGGATCACAGAAAATGCAATGGAATTCAGAAAAAAATCTACTTCTGTTTCTTGTTTTTTCAGATTTTATTTATTTTTTAATCTATTTATTTTAATTAGAGGCTAATTACTTTACAATATTGTATTGGTTTTGCCATACATCAACATGAATCCGCCTCGGGTGTGCACGTGTTCCCAATCCTGAACCCTCCTCCCACCTCCATCCCCATACCATCCCTTTGGGTCATCCCAGTGCACCAGCCCCAAGCATCCTGTATCCTTTTCATTGACTATACTAAAGCCTTTGACTGTGCAGATCACAACACACTGTGGAAAATTCTTACAAAGAGACAGGAATACTAGATCACCTTACCATGAAATTAAAAGATGCTTGCTCCTTGGAAGAAAAGCTATGACACACCTAGACAGTGTATTAAAAACCAGAGACATCTCTTTGCCAACAAAGGTCTGTAGAGTCAAAGCTATGTTTTTTCCAGTAGTCACACACAGATGTGAGAGTTGGACCATAAAGAAGACTGAGCACCAAATAATTGATGTTTTTGAACTGTGGTGCTGTACAAGACTCTAATTTAGAGTCCCCTGGACTGCAAGGAGATCAAACTGGTCAATCTTCAAGGAAATCAACTCTCATATTCACTGAAAGGACTGATGCGGAAGCTGAAGCTCCAGTACTTTGGCCAGCTGATGCAAAGGGCCAATTCACCAGAAAAGACCCTGATGCTGGGAAAGATTGAGGGCAGGAGGAGAAAGGGACAGCAGAGGATGAGATGGTCAGATAGCATCACTGACTTAACGGACACGAATCTGAACAAATTCTGCAAGACAGTGAAGGTCAAAGCATCCTGCACGCTGCAGTCCATAGGGGTAGCAGAGTCACAGATGACTTAGCGACTGAACAGCAATGACAGGAACAAGGGCAATAAATGTCTCACATCTACCTGACACGCCAGTATGAAATGAGAGAAACATTTTTTCAAACAAAATATACTAATAGAAACTGGATATTAGGACTCATTCCCTAGGATCAATCTTAATCAGTTTATGTTGACAAATGATTGCTTTCTTGTGGTAGCCACTGGATGGCACACAAAAGCAAAGGGGACATGATAGGTACGTGATTAACATGCTTCTGCACTCTGTAAAACCAAGTGCTTATGCCAGGGAGTTCAGCCACTAATGCTGGTCATTTTTTTCCATAGACTGAAGACATCAGTTTTATTATTTGATAGATTGTTTTTTTGACACAGCTGATTCCCAACATGATCATCCTATCTTTATGCTAGAAGGTTATTAATATGATGGGAAATGGTCAATAAATCATTTTCTGATATAGTGATTACTAGTACAACCACAGCATTTTCAAGACCAGTGTATCTAGAACAGAGGAAAAACAAGGGGAAAGTAGTGAGAAGTGAATCAGGAGTAACAGAGATATGTGAATCATGAAAACCAAAGTCTGAACTTGCCTGAATCAGCAAATGCCCTTTGGGAAAAGTAGCTTCTTTGTTTACCATATCTCATATAATTCAGTTCAACCTTGCTGGGTCTTGCTTCTTCCAAAAGGGCATTTAAATTTTGTTTTAACCAAAGATTCAGTTATTTTCAGGAGGATGTTGGGTCTGAATAACCTATGTAGCTGTTCTTGAAAATGCAAGTCACAATGGTCTATTTTTCAAAATCGTAACTTCTTGTCCCACTGTTAAAGCTAATTCTGAGTGATGCATGTAGGCAACATGTCATGTGCTAAGGAGTCATGCACTTCTTTTGGAAACTGACCTTTAAACTGAGTGAATTTAACTGGGGAGTTAAACATTTTTAACAATGACCATGTTAGCTTTTGCTCCTGGATAAACACTGTTCCTTTTGAAAATATTCATGTAGCTATGAAAACAGATACATAAGAACAGCCTTTCCTCCTCTGGATGAAATCAAGTTATAGAATTACAATGAGCAACTACAGTAGAAGTTGATTTGCTTTTCTTTTCTTTACAAAACCACCTGCATTACGGGCTTGGTAAATTGGGCTGAAATAAATTATACTGAGCCAGGTTGGAAAATTGGAGGCATCCAATTACATTTCTCTATTTCCACCACCTCTTCTTTGCTCTTGTATGCCATCTGATGGCTTTCAGAACTAAGGAAAAGCAGTATATCCTTAGGTGACCTCACACAGTCTTCAGGGGATCATATAAGAGTGATCTGGTAGAAAAAGGTTCTTTTCAGTCTCTAGAAACTCTGAGCATGAGGCCTGATCTTTCAAGGAAACAAAAAAAAGATAGTTTCTTCATTTTTTTTTTTTTTTTTAGGAACACGATATTTGCTCTGGAGTGCAGTCTTAATTCAGGTAAAAGAAGCTTAACAAATGATGCGTGTCTCAAGATCTGTCAATGACAATAGCTACCCATGCCTCAAATGGTGTGCGTTTTTGAACTGCCAAGTTGGCTTGTAACGTTACTTTGGAAGACAAAAGTAGTTTTTTGCCATAAGAAGCAAACTCATGATTTTTTTTTTAAAGTGAAGCTTTACTTTAGAATCTTTATGATCATTTTGGGATAGAGAAAAAAGGTGAAATAAAGGCTTGTTGATAAGCCTCTTTTGAAAGAAGGCTAATGGAAAAATAATATACAGAACAGAACAGCTAGGAAACGCAGTATCATCCACATCTCTGTGAGGATTTGACAGAATAAAGGACCTTCCATCTGGCTTTGTAATGCAAGTATCTTGGAAGCTTTTGATATGAAAAATAAAACAAAAATTTGCCAGCAGGATGAGATGGGACAGAATAAAAGGTAGAGCATAAACCTACAATCATGAAATAGCAGCATGTGGAATACATAAAAAATATAATAGCCAGATCAGGGACAAATGGAAATGAAGACAATGCTACTGCATTTGGTGTCCAGAGGTGCTGTACAAATAGAAACGTGCTTTCTAATTGCTGATAGGAGTATTGCAATGGCTGTTTACCAGAACTATGTCTTTTTTACAAGAAAAACCGGATTTCCTAGTTCAGTGTTTTCTTGTTCGTCTCACCACAAAGGACACTGATGTAACTTTCTATATAAATGAGCCTGTCCCTTTTAGTCTGATGGTCACTGAATGATCAGCCTCATAGTCTAACCATATAAGCACAATGAAACAAATAGGAGATACAAGAATAAGAGTCACTGGGGCAACAAACTGTTGGTAATTACTCAGTTAAGGCAGCAAACATTGAGAGCTTTTGTTCAATACTTCTGTTTCCATCTCACAACTACCAAGTGGCACTCAAAGTTTTAAAAATGAACACTTTTGTAATGGACAGAGAGTAATAAGGGAAGGGATTATTTAGTAATGGCCTGTTGATCTAAACAAGACCCCAAAACACTTGGAAACTGAAGAACAAAGTGTTTTTGGCATTACATTAGCTTGTAACATTATTTAAGTTTCATGTCTACAACAGTACATTTCTATTTCTTAAATTTCTACTGCTACCAACTGTATGATGACAGGTGGAAACTTAATTTTGAGTGGTGAGCACTCTGTAGGGTATACAGAAGTAGAAATATAATGTTGTACACAGAAAACTTATATAATATTATAACCAGCGTTACCTCAATGAAAAATAAATTTAAGCTTTAAAAAACACCCTAGGAAACAAGGAAAGGCTAGGGAATCTTAATTTCTGAGAGTGCAAACTAGACTGCTGTAACAACACTGTTAGAGTAGAGATGAAACTGCAATTCTCCAGGATGTGCTAATCAAGAATTGAAAGGAGGAGTCCACAGGGGCATTCAGAGTCTGAGCTGGAGGGTAATTCTGAATACAAGGTCAGTACGAGCACTGTTTCTGGTGACCTTCCTCAGTATTAGGGTCTCAGCATTAAGCTTTTAGTGAAATCTCCATCTAGTCTTACTGCACCTTGGCTTCTTTCCCTCCTCCTGGGTCTGTCCTCACAACCTTTCTGTGGCCTCAAGTATTTGGCTAATAAAGCTACAAATTTAGTTATTATTTTATTTTTCTTATCATGGAAATCCATGCAATTTAGGGTCAGTTACGGTATTAACTTCAGTTAGTGGGGTTTTTCTGCCAGAGGGATAACTATTCTTGAGTCTTAAATTGTAAACATATTCCAAAGATGCTACTGCTTCAAAAATACTTTCAAAAGCATCACCAAAACCAAATTATTTTGATCATAATCATGCTTTATCCTTGCTTTGTGGTAAACTGTCTTTCAGTCTTATTTTGCTTATTATTAATAATTTTAGTTGAATCAGCCCTTTCAGGGCACTTTCATTTCACATAGCATCTCATAAGCAGCTTTAGCCTAACTGGTTCTGTGATCAGGTCACTGGAGAGCAGGACCTCTCTCTCCGGATCTCCTTTGTGAAGATTATTGTTGTTGTTATTGTTCAGTCAGTCATATCCAAGTCTTCGTAACCCCATGGACTGCAGCACACCAGGCTTCCCTGTCCTTCACAAACTCCCAGAACTTGCTCAAACTCACATCCATCAAGTCGGTGATGCCATGCAACCATCTCATCCTCTGTTGTCCCCTTCTCCTCCTGCTCTCAATCTTTCCAAGCATCAGGATCCTTTCTAAAGAGTCGGCCCTTTGCATCAGGTGGCCAAATAAGAGCTTCAGCTTCAGCATCAGTCCTTTCAATGAATAGTCAGGATTGATTTCCTTTAGAACTGACTGATTCAATCTCCTTGCAGTCCAAGGGACTCTCAAGAGTCTTCTCCAACACCACAGTTCAAAAGCATCAAGTCTTCAGTACTCAGCCTTCTTTATGATCCAACTCTCATATTCATACATGAGGACTGGAAAAACCATAGATTTGACTATGTGGACCTCTGTTGACAAAGTAATGTTTCTGGTTTTTAATATGCTGTCTGTCTAGGTGTGTCATAGCTTTTCTTTCAAGAAGCAAGCATCTTTTAATTTCATGGCCGCAGTCACCATCTGCAGTGATTTTGGAGTCCAAGAAAATATAGTAAGCTAAAATGGTCTCTAGTTCGTCACAGACTATCTTATAACATTTCAAGGTGTTAGGAAATATGTTTATAAATATCTTCTTTCCTCAGATGAGCACAGAGCGTGAAAGAAGCACATTCTGACCCAGACCAAGGAGACCTCTTAAAGAGGCAAGCACACAGGTTATATCTACAGTGATCGTGAATGCTTTAAACTGTACTTGACCCTTGAAATCACAATTACCCAGGATGGATGATGAGACTAAGAAAGTGGAGTCACATGGTTTCTCCATCTAGGGATTCGAGAGCCAATTCAAGGGTGGCAATGCCTAGAGCAGAAGGCAACAAAGCACAGCACACACAGCACGCAGCCGGATCATTACTGCAAGGCAGATGATTCTGAAATGATAAAATTGAAAAATAGCCACTTCACCCTTCTGTCTCCTGTTCCGATTAATGAAATGTAGTCACTTTGAGATACACATCAGTTGGGGTAGCTATCGTTGAGGGAAAAAAATGTTCTGTCTTGATATTGTTATTTAAGGATCCTGACTTTATAATTTTTTCCTGTGAGTCTTTGAGATGGCTCAATTTCTACTTGTATATATATTACAAAGCGTCTCCTCTGCAAGCTGAAGCAAATCATTGAGCCAGAAACACTTTATTGCCAATGGAATCTATTATGCTTCAGAGGTTCTTGATTTTATCTGATACTACCTACTGTTTAGCCACATATTGAGTTATCAACTTATTTTTCAAGAAATTTTAAAATACAGTATCAATAATGTATTTGTGTAAAATAAGCAGGGATCCACACAGATGACCCATGTACTTGCTAGGAGATAGTCTCCATTTCTTAATTCAAACTAACTGACACAAAGAGAACAGCACCCATCAATATATCCTTTTTCTATCAAAGTTAAACTTAGAAACAATTATGTTCACCTAACTGATGCCTGGCATTTCAAGCACATTAAATTCATACCACATTTCTTATTCTTTAACAGTTATTTTTTAACAAATTTAAATAGGAAAAGGAGTACATCAAGGCTGTATACTGTCACTCTGTTTATTTAACTTATATGCAAAGTACATCATGAGAAACGCTGAGCTGGAAGAAGCACAAGCTGGAATTAAGACTGCCGGGAGAACTATCAATAACTTCAGATACGCAGATGACACCACCCTTATGGCAGAAAGTGAAGAGGAACTAAAGAGCCTCTTGATGAAGGTGAAAGAGGAGAGTGAAAAAGTTGGCTTAAAGCTCAACATTCAGAAAACTAAGATCATCACTTAGTGATGGTCCCATCACTTCATGGGAAATTGATGGGGAAACAGTGGAAACAGTGTCAGACTTTATTTTGGGGGGCTCCAAAATCACTGCAGATGGTGATTGCAGCTATGAAATTAAAAGATGCTTACTCCTTGGAAGGAAAGTTATGACCAACCTAGATAGCATATTGAAAAGCAGAGATATTACTTTGCCAACAAAGGTCCGTCTAGTCAAGACTATGGTTTTTCCAGCTGTCATGTATGGATGTGAGAGTTGGACTGTGATGAAAGCTGAGCGCTGAAGAATTGATGCTTTTGAACTGTGGTGTTGGAGAAGATTCTTGAGAGTCCCTTGGACTGCAAGGAGATCCAACCAGTCCATCCTTAAGGAGATCAGTCCTGGGTGTTCATTGGAAGGACTGATGTTGAAGCTGAAACTCCAATACTTTGGCCACCTGATGCAAAGAACTGACTCATTTGAAGACCCTGATACTGGGAAAGATTTAGGGCAGGAGGAGAAGGGGATGACAGAGGATGAGATGATTGGATGGCATCACCGATTCAATGGACATGAGTTTGGGTAGACTCCAGGAATTGGTGATGGACAGGAGGCCTGGTGTGCTGCGGTTCATGGGGTCGCAAAGAGTCAGACGTGACTGAGTGACTGAACTGAACTGAAATAATAAGAAAATAACCACACATATTATTATGGGTTGAATTGTGTCCCTGAAATGGTATGTTGAATTCTTAAACTCTAGAATATGACCTTATTTAGAAATACAGTCACTGCAGATGTAATTTGCTAGGATGAGGTCATACTGGAAGACTGAGACCCTAATCTGGTATGACTAGTGTTCTTATTAGAGATGAGAAAACATAAACAGATACAGAGATGTAGGGACTCAGACACGTTAGGGAAAAGACCATGCAAAAACAACAAGAGTGGAGTGATCCATCCCTAAACCAAGGAAGGCCAAGGACTGCCAGGAATCACCAAAGGTAGGAAGAGACAAGGAAGTACTTTCTCTGCGGGTTTCAGAGACAGTGCAATGTTGATTCACCTCAATTTTGAACATTTAGCCTCCAGAACTATGAGACAATAAATCTGTGTTATTTTAAGCCATCAGTTTGTGGTACTTGACTGTGGCAGACCTAGCAAAACAACACGCACATTTACTCATTAACTGCCATTTCCCGTGACCATCCTTCTTTAACGTAGATTTACATTTCAATGTGGTATCATTTTCCTTCTGCCAGAAGGATTTCCTTTAACATTTATCACAGTGTGGGTCTCCTGATGATGAATCATTTCAGCTTTTGGATATTTGAAAAACATCTTTATTTTGCTTTCATTCTGTAAGGTATTTAGCTAAAGAAAGAATTCTATGATGATAAGGTTTTGTTTTTAACTTTAGTATCCTATGATATTACTCAGCTTTGTTCTCACTTGCATCGCTCCTGATAAAAACAGAGCCACATTCGCAGTTCTGTCCTTCTGCACCTAATGTGTTATTTTCCACTGTTTGCTTCTAAGACTTCTCTTGATCACAGGTTTTGAGCAATCTGATTATTGCATGGACTGGTGTCATCTTCCTTGTGGTTCTTGTGCTTTGGACTTCAAGGAGCCTCATGTATCATGGGTGTATACTTTCCAACAAATTCAGAAACATTTTGGTCATTACTTCTTTAAATGTATTTTCTGTACACCTCTCCACTTCTCTGGTGGACTCAAATTATAAGTGTATTATGCTGCTCTGGTCATTTATCTAATTATTTGTTTCACTTGGGATAGCTTCCATAGCTGTGTCTTCATCCAGCTGAATATTCGTCTCACTATTACTGGAGTCACTTTTTTTTTGCTTCATTTTCATTGCTTCATTTTTATTGGGCATGGAAATCACTCGCACGATTGCTGCGGTCTATTTTAACTGATTTTTTCCCTTCTCTTTATGGTTTGCATTTTCCTGTCTGTGAGTGTACCTGGTCATTTTTTTTTTATTCAATGCCAAAAAATATTTTTAACTTTAACTTGTTGGATGGTAGCTATTTTGTATCTTTGTAAATATTCTTGAATTTTATTCCTTGCAATTAGTTACTTGGAATTTTTTCAAAAATTCAGGAATTTGTTTTTTAGATCCCAAAAAAGGGGGAACGTTAATGATGCAGAAATGAAAGTAAAAGGAGGGGCAGTTCTAGGAGCTAAATTCTAAAGTATGGAGCCAATGTGAAGGAGAATGAGGCTTTCACAATTGTTTTTTAACTTAGTGTATATAAAACCTTTAAATTAGAACAGAACTTTAAATTGAAAATGCAAAAACACATGTTCAGGTAAGCAACCACTGTTCTGGTTGAATAGAAAGATTCATTGAAAATAAAGAGAGATGATACTAAAAATATTAGATGGTTTATGGAAATAAATTGTAACTAGATATAGGCATTTGGATTTCACAAAAATAGTATTAAGGAGACACTGTAGATTACTGTCACTCTAAGAGCACTGCTCTTAAATATTCTCCTAAGTTATATTCTCCCAATTAAAAATTATGCAGACAGATTTATGAAAATACCTGAGGCAAAGCTTTCACAAACACAACCAATTTAAGACTAAATTTTGCTTCCTTTTCTGCACTGATCTAAATTTATATGATTTAAAATGCAGAAAAATCAAAATTACTAGCTAATAGTTTTGGCTTTATGAAATATGTGTCATTAAATTAGGATAATCAGTCTACTAGTACATTTAGACCTGCAACCATCAATATGTGATTAAGAAAGTTTCACCCTCAACTAGCTCTTGGCTGCAACATGATGCAGAAGCAGAAACATTGCATAAGTGACTAATAAAACTCAGATACACTTCTGGTCCTCTAGTAGTCTTATACAAAGAAATCTGGGCACATAGACAAGAACTATAGATGTATTTACCCAAAGATGATAAAATGAAAGTCATTTTAGATATTTAACAAGTCAATGATCCACCCATATTAGTGTTTTCTTTACATAAGGCCTATTTTATATTCTTCCTTTAAAGTCTATAGAATGTTTAACATAGTAAATCTCTAAGGTTTGGAAGAGGCAGATTAATTGCTAAATATTACAGCCCATTTTTAATTTGTTTCAAAACATATTAAACTATATATTTACATGTCAAATTATAATGTTGCTGAAGAAACAAAATGCTACAGAATTGGACTAGTATCACTCTTCTCAAGGATTTCCATAATTATTTGCGAGAAGGAAATGGCTTTCTGATCTGTAATACAAGAACCCCTTCGGACCATGCAAGGGACCCATGAATCCATGTGAGTACCAAGCGTTGTCCTCAACCTGATCTGTTTGTACCTTACACAATTTTTTCAATTATTTATGGTAACATAAAATTAATAACATATTAGACATTTTAAATAATGAGTAGGTTTTAATAAATTGACTATCTGAAAAAAAGTATTTTGAAGACTTGAATTATAAATGCAAAATAGGGTTTAACAGAAGTGGCATATATTTTTTCAGCACCTAAAACATGCCATGCTACGTGCCATGCACTTTGCACATACTTCAGATTCTGAATAGCTCTATTGCTGAATATGATACTGAGGAATCAAGAAGCTGAGTGATGCGCCCAAGATCACACAGTGAGGAGACTGTAGCACAAGGGCTCTGAGCTAATGCTCTTGGACCACTACTGGCCTCCGCTTCACAGGCATTGCTGTTATCTGTATATCAGTCAACCTATCTCCGAGTAAAGGCTAGTTTTCATTCTTTCCAATGCTTTCCACCTTTGCTATACGTATGTGTTAGTACTACTGTTCTCCTGCACAATGAATTTTCAGAATTTGCTTTCAGTCTTAAAGTACAATTACCATCAAGTGGAGAATTAACAAAACTTTTTAAAAAATTGTACAAGGAGTTGCATCCAGTCTAAACCAACCATTCTGAATCACACAATCTCAAATAAGGGTGCCTCTAGTAAGACTCCTAGGATTGTCTTCTTCCATAGCGGCGCGACCATGTTAATGAACTTACTCTTTTCCACGATCATTTAGGACCAGTTCCAATTGTCTCTCAAATCCATGTCCCATGTTCCATTCCTACTGGCTCTCCTCTAACACAGACCCTCTGTGTATTTCACACAGGAATTCTATTTGTCTCATATAACAATTCTACTTGTCTCACATAACAAACTCATAACATCAATTTGACCTGGCAGCCTCAAATATCCCTAAATGAATCCAACATAGTAAACCTCTATAGTCATGTAAAACATCAAACACAAGGGTATTTAATATTTCATATGATAATCTTCTGTCCCATGGGTTAGTACGAATCATATTTTATTCTGGATATGGAGGATGTTTTGCAGAAAGTTTTACCAGCTTTCAATTCAGTTCAGTTCAGTCACTCAGTCATGTCCGACTCTTTGCAATCCCATGAATCGCAGCATGCCAGGCCTCCCTGTCCATCACCAACTCCCGGAGTTCACTCAGACTCACGTCCATCGAGTTGGTGATGCCATCCAGCCATCTCATCCTCTGTCGTCCCCTTCTCCTCCTGCCCCCAATCCCTCCCAGCATCAGAGTCTTTTCCAATGAGTCAACTCTTCACATGAGGTGGCCAAAGTACTGGAGTTTCAGCTTTAGCATCATTCCTTCCAAAGAAATCCCTTAACAGCTTTACAAATATCTAATCGAGTTCTCAGAAACAGCATGTCTCCTGGTGGGTGAATGAATGGTCTGTGCTAGTTAAAGGCCTGTATTTATTCATGCATCAAATACACATCTATTTCTTGAATGATTAACATATTCCAAGACAGCTCTGGGTACTACAATAAGGGTACTTAAGTCGTTATTCTCTTGGACAATGAAACACACAGTTTTAATATAGAATAACAACTTACAGATGGGAAAAAATACTCAGAAAACAGAGTATTTAAAGCATAAAGATGAGACAGGTTATCGTATAAGTAAATCTTAGCTAGTAACAGAGAAGTAGGGGAAAAACATTCCAGTCAAATATGCAAAAGCAAAGAGACTGAAGAGCAAATTACAAGGCTCTTGGTATAGCTGGGATGGGGCTGGCACAGTTTCACTGAGGCAGTCAGTAAAGCTGGAAAAAATGGCAAATATCAGATACAGAAACCCTTGCACGCTGTGGTTAAAACTGGATGGCAGTTTTGCTGGCAAGACAGGACCATTGAATAATTTTAAGTTAATGATTGGTATCATCAGATTTATTTTGTTTAGCTTCCTAAGAATATTACTGGGGAATTTTATTTGGAAATGTGGACTTGAGAAAGAAAAACTGAAGGTAGAGAGGGATGTAAGAAAGCGACCACAGTAAATATGTGAGTAATAATAAACAGTTACGAAGAGGTAGAGGCAGAAAGGATGGTGTTCACAAAACTGGGCTCTCAGATGGAGAGAGGAGCAGTTACTAATGTAGGAAATATAAATTGGGGGGCAGGGTGTAGATTTCACAGTATCAGATCAGTAAAGGAAACATGTGGTTTTGTGGTAGACATGCTAATTTGAAGTGCCAGTGATAACCTATAAGAAAAGGCATGACAACTGAATATGCAGGTCTATAATCCAAACAGGGAATATTCATCAATTCAACTGTACGCTGGCCCACGTTTAATGTAATGTCACTAGGCTGGCTGTGGGAACTGATATAATAAGGATGTCGTTTCTGGCCACATCTCCATTTCAAGGAGGCGGCTTACTGCTGCCGCCAGAGGGGTCAGCATTCCACTGACTTCTCAAATGTTTCCACTTCTTTAGCACTGCCAAATTTATCTCTTCTTAAATCATCAAACAAAGCAATCTCTAAGGCTTCTTCCGCCATTGCAGCATTATTCTTTCAGTTTTGGCAACCCTCAGAGCTTTATTTTTCTGATAAGGCCAACTAAAGGGCAAGTATTTTAATAATGTTAACATGCCTGTTTTTCAAATGAAGAAGTATGTTCACAGTTGAAGATTTGTTTAGACAGGATAAAAAAAAAAATCAGAATGAAGGCAGTGGAATTTCAAAGTCTGAAATGTGTGATAGCCTCAATAAAAGATTGAGCTGGAATCTCTTTGGTGATGATTCAGAAATCTGATAACCATCTGATGGAGCCAGAGGATGAGTTAATGCATCGCTAATGCATTTGGCCCTGGTGAAACCTATCCTACCTCTTTAATACAACTCTTCCATCCCCCAGTACCCATTAGAAAACCTTTAGCAAAGGCGGAACATTTTTCTCTGAAGAGCTTTGATGGTATAATAAATTTGATGAGTACTTTGTCAATAATCTTAGCATATGAAGACCACTTACCATCTCACATATCTTTAACTTACTCTGAATTTCTAAGCTATCTAGTCATAATAGTGACCTTTGCATACATGAGATGCAGACTGCGTTAAGCCCAGCTTCCTATGCCATTTTCAAATCTTTCCTTGATCTGGTCCCACTGAGAGGCAGATTTACTATGAAGCTTAATAGTCAAGACTCCTCAACTTGCATGGGTCTCTTCCAAGGCCCTGGGAAGGCTCCATCAGCACTCTGTTCACAGCATCATATGTGAAATTAATAAAATTAAACTTAAAAAAAAAATCAGAACTGTTGCCTGATGCTTCCCATTGTCAGACTTGTCCTCATGTCAAATGATACTGGAATGACTGCAGAGATGTGGAGGATGCAGCTGAAGAAGCAGACAGAACATTTAGTCTGTGCTTGGTGGGGCACATTTTTGATGTTCACAGTCACTAACATGCATACTTATTTCCATCCATCTTGGATAGGAATGATTTTCAGGAGTACTTCTGCCACCCGCTGTACCAACTCACTCAGTGTCCTGACAAGAACTACAAGACTAGGTGATCTGTAGATGTTCCAAAATATGAGTGTAGTGCAGGATAAACAAGGTCTGAAACATACAGAACAACACTGTATGAAGGATTTTCCATCCTGAGTCCTTGAAACTCTAAGCAGGTGATTTATTTCTCCTGGGCCCCTAGTCTAACGCATCAATAATGAAAAACTAAGTATCATGTTAGATGAAAGACAGAACGATCTTTCTACTCCTCCTACACAAAATGATACTTCAAGATGATTATCATAGGAAGAAGGGATTATAAAGGATGCAGCCAAATCATGTAGAGGACGAAAGAGTCTTGCAGAGGTGTCTGGTACTAAGTAATGAAAAATATCATCTTTCTGGACATTCATTCATTTTTCAGATTTGTGATTTGTTGTGACTACTTTTATTCACCCAAGTAAATATTTCCTTCCATAATTGAGATAATGTCCAATCCTCGTGTCAAACCAGACTCCTACAGTTGGGTATCTTTTTTCACCAATAATTTCATAGATAGAAGGCAGTGATGAGGCAGAGACAAAGTGGGAAAGAGCCAGGGCCTCAAATGCAGCTCCCGTAGGACTTTCGTTCTCACATTTGAGCCCAAGTTAATCCAAGATATCTCTATGCAAAGTGTGCAGTCACCCCACAGTGGGAGCCACATGGATTCTGATACATCTCCATTTTATACAAAGATATACAGCATATGTGATGTCTTCCAATAAATTAGTAGGTTCCAGGTTTATTTATTAAAGTTCCATAAGGTCAATCCCCTGTGTATGTGGTGAAACCCCCCTGAATCCCGCCCTGAGGACACTTTTGAACAGGGCACTACCACTCTATGACTAAATTTGGCTGGTTTCTCCATCCCTTTTCAAAATGCTTTCGTATCATCCAAGATGGGATTGGTTTTTCTCACCCAAGATGTCTCTGCTCTGGGTCATTTTCACCACTCCCTAGTAACAAACTGAAAAATGCTCTATAATGGTCTATATTGAGGCAGCTGCTTCAGATAGTTTACTAATCCAAGATGTCTTCACCTCATTTCATTTCTGCCAAACGTTTGGTCCCTGTACAGTCAAATATTGTTCATGGTGACCAAGGGGGGCTGCCTGTACCACCAGCTTCTCTAATTCTGTTCATCATTATTTCTCTGCTCATGAACTAACATTCCAATTTATCTAGTGACTTTGTGAACAGGGGCCATGAGAGGTTCTAGAAGAGGAATGCAGTTTCTCCAACACACGAACAATCCTGAAGGCTTCCAGTGTCTTTCCACTTGCCAGGGTTTCTGAGAACGTATTTCTCAGGGGAATGCCCTATATTGTTCCAATCCACATAATCCCCAGGAATTTCACAGACTGAGCCAGGCCTTGAGTTTTAGCTGGACATGTCAGCCAGCCTCATTTTGTCCTCCAGGGCTGCTTCCTCTGAGGACTCAGTGACAGTCATGTCATCAGTGCAGTATACTAATCATTATCACATTCAAGCCCTCCCTCATTACATTGCGGCCATGTGCCTGAGAATTCAAACTCCTCTGTATCAGAACAACGAATGCATACTGACTTCTGTTTCTCAAGACTGCAAACTGTACCTGACTGGCTCGCAAATTTGCTACTGAGAATAAAGTGGTACATACCAGTCCCCACTGGCCTTCTGCACTTCCTGTGTGACTCCACTGTGTCAAACACAGTTGAAGCAACCAAAAAGGGACCCTGGCCACAGTATGATATTAACTGTCAACACTGTCTTCCATAAGTACTGTCCAGACAGAACTATTAATAAGAGAGACAGAAGAGTCAAAAATGCCCACTCCAACCATTTCTTAATGAGAGTAGTAATTTCATTTCCCTCTTTGAACTCTCTATAGCTTAATGTTTATTACTAAGAAAGACATGGTTCCAAAGGTTCCCATTTATCACAGCCAGTTAAAAAAATTGCACGGGTGGTAGATTTAGCAGATATCTAAAGGGTAATATGCCCTATTTTCATATAATACCCATCCCAAGCATTTCATTAAGAAAAAAGGAGGGGACTATCCTTTGTAGTCCCACTTTCCAAATCCTAATTCCACTCCTACCCTGGTCAACTTAGAAGTACCTCTACCCCTCCTGGGTTTACCTCCATGCCATTCTGAGCACACTCCCTACACACAGGATTTATTTCACACTGAGTGCCTATAGCTAACATTCCTAAGAACATCCTGCTTACCTAGGCCATTAATCACTGCTGCTGCTGCTGCTGCGTCGCTTCAGTCGTGTCCAACTCTGTGTGACCCCAGAGACGGCAGCCCACCAGGCTCCTCTGTCCCTGGGATTCTCCAGGCAAGAACACTCGAGTGGGTTGCCATTTCCTTCTCCAATGCATGAAAGTGAAAAGTGAAAGTGAAGTCGCTCAGTCGTGTCCGACTCTTAGCAACCCCATGGACTGCAGCCTACCAGGCTCCTCTGTCCATGGGATTTTCCAGGCAAGAGTACTGGAGTGGGGTGCCACTGCCTACTTCGACTAATCACTGAGTACAGTCTAAACCACCCGGCAGAGATGAAGCAAGCAGATCTTGGTCTTTTGGTTATCTTTTTTGGATGTTATGGCTTAGCCTTTTGCTGAGGAGACCAATTTTTTCAAAACAGACAGTTAAGAGGGAATTCAGCATGGCCCTTTAAGAGGTAAGCACGAGGCTGAGACTCTCTCTCAGCCTTGTCAACTGCAGCTTGTTCATTGCAGACCATCCAGATGCCTTTGCTCATCAAAGTTCTCAGCAACCTGGGGATCAGCCATCAACCCAAATAATCACTTCCATTCAGCAATAATCAACTGTACACCTCTTCAATAGCTATTTCTAAGAGATTATACCAATAATATTTCTCCGTGCTTTCTGATGTTTTAAGAATCCTAATACTTGAACACACAGAATCTCTTAGGATTCCATAGTTACCTGAACTGGGTCTCCAGCTGCGAGTATGAACTTCTGAGTAACCAATAGTTACAGCTGAGTTACTTTGCTAATGAAAGTAACATCTCTCCCCATTATCAAAGAGACATGAGTGGCTTTCCAGAACTGGAATAACCTTACCTTACTGACTTTATCTTTCCTCACTTCCATCTACTCTTCCTTTAAAAGTCTAGCTTTTATCAAGGATGACAATAACCAGTGAATAGAATTTTTAATTAATCTGCCCCCCTTTCAACCACTCTATCCATTTAGCCATTTCCCTTATATGTAGGGGGATTTTTCTACAACTTCCATCGATTAAGACTTATTCCAGTAATACGCAATGGGTTTTTTACCATTTCAAAGACTGACAGGGCACTAACTTGGCATCAAGTCTTCATTGTATTTCCCCATCTTATTTTTTTCCAAAATAATAAAAACAACAATAAACACCTTAGCTATTGAGATTTTTAAGTATGAAATACAACCCTGCACATAATCCATGAAAAATCATATTGTTAAATTAGACTCATACGGATCAGTGATCTTAGCCAGTTGCAAACACTACTAGCATTTAAAGAATTCAAGTAATCATGAGGCTCAGGGAAACAAGGGAAAGATCCAGTGCCTCCAATGAAGGCCCCCAGATGAGTCTGGGACTATGAAATTAATGTATAAAATCTCTAAATAATATGTATAGCCATACCCTTTACACAGAAGGAGGCATTCCTGTCATTAAAACATCTTCATTTTATTCTTCATCGCTGTGCTAAGTCGCTTCAGTTGTGTCTGACTCTTTGCAACCCTATGGACCACAGCCCACCAGGCTTCTCTGTTCATAGGATTCTCCAGGCAAGATACTGGAGTGGGCTGCCATGCCCTTCTCCAGAGGATGTTCCTGACCCAGGGATCGAACACGCGTCACTTACGTTTCCTGCACTGACAGGAGGCTTCCTTCCCAGGGTGCCACCTGGGAAGCCCACTTAAATAGCTACACATAGTTAACATTACATTCTCCCCAGAGCCATCCCACAAAAGTCTACCTTCCACAAGCGATCCTAGAGAACTAAAATATTTCAAAGATAGTAAATTTTACGATAGCAAATACCACTGGTTCACTTGCTAAGAGATCTGTTATTAAGAAGTTTACACTGAAATTTGAGGAAGTCACCTTCATCTCCTAGGAGCAACCCCTTTTCCTAGAAAGGGAGGAGGATGGATCCACAGACCTGCTGCAGTACCCAAATTTGTATTTGTAATCTTAGATTCTTTTTCCCAACAAAGAGGGTCCCAAAATGATATCTTTCATGTCTTCCCAAATGAATCTATCCTTGACTCTGCTATATGCTAGCAGTGAGAGAATTAACTTCTCAATCCTCTCTTCTCTAATATATCTTTTCTGCTGTACTTTATCCCAACTCCTCCATGCCCCATTTATCCTACGTACATTTCACCCTGGCCTCCGATACACCTGTTTAAATTCTGCCTCAACTCACCCACCTCCTCTCCTAGGGCAAATCTTTTATAGCTTTCACATTTTAGTTTCCTTCCCATTATGCACACAAAACATTCTCTACTTTTGTTGCCCCTTGAAAATGTATCCTTTGAAATTTCACTGCTTGTGCAAACTACTTTGAATTAATACCAACAATAAAACATCAATTGAATGTCCCACTATTTGTCATAAACTTCTCTAGATAACTTACAGAATGATAATATTAATAATAATAATCACCATCATTGTACATTTTATAACCACTCACCCAACATCATACAATTAGCAGGTAATGGAGTCTAAACTCAGTCTCACTTTGTGCCTGGCTACCTTCAAAGTGCAGGATCCTCTCACCATAACATGATGCATCAACCCTATTCTGCTTCACACTTTCCTCTAAATTCTTAATTTTCATATTTCTTAACTTTACTATTAAATAATAAGCAAGTTCCCAGGAAGTACCAGAGAAGGCAATGGCACCCCACTCCAGTACTCTTGCCTTGAAAATCCCATGGACGGAGGAGCCTGGAAGGCTGCAGTCCATGGGGTCGCTAAGAGTCGGACACAACTGAGTGACTTCACTTTCACTTTTCACTTTCATGCACTGGAGAAGGAAATGGCAACCCACTCCAGTGTTCTTGCCTAGAGAATCCCAGGGACGGGGGAGCCTGGCGAGCTTCTGTCTATGGGGTCGCACAGAGTTGGACACGACTGAAGTGACTTAGCAGCAGCAGGAAGTACCATGCATTGTAATATTAACATCCCTCTCCTTCACCTTGAATATTATTCTACCCAACTGATATACTTGTTAGGGTGAAGAACAGACTACTTCAGTAAACACCTTAAAGGCAAGGATTTAAAGAATATAGAAGCTGGGACTTCCTTGGCGGTCCAGTGACTAAGACGCCACACCCCCAATGCAGGGGACCTCAGTTCAATCCCTGGTCAGGAAACTAGACCCCACATGCTGCAACTAGGAGTTCGCATGCCGCAACTACAGACACCACATGTCGCGACTAAAAGCTCCCATGTGGCCATGACTGGGAAATGCAGCCCCTAGCCCTCTGAGTGACAATATGCCAGGCCAAAACTAGATTAACGTATGTACAGTAAGACAGACTCAACTCAGCAGTCAATTCTCAACTCTCAGTGGCATCAACAACAAAGTTTTATTTCTTACCCATTTTCTATGTCCTTCAAGGCTCAGCTGATAGCTCTGTTCGGACCTCCTCTTTGTCCTTAATCTGAGATCCTCCCTGGATCTATGCCAGATGCTGTGATAAGAGGGAAAAAATCTTAAGAGTCTTTCATCGGCATTTATAAGATCTGGCTCAGCACTGGCATTTATATGGCCTGGCCCAACAGTGATACATGTCACCTCCATTAAAAATTCACTGGAAAAAAAACATATAGATAGACAGATATAGATATATAGGCCAGACCTAGTCAAGGGGTCTAATCCAACTACAGGGGCCACAAAGATCAAGCCTACTTTGAACCCAGAAGATTGAGAGCAGTCACTATTCAGTGAGCAGCAATAATTGTTACTATAGTCCAGAAACAGGGAACATTGGATTTGGTTTATAATTGACAATATTCAACACTGACTGTCCCTGCATCTGAAAGATGGCAAACAATACCTTGACTTAAAAAAAAATGAACCATGTCAAAGTTGCAAGTTAAGTTTTATTTGGGGCAAAAATGAGGGCTGCAGCCCAGGAAACAGCACCTCAGAAAGCCCTGGGTGACTGCTCCAAAGAGGCAGAGGGCAAGGTCAGTATACATGTGATTCTGGTGAAGGGAAATACATGCCATCAAGCGCATATTTTTCCAGAAGGTTTCTACTAGTATCACGAAGCTTTACTAGTCATGAGAAACAGCTGTCACCATGAAGGATTTTAGTGCTTTTCTAGATACGGGGAGATACAAGATTTGGGCTCACAAAATTGGCTCTTGAAAATAGCTAACTATCTGAAGACCTGTCCTGCCAGCCTTCCCACCAAGCACAGGGTGCCTTATTTCTGTTCTCCACCCTGACTCCTTTCAGAGGGTGTTCAAGGTCAGCAGCCACAGCAGCTCATGACTTAATCCTTTCAGAGGTAGATGGCAAGCACCCATGGCAAGTGCCCATTTGTAGTTCACATATATATACACACACATATATTTAAGTTACACTCAAACAATAGGCTTTCTCATTTTAGGATTCACACAGTTTGAGGAAAGAAGCTTTTCATATGGGATAGTTGATAATTATTGGTCTCTTACCCAACACCCTCTCAATCCTAAGATTTTTGTTGGGAAATAACCCCCAACCCATACTGAACCATATGGACAAACTGAGTTCTTAGATCCACTGGTGGACATTTATTGGTCTAAACTGATCAACATTATCTGATCCACTTAATCATAGTGATTTGAATCAAAATTTTAAGCATATAACATAAATCATCTAGTCAGCATTGAATCCAGAATTTTAGTTTTAAAGTTGAGAGAGAAACAATACTCTGAGTGTAGCCAATAAAGATATTGGCAAATGTTAGCACCCACCATTTTGAGAGGGGCCACCCACACATGGAAATTATCAGTTTTGACTTTGTTCAACTGCTAGGTTAAATCAACCTTGAAGCTTTATCATTTAATATAGTTTATGCTGGATATTACGTCACTGACAAAATAAAACCTAAAATGAATGATCTGACTATAAGGCTTCATACTTGCATTAGTATGATCATAAGAAAATAAGGGCTTATAAATCAAAATAGAGGAATATTACTTACAAAGTGGCACCAGAATTTCTTAGTCATTGCATTAAAAAATAATGATAAAATTAACTAATCCCCACATTCTTTATTTCACATTTTTACTTACTGAAATACAGCTTATGTACAATAGTATATTAGTTTCAGGTATAAAACATAGATAGCATCTAGATATTTTTATACATTGCACAAAGTACAAAATTATTATAAAATATTGTATATATTCCCTGTGCTGCATATTACGTCCCTGTGACTTATTTATAGACTGGTAGTTCATACCTCTCAGCCCCCTACTCTTAACCTGTGTCTTTGTGTTGGCTCTTGCAAAGCTTTCTCACAGGAGAACTAAAAGACTTTGTCAACTACAAAGGAAGGCATTTAAAATTCTTGAGATAATCTGAGATAGAGATAACAAAAAGAAATAGAACCTTAAAAAAAAAAAAAAAAAACAGATGCTGGCAAAATAGAAGAAAGCTGTGAGCTATGCAATTGACCCCTTACGTAAACAGTCTCCCCCAAAATATACACAGTCAAGTCACCTAACTGGATGACTACTTGGTGTCAGAGGTTTATTTTTATAAATGAGTTCTACTCCAGGGCTGAGATGGTACAGAAACTAAGCTCTACATGGAGAAGCCAAAGCACAGGAAGCAGAGAAGGGCAGAACAAAATCATACCTCAACCCAAAGAATCAGCAAGCAATTGGGTGAGAGCTCTGGACTGAAGAAGGTATAATGAAATCTGGATGGAGAGATGATTAAAACTAAATTAAAACTACACTTCAAGAAAACCTCCAGATTACCTTGAAAGGTACATGCATAGAATAATATTACTTTCTCCACATTTTTCATTCCCAAAATCAACATATAGGGGAAAAAACATTTCTTTTCTCCCACTGAAGAGTATTCAAACTGGCAGCAATGGTTTATAAAGTCAAACACATCCACTGCATGTACATTCCAATACAAAGCGGTGTCCAAAACGGTGCTATATATGAGTCAGGACGGGAGTCAGGATTTTTAAATCCTATGGCAGATTTGCCATTAATAAGCAGAGGGACACTTGCTAGGACATGTAAGAGGACAATGTAAGATTGTCTTTGAATCTATGAATCTATGAAAAGCCGTAATAACTTGGATATGTGACTCCTTTAATATTTATCTCAAGTCTATACTCTGTGCCAGTTACTCTGCTAACCTATGACACTGTACTATAAACCTATTTATATGTGTGTATTCTAATTTTAAAATTACTTTTCCTGTTTACCTGGTATTTTTCTTTTATAAAGATTGTGCAGGGGGATGACCAATTAAAAGTATGCCCATTTCCCTGAGAAAAAAAATGAGGCAGATAAGAGCAAGGGATCTGTCCAATGTTGGATAACCAATGGGTGAACTACAACTAGAACTCAAGACTTTTTATTCTAATTTAGGATAATGATGCAAGGTTATGCTCAAAATCCTTCAATTTAGGCTTCACCAGAATGTGGACTGAGAAGTTCCAGATGTACAAGCTAACACTTGATGCAAAGTTATGCTCAAAATCCTTCAATATAGGCTTTAGCAGAATGTAAGCTTAGAACTTCTGGATGTACAAGCTAGGTTTAGAAAAGGCAGAGGAACCAGAGGTCAAATTGCCAACATTCTTTGGATCATAGAGAAAGCATGGGAATTTCAGGGGGAAAAAAAATCTACTTCTGCTTCACTGACTACGCTAAAGCCTTTGACAGTGTGGATCACAATAAACTGGAAAACTCTCAAAGAGATGGGAATACCAGATCACCTTACCTGTCTCCTGAGAAACCTGTATGCAGGTCAAGAAGCAAAAGTTAGTACCAGACATGGAACAATAGACTGCTTCAAAGTTGGTAAGGGAGTACAACAAGGCTGTATATTGTCACACTGCTTATTTAACTTATATTCAGAGTACATCATGAGAAATGACAGGCTGGATAAATCATAAGCTGGAATCGAGACTGCCAGGAGAAATATCAACCTCAGATATGCAAATGGTATCACTTTAATGCCAGAAAGTAAAGAAGAACTGAAGAGCCTCTTGATGATCATGAAAGAGGAGAGGGAAAAGACTGGCTTGAAATCCAACATTCAAAAAACTAAGATCATGGCATCCAGTCCCATCACTTCATGGCAAATAGAAGGGGGAAAAGTGAAAGCACTGATACATTATTTTCTTGGTTCCCAGACTTCATTTTCTTTCACTACGGACAGTGACTGCCGCCATGAAATTAAAAGATGTGTGCTCCTTGGAAGGAAAGCTATGACAAACCTAAGTTCAGTTCAGTTCAGTCGCTCAGTCGTGTCTGACTCTTTGTGACCCCATGAATTGCAGCATGCCAGGCCTCCCTGTCCATCACCAATTCCCAGAGTTCACTCAGACTCACATCCATCGAGTCAGTGATGCCATCCAGCCATCTCATCCTCTGTCATCCCCTTCTCTTCCTGCCCCCAATCCCTCCCAGCATCAGAGTCTTTTCCAATGAGTCAACTCTTTGCATGAGGTGGCCAAAGTACTGGAGTTTCAGCTTTAGCATCATTCCTTCCAAAGAAATCCCAGGGCTGATCTCCTTCAGAATGGACTGGTTGGATCTCCTTGCAGTCCAAGGGACTCTCAAGAGTCTTCTCCAATACCACAGTTCAAAAGCATCAATTCTTCGGCTCTCAGCCTTCTTCACAGTCCAACTCTCACATCCATACAGGACCACAGGAAAAACCATAGCCTTGACTAGACGGACCTTTGTTGGCAAAGTAATGTCTCTGCTTTTGAAAATGCTATCTAGGTTGGTCATAACTTTCCTTCCAAGGAGTAAGTGTCTTTTAATTTCATGGCTGCAGTCACCATCTGCAGTGATTCTGGAGCCCAGAAAAATAAAGTCTGACACTGTTTCCACTGTTTCCCCATCTATTTCTCATGAAGTGATGGGACCAGATGCCATGATCTTCGTTTTCTGAATGTTGAGCTTTAAGCCAACTTTTTCACTCTCCACTTTCACTTTCATCAAGAGGCTGTCTAGTTCTTCTTCACTTTCTGCCATAAGGGTGGTGTCATCTGCATATCTGAGGTTATTGATATTTCTCCCGGCAATCTTGATTCCAGCTTGTGCTTCTTCCAATCCTGCATTTCTCATGATGTACTCTGCATATAAGTTAAATAAGCAGGGTGACAACATACAGCCTTGACGTACTCCTTTTCCTATTTGGAAACAGTCTGTTGTTCCATGTCCAGTCCGAACTGTTGCTTCCTGACCTGCATACAGATTTCTCAAGAGGCAGATCAGGTGTTCTGGTATTCCCATCTCTTGAAAAATTTTCCACAGTTTCTTGTGATCCACACAGTCAAAGGCTTTGGCATAGTCAATAAAGCAGAAATAGATGCTTTTCTGGAACTCTCTTGCTTTTTCCATGATCCAGCGGATGTTGGCAATTTGATCTTTGGTTCCTCTGCCTTTTCTAAAACCAGCTTGAACATCTGGAAGTTCACGGTTCACGTATTGCTGAAGCCTGGCTTGGAGAATTTTGAGCATTACTTTACTAGCGTGTGAGATGAGTGCAACTGTGCAGTAGTTTGAGCATTCTTTGGGATTGCCTTTCTTTGGGATTGGAATGAAAACTGACCTTTTCCAGGCCTATGGCCACTGCTGAGTTTTCCGAATTTGCTGGCATATTGAGTGCAGCACCTTCACAGCATCATCTTTCAGGATTTGAAATAGCTCAACTGGAATTCCATCACCTCCACTAGCTTTGTTCATAGTGATGTTTTCTAAGGCCCACTTGACTTCACATTCCAGGATGTCTGGCTCTAGGTCAGTGATCACATCATTGTGATTATCTGGGTCAGGAAGATCTTTTTTGTACAGTTTTCTGTGTATTCTTGCCGCCTCTTCTTAATATCTTTTGCTTCTGTTAGGTCCATATCATTTCTGTCCTTTATCGAGCCCATCTTTGCATGAAATGTTCCCTTGGTATCTCTAATTTTCTTGAAGAGATCTCTAGTCTTTCCCATTCTGTCGTTTTCCTCTATTTCTTTGCATTGATCGTTGAGGAAGTCTTTCTTATCTCTCCTTGCTATTCTTTGGAACTCTGCATTCAGATGCTTATATCTTTCCTTTTCTTCTTTGCTTTTTGTTTCTCTTCTTTTCACAGCTATTTGTAAGCCCTCCCCAGACAGCCATTTTGCTTTTTTGCATTTCTTTCCATGGGGATGGTCTTGATCCCTGTCTCCTGTACAATGTCACGAACCTCAGTCCATAGTTCATCAGGCACTCTATCTATCAGATCTAGGCCCTTAAATCTATTTCTCACTTCTACTGTATAATCATAAGGGATGTGATTTAGGTCATACCTGAATGGTCTAGTGGTTTTCCCTACTTTCTTCAATTTAAGTCTGAATTTGGTAATCAGGAGTTCATGATCTGAGCCACAGTCAGCTCCTGGTCTTGTCTTTGCTGACTGTATAGAGCTTCTCCATCTTTGGCCGCAAAGAATATAATCAATCTGATTTTGGTGTTGACCATCTGGTGATGTCCATGTGTAGAGTCTTCTCTTGTGTTGTTGGAAGAGGGTGTCTGCTATGACCAGTGCATTTCCTTCGCAAAACTCTACTAGTCTTTGCCCTGCTTCATTCCATATTCCAAGGCCAAATTTGCCTGTTACTCCAGGAGAAGGCAATGGCAACCCACGCCAGTGTTCTTGCCTGGAGAATCCCAGGGACAGAGGAGCCTGGTGGGCTGCCATCTATGGGGTCGCACAGAGTCGGACACGACTGAAGGGACTTAGCAGTAGCAGCCAGGTGTTTCTTGACTTCCTACTTTTGCATTCCAGTCCCCTATAATGAAAAGGACATCTTTTTTGGGTATTAGTTCTAAAAGGTCTTGCAGGTCTTCATAGAATTGTTCAACTTCAGCTTCTCCAGCGTTACTGGTTGGGGCATAGACTTGGATTACCGTGATATTGAATGGTTTGCTTTGGAAATGAACAGAGATCATTCTGTTGTTTTTGCAACTGCATCCAAGTACTGCATTTCAGACTCTTTTGTTGACCATGATGGCTACTCCATTTCTTCTGAGGGATTCCTGCCCGCAGTAGTAGATATAATGGTCATCTGAGTTAAAGTCACCCATTCCAGTCCATTTTAGTTCACTGATTCCTAGAATGTTGACATTCACTCTTGCCATCTCTTGTTTGACCACTTCCAATTTGCCTTGATTCATGGACCTGACATTCCAGGGTCCTATGCAATATTGCTCTTTACAGCATCGGACCTTGCTTCTATCACCAGTCACATCCACAGGTGGGTATTCTTTTTGCTTTGGCTCCATCCCTTCATTCTTTCTGGAGTTATTTCTCCACTGATCTCCAGTAGCATATTGGGCACCTACTGACCTGGGGAGTTCCTCTTTCAGTATCCTATCATTTTGCCTTTTCATACTGTACAGACTGTTCATTCTGACAGGCTGTGGTCCACTGGAGAAGGGAATGGCAAACCACTTCAGTATTCTTGCCTTGAGAACCCCATGAACAGTATGACAAACCTAAACCGTGTGTTAAAAAGCAAAGATATCACTTTGCCAACAAAGGTCCATATAGTCAAAGCCACGGTTTTTCCAGTAGTCATGTACCAGTGTGAAGCTGGACCATAAGGACAGCTGAGCGCAAAAGAACTGATGCTTTCAAATTGTGGTGCTGGATAAGACTTTTGAGAGTCTCTTGAATTGTTAGGAGATCAAACCAGTCAATCCTCAAAGAAATCAACCCTGATTATTCATTGAAAGGACTGATGCTGAAGCTAAAGCTCCAATACTTTTGTCCAACTGAAGTGAAGAGCCGACTCATTTCCCCCAATGCTGGGAAAGAAAAGAAGGGGAAGGGGGCGGCAGAGGATGAGATGTTTAGATAGCATCACCAACTCAATGGACATGAACTTGAGATATTAATTTGAGCCAACTCTGGGAAATAGTGGTAAAGAGAGGAGCCTAGTGTGTTGCAGTCCTCGGGGTCACAAAGAGTCAGACACAACTTTGCGACTGAACAACAAAGATGTTGGGACCAAAAAAAAAAAAAAAAAGTAGTATAGCAAAATGCTTCTTGCTGCTAAGTTGCTTCAGTCATGTCCGACGCAGAAATAATAATGAGTGATGGGGTGGCAGAGAAAGCCCTTGATGCTGTGAACCAAATGAAGTTATCCTAGAGAAGCAAAAGATACTTAAGAAGAAAATAATTCTGTTTAAACAGACAAGTTTGCAACATATAAATGCCAGCACTTTTATAAAGGAATAATACCTCAGATCTGACTGAAGTAAACCACAGCCATAAATTACAGTACCTGAATTTCAGTGAGGTTTTAAAAATACATCACCAACCAAACATTAATCCCCAAGGTTAACAAGCACTGTCTGTGATATAGAATAGCTAGTTCAGAGACAACTGACTCAGAGAAAGGAAGGGTTTCAACCCTGAGCACAGTGACAAGCGAGGTACCGTGAGAATCAATATGGAAACCACGGTGGCTCATTTTTTATTTCTAAGGCTGAAGAGGAAGCAAGGAGTAAGAGTGCTGAAGCTTGCAAATGCTGGGAAAGAAAATCCTGAGGACAGGATAAGTTAGGAGAATATAACTGAATTCATATAACGTTGTCAGAATCAGAGTCCAGGGAAATAATTTACTGACTAATGTAACTCAGCATGAGTAAATAAATATGAAATAATAAGTGACAAATACAGCAAAACGAGCAAAACACAGCAATAATGAGCAGAATTTGTATCCTCCTGAGGTTTTCGACTACCCAAAAATGGAGCATTATACTAAATAATTCGGGCAATGGATCACTGCCCAAGAGGAGCAGCTTTGATACACCGATCTTGAATCTTTGGGATGCAGCATAAACAGGTCATGGTTCTGTAACTCTGTTGCATATTCCACAAGTGCCTTATTGTATTTTTGCCAGATGTTACACTTTTCACATGTAAATTATTTTTTATTTTCTAAAAACCACAGGTATTTACAACCTAAGGCAATTAGAAATTATGAAGTCCACTAGCTTTGTTTTATAAGTGGAAAAGATTGAGACTCTACATCAATTTTCTTTAAATTTAGAATATGGTTTGTATAGTCACTTTCATCCTACCAGCCTCTGAAACTTTCAAGAGTACATGAATCTCACTTACATGTCTGTAAAGGACAGTAACTCGTCCTGTAAAGCAGTAACAAGGGGTATCTTCTACAATACGGATGTATTGTATCCCTGTAAGTACCTGGATACTTAAATTCATCCCAAATTCTATAACGTAAATGCTATGTCTGCACTCTTAACTATAATGAACTTTATTTTTGCACTTGCATTTGGTGACTGAAATTAACATTCCAACAGGATTAGAAATGACAGATTTAATGGCTTCCCCCAAGATTTCACTAGTTGCTGTAATTCCAAAATTCCTTACAATTTATTATGGCACTCTACAGCTATGGTAGAACTAATCCCGTCTTGGTCCCAAAGCTGCTACTGCTAAATAAAAAGAAAATCTCATTTTCTGCCTGTCATTAAGGAAGAAGACAGCAATCCGTGGAAGTGATTTGAGAAGGAGAAGACCCCAAAGGCACCGAGAGAAGAGAAACTGTACTGTAGCCCCTGTGGCAGCAGCATCTCCTAAGAGACACTGGGGTGAAAGGGTGATGGGAAGTGCAAGCTCCTGGAAGAGCTTCAGAGAAGACTCAGCTGGAAGACAAGATGAGGCATTTCTGAAAACATAGTAAAGAATAGTCTTAGCTGCTAATGAAGCCTTCCCTCCACTTCTTTCCTTCCAATTCTACTGAAATTCCATCAAATTGTCTTACATCTAACCAGAAACAAAACAAATGGGACCTAATTAAAATTAAAAGCTTTTGCACAGCAAAGGAAATGATAAACACCAAAAAGGCAACTCACAGAATGGGAGAAATAGCTGAAAACGATGCACTGACAAGGGATTAACTGCCAAAATTTACAAACTGTTCATGTAGCTCAATATGAAAAAATCAAAAAATGGACAGAATCTCCAAATAGACATTTCTCCGAAGAGGACATACTGATGGCCAAGAGGTATGTGAAAAGATGCTCAACACTGCTAATCATTTTTTTTTCTAAGTCGCTTCAGTCGTGTCCGACTCTGTGCGACCCCATAGATGGCAGCCCACCAGGCTTCCCTGTCCCTGGGATTCTCCAGGCAAGAATACTGGAGTGGGTTGCCATTTCCTTCTGCTAATCATTAGACAAATGCAAATCAAAACTAAAATGAGATACTACCACACTAGTCAGAATGGTCATCATCAAGAAGTCTACAAACAATAAATATGCTGCAGAGGGTGCAGAGAAAAGGGATCCTTCTACACTGTTTGTGAGAATGTAAACTAGTACAGCCACTATGAAGAACAGTATGGAGGTTCCTTAGGAAAAAAAAACTAAAAATAGAGCTACCTCTTGATCCAGCAATCCCACTCTTGGGCATATATCTGGGAAAAACCATGACTGGAAAGGATTCAGGAATCCCAAAATTCATTGCAGCACTGTTTGCAATGGCCAATGCATAGAAGAAACGTAAATGTCCGTCAACAGAAGAACGAGTAAAGGAGATGTGGTACATATATGTACAATGGGACATTACTCAGCTGTTAAGAAGAATGAAATGATGCCATGCGCAGCAACTAGACAGACCTGGAGATTATCACACTGAGAAATCCAGACAAAGACAAATATCATATGATATCACTTATATGTGGAACCTAAAAAATAATATGAATGAACTTATTTACAAAACAGACACACAGATTTAGAAAACAAATTTATGGTTACCAAAGGGGAAAGGTCAGGGGAAGGGATAGATTGAAGTTTGGGACAGACCTATACACACTATTGAATTTAAGATAGATAACCAACGACCTACTATATAGCACAGGGAACTCTGCTCAATATTCTGTAAATACCAAAATGGGAAAAGAATTTGAAAAGGAATAGATACATATATATGTATAACTAAACCATTTTGCTGTATACTTTATAGTAATACAAAATTGTTAATCTCCAATATAAAATAAAAATTAAATTTTAAAAAACAAAATAAATAAAGGACTATTAGTGAACTAAACTGGACAAAGCTCACGCCCACTGAGAGGACAGCCGCTGCTTAGCTCATACGGCAACCGGGACTCCTCATGGCCAAAACTTAGCATTTTTAAAAAGAAAAGCTGAAAATAAGAATTGTTATGTAAAAAATTAATTTTAAAGATGCAAACAATGAGTTCAGTTTTATTTTTAAAATACTATGTTGACCAAACAAAATATATCTACAAGCCAATTGTTGCAAACAGACCATGAATAGGGAAGTTGTATTTTGGTACAAATTCTAGCTTCTAATATAAAAATACATTTATTCCAGGCCAGAATATGTTAATAAAATCTGTTTCTTTTTTTTAATAAATCTTATGATGAGCAGCCTTATACCCTGTAGGGTTTTGTAGGATACACAGTTTCCCAGAACTATTATAAAATGAAACCAAGATGAATTTTTGTGTGATTCATCATCGATTCATCATCAGAATTTGTTCAAAGAGTGGCCTGACACCTATAATCATCCCATCACCTGACACCTAATTTGAATTATTTCCACAAAAAATTTTGGAAAATTAAATTTAGATTTTTAAGTAAAGTTAGCAGTTTACTAAAAGCAACCATATCTTAAGGACATCCAATCTCAAAACAAAATATTGGCCATTACAAATTGTCAAATAGAATGAAATCATAATGTGAGAAACCTATGATGCAGTTATTTTATTTTTGATATTAGATCTCATAAGCTAATGGGCAAGGAAAGGACAAGATTTAAGTTAATGATATTACCAGTCAAAAAGCATGAACCTCGAGTGAAAAAAATTTCTGTGGCTAGAATATAAAGCACATATAGATTGGATTTTATTTTGGATTTTAGCTGGAATGACATTTCTGGATCTGAAACTTGTTTTATTAATCAATGAATGAATTAGAATCAACTCTGTGAGAACTACTTTTTAGTCTGTTTAAAAAAAAATTTTAAAAACAGGGACTGAATTGTTTTTACCCTTTTTATCTACTTCTTACATGCCCAGTAAGTCAAAGAGAAGTATGTAGGTATAGAATTGCTATTCTTTTTTGTTCTTGGAACTATTCTTTAAAAAGAACATAAAAGTCAAGTTTAAAGAGTGAGAGAAATAAAGAATGACAATAAATTGTATCTATTACCCCTGAAATTTGTATCATTATATTATGTATTGAGCTTCCCTGGTGGCTCAGTGGTAAAGAATATGCCTTCAATGCAGGAGACCCAGGTTCGATCCCTGAGTCAAGAAGATCCCTGGAGAAGGAACTGGCAACCCACTCCAGTAATGTTGCCTGGGAAATCACATAGAGGACTCTGGCGGGCTGCAGTCCATGGGGTTGCAGAGTCGGACACGACTGAGTGACTTGATACTACAGGCTTAGAGACCAAATAAAGTTAATTTGGAAAAAGGAAAATCAGTTTTAGAGATAAGTAGTACAATGAAAATATATAATTTTACTTGTAATATAATCAATTTTAAGCTACTGATAATTCTTACTATAATTTCTCATACTAACAGGTAGGAAATAAGGAAGAGACTGCTAGATTGCCTCCAACATTTATTTTCTCCTTTTCATAAAAAATAAAAAGTCCTAGTTTAATCTGAGCGTATCATTGCTTAGAATAAAGACTTATTTCTCAAACTAACCTTGAATCCAGGTGTGGCCATATGGCAAATTTCTGGTCTTTGGAATGTGAGCTTAAGTGATTTGTGAAACTTTTGAGCCTCAACATTGAAATTAAGTACACTCTCCTCTTTACCTTTTCACCATCTCACTAGCTAGAGTGCAGACAAGGAGATGGGCCACCCTGGACTATGTAATAAAAGGCAATTCCCTAGTGATGCTGAAAAAAATGATATACAATGATCTGGGTCCCTGGCACAATGCCCTCCCCACATCACCCACCCCAGCCTAGTTATGGCCAGACCACACATGAAAGTAGTCAGAGTAAATTTAGGTCTGTGTTACAGTACTTGAATACCCGAACAAATGTAACATTTGTTATAAGAAGATTCAGAAAGTGAAAGTTGCTCAGTCGTGTCCGACTTTTTGTGACCCCATGGACTATACAGAATTCTGCAGGCCAGAATACTGGAGTGGGTAGCCTTTCCCTTCTCCAGGGGGTCTTCCCAACCCAGGGATTGAACACAGGTCTCCCACATTGCAGACGGATTCTTTACCAGCTGAGCCACCAGGGAAGCCCTGAGAAGATTCAGAATTATGAGCAATTAAATCATTTAGAAGACAGTTGCACCAACACAGAAACAGCAAATAAGGAAAACCAGTGTCCATACTACATCTGAGGAAATTATCTGTCTCCTTGGAGGCAGGCCATGTGGCCCTGAGTTTGTAGAAACTATGGGAAGAAAGCCACAAAATTGGTGTGTGTTGGTTGTTTCTTGTCACTTTCAGCAAAGATGAATAAGAGCTACTAAAGGCAATGCTAGCAAGTTTCTATGCTGAAATTGAAAGGAATTTGGCTCCTTTTTTGGATAGATTTTCATCACCCAATGTCTGAAATTTAAGGTGACTAAGAATCTGCTAAACTGGGGCTTTGTGGAATTGATCAAATCAATTGAAATAATTTTAAGATGTGAATCTCAAAAGGTAATTTTGGTGAGATGGAATTTTATAGTCCAAAAGCTTTCTCCCTAAAGACCAGACAATGTGAGCCACTTGAGCAGCTAAAAAGCAGATTAAAATTACAGCCTTATCCCCTTGGCTTATTTTCAAGTGGCAGATTCTCTCCAAGGATACACTTTTAAACTCACTATAGATGTGACTTCTGCAGATTAATGGACAATGAGGAACCCTCCAGATGGCAATATCTGGTATCACAGAGAACAAAGGACAAAAAGATTCTTCCAGAGAGCAAACCAGGAGATGGCCTAACCAAGGAATTTACTCATCTACCAGTCTAGAACTCTTTTCTCTTCCTGTCCAGTAAGTTGCACATGATATTTTATACTGACCATTGACTTCGAAAATTCCCATTAAGGTCTTATTCAAATAGTAGTTTGCAATATAGCCATTCCATCATTATTGTCCACTACATGTGCTGGGGGACAGGTAACTTATTTAAATCAGAGGTGATACATAGGGAGGAGGATATCTCAAATACCTAAGACTCTGAGTTGAAGATAGTCCCGGTACAGAAATTTAGATTGTCTTTCTTGGGAAGGAGTGCCTGTATTCTACACAGGGCAAGGAGAGAAAGTGTTGGTATTTGTGTGACCAGAATGATGCACATGGTAAAGACTATTTGTTTCCTAGTACCCATTCTTCCCTTATATAAGAGTAAATCGATACTGAGATTAATAGATTTTTAGCTGGCCTGCAGTTGCCAGAATATAGACTATATTCTTCAAATTTCTCAATATTCCCAAAATCCATATAACATAAAGCCTTGGCCAATGATATATGAGAAAAAAGTAATATGAACTCCTCAAAAAGTTAAACATTAAATTACCAAATGGCCCAGCAATTCCACTCCAATGTATGTATCTCAGAGAACTGTAAACATGTCCAAAGACTTGTATATGTTTGCTTATAACAACATTATTTGTAAAATCCAAATGTCCATCAACTGTTCAATGGATAAATGAAGACATCCATATGATGGAATATCATTCTTTAAAAGTATAAGATACAAATTTAAAAGTATAAGATACATACATATGATACAGCATGCTGCTGCTAAGTCGCTTCAGTCGTGTCCGACTCTGTGCAACCCCATAGACGGCAGCCCACCAGGCTTCCCCGTCCCTGGGATTCTCCAGGCAAGAACACTGGAGTGGGTTGCCATTTCCTTCTCCATGATACAGCATAGATTCACATTAAAAACATTGTTCTAAGAAGGAAATTACAAAAGGCCACACATTGTGTGACTCCATTTATAGGAAATGTCCAGAATAGACAAATCCACAGAAAAGAAAGTAAGTAGATGGTTGCCAGAAAATGGAGAAGTGGGAATTGGGAGGTAGGGGTTTCTTTTTGGAGTAACAGATAATTTTTAGAATTAGATATTGGTGATTATTGTACAAGTCTTAAAAAAAAAAAAACACTGAGTTATACACTCTAAATTTTTTAGGTGTGAATTTTGCATTTTGCAAATTTTATCTCAAAAAAAAAAAAAAAAAAAAAGTAATACAAGCAACTTGCAGGTCTTATAAAGGAGACATACACTCCCTCTCTCTCTCTTTCCTTCAGCTCCCTGGCTGGAAGGCAGATGTGCTGGTAGGAACTGTCTTGGATACACAGAGGAAGACAACTCACGAGGCGGAGAGAGACAGACGCTTTATGTCTGATACTGCAGCATTAACTAAGCAACCTTGGACAGCATTGTCCCAGTCAGTCAGGTGGAAGGTAATTAAAATTCAATTTAGTTTAAACCTTTGTTATTTAGGGTCTCGGCTACAGCAGCCAAACCTTTATTGTAAATCAAGTATTAAAAGGAAAATTACATAACTCAGAATTGCTGGTAAATTATTGTTATTACCTTTTAACTTCTGTCCTGTCATCCATTTAGACTGAGATTCTAAGCATAAAGCATGTTGAGAGATACAGGGTGGTGTGTCTGGGTGCATAAATGTTGTCCCTAGATAATCCTAAAATTAATTCTTCCTCTGACAGATGCTCCCCTTTTGCCTACTTAATCCCCTCAGCCAAATGTTCACAGGTAAACAGAAAAAAATAAAATCAGCTTTATGCCTAACATATCACAAGGGCTTAATAAACTGTAGATTTTTAGACACAACACTCACAGTTGGGGTATTGTTGGAGATTTTGACTTTTTTTCTTTTTATATGCAAGTTTTTCTCCAGGAAAACCATCACTTTTATTTGCCTTCTCCTTTTTAAAATGCACTCTTAGGTCTAAAATTGATTGCTGACTATACAAAGAAAAAATTTCTTTTTGAGTAATGTTCATTGCTGCTGCTGCTAAGTCGCTTCAGTCGTGTCCAACTCTGTTCGACCCCATAGACGGCAGTCTACCAGGCTTCCCCGTCCCCAGGATTCTCCAGGCAAGAACACTGGAGTGGGTTGCCATTTCCTTCTCCAATGCATGAAAGTGAAAAGTGAAAGCGAAGTCGCTCAGTCGTGTCGGACTCTTAGCGACCCTACCAGGCTCCTCTGCCCATGGGATTCTCCAGGCAAGAGTACTGGAGTGGGTTGCCAATTACTACCAATTAAAAAACAAATGAGAGCAGTCAGCAGCTATGATTGGCTCTGCCTAACTATAACTAAATGAACAAGCAGAAAAAATGAGAAATACTTGTGATAAGCTATTTTTTAAAAGCAACTCAGACTATTCATTTTTATACACTCTCTGGGGATAACAGTGCTCTTGAAAAGTTGCTGTTCACGTCCATGAGATGCAGAAACCAAATTCTAATCTCCAAAAACCTGTGTCATTCAGCCTGATGCATGGTGCCAAGTCACAGTTGGCAGCTGGGAAGAAAGACTGTTAAATTACTGTACTGTCTGACACCTTTAAATGAACCTTAAATGAACAATTCATCTCTTGAGCTCAATATGCTATAGGCATATTACTAAATGAAACCTAAAGAAATACTCTTTTATCGAGAATTTCCCTAATCCATAAGATCCCAGATAATTTAAAAAAACTTCAAATACACATTAAAATAATGTATAAGCTCAACATTATATGAGGCACCATTATTCATACTGAATATCATCTACTTTAGTTTACTGCAATTTTGTTAAATCAATTTATATATCTGAAACTTCTGACTTCTATTATTTTGCATAAATATCATAAATTGCAATAGCTGTCATATTGAGTAAAAGAGACTAGTGGAGTATAACCAGAAAACAAACTCAGGTGGCTTCCCCATTTCCTCATACCACAAAATGAAAACTGGGGCAATAAAAGCTCTTCCCGTCACTATGGTCACAAAACACAGAATCGGTTCAGTAACTGGAACGTTCGATTTCATCTAATAGCTAGTAAGTTGTAATTTCACTTAAGCATGTAGCTCGTTCCTGAAGCAGAAAAGCAGGGCACATTCAGTCAATTTCTCCTTCCCACTCTTTTCTCAGTTTTTATTCATGATGGTTCCGATGCTTCGGGAGGAAGGAGTGAGAAGGAACAGTGAAGCAGGAACAATGGTGGACATCTCTCACTTGGCTTTTCTGGATCTCTCAGTGATCTACGCTGATGCCGTCTAGCCCTGGGGCCTTCAAAGTGGTTGCTCGCCTCAGGGGAGGTCACTCATCTAAAAGTTTCTTGATCCATGCATCTCTACTCCAAGTGGCCACACACACATGCTTTCTCAGATCCTGGGTACCTGATGGCACTCCTAACATTTTTCTCCTTCGTTCTGTTGCTTCTCAAGGCTGCTCTCTTACACAGGATATAAGAAGGCTCTGTTCCACGTGTTTCACGTATATGGCCCTGGTGCCAGGTACATAACAAAGAGCAAAAGCATCCTTGACTTGCTCTGACAAGCTCTATGTTAACAGAAAACTCTTCCCCCTGCCATCAGAATCACCACCCAATCACTTTTCCTCACCTTTTAGATTGCTGAAGCATGAGTCAAACATCAATTTATTGTGTCCTCCGAGCTCAGGGGACGGGCATCAGACTTCCTGAGTGTCCCCATTAAGTCCCATGCCCTGAGCTTGAGCTGAAAGGATCTGATACGGCACACTGCCCTGCTAAGTCACTTCAGTCTGACTCTTTGCAACCCCATGGACCATAGCCCACCCGGCTCCTCGGTCCATGGGATTCTCCCAGCAAGAATACTGGAGTGGGTTCCCATTTCCTTCTTCAGGGATCCTCCCGACCCAGGGACTGAACCCTCATCTCTTCTGTCTCCTGCCTTGGCAGGCGGGTTCTTTACCACTAGCACCACCTGGGAAGTCCCAGTACACTGTCAGAGCTCTCTAAAGCCTTCTTCAAACTCCTATTCGTTCCTCCAAATCAATTTAAAAAATCCATGAGTCAGTGATCAGCTGTGATAGCAAAGCCAGTTAGGAAACCTCCTTTCAAAGTTCTGCAGGGGATCCTGCCCCTGACTTTACAATGCAGTACTGTGTCCAGAGACCTCAGCAGAAACAGCAGCTGAAAAAGCTCCGGTTCAACATTCTTTCACATAAACAGTTGTCCCTCTCTTTTTCACTGCTGTTATTTTTTACCCCGTCAATCCAAATTGTTTTATTGGTTTGACTTTGGATCCTGGAAACAGGGACCTATATGGACAGTCAGAAAGCAGGACAGTATTGAGAACTGAACATGCATCACTGGGTGAGCCTTCACCCCACTGCTGTTCTTTATGGAAAATATACCGTATTAGTCTTCTTGGCCAGAGAAGGCAATGGCACCCCACTCCAGTACACTTGCCTGGAAAATCCCATGGATGGAGGAGCCTGGTGGGCTGCAGTCCATGGGGTCGCTAGGAGTTGGACATGACTGAGCGACTTCACTTTCTCTCTTCACTTTCATGCATTGGAGAAGGAAATGGCAACCCACTCCAGTGTTCTTGCCTGGAGAATCCCAGGGACAGGGGAGCCTGATGTGCTGCCATCTCTGGGGTCACACAGAGTCAGACACGACTGAAGTGACTTAGCATAGCATACTCTTCTTGGCTGGCATGACAAAGTACCACCCACTCAGGTGGCTTAAGTAATAGATATGTGTCTTCTCCCAATCCTGGAGTCTAGTGGTCTGAGATCAACATGTTGGTAGGGCTGGCTTCTCCTAATGCCTCTCTCCTTGGCTTGCAGCAGGCTGTCTTCTCCCTGTGTCTTCAGGGGTCATTCCTCTGTCCTTGTCTGTGTCCAAATTTCCTCTTCCTATGGTCATGTTGGAGAAGGCAATGGCACCCCACTCCAGTACTCCTGCCTGGAAAATCCCACGGACGGAGGAGCCTGGTAGGCTGCAGTCCATGGGGTCGCTAAGAGTCGGACATGACTGAGCAACTTCACTTTCACTTTTCACTTTCATGCATTGGAGAAGGAAATGGCAACCCACTCCAGTGTTCTTGCCTGGAGAATCCCAGGGATGGGGCAGCCTGGTGGGCTGCCATCAATGGGGTCGCACAGAGTCGGACATGACTGAAGTGACTTAGCAGCAGCAGCAGCATGGTCAGGTTGGATGAAAGTCCACCATAATGACCTCATTTCATTGAGGTCATGATTGATTAATCACCTCCTTAAAGTCCTTATTTCTAAATACAGCTCTACTTTAAGGTACTAAGGGTTCAGACTGCAACATATGGGTTTTTAGGGGATACAACTCAGCCCATAATAAACAGCTAAACAGCAGTCATTTTAGTGAGATTTATTAGACCATTGAGATAACTTTTTAAACTTATCACCAATAATAATCTTGAACCAAATGAACTACTACTCTGTATTTTTTTCCCCTTTGCATAAACTGTTGTATTACATCCTTTGTTTTCTTTACAAACTAAAGAGTTCACTTTTCTAAGTTTTACTTTCTGTACCAACTCAGAATCACCCATCTTGATTTTCTCATAATCTTATTAACTTATTAAGCATACAGCTTCTAAGCATATAAGCGCATCTCCCACCTCCTCCTCAAAAAAAAAAAAAAAAAAAAACAAAGAGAAACAGTTAAAATGTTGGCTTAAACGTGTCCTGTGCTTGGCTCAGTCATGTCCCACTCTTGTGACCCCATGGTCTGACCCATGTAGCCAGGCTCCTCTGCCCATGGGAGTCTCCAGGCAAGAATACTGGAGTGGGCTGCCATGCCCTCCTCCAGGGGATCTTCCCCACCCAGGGATCAAATTTACATCTCCTACACCTCCACATATTTGGCTTTGATTAATAACAATAAGCCTTGGTTTCTTCCACAACGAAATGAGTATGAACAATGGTTCATCTTACAAATTTGTTGTGAGATTTAAAAGAAGGTGCTATATATTGAAAATATTTAGTATCACAGCCAACAGGTGAAAGAGACTGTTCTATAAACACTACTTATGTTTATTATTAATATCACATATAATTTTGACCATAAACATTGATAATATCTGTACTTTAAATTGCTGTATAGTATAAAATGTTTCAAATTAATCTAAAATACAAGCCATGCAAAAACTACACAATAAAAAATACTTGAGACTTGACACCTTAGTTGATTACTTCCTATTATAGGCATATTTACTGCCCTCTGGTGGCCACTGCCCTAACACGCTGCTGCTGCTGCTGCTGCTGCTGCTAAGTCGCTTCAGTCGTGTCCAACTCTGTGCAACCCCATAGATGGCAGCCCACCAGGCTCCCCCGTCCCTAACATAGCCATTACTAAAGGAAGTGTGCACAAAAAATTCTAAATCATGGTCTTTTAGAAATTATCAATCTCTATTAATAATTAAGGAAATCATTAGATATAAGTGATTATACCCTTCCATTTGATTCTAAGAAATTAAATATCTCTGCCTTATAAAAAACCACAGTCTTTACAATTTTGTATGCTTAAAAAGATTCATTTGGAGAACTTGAGTTAGGAGACTTTCACAAGATTATAGTTTTGCTATCATTTAAAACACTTCACCAACTGAATTCTGAAAAAGCACTGAATTTGATCAGTGATTTCATAAGGATTATTTTCTTAAATATCTGTCCAAAGTTACATGGTTGCTCTTAAGGATTCATATGACAACCTTGCTTTATATCATCTCTTCTCAAGTGTGTATCTAGCTTAGATACAGCCCCATAGTCATTTTTAATGTTTCCATAATATTTTCATATGAGTTTAAATACCCTAAATTTGAAGAGGTTAAAAATGTTAACACATGCCTGTTGTCTAGTCAGTGGAAATCCAGTCTTGATAATTTTAGCAAGAAAAATTAGAGTAATATGCAGAACATTGGATTTAAGAATGAATGCTTTTTAAACCGATTACAGAAAGCATCGATGACTGAAGCTGAATAAATGTGATACATCCCAGGGAAATTTAGTTAGTCCAAAGAAATCTCTATCTCAACCTCTTTTTACTATAACGACCAATTTAAAAGATAAATGTAAACCTGATAAGTTTACGTTTTTACACATAAAACCTAAAATAATGTTTAAATAATCACAAAATTAATTCAAATTAAGAAAATTAATTTCACAGTAGTCACTAAATTGCCAATTGTAACTTAAATATGATACTGTTTGGGGACAGGCGCTTTGAAAGGTCTACTCCACTGTGAGCCAGATAAGGACTCAACTCTCCCACATCATCTACCCTATTAAAACTCCCAAGAAATTTTGCTTCCTGTTGAAAATCTCTATTCCCCTTAAAACTTTGTTGCTGCCGCTGCTGCTAAGTCACTTCAGTCGTGTCCAACTCTGTGCGACCCCATAGATGGCAGCCCACCAGGCTCCCCTGTCCCTGGGATTCTCCAGGCAAGAACACTGGAGTGGGTTCTATAATTTAACCATATTCAGAGTTTCCTTTCCTCTTCTCTGAACTATTTTCTGATCTCTAGTTTTCTGCATCAGTAAGAATGTGATCAGAACTGAATTCACTGAAAGGCTATCCCTGCATGTACCCGTCTGTATGTCTATGCTGCAACGCCATGTCTGGCTTCTTAAATCAAATTACAAAATTGACAAGGCAAGTTCATTTATTATGCCTATGACCACATGCTGACATATATTCTGCTTGCAGCAGTTTTAAAACACATCAACAATTTTTTGGCAACTTATTCCATTAACAGGTAATATCTATAACCCCTCCCTTTGAATCTCGGTTGGCTTTACTGACCCATTATAATAGCATCAATAGAACACAGCAAAAGTGACACCATGTGCCTTCCAAAGCTGGGTCATGAAAGATGCTGTTGCTTCGTCTTGCTCACTGGAGCACTTACGCTTGCAGCCGTGAGTTACCATATAAGAAGGTCCAAGCTGACGCCACCGTGCTGTCAGAAAGCCCAATCCACCAGAGAAACCACGGGGAAGTGCTCTGACTGAAAGATCTAGCTGCTACATTTACTCACATTAACTTCTGTGCATTAAATTTTACTTTGGCACCACAGAGCTTTGCCCTGTGTTCTTATGTTCTTCCCCTATTGATCAATGCATTTCCTGAGATTTTATCAAGAAAAATACTTGAAAACAAAAGGCAGTATTTCTAAACTTGGCTGATCATTCATAGAAAAGTTCAGAGATGTAAACAAAACATAACTCGGTATAAAAATTGGCCAGGGGCCTTCAACACCCTCCAGATGGAAACTTGAAGAATCCAAACATAAATCTTTGTTGTTGTTGTTGTTGTTGTTGTTAAAAAAAAGCTGATAGCTGATACTCTACTGTGTAGTCTGTTTAATGATAAATTTATCTAGAAAGGATTAGAGACTGAAGGGACATTTCTGGTTTGATATTTTCTGACATGTATTAATACAGTCATTTGCGCTTCTGTGTGTTTAGCAACTCACTGAGGAAAGCTTATGGAAATTATTACACCTGAACAGCTGTTGACTGGATTTTTAAAAAGAGAAAAAAAGAGGAAGCCACATCTTCCCATGCCACTTAAGTAGTTAAGAAAACACTATACGGACTTCATTTTTAATAATTAATGAGCACTGAACGCTGGAATAAGCAAGTTGTTGCTACCCTCAAATTATGAGAAAAAATATGTGAAACTTGGCCCAGGCTTTTTAAACTTCCAAAATTATGCTTATATGCACTCTTTCTTTAGGAGGTCAAAATTCCAAAAAGGATAAAGTTATTCTGCTTGAAGATAAGTAGATGTTAGTCAGTTATAACTAAAAACACATTTCCTCTGTTTGTCTAATCAACTCTTATTTTTTTCATTATCCAACATCCTACCAAATCTTTAAGGTACATTGACTGATTGTTGCATTCATAATTTTTCTGGTCTGGGAACAATATATAGGCATCTGCAACAAATCTGGATCCTAAAAACGTTGCTTCTTTGGGACTGGTGCAAACAGTTTTCCAGTGATTCCAAGCACAGAACTGAGATGCAGGGCTTGCCAGTCAGTTATGTGGGGGTGGAGGTAGTCAACACCTTAAGTCATACATCAGTTCAGAGCAGGCAAGCGTGTAGGCTGGGAATTCCAGGCTCCTGTATGTGTGTGCATGCGTGTGTGGGTGAATTCAGTGCAGTCCCATGAATTCTTCTTTCAATGTGTTATCTGCTCAGTATGAACATGAAAAACAAAAATTTCTAATACTTTATTTTCCTTTATGAGCAGAAATTAAGTATACAAACCAGAAAAACATGCAGGCATGTCAACCATTATTTACTTATAAGGTATCGCCTATGTGCTATTCTGATACTGGGCTAAGTACTTTATTTCCTCTCTGATCTGTATTAATCTCTGTCCTTTTACTGACTTTAGGTTTTGTTCGTTCTTTTTCTGCTAGTAAGTACTCTGGAAAAAGCACAATCAATGCTGAAAAACACAGATTTTGCAGATGAGGAAAATGAAGCTCACTGAGATTAAGGGACGTGTCCTTGATTTTGTAACAGTGATCTTATATAACCGAAAGGAGGATTTGAACCTGGTTCCTTATTTCAGTGTCAGATTAGACTACAAAATAATTTTAATATTCAATAATCAACATAGTAAAATTCTTTCATTCCCAATCAACAAAAACGTTGCGGAAAATTTCTGAATAAAGAATTTTTTATCAATTCTTCAATCAATCAAAAAATCAAAATTTTTTTATCAATACTGCATTTCAGTATGAAACAGTTTACTTATATAAGTCTTCCTAGATCCATGAACTCCAACTTAATTCTTTATAAAAATGCAGCATTCTTGTAGTTTCTCTGTCAGAAGTGAAAATGACAGGTGAAAATGTTTAACCAGGTTAAACAGCCTGGTTTGTTTTAGATGTCAAGGCTCTCATACTTAAAAACAAATGTATTATTTATACATATTATTTGCCTATCTGTTGTCTTGTGACTAATTCAAAGCTAAAATTATAAAAATTGTTTTTTAATCAGTTATAAGTTAGATCAATAAATCTCATACAATAAGTATTGACTATAAATATGCAGAGAAATGCATTTTTATGAAGTCAGTGACAAAAGCTAAGGCCTGAAAACAGAAACTGTAATGTTATTATCCATTATGACAAATTAATATATAGGTGTAAGTTTTCAATTTCTAAAGAAGAATATTAACATATTATAAAGGTATCAATCTATCACTTTTTAAAAAAATCTGTAATACAGATTTAATTTTAATTGAATTAAAATTTTTCTGACATTATAGGGTATTGAAAAGTGAGTAAAAGATTTTTAGTCTGCTTTTTTATTTCATTTTATAATTATGTTTGAAAATAGTAATATCACGTTTTAGAGAAAATGTTAAGTACATTAGGAATGTTGTTTGTGAGGTCTATAACATGCTTTTAGCAAAATTCTTTTTCTATTTAAAATAGTTAGAATGGATTCTGTTATTTGCAACTAAGAACTCCAACCTATAGGAAAGGAGGATGAAAGGGATTGTTTTAAAAGAGATTTCAAAAGCCCAGAAGCCACATTGCACAACTGCCCTAAAATAAATACACAGAAGAATAACAAGAGCCTTGGGATTGTTATGTCACATCTCTAAGACTCAAATAATATTACAACTTCACTTCGTATTTATTTTTAAATGATAGGAAATATTTCAGTGTCTACACCTTTCAATTTCCTTTTATCTGCAGGGCCTCCATTCAACCACATATTGATAATAATACTAAATGTACTGAGTTTCATTTATGTATCATATGTTAAAACATACAGAAATGGAAATAAAGCCTACATTTTTGCCTTCAATGAATTTACTGTGCCATTTGATCAGGAAGACACATTAAAAAGGAAAGTTGCACAGCTCGAAGGTCAACAACACAAAAGGTGATAGGACTGTTCTAAGCAAAGTAGAACACGGCAAGTTTTACAAGTATGTATTATTAACTTTCCTATCGTTTAACATTCAGTATGCCATTAGGTACCAAGTTGTATGAATGCTTGTTTTGAGTTATAAGTAATAATAACAAAAAGAAGAGCTGACTTAGCTGTTTCTTTTGTGCTAGATACTTCTTGATACTGCATTTGCTTGAAATTATGAACTGAGATTATTTTGAAACTTGAGCTAGCTTTAAACCTTAAAAAATCAAAAATCAAAGTCATGAAATAAATACAAATCAAACTTATGGGATTACAATTTATCAGGGGTAAATAAAGTTATATTCTTGTGCTTTTTAACTTTTTTTAATTGTTTACAAATATAATGCATTTTAAACACATTTCCCCTTTCTTGTGTTCTTGTTTCCTGTTCTCTATGTACAGTCAAAGGCTTCTTCCCTTCCACAGACATGTCATTCTAGATATGTATCACTGCACATGCGACCCTACAAAACCATGCACACGGCATGCTCCCCTGTGTCTCTGGGCTGTCTCCGTCATTAGTGAAAGTATATGCATTACCACACAGTGCAGACGCTATAAACCACCTTATGTAGGAACGATCTACACTGCCGTCTGCATCCTAAACATCATTTTTACCAGGTGAAAGCACTTCTTTAGGTAATTGATTTTACCTAATTGTTCATTTGTTCTCCACTATGGTGTACTAAATAAAGCAGCTCATAAAGTGTAAATAAAATGCGTAAGTGCATTAACAGTCTTCTCAAATGCTTTTTAAAGGTAAAACCTTTTGTAATCAGTATTAACTAATTTCTGTAAGAGCCTGATGCAGTATGAATTCATTTGATGTTAATATAGGTGCCACTTTCTTCTGGAGGGCAGTGATAATAAGAAACTGAGAAGGTATATGTCTGAAGAGATAAACAGATTATAGTTTTAATAAAAACTATGAATCTCTTTAGTAGCCCACTAAAGTGGAAAGATTGAAGGCAGGAGAAGAAGGGGACAACACAGGATGAGATGGCTGGATGGTATCACCAACTCAATGGACCTGAGTTTGAGTGAACTCCGGGAGTTGGTGATGGACAGGGAGGCCTGGCAAGCTGGAGTCCATGGGATCACAAAGAGTCGGACATGACTGAGCAACTGAACTGAAAGTGGAGATACTAAATGCTACCAGATACCAGAGGCTAAAATTTAGAAATAACTTAAGAAATAACTTAGAAATAACTAAGAAATAGAGAATAGCCAGTCTTTGAACACCTCCGCTCATTCTCTCACACCTAAAGCTTACATAGGTCCTCAGTTCAGTTCAGTCTCTCAGTCGTGTCTGACTCTGCGATCCCATGAACCACAGCATGCCAGGCCTCCCTGTCCATCACTAACTCCCGGAGTTCACCCAAACCCATGTCCATTGAGTCGGTGATGCCATCCAACCATCTCATCCTCTGTCGTCCCCTTCTCCTCCTGCCTTCAATCTTTCCCAGCATCAGGATCTTTTCAAATGAGTCAGTTCTTCATATCAGGTGGCCTAAGTACTGGAGTTTCAGCTTCAACATCAGTTCCTCCAATGAACACCCAGGACTGATCTCCTTTAGGATGGACTGGTTGGATCTCCTTGCAGTCCAAGGGACTCTCAGGAGTCTCCTCCAACACCACAGTTTAAAAGCATCAATTTTTCGGTGCTCAGCTTTCTAGATAGTCCAACTCTCACATCCATACATAACCACTGGAAAAACCATAGCTTTGACTAGATGGACAAAGTAATGTCTCTGCTTGCTGTCTAGGTTGGTCATAACTTTCCTTCCAAGGAGTAAGCGTTTTTTAATTTCATGGCTGCAATCACCATCTGCAGTGATTTTGGAGCCCAGAAAAATAAAGTCAGCCACTGTTTCCACTGTTTTCCCATCTATTTGCCATGAAGTGATGGGACTGGATGCCATGATCTTAGTTTTCTAAATGTTGAGCTTTAAGCCAACTTTTTCACTTTCCTCTTTCACTTTCATCAAGAGGCTCTTTAGTTCTTCTTTACTTTCTGCCATAAGGGTGGTGTCATCTGCATATCTGAAATTATTGATATTTCTCCTGGCAATCTTGATTCCAGCTTGTGCTTCCTCCAGCCCAGCGTTTCTCAAGATGTAAGTAAATCCTATCACACCGAAATGTGTGTTCAGCAATTCAGATGCCTCCTCCTTTAGCATTCCACCACCTCCCACCAGTCCTTCTCCACCAGGGGGTCTGGTGCCTTTGAAATCCTACTTCTGCTTGTCCCCAATCCCACCCCAAAGTCTTTCATCACAAAAGCAGCAGATTAAGGTATTAATTCAAAGGATTAAAAAGAATGAGGTATGGGTTTCACCCTCAAATAGACTGTGCATTTTTTAATGTTAAAAAGATAAATCCATTAAGATTGTTCCAAACCCAAAATTACAGTCTTCAGACAAGGAGAAAAAGTCCAAAAAATTATAAAAACCTATCATTTGAATTTCAGAACACAGCAATTACAGTCTTACTTCAACTGACCATTACCTTTGCTTTACAGATTTAACCAGAATCTGATTCCCATGTGCATGCCCATTCTCAAAAATTTCAACTGCCTTGAAGCTTCTGCATAACCTGTACACAACAGGAATACCAACGCCTTTTATCAGCCAGTTACACCTAGAGTTATTCCACCCCCAAGCTGCTACTTTCAGACCGGTATTACTCACACAGTGCCCTTTATCCTCCTTAGCAATATCATTCTTTTGCTGAAAACTAATGGGCTTTCTCTTTACCTAATTTCCAGCATCATCATCAGTGACTTCAATATCCAAATTTATTACTGATCCATAAGCCTGACCTTATAGTCCTGTGATTTCATCTCCTCTAACCTTCAACTGTACTCCATTCAGCCACCTACTCACATGGTCACCCTCTCATTACATTTTTCTCCTTATCATAAAATTTGTGCCTCTGTTAATTTATAGTCACTGACCTCAACAAAAGAACACTTTACAGCAACTCTTGTTTCCAACTTGCCATCTCTTCAAAGTTCCAATCCTCATCACGTTTCCCATCAGCCTCAATTTTTTTTAAATAACTATTTTTCTCAAATAAAACCTTATATAAACACTAGCAAAGAAAACAGATGATGTACATTTACAGATTTAATGGTATACATTTATTTTTATAAGTTTATATTTACCATTTCATCAACCTCAAATTTTATCTGACTTATTTTGATGCAAGATATGCAACCTATCAGAAGATAACTTCTACAGTTCTTGCAATAAACATGCAAACCCATCTGCATCTATCCCTTCCTGCCTCTCTGCTTGAGAGAGAAGAGCTTACCCTCTTTGCATCCAAAACCTTCATCTTCTGCTTATAATCCCATTTTCTCCAACTCCACATAAACGGATCCAGTTCTAGAAACTTCACTTTTCAACCATGCATCCCCTCTTCTCCCTGCTGGCTTCATCTCATTAGCATTTAAATCTCCTAAATTCTTCCTCCAACCCAAAACAAAGTATATCCTCCCCATCTCTCTCCTCCTTTCATGATCAAAGCCTTGAAAGAACTTTTTTTTTTTTTTTACATGCAGTGATTGAAATTCCTCACAGCTCATGATTCCCCCATTTGCTTCTCCTTCCAGGTTTCTCAGGGATATAAAGAAACAAGCAGGCATCAACTCAAGGGAGCCAACTGTGTGCACCTTTCCCCAGCTTCACAAGGATGTAACACTGGTAGCTCAAAAATAGCAGCAGGGATGTTTACCCCATGCAAACTGGCAAATGCTACAATGCTATGAATCAGTTTGTTTATTTGCCAGCACACTGCTGTTTGTCTTCTGTGCCGGCTGCAGCTCAGTCTCTTCAGTCATGTCCAACTCCTTGCGACCCTACGGACTGTAGCTTGCCAGGCTCCTCAGTCCATGGGATTCTGCAGGCAAGAATACTGGAGTGGGTTGCCATGCCCTCCTCTGTATCTTCTCCTACAATTCTCCAAATGGCATGTTTTTAGCACTTCTTAGATGCTAAACTAAGAAACACTAACATCCCATTCTTTTCATTCTCAGCAATTCAAATATTACCAATGTACTGAGAATTCTCACATTATGCCACCACCCCAAAACTCACTCCATAAATCTACCCAAATCCTCCATGTTCCTCTTCATTTAAATTGATTCATGCTCATGTCAACCTTACATAAAGTTTCTTTGAAAAGCTGAGTGCCCTCTGCAATTTTTCAATAAGTGACTCACTTGGTTGCTCAAGCAAGAAAACTGGGTATTATCCTTGACTCTTCAATCTTCCTTCTTTACCAGTGTATTCTGTCTCCTAAACATTTCTCAAAATCACAAACTTCTTTTCTTTTGTTGTTCTATAGCCACGAGCCATAATTTAAGTTACGTGAACACCCTTCTAACTCATTTCTTTGCATCCAGAATTGTTCCAGCTCAATCCATTAGCTTCACTACAACAATAATAGTGTTTTTTAAAAAACAAAATAAAGGCCATGTTATTCTCCTACTTAAAACCCTAAATGCTTCTAACAGTCTAAAATCTTTCCATAGTCCACTAAATATTTTCTAACCTGGCTCCTGTTGCCCTCCAGGTTCACCCCTCTCTTTTCTAGTTTTCTGTATGCTACAGCCCTTTCAAATGACTTCAGTTTCCAATTTTTGGCATGCTTTCCCCTTCTGCACCACTTTCTACCTCCCAAAGTTCTCTACTTCTTCTTGTGCTATTAGTTGTTGCCTCTAACTTTTAATTCAGTAATGATTTCTCCTTCTACACCTTTGCTTTTGAATTCTGTAGTCGTCTCTCCGTGTCCTTCGAGAACCGGTTCCAGGATACCCCTCGGATACCACAATCTCCAGATGTTCAAAACTCTTGCATTAAATGGGATAGTATTTCCACATTTTATAACTGTTTTCAAAGAATTACATTACCATATAGTATGCCTCTCTCTCTTGTAAACAAAGATACTGCTTATCAGCCTATCAGCACCACTGTTTTGTCTTTAATGTAACAAAAATTTAATACATTTAGAGACATGACTATTAAACTAGGTGCCGTAAAAACTGTATAAAGCTTCATTCAGTGTATAGTTCAGACTACTGTGAAGCAATCTTATCCACTGAACTAGGCTACCATTAAGCAATCACACTGCTTCTTAACTATCAATGTACACATCTTTATACATGTAAGTAAACATGAATCTCTCTTTCACGTTATCTTTTCACCTTTGATGCCAAGTCTTAGTAATATGTATAACATCCACATTGTTTTCTATCACATAAGATAATACTGATGAAGGTACTTAGACACGAATGATTCGCTTTCATCTTTAAACAGATGAAATAAAGTTAGGCTATTAGATAAATATAGTTCATACTATAAATGTATTTTCTCTTTATGATTTTCTTAATAACATTTTCTTTTCCCTAGCTTTATGTAAAGATACAGAATTGAATGTTGTTACTGTTGTTTAGTCATGGCTGACTCTTTACAACCCCATGGACTCAAGTCTGCCAGGTTCCTCTGTCCATGGAATTTCCCAGGTAAGAATACTGAAGTGGATTGCCACTTCCTTCTCCAGGGGATCTTTCTGACCCAGTGATTGAACCTGTGTCTCCTGCTCTGGCAGGCAAATTCTTTACTACGGAGCCACCAGTGAAGGCCAAATTATTGATTATATAATGCATGTGTGCTAAGTCGCTTTAGTCACGTCTGACTCTGTGTGACCCCATGGACTGTAGCCCAGCAGGCTCCTCTGCCCATGGGTTTCTCCAGGCAAGAATACTGGCAAGGGTTGTCATGCCTTCCCTCCAGGGGATCTTACCAACCCAGGGATCAAACCCACGTCTCTCATGTCTCCTGCATTGGCAGGCCGGTTCTTTACCACTGGCACCACCCGGGAAGCCCATATAACACATGAAAGTGAAAGTCACTGTCGTGTCCGACTCTATATAGTCCATGGAATTCTCCAGGCCAGAATACTAGAGTGGGTAGCCATTCCCTTCTCCAGGGGATCTTCCCAAACCAGAGATTGAACCCAGGTCTTCCGCATTGCAGGCAGATTCTTTACCAGCTGAGCCACAAAGGAAGCTCATATAACACATATTACATACAAAATATGTGTTAATCAAATGTTTATCAGTAAGGTTTCTGATCAACAGTAGATTACTGACAGTTACATTTTTGTGAACTAGTCAAAAGCTATATACTGATTTTCCACTGTGCATGGGGAGCAGTGGTTAGTGCCACTAACCCCAACACTGTTCAAGGGTCAACTGTAATGTGAAGACTAAGAATATCATAAGAACAAAATTCTCTTTTGCAAAGTGCAATAATCTGAGCCAATAGTCCCTAGTATAAGGTAAAGACTTCAAATATATCTTATTTTATCTTATTTATGCATAATATAAAAATATCAAAGCACAAAGAAAGGTACATCACAGGTCTCTATCAAAGTTTGCTTACCCTGAATACATGCTAAATATATACAGTTACAGATTTGTAGAAATCTGTGAGCATCATCTAAAAAATAAGTGAATGATTCCCCCCTTCACTCAAAAAACAAAACAAAACAAAAAAAAAAAACTTTGCAAGTACCTGCATGTGTGAGGCTGTGTGCATCCCACACCGACCTGAGCAGACATGTGGTAAAATGAGACAACTGTTTGAGAAAGTTCTGCCCCCAGATGCTGTGTCCTGTGGTTTGCTGGGCAAATGTTAGTAACCTTCCACTTACTTATTTAGACTTCAAGTGCCACAATTAAAAGTGCTTTAACTTTCAAAATGGATAGTCACAAGAAACCATCGATTAACCACTGCTGCCTTTATTGGTCTCAGTTAAAACACTAAGCTACCTAGGAAGGCATGCAAGACTAAGGACAATGAGAAGCTTCAGAATGAAAAGTTTGGGAAAGAAATAGAGTGGAGTGAGAGCTGGGCAATGGGGCCAAACGAGGCCACAGAGACTGGAAGGGCAAGGAGCACTTCCAAAAGAGAAGCAGAGGGAGCTCGTCTATGTCACAGTTTGGTCAAGGGCTGTTCCAGCCAGGGATCATTATACTTGCTTTTCTCCTTTAACAGAGTCTAAAAAACATAAAGGATCTGGTCTGGCCCAGGCCTCTTTCAGGCAGCATTTTTTTTTTCTAACAGAACACAATGTAGCCACCCCCATGAAGTGAAGTAAGTGGCTCAGTCATGCCCTCCTCTTTGCGACCCCATGGACTGCAGCCTCCCAGGCTCCTCCTTCCATGGGGTTTTCCAGGCAAGAGTACTGGAGTGGGTTGCCATTTCCTTCTCAAAGCCACCCCCATAGAGAGTCTGAAAAGTCTCCAAAGGGGACAGTATACTCAGGGCTGCTCCATCTCTGCTTCTCCAGATTGGCCAGAGAAGTAAAGAAACGTCCTCTGAAAAATCTTTCACAGTGGATAGTACTGAGGGTTTTTACCCAACTTTATTAACTATAATTAACACATACTGTGCTTACTTCCCATTTCAGACTTTTTCTTTTTTAAAAGAAACAGTCAGGACAAGACATACAGTGAACATTTAAACCTAACATCTCTTTCCTTTAAAAAAAATTAACCAAATATATATTTTAAAAAACAGATACATTTTAATCTGCTTACTATGGCTCAATGAAGAATCATTGCCCTATAATTCAAATATTTAAATCGTACATTTTTTTCCCTAAGCAATCCCAGAACAACTTAGTATGAGTGGATTCAACTGATTTTCAAATATCAGAATCCAAATGTTCACACACAGCTTTCTGGACCTTTTTTGGTAATGTTTTTAATATTTATTGTTGTTGCTTAGTTGCTAAATCGTATCCAACTCTTTTGTGACCCCATGGACTGCAGCCTGCCAGCTCCTGTGTCCATGAGATTTTCCAGGCAAGAATACTGGAATGGGTTGCCATTTCCTTCTCCAGGGGAAACTCCTAAATTTAATAGCTTCATAAAGCCATATTTTATGTAACTAAAAATTTGTATTCGAATGCTATAGTTAACTTTCAGTTCAGTTGCTCAGTCGTGCAACTCTTGGCAACCCCATGGATTGCAACACACCAGGCCTCTCTGTCCATCACCAACTCCCAGAGCTTACTCAAACTCATGTCCATTGAGTCGATGATGCCATCCAACCATCTCATCCTCTGTCGTCCCCTTCTCCTCCTGCCTTCAATCTTTCCCAGCATCAGGGTCTTTTCAAATGAGTCAGCTCTTCGAATCAAGTGGCCAAAATATTAGAGCTTCAGCTTCATCATCAGTCCTTCCAATGAATATTCAGGACTGATTTCCTTTAGGATGGACTGTTTGAATCTCCTTGCAGTCCAAGGGACTCTCAACAGTCTTCTCCAACACCACAGTTCAAAAGCATGAATTCTTCGGTGCTCAGCTTTCTTCATAGTCCAACTCTCACATCCACATATGACTACTGGAAAAACCATAACTTTGACTAGATGGATCTTTGTTGGCAAAGTAACTTTAATGAGTATGAAATTCTCAATGCGCTTTTATTTATTCTCCTAGAACTTCCATAGTTACTCTGGAATGCCATGAAAATATGGTTTTAAAATTCAGTCTCAAAAACTTTCAAAACACCCTGAAATATTTATGTATATTTTTATGTACAGACTATATAAGCACATATAATATGTATATGTGTGTGAGCTCAATAGCTCAGTCCTGTCTGATTCTTTGTGACCCCATGGACTCTAGCCTGCCATGCTCTTCTGTCCATGGAATTTTCCAGGCAAGAATACTGGAGCAGGTCACCATTTCCTCCTCCAGAGGATTTCCCCAACCCAGAGATCAAACCCACATCTCCAGAATCTCCTGCACTGGCAGGTGGATTCTTTACCACTGAGCCAGCTGAGAAGCCTAATATGTATGTATATATGTATAATATATGCACATATACCTATAATATGTCTATACAAAATATATTATGTGTATATATATTTCAAGCTGTTTTGAAAGTTTTTTGAGATTGAGAATTTTAAAAACATATATACACATACATATATATATTTATATACACACCTACTGTGGAAACAGTTGTTTGATATTGAAATAAAGGACAGTCATTGAACTATTTACACACTTGATGTATGCTCCTTTTCAAATTACCTAAGACATGGTATTTCAAACACTGAGTCTAAAGGTAATCTGAGTGAAGAGATCAAGTCATTGTGCTTAAGAAAAGCGAACAGACTGTACATCACTGTAAAATATTCAGATTCATTCAAATGACTTTCACATTCCCTTATCAATGATAAATGTTGTCTCTAAAGGAATGTTGTCTATATATTTTTTTCTGATGACAGAATTTTCCAAGTTAGAACAAAAGTTTGAATCTAGTTATAAGAGTCTATCATTTTTAGGACAATAATGTTAGTGTTGATATCCCTTTGGCAAGTCTTGAGTATATTTCTTTTTGCTTTTTGTAATGAATGGTACAAACTTTAGGATAAATCATCTAAATAACAGCATCTATTTTTCACTTATTGACTAAGGTTTGTTGAAATAGTCACAAGGCTGAAAATTCTGTAAGAGTTATCAAATCAATGTATTATAAGATTCAAGAAATGGTAAAATAATAATGTAAATCAAAAGCCAGGAAAAAAACATTATGAATTTTTTTAAGTATAATGTTAACATTATAAACTCATTAGACAGCCTATAAATGGAAATACTAAATTTTGGTATTGTTTGTAGAATGCTTCTTATAGAAGTGAGATCTCTTTACAATCTTTAACTCTAGTAAAGGAGAATAGCTTGAGGTCTTTTTTTTTTTTTTTTTTTTTACTGAATCTTGAAGTTTCTACTTGGTGATTTCTCAAGTTATAAAACATTAATGAGCATTACAAGCACTATTTCACAAACTACAAATTAAAGTTCTAAAGCATTTAAAAAGGCTACATTTAAAGGCTTAAGAGCCTACATTTCTGATTACACAGAAGTTATCCCATGAGAGATTTCTAAGTAAGGGTTGGCCAAAAAGGTCACTCGGGTTTGTCCACAAGATCTTATGGACAACCTTGAATGAATTTTTTCAGTCAACCCAATAAAATAATAATGAAAACAAGGTAAAAAGTAACTGCATGATTCTAAAGCGTGGCCTGATGATAGCTGCTACTATGTCCTGACAGCCATGGAAAACAGTCTCCACATCTCCAAGGAAAACCAGACTTTAAGGTCTCCCAGCATTGAATTCAATGGCACCCCACTCCAGTACTCTTGCCTGGAAAATCCCATGGATGGAGGGGCCTGGTGGGCTGCAGTCCATGGGGTCACAAAGAGTCAGACACAACTGAGTGACTTCACTTTTCACTTTCATGCATTGGAGAAGCAAACGGCAACCCACTCCAGTGTTCTTGCCTGGAGAATCCCAGGGACAGGGGAGCCTGGTGGGCTGCCATCTATGGAGTCGCACAGAGTCAGACACGACTGAAGCGACTTAGTAGCAGCAGCAGTATTGAATTAGATCCCCTTTTTCTAAATAATTTTATAAATAATTTCTAAATAAGTTTCTAAAATAATCTTTCAGAATCAGTGAGCTATTAAAACTGGGCACATATCCCCCCAGAAATTGGTAAGATTGTTTTTGGTAAAATTATATCAAATAATAAAAACAAAACTTTATTTTGCATTCTGTGTCCCTTCATGGAATTTGCAATCCAACAGGAAACATACAAAGAATATCTGAAAAACCAAGCTATAGCGGGATATAACAGAGTTATGAAACCGGGTTGTTTTCTCTCCTCACATGTTCCTCGTTTCTGACCATGCAAATGGTAAACTGAGGACTTCTTAAAGTGAAGTCTACAGCAAGGTAGAAAAACAAAGGTGGCTTTGAAATACTTTCATTTCTAGCTGTTTTCTCCAAAATCCTAAGACTTTGGGGAACTCAAATGAATTTTGATTTCCACCAAAGGCAACAGACTCAAGGAAAGGGTTTCCACAGTATAAAATAACTGTCCTAGCCTTTTGTTGATAGGGGAAGGGATGGTGAAGTAGGGGCTAAAACAAAAGGAAATAAAAAGGAAAATCAAAATGACATACAAATCAAAGCAAGAATGTCCAGAGTAAATGGTGAACAGGTTCACATCAAGAAAAGAACCATGAGAGACAGCTGTTCTTGATCAAGGACAAAGCTGTCCCACAGGACTACAGAGAGCAGAGCACACAAACTAACAACACAAACACCACACAATCAAGTTTGGCTCAGGGAACAACAACCATTATCGTCTGATATCATCTACAGAAGATTTCAATTTATTATCAGCTAACACACTGCCCAACAGCCAAGCAGGAGGAGATGCCTGAGTCACAAATTGTATACATAGCACCTGAATCTCTTCCTGATACCATCTCTACGCACAAAGCTTTAGAATTTTTCACCTGAAGCCAATACAACTTTGTAACTCGACTGCACTTCAATTAAAAAATCTTTTTAAACCTTAAGGATTATTTCGAGCCCAAGAAGAAACAGGTGATACACTGAAGATCTGGTAGGCAGATAGGGTTGGCAAAACTGAAATAAGCCACCTTGAATCTGTGTTTAGACTCTTCCCCAAGAATACAGTCAGTATGTATCTTAAGAGGGAATTTACACTTCCGGAGTAGTTTAGCCAAGTACTAGGATGTAAAAAGTCACATTTAAAAAATCACTGCTCAAAAAAAAAAAAAAAACACTACAAATCACTACAAATATTTTCCTAGGGTTTAAATATTACGTCAGGAATTTTAAGGAAAATATTAAGCAATTTAATGGTAATTCAAAGCATAATTTTTACACATTAAAACAGAATAGACTTATTATGGAACAGAACATGAAAACTAAAGTACTAACTATTATAGCCTTTACCTTCGGATTTAAAAATATTCCCTTCGACTCTGCCCTAGAGTTTTAGCTCCCTCTCCTCTGGGAATAAAATTCTTCAGTAGGAAATGTAATAAACGCTGTTACACGATAACATGTGAAATTCACTGTGAATCTTTGGGGTACTCTTTATCTTTGGGGGTAAAAAAACTTTAAAAACGAGATTCCATTGACAAAGTATGTTACAAACTACATACTGAAAGAAGCAAATATTTATATAAACATAGGTGATTTAAACAGATATGAAGAAGCATTTCATACTTTGATGTGGAAAGTTACTCCCTTCATCCTCATTTAGGTAAAAAGGATTTGGGTTGTTTTTTTTCCGACTCACCAGCTCTACGCAGCCGCATCCTTCACCCCTTGCGGCCTCTCAGGGTTTCTTGGTTTTTTCAGAGAAGAGGAGCTGGAGATGATTCCCGTCGCTTCCTCGTGGACGCAATGGGTGCGATGATGGTAGACGATGGTGCCCTTGCTAGGAGCAGGCCCCAGGCCAGGTTCAGGCTCCGCCAGGGCCAGCACCGACGCTGGGGTGGCAGCCTCGCAGCACCCAGCCGGGGCCAGCGTCCGGGGCTCGTCCCCACGGGCGGCACCATCCTGCTCGAGCTGGTCCACCTGCACCAGCTTGGGCCGCGCCTCGCCGAGCCTGCGCACCAACCCCTCCTCCGGGCTCAGCTCCACACCCAGCACTGGTTCCAGGCCTTGATAGTCTGATCCATAGACCCTAGCAGCTCCATCTGCTAAGGTAGTCATGCCTGTAGTCTCAGAACAACCGGCTTCTTGGCCCCTTTTTTGTGAGGTGACTGCGTCAGGAGGACGTTGCTAGGCAGCCCGGCCAGCAGCCGTCAGAAGCTCCCGCGCTCCCCACCACGCTGCTTCTGCCGGGACTAGATCTGGAGCAGCTTATATAGTGGGTACTCTTCCGCCGTCGCGTGCTTACTGGCAACTTACAGCAATGCTTCAGTTGTTCCTTCCGCCGTCGCCAGTGCCAAGCATCGAACACTGGTACCCCGAGGTCTGTGCGTTGTCCAGATCTCGGCCTGGACGTTGGCCAGCTCTGCTCAGACGCGGTAATACCGCTCCTTCAAGTCCTCCACAGGTGGCTCCGTCAACTGCTGGCGATCATCCCAGGCATGGCGAATGACAAAAGGGAGACCAAAGCAGCGGCTGAGGTCAAAGAGGTGGCCAGTTTCTGCCTCTGTTTGAGTGTCTTGGTGAAGCCAGAGCTGGTACTCCTGCTCTGAATGCACGGGCACCAACAGTCTTATCGAACGTGGGCAAGGGGACAGCCTTGCCCTCCTCAGCTGCCTGTCGCCAGTGGAAGAACGGGTTCCATCCTTGCATGCTGGGTTGGTGGATGGCATCCACTTCCAGGGCCACGACTTCTTGGAGCCCAACTTGGCCCTCACGGTGCGGTGGCCTTGCCCGTGTCAGTGGATAGCAGTGAGTCTACATCCTTCTTGTCAGACTAGAGCAGCGGTAGACTTCCGGGTGCACATCCGCAGACTTCTGGAAGGCCAGGACTTCGTAGGACTTCTTGGACTTTTTCGTGTCTGGCTTGATAATCTGCTTCTTACTGATGGTCCCAGAAACCCTGTGCCTCTCTCATCCCCAAGTTCTAGAATCTCCTACACATTTGTGCCCACAGCCATGGCGCCGGGAGATGAATGCCTGGATTTCCAAGCTGTAGCCAGGTGGCTCCTCTATAGCCGCGAAACCATGGACCTTTTTTTTTTTTTTTTTTGTGGGGAGGAGGAGAAAGGGATGCAACAACTTTATTGAAATAAAATCTAATGAGAACTTAAAAGGAAGCGCTTAGACACCTCCTTTCACGCTCAGGACCAAGTGGCTAAGAATGGATTCTTTCAGGATGTTGTGGTCACAGAGGGCATGCCCATCTTCCAGCTTTTTCCGGGTTCTTGTACGGTGTCTGTATCAGCCAATGTCGGCTCGCAGGCAGTAACCAAACCAGTCGTTTGAATTGGAAAATTTGAATATGAAGAATTATCCATTCATCAGAGGGAATTTACTAATAAAAAGGATAGAGAGAATCTAAAGAACACAGAAAAAGCAGGTGTAAGTGGCAGCCACTCCTGCTAGGACTAAAACAGTTTTCAAGGAAGAGCATCCTGGGAGAAGTCCCCCAGACTGAAGCTCAGAACCAGCTGGAGAAGGTGCAGCTGCCTCCCACTGCAGGGAGAGAATTTCCCTGAGGTGTTGAGTACCAGGCCTGGCCAGCCAGAAACTAGCTGCTCTAAGGGAATTCCAGCAGCACCACTAGGAAGCCTCCAGCTGAAGACAATGAAGAGCAGGTCGCTGAAACTTGCTGGGAAGCCCCCTCTAAGCCCCCTCACTAGAAAGCTGCATCCAGAGTGCTGATAAAACTTTCTAAGAAGCCACCCACAGGGGGCACACTTTTGAGTGACCCCTCAAGAGAAGGGCACTTCAGCTGCATATCCCTGGAGCAAAAGGGGAAAACCACTGGGTTCAGGAAGAAGAGTGTCCTTTCTCCTGTGGGGCCATTGTAGAGCCTTCTACCATAATGCTAAACACTATCCCAAGTGTTAAGTGATGACAAGGTCCAGCTCTGATAGTACAAAACAGGACAAAGGACGGTTTAGGGGCTGAGGCTCTACTTTGAAAACAGACTCATTGTCCTTCCAGACAACTCCAACTATAATCCTTTAGCCATTAAGGAAGACCAGCATCCACTTCAAAATTCTGCATATCCATCTCTCACCTATACATAAACATTTTGGGGTCTGTGTCGGGGGTTGGATTAATATCAAGAAACATTTGCTTCTGGCCGTTTCATTTCTTAGTTGAAGCTGCAAATCAATAAGTAACAGTAGGTAATATAAGAGCATTAAGAAAAACATTAAAAAGGTAAAAGAATGACTGCAAGCTCTTTTTCTAAGATACTAGGACACTGTTTGATGGGGAAATCAGTCCTGAATATTCATTGGAAGGACTGATGCTGAAGATGAAACTCCAATCCTTTGGCCACCTGATGCCAAGAACTAACTCACTAGAAAAGACCCTGATGCTGGGAAATACTGAAGGCGGAAGGAGAAGGGGACAACAGCAGATGAGATGGTTGGATAGCATCACTGATTCGATGGACATGAGTTTGAGTAAGCTCCCGGAGTTAGTGATGGACAGGGAAGCCTGGTGTACTGCAGTCCCATGGGGTTGCAAAGGGTCAGACACGACTGAGAGACTGAACTGAACTGATTATCCTGTGCATGCATGCTAAGTTCCTTCAGTTGTCCAACTCGTTGTGACCCTATGGACTGTAGCCCACCATGCTCCTCTGTCCTTGGGATTCTCCAGACAAGAATAATGGAGTGGGTTGCCATGCCCTTCTCCAGGGGATCTTCCCAACCCAGGGATCAAACCCATGTCTCTTAGTCACCTGCATTGGCAGGCGGGTTCTTTACCACTAGCACCACCAGGGAAGCCCCTTATTAACCTGTATAGGTCATTGTATTGGTTTGGTACAATTAGATATCTATCTAAATACATATGTAGATGGATAGATAGATATAGATATATAAAATGATTGGATTGTTTCCTTTATCTACATTTAATTTTTTATTGATAGAGTTAGATTATATCTGGCACAAAGCTTTTGTTTTCTGCCTAATATATTTTTTATTCCTCTGTTCCTCCTTTACATTAAGTATTTTTGCACTAAGTAAATTTTTAAATGTAACATAATTTATTTAATATATTTTCACTTTTTTTAAGAAACAATTTTCTTAGTTGCTCTGGGGATTTTTGTATATATTTTATTAGAATATACTCTAGATTTATATTGGAATGATTCCATTGAGATACAAAAACATTAATTCTGAAGAGCTTGGGTTTTTGTGGTATTATTCTTATTTGCACTGCATCTATATATCATGCCAATCCAACAATAAATTGTTCTAATTATTACTTAATTGTATTTTTTTTAAGGAGCTGAGAAAAGAAATGAGAGCAGGTATAGATTTATAACACTTATCGTATACATATTTATATCTTCTCATGTACCTTTTCTGGTTCTCTACACTTGTCCCTGTAGCTTTGAATGACCACCTGGTATCATTTCCTTAGCCCAATACAGCTTTGTTCCCACCCACCTCCTTTGTTATGTTGGCAAATAACATTTCTATATGTTCTTGACCAAACAGTACAATTATATACAATTATACTGCTTTATACAAGTTATTTTGTAGTCCTTTAAGAGAAGAGAAAATAATCACTTTACCACTTTCATATTTCTCCAAAATTCAGGGATGAAATCATTTTTTGTATAAATCTTGAACTTTGAGTGACTTAGGAGTTGGGAATTCATAACTAGAATTAAGCAGGACTAACTTGAGAGATGAAGATTCAAAAGAAAATGTGCAACTGTCTCCTTTGATTGCCCTCAAAGCATTAAGGAAATTACAATTTGAATGTGTTAAGGAGTTCTGCTCAATTACTATTTTCTAGTCTTTTTTAAAAAGTCCTATATGTGGAAAGTATATTCCAGAAGAGCTATTTAAAATTATAAAAGATGATACTGTTAAAGTGCCGCACTCAATATGTCAGCAAATTTGGAAAACTCAGCAGTGGACATAGGACTGGAAAAGGTCCGTTTTCATTCCCATCTCAAAGAAGGGCAATGCCAAAGAATGTTCAAACTACCAAGCAATTGCACTCATTTCACATGCTAACGAGGCTTCCCAGGTGGCCCAAGTAGTGAAGAACCCTACTGCAATGCAAGAGACATAAGAAACTCAGGTTCAATCCCTGACTTGGGAGGATCCCCTGGAAAAGGACATGGCAATCCAATTCAGTATTCTTGCCTGGAAAATCTTATAAACAGAGGTGCCTAGCAGGCTACAGCCCATTGTGCCGCAAAGAGTCAAACACGACTGAAGCAGCTTCACACACACACACATACACACACAGGCTAGCAAGGTTATACTCAAAATCCTTCAAGCTAGACTTCAGCAGTACGTGAACTAAGAACTTCCAGATGTACAAGCTGGATCTAGAAAAGGCAGAGGAACCAGAGATCAAATTGCCAGCAATTACTGGATCATGGAGAAAGCAAGGCAATTCCAGAAAAATATCTACTTCTGCTTCATTGACTATGCTAAAGCCTTTGACTGTGTGGATCACAACAAACTGGAAAATTCTTAAAGAGACAGGAATACCAGACCACCTTCCTGTTTCCTGAGAAAACTATATGCAGGTCAAGAGGTACCAGTTAGAATGAGACATGGAACAACAGACTGGTTCCAAATTGGGAAAGGAGTACGTCAAAGCTGTATATCGTCATCTTGCTTATTTAACTTCTATGCAGAGAACATCATATGAACTCCCAGGCTGGATGAATCACAGCTAGAATCAAGATTGCCAAGAGAAATATCATCAACCTCAGATATGTAGATTATACCAATGTAATGGCAGAAAGCAGAGAGCAACTAAAGAGCCTCTTGATGAAGGTAAAAGAGGAAGTGAAAAAGCTGGCTTAAAAACTCAGCTTTCAAATAACTAAGATCATGGTATCCAGTTCTATCACTTCATGGCAAATAGAAGGGGAAACAATGGAAACAGTGACAGATTTTCTTTTCTTGGGCTCCAAAATCACTGCAGATGGTAGACATGAATGTGAGCAAACTCCAGTACATAGTGGAGGACAAAGAAGCCTGGCTTGCTGCAGTTGGGTCACAACAAGTCAGACATGACTTAGCAACTGAACAACAATATGTGGGAGGTCCAATGACTGAAACATAATTAAAAGCCTAAATTGATGACTTAACGATGTTGAAAAAGAAGCATTAGGCCTTGATGCTACAGTGCAGCATAAAAAGATTTTAGACCCATTTATCTGGGTAATTTAACAGCAGATTTCTCCGACGATGAAGGGAGTGAAATAAATGACCTGTTGCTGTATTATCCAGCCACGCATTTATGATTTCAGTAGTTACAAACATTATTACTCCATCTTCTCAATTTTATTCTTTTTTTTTTTTTTTACTGATCTGTAAAATTCAGGTATTATGCATGAATAACACTTTCATGGATGGTAAAAGAGGTCTTATCTGAAATAAGCACCCCTTCTCATTTTACAACCATGATATCAAAAGAGACTTACATTCTGACCTTACATTTGAAAGACTGTTGTATGTAATGTGATAAAAAGTCATGGAAGGATTTAGCAGACTTGTAGGTTCAAGCACCTGAGTTCAGGGGTAAAGATGCAAAAGTAAAAATAGTAAGAAAAATAAAACCTGCTAAAGTCGAATGACTCTTTCCCTCTGGCAAAATCACTGCCTCCCAGAAATAAAATGTAACATCCCAATTCTTTCAAGGGAGACCCTCTGATTTTTCTCTCACCATCGCCCTGGGGCCATATCCAAAGCCATCTTCCTCTTAACTAGATAGCAAGGTTACAGTGAACCTAGAGGAGAAGCTGATACATAAATGGGAATGCGTCTACGTTAGAAAACACTGGTGAGGAAGACCACAAAAGAAAACCTAAAAAGACAAAGAAGTAAATGTGGTATAATCTAGAAAGACAAGAAAGAACAACCTAAATTTAGTATATCAGAAAAAATAAAATGAGTTTCCTTCTCTTTTGACGCTTTCTAACCTAAAGCTGGAAGAAATCTGAGGGCTTATCTAATCTGGCTTCCTGGTTTTTCAGATAAACAAATTGTAGCCTAGAAAGGTCCAGCTCCAGATACACTCTTTGAGATTCTTATGAACATATAGTTTTAGAAAAAGTAATAACTGTTAAAAAAAAAAAAAAACTTTAAAGGGAGAACACAAATGTTTAAAAGTATACTTAAAATGAAGCTAAATTTAAATATGTATTACTTTGTAGATCTATCCCAATATACTAAAAGAGAAAAGTGAAGTGCCACCTTTACAATTTTTATGGTGATTTATAGTTTAGAAAAGATATTACTCTAGGTCTTCCCTGATAGCTCAATTGGTAAAGAACCTGCCTGCAATGCAGGAGACCCAGGTTTGATCCATGGGTCAGGAAGATCTCCTGGAGAAGGGAATGCTACCCATTCCAGTACACTTGCCTGGAAAATTCCATGAACACAGGAGCCTGGAGGCCTATAATCCATGGGATTACGGAGTGTTAGACTGAGCGATTAACACTTTCACTTTCACTTACTTTGGGAAAGGACTAATTGATAAATGTAAAAATATCGCATTTTATATTTTATATGGCTTGCATTGTTATTACAAGAAAATATCCACTAAAAAAGCTGGATTCATTTTTAATAAGTTTTTTAAACAGGCAAATGATAAATATTTATGGCTGACAGCTAATATTGAAGAGGCCAGTGAAGAACTGGAAGATTTAACAATTTAAACATCTTAAAGGAATACCTACTAACATGGATAAATCTATGAAGATTATTCAACTTAAATAAAGGAAAGTGAAGTGAAGTGAAGTGAAGTCGCTCAGTCATGTCCAACTCTGTGACCCCATGGACTGTAGCCTACAAGGCTCCTCTATCCATGGGATTTTCCAGGCAAGAATACTGGAGTGGGTTGCCATTTTCTTCTCCAGGAAATCTTCCTGACCAGGGATTGGACCCAGGTCTCCTGCATTGTAGGCAGACGCTTAACCATCTGAGCCACCAGGGAAGTCCAAAGCTGCCTTCAATTTTATAAAGCATTTGTGAAAAATTAACAAACATAAATCTCGAAAAACACCAGAAGGGGGAGCTCACACATGCTGTGACAACAGCAGAGCCCAATGAGGAAAAGAAAGGTTCCTTTCCTTTCCATTCTTGACGAGGATTCAACCAATGAAAAGCCATGCACTCTGTTCATGGTAGCTCCCCCAACCCCGCAACTTCCTTTTCTTCTCTATAAAAGCAATTTGATCTCTGATTCCTCTGCCTTTTCGAAAACCGGCTTGAACATCTGGAATTTCACGGTTCACGAAACCTGTTGCTGCTGCTGCTGCTAAGTCGCTTCAGTCGTGTCTGACTCTGTGCGACCCCATAGACGGCAGCCCACCAGGCTCCCCCATCCCTGGGATTCTCCAGGCAAGAACACTGATGATCATCAAAAAGCAAGAGAGTTCCAGAAAAATATCTATTTCTGCTTTATTGACTACACCAAAGCTTTTGATTGTGTGGATCATAATAAACTGTGGAAAATTCTTCAAGAGTTGGAAATACCAGACCACCTGACCTGCCTCTTGAGAAATCTGTATGCAGGTCATGAAGCAACAGTTAGAACTGGACATGGGACAACAGACTGGTTCCAAATTGGGAAAGGAGTACGTCAAGGCTGTATATTGTCACCCTGCTTATTTAACTTATATGCAGAGTACATCACGAGAAAAGCTGGGCTGAATGAAGCACAAGATTGCCAGAAGAAATATCATTGACTTCAGATATGCAGATAACACCACCCTTTTGGCAAAAAGCGAAGAAAAACTAAACAGACTCTTGATGAAAGTGAAAGAGGAGAGCGAGAAAGTTGGCTTAAAACTCAACATTCAGAAAACTAAAATCATAGCATCTGGCCCCATCACTTCATGGCAAATAGATAGAGAAACAATGGAAACAGAGACTTTATTTTCTTGGGTTCCAAAATCACTGCCAACGGTGACTGCAGCCAGGAAATTTAAAGATACTTGCCTTGGAAGAAAAGTTATGATCAACCTAGACTGCATATTAAAAAGCAGAGCTATAACTTTGCCAACAAAGGTCTGTCTAGTTAAAGCCATGGTTTTCCCAGTAGTCATGTATGAATGTGAGAGTTGGACTATAGAAAAAGCTGAGCACTGAAAAACTGATGCCTTTGAACTGTGGTGTTGGAGAAGACTCTTGAGAGTCCCTTGGACTATAAGGAGATACATCCAGTCCATCCTAAAGGAAATCAGTCCTGAATATTCATTGGAAGGACTGATACTGAAGCTGAAATTCCAATACTATGGTCACCTAATGCGAAGAGCTGACTCATTTGGAAAAAAACCCTGATGCTGGCAAGATTGAAGGCAGGAGGAGAGGGGGATGACAGAGGATGAGATGGTAGATGCCATCACCGACTCAATGGATGTGAGTTTGAGTAGGCTCCAGGAGTTGGTGACGGACAGGGAAGCCTGGCGTGCTGCAGTCCATGGGGTTGCAAAGAGTCGGACACGACTGAGGGACTTTATTGAACTGGACTGGACTATAGTCCACCAGGCTCCTCTGTCCTCTGGAAATAGGATTTCCCAGGTAATAATGGGAGAAGGCAATGGCACCCCACTCCAGTACTGTTGCCCGGAAAAGCCCATGGATGGAGGAGCCTGGTAGGCTGCAGTCCATGGGGTCGCTAAGAGTTAGACACGACTGAGTGACTTCCCTTTCACTTTTCACTTTCATGCATTGGAGAAGGAAATGGCAACCCACTCCAGTGTTCTTGCCTGGAGAATTCCAGGGACAGGGGAGCCTGGTGGGCTGCCGCCTATGAGGTCGCACAGAGTCGGACACGACTGAAGCGACTTGGCAGCAGGTAATAACACTGGAGTGAGTTGCCATTTACTTCTCGAGCAGAATTCCTGACCCAGGGTTCAAACCTGGGTCTTCTACATTGCAGGTGGATTATTTACTGCTGAACCAATAATTCAAACATATTGCAAAATGGTGGTAAATAGAATATTATAAATTGTGTTGGCTTTTTAAAAAGTGCTTTCCAAGGATAGCAATCAGCTGTAACAAGAAGAAAATTTAAATTCATCTTTAGAGTTTGACTGCCACCTACAGGGTTATTTTTAGCCTTGTTTTCTTTTATTTCCTATGATCAATGTGACTAAAACTTTAAAAATTTGATAAAATTTTTAGGAAAAAATAAACTTGTGAATAAAGTTGTTTATTCCACTGACAAACTGCTTCAAAGAAAATTTAAATGATCCCCCTTAAAGCTCTATATATAACTTATTGTACATGAATTTCATTTCTTGTTGAGATTTAGACTAATCATTCTCTTTTTCATGATAAAATACTTAAAAGTGTATTTTCAGGCCATGATATAAAACCACACATAAAGTGACCCTAATTTAGTACAATATATTCTTCTAAACAGTGGAAATCTTAATCTTAAGGACATTGCTAAATGTTTTAACCAAAGTGGATTGAGAGGCAGTGGATGAAACAGATATAGCCCGCCAGGCTCCTCTGTCCATGGAAATTCTCCAGGCAAGAATACTAAAGTGAGTTGCCATGCCCTCCTCTGAGGGTTTGTCCCAAGCCAGGAATCAAACCCAGACCTCCCACATTGCAGGCAGATTCTTTACCATCTGAGCCACCACGGAAGCCCCATAACTGTGCAAGATAAACAGCAAATAATTTGAAGGGGAATGAGAAGAAACTATTTCCTTGGAAATGTAGCAATGTTACTATGACCTGAAGCCTAATATAAACTTCTAACAAATCAAGTCTACTAAGGGTACTATAATATATTTGTCAAGGTGCAAGCTGAGGTTCTGTGCAAACCACCAAAACATCAAACATCCTTCCATCCTGCCTAACATGAGTCACTGCCATGTCTTTACCAGCTACAACTCTATACTCTGGCTTACTGGAGTCATCCTTTCTTCCAGATAAGGTTTATTAAGACACCCAGTTCCCTGACACATCCAGTTCAGAGCTAGGCTTCCCTTTATTAGACTGTCACCCAAATCACCTAACACAAACCCAAATTCTATTATATATTTTTCTAACATCCTCTATTGGAATGACCCCCACTATTCTTCATGGTGTGTGTTTCCCTTTCTGCCACTGCATAATAAAGCCAAAGCTGATTCCCAATCATGGAGGCATTTTTTCAATAAATCACATAACCTGATTTTTTAAAATTAATTTTTTTTTTAATTTCAGATTTCCCTCTCTTTTTCTCCAGTATTTTTACTCGTGCACATTTTTAATGATTACACTATAACTGTTCATTGGATTGGGCTTCCCAGGAGGTGCTAGGGGTAAGGAACCCAATGCAGGAGACATGAGACACACAGGTTTGATCCCTGGGTTGGGAAGATCCCCTGGAGGAGGGCATGGCAACCTAGATTAATTTTTCACTTGGTAAATGTTGCAAAAATAACCAAAATGATTCACCTGTCTGAATACAGGCTCCTGTGCAATGTGATTTTTTAGGTCCTCACACCAAGGGTTAGGGTTTATTAAATGTCTGCTGGCCTTGTGACTTGCTTCAATCACTAGAATATTTCGAAGTGCTGCTGCCAGTCATGAGCTTAGCCCCCAGGGACATGCACTTTTGTCTTCTTGCTCTTGAGCCCTCCACTGTTATATGACCAGTGTTGGCCCAGTGATTAATCAAAACCGGGAGGAAGAAAAACAAGCTAGGTAGCCAGCACCCAGTCAGACTGGCAGCTGACTGCAGACATGTGAATGAGCCCAACAGAGATCAGAAGCACCCAGACTCAGTGACCTCAACCCCAAATTCCAACTCTCAGACCTATGAAATAAAGGGTTGTTTTTAACCCGCTAAATTTTTTGGTGATATATTATCTAAGAGAGGTGATTTTATATAGTTGGCAGCAGTTGGTTTCTATTTGCTAAATTTATCATTTCACTTTTATGATATTCACAATTTATCTGCTTAGTAGCGTATTGTTCATTAGTTCAAATAGAGGCAACAACAAATACTGAAGAAATAGTGCAATTCACGTTGCATGTTTATTAGCCTGTGTGGTATTAAATAGTCAAAGTGGAAAGTTAAAATTAGGATTAACTATGGAACTATGGTGTTGGAGAAGACTCTTGAGAGTCCCTTGGACTGCAAGGAGATCCAACCAGTCCATTCTAAAGGAGATCAGCCCTGGGATTTCTTTGGAAGGAATGATGCTAAAGCTGAAACTCCAGTACTTTGGCCACCTCATGCGAAGAGCTGACTCATTGGAAAAGACTCTGATGCTGGGAGGGATTGGGGGCAAGAGGAGAAGGGGACGACAGAGGATGAGATGGCTGGATGGCATCACTGACTCGATGGACATGAGTCTGAGTGAACTCCGGGAGTTGGTGATGGACAGGGAGGCCTGGCGTGCTACGATTCACGGGGTCGCAAAGAGTTGGACACGACTGAGTGACTGATCTGATCTGATGGAAATTATTTGGTTTGTAGAGAAAATAGATATTTCACATAAGTAGCCACTTGCAGTGGTAAAGAATCCACCTGCAAATGCAGGAGAAATGGGTTTGATCTCTTGTCCAGGAAGATCCCCTGGAGGATAGCATGGCAACCCACTCCAGTATTCTTGCCTGGAGAATCCCATGGACAGAGGAGCCTGGTGTGCTACACTCCATGGGACCACAAAGAGACATGATATAGCAAGTGAATAACAAGAGCAAGCCACTTGCAGTGGTTTACTCATTTGATTGCTTAGAATAACCTATTACAGATGTTTCCTTTAGATGAATGTATTGTTCACCTATATTGGTTTTTTGTTATTTGACTTTGACCTGCAAATGAAAATGGATGGGTTATAAATAGTAATGAGCAAAATGGTGCATTAGTAACATAGTGGCACTACTTTTAACCTCAAAGTCATAGTTAACCTGGAATTATCAAGCTTCATTTAAAAAAATGTCTGTACCTATGAAACATAACATTATGACGCTGAGAACAACTCCTACTGGTTTTTGCAACCCGCTGTGAAACCCAGAAACAGTGCAAAGCATGATCCAGAAACAGTGCAAAGCATGATGCAGAAACAGTAATTATTCCCTGCTCTAATGCTGAGTGGGTGGCAATGATGCAAAATGGGATATTACAAAGCCTAGTGAATCTAACAGAGAAGGCAATGACACCCCACTCCAGTACTCTTGCCTGGAAAATACCATGGACAGAGGAGCATGGTAGGCTGCAGTCCATGGGGTCGCTGAGGGTCGGACACGACTAAGTGACTTCACTTTCACTTTTCACTTTCATGCATTGGAGAAGGAAATGGCAACCCACTCCAGTGTTCTTGCCTGGAGAATCCCAGGGACCGGGGAGCCTGGTGGGCTGCCGTCTATGGGGTCGCACAGAATCGGCCACGACTGAAGTGACTTAACAGCAGCAGCAGTAGCAGTGAATCTAAACGCTTAAATTTATCTAAAAAATATAATTACTGAGTTCAAAGCCAATGATTCATTGAAATCTGTTCTTTCTGTATCAGATGAACAAAAATGATGTAGTTGTTTTAGGAACACAAGTTTGTCTATTTGAGGGAATCAAATATTCCACTCTACCTTGACTTCCTCTCTCTTCCTCAAACATAAAACATCTCATCTGCTATCCTCATTCTCAAATGATGGCCTTACTACCTATTGAGGCTCAAAGACACCTTCCACTTCCAGGAGGTCTCACTACGACATCTTATCTCCACCGAGCCTGTGCCCAGTGCTTTGCCTTTTTCTGTTACTATGAATGAATTCCTAGTCAAAGCCAACTCCTCTAATTTCCCCTATATTTCTGTGTTCCTTCTGCAAACTTCCTCAACCTCTTCCTCAATATCCAGAGCTAATTCTAAGTCTTTTATAAAGATAGACAATCAGCTCCCACCTTCTTTGTAACAATTACCGTCTCTCTGCTAGATCGTACCTGTTATCTTGCTTTATTCTCTCCCATTTTTGCATTAAATAGTATTTCCCTTGACTCCACGGACTGCTCCTGCTATACCCCTGTCATTTTTTCTTGTTTTATAGAAAAAAAATCTCTTCAAAATTATGACCTGGAATTAATTTTTCTCCATTCATATTTACAGAATTCACTCCAATAAAACTTCTGTTGATCCCATCCCACTGAAACAACATTGAGCAAGATCTCCAGTGACCATTATGTAACCAAAACAGCTGTATTAATCTCAGTCTTCATTTTATTTAGCTACAGCAAGATCTAACCCAGCTGAATACACCCAGCTGAAAAACGAAACAAAACACTTTTTCCCACTTGGTTTACATGGCATTGCTCCTGTTTCTTTCCATATCTCAGTAGTCACCTTCTCTGTCTCCTTTGCTGTTTCCACATCAACTCATCAACCTCTGAATATTTAAACGTCCCAGGTCTTAGTTCTAGGATAATTTTTCAATGTAAATCACTTTTTATGTGATCTTACTTATTTTCGTGGCTTTAAATTCTAGCAGTATGCTAACATCTCCCATATTTTTTTTCAATCCATATTTCTCACCTTTGAATGATAACCGAATATTTGATTAATCTATTATACAACACACATGCACATTCTACTTAGTTTTTAAAAGTATGAAATATTTTGTGACTTAAAATATCATCAGTGAGCTCTGATCTGTGACATGATGGAGTAAGCGGTCAACAAATCCTTTCCCCAAGAAAGCAAATATAAAGTTGACTGGAAGTGTCCAAAACAAACATTTCAGCATTCAAGAAACAAACTTTCCCCCAGCAGAAGCACTTATTCTTAAAGACTATGGAGGTTCCCACAAGAATGACCGGCCTGTGGAGTTCTTACCTATGGTTCCCAAACCCCTCACCCCACAAACTCTGTCAGGGCCGAGGATTTAACCAGAACAGGGCAGGTTATGGAAACCAACAGCTTCGCTACCTTTGCAGAGAGACCTTACTTAACTTAGAATGTTACCTGTTAAAGTGGCAGTCTCAGAAACAAGAGGACAGGAAGGCCCAATGGCTGGGCTAGCCCAAGGCAGCATCAAGTTTGGGACAAGCCTGTTAACAGAGATTTCCTTGAGGTGAGACAGCCATGTGGGGTTTTCTCTGAAAACAGCTGGTAGAGCAGAGAGAATTTTAGTCATTCTTCAATTCTTTTTTCATCCCTATCTCCCGTCTGAAGCAAAAGTTTTGATGTCTGACCAGTTAAATCATAGAAAGTGAAAGTGTTAATCGTTCAGTCATGTTTGATTCTTCGAAGCTCCATGGACTGCTCATCTGTCCGTGGAATTTTCTAGGCAAGAATACTGGAGAGGGTTGCCATTCCTTTCTCCAGAGGATCAAACCCAGGTCTTCTGTATTGCAGGCAGATGCTTTACCATCTGAGTCACCAGGGAAGCCCTCAGTTAAATCATAAATGCTAACTAAATGCTAACTCAGAAGATACTAGCGATACATCTTAATACAGGGGAAATAATGTAAAGATGTATGTGTTGTGTCAATGTCTGAGAACGCTGAGTGGACACCCTGAAAGTTCTGTAATCAGTATATCCATATGGAAAGTGAGAAAACGTATATATCCAATCATGTAAAAAGTAATTCCAGATGAACTGTAGCTCTCAGTGAAAGTGAGAGTCACTCAATCGTGTTCGACTCTTTGTGACCCCATAGACGGTAGCCTGCCAGGCTTCTCTGTCTATGGAATTATGCAAGCAAGAATACTGGAGTGGGTAGCCCTTCCCTTCTCCAAGAGATCTTCCCAACCCAGGGATCGAACCCAGGTCTCCTGCATTGCAAGCGCATTCTTTACCATCGGAGCCACCAGGGAAGCCCGTAGCTCTCAGTAAGAATAGCAAAAAATTAAGTTTCCAGAAGATAATAAAGCAACGTATCTTTATATCTATAGGGGAAGATTTTTCTAAACCATATACAAAAAAAACACATCAACCTTAAAGGAAAACATTAAGAACACAAACCAGTTTAAAATTCAAATGTCTGTTCATCAAAATATATCATGCAAAGTACCATATGTAACACTTCTAAGTCAAGAAAAACCTCATATCCAGAATGTTATAACTCATGAATCAATAAGAAAATGTACAGCCAACACACTGGAAAAATGGGGCAAGAATTACGAAGAAAAGACTAACAATTGAATATGTGTTCAAACTTCACTAGTCATCAGTGAAATTTCAATTAAAACTTCAATGAGATATTACTACTTATGCGGCAGAGGGGCTAAAACTTGAGAGAATGGCACCACCAATTGCTACTAACATGGGGCAAAAGGAACTCAGTACTATTCATAGGAGAGTACATGGTGCAACTATTTGGGAACAATTTTTATTCACTACTGATTTGAAGAAACATGTAACAAAAGACCCCACAGTCTACTCTTAGGTATCTCAGCAACAGAAGTATACACATCTGCATTTACATCTTTATCTCTGTATCTGTCTATCCATTTATTGATCATATATTACAGACAGATAGTATATACATTGTTGTTAAGTCGCTCCATCATGTACGACTCTTTGCATACAGATTAATGTATATAAATAATGATTCTAGTTAATTATATTTCCAAAATTGGGAAAAAACTAAACTACTATATTAAAGCTAAGATTGGCCACATTTGGGTTTCATATTTGGGAGGGACAATCAGAGCTGCTTCTGGAGTGCTGTCTACACATTTGATTTTGACCTGGGCAGTGATTATACGAATGATCATTTTACAAGAATTTATTGAGCTGTACATTTATGTTTCATGTATATACTGATATTCTTCACATTTTGTTTAAAATTTTACAACTCTGTTTTTTTAAAATACATATGGATCTTCCTATTCCAGAATAAAGAGGAACTTTTGTAACCTGAACAAGCAGATTTCAGGCTCACAAAATATAGACATTCCTTCAGTGCCTGATGTGGAATATAGGATCCCATGCCACCTCACAAAACAGAACCCTATCAACTGAATTTCATTTATCCAAAACTAAGAATAAGTGGGACTCATTAACAAAACAGAGAAAAAGAATCCCATGCTGATTGAAGGTTGTCTAAGCCCTTCCTTACCCCTCTATCTTCTCCATAGAAATTTGTTGAATTCTATGAAGCCTGTTAAATAAAAAACAAATGAAGGATATAAAAAGAGTTCAAACTCACTGTGGCATTGTTTTGGGAAATTTTTATTTGGAAAATTATTTTTTACTTGTATTGTTTGATAGAAATCCTGCTCGTAAAAAAAAAAAAAAAATTAGATCTTAGACAAAGTGAAACTTCCTTGAGAAAATGTAAATTAATATTTTATTTTTATTTGAGAAAAATACAAATTAACATTAGCGGCTAAATTATTTTCATGTCAGAACATGATGCTGATAAGCAGCATACAAGACATGAGAGATTGTATTTTTTTCAAACTTTAAACTTTGTATTTTGTATTGGGGTATAGTCAATCAACAATGTTGTGGTAGTTTCAGGCGAGAAGAGAATAGACTCAGCCATATGTATACATGAATCCATTCTCCCTCAAACCCGCCTCCCATCCAGGCAGCCACATAACATTGATCAGAGTCCCATGCACTACACAGTCGGTCCTTTTTGGTTATCCGTTTTAAATATAGCAGTGGGTACATGACCTTCCCAAACTCCCTAACTATCCCTTCCCCCCAGCAACCATAAATTCATTTCCTAAGTCTATGAGTCTCTGTTTTGTAAGCAAGTTCATTTGTATCATTACTTTTTCTATTCCACATATAAGGGATGTCATGCAGTATTTCTCCTTTTCTGTCTGACTTAATTCACTCACCGGACAGATTGTATTTAGCAGATGAAGCCAAGTCCTCCAAAGTACCATGCCTCTCAAGCTACTTGTAAGGTGAATTGAGAGCTACCAGGCTTCCAGAAAAGCAATTGGATGCATTGGGACCTATACTCATCTCTGAAATAAGACCAAAGATGGAATTCTGTTCTGAGCAAAATAAATCAGTCTCTTTATTTTTCATACCCTGTGAGTAATGGTAAAATGTACAGTGAAACAAATGATGAAAACCTTCCTAGGTTATTAAACTGCTTATACTGCCCTTGAAACATGGCACCCAAGGTCAGGTATTGCTGTTGACTGAAAGTTAAAGTCTGGGCTTTGAATTCAGAACCTAATAGAGCATTAAGAATTAACCAGGTACGTGGAGAGCCTGCCCGTCTGTGAGTGTGTGCCAAGGCTCTTATTGGAAGAAATTAAGACCCTGTCTGTAGGAAGCAGTCAAACCAAAATGAATCCAAATGGGCTGCCTGGACTCGCCCAGCATTGCAAAGAAGCAGAATTCATTGTACTTTCCTTGCAGGCCCCACCTAAAGCAGTAAATCAAAGAAGAGATTCCATGACCTTTCTTTTTTGTCCATAAAATGCAGTTTGCTCGAGTATAAGAACTGCATAAAACATGAAGAGAAATCTATTTCAATTAAAGAAAACCCTGAGGCAGAGGAAAGGGATCCTTGTTCTGGCTGGTAGTCCCTGCTCTGAGTTATTATCATGTCAGCCACTCAGCATGCGGACCCCGTCTCTAATTTAGAAGTAGAATTCTCTACCAGCTGCCTCTCTGGAAAGAAAGGATGTGTGGTTGGGAATAGAAACCCCTCTTGAGACTCCTTCCAAATAATCAGGCAAAGGAATCCCCTCAGTATCTCAACCCATCACCGTCTTGTACCTTCCTGTCTGAAGGCAAAATATAGTTTCACTTTTGCTGTAGGGATGCTAAGAAGAGGAAACTGCAAAATGTCAAGTACTTCTCTGGATACTGCGAACTGTATGAGATGTTTTTCCCCTGAATTACTCCCAGATAATTGCCTTAAATCTCTGCTACTGAAATACAAGCCTAGCCTGTGTGTGTTGTGTGTGTGTGTGTGTGTGTTAGGCGCTCAGTCGTGTCCGATTCTTTGCGACCCCATGGACTGTAGCCTGCCAGGCTGCTCTGTCCATGGAATTCTCCAGGCAAGAGTACTGGACTGGGTAGCCATTACTTTCTTCAGGGGATCTTCCCAAACCAGGGATCCAATCCAGGTCTCCTACATTGCAGGCAGATTCTTTACCGACTGAGCCACCAGGGAAGCCGAGCCTCTATGTATGACCCCCTAAACATTGACTGTCATGCTTATAATAAGGGGAGCTTTATTTAATACACTGAAATATACACCTCTCAAATTTTATGCCATTGCTATTCAAGATTTTAAATCTATATTTTTAAATTCCAGAAATTAGATGTATCATTACCAATTGACATAGTTGATACTTTTTAAATGTACCCACATGTATTTCATTTTCTGAGCTGACTTTCTTCTTGCTTCTCAGATTTTCCTAAGGGATCATTTTCCTTCTTCCTATATCACATTCATTAAAAATTTCTATACAGTCCATGGAATTTCCTAGGCCAGAATACTGGAGTGGGTAGTCTTTCCCTTCACCAGGGGATCTTTCCAAACCAGGGATCAAACCCAGGTCTCCCGCGTTGCAGGCGGATTCTTTACCAGCTCAGCCCCAAGGGAAGCCTAAAATGTCTTTAGTCTGCTAGAAATAAACTCTCTCGGTTTTTATGTTGTCTGAAACTATAATATGTTTATTTCACCCTCATCCTTGAAACATTTTCCCAAGTCTATAATTCTAGGTTGATAGTTATTTTCTCTCACTCTTTTAAATCTATTATTCCAGGGTCTTCTGGCTTCCTTCATTGCAAACGAGAAGAAAGACATCAACTTAACTACTACTCATTTATGTGTAATCCATTTTTCATTCTGACAGATTTTAAGGTCTTTTATTTTTCTTGGATTCTTTTTCTTCAGTATCTGTTATACATAAATTTAATATATCAATTTATTATTATTTTATATGCACTTTGCTTGTCCTATATCAAGATTATTTATCTTTAATCCATCCTGGATATTTATTCTTTTTGTTTTTGCTTTGTATTTTTATATATTACATATTTTTTATTGTGTTTATCCTCTTATTTACTCATAGAATTCAGATTATACCCATATTATACTGTCCCACTGTGTCTTCCAGTTCTCTTTACACCAATAGACAACAAGAAATAAGCAACATACTCAAATTAGAAAAAAACTCACAGAGAAAGTGTTGGTGCATAAAATACCTAAAATATGACATGAATGATTATATCTACAAAACAGAAAGAGACTCATACATAGAGAACATACTTGTGGTTGACAATGTGGGCACGGGAAAGGGAAGGATTGGGAGTCTGGGATTAGCAGATGCAGACCACTGTATATAGGATGGATAAACAACAAGGTCCTACTGTGTAGCACAGGAAACCATACCCAATACCCCATGAAAAACCAGAATGGAAAGGAATATGAAAAAAGGATATATACATATATTTTACATATATATATAATATATATAGCTGAGCCACTTTGCTGTACAGCAGAAATCAACACAACATTGTAAATCAACTATGTTTCAATAAAATGAATAAACAAATAAAAGTCAAAGAGATGAAGGGGAGCCATGACATATGCAGCACCCAAATCCAGCAGTAGTGACTCTGTTAACATCCCAGGTTCTAAGAAACGAGGAGGTGGAGTGGTTGCTGGAACTCAGAAAGACAGACCTGTGACTGGCAGGCCACCTTGCGATAAGCAATGATGCTCTGTGCAAAGACAAGCCTGGACTAAGGCAATTTGCAGGGGGATCAAGGACTGACCATCCCCACTCCATCCATCTTCCTCCCTCCAATCCTCTGCCGGGGCTGCTCACTGACTGGCTCCAACCAAAAGCAGAGGGTGTGGCATGTAGTCCAGACAAGTCAGCCTGCTGGACAGTCATAATGTTGGACTCTCCTGACAAAAATTCACAGGCGGTCAGAGTTGTTGCCTATTAACGCAAACTACAAGAACGCTGCAGCTCTCTCGATTTCATCCGGGGTCTGCGGCTCAGCTGTTTTAGCAGCTCTGCCTTCTCTGTGGAGGTGACCTTCAAAGCATGATCAGGTGGACTCTCTCTTTCAGAATCACCTGAGATCTTTATAAAAATGCACATTTAGGACCCTAAAATCATATAAGAATCAATTATGCTTAGGAATGGGTCCAGAAATCGTATTTAATCTCTCTATAATCACAAAAAAATCACTGAGTTATAAAATAAGACTTTTGTGCAAGCCCTTTCATTATCTTTCTTACTAGGTCCCTTAGAAAAGAGTTGAGATATTGCCAGGCAGAAATAATCATGACTTTTTATATGAAGTAGGAAGTATACAGATTTCTGAGACTTTTTTGTTTAAAATTATTAAATGTAAGAGAAATTTGGGCTTCTCTAATGGCTCAGACAGTAAAGAATCTGCCTGCAATGCAGGAGGCCTGGGTTCAATCCCTGAGTTGGGAAGATCCCCTGGAGAATGCAACCCACTCCAGTATTCTTGCTTGAAGAATTCCATGGACAGAGGAGCCTGGCAGGCTACAAAAGAGTCGGATACGACTGAGCAAATGACACTTTCATTTCACTTCAAGAGAAGTTCCCATAGAATCCTTTTATTTTTTTCTATAAATCATATGGATACCTTTCAACTGTAAAATGAAAAAAATACAAAATTATCACTTATGTTAAATGTTACCTACAAGTACTTTTTGAAAACATGAAGATTGATATAATGTAGACCTGTGGAGAAGATTTCATGAAGAAAGTAGGATTTAAAGAAAGAATATCAGGGACTTACCTGGCAGTCCAGTGGTTAGGACTCCACACTGCCAATGCAAGGGGCACAGTTTCAATCCCTGGTCAGGGGACTAAGATCCCACATGCCTTGCAGCATGGCCAAAAGTTAAAAAACAACAAAAATAATATATATAAATATATATTAGGTATATAAAAATATGTATACTAATATGCATATATATATACATACATATATAGGCTTCCCCAGTGGCTCAGCTGGTAAAGAATCAGCCTGCAATGCTGGAGACCTGGGTTTGATCCCTGGGTTGGGAAGATCCCCTGGAGAAGGGAGTGGCTACCCATTCCAGTATTCTGGCCTGGAGAATTCCATATACTGTATAGACCATGGGGTAGCAAAGAGTTGGACACGACTGAGTGACTTTCACTTTCACTTTTCATAGATAGATTGGGAAGAAATATTTGTAATATATATAAGCAAAAATTTTAAGGAAAGGGATCAGACCTGTGTAGTAGAAGCAAGGATACTAATGCAGCATATGAAGAACCATGAAGGTCTCCTGTGAAGGAATAAAGAGTCCCTGTTAGTTTAAACAGAAGATAAGTCATATCAATCAGGGCTAGATTTGGAGGGCCTTCTGTGAGAGCCAGATCACTTTGGAATTTCAGTGCATGGCAGATCCTGTGGATTTGCTGAACCATGCCCAATACTGGTGCCCTATTCCTTATTTACTGCCACTCTAGGCTATGCAAAAACATCTGCTTCCCAGCATCACAGTCACATGCGGTCAGGAGAAACAGTTCTCCACAGCAAGAAATCACTGGCAGGGTTCAAGTACATATTTTGCTTTCCCATGAAAAGGACAAGGGGAATTGGCACAGTCCCGTTCCCTCTTCTTGCCCCGAATGTGGACATAAGTGTGTATCTATCATAACCCAGCCTGCGACCCTAAGATTTAAAACATTAGCAGGAGAATAGAGCTAACATGCTAATTGGGGTAGGTGGACACTAGTGATCAGCTGAAGTAGTACCCTCAGCTGACCTCTGAGCTCGCTGTTTCTTGAGAAAAATATACCCTTATGTTTAAGTCACCTTTGGATGACTTTTCTGCTATTTGTAGCCAGCTGCATTCCTAACTTTGACTTTCTGGAAGTCGAGAGTATGACTTAATTTTGCAACACTGTGCTGTACTTAGTCACACGGTCATGTCTGACTCTGCAACCCCATGGACTGTAGGCCGCCAGGCTCTTCTGTCCATGGGATTCTCCAAGAAATAATACTGGAGTGGGTTTCCATGCCCTCCTCCAGGGGATCCTCCCAACCCAGGGATCAAACCCAGGTCTCCTGCATTCCAGGTGGATTCTTTACCAGCTGAGGCACCAGGGCAGCCCAAGAATACTGGAGTGGGTAACCTATCCCTTCTCCAGGGCATCTTCCTGACCCAAGAGTCTAACAGGGTCTCCTATATTGCAGGAGGATTCTTTACCAGCTGAGCTAGCTATCCTAGTGGGAAAGAAATGTCACTTTCTCTTTGTTTTTCCAAATGGAATGTAACCTGCTTTAGTTTTCCAGTTGCCTGACTAGTGGAAAACCCTGTATCAATCATGCTTGCAGAATTGCAACTTCCACATTTCGGTGTGTTAAATGGTCATAGGAACTTCCCTGGTGGTCCAGTGGTGAAGACTTCACCTTCCGATGCAGGACCTGTGGTTTCCATCCCTGGGCCAGAAGCTAAGATCCCACATGCCCCATGGCCAAAAAAAAAAAACATAAAATGGAAGCAATATTGTAACAAATTCAATAAAAGACTTTAAAAATGGTCCTCATAAAAAAATTCTAAAAGAAAAAACGGTCATAAACATTCAGTTCAGTTCAGCTCAGTCAATCAGTCGTATCTGACTTTTTACGACTCCATGGACTGAAGCACGCCAGGCTTTCCTGTCCATCACCAACTCCTGGAGCTTGCTCAAACCCACGTCCATTGAGTCAGTGATGCCATTCAACCATCTCATCCTCTATTGTTCCCTTCTCCTCCTGCACTCAATCTTTCCCAGCATTAGGGTTTTTTCCAGTGAGTCAGTTCTTCCCATGAGATGGCCAAAGGATTGGAGCTTCAGCTTCAGCATCCAATGACCATTCAGGGCTGATTTCCCTTAGGATTGATTGGTTGGATCTCCTTGCAGTTCAAGAGACTCTCAAGAGACTTCCCCAATACCACAGTTCAAAAGCATCAATTCTTTGGCACTCAGCTTTTTTTATTTTCCAACTCTCACATCTATACATGACTACTGGAAAAACCATAGCTTTGACTAGATGAACCTTTGTTGGTAAAGTAATGTCTCTGCTTTTTAATATGCTGTCTATGTTTGTCATAGATTTTCTTCCAAGGAGCAAGTGTCTTTTAATTTCATGGCTGCAGTCACCATCTGCAGTGATTTTGGAGCTCAAGAAAATAAAGTCTGTCACTGTTCCCATTGTTTCCCCATCTATTTGCCATGAAGTGATGGGACCAGATGCCATAATCTTCGTTTTTTGAATGTTGAGTTTTAAGCCAGCTTTCCGCTCTCCTCTTTCCCTTTCATTAAGAGGCTGTTTAGTTCCTCTTCACTTTCTGTCATAAGGGTAGCGTCATCTGCATATCTGAGGTTATCGATACTTCCCCCGGCAATCTTGATTCCAGCTTATGCTTCATCCAACCCAGCATTTTGCATGATGTACTCTGCGTATAAGTTAAGTAATCAGAGTGACAATATACATCCTTGACGTACTCTTTTCCCAATTTGGAACGAGTCCGTTGTTCCAGGTACCAGTTCTAACTGTTGCTTCTTGACCTGCATACAGATTTCTCAGGAGGTAGATCAGGTGATCTGGTATTCTGAACTCATTAAGAATTTTCCACAAGTTTGTTGTGATCCACACAGAGGCTTTAGTGTAGTCAATGAAGCAGAAGTTGATGTTTTTCTAGAATCCCTTGCTTTTTCTATGTTGGTTTTACAGATGTTAGCCATTTGATCTCTGGTTCTTCTGCCTTTTCTAAATGCAACTTGAACACATGGGAGTTCTCAGTTCACGTAACGTTGAAGCCTAGCCATACAGTCTTTCTTCAGTAGTCATCCATAATATGCCTCTTATCTATGCTTCATTAGCAACCCTGGCCTTGAAGACTTCTGTCATAGATCCCAAGGCTACAGGTTTCTTCATCAGTCCTCTAACATCTTTCAACACCAGAAGCATTTTCATGATAGACTCTGCAGGAAATCAGGTGTATGCGTGCATTCTAAGTCACTTCAGTCATGTCTGATTCTTTGCAATCCTACTGTTCTCAGATATTCACAAGACCCATAGATATGTTTCCAGATATCTCCAGCTCCAACTATCTCAGATCTCCAACAAAATAATCCTCACCTCCAATCCATTCCCTCTGGAATGAATGACTATCCATAAAATCCCCTCAATATGCAGAAGCTTGAAAAACTAGAATATTGCTAGTATTTAATTTGCCTAGAATCTTCTCCTTATGGCTCCACAACATAAAAATCTCCTAAAGCAGAGGAAAAAGTAAACTTTGGTTACATTCTTGCCATAAGAAAATTGGTAACAGGGAGAAAAATCACCCAGAGCAAAGAGGAAAAAACATACTTTACTACCTTATGAAGTCATCAAGTTTCATGCAGGTGGTATAACATGATAACTCAGATATGCAGATGAAATCATCCTTTTGGCAGAAAGCTAAGAGGAACTGAAGAGCCTCTTGATGAAAGTGAAAAGAGGGGAGTGAAAAAGCTGGCTTAAAACTTAACATTCAAAAAACGAAGATTATGGCATCCAGTCCCATCACTTCATGGCAAATAGATAGGGAAACAATGGAAACAGACAGACTTTATTTTCTTGAGCTCCAAAATCACTGCAGATGGTGACTGCAGCCATGAAATTAAAAGATGCTTGCCTTGGAAGAAAAGCTATGAGAAACCTAGACAGCATATTAGAAAGCAGAGACATTATTTTGCCAACAAAGGTCCATCTAGTCAAAGCTATGGTTTTTCCAGTGGTCATATATGGATGTGAGAGTTGGACCATAAAGAAAGCTGAGTGCCAAAGAACTGATGCTTTGGAACTGTGGTATTGGAGAAGAGTCTTGAGAGTCCTTTGGACTGCAAGGAGATTAAACCAGTCCATCCTAAAGGAAATCAGTCCTGAATATTCACTGGAAGGACTGATGCTGAAGCTGAAGCTCCAATCCTTTGGCCACATGATGTGAAGAATTGACTCACTGGAAAAGACCCTGATGCTGGGAAAGATTGAAGGTGGGAGAAGAAGGGGATGACAGAGGATGAGATGGTTGGATGGCATCACTGACTCAATGGACATGAGTTTGAGCAAGCACTAGGAGTTGGTGATGGACAGGGAGGCCTGGCATGCTGCAGTCCATGGGGTTGCAAAGAGTCAGACATGACTGAGCAACTGAACTGAACTGAACACAGTCAGTGTTCAGTGGTGGTGAGCCATCCCAGCTTTTTAAGCAAGTAAAAGCATTTTATGGATGATTAAACTTTTGGAGATGACAATATGCTCACCATCTTGAATTTAATGATTATTTCATGGGTGTATATGTAGGTAAAAATATATCACATTGTATACCTTAAAAGTGTGCAACATATTATACATTAACTATCTCAAAAATACTGTTTAAGGTGTTTTGTGTTTATTTTGTAAGTACACTCTTAACATTACTTCCCAGAGCCACTGTATCATAATAATTCCTAAATATATTTCTTTTATTTATTTACTTATTTATTTCCATGCTACACTGCACAGCACTCTTTCTGCCCCCTTATGTCTGTGTCAGAAGCTTTCTCTATCTCTTTTATACTTATTTCAAATTCTGAAAGATGATGCTGTTAAAGTGCTGCACTCAATATGCCAGCAAATTTGGAAAACACAGCAGTGGCCACAGGACTGGAAAAGGTCAGTTTTCATTCCAATCCCAAAGAAAGGCAATGCCAAAGAATGCTCACACTACCGCACAATTTTCCTCATCTCACACGCTAGTAAAGTAATGCTCAAAATTCTCCAAGCCAGGCTTCAGCAATATGTGAACCGTGAACTTCTGATGTTCAAGCTGGTTTTAGAAAAGGCAGAGGAACCAGAGATCAAATTGCCAACATCCACTGGATCATGGAAAAAGCAAGAGAGTTCCAGAAAAACATCTATTTCTGCTTTATTGACTATGCCAAAGCCTTTGACTGTGTGGATCACAATAAACTGTGGGAAATTCTTCAAGAGATGGGAATACCAGACCACCTGACCTGCCTCTTGAGAAATCTGTATGCAGGTCAGGAAGCAACAGTTAGAACTGGACATGGAAAACAGACTGGTTCCAAATAGGAAAAGGAGTTCGTCAAGGCTGTATATTGTCACCCTGCTTATTTAACTTCTACGCAGAGTACATCATGAGAAACGCTGGGCTGGAAGAAACGCAAGCTGGAATCAAGATTGCCGGGAGAAATATCAATAACCTCAGATATGCAGATGACACCACCCTTATGGCAGAAAGTGAAGAGGAACTCAAAAGCCTCTTGATGAAAGTGAAAGAGGAGAGTAAAAAAGTTGGCTTAAAGCTCAACATTCAGAAAACAAAGATCATGGCATCCAGTCCCATCATTTCATGTGAAATAGATGGGGAAACAGTGGAAACAGTGTCAGACTTTATTTTTCTGGGCTCCAAAATCACTGCAGATGGTGACTGCAGCCATGAAATAAAAAGACGCTTACTCCTTGGAAGGAAAGTTATGACCAACCTAGATAGCATATTCAAAAGCAGAGACATTACTTTGCCAACAAATGTTCATCTAGTCAAGGCTATGGTTTTTCCAGTGGTCCTGTATGGATGTGAGAGTTGGACTGTGAAGAAGGCTGAGCACCGAAGAATTGATGGTTTTGAACTGTGGTGTTGGAGAAGACTCCTGAGAGTCCCTTGGACTGCAAGGAGATCCAACCAGTCCATTCTGATGGAGATCAGCCCTGGGATTTCTTTGGAAGGACTGATGCTAAAGCTGAAACTCCAGTACTTTGGCCACCTCATGCGAAGTGTTGACTTATTGGAAAAGACTCTGATGCTGGGAGGGATTGGGGGCGGAAGGAGAAGGGGACGACAGAGGATGAGATGGCTGGATGGCACCACTGACTACTCGATGGACGTGAGTCTGGGTGAACTCCGGGAGTTGGTGATGGACAGGGAGGCCTGGCGTGCTGCAATTCATGGGGTTGCAAAGAGCCGGACATGACTGAGCAACTGAAATGAACTGAACTGAAAACTTTATTACACAAAAGCTCTGAGCAATCAAGCCTCCTCACTGGCCCCGGATTGAATTCTTCTCCTCTGGAGGCCATGAATCCTGGTCATTTGTGGTTCAGCAGCAACCTTTCCTCTTGGGGGCTCTTCCGGGATTCTTCAGGACAAGGTAAGGATGCTTGGAGCTCTAGTTCTTTGTTCTCCTAGTGACCATGTCTTCGGCTGTTTTTTACTGACTCTACAGTGTGCTTGTGTGAATGAATGACATGCCCTGCACGAAGCAAGTGAGGAGCCCTGCTCTGTGGTCCCACGGTGACCTCATGTGGCTTATGGCAGAAACCCTGTCAAGGGTTTATGCCAAGCGTCTTCCTACAATGCAGGAGACACGGGTTCAATCCCTGGGTTGGGAAGATACCCTGGAGAAGGAAATGGCAACCCACTCCAGTATTCTTGCCTGGAAAATCCCATGGACAGAGGAACCTGGTAGGCTACAATCCGTGGGGTCACAAAGAGTCTGACACGACTGAGCGACTTCACTTTCTTTCTTTACACAGCATCTGGAATCTCAATTCCCTGACCAGGGATCGAACCCATGCCCCTTGCAATGGAAGCACAGAATCCTTATGACTAGGCCACCCGGAAATTTCAGTTCCTAAATATATTTCAAGTTACAGCTCACATATGTATTTTTAATGGTTTTGATATGAAGATTTTTCCGTTTACTTTTTGCATTTTTTTCTTGATTCATAGGCTATAATTGACCCCATTCTTGCTTTATTTTACCATGACCTCTTTTTTGCCCCTTCATTCCAAGTTAATTTGATTTCTCCATGTATCTATAAAAGGGAAAAAGGGAGTTTTATAAAACTTACTGAAGTTACAATTTGTTGTACTTAGGAATTACATACAAATGGAGTGCTTCTATTCTGATCAGTATATTAGACTCTGGAGATGTAAAGATAAGTAAGCCAGGCCCTGCCCTGGTAGACAATACCTAGTCACATTGCAACATCAATAAGTGGTGGGAATTTTTGCATTCAGGTAAAAAGTTAGTGCATGCAAAGCCCTGCTGTTTACAGGTGGGGTAGGTAATAATATACACATAATAAAACCTTCCAATAAATCCCATTGGAAGGATTTAATAATTATTTAGCAAAAATCATTAAATAAATAAAACTTTTAGGTTAAAAGATGACATAAGTAGTAAAATACCCAGAGTCAAAAATTCAGATTTTTCTCTTCCACCCAAAGTAGACACTGTTAAGATTAAAAATGTCAACATGTATAATACTTTCTATTAAAATTACTCAAATATATATATATATATTTAAAACACAATCTATATTTGAATTAAAGCAATAACAACACACACTGTTCTGCACTTTCAGATTTTCTAATAAATCTTGAAACTACTCTCATTTTAGAGTTATTGTTTAAATACCACATAGTATTTTGTTACATGTGAAAGAAATACGAAGGAAATGAATCATTATTTGAAAGTTCGAACTGTCTTTAGTGTCAACCTCTTCAATTTCCAGCAGATGGCGCCATAACAACACGCCAGGAAACGTGAACGGCCTAACAGGATGCCAAGCTTGTTTAAGGTCAGGAGTAAAAGGCTGTTTGCTTACTAAATGAAAAATCAATTTGAGAAATGCCATTCTGTCACGATATAAGGATGATTTTGGCCAAAATGTCACGAAATATTATGTGTGTCAATGGTTGAAGTCTTCATTTTAAAACTTTGCCAAATAGTTACGGTAGGAAATGGGTCAGATGAAGTGTCTAATCACCTACAGTGCAAGCAGTAGTATTTTTTACTGGCTCGTCACTAGTGACATGTCACTTCCATTTCCAATATCCAAACTGGTCCTTACAATGACCCTATGAGTTTAAAAGGTCAAAATTTGTCTTCATCAGACAGGTAGGAAAGCTGAGTTTCTCGTGTTCTGCAAAAGTTCAGTCTAGACTCTGGTTTCCAAGCTGGTCTTTTGACTCCAAAACACTGAGCTAGTCCCAATCCACCCATTCATTTGCCGGATCTATTCTTTGTTTTTGTTGTTGCTTTTACTAACTTGTTTGTGCGTGAGGACTATAGATTATAATATTTTAAAGATGAAATAGTGCATTTGGAAGCAATGAGTACCAACAATATGCTCACCCAGTTGAGAGAACAAGAAGGAGAAGAAAGAAGGATAAAGGCAAATTAGAAGGGGATACAGGGAAGAGGCAATGAAGATGTAGGAGGCAAGAAATACTGAAGGACTGAGGAATGAGAAAAGGAGATGCAAATACCACTAGACAGACTCTCACTTGGTGTCAGACTCAGTCCTAAACACTGATTACACACTCTGCTGCTCACGTGTGAACCTGTTATCCACAGCCCATGGAAATATTTCAACTGCTTTGATTCTTGAATGTATTTATTTGGTGTGTGTGTGTGTGTAAAATGTTTGGCAAATAAATATTTTACTATTTCATGTTAAAGTCACCTGAAGAGAAGCACGTGGGACTGGGTTCTTCACCATGCTTTGCCACACATTTTCTGGTGAAGTTGAGCATTTAATCCTCTTAAGTAGGATTTAATCCTGTTAAATCCTACTTCTCCTCTATACAACTGAGCATTTGAAAGTAGAGAGTTGTTGTGAGTCTTTAATGAAACTGTCACACAGCAGGTGTGCAAATGTTCATTTTGTTTGGCTGATACACAATGCCTGTATATTTTGGCCTTAGAGCGCTAAGGCTGCGTGATCTGATCCATGTTTATTTCTCCAGCCTTATCTTGTTCCAGGTTTCTCTTCAGTCGCAGCAAGGACAATGGCCTTCCTTCCAGGGTTTTGTTTATTTGTGTGTGTGTGTGTGTGTGTGTGTTTTACTTCACTTTGCTCTTTTCCTCTCTAAGCCCCCTTTTATCTTTTTTTGTCTGTCTTGTGTGTACACTAGACTGTAAATAGCAAAGCAGAGATCATGCTTGGTTCACCTCCATTGTGAGGAACGCAGCTCAGAGCACAGAGCAGATTGTGGCAGAAATTCAATTAAATTATGTGAAGCCCATTACTTCAGACAAATTAGGATGGCAGCATCTCTAATTGCTAATGAGGAGATCGATTTTTCTTCCAGCCCAGGACCAACCAGACCTGGGTCCCACATCTCTGTGGTAGACTGAGTCTTAATGTGTTTATACCATAATGCCTTGGAAATTTCAGGACACCAAGAAAGTGATCACTCCATCTCTGTTGATACAGTGTCAGTAGGGGTGCTGGTGTTGCCCACAGAGCCTCCAGGACTCTGCCTAGGGCAGGCCTCTTCTCTCTCCAGGACTCCCATGTTCCCAAGGCTCACTTGGTCATGTGAGGAACAGCTGGCACAGACAGTAGCTAACTTTTGTGTAGGGAAATAAGGTAACCGCTTCAAAGAGAAATGTTTTCCGATTCCTTTTGTTACCTTCTTTAAAGCTGAAATCCGATGTACAAGGTGTTATCTGTTACTCTCACCTTAAGGCAGGCTAAACAGTGACATCCAATCACACTCATTTCAAGGCACTCAATGGGCAGGCTTTTCTTTAGACACAGGAAACAAGACAGAATAATTAGCAGACGACAAGCTTAGAACAGGAACTTCATTAGCTATACAGATTTCCCCTTCCCAACATGATTCACATTCCTGGAAATGATCTTCACAGAGCTTGATGGACCTCATTTAAGAACAATAGGCAACAGTCATAATCAGATAATTCCACATTCTCCACAACAAAAGAAAAAGCATCACAGAGTAAGTGCTAGAGTGTTTATTTCTGCAAGAGGCGACCAGACTGAGCATCTTGTAACTTATTTCAAACCTGAATACCAATCTTTGGTTGAATTTGAGAAAAATCCCCAAGCTTGCTTTTAATAAATGAGAATGTCATTTTGTGATTAGATTCTTATTTTTATTCAATATGAAGCTTATGTCATGGTCTTTGACCTGGGAAAGAAAAAGAATCAGCAATAGTGATGAATCCTCTATCTTGATTGTCATTTTCTTTTTCATCCCAAAACTCTCCCTAAAGTTTCCACCTGGTTTCCAACAGTAGATAAGACATAGACCTAAAACTTATTTGCTTTACTTTTCTGTAAGTTAAATCAGAAAAATAATGAGTACCTACCAAGGTAGAAGACAGGTTTTTATTGCCCTGAAAGACAAGGAGATCCTAATTATGACTAGTATTCCAACACTGTAGATTACTTTATCTTCATAGAATGTTATTTTATTTTGGGGTGCCTATAAATTTCAAAGATACACAATGGATAAAATGCAAACTTATCAGCACACTTTCATAAAACTTTTCTGAGAAGGCAGTGGTGCCCCCGATATAAAAACTAACACAAATGGCACTCTTTCTTAAGTTAACCTCTTTAAAAAACTAAATTATGTGGAAAAGTGTTAGATTTCTAACCGAGGACTGGAAGATTTACTGTAGGTTCCATATCTCCAATAATTCCATTAGTTTCATATTTTGGTAAATTAATTGATTCATTCTCAAGTGACCCAGATGATTTCTCTAGCCACAAATTTTAATAAATGTATTTCATGGAAGTGATGCTATCGTTAAGAGGTGTTTCTGAATATGGAGGCTGCTGACTAAGGAAGTGTCTCGGTGGAAAGAGTAGGGGTTCTGGAACCAGAAGATTTGGGTTTGAATTACAGCTCATCCGATTTATTCTCTGAATAAACTGAAAACCTGCTAAACTTAATGAGTCTGAATTTCCTCCTCTAGAAAATGAGCATCATTGTTTATTCCCCCAGGTGGCTGCTTTGATTTTTAAATGAGATAATGTACATAAGCACTGAACATAATAGTCTTTCAGAAAGGTGTCCCCTCCTGCACATACACCTGTGCTTAACTTGTCTAGATTTCATGATTTCCTATTTTATAAATAAAACTAATATTTATTAATTTATTAAGGAAAAGTCTTTATCATATTTAAGATATTAGGGAACTTTATTTCATATTTAGTCTAATATTTATCGAGTGCCCACTATATGCCAGCTACCTATCCTATATGCTCAAGACATAGCAGTGAACAGAAAACGTCTTCCCTAAAGGAGTCAGACAGCAAATATGTAAACAGAGAAGACGGGGTAGCAAAGGAACCTACAAGATAGCATAGGGCAGCCAAGTAGCCTTCTTGAATAAGTGATATTTGAGTTAAACCGTAATGGTGAGAAAAAGCCAGCCTTGCTCAAATCTGGGAGGAGGAAAGAACAAGAACAGGGAGCAGCAAAGGTCCTGACATTGTAATTCTCTTGGACTGAAGGTAGAAAAGAAAGCTAGAGAGACACATGTGCGGTGAATCAATGAGACACTAGGGAGAAGAGTTGGAAACGTAGGTAAGGACGAGGTCATGCAGTGTTAGTCCCTGAAAGCGGCTTAGATGTTTTGCTGAGATGAAATATCCCTGGGGTTTTAAGCTACAGAGTGACTTATTATTATCGCATGCATTTTTCAGATTCACAACAATGATGTAAACAATAAATGATGGCGACATAGCTTAGTTATATTGTTTAATAATTCCCAAACGGATGCTTGTTTACAACCAAGAACACTGTACTTTCCGAATATTTGAGAAGAATAAACACTTGATCCTTGGTTGCAACATCATTTAAGAATTGCTTATAAGAGAATGATTTTCTGACCACCATGAAAACACTGAAGCTATTTCTTAATGGCATTAACAACCATGTAATCATATATACTTCCTCCTGCCTCAAAGACTCTAAAAAATGTGTGCTTTCCCTTCCAGAGGGCTTGGCGCAGCCCACCTTGAAACCAGGAGTAGCCAAGTGGCAAGTACTCACCATAGATTCTGAGCAAACGTGGTATTTGTCACTTTCAGGCAAAGGCTGTCAGGAAGCTGGTGAGTTTCCTCCATTCTGCTTTTCCCTTTTCTTCCACCAGAAAACAAGGGTCTACTAGAGCTGAGGCACTGGGGGAGCCATAAACGGAACAAATCAGTTCTCTGAATTACTGGGTGGAAGAAAGCAGCCCACTGAACTGAAACACCCTATCTTTCCCTCTCTCCTATCTAGATAGTTTTCTTTCGTGAAACTCTATTTGTTTCCTGCAAAATAAGCGACACTCTGAACAAGACCATCTACTCTGTCTAATCTCAGATTGCTTGTATGTTCTGCACTTCTCCCCAAAGAACCTCCTGCCTCTCTTGCCTGCCCTGGAGAATTTGGGGTGTTAGGGATCTAAGAGTTTACTGATCGTTTTCCCTGAGGGATTTGTTTCCTACTCAGTTCTTATATTCATTAAATGACATTCATGTAGCTTAGGGATGTATTGTTTTCTGCTAGTGATAAAGACATATCATATTTGTCATGGAGAAAAGCGTTAAATCTGACTGTAAGCTGTAGAGAATTGTGGAGCTGATAAAAATCCCATCACTTTTTCTGGTATTTATCTCCTAAAATTGTTAAGGCAGGAGGTCAGGTAGAGAGAGTCACAGAGTTATCAAAACCAAGGTGGCTATTCTCTTACGTCTTGGAAGAGCTATTCATATCAGGAAAGCCAGTCTTGAGTCAGATATTTAACAAAGACACCAGACAAGCAGCTGAGAATTTAAGAATAAAATGACATCGTTTCCTGAAGAATCCAAGCATTTGACCACAAACTGAAGTGATTAAAGGAAATTGTCCAGATCTCATAAAGATGCTGGCAGCGTAGACTGGGATACAGCTGCTGTTGAAAAAAGATGCTCCATGTTTCCCACATATCCTCACTGTATGAAGTCGCTCAGTTGTGTCCAACTCTTTATGACCCCAGGGACTGTAGCCTACCAGGTTCCTCCATCCATGGGATTTTCCAGGCAAGAATACTGGAGTGGGTTGCCATTTCCTTCTCCAGGAGATCTTCCCGACCCAGGGATTGAACCCAGGTCTCCCGTATTGTAGGCAGACGCTTTACCATCTGAGCCACCATATCCTCACTAGAAGCTGTCTATCCAAACTTACGGGCCTAGACTGAATCTTCTGATGAAGATCTCTACTCATGAGCTCACATGTTCAAGGGAAAAGAGACCAAGAGAAAGAACAAGGAAGACATCTGAGGGACACTGCGGGGATGGGAGTACTTCACCAGCAACTAGTAATTCTAAATGGTAAGGTCTGAGAGGGTAAGAATCCCTGACGTCAAGTTTATCACCCCACTCACATCATGTCTGGCATGTAACAGATGCTGAATGCACGAGTGCGGTGTGAGTAAATGCATGAATGGATAAACAGAATGAATGAGTGATGACTGAATGAATCTTAGCTTTCTGGTTATCATATCAACTTGGTATATGGAGATGGAACTATTCACATCAACTGATGATCCTCACTCAAGGATTTGGATATGTGCCCTGTCCTCCTACACGAACCTCCTCCCTCTAAGAATCTTTCCAAGAATCACCTTGAGATGTTAGGGAGTGAGCATGAAGCAATGACAAGCTCATGATCACTAAAGTGAAAGAGAACAACCAAGGTGTGGAGTAGGGTGTCAAGTCATCTGGAGCAAAGGTTCTAGATAAGCAATAAGGACCAGATTCAAAGCAAGAAAAGCAATCCAATATTAGCCTCAAGGTTGTGAAAGAAATAAGAATGACATTTTGGAGTAAAAAAAGGTCAAATGCAAGATTTGGTGTTAAAAGCCTATTTCTCATTCAGTACCTACCCTACTCCCTTTTGTAGACTACTGATACATCAAGATTGTATTCTTTTTTTCCCCATGGGAAATATTAAATATTTCAACACAACTGTATAGTAAATAAATTGGCTTGTGACTTCCCATTTAGAATAGCTGTCTTTCCAAAAAAAGTATGTGCCTACAACCACTTAATTTCTGGAATACAGTCAATAACTGGAAAATTGAAAAATGGTCTGGAAATGTTTGCCTTTGCTTAACAAATGCAAAACAACACAATTTGTTTTGGAGAATGAAGATTTTTAAAAAGAAAGAAAACAAGGTAATAACTTAAATATTATAAAAATACTTAATCCTTTTGTTAACAGTGAATCTAAAGAATGATTAACAGTATCTACAGGCAAGTTGTCTGCTGTATGTTAAGTACAGAAATGTCCTTAAAGTATATATATTTTTTAACTCACTTTATTTAACATCTGACTTTCAAATGTCTACCCCACACCAAATCTTGCTATGGCAATGTCAGATCAGCTCTCTAGGTTACCTCTAGATGGCAACGTCTCTTTAAAATTATAACTGAAGACACTGTCGGTTATATTTACAGTAGACCATGCCAAGCAAGTCCTACTGAATTCAAGTGCCAGGTACACATGACCTTGGGGTTTCCCCGGTGGCTCAGATGGTAAAGAATCTGCCTGAATGTGGGACACACAGGTTTGATCCCTGGGTCAGGAAAATCCCCTGGAGAAGAGAATGGCAACCCACTCCAGTATTCTAACCTGGAGAATCCCATGGACAGAGGAGCCTGGCAGTCCATGGAATCACAAAGAGTCAGACATGACTGAGCGAGGAACACTTTCACACTTCATATATAACCTCTGTCTATATAACTTCTTACTTAGCATACTAAAAAACAAACAAAAAATGTAGAGTCACCCTAACCAGTAAGTTCAAAATGGAAGGCTCACTCTGAGCCCACATTGACAAGCTGTGGATAGTTTACATGAAAGGGATTCTCCAAGTCATTGATTTGACCACATTTGGACTCACCTAGCTCTAAGTTCTTTTTATTGTGTGTGTTCTCTTCAAGAAAATCTGTATGTCCATTCTGAAGGTCATTTTTCAGTTTGGCTCTCCAAGGCAGATTTTAGGTTTTCTGGTAAGTCTAAAGACTATTTATTTATTTATTTATTTTGCTAGCTTGCTCGATCATGTCCAGCTCTTTGCAACTCCATGGACTGTGGCCCGCCAGGCTGCTTTGTCCATGGAATTTTACAGGCAAGAATACTGGAGTGGGTTGCCAGTTCCTATTCCAGGGGGTTTTCCTGACCCAGGGACCAAGCTCACATCTCCTGCATTGGCAGGTGGATTCTTTACCATTACACCACCTGGGAAGCCGAAAAAAATTGTATGATTGAGCTTGGTGGTCACAGACCACCAAGACAAATGTGTATTTGAATCCTTTTTGACCTTAAGGTAGTTACTTAACCTTTCTGCGTTTGGTTTCCTTATTCGTAAGATGGGGACGATAACATCTAACTTGAAACAGTTGTGGTGAAAATAATGAGTTAATACATGTAAAGCAGTGTGCACATGGAGTCTGATAAGAGAGAAACTAAATGGCAGCTGTCATGATGTTTCTTTCTCATTTTCATTGTGAGCCCCGCAAAGTTGCCACCCTGGGTCTAATCTACTTGAATAACTTCTTCCATCATTTTACCTGGCATTTTGCAATCTCCATTCACTCTTCAGGAGCCAAGGTACCAGTTTTTCTGTTTAATTTCCCAAATTTCATAATAAAACTGAGTTGTCCATTTCCCTGGCTCGCACCAAACTTGGTGTTACAACCTTGCCATGTGATTTTATTACTTATCTCTTTGCACACATCAGCATCTTTTAGATAACTGTGAACTTTGTGTGGCCACCTCTGTTCTATTCACCTGTGCCTTCCCTGTGCATAATACAGAGCACACCATGTAGTGGGTTCTCAGTAAAATTTGCATCCGTGAATGAATGAATGACCCTTCACAGATTCACCTTGACCGCATTTCAAATCTAATTCCCACAGTCTTTTCTGAGTGGATTGCAAAATTGGTCTGCTCTACACTTTTCCCAGGATGGTGGGAGGAATTGCTTATCTAGTCCCTTTGATTTGGGGCCAGAAGGAATTATTTTGGGGAAGATTGCCCTGCTGCAAACAGCAAACCTTTCAGTCTTTTTTTCCTCTTGATTTCCCTTTTCAAACTCCCTTTGTCGTTATCAGGCTATAAAGGATTTAAGCCATGTTTCTGTGCCCATTAAAAGCCCCTGCCAAAGTTAAGAAAGAAATCGGCAAAATTGGAATAGTCTTGTTCAATATCTGGCATTATAGAAAATTGAGCTTTTTATGGTATAAAAACTTTTATAATTAAAAAAACAGAAAAAGAATTGCTGTGGTTGAGAAAAGTCCTATTGCTCTGTTAAAACATATTTTCTACTCTGCCAAAAATAATCAGACCAATAATGTATTTTAAAAGTTATGGCAGATTCAAGGCATTTTGGAAACTAAAGAACAGATTAGCTGAGTATTTCATTTGGGGTTTTTCTTTCGCCCACTTTTTAACTGGAAGTTGTGTGTTTGCCTGATAAAGTTCAATCATCTGGCTAAGTAAAGAAATGTAATCTATCTTCCTGTGTTCAAATAAGACTTTTAGTCACACCTTTTTAACTGACTGAGATGGTAATTACTTCCTGTACCTCATACCTGTTCTAAATGAAATCCAAATCCATTACTTTAAGTGGAAAGGGTCATACTATAGCCCAGCTTTGCCAAAACTTAACAGTGCCTAGCTTCACGGGAATTTCCTACGTCGAAAAGCCTTGAAAAAATAATTTATTCAAAGAATTTTCAAAAATTGGAATTAACTACCAACTGGAAAAAAAGTTTAATAATAATGTAGTCAGAGACTTCCCTGGCAGTCCAGTGTTTAAGACTCCAAGCTCCCAAAGCCGGAGGCATGGTTTCGATCCCTGATTCCTTGGTTGGGGAATTAAGATCCCACATGCTGCAAGGCTTGGCCAAAAAAGAAAAAGAATAACATAGTAAGCCATAATAAAATCTCCCGAGTTCATAAAGGGTTACAGGTCTACAGGTGTGGGCAGCCAGCTTGGTTTCCAAGGGCGAGGTACCTGACTGCAGATCTTCATAACCGAGGCAAAGCCTGGGAGCACACCCTCCTGTAAGGCCTGGGGAGAAACAGCAATTGTCTCAGGCGGCCTCATAAGGATGCCCATGGGGCAGTGATTTAACCTTTTAAAGACTAGCTTCTAAATGTTTTAAAAACTGAGTCCAAGTGCTTTAGGGATACCACTCCATGAACCCACATACCTGCAGCACTTTCCAAGTTACACTCACGCAAGTCATGCATGGGAAAAAATCCTGTGAAGGAACAGCTGACCTTCAAGTACAATGTTAACTTCTAAGGATAACCTTTAAGGATTTCAGGAATTAATGCACTCTCAGATGGCTGTTTGGGTCATATTTGATAATTTAAGCAGATTATCGTCATTCTCATTTATCTCCCCCCCCTCCTTCCTTCTTTCTCAATTCTCAGTAGTTTTTTCTTCTGTATATCTTATGATTTGGAGATTGCTAGTATGTAGTTCGGAGAAGGAAATGGCAACCCACTCTGGTGTTCTTGCCTGGAAAATCCCATGGACGGAGGGGCCTGGTGGGCTGCAGTCCATGGGGTCGCTAGGAGTCGGACACGACTGAGTGACTTCACTTTCACTTTTCACTTTCATGCATTGGAGAAGGAAATGGCAACCCACTCTGGTGTTCTTGCCTGGAGAATCCCAGGGATGGGGGAGCCTGGTGGGCTGCCATCTATGGGGTCGCACAGAGTCGGACATGACTGAAGCGACTTAGCAGCAGCAGCAGTATGTAGTTATGTGGGAAAGGAAACTTATGTCACAGTAATTGGCTCTAATAGATATTATTCTAAATTGTGCTTCTCCCCAACACATGTAAATTGAGAATTCGAAACAATTTAAAGAGACACTGAAGGCAGTTAATAAGTGTTGGTCTAAGCCAACTCCCTGGAGTACTTCATTCCTTTCTTTTTGCCCCAACCATCACCATAAGTTATGAGACATTCGCAAATTTGGGGGGGGCGGTCATATACAAGTATCTCTTGTGTAATAAAAGTGGGTTATATCAAACATGGGACAGCAAACCAAAGGGCTTCCCAGGTGGCTCAGTAGGTAAAGAATCCACCTGCCAATGCAGGAGACATAAGAGACGCAACTCCAATCCCTGGGTCAGGAAGATCCCTTGGAGATTGGTGTGGCAACCCACTCCAGTATTCTTGCCTGGAGAATCCCAAGGACAGAGGAACCTGGAAGGCTACAGTCCATGGAGTGGCAAAGAGTCGGACATGCCTAAGCACAGCGCAACACGGCACAATAAACCAAAAAGGTAGCTTAATCAAAATGTACCTTTGAGTAAGTACAAGGTGGTATGTGTTTTGTAGCTGGCCATTAAGAAAATTATTCAAGACTTACATAATTGTGGTAGATCAAAAATAGAAACTGTGTGACAAGTCAGAGGAAAAAAAACAGGGAGTCAACATGGTAGTCAACCTGAAGATTCTGGATTTCATAGCACCTACCCAAGGCACAGTGACCGTAATAAATATCAAAGTGAAGCATCCTGATTCCAAGGCATGTTTTAAATGTCTAGTAACTGGGTCAAAGTAAACATTTAATAAAGTATATACTTTAAAAAGAAGTAAATAGCTCTGGTCAGAGTCTGCGTGTTCCTTTCTGAGGTCCCTCGGAGATATGAAAGTTCTTGGATTGCTTTCAAGCTCATGCCTTCACGGTCACATGCCATGGAAGTTATAATTAGCCAAGAAATAAGAACATGCCAATCTAGTCTGTGCAATATTAGTGCTCCAGAATATAAAGACTGCTAACCATATGAACATATTGCTACAAATGACCTCGAATAATAAAGATCATATCCTTCTAACATATATACAAGTTATTTCAATGAAAAATCATTCAGAGGTTAATGGATAATCTGACATCAAGAAATGGCAACACATCAAACATAATTGATTAGTACACTTGATTTATGCTGCTATGTGATTTATCACTAACAACTATTGAGTATCCCTAATATATAGTGAATTGAAACCTCATGCTACTGAATAATTATTTGATGCTAACAAAGAACAGATTATATTCAGATCTTGTGCAACTTATAGTGCATCTGATTTTTATTAGTGCTTGGCTGGTTGCTTCCTTAATTCTTCCAATATTTTTTAAACTAAAATTGTTCTCAATTGACTTTAGTGGGCAAGATGAGCTCTCATTTTATTATCCAAGTTTCCAGCACATAATAATAAAAAGCTGTGATGTAATTGTATAAATATCTCAATTGCCTAGCAATGAAAAAAGAACACACAAATAAGATAAATAATTATCAATTGAGGCATACTTTAGAGAATTATCAGTGTTTTTCTTTTATCAATTATAAATCTATTGCTTTTTTCATCAAAGTTAATAGCACTATTTCCACCTATTTGGATACAAATAGACTTTTTTATCACATTCAAAATTTTTTAATATTATGGATTGGTTTATTGATGGACATATTAAGCAGATATTTTAAGAAAAGCAGTATTGTAACAATTAAAATATTTCCAACATATCTAAAGTTTCAGAAATTCTATTACTATTTAGCAATAACAGACCATCTTATCATGTTTATACAAGAAATACATGAAACATACACATGGCTCAAAAACTTAAATATTTCTGGAAAATGTTGGATTAAAAACAATATTTCTCATAATAACTATATTTCATCCTAATAACTATAATTCTTGGTTTCAATTTCAGAGACAAAATTCATTTGTTGTTCTCAATTCTTCTGGTGGTTATATCTTCACATATGAAGCATGTATTTATATTGACTTTTTTAAATTTATTGACTATAGATATTGTTTATTGAATTTCTGATAGGAGAGAGAGGAATTCAGCTCACTTAAGCTTCATTATTCCTGCTCTTTCCATCTAATGGTGATTTAATTGCTTGTAGATGTTTACCTGGTTAAAGTACTTAACTCTTGATTTGTTAGAGATAGTGTCAATTCTTGCTTTGTGAAATGAAGAACTTCTCACGCCTCCTTTCCTTCCATTCTCCTATCCTATCCACATACAGTCAACTATGCATGTAACTTTTATTAACAGCCGGGTTGATAATAGACTGAAAAGTTAAAGTGTTAGTCACTTACTCGTGTCCAATCCTTTGTGACTCCATGGACTGTAGCCCTCCAGGCTCCTCTGTCCATGGGATTCTCTAAGCAAGAATATTGGAGTGGGTAGACATTCCCTTCTCCAGGGGATCTTCCCAACCTAGGGATCGAACCTGGGTCTCCACATTGCAGACAGATTATTTACTGTCTGAGCCATAGTTATGAATAATTCTGTGATGTCTAGTTAACCTCTGGAATGAGTCAATCATTGAAGTTTAACAACAACAAAAAATATTTTAAATTTCTACTTAATTATATTCTCAAGTTTTTCTAAAATTTCATACTTTAGACCACTCTTTTTTCCCTGAGAGAGTTGAGTCTCAGGTAATTCCATTAAGTCTTCTCATTCTGACTTTCTGGGCCTACAACCTAACTGACCATCTAGGAAGTCCTTTTATTATTACTTTGGGTTGAATCTACTATTTCCTGAATCCCAAAGATGTTAAAAATCATTCTCAAAAAGAAATGGTATGTAGAAAGGAAATTTTAGGAGATGATGCATATATTAAAGTGACTTTATTTTACTCTTGTATTTGATTAGTAGTTTGGCTGGGTATTGATTTTTTTCTAAAATTTTTCTCTTCAGAATTTTAGAAAAATTTAGAAAAAATTCTGTCCCTCTATACCCTGGAACTTTAACCTCAATATATTTTCCAAGACTTCATTTTTTATTTTAAAAAATTGTATTTTTATTATCCAAGAGACTTCAATATTTCCTGTTCAGTCTCTAAATTGTGTCTGACTCTTGACAAGCCCAGGGACTGTAGCCCACCAGGCTCCTCTCTCCATAGAATTCTCCAAGCAAGAATACTGGAGTGGGTTGCCATTTCCTTCTCCAGGGGATCTTGCTGACCCAGAGATGGTATCTGCATCTTCTGCATTGGCAGGTGGATTCTTTACCCCTGAGCTACCTGGAAGCCCCAGTACTTCCTGATGCTCCCTCAAAAATGTAGCTAGAGTACATATAAGTGTCAAATCTCAGCAAATGTCGCAATTGTGTATTTTATTTTATGTAGATTATACTTCAGTAAAGTTGACTTTATAAGCTGGAAATGATCCATTTATCTCATTTCCACTGTTAGCCACCATTACTTTCTCATTCTTCTGCAATATTTTTCATAATGATTTCTTTGCTTCTACTCTTGTCAATACTGAAGATATCCTCCCCAGCTAATATTAAACAACTTTAAGCATGTGATCCACATCATGTAAGACTTTCCACTGGATGAACTGTATCTAGACACCTGGGAATATCAGAAGGTCTATCTGGCATCTGACCTTCTATCTGATGCCATGTCATGAACTATCTCTGGTATTCACCAAGTTTTTATAATAGAGGCTTTTTGTTTGTTTGTTTGTTGTGTTTTTTATAGCTTATGTTTACCTCATGGCTTTCTGTTACTTCAGCCTGGAACTCTTTCCCTGTGGATGCTTGCAATCTGACTCCTTCTCATTACTTAGGCCTCAGATATATCTCACCTCTTCAAAAAGGTCTTACCTGATCACCTCATGTAAAGATCTTTGTAGTGCTTTGCTGTTGCTGTTGTTTAGTTGATAAGTCCTGTCCAACTCTTTTGTGACTCAGTGGGTTCTAGCCTGCTAGGCTCTCTGCCCATGGGATTCTCCAGGCAAGAATACTGGAGTGGGTTGCCATTTCCTTCTCCAGGGGATCTTTCCAACCCAAGAATCAAGGATTCTTTACCACTGAGCCACCTGGGAAGCCCCCTTTATAGTGCTTGACCATATGTAAAATAATCTTGTTTTGTTTTCTGTCTCCCCCCAGCAGAAATAAGCCTCCTGATAGGTTTGACTGACAGGTTTGTCTATTTACAGGTAACTAATATTTTGTAACATGCTCATATATCTGCATTTCAACAGTCTGCACCCCAATATTATCTATATTTACCAACAGATTATACAATCTTGATTCTTAAAAAAAAAACAAACCCAACCTAGACAGACCATGCATAGATTGGAGCCAAAAAGGTCTTTAGAGGAATTCTGGGTCTCTACTTGTTTTGTGATCTTTGTTAAGCTGGCTTCTGGGCTTCAGCTGTGTAATTAGTAAACTGAAGACAATATTTGCAGTAGAAGCAATTATTGAATAAATTATATGACTATTTTCAGGCAGGAACAAAGTAGGTGCTCAATACATTTAAGCTATCTTCACATATTCAGTCCAAAATATTGATACAACATCTGCTATCTGACTTTTCAGTTTCAGGACTGCATGAGCATCCCTAGGGCTGGAAACTTACAACCCTCCAAGAAAAGATCCATTTTGAATTGAATTGATGCTAACGTTAGGATGTTATCGTTTGTGTTAATGAGAAACTTGCCCTCTATCATTTTCACAAATTCTTCCATGTGACAGGCTTGCGATAGTGCTTTGTCTCTTCTAAGTTTTCTTTGCTCCAACTTAAATAGTTCCATTTGTAATAAGCATTCCGCATATGACACAGCTATTATTTTCTGGGTGAATCCCTATTTGTCATTGTCCACATAGTGCTTATTGCCTAGAACTTCACAAAATTCCCCATGTGTTTTCATGCTAGGGCATACTGGAAGAAGACTGTCATCTCTTGAATTTATCTTCCTGGTCATCACATTAACTTCTATTATTTCAAAATGCATTCCATGAAGTTCTATGTTGAGGCTCCCAAATCTTTCCACATATGTTTCTGTTAAGTAAAGTCATCTTACTGTTGCACTTATATAGATGAGTTTTTGTACCTTAATTCAGTATTTACAATTATCTCTAATATATTTCAGGCAAAAAAATTTTACCTATATTCCATCCTATCTCGTTTTCCATGATTTCATATGGACAGAGAATATTATAGCAGAGAACATTCTCAACTTTTCCCACAGAATTTGAATACTATTGAATGCTAAACCAGTACATAATGCATGTTTGTGTTCATCCAACAGTCATTAAAAATGAAGTTTTGAAAATATTGACATCTGGGCTTTATGTGTGTGTACTTATACCATCTGCTGGATATTTCTGCCTTGTGAAATAAAAGAATTACATAGAATTCTAGGAAGGCAAATTGGGCACACATAGCCATAAATCTAGAATGAATTGTGAACAGCAAATTTGTCAGTTAATTCCAAATCTGTATTTATTAACCAGCAAGCGATAAATGTAAACATTTGGAATGTACAACCACTGAAACAAACTTAAATCTAATTCTTAGATATATCCTTATTTTCATTAAAATTGATATTTAAGGGGTATGGGTTGTTGTATCTTATGTCCATGTTACAAATTCAGAGTATTCATTTATCAGGATATTTTTATATTCCAAAAAGGTTATTTTCATTAGTGTCTTTTAAAAAGAGAATTTTCTCTAAGTGCTTGATAAGCATCCTTTGAGGACCAGAATATTGTTAGAAACTTGTTATTGTAACAGAATATTGTTACAAAATCAGATTTTGTATTGATAGTAAGTATCCTTAGGGTTTGAGGGCTTCCCAGGTGGTGCTAGTGGTAAAGAATTCACTTTCTAATGCAGGAGACATAAGAGACATGGGTTTGATTCCTGGGTTGGGAAGATTCCCTGGAATAGAAAACGGAAACCTGCTCCAGTATTCTTGCCTTAAAAGTTCCTTGGACAGAGGAACCTGTTGGGCTACATCCCTGGGGCCACAGAGAGTTTGACACAACTGAGCATACTTCTGTGCATTGGCTTGACTTGATCTTTAGGGCTTGAACTCAACTTCATAATATTTTTTGTGGTTTTCCTTATTCTCTCCCCCAGAGAAATCATACATGAGGCTTTAAATATATATATACCCTTAAAGTTTATTGAGAAAGCCATGAATAATAAATATATTAAATTATGGATGATAACCTGTTGGTTTTGATCTCCTTTTATGTGTTCCCCTAGTTTCTGATGTAACAGTTTGAGTTTCTTTTAGTTAACCTCATCCACGCTGGATTATCGAAAAAGCAAGAGAGTTCCAGAAAAACATCTATTTCTGTTTTACTGACTATGCCAAAGTCTTTGACTGTGTGGATCAAAATAAACTGGAAAATTCTGAAAGAGATGGGCATACCAGACCACCTAACCTGCCTCTTGAGAAACCTATATGCAGGTCAGGAAGCAACAGTTAGAACTGGACATGGAACAACAGACTGGTTTCAAATAGGAAAAGGAGTACATCAAGGCTGTATATTGTCACCCTGCTTATTTAACTTCTATGCAGAGTACATCATGAGAAACGCTGGGCTGGAAGAAACACAAGCTGGAATCAAGATTGCCGGGAGAAATATCAAGAACCTCAGATGTGCAAATGACACCACCCTTATGGCAGAAAGTGGAGAGGAACTCAAAAGCCTCTTGATGAAAGTGAAAGAGGAGAGTGAAAAAGTTGGCTTAACGCTCAACATTCAGAAAACAAAGATCATGGCATCCGGTCCCATCACTTCATGGGAAATAGATGGGGAAACAGTGGAAACAATGTCAGACTTTATTTTGGGGGCTCCGAAATCACTGCAGATGGTGATTGCAGCCATGAAATTAAAATACACTTACTCCTTGGAAGGAAAGTTATGACCAACCTAGATAGCATATTCAAAAGCAGAGACATTTCTTTCCCAACAAAGGTCCGTCTAATCAGGGCTATGGTTTTCCCAGTAGTCATGTATGGATGTGAAAGTTGGACTGTGAAGAAAGCTGAGTGCCGAAGAATTGATGCTTTTGAACTGTGGTGTTGGAGAAGACTCTTGAGAGTCCCTAGGACTGCAAGGAGATCCAACCAGTCCATCCTAAAGGAGATCAGTCCTGGGTGTTCTTTGGAAGGAATGATGCTAAAGCTGAAACTCCAGTACTTTGGCCACCTCATGTGAAGAGTTGAGTCATTGGAAAAGACTCTGATGCTGGGAGGGATTGGGGGCAAGAGGAGAAGGGGACAACAGAGGATGAGATGGCTGGATGGCATCACTGACTCGATGGACATGAGTTTGAGTGAACTCCGGGAGTTGGTGATGGACAGGGAGGCCTGGCGTGCTGCAATTCATGGGGTCGCAAAGAGTTGGACATGACTGAGCAACTGAACTGAACTGAACCTCATTTTTAATTCATATGATTTTGTTGGGATCCAAAGATTATCACCAAAGATTGGGAGTGGGGTTCATGCTTAAAATTTATCCTATCCTTTTAATCATCAGGTATAAGGAATGAGCCCTTGATTTAAATTAGAACAAGAAGCCTTATCTGTAAAACATTTGCTGAATTAGGAAAAGAGGAGCCATGTATTTACTGAGTGTTAATCGCTCAGTCACGTCTGACTCTTTGCAACCCCATGGACTATACTGTCTATGGAATTCTCCAGGCAAGAATACGGGAGTGGGTATTTACTGAGATTACTAAGCAAGTATGATACAAGCCCAGAGATGTTAGAGACTATTTTTGGAATTGCTTGGAAATAACGAACCTAAAAGTGAAAGACCACAGAGAGAAATAAATACAGCTACAAGATAGAGATATATTTTTTAAATATATTGCTTAATCATTTGGATTTTGCTGTATACCTGAAGATCTGTTTCTTGACTCTTTAGTTACATGATCCAAATGGTTTTAATGAATCCCAAAGAAAAAGGAAAAAAACAAACAAGTAAATTGATCGAAGACTATCTTGAGTTTATATGTAAGATTATAAAAGCTAGAACTTACCATACGCTTTTAAGCAGGAAAAAAAGAGACTGAAAATAACTTTCTTATAAAGGTATCAAGAAACTTAGATCACTGCAAATTTTGACCCAGGAGTCAATTCACTCAATTCACTCAAATCACACTAAAGTCAGCTTTAAGTATTTTTGCCAGTAAAGTCTATGGTTGGAAAAAGACATTATGATTGTTACTGGGTCATATGTCTATTTTCAGATACCTCTTCCCAAGGATTCTGATTCAGTGAGATGTAAGCTAAGCATCTACACTACATCTTCCAAAATGCACACTAAAATGATTCTGACAGGAGGTGGAAGGGCTCTATTTTAAAAAACACTTCATAAACTTTTCTGTTTCCAATGGAATGAATTTTCCTATCAGTTAACAGCAAAAAGCAAAATATCAGTAGCGTATAACAAGGAGCAGTTAATGTTCAAATGGCTGAAATCAGCTGGGTGTTCCTAAGCAGCTCCGTGTCTGAAGGTTGGGCTTCTTATATGGCTGGAGATGAGCCAGCAGATCTGCTTATCTGGATTGGCCCCCACTGACCTGCTCTGGGCACTTCTCAGCCTCCAGCAAACCAGCCCAGATGTCCCTAAAGTGATGGCGGACAGGTAGAAGAGCAAGGAGATGCACTCTGGGACTCTAGAGTCTTGGGCTCAGCACAGAACCACTGCTACTTCCACCGGCCTCTAGTGAACAAAGCAAGTCACATAGTCAAACTCATAGTTTCAGGCAGAAAAAATCACTTCTAATGCTTTAGTCATATCCAACTCTTTGCGAACCCATGGACTATACAGTCCATGGAATTCTCCAGAGCTGTGGTGTTGGAGAAGACTCTTGAGAGTCCCTTGGACAGCAAGGAGATCCAACCAGTCCATCCTAAAGGAAATCAGTCCTGAATATTCTTTGGAAGGACTGATGCAGAAGCTGAAACTCTAATCCTTTGGCCACCTGATGCAAAGAACTGACTCATTGGAAAAGACCCTGATGATGGGAAAGATTGAAGGCAGGAAAAGAAGGGGACAACAGAGGAGGAGATGGTTGGATGGCATCGACTCGATGGACATGAGTTTGAAAAAACTCCAGGAGCTGGTGATGGACAGAGAAGCCTGCCTTGCTGCAGTCCATGGGGTCACAAAGAATCGGACACAACTGAGTGACTGAACTGAACGGTTTAGTGGGAGGAACTACAAAGGAACCTGACAAAGGGCATGGAAACAGCGGGTTATTGCAGTCCACACTTGAGTAGTGAGAAAGTAAGTACTCAGGATGGAAGGTGAGTTGTGAGCTACAGATTTTATTTGGGGGAACAGAGATTTGTAGATATGCTGATTCAAGGGAATTTCTAGGATTTACATCCAATGGGAAAGGAGCTGAGCACCAAAGAATTGATGCTTTTGAACTGTGATATTGGAGAAGACTCTTGAGAGTCCCTTGAACTGCAAGGAGATCAAACCAGTCCATCCTAAAGGAAATCAGTCCTAAATATTCATTGGAAGATTGATATTTAAGCTGAAGCTCCAATATTTTGGCCACCTTATGCGAAGAACTGTATCACTGGAAAAGACCCTGATGCTGGGAAAGATTGAAGCCAGGAGAAGGGGACAACAGAGGATGAGATAGTTGGATGGCATCACCAACTTGATGGACATGAGTTTGAGCAAGTTCCAAGAGTTGCTGATGGATAGGGAAGCCTGGCGTGCTGCAGTCCATGGGGTCGCAAAGAGTCAGACGTGACTGAGCAACTGAACTGAACTGAGAAAGGAGAAGAACACTCTCTTCCTATCAAGATACTTATCTAAAGCCTATACTATCTTTTCTTCTGCCACAAGGAATGTATGTATAAAGAGTTGTGAAAGTTCATGTTTAGCATAAATACAACTTGAGATGTGCTAATGTAATGTACTACCAGGTATCACAAACATTTCAGTTTGTGAAGCTGTCCAAGGAATTGATGCAAATAAACAAAATGGTTTTGGATGAAGTTTTAAGAGTTCCAAACAATAGTTGTAAACATTAAAAAGTGTCATCCAGCTGAAAATCAAGACTGATAAAAAACTGAAAATCCCACGTTTTACAATGCACGATTTTCTGGGATGTGATGTTCTCAAGCTTAAAGTTCCCATATCTTTGATAAAATTCATTTTTGATCATGAGAGAACATACATTTACACAGCAGGACTTGAACTGCTGACAACACCTTATTTTACAATTTTTTTCTTAAATTATTTTAATATTCGGGGTGGATATTAACTCTAGTTCATTCCTACCTGTTTATTAAACTAAATAATCTCAAGACTTTGACCAGTAACAACTGTATCTCTATAAGGCATATGTGTGTAGAGGTAATAAGACTGGCTTCCTTTAAACATTTTTTAAAACTGAAACATCTTCATTCAGCCTGGTTTTTGTTTTAATTTAATGTGGATTTGTGGGATTTCACATTGTAAAAAAATATCAATATATCTTTATGTTAATAGATTACTGGTACTCTGAAAATTGAAGTTTCTGTATATACAACATGTAAATATTTACCGGAAATCACATTTGACACATACATAAATCAATGCTGGAAGAGTTACTGCTTTCAAATTAAAAGCGGAGAGTGAACAGATAAATTATTAGCCTTGTGCCTCTTCTTGTCATGGGAGAGCATGAAGAATCTCACTCTAACAAATAGAGAGCTCTGTCTTATAAACTCACATGATCTCACATTTATAAAAATAGAAATTACTGTTGATAAATACCATTGATTTGTAATGCCAAAGAGATGTCCTGCTTAGAATGATTTTTGTCCAAAATCTTTACTAAATCCTAATATTCAACTAAGTTTCTAAGGACAAACTTGAGAAGGAAGAGAAGAGTTGGTGCGACTTGAGTGTCAAAAATCAAACTCCTCAGTTTTAAGAACCCCTTCATTGTTAATTAGAATGAAGAGTTATTTGCTTATTTGTTACCTGGCTAGAGTTTCTACTAGCCTTTGAAAAATGGCAACGGCACTTTTAATGGCATTCAAATATGGCAGGAGTACAAAAGACTTACTGATTCGATGTTACGGACTCCATAACATCAAAACAAAGTGAACACGGGGAGAAGGTTCCTGCTAATTCTGAGCTATTTGATGATACGTTAACTACTGCTGCTAAGTCGCTTCAGTCGTGTCCGACTCTGTGCGACCCCATAGATGGCAGTCCACCAGGCTCCCCCATCCCTGGGATTCTCAAGGCAAGAACACTGGAGTGGGTTGCCATTTCCTTCTCCAATGCATGAAAGTGAAAAGTGAAAGTGAAGTCACTCAGTTGTGTCTAACCCTCAGTGACCCCATGGACTGCAGCCTTCCAGGCTCCTCCCTCCATGGGATTTTCTTCTACCACACACTGCCCATCAAAAGATCACCTTACTTTATTTCTTGTCATTTTGAAATGTTAAAAGAAAAAATTTGTCTTCATCTTGAAAAGTTACTTTAAAAATGCAATAGGTCCAGGACTTCCCTGGTGGCCCAATGGCTAACACCCTTCCAATACATGGGGCACAAGTTCAATTTCTACTTGGAGAACTAAGATCCCACGTGCCTCATAATGCAGCCAGAAAGTGTGTGTGTGTGTGTGTGTGTGTGTGTGTGTGTATGTTGGCTGCTCTGTTGTGGCTGACTCTTTGTGACTCCATGGACTGTAGCCCAGCAGGCTCCTCTGTCCATGGAATTCTCTAGGCAAGAATACTGGAGTGGATAGCCATGTCCTTCTCCAGGGGATTTTCCTGAACTGGGGGTCGAACCCGGTTTTCCTACATTGCAGGCAGATTCTTTACCGTCTGAACCACCAGAGTAAAAGTAAAATATATATATATATTTTTAATACAACAGCTCCATAAGGATCTGTCCCCAAAGCTTTTTATGGAATTACAGTTGATACTTAAATTAACATCCTTAAGTTCAGGATAGACTCTAGATTGGAAGGAAAAGACTTCCAAAGTGGGATGTAAGAATAACAAAGAAACACTTTTCCTACATCCAATGCCAATTAGAAACAAGTGGGGACTTCTCAACAGAAGGCACTTCTGCACTATTGTTCAGGCAGTTAAGAACTCATCTATTTATGTGCCAATTGTGTTGGGAATCCTTGAGGTAAAAATTTCCTGAGGAAAACTGAGAAGGTAACACCACTCTACCAATTAGTGTATTACTAAGCAGCCAGTTGGTAAGCTCCATGAGCCCAGGGAATTTGGTTGCTTGCTTCTATGTAATAAGACCCCAAATCCTCTTGGCAAATAGTCTGTGCATTCAGTTGACTGAATGAACTACAAACTTTAGGTATTTTCTTAAGTTCCCTGTAAGACTGGTGACTCACTAACAAATGCAAAGTTCTCATGCAGATGTGTGTTACAATTACATACTTGTTGGTCTGAGCCAAGACCTAAAGCATCCATGGTAGGCTGTTTTGGAAAAAGAGTGTTCACTTAATCCAGACAACAGTGAACATCCATTCCTATTCCATCCACCACCAAGAAAAATATGCTCAAATTCTTTTTTACATCATTGTTGATTAGAAGTAAAACAAATCAAAGCCATCTTCCCTGTTTAATAACAGTGTTGCCAATATTCTCTACTGAGTCTGTACATGGGTGTAAGTGATGAAGCTCAAGAAACATGAACATATTCTCTAATTCTTAATTAAAGCAAGGATGAGTATACATTGAGGGCTAAGACTGCCCAGAGAAAATTCTGATAATCATGTAGATTACGACAGAAGTCAATGCTTCTAGAAATCCCTTCACACTCCTAGACCATATCCCTCAAAAGCAAATAAGAACCTCAAGACAGCCATTCCCAGGTGAAGCAGCTTCACTGGTCACTTCAGAAGAAAAACCCCTTGAAGGTCACCTCAGCATTTTATTGATTGATCAGTCTGTGGTCCAGACCCCACATCTCTTAATCTGTACTTTTGGAAGGGCTCTATATAACAGTGAGCCACCGGCTGATAAAGACCCAGTGGGCTTCCCCAGGCTTCCTCTCCACACTCCTGTTCTTCACCCCTCCTTGCCCCATACAACCTAGGCTTTCTACCTACTTTTTCTTCACTGGGCAAACAAAGCTTGGTAGAGGGAAAACAGTAAAACTCCTTTGAAAGAGTTTACTTACTTCTTCCTCTAAACCTTACTTTATTACTAAATGGCCCCAAGCAAAATACCTCCATTACCAAAGCAACAACAGCAAATCAATGACTTTAATTAAGATCTTATAACTCAAACTGAACATTTTTAAGGCCACTTGTTTGAAATACAGTTGCCAAATAAAAAATTGTACATATTTAATGTAGACAACTCGATCAGTTTGGAGATAAGTATGCACCCATGAAACCATCACCACAACTGTGCCATAAACATATCCATCACCTTCAAAGGTTTTCTCCTGCCCTCTTAATTTATTAGCATTACTATGTTATTAAAGCAGAGACTAGCGTGGTAGTTTCCAGGGACTAAGAGTAGAGGAATACGGGGAGGGATTAGTCAAAAGGTACAAAGTTTCAGTTATGTAAGATGAAGAAGTCCCAGAGATCTGCTGAACAACTTGGTACCTCTTGGTTAACAATACCGTATCATACACTTAAACGTCTGATAAAGGGGCAGATCTTACATTGTGCGCTTACCATGCAAAAAAACAAAAATAGACAACCCTATGATTTTTATCCTTTCGTACAGCTCTGTCGTGATTTTTAAACGAACAAACTTAAATGAGTAATACTAGAACATTTTGTCTTAAATAATGCTAAGAAATGCTGGTCCATTATCATTCCTTTTTATTTGGTTATTTCTTCAAGAGAATTGTGTACTTATTTAGACAGGGAATTCGACCCAAAGAGGAAATGCATCAGGACGCTGAGGGAGAAGAGAACCAGGCACTCGGATTAACTTAGCAAAATCTAAAAAATCTGTAGTGTGGGAAAACTAACAAGCAAAGAAAAACACATGCTCCAAATATTTCGCAAGTTTAAGAGCCAATTGTTGACTGTGAAAGACTCTGTGCTGGTAAAACTCCAAGCTTCTCTGCTTTCCATTTTTTCAGAACAACAACAAAAAGGGGTGGTTTTAAAAACTCTGACATCATGTTATTTTTTCTTTAATTGAGTATCATCATTATAGCCTACACATTGTTAATAATGTACAGTTTTTATGGCACCTTTTACTATGGATCATAGCATGTTCACTTCCTTGAGCTTTTCCAGTATTATAAATGGAAATGTGTTTATATTTTTCATTGTCATGGGAATATGTCTAGTCTTACAGATCAAATTCTTCATTCCTCTTGTCTGAAAAGCTGACTGATTCCATTCGTTTTCCTTGAATGGAGACTCTTCTCTTTACATGAGAGTGAGAAAAAGAGCACAAGTCCACCTGGGGCACAAAACTGTCCCTCCATTTGTTGGTGGTTCTATTTGTCCACTCAGATCCACCCTCCATTCTTCTCCCTCGGCCAATATGGACACCATCAAAAGATTGCTTACCCTCTGACTTCTTATGAATGGGGAACGCTAGCAAGAGAAGAAAAGGAGAGAGGAGAATGGGAACACGGCCTCCTTGGAGGAGCACTGTCTCCCTGGAGGATCACCTCCTCCCTGGAGGATCATCTTGGATACTGGCAGCATCCCTCAACCATAAAGGTTATAGGTAATATCAGGTCACCCTCTTCACACAATCCTCTCTCTGTTTCTATGCCATTATATTTATCGTCCTTGGACCCTTGCATCCTCTCTCCCAGCTTCTCTTGGTTTCCTTACACCCAACGGATACCTTTATTAAACTTTATTTAACAAACCTCTTCTGCAGGTTTATTAAACTTACCTCTATTATTACACTTATCCCTATTATTAAACTTAACTTTTTTTGTGGTTCTCCAACCACTATCCCTCTCCTTGCCTTAACGATCAGTGAGAGCACTTCACTTATTAAAACAGGAACCTCCCTTTTCTACCTACAGGTCCTCACTGCCCATCACTCCACCGAACCTGCTACCACTGAAGTCACTGGTTGGCATCTGCCAGCCAAATCCAGTACCAATAGATTGATATTATTTGTCCCCTTTAAAGTCCTGGAGAGTATTATTCATGTGTCTTTAAATTGTATTTTGGCTCAACTTTAGCTATATCACTTTCTTTTCTATCTCCTTAAAAGTTTCTATTTGATAATCCCAACTTAAATGATGTTTTCTTCAAGTTTCTGTATCCATAGTTCTAATTTTACATGATTTCTGCAATAACTATAGTTTCAGTGACCATTCACATGCTGAAGCTTCCTAAATCCATAATTCTGGATCTTTTTTGCTAATCCAAGGCCCATATAGTAGTCAACAGCTTCAATATTGGTTCTAAGTTGAGGTGCCTTTCCTATAGGATACATAGGACTCTAGACATATCCTAGACAGTGGCCACTGGAGGGGGACCTGCAAGAGAAGCAAGGAATTTTCTGACTACTTTCTTCTTTGTATTTATACCACTCATTACATGTAAGTTTCCAAAGTTCTCCTTCAGTTATAGGTTGTCCTTGGGCAGAGACCAATTCATCTTTTTAGCACAGATGATGTCATAACTACTGCTGGCATGATTCTTCTATACCATTACTCTTCGCTTTCTCTACTGGACCGAGCCTAGGAGCTTTGCTCTACAGACTAGTAAGAACCTCAGGGCCAATGGATATTTTTCTAGCTATAGTGGGGTATAATTGCCAAATAAAATTGTATAAATTTAAAGTGTACAGTGTGATGATTTGATATACACATATATTGTGAAATCAGCACTACATAACAGCTGGTTACACATCCATCACCTCACATCATTACCTTTTTGTGTTTGTGTGGTGAGAATATTTAAGATCTATTCTCTTAGCAAATTTAAACTATGCAATACTGTATTCTTAACTATAGTCACCATGCTGTACACATATGTACATATTCGATCCTCAGAACTTATTTATCTCATAACTGGAAATCTGTATGCTTTGAGCCCCCAGCCCGGGCAACCACTGTTCTGCTTTTTTTTCTGTGAGTTGAACTTTTTTAGATTGTACATGAAAGTAAGAGACCATAAGCATTTGTCTTTATGCATTCTGACTTTTTTCCACTTAGCATGATGCTCTTAAGTTCCATATATGGTGTCACAAACAGAAGAGTTGCCTCCTTTTTATCATATATATAATATATATATGTTTTATATATATATAACATTTCCTTTATCTTTTCATCTGTTGAAGTACAGATGTTTCCATTTCTTAGCTATTTATGAATCAAGCTGCAATGAACATTGGGGTGAGATATATTCCTTCAAAATAGTGATTTTGTTACACACTCAGAAGTGACATTTTTCCAAAGAAGACATGCAAATGACCAACAGATACATAACAGGGTGCTCAACATAACTAATCAGCAGGGAAATGCAAATCAAAACCACAATGAGATATTACCTCACATCTGTTAAAAGGACTGTGATGAAAAATGCAAGAAATAGCAACTGTTGCTGAGGATGTGGCAAAAAGGGAACACTTGTGCAATGTTCCTGGGAATGCAAATTGGTGCCGCAACTATGGAAAACAGTATGGAGGTCCTTCAAAAAAGTAAAATAACAGCCATCAAATTGATTATTTGCCTTCCATGTTTGTTCTATTCATTCTAGAGATCATGCTAGGGTTACTGACTTGGAGGGATTTTAAATCTTTAAAAAATTTAACTAAGCCCTATGTAATTTCTTCTATCTCTGTAATTTTGCCTGAGAGCTTCAAAGAACCCCAAATCATGTGTGGTTATTGCCTGTCCATCTTAATCCCTGTTTATCAAAACAAAACAAGGGAGGTAGCTCTCCTGATACAGTTGAAGGAAGAAAATCTCTCAGACATCCAGACAAATCTGACTAGCTTTCCTGGATTCGTAAGAAGATTCAAAATTATCTGCGACGTCTGAAAACTTAACAAAGTAAAAGGGAACTTGGTGAAGCTGCTCAATTCTTAAAAGCTGTATTCTGTCACCAGGTCATTGTTTGATGCATGAAATAACAGAAAAGTACCAGGACAACTTTAAGTATGAATCCACACAATGGGAGACCCATTCTCTCATCTACCTGTGGGGCCGTGCTGTAATCTCTGGCCCTCTGGACTTCCTCCTTGAACAGGTAGATTTTACTTAACATTATACATTTGCCACCCTCTGTCCTTTTAATTACATATTTATAGCTAATGCCTTTCTCTGCCATCAACGTAGAAAATCTATATTCAGACAAGCACACACACACACACACACACACACACACATACACTTTATACATACGTAAAAACAAAAATATTTGTTCAGTTTTTCTGAACTGAAGGTGAAATTATTCTTCAATTACATGGGTAGAAATAGTCCCCTTAAGCTTTCCTCCACTAGAGGGAAATAATATATCAGAGCCTCCTAGTGGGCATTTTCAGATAATATACATTTTATCTTGAAATCCTGATACATCATGCTTAACCATTACCTGATTTAAAAATCATGGCCACTTAAGTTACCTTTTTTGCTAAATGTACTTATTGACTATATTAGGGTAGAGAAACCACTGTACTATTTTCTAATTCTGTAACCCTAAAACAGTCCATTAACTGTCTCTCATAATCAATTCTCCTAATTGCAGAAAGGGGCTAAGCATTTTATTCTCTATTGTTGCTTAGCAACAGGAATTATTAAGGCACTGGAGTTTGAGTCAGATATATGGTTTCTAGTCTTAATTCTATCATTAAGTAGCTAGATATCATTGATTAAGTTATTTCCTCACTCTGGACCCTACTTACCACTCAGTCAATTAATGAATCAATCAATGAAACACACAGGAGTTCCTCTCTATCCACATCTTTGGGGGTTGGTTCCAGGGCACCCTCCCTTGGATTCTAAAATCTGCAGATGACCAAATCCCATATATGAAATGGCATAGTATTTGCATATAATCTATGACATGCATCTCTATACTTTAAATCATCTCTGCTACTGCTGCTAAGTCGCTTCAGTTGTGTCCGACTCTGTGGGACCCCATAGACGGCAGCCCACCAGGCTCCCCTGTCCCTGGGATTCTCCAGGCAAGAACATTGGAGTGGGTTGCCATTTCCTTCTCCAAAATCATCTCTTGATTACTCATAATACCAAATAGAATGTAAATATTATATACATAGTTTCTGAAGCAGGGAAAATTCAGGTTTTGCTTTTTAGTACTTTATGGAATTTTTTTCCACATATTTTCAATCTGCAGCTGGTTGAATCTTGGGATGAGGAACCCACAAATACAGAGAGCCAACTGTACATCCATAAAAGCATCAAACTAGATTAGATTTATTTAACAATCTGTATCCTTTGGAGAAAAATTTAAGAAATCATTCTGACTCACAAAAAGGCATAAACAATAATATCAACAAATGGGTACTCAACATCCATGTTACAAATACAATTAAGGCTTTCTTAACTCCCAAAAGACATTCCCCAGCTTCCATCATGGGCTTCCCTGGTGGCTGAGAAGGTAAAGAATCTGCCTGCAATGTGGAAGACTTGGGTTCAATCCCTGGGTTGGGAAGATCCCCTGGAGGAGGGCATGGCAACCCACTCCAGTATTTTTGCCTGGAGAATCCCCATGGACAGAGGAGCCTGGCAAGCTTTGGTCCATAGGGTTGCAAAGAGTTGGACACGACTGAATGACTACAGCACAATCTCCTGCACAGAGTTATCCCAATGTTGGATTTGGTTTTTATCCTTATTAAGAATTTCTTTGTACTTTACTACATATGTATGTATCCTAAACCATGTATTGCACACTCTTTAGGGCTTACAAACTCTCTATGACTCATAGCAGACTGGTAAATTCCTTGACATCTTTCTGTTTCTCTCTCAACATAATATATGTGAGAATCATCCAAGAGTGTATATTAACTCATGTTGACTCATTCTTCACTGACGTTTATATTACTTTTGGTAGACATACCACAGTTTATCCACTATTCTCTCATTGATAACATTTCATTTTCCCGGTTTTTGCTGTAATGCACAACACTGCCATGATGTTTATTGTACAAATCTTTTTAATATGTAGGATATAAGGTTGAGAAATGCAATTGCCGTGACAAACTATATACAACCTTGTATCTACAGATAATAGCAAACTACTCTCCAGCATTATTCTTCATCTGTGAAAAGAAATTCTGTCACTCCCTATCTTCACTAGTGTTTGTTATTCTTGGACTACGCAGATTTTTCCCAGTCTGAAGACAGAGAAATCGTATCTCTTTGTGACTCTAATTTGCATTTTCCCGAATTCTCGTGAGACTGAGCATTTTTTCATGTGTTCATTGGCCATTTGTGTTTCCTCTTCTGTGAACTGCCTTTTCATATCTTTTTTCTATTTTCCTACTTGGTTGTTTTCCTTTACTTTTTGATTTGTAGCTTCAAAAGTCTGTTTTGAATACTAATCTTGGTTAATTTTTTGCATTCCGAATATCTTCCAGACTGCCATAGTCTTTTCATTTTTATTGTGTCTTTTGCTACCAGACATTTTTAGTTTTAACAGTCAAGTATATTAATCATTTCCTTTGGCATTTTTGTTCTCACTCCAAAATTTTATAAATATTCTTACTTTGTTTCATTCCAAATGATTCTAAAGCTTTCATTTTGCTTTTCTCTCTCTCTCTCTCTGGCTTATCTATAATGCCAAACTTGTCATCTATAAAATTTCTAAATATGCCAGAGTCAGTCATGGTCTTCATTAATTTTAAGTTCTTCTTATATGCTTACTTTCTTTCATATTTATTGACAAAATATATATACTTTTCTCCACACATAGTTTCTCTGACCTTATGATTGATTTATTCCTAGGCACTTTTTATTTTTTTTTCCTCAGTTAAATACAGACTTTATTTATTTATTTATTTTATTTTTAAACTTTACACTATTGTATTGGTTTTGCCAAATATCAAAATGAATCCGCCACAGTATCGTGCATCGAACCTGGTTTATTTTTTATTTTTATTATGAGTTGAATACTTTGAAATTTGTATTTTCTAATTTTCTTTCCGTAATGTAGTAAATTAAACTGTTTCTGTAGATTGTGTATCTAGCAAATTTGATACACATATAAACATGTGCGAAATGAAAGTGTGAGTCAGTCAGTCGTGTCTGACTCTTTGGGACTCCATGGACTGTGGTCCACCAGGCTTCTCTGTCCATGGAATTCTCCAGGGAAGAACACTGGAGTCATTTCCTTCTCCAGGGAATCTTCCCAACCCAGGGACTGAACTCAGGTCTGCTGCATTGCAGGCAGATTCTTTACCATCTGACACACTAATTATATTCCATTTTAAAATACCTAATAGTATTTATTTGTGAATTCCTTTTATCTCTTTTTTTTTTAAGATCTTTCAGATCTGACTAGTTTATTAGTCTCTTCAAAGAATCAGGTTTGAGTTTGTTGGTCTTCTCTATTGTAACTTTTTCAATTTTACTAATTTCACACTCTTTTTATTATTATCTCTATCATCTTCAGGTCTATTTTGTTTCTTCTATAATTTCTTGGCTTGAATTTTTATGTCACTTACGTCTTTAAGTTTTTTCTCATTCCTAATATCTACATTTATGGAAATATATTTTGTTTCTCCTATAATTTCTTGGCTTGAATTTTTATGTCACTTATGTCTTTAAGTTTTTCCTCATTCATAATATCTACACTTATGAAAATATATTTTTCTAAGTATTACTACATTGAATATGTAACAATTTATCATTATTTAATCATAAGTATGTTATATAAATATATTTATAATGATATGTTATTGGCAAGTAGTTTGAGAATATGCCTTTCTATTTCCTAGATATAACTGTTATATAAACTTGTTGTGCTGTTCAAATCATCTTTATGAAATTTTATCTTCAGAGTCAATCAATTACTAAGAGATTTACATTAAAATATTCCCTCACAAAAATAACTTTTCAATTGTTTCTTATAGTTCTAGCAATTTTTGCTCACAAATATTTGTTATATGATAGCAGCATTCTAGTTAAGAATTGTTACATTTCTTAGTGAAATTGGACCTTTTTCATTATGCAATAACCCCTTTAAAACCTGTTTTTCTTTTTTTGAACTAAAACCAATTTATTTACACTAGTAGTCACTTCAGTTTTCATTTGAGTGTTTTCCTAGTTTATTATTCTTTTTCTGTTAACTTTTTTCATCTTTACTTTTAGATATACCTTGAGGTGGAGCGTTTGTATTCAATGTAATAATCTCTCTCTCATAACTGACAAACTAAATTCACTTATATTTATGGAAATTATTGATATTTTTGTATTTATTTCTATCATTAGAACTTAGTTGTTTTCTCTATTCTCCTTTATCTTTTCTTGACATTTTTATGATGGGTTTTTTAATTTCATTTTCTTTATTATTGGGAAATCTTATGTTCCATCTTGTTCCTAGCCCACTGCTTTTTGAGCCTTACAAGCTTCACCTACTTCATTTATAGCTCCTACATACCCATCTTACTCTGTGTGTGTGAACTCAGCTAGCATTGACTTTGTCAATTATTATTTTATCCACCTTAGTTAGCTTGTCTTTTCTCGTTGGGAAGGATTTTCCATTTTACCAATTCATGACATTAACTAAAATGAAAATCTCTACCATGAACTCTGTTTCCTGTTAAAGTCTCCTTCTAACTGATCATTTTAATAATGAGGAAGGTAGATTCCACCCAAGGATAATGGAAATTTTTAATGATTATTAATAGACAGAACATGCCTGATCTCATCTGATCTCAGAAGCTAAACAGGGTCAGGCCTGGTTAGTATTTGGATGGGATACCAACTGGGAATACCAGGTGCTGTAGGATTTTTTTGGAGAAGAAAATGGCAACCCACTCCAGTATTCCTGCCTGGAGAATCCCATGGACAGAAGAGCCTGGCAAGCTACAGTCCATGAGGTCGTAAGAGTCAGACATGACTTAGCGACCACCACCAATAAACAAAAGGGAGAAACTCACTTTTCTTTTTTTCTGACTGTCCATGCTGATGTCAATAATCAAATCTATGTGGAGGAGTAGTTCTCTAAAACACGTTCTACTAAATTTTCGCCAATAACGATCACAATACCCTCTTGTAGACATGATTCTCTATTGTCAATAAAGGCATGTTCTGTATAACTTTAAAAGTCTCCCATCTCTCAGTTAAGGGGTGGGGTGGGGGGGCGGGAATGGAATCATTATATGTATATCTTTGGAAAAAGTCATCTTTAGGAACTGTCATTAGATGCCAGGGCAGAGATGGCATTTTCTTCAACCCATAGCCACTTACCATATGTCAGACTCCCTACTGTCTTTCTAAGAGTTTGAAATCTATAATAGGAGAGTTGAGGATGATGGCAGAGCCAGCTGACTCCCAAGGTCTCATGTTCCCTTTCTGTGGTATAGAGTAAGTTCTTGAAAGTGACTAAGTGATACAGCACTACATTCCTAGGTTCTCTTCTTTACATGTAGGTCAGATCATATATCTATTTCTTGCCAACTGAATATGAGTGAAAGTGATATATATCTTCTGGACTAATGTAGTTAAGTATCCAGTGTGTGACTCCTCACTCTTTTACCCTCGTGGAAACTTGATGCTGCCAGGAATATCTTGAAATTAAAAGACAGTAGGCTCACAAGAGGGAATTCTGAGTTACTGCCTGCTCTTTCTAGACTCTGATATGAACAAATAATGACATTTCTATATTAATCCATTGAGATTAGGGAGCTATTTATAATATCTTTTGCCTAACCTAGCTTATTCAGCAACACCCTCTTTCAATAAGCACCTTGAACCTTAAATTTCCCCAATACATTGTCTTTGCTGGTCTGCTTCATAGTAAATGTCTCCACACTGTAGGTACAATGGGCTTCCCCAGTGGCTCACTGGTAAAGAATCTGCCTGCAATGCAGGAGACTCAGGGGATTCAGGTTCGATCCCTAGGTCAGGAAGAGCCCCTGGCGGAGGAAATGGCAGCCCACTCCAGTATTCTTGCATGGAGAATCCCCATGGATGGAAGAGCCTGGAAGGCTACATTCCCTGAGGTCACAAAAAGTCAGACATCACTGAGCATGCATGCATGCATGTAGGTATAATAGTGAGATGTGCTTTCAAGGAAATGTGTTATTTATCTTTTTAAAATTTCACTTTTGATGAAATCTCGTTATACTAAAATTTTACTGTGAACATGCACTTATTTTGGAGAAAGCTATGTTTAGAGTTAGAAGTATTTTGTAATGTATCTGAATAGCGAGGAAAGTAAATGTGTTATTTGCATTAAATTTGCTGAGTTATCAATAGAGTAAATTAAGTTATTGTTCAAAATGGTGGTAAGGACAGCCAATTTCATTAGTTTAAGTGGTACTTAAAATTCTTCTAAGCCTCTACTCATTTTTTATCTTAAGGCATTAGATGAAAATGTGTTAGCTCTTCTCTAAATTTTTGGTAGAATTCAGCTGTGAAGCCGTCTGGACCTGGGCTTTTGTTTGCTGGAAGATTTCTGATTACAGTTTCAATTTCCATGCTTGTGATGGGTCTGTTAAGATTTTCTATTTCTTCCTGGTTCAGTTTTGGAAAGTTGTATTTTTCTAAGACTTTGTCCATTTCTTCCACGTTGTCCATTTTATTGGCATATAATTGCTGATAGTAGTCTCTTATGATCCTTTGTATTTCTGTGTTGTCTGTTGTGATCTCTCCATTTTCATTTCTAATTTTATTGATTTGATTTTTCTCCCTTTGTTTCTTGATGAGTCTGGCTAATGGTTTGTCAATTTTATTTATCCTTTCAAAGAACCAGCTTTTGGCTTTGTTGATTTTTGCTATGATCTCTTTTGTTTCTTTTGCATTTATTTCTGCCCTAATTTTTAAGATTTCTTTCCTTCTACTAACTCTGGGGTTCTTCATTTCTTCCTTTTCTAGTTGCTTTAGGTGTAGAGTTAGGACATATCTGACTTTTTTCTTGTTTATTGAGGTATGCCTGTATTGCTATGAACTTTCCTCTTAGCACTGATTTTACAGTGTCCCACAGGTTTTGGGTTGTTGTGTTTTCATTTTCATTCATTTCTATGCATATTTTTATTTTTTTTTTATTTCTTCTGTGATTTGTTGGTTATTCAGCAGTGTCTTATTCAGCCTCCATATATTGGAATTTTTAATAGTTTTTCTCCTGTAATTGAGATCTAATCTTACTGCATTGTGATCAGAAAAGATGCTTGGAATGATTTCTATTTTTTTGAATTTACCAAGGCTAGATTTATGGCCCAGGATGTGATCTATCCCGGAGAAGGTTCAATGTGCACTGGAGAAAAATATGAAATTCATTGTTTTGGGGTGAAATGTCCTATAGATATCAATTAGGTCTAACTGGTCTATTGTATCATTTAAAGTTTGTGTTTCTTTGTTAATTTTCTGTTTAGTTGATCTATCCATAGGTGTGAGTGGGGTATTAAAGTCTCCCACTCTTATTGTGTTATTGCTAATTTCCCCTTTCATACTTATTAGCATTTGTCTTACATATTGCGGTGCTCCTATGTTGGGTGCATATATATTTATAATTGTTATATCTTCTTCTTGGATTGATCCTTTGATCATTATGTAGTGTCCTTCTTAAAAACGAAAACTACAGGCCAATATCACTGATGAACATAGATGCAAAAATCCTTAACAAAATTCTAGCAATCAGAATCCAACAACACATTAAAAAGATCATACACCATGACCAAGTGGACTTTATCCCAGGGATCCAAGGATTCTTCAATATCCATGAATCAATCAATGTAATACACCACATCAACAAATTGAAAAATAAAAGCCATATGATTATCTCAATAGATGCAGAGAAAGCCTTTGACAAAATTTAACATCCATTTATGATAAAAATTCTCCAGAAAGCAGGAATAGAAGGAACATACCTCAACATAATAAAAGCTATATATAACAAACCCACAGCAAAAATTATCCTCAATGGTGAAAAATTGAAAGCATTTCCCCTAAAGTCGGGAACAAGACAAGGGTGCCCACTTTCATCACTACTATTCAACATAGTTTTGGAAGTTTTGGCCACAGCAATCAGAGCAGAAAAAGAAATGAAAGGAATCCAAATTGGAACAGAAGAAGTAAAACTCTCACTGTTTGCAGATGACATGATCCTCTACATAGAAAACCCTAAAGACTCCACCAGAAAATTACTAGAAATAATCAATGATTATAGTAAAGTTGCAGGATATAAAATCAACACAGAGAAATCCCTTGCATTCCTATACACTAATAATGAGAAAATAGAAATTAAGGAAACAATCCCATTCACCATTGCAATGAAAAGAATAAAATACTTAGGAATATATCTACCTAAAGAAACTAACTCGATGGACGTGAGTCTCAGTGAACTCCGGGAGTTGGTGATGGACAGGGAGGCCTGGCGTGCTGCGATTCATGGGGTCGCAAAGAGTCAGACACGACTGAGCGACTGATCTGATCTGATCTAAAAGAAACTAAATACCTATATATAGAAAACTATAAAACACTGGTGAAAAAAATCAAAGAGGACACTAATAGATGGAGAAATATACCATGTTCATGGATCAGAAGAATCAATATAGTGAAAATGAGTGTACTACCCAAAGCAATCTATAGATTCAATACAATCCCTATCAAGCTACCTTTTCATACTGTTAGGCAATCAAGATTGCTGGGAGAAATATCAATAACCTCAGATATGCAGATGACACCACCCTTATGGCAGAAAGTGAAGAGGAACTCAAAAGCCTCTTGATGAAAGTGAAAGTGGAGAGTGAAAAAGTTGGCTTAAAGCTCAACATTCAGAAAACGAAGATCATGGCATCCGGTCCCACCACTTCATGGCAAATAGATGGGGAAACAGTGGAAGCAGTGTCAGACTTTATTTTTCTGGGCTCCAAAATCACTGCAGATGGTGACCACAGCCATGAAATTAAAAGACGCTTACTCCTTGGAAGGAAAGTTATAACCAACCTAGACAGCATATTCAAAAGCAGAGACATTACTTTGCCAACAAAGGTTCGTCTAGTCAAGGCTATGGTTTTTCAGTGGTCATGTATGGATGTGAGAGTTGGACTGTGAAGAAGGCTGAGTGCCAAAGAATTGATGCTTTGGAACTGTGGTGTTGGAGAAGACTCTTGAGAGTTCCTTGGACTGCAAGGAGATCCAACCAGTCCATTCTGAAGGAGATCAGCCCTGGGATTTCTTTCGAAAAAATGATGCTAAAGCTGAAACTCCAGTACTTTGGCCACCTCATGCGAAGAGTTGACTCATTGGAAAAGACTCTGATGCTGGGAGGGATTGGGGGCAGGAGGAGAAGGGGATGACAGAGGATGAGATGGCTGGATGGCATCACTGACTCGACGGACGTGAATCTGAGTGAACTCCGGGAGTTGGTGATGGAGAGGGAGGCCTGGCGTGCTGCGATTCATGGGGTCGCAAAGAGTCGGACATGACTGAGCGACTGATCTGATCAAGCTACCAACAGTATTCTTCACAGAGCTAGAACAAATAATTTCACGATTTGTATGGAAATACAAAAAACCTCGAATAGCCAAAGCATCTTGAGAAAGAAGAATGGAACTTGAGGAATCAATCTGCCTGACTTCAGGCTCTACTACAAAGCCACAGTCATCAAGACAGTATGGTACTGGCACAAAGACAGAAATATAGATCAATGGAACAAAATAGAAAGCCCAGAGATAAACCCACGCACCTATAGACACCTTATCTTTGACAAAGGAGGCAAGAATATACAATGGAGAAAAGACAATCTCTTTAACAAGTGATGCTGGGAAAACTGGTCAACCACTTGTAAAAGAATGAAACTGGAACACTTTCTAACACCATACACAAAAATAAACTCAAAATGGATTAAATATCTAAACATAAGACCAGAAACTATAAAACTCTTAGGGGAGAAGATAGGAAAAACACTCTCCAACATAAATCACAGCAGGATCCTCTATGACCCACCTCCCAGAATATTGGAAATAAAAGCAAAAATAAACAAATGGGATCTAATTAAAATTAAAAGCTTCTGCACAACAAAAGAAACTATAAGCAAGGTGAAAAGACAGTCTTCAGAATGAGAGGAAATAATAGCAAATGAAGCAACTGACAAACAACTAATCTCAAAAATATACAAGCAACTGCTGCTGCTGCTAAGTCGCTTCAGTCATGCCTGACACCAGGCTCCCCCATCCCTGGGATTCTCCAGGCAAGAACACTGGAGTGGGTTGCCATTTCCTTTTCCAATGCATGAAAGGGAAAATGAAAGTGAAGTCGCTCAGTCATGTCCAACTCTTAGCGACCCCATGGACTGCAGCCTACCAGGCTCCTCCATCCATGGGATTCTCCAGGCAAGAACACTGGAGTGGGTTGCCATTTCCTTCTCCAATGCAGGAAAGTGAAAAGCGAAAGCGAAGTCGCTTAGTTGTGTCCAACTCCTCCATCTATGGGATTTTCCAGGCAAGAGTACTGGAGTGGGGTGCCATCGCCTTCTCTGAGATAAAATTTAACTTCACCTTTAAATAAACACATGAAAATTTACTCAGTTGTCTAATTATACTAGAATTATTCTATAATTAGAATTTTACATAAAAGCAAAAAAAAAAAAAAAACCATAAAGACTTTTTTGAAAAGAATAATGATTTATTCCATTAAGCTACTGATGAAAGCCTTCAGCAGCTAAGAATGAATAACTTTTCTGCAGTCCTAGACTAAGTAAGAGTGCAATTTACACCGCATATCACTCAAAATGAAACTGTTTACCTCTGTACCAAAGTCATGATTAGAAGCTATATTTTCCTACCAAATTTGAGCTCTTTTTTTCAATACTGGGGCACAATATCCAAAGCGTTTAATTCCATGATACTTTGTAAGTGAACCTGTGAGAATGCTAAGTGTGCCAGTTGCTTTAGAAATCCTTATTTTAATAATAGTAAACAAAGATATGGTTCAGTTAGTCTGTTAATACGTCATATTGTTATCCCCATTTAAGTGGTCATTTGACTGTATTCCCAAGAGTATTACAATGGAAACATATACATTTTACAGATGGAGTGTATATATGTATACACACACACATCCTTAAAACATGTTGAGATCATAAGTTTTTGCTATGATCAAATTAATATGTTAGGGCATAGCCCCCATAAACTATAATAGTCACTACTATTTATCAGGAAGTGGTATGTGCCAAGAATTGTGATAAGTGTTTTCCATACCTAATCTCATCTGATGTTCACAGCATCCTGAAAGTTGAATTCCTATTTTGTATGAATAAACTGAGTCTCTAAAAGGATAAATAAATTGAATATTGCTTCCAAAGCTGGTGCAGCTTCCACAAGAACATACTGCCTGGTTTCCCAACTATTTGATAAAATTCTATTATAAATTGCACATTTTCTATTCTATTTGCACAGAATTTAAGTACTTTTTGTCAATGTACTGATTCTATCCCAAATCGATGGAAAGGAGAAATGTCATTATTGTTATCATTTCAGAGATTATATATTAAACTACTGCAAGAAAAAAAATACAAATCTGCTTCCTAGCAAGAAGAATCTTAAGCAAGGAATGCCATCTGGTGTGACAGCCTCTGACACTGGCTACTGCAATCCAATGTCAATTTCCTTCCCTTTCCCAGATCACAGTAGCAATGGTGGAGATCCCTTGGCTTTAGGGATAGAAGGGGTTACTATTCAAATCCCTAGGGATAAAACATGAGTACTGTATGCCAATTACAGTAACTTCTTTCCCCTTAAGAAGTGACTGGTCTTCTGAATGTGGCTTCTACAAAACCTTTGCTTTCGTAATTCAGACATAGTTTCTTGAGATGCTGCAGTCATACTATGGATGCAGAAGGTGGAACGAACAGCTTAAAACTGCTTGATAAGACTGTTTAATCTTTTTCAGATCCAGTGCTAAGATAAATAAATCAAAATGGAAGCACCATTTTATCCTACATGTATGGTAAAGAATCCTCCTGGCAATGTGGGCAATGCAGGAATCGTGGGTTCAAGCCCTGGGTTGGGAAGATCCCCTGGAAAGGGCAAGACAAGCCCACTCCAGTATTCTTACCTGGAGAATCCCAGAGACAGAGGAGCCTGGTCAACTACAGACCATGGAGTCGCAAAGAGTCGAAAACAAATGAGTGACTTAACACATACACAGATATCACACACCCATGGAGCTAACTGTTCAGAAGATAAAATTTGAAAATAATATAAAAATAATCATTAAAGAATTTCAAATTGCACACTTGATGTTTCAAACAAACAAAATCAGTAAAATTAAATGAAAATTTCCTGTGCCCGTGTTAGAATACTAGGATTAAAAGCAAAATTTTGTATTCACTTTTCTAGCTTAGACTTATCTAAATATGTCCCTGAGGGGCCTCAATAAAGTAGAATTTAGTCTATTTTCACACATAATGGTCCTTTCTTCTTGAGTGAATGAGTGAAGTTGCTCAGTCATGTCCAATGCTTTGCAATCCCATGGCCATAGCCTGCCAGGCTCCTCTTTCTGTGGAATTTTCCAGGCAAGAATACTGGAGTGTGGAGAAGGAAATGGCAACCCACTCCGGTATGCTTGCCTGGAAAATCCCATGGACAGAGGAGCCTGGTAAGCTACAGTCCATGGGGTCGCAAAGGGTCGGACACAACTGAGTGATGGGTTCCATACCAGCAGAAAAAGTCTTACCATGGAAAAAATATATATATACAAAAACCTCAGCACTACCAAAGAATGTATCAGGGTCAATCAACATTAGTATGCAGCAGTGTACAGTAGTAACAAATTTAAATCTAAAATGGTTGAGTAATAACCCATACTTTCCTTTTGACAAGTTGGATGGCCTGCGGTTTGTTATTTACGTGTTAAGGGAAATTACCATTATGATGTGAAACTCTATCCTTGCTGTTGTATTTTATGTTTCCTTATTTTACCACTAAAGGTGATATCATTCATTATTTGATTTCTAAAGCCTGTGGGAGAATTTCTGGATTGCCTTTGGATGGGGGAAATGTATCCTGTATACCCACAAATAGAGTTTTGGTGAAAGAGCCAGGATGTGAGATGATTCCCTGACTTCCATTCAAGTTTTCTTCCTGCTTGTTCAATATGGCCCGTAAGCCCCATCGGTGCCATTCAGATTTGTTGGTGGCTCATATACCTGAAGTAGTTTCTTTCCTCTGTTGGCAAGCCCCACAAAAACATCTGCTTGTAAAGACCTGAAATACAGCGATGCATTTTCCTGTATGAGCCAGGTTTACCCGCAACTTTCAATTATTGGTTCTAGTCTGAAGATACACGGTAGGATTTCCAGCAAAGATCACTAAGACTCTAGAACATTCTAGAATGATGCATTATGAGACCACTAATCCTTAGAATTTGGTGTGGTTTTCTGCTTTGAAATTCCTTTGCTGTATTCTGAAAAATGTTAGATGAGTTTGGTGGAGAATTTAGAAAAACTGATCTTCCAATCCCCACTGCCTGAAAGTGCTAATTATTTTCTATAGTTAGCATGTTATCTGTGTGGCAGTATTTTCTCTGCTTTTGATAATTTCCATAAAACTACTACATTAACGCCTTTGAAATATGATAACCACAGATTTTAATACAGCGGACTCCTGAAACTTGTGGTCTGAAGTCTGCCAAAAGGTGACACTGCCCCATCTGGCACATTGCTCATCTGTGGGATGACCTTGAGATTGGGTTTTTTTTACCCTCCTATCTTGTCCTGTCCTTTCCTGGTTTCCTTTAAAATTCTGTTTAATGCATGACTACAGAGTACCATTGGAGAATGCAAGAACACTTTCTAATAGCAAAATGTAATATTTATGTGTGCATGGATATTGAGACTTTCAATAGCAAATCACAAGAAAGTCCAACCATTAAAAAAAAAAAATACCGGAGTGGGTTGCCCTTTTCTTCCCCAGGGGATCTTTCCGACCCAGGGATCGAACCCAGGTTTCTGGCATAGTGGGCAGTTTCTTTACCATCTGAGCCACCAGGGAAACGTGCACCTCTCTGCTTGCTAACATTCAAGCCCATACATATGTTGTTTGTTCCCTCCCTCTCATAGCCCAACCTTGCCCCTGTGTACTTGGGGAAACCAGACTGTCTTAGGACTTAGGGAGGATGACTGGATAAAAAGAGGTAAAGGAAAGGAGGTTTCTTAAGACCTTGGGTGTAGAAATTAGGGTAATGGAAACATACTTTCAACATGCAGATAACTCCATAAATCCAATTTTTGTAAAAAATGTATTGTTAATCCTCTGGCTTGGTCCAAAAGAGACAAAGATCACTAAGATAATAGGCTTTGATCCAGCCTTTTGGCACAGAGGGCTTCTAACAGCCCCAGCAACATGTGGAGAGTGCTCTTCCTCATGGAGAAAAACTAAAGACACAATAGCACGCTTATAATTCTAGAGCTGTGAAATGCAAATTGCCCTCTCTCATTTCTCAGCACTCAAAGAGAAGGGTTTGATTTTCAGTCATCAAAAAATGTTTATTTTCAAATATAAAATGAGCTTCTCCCAGATGTATATACATGACTGCAATCTCTTCTGAGACACTGTCTTGATTATGAAGTACTTCATCTTTTCCATCACACTATGTACAGCATCAAAAGGTAGAACGGCAGCTGCTAACCATGCAAAAAGGTTTTTCATTTCCAAGGGAAAAGAATTCTTCTACGAATTTAATTTTCTCTAAAGAGAACACAATCTACCTACAAAATGGAGTAAGATAACTTAGTTAACATCTAACTGTACCTTGGTCGCTAATGGATACAGTGTTTCTCGGCCAGTGTTAAATTCAGAAAATGCTGCTGCCGGATTAAACCTCCCTAAAGGAGCACTAAGAAAATATATGTATCTAATCCATTTATATCAGGAGAAATGACCTGGGGCAGTAATGTTATTTTCTATTAAGGTAATCCGGAAAGTGGATGGAAACCAGTTAGACAGTAATCTAATTGAAGCACAACACAGAACTCAGAAAATGAACAAATTTATCCCTTTGCTGAAGAACAGTTAAATGGATTTTTAAGCTTGTATTTGATCTAAAAAAGTGGTTTGCAAAGCCAGGAATATACTAATTTTATGAACTTCAAATGTTGTGGAGAAATATTTTAAAAACAAATATGAAGGACATAGTTCCTCTTTAGTGATTATAAAAGTTGTTAGAAAACTATTATTCCAACTTCTATATTTACAGTAAAAATTTTTTTCACACTAAGAAATTTTTACTAAGAAGCACGTATCTGTCCAGCATCATGGTAACACCATAGATCCCAGGATAGAGTCTCCAAATAGGCTTTTATAACATATTTACATTTTGTTATTACATATTTACATTTAATCCTTGCTTATCAGAAAATAAATATCATCCTCATAAATCTGATATCTAAAAAACACCTTATATACCCATTTATAAAATGTTTGTGCGTGTGTGTGTTTAATGTTCAAAGCTACTTCTACATCTATCGTCTATGTAAGAACTGACGTAAGCTGAAGTGGCATTTCTCTGTGATTCTGTCCTAATTTTCTATTCAGCTCTCGGCCTGGAGAAGTACTGGCAGAGACAGCAGAATGAACTGGGCAGTCAAATTGACAGGAAAACTGGTCAAGTTTCTTATTGGAGGATTACCACACTGCTCTATTCAGATCTGCCCCCTCAGATCAGATCAGATCACATCAGTCGCTCAGTCGTGTCCAACTCTTTGCGACCCCATGAATCACAGCATGCCAGGCCTCCCTGTCCATCACCAACTCCCGGAGTTCACTCAGACTCATGTCCATCGAGTCAGTGATGCCATCCAGCCATCTCATCCTCTGTTGTCCCCTTCTCCTCTTGCCCCCAATCCCTCCCAGCATCAGAGTCTTTTCCAATGAGTCCACTCTTCGCATGAGGTGGCCAAAGTACTGGAGTTTCAGCTTTAGCATCATTCCTTCCAAAGAAATCCCAGGGCTGATCTCCTTTAGAATGGACTGGTTGGATCTCCTTGCAGTCCAAGGGACTCAATGTTGAAACCTTATTATGAGGCCAGTGGGATGTTCTTCATTCAAATACAAACTGTCTGCATTTGAAGACAACTTATTGTAAAATACCTTTCTGTAAAAAAAAAAAAAAAATGGTTTTTTTCCCCAAAGAAAAATGTTAAATGTCCACTTTTAAGCAACCAAAAACCAAAATAGGTTTGCATTAGTAACTACATTTTATCTGTCTTAGTAACTGAATGTCTTCTTCAGTATCAGATTTGAAGTCTGAGTATAAACTGTCTTCCAACCCAGGGAGTACAGATTCTGCTGCATTTCTTGCTTTCTTCAGCACTTGAGTGTGTGTGTGTGTGTGTGAGAGAGAGAGAGAGAGAGGGAGAGAGAGAGAGAGGGAGATGTCTGACTCTTTGTGACTTCACAGGATATAGCCCGCAAGGCTCCTCTGTCCATGGAGTTTTCCAGGCAACACAACTGGGGTGGGTTGTCATTTCCTATGCCAGGGATCTTCCCAACACAGGGATCAAAGCAGCATCTCTTGTGTCTCCTGCCCTGGGAGGCAGATTCTTTACCAACTGTGCCACCCATACCTGGTGGCAAAGTCACATCTTACTCTTGACAGATTTTGCCCATGATCTTGACCTCTTTAGCATATAAATGACACAAAGCTTTTTCTCAAATTTCCTATGGCTAAATTCATGGTTTCACTTTTCCTTGATTAATATATCTCTGAAAGTGAAACAACCTCCACTGAAGTCAGCTGTAAACATTCACTGGAGAAATATTCAGTATTTGCTTGACAGTTCACATGGATGCATAAATTTGCAGCACCAACCTTTTTTGTTTTTCCTAAAATATCATTATGATGGATTCTAAAGAGCATTTGGCAATACATAAAAAAACAAATAAATAAATAAATATTGGGCTTCCCTGATAGCTCAGTTGGTAAAGAATCTGCCTGCAATGCAGGAGACTCCGGTTCATTCCTGGGTTGGGAAGATTCCCTGGAGAAGGGAAAGGCTACCCACTCCAGTATTCTGGCCTGGAAAATTCCATGGACTATCCATGGAGTCCCAAAGAGTTGGAGACGACACAGTGACTTTCACTTTCACTTTTTTTCCACCTTAAAATTATCAAATTATTCAACTGCATAAGCATACATGTGTTTTCATCATACATGGTTCAAATAATGTGAATATAACTCAGATTCCATCCCCTGGTCCTCACCTAATAGCTAGTTGCACATATATTTTGGGATTCCCAGGTGTCTCTAGGAGGAAAGAACTTGCTGCCACTATAGGAGACACAAGAGATGTGGGTTTGATCCCTGAGTTGGGAGGAGGGCATGGCAACCCACTCCAATATTTTTGCCTCAAGAATCCCATGGACAGAGGAGCCTGGTGGGCTATAGTCCATAGGGCTGCAAAAAGTCAGAAAAGACTAAGTGACTGAGCACACACACACATATTTTACCATAATTCATTATCTGTAGCAGTCAGACCACAACTGTTGCAATGATACTATGCCTGGATAGTAATTTCAGGTCTACATTATAAAAACTCCTGCACTGATAGTTAACAAAATAATTTATGGAAAGACTTGCATAGACTGCCAAACACTTAAAAACTATGTTATGTCACCCATCTATCACTTAAACTGATTTGTTGATTTATTTATCATTTGACAGTTTATTCTAGTTTCTCAACAAGATGGGAAATCTTTAGAAGGCAAGTTTATATTTATATCTGTACTTATCTCCAGTATCTCCCACCATACCTGGTGACACAGATTAGGAAATATAAACTGTGCTAAAAAAATGGTCATTAAGGATGCATAGAGCTCAAGATTTATGAAGATTGGGAAAATATAGCAATGGATAAAATGACTCTTTATCCTGAGGAGCTCTTTATATGGTTTAGAGTTCTCACATTTAAATGAAAACCTCCTGTCCTCGACTCCAGAAAACAGTCTAGTAGTCAAATCTGGTAAGTATCACAAGAAACAATCACAGGTGAAGTAATAAAGGCTTCAATAGTGGCACAAATTTTAGTGAGGGTAGAAAAAGCAATCTAATTTTTTCCCAATGAGAAACATTATTTTTTCTTCTCAATTCTCAATACTGATCTTAGTGGTCAATTACCATCTATATATTGGATTTAATAATAATAATAATAAGAAGAATACAAATGAAAACAGCAATAAGAAGTTTGAAGAGCTGAGAGGTTTCCCTCTATTGTGTGTTGTTCATCAGCAAATGTACAAAGTAAAATCTGACAAGGCCAGCAAAACCTTTTGAAGCTTATTTGTAATATCAATTTCCACCCACTAACAGATAATCGCAAAGGTGTGATCACTCATACTCACCTAGAGCCAGACATCCTGGAATGTGAAGTTGGCCGGGCCTCAGGAAGCATCACTATGAACAAAGCTAGTGGGGGCGATGGAATTCCAGTTGAGCTATTTCAAATCCTAAAAGATGATGCTGTGAAAATGCTGCATTCAAAATGTCAGCAAATTTGGAAAACTCAACAGTGGCCACAGGACTGGAAAAGAACAATTTTTATTCCATTCCCAAAGAAAGGCAATTCCAAAGAATGTTCAAACTACCACACAATGGTATTCATCTCACATGCTAGTAAACTAATGCTCAAAATTCTCCAGCCAGGCTTCAGCAATACGTGAACCGTGAACTTCCAGATGTTCAAGCTGGTTTTAGATAAGGCAGAGGAACCGGAGATCAAATTGCCAACATCTGCTGGATCATCAAAAAAGCAAGAGAATTCCAGAAAAACATCTATTTCTACTTTATTGACTATGCCAAAGCCTTTGACTGTGTGGGTCACAATAAACTGCGGAAAACTCTCAAAGAGATGGGAATACCAGACTACCTGACCTGCCGCTTGAGAAACTTGTAGGCAGGTCAGGAAGCTACAGTTAGAACTGGACATGGAACAACAGACTGGTTCCAAATAGGAAAAGGAATACGTTAAGGCTGTATATTGTCACCCTGCTTATTTAACTTATATGCAGAATACATCATGAGAAACGCTGGGCTGGAGGAAACACAAGCTGGAATCAAGATTGCCGGGAGAAATATCAATAACCTCAGATATACAGATGACACCATCCTTATGGCAGAAAGTGAAGAGGAACTCAAAGCCTCTTGATGAAAGTGAAAGAGAAGAGTGAAAAAGTTGGCTTAAAGCTCAACATTCAGAAAATGAAGATCATGGCATCTGGTCCCATCACTTCATGGGAAATAGATGGGGAAACAGGGGAAACAGTGGCTGACTTTATTTTTCTGCACTCCAAAATCACTGCAGATGGTGATTGCAGTCATGAAATTAAAAGACACTTACTCCTTGGAAGGAAAGTTATGACCAACCTAGATAGCATATTAAAAAGCAGAGACATTACTTTGTCAACAAAGGTCCATCTAGTCAAGGCTATGGATTTTTCAGTGGTCATGTATGGATGTGAGAGTTGGACTATAAAGAAATCTGAGTGCTGAAGAATTGATGCTTTTGAACTGTGGTGTTGGAGAAGACTCTTGATAGTCCATTGGACTGCAAGGAGATCCAACCAGTCCATCCTAAAAGAGATCAGACCTGGGTGTTCATTGGAAGGACTGATGTTGAAGCTGAAACTTCAATACTTGGCCACCTGATTCGAAGAGCTGACTCATTTGAAAAGACCCTGATGCTGGGGAAGACTGAGGGCAGGAGGAGAAGGGGACAACAGAGGATGAGATGGCTGGATGGCATCACCGACACAATGGGCATGGGTTTGGGTGGACTCCAGGAGTTGGTGATGGACAGGGAGGCCTGGCGTGTTGCCCTTCATGGGGTCGCAAAGAGTCGGAAACGACTGAGCGACTGAACTGAACTCTACTGAACATTAACAAGCAACCTTGCTCTCAGAATTTATTGTGGTTAGTAATTAACTAGTAACTGTGCACAGATACCACAATTTTTATTTTTACTCCATCCTTTAAATTTATTTTGTGTGCATGTATAATTTTAAAAGGCAGAGATTACATAATTAAAGAAATCTCACCACTTGTTAAGTAGCAAAACATTTCCCAACCAATTGGTCATTAGCTAGCTGGTCATTAGTTGGTCACTGTATCAAGTGTCCTGAACACCCTTATGGAACTCAGCACCTACACTGGGACCCTGTCTCTGTAACCCAACAAATCAGAGTGATGCTTAGCAATGTAAGGAGCCACTGAGACTCCACTCCAAGGATTATGGCCAAATTTCATTCCATTTAGTTATTGCCTCAGGTAAGGCTGTTGTTAAATATTCTGAGTATCTTCCCTTCTGCTACTGCTGCTGCTAAGTCGCTTCAGTTGTGTCCGACTCTGTGAGACTCCATAGACGGCAGCTCAGCAGGCTCCCCCGTCCCTGGGATTCTCCAGGCAAGAACACTGGAGTGGGTTGCCATTTCCTTCTCCAATGCATGAAAATAAAAAGTGAAAGGGAAGTCGCTCAGCCGTGTCCGACCCTCAGCAACCCCATGCAGTGCAGCCTACCAGGCTCCTCCATCCATGGGATTTTCCAGGCAAGAGTACTGGAGTGGGGTGCCATTGCCTTCTCCCATCTTCCCTTATGCGTGGCTAAAGATAGCTAAATAGGTTAAGTAGATAAACAGAGAATAGAGACACAGACAGACATGGTCCTTGGTAAAATCCTAAAAGAACTATCCAGTGAAAAATATTTGGGTGACTTCCTTCGCAGTCCAGTGGTTAAGAAACTGCCTTGCAATGCAAGGGGCATGGGTTCAATCACTGGTCACAGCACTAAGATCCCACACACCCGCAGAACAGCTGAGACCAAGCCCTGCAACTACTGAGCCCAAGTACTGTAACTACTGAGCCCAAGCACCACAACTGGGAGTCTGTGTGACACAAGGAAGGATCCCCCATGACACGATGATGACACCACGTGCTGCAGCCAAGACCTGATGCAGCCAAATAAATAAATAAACATTTTTTTAAATATGTGGGAACATTTTATTTTAAAGCCATCAGACCAGGACTGCTCTGCTGTTGTCCCGTCTCCTACTGCTTTACCAAGTTTTTAGCTACAGCAAATACACTGCTATATATATATTAACCAAACTAATGAAACACCTTAACATTCCAACCATTCTGAAACCACCCAGTCCTATGCATTCTACATCCTCTGAGTTCTAACACATTTGCTCTCTCACATTACTACCTATATCTTAATCTATGACCTGGCAGAAACTTTAAAACAGTTACAAATTGATAGAGGCCTTTCACAAATTGAAATTCATATGTTGGTTGCACCATTTTCCCTCACATTGTCTGGAAATAACCACTGGGGCAAACCAGAGATAAAACGTGAAAGTTAATTCTCGCTTAAGGGAGGGTAAAGCTACCCTTACGTGTATGCTGTTTCACAAAACTGACACTTGATGTTTTAATCTCCAGTAAATAGATGTTTTAATACAGATGTACAGATTTTGCTAAAATGAATATGGAAATAAATTTTCACTGTGAAAGAATAAATTAAGACCTATAGTAAATTAATGCCTCAAAGAAGCTTCACATATTTTAAGGTAGAAAAAAGTCTATTAAGAGCATTCAGAATCTTCTGAGAGATTATTTGTGGAAAGAAACCAGTTTTTATGCAGAAAAGATTTTCTTATAATAAAGGTAATTAAGCCAATTGAGCAGATATAAAAGAACATCAGGAAAAAAACTGTCCGTAGGTTCAATTTCAGACTAAAATGCAGTCCAGCCTGGTATCAGAAGATGAATCACAATGAACATTAAGGGGTTCTCAGGTTTTGAGATTTTAAGATACATTATATAGTTATGCTGTCATAACTATAACAGTAACATAAGCTATCATTAGAATAGACTGATATTTCATTTATTCTATTACATTGTATTGGATAGAATACTCTATAAAATGGGGAAGAAAAAGCAAAGCTTAATCACTCATTCATTTAAAAGCATTTATTCAGTACCTATTCTGCAAAGCTTTATTCAATGCGAAGATAAATCAAAGTCCCCTTTCTCTGGGAGTTTATATTCTTTTGGATGAGATAACTCATAAACAAAAACATATAAATAACTAAATGCTATGACGAAAGAAAGAAAACAAGGTCAGGAGAGTGTGATGAAGGTGTACTTGCTATTTTCACAGGCAGTTAAGGAGGATCCCTTAGTTAAACTGACATTTGAACTGAAAATTAAAAGCAGAGAAAACCATGTGGAGCAGAGTATCCCAGGAGAGTGATCAGCACATCCAAGTTCCTGAGGCAGGAGTGCCCTTGACACTTTTGCGGAAGGGCGGGAAGGCGTGGGTGCCTAGAGTTCAGGGAGCAAGCGAGGCAGTGCAAGAGAAGGTGTGAGAGTGTGAAGGGAGGTCACAGGGCTGGGGTGAGGGGCCAGGCTACAGCAGACTATCACTAAGAATTTTTATTTTATTCTGAATCATGTTGGAAGATACCAAAGAATTTCAAGATCACTTATTATGAGTAGGACCTTATAGGAGAAGCAGGAAAATGACATGATCTGACAGGTTTTTACAAGATCAGCCAGGCTGTTGTATGGAGAATAGACTGTGGGACTGAGGTGTAGCAAAAGACGAGCTAGTTAGAAAGAGAGCTCCCGGTCAGCTCTGCCAGGGCAGGAGAGGTCAAAGTGGTGGGAGTTGTTGGAGTCTAGATATATACTTAAAGGAACTGACAGAAGTGTCAAAACAAACTAGAAAGACTACACAATACTTCCAGAAAATGCATCTCTCAGACTGATAGTCAAATAAAGCTATCTGCAATGCAGAAATTAAATGTATGACTGTATACAATTATGGTGACAATATTATCCATAAATAACCATCAGATGTAGAGATGTCTAACAGGTTAATACCATCCTGAACTGGGTAAGTGTATTAATCGTTCAGTCGTGTCTGACTCTTTACGACCCCACAGACTAGCTCACCAGACTCCTCTGTCCATGGGATTTCCTAGGCAAGAATACTGGAGTGGGTTGCCATTTCCTGCTCCAGAATTGAATAAGGAGGCTCCAAAAATAGGGAGATTCCACTCCCCACCCATCATTCAAATTTTCATGGGCAGAGACGGTGTGTATCCTGCCACCAGCTTTGTTTCAGAGGGCTTCCCGGTATCATTAAGTGAGAGATTATACTGCTTGGAGTTAAGTCTTTTTATGCTTTATGTCTCAACAGGGGGGAAATTAGAAGAAATTAATACACAGGGGAAAAACTTCCAAGAAATGACAGATCGGTCTCATTTTCATGTAATCCTTATTTCAAAATATCCTGCATGCTATAAACTTCAGTGAAATATATGTCAGTCCCTCCACTGATGCTTGAATACACCCACAGCAGATCGTACTTACAAAACTAGGGTCAACAAATGGAGAATGGTTTCATTGTCTGCGACAGCATTCCCTGATTGGAAGCAGTCCCTTGGGAATTCATTGCTGAAGACAAGTCCCACCCCTTCAAACTGCGGCCACCCTCAGCCAGGATCATCCGACAAGACATCGCCTGGGAATCCATCTGTTCTCGCCAGCTTCAGAGAGACCAACACAGGTGATTAACCAGGTAAAATTCCTACTCTTCCTTTTATACTTAATATCATATATAACAATATATGTGCATCATTATGTAAGCCGTTCGCATGTTGAAGTGTTTCTGAAAACACAATCATAATACGTTGCTCATGAAATGAAGTTTTATAAGAAGAGAAAAATGCCTAAGGTTATATATACTTAAACAAAAAAACATAAGATGCTCGCTTGGTGTCACTTTCTGGCATTGATGGAAATTATATTCATCTAAAAATGTAAAATATTTTCTCGTGGAAGTATGAATTTTTAACAGTAAGTGATAATTGCAGTGGTATGTCATGTAATTGTTTGGAAAAATGATTTCCTCTACAAAGTTCAAAGTGAAAACGTTTGTTTTGTTTAAAGCAGATGATACTATTCAGGATTTACACTTTCATCTGTTACTTTATTGAATAACTTCAATACAGATTGAACATTGTGCTTTGAAATAATGTTCATCTATGTTTAAAGTTATTTTGACTAGAAAAATAAATTTTACAGTGTTCTTTTTATCATAAACTTTTTCATAAAATTGATCAAGGTCTGTTAGATAAAACACTTGCCTCTTCTGACAATTGACTGATGTACCAAATAGATCAAAGCAATTCTAGAGAAACATAGTGCAAAGGTGTTATTGTCTAAAGACATAGCTTTTTTTTTAAATTCAGAGCTGCTTAATCAACAATGTTACTAATGAAATGATTGGTTGCCTTGAGGTTGAGAGTTAATAGAATGAACAGACAGCCTGTTTTTCCCTTACAGCAACCTATAATGCTAATGGATAAGCTAATTTTCTCTTCCCTAAAGTAATTGCACAGTCTCCTTAATTTAAAATCACTTGCATTTACTCACTTGGTTTTTTTCTAACAGGGCAAAGGTCCTGAACATTTAGACTGGGAAGATTTAAATAGTCAATATAATGTAGAGTGTAGGACCTTTCAGCATAAGTAATTAAAACTTACTATGCATTTTTTTTTAACTTATGTTGAGTACATTGTCCATTTTAATTTGCAGGAAGATAATATTACTACAAATTAATCTTATAAATTCCTGATATGATTCTGTTACCTCTCTGTTGATTCAATAATCTCTCTTCTGTTTAAAGAAGAAAACTTCTGATTCTCATCAATAAAACTTTGTCTAGATCAGTGAACTGTATATATTAATTTCTGTTTTAATATTGCCAGGACTGTTATAAACCAATGAATGATGTTAGAAACATTACATTGAAATAGAGATGGGTGACAGTTAAAGTCAGCATCCTAATGAGAAAAATCAAGTTCATATTTCCAATAGCATCTTTAATGCGCAAGAAAAAATCACTGCAAGTATTAGCCTGCATGTTTTTCATATTTCTTATTACAGAGTTTTCAGAATAAGAAATCTGTTTTTAATTTTGTTAAAATTGCTCATTCTTTGAATGCTTTAATTTACTCATTATCTTTAATTATCTTAAAATTTAGCATGTTCACTTTATATTAACAGCTGTATTATCTAATGTACTGCCACCTAAAAACCTTAAGAAATCTTAATTTCTGATACCTTAAAATAAGTCCTCAACCTAGCAAACCTCTTAAAATTCAGTTACATTATTAGTACATGTGGAAGTGGTCTGATGGCAGATAAAACATTATATTAGCTACAGATGCTTTTATCTAAACAAATTTTAAAAATAAGAGGGAAAATACAGTTCTTCCCTAGAACCTTCACAATTGGAAATTTTATAGCTTAATTTTGGAAATACAGGAATTTGAATAGTTTAGTTTGTTCAATAGCCTGGAAATGCCCTTATTTTGCCCTAACTTTAAAAAGAAATCTATGAAGAATTTTAGACATATGTAAAAACAGAGCAGGGTAATGAATTTCTAGGTCCCTAGGACCAAGCATTAACAATCAACACATATGGCCATTCTTGTTTCATATATAGTCCTTCTATTTGTCTTAGTTCCCTTGTTATGTAGAAGTAATTTTTAGACAACATGTAATTTCACGTTTATATCAGAAAGCTTGTTTTAAAAATAAGCTATCGTCTTTAAAACATTACTGTACCATGATCACACAAATAAAGGCCCTTGATCTGTTGATGCTTGTAGCTATTTATGTGCACAATATGGAAATAAAATTAATGAGAACAAACTTAATTTCAGATGCTGTTTATCACAATGTCAATATTTTATGTTAAAATAAGTTTAAATAAAAAAAGAAACATTTAAATAACCTGTAATTAGGAAAGGCATAAAAATTAAAAATCTCTGTTAGGAATAAAAGTAATCATGTCCAAGAATACTATGGTATATATTTATACTGCTGCTTTGCCTTCATGTTAACTATGTCTATTCCACTTTCTTATTTGAGTGAAGATGATTGCTTGAGGGTTATGCTAGTATTTGACAGAAAATGCAAAATTTCTTTGATGTTGAGTTTTATTTTAAAACTCCCTTGGACACTCCAGTTGTAGTTAATTTTCTGGAGTTGAGATAATAGGAAGAACAATGTATGTATCTGAGAGGGAATGTTGACTACTGAGCCTCATTGGAATATTTTAATTACTTTAGGTCTTCATTTCCCCAAGGAATTCTTTTATTCATTTCTTCTTACTAGGTTTCAATCACGGAATTTTTTACAACCCATGACCTAAGAGACTTTATAAATTAGATGAAAGATTATCAGAGACACAGGTATGTCTCCTAACAGCACACTTAATTCAATACAAATCCATTAAAAAATAATTGAGAATTATATAAAGTGGGATCCCAAATAGTCTGAACAGCTAGCACAACTTCTAGAAGAAAAGCATACTTTCTATTGATTTTTCAGACTTAAAGTTCTGGTACTGCCATCTGTGTCAGCTTCTCCAAATAATAACATCAGGTAGTGCTTCTGATTTGGGCAAGGCTCGGTGGAAAATGGGCTTCCCTGGTAGCTCAGCTGGTACAGAATCTGCCTGCAATGCAGGAAACCCTGGTTCAATTCCCAGGTCAGGAAGATCCACTGGAGAAGGGATAGACTACCCACTCCAGTGTTCCTGGACTTGCCTGGTGGCTCAGCTGGTAAAGAATCCACTTGCAATGTGGGAGACCTGGGTTCGATACCTGAGTTGGGAAGATCCCCTGGATAAGGGAATGGCTACTTACTCCAGTATTCTGTCCCGGAGAATTCCACAGACTGTATAGTCCATGGGGTCACAAAAAGTTGAACATGACTGAGTGACTTTCAGTGGAGAATAGAGAACCAATTGAGGATGTTAAACTTGAATCAGATTGTCCAATATGCTCATAGGTCATGCAAACTGATACATACATAGTTAGAGATTCACTTTCCTTTCTCAACTGTACATTTTACTTATTAGATAAGATTTTTCTAATGTTTTTTCTTTCTTCAGAATTATCTTGGGTATTTAAGAAACTTTGCATCTCCCAATTTAAAATTACTTTGTCAATTTCTACCAAAAGAGAGAGATTTTAATTTGTATTAAATTTATGTATTAAACATGGCTAGAATTGATATTTAAGTTTTGAGTCTTCTAATCTCTGTATTTGGTATCTGTGTCCACTTATTTAGATATTTGTTAATCTTTTAATAATGTTTCATAATTCTCTGAGAGAATGATTCCACAGGTTTTGTAGTTTATTCCTAGATGTTTATGTTCTTGGTTAATCTTTTATTTCTGCCTTCTTCATCAGTATTTGGTAATAAAATCATTATAAAAGTAAGACTTTTCATTCTTCTGTCATAAGACTATTTTGACTAATTAAAAAAGCAGAAAAAAAAATCCACCTTCCCCTAGTTCTATTTTAACAATAAACAAAAATTTTCCCACTCATAGATTTTGATTTTGTACAAGTTTTTTTCTTCTATTCAAGTCACTTTGAGTTATTTATTATTGTTCTATAACACTACTCATTTTATTGAATGTGCAAAATCAGCAACATGAAGTTAACATAATGATCTTTATAATTCTTTAATTGCTCCCACTATTGTGAGTATATCTACTTTATAATTTCTAATGGCATATATATATATTTTTCCTTTTGTCTAAATCACACATGAGAAGGGTATTTTTATTATTGCTCTTGCCATAGAAGCAGACTTTTTCAATCAGTATACTTGTTTTCTTTCTAATTCACAATTTTCAGGTTTCATCTGTTTCATTTAATTTTCTTCTGCTACTTCTGTTTGCCCTATTTTTTTGTATTCAAGTTAAATGTTCAATTTATTTTCAGTTCTTGTTCAGTTATAGAAGCAATGAAGGCTATAATTTTTTAGAGTATAACTACAGACGTAGATAACTTTTACATTTATGTTTTATACAGAATCTCATATTTTCTTATTTGAAAAATGAAATAATAGTTTTGCAATGATAACATTCCAAATGGCAAAATATTTCCTAATTGTTTTTCAAACTTTTAGCTCATTCATGGAATGAGGCAATGTTAACATAACAGCATACACTAGGGAACTGACTTCGGGCTGATTTGTTATATACTAAGGCCATTGTGTAAATTGACTTATCTAATACTGATTAATTAAAGCAAAGTAATTAAAGTAATACAATGGTAATAAATTTAGCATTGAGTCATTTAAAGAAAAATCCAGTGCATGCAAATGCAAATATGTTCATATCAGCTTGTAAACTGAAACAAAATAAAGATAACTAGGGAAATTTTATCATACTTTTAGGCTTATAAAAGAATGTGAAAATAGCAGATTATTTCTAAAAGGGATCTTAGGAAGCATTTGGCAGTCACTCTTATATTTTATTCAGTCAAGAAACTCTTCAAAGAAAATATTTGTTGGGTATGTAAATAATGAAACTGACCAAAGCAGATCCACTCTGGGCTCAGCAGTCCCATTTCCCCGCAGCCTGCTCAGTGTAGAGCAAGCCCTGAAAGGGCTTGAATCAGCAGCAGGCACTAAATACTGTGTGTTTGTGCTAAGTTGCCTCAATCCTGACTCTTTGCAACCCTATGGACTGTAGCCCACCAGCCTCCTCTGTCCATGAGATTCTCCAGGCCAGAATACTGGAGTGGGTCACCATGGCGTCCTCCAAGAGATCTTCCTGACCCAGGGATCGAACCGGAGTCTCCTGCACTGGCAGGCGGATTCTTTACCACTGAGCCACCAGGGAAGCCCAACAGTTAAGATTTTTAAGTAAAATTCGAATTATTAAAATGTCAAAAAAATTCAGAAAGGTATTACAAAGAAAATAAAATCAGACTACAATTTCACCATGGTTTCCCTGGTGATTTAGTGGTTAAGAATCCACCTGCCAACGTGGTAGACACGGGTTCAATCCCTGGTCCAGGAAGATCCCACATGCCTCGGAGAAACTAAGCCCATGCTCCACAACTATTGAATCTGAGCCCTAGAGCTCATGGTCCACAACAATAATAGAAGCCATTGCAATGAGAAGTCCATGGGCCACAACTAGAGAGTAGCCCTTACTCTCTACAACGAGAGAAAAGCCTCTGTAGCAACAAAGACCAGCACAGTCAAAATTAACAGGAGATTTAAAAAATGTTTTTAAATTAATAAATTTATTTATTTAAAAACATTTTTAAAATCACCTGTTAATACAAATACTCTAGAAAATAAGCTTCTCAATTGGATGAGAAAATCGACACCTAGAGGGATTTTTTTTTTAAGACAAAAAAGAAAACATTACTAGTGCCAGAGAAAAACTAGTAATCAGACTCTTGATAACACTTTTCTTTTTTTTTAATATAAATTTTCTTAGCTCACAATAATTTATTCAAGTCTACATTCCTCACAAAAGGGGCTAAATTTAGTTGTCTGGTGGCTCTCTTATTCTATATATGATGTAATTCCAAATCTTGGATAGAGTAATTCAAATTAAAAATAGATGAGAATATGTCTACAAGTTTTTTTTTAACTTAGTCATTCTATGCAGTTATGAAACGTATTTTCAGTGGTGATCTGCAAGAGAGCATGATGTTGACTTTGAATAAGCATATCTTCACTAAATATATATCTGTATACATACACACACATTTCATATATCATAATATCATTTGCTATAGCCTGGTCAATGCCTCTTATGTTTGTGTACACTGTAATTCTATTAATGATTTTATCCTCCATCACACACACACACTCGTGTGCACACACACATACACACTACGACCTTTATCCTAGTGTAGATACATTAAATAAAATTTGCTTATTTTAACTAAAAAGAGCAAAATATCTAAATTTATCAATAGGCTGAGAAGGATAGCCTGATAAATGTGGATGGTGTTCAAATTTTTTTACTAGTTTTAACATGGTATTAAAACTCATTCAAGTGGCTAAAATTAGCAGTCTCAACAAAGATTGGATGATTAATTGGCATGAGACATGGGAGAAGCAAAGCAGATGGCCCAGTCACTTTTTATGTCATTTCTCTAGTTTGAAAATGGTCCAATGTCAGCTATAATAAAAGCTTGAGATATAAGCTGGAAATGCATCCATCTTTCAGCTGAATTTTTTTTCCAAATTAAATGTGGATAATCTGATTCAGAATGTTAAAATAATATCAATAAATGTGATAAGAACTTTTGGCTCCAGTAGTGTAAAAGTAATACTATTGATATCCGGCCAATGAAAGTTCAAGTGGGCATAGTCAGATGAAAAAATCTAAATTTTTCTTGCTCTTCTTGGACTTTTTATGAAGAACAAGATGGCACCACTGTTTTAATCTCTCCTTCAAACAACTGAACACTGAAGAATTAGAGAGTGTGTATATATCATTTACCGTTTGGAGTACTGGTCTACACCCCACTACCCCTGCACTGGGTGCACAGGCATTTAGCAGGATAGAACAATTACCATTCTAAAATAATTGCCTTTTTCAGGATTTGCCTATGACAAGTGTTTGATAAGAAAGCTTTCCTGAGGTCTAACTTCTTAGCAAAACTGTGGTTTATGTGAAGTGTTACATGTGATTATTGTCAGTTCTGTGAAGCCAAGGTTTTGGAAGGAAAACCTTGAGGATCCTTGGAAAATTTACAAAGAAAGTAAAAACTTCATTGGAAAATATGTATCCATATGTAACCCAGTGAGCTTCCCTGTTCTCTCTCTGCCTCCTTCCTCAGATCATAGGCTGTCATTCAAAATGCAAGTACCCCTGAACACCCAGATTCTGCTCTTCGGTGAACTTCCTAAGCAGTCCAAGCACTAGCTTTTCCATAAAGATATCAAGTACATTTAGAGAAAGTGCTCTAGAAATCTGATTATCAGAATGTGTGAAGAGGGTTAGGAAATTTCCACAGATCCTCTGTGGCAGAACCTGAAATAAGACACACTTGAGGCTGAAGGCTGTTGCTTCCAGGTTTTGTGAGCCATAAAGAGCTGGAGGGCTTTGCCAAGAAGGCCACCCTTCGATCCTCCAACTGTCTCCAATCTCACCATCCAGCTACTTCCAGAAGACAAAGCAATCATGAAATCAGAAGCCACGTTTGAGAGATTCCTTATGTTTTTTGTGCTGAGGCAGCCACAGGTAAATGACTATAAGATGAAGATGTGACACTATTGGAATCCATTTATTCATCCTTTTCACTTTCTCCATGATTAAACAGAATTAAATCATTTTCATCTCAAAAGAACATACCCAAAGTAAACCATTTGGTATAGGTATACTAAAAACTATCTAATTCAGGGACTTGTTAAGCTCAACACATATAGTTCTAAAATAGTGGTCTCCAACATTTTTGGCACCAGGAACCGGTTTTGTGGAAGACAAGTTTTCCACAGACCAGGGGGATAGAAGGATGGTTTCAGGATGATTCAAGAACATTACATTTACATTAATTAGATCCTGGAGGTCAGGGATCCCTGTTTTAGAAGACATATGCATATATAATGGTTGCTTTATAAAAAGAGGATTTCTTACTATCTCATTTTTCTAGATCATTTTTGAGTGATATATTTAGAAACAAAAACTCCAACACCATAAGGTGCAATGATCACAGATTTCCCACAAAATTTATTGAAACCATTTTACTAAGGTTGATTTAACATTTGTGGGTCTACAGGGGAAAAAATGTGCCTTTCTATTTAAAGATCTTTTTAAAGATATTAGTGTAATAAACCAGAGGCAACTTTTGGCACTGTATTAATGATACATATTTTCACAATTAGTAATCTTTCTCTACTTGAGAGTATGTTTATGTTTAAATATGTATCTCTAGTAGTTACCAGCATATCTTTCACCCGGGTTTTTTTCCTTTAACTCAGAGTCATAGCTCTTCAACAAATTTGGTGCATGCTTACTTCTTTTTCCTAAATTGCTTATTTGATGATTGTAAAATGTCTTTGAAGACTTCAAGATTAAAAATAAGTTTTAATATTTACTCAGAACTCATCTTATTTTGATGAATTTCTCTTTGGCAAAATTCCAAAAACACAGATGACTTTTGAATACTGAAAGATATGTTGTTTCTGCTTACCTAATTGTTTTTTTTATTATTCCAAGATGTTGTACTCATAATGTTGGTTTGATAGTGTACGTTCATGAAAATAAACACACTTATCATAGAACAGTCAGGAGAATTGTCACCTGACATCTAGAACACTACCCTCATTCAAAAGGAGCATGCTTGTGATTTTTTATTAGCCAAAAAATTTGAAAGTAACTAAATGTGCCTTTGATTTGGGAGGGTAGGAAGCATCTCCATCCTTTCTTTCTCAATGATCTTAATGCTTGTGACTGTGTAAAACAGTCATGATTACACTTCATAAATGACCTTTAGCCATTCCGGTCAGATTCTCTAGATGTCTGAAGAGAAAAATGGTGTCTGTGATTCAGACTATCCCTTTTTTTTTTTCTCAGCGAATAAAGACAACTGTACAATAATCTATAGAAACTCACAGTAAAATAGAAATCAAAGAGTGAGAGTCAATTAGTTGTCAAATCTTAGAGGAGTTTCCACAGTCTATAAGATTGATTGAGAGGGAAGGTGAAATAAATTGGCTTAAACATGCATTGTATGAAGCTTTAAAATAAAAACAACCCAAAATGAGGTTATCACTCAACTTGCTTGAAAACTTTCGGCAACAATCCGTACATTGCAAGTATTTATCTTGAAGGTGGTCAGCCGATTGTTTTGAGGGCTTCCCTGGTAGCTCAGCTGGTAAGAATCTGCATGCAATGCAGGAGACCCTGGTTCGATCTCTGGGTCGAGAAGATCTGCTGGAGAAGGGATAGACTACCCACTCCAGTATTCTTGGGCTTCCTGGTGGGAATCTGCCTGCAATGCGGGAGACCTGGGTTAGATCCCCTGGAGAAGGGAAAGGCTCCCCACTCCAGTATTCTGGCCTGGAGAATTCCATGGCCTGTACAGTCCATGGGGTAGCATGACACGCTTTTCATTTGCTTGAAAACTTTCTGCAACAGTCCCTACATTGCAAGTATATGTCTTAAAAGTGGTCAGCAGATTGTTTTGAAAAGACAACAACATAAGAAGTAAAGAAATTGGCTTTAAGAGAAAAAGAATGATATCTGCACAATTAAAACAAGGGCTGCAGATACCAAAGAGAAAAGTGAAGAACTGATGTAAAAATGATAAATTTGTGAAATATCTCAGAATGCAGGCAAATAATGGAAGTAATTTGGGAGAATCTGGCATAAATGTTAGGATAGATAGTGAAAGAATAAGTAAATAGCTCATTGCTAAAAAATAAAAATAACTTCTATAGAATCAACAACTGTAGAAAACTGCTCTAAACTAAACACAGACCCAAGTAGGTCACATGGGTGGCCTTCCCTGGTGGTTCAGATGGTAAAGAATCTGCCTGGAATGCAGGAGACCCAGGCTTGATCCCTGGGCCAGAAAGATTACCCTGGAGAAGGAAATGACAAGCCACTCCAGTATTTCTTGCCTGGAAAATTCCATGGACAGAGGAGCCTGGCGGGCTACAGTCCAAGGGGTCACAAAGAGTCAGACACAAGTGAGCAATTAACACACACACACATACAACTAGGCCACGCAGAAAGCTCTTACACTGTCCCAGGCAAGGTCAATAAAGGGCCTGTAAGTAGAAGATCAGGAAGTTTTTTGTTTAAACAAGGAGGCCTTATATTTAGGCTTTATGTTTATTTTAGCATTTTCATTTTCATATGGTGAGAAGATCTTTACATGAACATTTTCTCTCAATTGCTTGGCCTGCGCTTTGCCACAATATGATGGTTTCACCCTGGTGTACAGCAGGGTACCTGTTATAAGCTCAACCACAAGGATGAAGGTCTGCCCACACCAAAGCCTTCCCTCAGGGTGTGCACAACTGATTTCCTAATCAATTTTTACTATATCACTTCTGGATGTGACTAGTATCAATGTCTTCTTTCACAGAATGTTGTCCAGTCAGGCCAGTCCCAGTGAAAGTGAAAGTTGCTCAGTCCTATCCAACTCTTTGCTGCCCCATGAACCATACTGTTCATAGAATTCTCCAGGCCAGAATACTGGAGTGGGTAGGCTTTCTCTTCTCCAGGGGATCTTCTCAACCCAGGGATTGAACCCAGGTCTCCTGCATTGTAGGCAGATTCTTTATCAGCTGAGCCAGCAGGGAAGCCCAGTCCTAGTAACCTACTTTAAATTACCAATTCTGTATCTGTCAGGAGGCACTCTGTTAGATTGTAACAATAAATGACCTGGTAAGGAAAGAGATTTAAAACAATTAGGGTTTGTTTCTCAGTCAAAACTTGTGGCTGCTGCTGTCTCATGCTGGGCGGCATCCAGCACCCAGGCTGTCAGGACAGCTACTCTGTAGAACTGGCAGGTTGGTGAACAGTGAATTGACCCTTAGGGCTTCCGTCAGAGTGACACGCATCACCTCCACTCAACATCTCACTGATCAGACCAGCTCAGGTGAAACACTTAGTTTTAGGGGAGCAAAGAATTCCACATGGACCCAGAAGAAGACCTGGCAATATCTGATGAATAGAACTCATGGCTGCCACATGTTCCCAGTTGAATTGAGGCAGTTAAATTCTCTGATATTCCTAAAGTAGGTGTGATGATAAAAAAAAAAAAAGTAACCCCGAGGGATGGAGGCAATGGAAATAGAGATGCCAGACTCCCTCTCCAAAACACCTCCTCTTGGCCTGTTGCTAACAAGACTGATGATGGTGCTTATTAAAAATTCCTTGCAGCTGGGACACTAATTGGGTGAGGTGCAGTGGGAAATACTGCAGTACAGAGTCAGAAGAAATGTGAACAGCCGTGCTACCTTAGATCGTAATATCTTATTCCTACACTGAAGCTAAATCCCTTAAAAAGAAATAAAAAGGAAATAGCACTCAAACTTGGAATATTTGGAGGAAAAAAAGGGAGGAGGACATAAGGGTGGGACCCTGTTTAAAGAGCATGACTCAATAAGATTTCTGGGATTAATTACAAGGCAACAGATTCAAATAGAATAGTTGGAAAGCTAACATGACCAAACTTGTTTAACAGAGATTAATCATTGCTTAGTCACTAAAAAGTAGTAAGGCTCACAGATATGTACCAAAATGAACTTGTTGGCTCAGGGAGTAAGGTCTTCTGCTGAGCTCTGCTCTTAGTGCCCTACTTAGGGTTAGGACTACTCCAGTACTCTTGCCTGGAAAATCCCATGGACAGAGGAGCCTGGTAGGCTGCAATCCATGGGGTCGCGAAGAGTCGGACACAGCTTAGCGACTTCACTTTCACTTTTCACTTTCATGCATTGGAGAAGGAAATGGCAACCCACTCCAGTGTTCTTGCCTGGAGAATCCCAGGGACGGGGAGCCTGGTGGGCTGCCGTCTATGGGGTCGCACAGAGTCGGACACGACTGAAGCGACTTAGCAGCAGCAGCAGCAGGGTTAGGACTCAGGATACTGAGGGAAACCCTCTCAGTGGGAAGAACCTTGGCAGCAAGATTGACTACCCAAGGTTCACTCCAAAGTTTCAAGAAATGTCTGCTCAGTTATCAAAATACATTCCAGATGAATTAGAGAGTGAGATTTTTTTTTTTTTTAAGAGTTCATAAAAACTGAAAGAAATATATTGGTCCATGTTTAGTAAATTTGGGTTGGACGAGAAAAAAAAAAGCAATGCATTATCTTGTACACTAAAAAATCAATTGATTTGGCTACAAAAAGCAGAGATATCAAAAGATAAATGAAATTAAAGATAAATGGGGTGCATGGAATTTAAGCATTTTGTTATATATAACAAAGAGTCCATGTCTTTGGTGCATGAAAAAAGTTCAACAATAATTCACAAATATCCTAATAGAAAAAATAGGGGTCATGGGCAGAACAGTTGAATTTAAAACTTCTAAAGTCATTTCAAAAAGTCAATAAATATAAGATCTTTTGCCCCAATGTAGCTACTGTTTTTCATTCGACTTGCTTGATCCTCTTTCCCTGGTTTCTGACTGCTGGGTTGCCCAGGGACATCATCCGTCTTGGCATGTTTCTTTATAAGCAGGTGCTCCCTAGGTGACCTCACCCAATTCTAAGCCTCTAAAGCCCATATACCAATGAAGAAATATCTGATCTCTAGGGGCTTCCCAGGCGGCGCAGTGGTAAAGAATCCGCCTACCAATGCAGGAGATGCAGAAGACGCAGGTTCGATTGCTGGGTCGGGAAGATCCCCTGGAGTAGGAAATGGTAAATCACTCCAGTATTCTTGCCTGGAAAATCCTGTGGACAGAGGAGCCTGGCGGGCTCCAGTCCTTGGCGTCACGAAAGAGTCAGACACGACTGAGCGACTGAGCAGGAGCACTCTACCCACCAACTCCAGGTATTTATTTCCAACTGCTGATTTTAAATTCCCACAATATGGAAAAGGTTCACTCACTACACTTCACAAGGTCAAAGGGAATCTTGGCTTTCTCTCCCTGCTTCATAAATCTAATCTTCCCTCAGTTGTCTTCACGTTAGTGTATTTCACCACCATCCATCTCACTTGTCCAAGTCAAAATTTATTTATCACCAATAATCCACTCTCTCCTTTTATCTGTGAGAAAAAAAAAAAGAACATTTCATATAGAACTGGGTAGGAAAGAGACAAAGAATAAGCCATAAGATAAGAAACACGGAAGTAGCTGATCAACATGAAAAAAGATTCTCAAGGTCACTAAAATAAGATAAATGCAAATTTAAAATGCTTCTCAGTGAACCAATAGCTGAGCTTCTGAACAGCAGAAAATCAACTCAACAGAAGTCACAAACACCTGAATGTGATTGCACATGTCATCTACCCAACAGGGGAAGATCTGCTAAAATTTTCCCAGCAGAAATGGAAAGTCATTGCCCTTGACTATTGCAACAGCAAATGTTGTTCCTTTAGACCTTCCCAAATAGTCTTACAAAGATTTGATTTTGCTTTTTTGTTTTTCCATTAGCTTTTTCTGTAATTACATGAACTCCAAAAACCTCCATTTGTTGTAAATTTAAAGAAGCTTGTCTGGGCTAAGAATGGTTAAGTTTTGTAAACTAACAACAGCCTGTTGTTTAGACAGATGAAGGATAGTGTAATCAAGAATATGGATCATGTGGTTAAAATACAAAGAAAAACTTGGCAAGGACTGGCTTTGGTATTTGACTTCTCACTGTGCACTAGCAACTCATAATTGTTATCAGATTCTGTTTTATGTTGAGTGGATATGGTCCAGAACTGTGAAAAATATCTTCTCGTATAGGAATGTGAGGGCAATCTGACTCCATCTGTCACCTGGTCAACTGCCCTGGGGTGATCTAGCTTGTTAGCCAGGTGATCCTCTCCTTTCTCTGTTATCTTGAAACTGTATGCTTGGTCACGGAATAAAGGAATTTCCCTAAATGTGGAACAAAAGGGTAGCCATGACCTCTCCCAGCCCCCATACTTCTCCTAGTCTAATAAATATCACTTAACCATGAATTCCAAGTCTGTATCTTTAGTCTTTGTGAAAACAGCTGCTGAGATAGTAAAGTAGCCATAATTTCTGAATCATCTTATATTGAGCCAAAAGTTCAAGGTAAATGGTACCAAGATTTTTATTTGAACTTTCGTTTAATACTCTGTCATTTTTATGGAATACACTTTAATTTTATTGCATTATTATCCAGTAAAATTGGGGGTTTTAAATACACAATACACTTAGGCTGTATTTTTTCTGTAGTGGAGTGAATTTATATTTAATGGTCTTGTGTTGGATGAACAGGGTGATTGTAATTTTCTGCTGCCTCCAAAATTTTTATCTTTGCCTCTCTTTCTCTGGCTCTTAGCTGCTGTGGAGTAAATATATTCACTTAGTTGTCATACACCAAATTCAAAATAATGATTTCCTCCTCATTCTGCCAAACCTGTCTTTCCTGGACTCTCTCTTAGGTAATACAAACTATAGCTTAAGGAAAACATCATGCTTGATACCATTTTCCCTTTTTCAATCAATTTGTCACCAAGGCTGATTCATTTTATTATCTGCAATCTTTTTCTTTTTTTCAATTTTCCATCTGTTGGATCTGCCATTATTTCACACCCTCAAAACGCATCAGTTCGGTTAGGACAATGGACTCTTTGCAAAACGTGCTTGTAGTTGGAAGAACTAGAATTTGAACCAAAGACTTTTTAAAACCTAGGCCTCAATACCTGCTGAAAAGTGAAGTAGGACATACAAAATAAAAGCCAAGGATTTGTGATTTTAGTCTATACCCAGTGGAAGTGATGTTACCCAAAGTGTTTTTAAGAGATTAATTTTGAGTTATTATTTAGGGTGTATTAGTATAAAAGCATACTGCCTTCAGTGAAAGAGAGAAAATTATTATAGTAATTGGAGCATGACATGACAAAGGCCTAGCAATAGTAATTCTGGAGGGGAGATTAAAGGGAAAAGATAAAGTACTGACAGAAACTTGAAAGACTGGTTAGCACACTGTTTCAGTTTTCTAAATATCAACATATAATAAAAGACTTCATTTTTACTTCCCAGATAAATACTGGTTAGAGACCCAGCATTCAAGTTGACAACACCACCCAATTTCAAATGTAAATTAATGTCATATCACCCACTGAAAACTGTATTTGCGATGTTTAAAGTTTTAGTTTTATGTTTGAAAAGCACACCAGTACTTTTTATTCTATAAAGCTCTTCAAAGAAAAAGGGAATCATACATGTCCCTTCCACATTTATCATTTTGCTCAGCAGAGTTTTGTTTGGAAAATGTCTGTGATATCCAAAAACAAAGTTCCAGCAGATGGAGGAGGTGAAAATAGACACATGTTCCAGCTGTTTTTAATCTTTTTTTTTTTTTTTTTTGCTGCAGTTAAAATGAAAGTACACCCTTTAAAAGGCAGAATCGTCACTCTCTTCGAATATGAGTTTGTCTAAGTGGTCACTCACAAAATTGTGTGTCTTCTAATAGAAGTTGCACCTGTGTGTAAACATGCTTGTGGAGTATGTGTGCACACATCTCTGGATGTGCATGCATGGCTGTGTTTAAAGAATTTCCCCAAGTAGATCTTGTTCTATAGGTGAAGTGGTTGCCTATGTGTACTCCCAAGTCACTGCTAGATATTCATTATGTAAATCCAAAGTTTTAAAAAAAATCCTTATTCTATATTATTACTTTGAGGTACTGAAGTAGGTTGATCTTAGTTTTGGCAGATTTCTGGTACTTTTAGAGTGATCAGTACCAGATAAGAGCACTTCTTATACCATGCCACCTTAACAAATCTCATGTAATCACTATCCATAGGCACCTCAAGCTCATTATATCCCAGTTTGATGGAATTGTTCTGTATCTCGACTGCATCAGTGTCAACATCTTGCTGTGATGTTGGACTATAGCTTTGCAAGCTGTTACCCTAGAAAGAAACTGTGTGAATGGTATATGGGATTTTTTTTGTATTATTTCTTAGAACTTCATGTCAATCTACAGTGATCTCAAAAAGAGCAAGTTAACTGCTAAAAAAGACCTCAATTCAATTATCATGCTTTCTCCAAAGAAAACAAACTTTAATTTATAACATCTTCTGACAACACCAGCATACACCTGACGGGAACTAACCTGTCACCTTTTGCTCTTCCCTACTGCACCTGTCCCCTCCAGTTCAGTTCAGTTCAATTCAGTCACTCAGTCGTGTCCGACTCTTTTGAGACCCCATGGACTACAGCATGTCAGGCTTCCCTGTCCATCACAAACTCCTGGAGCTTGCTCAAACTCATGTCCATCGAGTGGGTGATGCCATCCAACCATCTCATCCTCTGTCTCCCCCTTCTCCTGCCTTCAATCTTTCTCAGCATCAGGGTCTTTTCTAATGAGTCAGCTCTTGGCATCAAGTGGCCAAAGTATTGGAGTTTCAGCTTCTGCATCAGTCCTTCCAATGAATATTCAAGACTGACTTCCTTTCGGATGGACTGGTTTGATCCCTCCAATTCAATGAGTCATCAAGTCCTGCTGATTTACTTTCTGTTTCTACAAAACATCTATTTCTTCCTCTTTTCCAGTGCTGATGCCATGTTTCAGAGCCTTGTTATCTCTTTCCTTGATGAACAAAACAGCCTTCAAATTGGTCTTCCTGCTTCAAGCTTTATCATCCCAAAACAGTTGCTCTAAACGCAGCTGTATATTATACTCTTAGGAAATTTTATGAAAATACTGCCAGATCTCCACTCAGCAACATTTAAATAAGAATATACAGAAGGAGGGCCCAGGCATGGGTATATTTTGAAAGCTTCTCAGATAATTCTAACGTGCAGCCATGGTTGAAAATTGTTACCTTGAGCATCTCTCTTTAATTAAGATTCTAGAATAGGTTCACTGAGATGAAATTCTGGGCGTTTCATTCTTTTGCTTTAGTGTTCTGTCTGTTATAGCTAGAGTATGTTTCTCTCCAAATGCACATGTTGAAGTTCTAACTCATAGTCTCTCAGAAAGTGACTTTACTTGGAGAATCTTTAAAGAGGTGATCAGGTGAGGTCATTGGAGTGAGCCCAAATACTAACGACCGGTGTCCTTCGTAGAAGGAGATTTTGGACACAGATATACATACATGGTGAACGTAGTGTGAACATGAAGGCAAAGACTGGGGTGATGTGTCTACAGGCTAAAGAGCATCAAAAATGGTCAGCAAACCACCAGAAACTAAGCGAGGGCATAGCACAGATTCTTGCTCACAGCCTTACTTCCTTTTCCCCTAAAGAATCAACATATGGCTAAATATGTAATTACTTTATCAGTGTGGCCAATACTGTGAAATGAAAATATTAAATATCACATTTATGATGTTGTCTTGAAGAGTGGTTGCAGAATTTTTTTTTCCTCAACACTTACTTCATTGTGAGAGAAAATCTCTCTGGAGTGTGCATTGCCACATCCTGACTTTTGGAAAATCTGTTGACCTAGAGCTCTGTGTGATTACTCCCATGGGTTATAGAAATAGTCTCTTGTATGATAGATGAAGTTATTCTCCAGAGAGAGTGGATAGGGTGTTATTTTCCGAAACTTTCTCTCCCAGGGACCCTGTGAGACTAGAATTTTTTTTCCATCTGCTCTACCTCCTTCATACAAAGACATACACACAAGTTTTTATTTTATTTTTTAATGCATTAAAAATGTTTTCTAGGTGACTTTGATGTGGATACTTTAAGTTGCATGAAATACAATAAAACTCTTTTTAGGTAGGAAGATAAAACTGAAAAAAAAAAAAAAGAGAGAGAGAAGATGAGGAAGAATAAAGTGAGAGTGTTAATCACTCAGTCATGTCCAACTCTTTGCAACCCCATGGACTGTAACCTGCCAGGCTCCTCTGTCCTTGGAATTCTCCAGGCAAGGATACTGGAGTGGGTTGCCATTCCCTTCTCCAAGGGATCTTCCTAACCCAGGCAGACTCTTTACCATCTGAGCCACATGGGAGAGGAGGGGAGCTCAGAAATGGGGGTGGTTGGGGTGGGAGGGTATTCCTGCATTTAGTACAAAGCCCTACAACCCTGGTGAAATTTCTGAAAGTATTTGGTAACCTGAGGACCCTGGCATCTCTGTCAAGAAGCAGCAGTTGACCTTCTCTGCACTCACAATGTTAAACAAGCCCAGTATCTTTTAGGCCTTTGGGGGATCTGGAGGCAACATATTCTTCATTTACAAGTTTTATTAAGCTTTTTTACGCTGTTATTCACAATTTGTCCCATCTTGAATTGGCGCTCCCCTCCAACAAAGGACTCTGGAATTTCTGAGAGGCAGTCCAGCAGGCTCTCCCCTTAGTTCCCATTCCCTGCCCCCAGAGAACCATTCACTGCAGAAGCTGGAGCAAAGGCCTCTCATAGCTCCTGAAACCTCTGCACCACCCGTGATGACTGTAAGTTGCTTGTGGATTTCTGGTTTGAGAAACTGCCCTCCTGAGCCTCATACTATATACCACTAGAGTGGTTACTGGAGACTGCCTATTGGTCCCCTAGAAATACATATCCACTCTCGCAGTCCCCGAGCCTCTGCAGCTCCATTACTTTCTGTGGGGCAGCCTTCTATGAACTCAGCCTAGCCACTGAGACCTCCTTGCTAAGCAGAAGTGTTAGCTGCAGCCTGGACCTAAGTTGGGGTCCTCTGGAGTACCCCACCTGTAGGAAAAAGGGTGGCCTCCTCTGACCTCAGACCCTTGCCAGTTGAGAGTTAACTTTTCTCTGTGCCCTTGGCATTTGACTCCTTGGAGTCAAATGAGTGAAAGGAGTAGGAGTTTGTACACTTTATGGACAAAACAGCATGTTATAGAGCTTTCCGGAGAGCTGCTACTTTGAATTCCCTAATCCAGACATCCTTGACAAAGGATGGGCTTCAAGGATCAGCAAAATTAGCTGGATTTCATGTAGTCAACAGCTTTACTCTGCCCAACAACTGCCTGCATCCGTGTTTGCTTATAGACTCTCAGGCCATTGCAGTGTTCTAGCCACCTAGTTCCACCAGTGTTAACCACAGCAATTATTTATCCAAGTTTTCCCTCCTTGGGGAAAATAACTATGGGAGTCTCCTGCCTCACAGATACCCAAAATATAAATCAAGGTGACATATTAAAGCCACAATACAGGCCTCACTTTATCCACATTGAGATGCCAGATGTTAAGGGTGACCATTTCAGTTCTAAAAATACACAATGTTGAGCTCTTGAACAAGGTATTCAATGGAACTTTCCCCACCCCTGTCTGTCTCAGGCTACAAGCCTCATAGAGTTCTCTTACTCAAGCATACTCAAGAAAGATAAATTTTAATTAAATGAAATATGACATCTTTTATCAACAGTCAAACATTAAGGATGACTGGTAATAAAGAGTCTGATTCCATTTTTGATGTTTGACAGTCAAAAACGTGCACGCCCACCTTTCATTCCCACTCCACCTTCGCACTAGCTGATAAAATCCCAGGGGCTCCCTTTGGTACTGGCAGGAAGTTCAGACCATGTAAGCCCAGTCCACAGGTGTGAATCCTCACCTGAGCCCCACTCCCTGATCACAGTAAAATCCAAATCAGTATCTTTCCTCTCTCTCCAGTCATTTTTAGATCAGCTTGGGAGTTTGCCCTGTGTCCCTCAGAAGCAACTTTCAATATGTGAGCGATAGACCTTTTCAGACCTTCTCAGACTTCACGTGGGGTCATCAGTCTTGACATTCAAAGCAAATTTAGGATGGAATGACCATAACATACTTTCTCCTAAACCCCAATTAATACCTCAACAGTGGGCTCATCAAGACTAGGCTCTGGGATTATTGGAGCCACTCTGATAGAATTTTGTAATATCCATTGTAATTTGAGTTTACAGAAAATTGGAGAATTTGAAATTCTCTATTGCAGAGGGCATTGTCAACTGAGAATTCAGTTGTCTTTTCCTTTTCTGTCTCAGATTAACTATTTGTGTATGTACTTTTCATCTGTCAATTCCAAAAAAAAATTGAAGGAGAACCCACACCCATGTAGAACCACAATTCTTATTTTCTTTGCAGCCTGTTTAACTATGTTGCTGCAGAAACAACTATGTTACTATATTAGGCTTCATCATGAAATAAACTAACATGTTTAAAACTGGAGGTATTCTGAGCTGGGTGTCCCAAACATTCCTAAACAGTTCTGAGACTGGAATTTGAATGACTCAGAGGTTCAGGACTGAACTTTCTTTTCTCTCAATCTGGCACATCACTTACTTCTGTTCTAAGGATTTTGTTTTTCTAATACTCGTTAAATGCATAGATTTGTTTCTCAGTGCAGAATTTGTTTTCATTAAAAATCTAGATAAAAAACATAAACTACATGGATGCATATTTATAGATTGTCTATATTACAGTTACATATGCTGCATTTATTTAATCCTGTACCAAGTTGCCAGATACATTTTTAGTGCATTGGGGAAATATGTGGTTTCTTAGCATCTGATCTGATAGATTTTCCTTTCCAGACTTACTGGAATCTCTTGGGTGCCGCTATAAAGGGTTTGGAGAAAGGATATTCATTCCTTTTGAATTTGTTCAGAAGAATTAAAAACTATTTTTCGAGTTTGAGCATCAAGAATTTCTACCTCATTTCAAAACTGCAAAAAGTCATGAATTATCTTTGAAGTTAACAAGTCACATAAATGTTTTTCTATCTGAAAACATGAATTCCAGAGAGATATTTTTATATTCTTCTAAATGAATACTGTATTAATTTGCTGCATATGGAAAGATATCAAAAAGTGTTCCACTAATTTGCCACTGAGAGAAAGTATGAATGTACATGATAAAAAGGAATCCAAGCCATGGAGAGAAAGAGAACAATTATAGAAAATAGCCACACAAAGGCAAAACACTAGCAGATTATTTTCTTGTTCTGATGCAAAAGACATATTAAATCTCATTATTTGGATGCACTTATTTTTCCATCATTGAAACTTTTCTTGAGCACCATCCTGTGTCAGGCATTGTGTTAAGTCCCATGGAAAGTGTATAAGATGGAACCTCCACCCTCCAGTTGTTCAAATCAAGGAAGAAAGAAAAGATTATGAAGACACAAGTGTTATAAATTTATATTAGTGCTTTAGCATACAGACTACAACATCTAATTCTGATTAGTCAGTGTTTCAAGGTTATGGGCTGAGTGCAAAGAAGGTGAGGCATGACAATGGGTTAAGGAGTACATCAAACTACATGATCATCTCAACTGATGAAATACCCCTTTATGATACAAAAACATTCAACAAACTAAGAATAGAAAGGCACTTACTCCAAATGAAAAAGGCCATTTATGAAAAACCCACAAACATACTCAATGGTTAAAAACTGAAAGCTCTTCCCCTAAGATCGGAAATAAGACAAGAGTATTCACTTCACTACTTCTATTCATTACAGTACTGGAAATTAGAGCCAGGGCAATTAGGCAAGAAAAAAAAAGTGTCCAAATCAAAAGAAAGAAGTAAAATTATCTCTGTTTACAAATGACAAAATCTTCTAGCTCTAAAATCCTAAAGAGTCCATTTTCTTAAAAACTGTCAGTGCAAATCAATAAATTCAGCAGTTTCAAGATATGAAATCAACAGGCAAAAATCTGTTGTATTTCTACACACTAGCAATGAACATCCAAAAAGAAAATGAATTGAAAAAAAAATCCATTTACTATAGCAAACAATGGAGTAAAATACTTAGGAATAAAGGAAGCACACAACTTGTATGCACAAAACATGAAACACTTGTTTCAAAATTAAAGACCTAAACAAAATTTAAAATCTCTTGTGCATGGATTGGAAGGCCTAATTGACTGAAGGGATGAATTATTATGACCCTTAATGGGAAAATAATTCAGAATTTTTTATACTAATATGGCAAAGATAAAGCATGACATAGTGTGGATTTCAAATAAAAAGTTACTATGATTTCTTTTCCCATTTTATCTAGGAATGACTAATAGAAATACAATAAATTTTATAGAAAAAAAGGAGCATGTTTATACATAAATGAAGGTCTAAAGGCAAAGACTGCTGCTGCTGCTGCTAAGTCACTTCAGTCGTATCCGACTCTGTGCGACCCCACAGACGACAGCCCACCAGGCTCCCCCGTCCCTGGGATTCTCCAGGCAAGAACACTGGAGTGGGTTGCCATTTCCTTCTCCAATGCATGAGAGTGAAAAGTGAAAGTGAAGTTGCTCAGTGGTGTCGGACTCCTAGCGACCCCATGGCCTGCAGCCCACCAGGCCCCTCCGTCCATGGGATTTTCCAGGCAAGAGTACTGGAGTGGGGTGCCATTGCCTTCTCCAAGGCAAAGACTAGTACTAAAGAGTTGAAATATGATACAAAAGCTATTTTTTGCTGATTTTTACAAGTTTTTGATTATTATAGGTTTTTGATTATTATAGGTTAGGTGTAAAGACATGTACAAAAATTATCTCCTCCGTTCTCCTTCCACAGCTAAACTTCATGGAGTCTACATACCACTTCCTTTGAAAATAAGATTAGTAACAGTTTGTAAGTCATCTAGAAAACTGGTGACATTTACTCAGAATGTAAGAAATTACTCAGAATTTCAGAAATAAGCAGCATTCATAACATAATTGGACTGTTGTTAATCATGATTTGGACAACAAAATGCAAGGGGGCACTAGATCAGCCCTTTATGCTTTCTGATATTTTTAACTGTACTAAAAATAAAGGAGCTTTTCAAGTTAAAAAAAAAAAAAAGTCTATACCCATATTCCTCATGTCCTTAGCTTACATTTATTCCTCAATCTGCTTTGTCAGTCTGCCCAGATTCTAAGAGTGAAGTGACTGCTGTTAAGGCCAAGAGGCCAATATGTGACTAAACCATCTCCTGTGAACTCTGTTGGGTTGGCATGTTTTGACAGCCCATCCTTCTTGAAATCTTCTCTTTCTCTGCTCTCTGATACTACACTTTCCTGTTTTCCTTTATTCTTCTAGGATGACTCCTCCTCAGTCTCCTTTGCTGGCTTATTCTCCTCTGTTGTTGCTGTTGTTCAGTTGCTAAGTTGTGTCCAACTCTTTTGGAACCCCACGGACTATTCCCTGCCAGGTTCCTGCATCCATGGGATTTCCCAGGCAAGAACACTGGAGTGGGCTGGCATTTCCTTCTCCAGGGGATCTTCTCGACCTAAGAATCAAACCTGCATCTCCTGCATTGGCAAATGGGTTCTTTACCACTGAGCCATCAGGGAAACCTTATTCTCCTCTGCTGCTGCAGCTGCTGCTAAGTCGCTTCAGTCATGTTCAACTCTGTGCGACCCCAAGACAGCAGCCCACCAGGCCCCGCGGTCCCTGGGATTCTCCAGGCAAGAACACTGGAGTGGGTTGCCATTTCCTCCTCCAATGCATGAAAGTGAAAAGTGAAAGTGAAGTCGCTCAGTCGTGTCCGACTCAGTGACCCCATGGACTGCAGCCCACCAGGCTCCTCCATCCATGGGATTTTCCAGACAAGAGTACTGGAGTGGGGTGCCATTGCCTTCTCCTATTCTCCTCTACCCAGCCACTAATTGGTGAATTTCTCAAGAACTGGTCATAGCCTTTCTTCTCTTCTCATTCTATTTTCTTCAAGAAGAGCTCACCACATCTATAACTTCAATTTCTAACTACAGTATCTTCCAGTGATCCCCTCCCCCTCAACCCTTTACTTCAAATCTCTAGGTTAGACCTTGTCTTCAAATCACAAGCACACATAACCAAATGTTTGTCAACCTCTCAATGTGAATGTCCCAAATATTTCTCAAACTAATCATGTACACATAATTGCCTTCTTAATCAAATACCATCCTCTTTCATTGTTCCTATCTCAATGAAATTATCATATCATACAAATGTACAAGTCAGAAACTTAGTCAATTCTTAACATTTACCTTTTATTAAACCCCTATATTCATTTCTTCACCAAAGAATGCCTTCTAAATCCCTGTTAGATTTCTGTTTTTCTTTCTACCTGTACAGTCAAAATCCTAATCCAAAATGCCAGTATCTCTCTCTTGGATTGTTATAAAAACTTTGTAACTCTTTCAACTAAAATGTTGCCTTCTATAATATGAAAAATCACTGGGTGGAAAGTTTTAGTCCTTAAATCTGTGAGAGAAGAATAGTAAACTCTTGTTTCCAAAGTGACTGTAGAAATGTTATAGAATGCAGGTCCATGTGCCCACACACAGTTAGGCCAAAGGATATTAAAACATTAAGAGTTTGGAGCATAGAATGGTTTACTGTGAGGCCATGCTTTAAGAACCCCATAATGCCCCAAAAGCTTTCAACAAATCCCCTTAATAGGAAAGGTGAGGGAGGGTGTGTTAGTTGTTACAAATTTGTTAGTGGCAGATCCTTTGTTCCTGAGGTCTGGTCCATGGCCCAAGGTGTTCCTCATAAACCTTCACCAAAATAAATGTTATTCTCAGTTCAGACAAGAAAAGGCAAGATCCCAAAGCTCAACTTTCACCCTCTAAGGTCCAAGCTTGGCTAATAGGAGGGTGATCCTTGCACAGGCCAATAATTGCCTGAAGCGCTTGTCATGCACCCAGTTCGGGTCCTCCCGCCAGGGCCCAGGCCTAGCTGAGGAGGCAGATCTTAGCTGACAGGCACCCTCATGGCTAAGTCCCCAGTCCCTGCCCAGATGGGAACCCAGAACCCAACTGACTCTCAGTCTTATTTAAATCGGAGAGAATCATTTGTTTAGGATCGATAGGAGTATGTGCTGTAGCAAATACCAATCATGTGAATTCCTAGCTCAAACAATTGCCTTTCTTTGAAAAGAGACCCAACCACAGTGGTGGACCTGAAGTAGATGCTCCATGTCTGTGCAAATTATCCCTGACCTCTGGCCACTTCCTCAGGATAGACAATCGATCTAAGCTGGACCAGTTTCTGAAACTTGAACAGAGAGACTGAAGCTGGTTGAAGCTGTTACCTGAGTGGCAGATTCCCCATTTACTCCAGTTGCTGAGGCCTCCTTGAACTGCCAGGCATGGAGACCACAGGTCCTGGAGGTGAGGATGGGAGAGGTTCGCTGCTCCTTTAAGGCCTGGGCCTGGCCAGTTAGGAGGCCATGCCAGGTTTCTGGGGCTCTTCAGGACAGCCCTCAGCCTGTCCCCAGGCACGGCCCCATGACTGCTTCGCACCCCACGTTCTGCCACGATGGCCACACAGGCAGAGTGGGACCTTATAACTGCTGTCCTCAAGGTCTCCCAATAACCGTGGCCACGCTAAGGACTGGGTGCTATAGGCTGCGTGCCCACTCCACCCCTATTACAGAGATGATAATTATTCAAATACACAACAGAAACATTAACCCACATGACACATTATCATTAATAAACACCACCCCCTGTTTGGTTAAGAATAAGAGGTTTGCGAATAAGCGGACAAAAAGGTGAATGACAAGCACTACTTCCATTCTGCTACATTTTCTGCTTTATATCTGACCTTTCAAAAACCAGAGTCTCCAATTTTACTTTTCTCTCATTCAGTCTTTCCCAGATTCTTCTGGGGTCATCTGAAAGCCTGGGAAGGCTCTGGTGTGCTTCTCTGACAAGGGTAAGGAAGTCTTGCGTATGAAGATGTTCATCTATTTTCTCTTGGAGTAGAAGTGACTCCAGTAAAGTCTTCTTCTGTTTCAGGAAGGCAGATTGGGCCAGTTCTGCCCTTTTTCTGATACAGTCGGGACACCGAGAAGAAATGTGTTGCTTAGCTGTTCCCACCTGTTTGGGTGTTGTCCTCATGTTTTTAAAATAGATTCTATTCAAAAGCTCGTCAGGGACAGTACACTTTAAGGCATCTACCTCTGGAGCTTCTGCCTCGGGTCCAAGCTGCAGCTTTTTATGTCTGCTGCTCTTTTTCCCCTTGGAGTTCGCTCTATGGTGGATCAGGTTTACCTTAACGGTGCAGAAAGACTGCAGGGCATTCAGTTCTTCAGGGGATGCCTGAGTGATTTCTGTTTGATGGTTAGTGTCCGGTCGGTACTGTTCAGAGTTCGTTTCCTTGCCCTTGAGGTTGTGGATCCATTTTCTGCTCAATTTCTTTACATTAGCTTTGAAGTCCGAAAGCTCAGATTGGTTGTCTCCATATTCCGAGCGGGAAGGCAGCGATCCACTCTCAGACTTGCTCCCAGAGGCATAAGACCAGGGCTGCAGTCCTCCAGAGGAACTGAATGAACCGGAACTCTTTACCTCATCAGTCAAGGACTCCAAGGTCTCCTTAGAAAGGTCTGCCATAGTCCCGGTGTCCGCTGGGGCCAATTCTCCCGGTTTCTCTGAATCCTCCAGCTTCTAGGCGGATGGCCATCACACTGCATCAGGCTCTGAGCCTCATCTGCTTTGCCGTGGTCAAGATTGCCTCAGGAACTGGTCAGTCCCGAGCCCCTCGGGGATGAGTTTTAGGTGCCGGCAGTTCCTCAAGGGAAGCCCTTCCGGGCGACTCGGTCCCGCTGCCTTGGCAACCAGGGGCGGTCATGCGCAGAGGGTCGCTGGGGCGCCGCGCTCCTTCCTTTCCCCCACGGTCCTCGGAGCCGACTCCGCCCGCACGGTTCGTGTAGTTTTTCGGAGCCTCCCTCTCTTCTGGCTCTCCAGAGTCTCCGCCTCCTCGGTGCTATTTTAGTGCAAAATCCAATAACGATCGAGAAAAGGTTGCAAACTCTTCTTCCCCAGGGGTCAAAAAAGTAAACACGCCTCTTTCCCAACAGGAATAGATGGCCTCTGACTAATCCGATAATGCACACGCGGGCTAAATGCATCCAAAAAAAGAGAAAAGCCCCAAACAAACAAAAACATACCTCCTCCTGCTGGCCAGAAAAACACAAGCAAAAACGTATCTGCCTATCAGATAGCTAAGAACTCATCTAATCGCAGAGCACATCTTTGAAAATCTAAATACTGAAACCACCCTGTGAGATTCCTGCGTGGCAGGGCACCGACTCTACCGCTTGCTCCGGCCTCGTCTTGCACAGCTTTTTGTGCTCCGGCATTTTTGGACGACTTTGCAGTTTTCCCAGATCTCAGTTTCTCAGGCCTTTGTTCCGGCAGTGCTCCTCTGAATGGCACTTCAACTGCTGCTCTTCCCTCTTCGTTAAATACTGCTCCTCTTTCAAGTCCACCCCCCCCCCCCAACACCTTTTTTTTTTTTTTTTTTCTGGGAGAGCTTCATATCCACCACTGACTCCAACAGTTTACTGCACAGCCTTTCTTTCCGGGTTTGCAACTCTGTATTTTATACACATTTGATAATACCTCCCACACCGCCGCCTCCAGATTAAAAACCCCATGAAAGCAGAAATCCTGTGTCTTGTGCTGCAGTCTCCACGGGTACCTGATACATAGAAAGTGCTCAATAAATCGTTACTGAGTAAATGTGTTGAATGACTATGCAAACAGAAATAAATGCTACCTCACACAGGTACGCACCTCAATCTTGATGCATAAGTACTACAAGGTCGAGGAACTACAGTCTTTTTCAAATGAGATCATTCCAAATGAGATAATTTCCCTCTCCCAGTTCTCTCCGGGGCGGGGTGGAGGGAGGGTGGAGGAGTAGGGGGATGGGGGCGGTTATTCAAGTCTGGCCAGATATATTTAAGGTTATTACAAAAGTGCTCACTTTGGCAGTGAGGCAAAACTCTGCAATGTTCGACAAGCATCTCTCAAATATGAGCCAGTTCATATTGAAGATGAAGAGATCTCAGCTTCATTCATTCCACCCAAATCATATTTTATCATATAATATTAATCTTTAAAAAGAGGTAATATATAATTTGTGGTTAAAGCCAAGTAATCTCCAGTTCAAGGACTCAAGATTTTCATTTTTAATTTTTGTTTCAAAAGTCTCCCTCATTCCCTGAAATATTTACACATTCATGTGAAAAGTGGGAAAGTGTTAGTCGCTCAGTCTGTCTGACTCTTTGCCCCACCGTGGACTGTAGCCCACTAGGCTCCTCTGTCCATGGGTTTCTCCAGGCAAGAATACTGGAGTGGGTTGCCATGCAGTCCTCCAGGGGATCTTCCCCACCCAGGGATTGAACCCAGGACTCTCTCTTTCTTTGCATATGAGCATGGTCAGTGATACACATGTGAAAACAAAATCTCAGAACAGTCCATGAGCAGTACTGGCAAGAAATATATATAATCTGACTTCTTAACAGAATTGTGAACAAGTGTGTTGCCTTTAATCTTTTTCCTTAGATATCTCAAGTGAGAGCAAAAAATAAAAAGTAAAAAAAAATTTTTTTTTAAGAACAGGAATATATAAAGAAGAAAAGGGAAGGAGAGACAGTTGCAACTTCCCATCTTATCTAAAATCTTTTTACTATCCCAATGGGTACAAGTCACTCCTACTCACTCTACTGAAAGCAGATTTTATCAAGCTTTTCAGGGGGAAAAAAAAAACAAAGTATGTCATTAAAAATTTTTGTTGTTGTTTTTATCAGGAAAAGAAACATCGAGGAATTAACAGGAAACATTTGTAGCTGTCCCAGAAAATTCATAGAAACATTTCAGTGTTTCAGTAACTGTTATATAATTGCTTCTTTATTTATCAACTATCTGTGAAGTTCAGAATCGTTTTTGCAAAAACTGAAATTAACTAAAACTAAAAACAACAAAAAAATTGGCTATCAGTATTCAAATATGCCAAGAACATGCTACATTTTAACTTTGTTTTAATGTCATCTTCTTTACACGTTCTCACTCACTTTGATAGCTATGAAAAACTATTAACCTGATAATTAAAGATGTCCTGATAGTCTCATTTTGGCAAATCTTCAGTCAATGTTAATACCACTTCTAACAGAGCTGTTTCTTCTTTCACACTCCTTCCTTCTTTCACTCTCTTCCTTCACTCTCTTCCTTCCCAAGACAGTGCTTGCAGAGGGAAAATCCTCATTATCTTTGGGACATCTGGTGTAGGGGCCCTAACTTTGTGCCAGTCTCTTTGTTGGTCTCCACCACAAACTGCAGGTGATACTTGGATGTGCGCTGTTTCCCACCAAGGCACAGTTATTCCGGTCCCTTCCAGTACCCTGACAAAATCCTAGGCTACTGGACCTTGCCAAACCCTCTCTGGGCTCTCTTGCCTGCATCTTGACACCCACAGGTAACTTCATTTCTTTCAAAAGCTTCTGACAAGTGGTGGAGAAAAGGGAGAATGTTTTCCGGGAGACACAGCATAGCCTAAAGCTTTGCAACCTCCTCATCACTCAGACAACTTCCGGTGGCAAGTCCTCCTCCAGAAATCTCAGGCATCGTACCATCTCTTAGGGGCTAATTGTAACACTGGGTCCTTTAGAAACAGCAGTGTGACTGAAAGTTGCCTGAGGTGGAGGTGGAAAGCCCTAAGAGGGAAAGAGACCAATCAGGCGCTCCGGGCCGACTTATGTCGCAGCACTATTTTTATTGGCCCGCTGTCACCGTCTCTTCCCTCGAAGTCCTTAAGGAGAACAAAAGCTCTCCTTCCAGCTTTTCCTGAACAATCAAATATGCTTTGCAGCTACGGGACTTAACCCCAGAGACAGGAGGTCAAAACATATTAGTCTTCCTGTCAGATTCTTTCTCTCTCTCATTTCTCTTTCCTCGGAGGCAGAAGGGCAAGCTTTCAGCCTCTTCCTGTCAGGCAAGCACTTCTCCTCCAAGGAATCACAGTGGCCTCCTCTCCAGGATGGCATTCTGTACCCTTTCCAGGAGCCACTGGGGTGGACCCAGGGTACCAAGAGGGAATCTAGTTTATGAATAAGAGAAATTAAGTGGACAGATTCTTTACAAACAGTCTACCCTCTACATAAACTTCATAACACTGTGCCTGGTTCTGTGATCAAGCAAAATGAAAAATTACTTCCTCTCCTAAGGGGTTAGGTTGAAGGTATCAGAAATCTCATTGTGAGAAACCATTTTTGAGGAGACAGGAATCTTACATCATTCGTGATAAAAAATGATTTCAATTTACAGTGCAGTGGCTGTTCTTCATATTTGAAAAATGTTTTACCAGACAAATATCTCAATCTTTACATTATTTTTTCTATGTCTTCAGTGTTACTATTTTTCTGAAATTGATGAATTGCTTGATGAAGAACTCTCTTTTACTTTAATAGCTATTCTATTTTGCAAAGATAACATATGTTGATTGTCAGTAGTTTAAAAGATAAAGATAAACTACTAATATCCCCAGTGGTAAAGAATTTGCCTGCCAATGAAGGAGACACAGGAGATGCGGGTTCGAGCCCTGGGTTGGGAAGATCCCCAGGGGGAGGAAATGGCAACCCACTCCAGTACTGCTGCCTGAGAAATCCCATGGACAAAGGAGCCTGGCAGACTACAGTCCTTAGGGTTGCAGAGTTGGACACAACTTTGTGACTAAACAATGAATTTAAGTAAATGTTGCCTGAATTCTGATTTCCCTAAAATAGTCACTAAAAACACTTGCATAATACCTTAATATTTTTCCTTGAAGAATTTTTTCTTAATAAAATCTAAATTATATTGGATTATGGTTTTATGAATTCTTCCTTAGCAATAATATGAACACTTTTCCATTCAATTTATATAAATTCTTTTTCAACATAATTTTAAAGGTGATATTGCATTATTTGATTTATTTAACTAATACAATTATTTAAACACAAGGCATTTCCAGGTTTTTGCCACTAAAAACTTCTGGAATAAGTATTTCTCTAGCTAAATCTTTATACACATTCATAACTATATATTTAGGATAAATTCTAGAAATTGTAATTGAGAGGTCAAAATGTATGTATAATGTTAAGGCTTTTGAGATATCTAACTCCCTTCCTTCTGCAGTATTTAAAAATCCAAAATATAATATTATTTTGTCTGTAATACCTGAGTTTATATCTCTAGTAGGTAAGACCTTTTTAAAAACATAACCACATTATTCTGATTGTCACATCTAAAACACAACATTATAATAATTCCTTAATATCACCTAATAATTATTCTGTATTTACATTTTTCTGGTTGTTTCAAAAATCTGTTTTGGGAATTGCAGTTTGGAATCAAAATCCAAACAAGGTCCATTCACTGCATTTGGCTAATCTGGTTCTCATGTCTCATACTCCACATCACTTACCATGTAAAACAGTTTAAAAAACTGAAAAGAAAAAATAGAGCAGGCAGAACTTTTTTCTATTTACTGTAATGTTTCCTATATCGTTATTTTAACGTTTTTGATGTATCCTTCCAAGTTTATTTTTTAAAATCAATATATACTTGAATCCCCATTCTTATGAAAAAAATATATTCAGCATATTCTACACATTGGTTCACATCTTTTTTGGGTTTTTTTTTTTCCTCTTAAAAATATATTCTGGATATTACTTTACATCAAACTATAGATACTTTCATCATTTCTCTCTATGGCTGCATGGTATTCCATTGTGGGAATATTTTTCCCATAGTTATTCCACATGTTGATGGACTTTCTGTGATTATAAAAAATTCAATTTTTCTGTGCATTTTTGGAGATGTAACTCAAGCAAGACTTCTAGCAGTCAGATTATTGGATCTAAGAATCAATGTACATATAGTTTTTTCGAGTATTTCCAAATTTCCCACTATATGGAGTGTGCATTTTGCATTCTTGCCAGTAAACGTGTGAGAGTGGCTATTCTCAAGAGCCTAGCCAACAGGAGTTGCACTTAAATTTAAATTTGTGATTCTAAGGGAAGAGAAATGGTATTGCAGTGTAATTTTACATTGAATTCCTCTTATTTTAAGTGAGATTAAACACCTTCCATGTATACAAGAGACATCTACATTTCTTCTTATGTGTACTGTTTATTCATTTATTTGACCCATTTTCCATAACATTTTTGTTTTATTCTTCTCAATTCTTGAAACCCACTTAAAAATCAAAATATTATTATTCATTTTTCTGTGACATAAGCTGTAAATGATTTCCCCAGTTTGTCTTTTTACTTACTTATGCTGTTTTCCATGCAAAACATTTTTATTTCACAGAACAAATTTATCAATCATTTTCCTTATTGTTCTTGGATTCTTAGCCGCATTTAGAAAAATCTCCTATGCCCGTGTTATAAAGACATTTACTCATATTTCCTTGTAGTACTTGTGATTCTTTTTATTCCCTTGCTTTAAAACTCTGATCTTTTTATGGTTACTTCTCTAGTACAGTATGAAGAATGAGTTTAATTTTATTTTCTTCCATATGGCTAGCCAGTGAGCCCAACAATATTTTATATCCTTTAGGTACTGTCTTTTGTCATAAATTCCCGTATGCACTTAGTCTTTTTTTTTTTTTTCCTTGACTTTCAAGTCTAGTACATTAGTCTGTTTTTCTATTTACATATCAATATCATAGAGTTTTAAAGGGCTTTATAATGTTTTAGGGCTTCCCAGGTGGCTCAGTGGTAACGAATCCACCTGCCAATGCAGGAACCACAGGAGACATGGGTTTGATCCCTGGGTCAGGGAGATTCCCTGGAGAAGAAAATGACTGTCCACTCCAGTATTCTTTCCTGGAGAATCCCATAGACAGAGGATCCTGATGGGCTGTAGTCCATGGGGTCACGAAAGAGTTGGACATGACTGAGCATACATGCATAATGTTTTAATCGCTCATTGGGCCAGACTCCTGTCATCCATTTCAACAACTTCTTGGATGTTCTTGTTTATTATTCCAGATGAACTTTGTAACCAACTTGTCTTGATCTAGGATAAAAGTAAAAAACATATGGTATTTTATTGAAATGCACTGAACTTATAAACACTGAGGATTTTTTTTAAATTGGTCTTCCTAACCAGAAATACAGGATTCCCAGGTGGCTCAGTGGATAAAGAATCCACTTGAAATGCAGGAGATGCAAGAGACATGGGTTTGATCCATGGTGGGAAAGATCCCCTGGAGTAGGAAGTGGCAACTCACTCTAGTATTCTTGCCTGGAGTATCTCATGAACAGAGGAGCCTAGTGGACTATAGTCCATAGGGTGGCAAAGAGTCGGACATGACTGAGCAACTGAGCACACATCGGACCCTAATGTCCTCATTTTAACTTATCTCTGTAAAGACCCTATCTCCAAATAAAGACACCCTGAATCACTGTCGGTTAGAACTTCAACATAAGAATTGGGGGGTGGGGAAGATAATTCAATCTATAAAATATGTGTTTTATATGAAAACCAGATTAAGGTCTGACTGTGATTTGCTAAGTGAGAAAAATAAAATAGAATTAAGTACAAGGACTTAAGACAAACTGCTTTATAGGTGAGCCTAAAGCTACATTACAGTGTGCTTAATCATTAAGTCGTGTCCAACTCTTTCATGACCCCATGGACTGTAGCCTGCCAGGCTCCCCTGTCCATGGAATTCTCCAGGCAAGCATACTGAAGTGGGTTGCCATTTTCTTCTTCAGGAGATCTTCTCTACCCAGGAACCAAACCCAAGTCTCCTGCATTGGCAGGCAGATTCTTTACCACTGGGCCTCCTGGGAAGCCCAAGAAAAATTCATACAGGGAGACAACAGAGGGGGAAAGACTTTTGGGTTCCCCAGTAGCTGGAACATTAACAGAACAGGATGAGATTTTAACAGAAAACTCCCCTCCCCTCCCGCTTTGTATTATTCTTTATGCAGGTCATCATGGCAGTGTTCTCTGTTAATTCCAAGATGCTGCTTCTTAATTGCAAGCTGCACAGCCGTAAGTCCTGCAGTTCTTGTCATTGTAATGGGACAAGCCCTGTAACAGTCAGCAGGGTTAAAAAAAAAAAAAAGAGATTACAGAAAGAAAAACCTCCTACCAAATTTATTGGGTGGAAGGGATTACAGAAGGGAGAAACTCCCACCCACTTTACTGGGAAAAGTGGGAAAAATATCAATTGCAGTGAGTATCACTTATTTCTCTGTGAATTAAGAAGCATATTTGTTTTAGATGGCAACCCATGGGCATCTTTATGAGTGCAAGTCATACTTTCTGACACTATCTCGAACTTGACTGGCTAGACTGTAGATTGCTTATATCTAGTATTTTAGGTTAGAAATTATTGTTCTTATTGAAAAACAAGTAATTTTAAATTTTAATATTATGTAGTTTTTTAAAGATATTTTGATTGGTGTATTTCAGTATTTTTAATGTTTGCAGGCATTAAACAATGACTTCCCACAGCTTCACTATCCTCCTCCTCCTCCTAAGTCACTTCAGTCATGTCAGAGAAGTATAGAACGTAAATTACTCAATTATTTTAGAAATAAATATCTTCAATATTTTAAGGGCAGCGATGATGATATTATTCACAAAGAACAGAGTTAAGTGTGAACTTGAATTGTATGGTATATTTCACCATTTTATTTTGAAAATTCTGTAATAACAACATAATATATAGGTTTTCTACCCTTATTTAGTTCCCCTTCATTGTAGTTTAAATTTGGAGCTGTTCTCAGCATCTTTATGCAATTTCATGCAGCTAGGTCCCTGAGCCTTCCGGCAACATGATTTAAGATTGACCTTGGCATTGAGCAAATTCTTATAAATTTAAACCCAAATATAATGTATTTCTCTTCAAAGATATATGAAATGAATTCAGTGATGTTGCCATTGATTTGAATTTGAGTTAAATAGTTTTGTTTTCCTTGAGGGAGAGAGGTCTGTGTCTCTAAATGACTGGGTAAAAGATCAAAATTCACAGTGGTTTCCTGAAAAACTACTGCACAGAATTATTTTTCTTCTGCTCAATATCACTGTAATTTTCCTACTTACAAAGTCAGCTTTCACTGTACAATGAATATTCATATGATTGCATAGGGTTGAATGACACAGGAATTGCAAATAATTTCATCTGAGACCAATCGTTCTGTAGAAGTATTCTATTGAAGTCTTCACAGTCATCATAAAAATATCACTGGGCTCTGGAAAGACATCTAATGCAATAAATTGAACTCACAGTCTTAACTTGTTTTATCTCTTTATTTTAGATAGGCATTTTCCAAAAACAAACTCTATCACTGAAGAATGTAGGACTGTTTCTTTAGAGCCTTCCATGCTTAACTTGAAAGCTGTCAACCCAGGAGGCTGAAACAGAGCGAGATTATGAAACCTGAGTGAATAGCTCATTCTTTGCAGCCTTGCCCTTGCTGCTTGCTGCCCCATGGTACGGGCCTGGGAGGTATGCACTATGATAGCTAATGAAGCACTTCCTTTATGTCCCGCTGACCAGAACTCTTATTTGAAGCCCACATATTATGCCACTGCAATCGCACAATGTCAGCCTTTGTTCTGGCTAGTAGAAGCTGTTTCTTGTCTTTTCTGTGGCTAAATTTTATGCATCAAACTTGTGAGACCCTTTACTCTCTGTCATTAAGCTGCTCTGCTGTTTGTGAAGTCGGTTTTGTTTGTTTGGTTTTCCCCTCTTTTATTATAGCGTCTCCTCAAAGTCACAAATTTATAATTTGGAAATCACTTGGACATAAAGGCTTAGGGGTGAAAACTCTTCTGCAAGGCCTTCCTCTATGTTAAATATAGTGATAACAACTAACACTATAAAAATGAGAACAAGAATTTAATTCATCTAGAATGAAGAGAAAGGCATCAAAGAGATCAAAATTATTTGGACTGCCTAATCCTAAATGTAGTTGGAAAGTATTGAAAGTGGTCCACTTGTTATATTTTAACATGCTATTCTCCTACTGTGTGATCTGATTAGTCATCTTCCTTCCTCAGCTGTTATTATATAGATATGTCCCAATGCAAGCTTTGTAGGTAAAGTGACCTATAAAACAATAGTGATTGCCATGAAAGTGAAAGTTGGCCACTCAATTGTGTCCGACTCTTTTGTGACCCCATGGACTGTAGCCCACCAGGCCTCTTTGTCCATGGAATTCTCCAGGCAAGAATACTGAAGTTTGGGTATCCATTCTCTTCGCCAGGCGATCTTCCCCACCCAGGGATCGAACCTGGGTCTCCCACATTGCAGGCAGATTTTTTATCATCTGAGTCACCGGGGAAGCCCCAGTCATTTCCACAGGGTTCTATAAAATATGAACTTCAGTTAACCTAGATATACACAATAAACATTGAAAGGTTTGTCAGAGCACATGAATTTTTAAAAGAAAAAAGTTATGAAGGAGTTGCATCAATTCCTTCATCTTTGTCTCTTATAATATGACAGGGACAGCAGCCATCTTTTGGGGGTGGTATTAAGTATTAAATGAGATAATATGGAGAACTCGTTACTCAATACATGACACTGTGGTCACCACCATCATTACAGTTTTGGAGTAGATTTCATAATGAAGCTGAAGACGGAGATCTTTCTAATACTGGCTCTTCATGGTGAATTATCTAATTTTTAAGAAGTGTTTTACTTTTCTGATTATTTCCCATTTTTATCCTACCTACCCAATAAAATGGTCCAAAGCACTCTCCTGATCTTAAAAGCAAATTTGAACAGCAAATAACTACAAGTTGCTTGCTGGAATTAAAAAAAAAACAAACAAAAAAACGATTAAAACATGTGAGCTCCTTGGGCTCTGCTAGTTCAACATTGCTACCACCTTCATATTTTTTCTGATTCTCTAATCTCCCAACTTTAGCAAGATGATCAAAATGTTCAGGTAAATAGAATACAAGTGCCAGAAAAATAAACTTCACAAAGCCAGCTCCTGTTCTAACCAGCAGAGGTTAAGTTCTGTCCTCTTCCCTGCTAAAATGCATGCACCGAACGTGTTAAATTCTTTGCATATAGATTCATATCCCTACACAGAATTTGTTTTCCTGGTTTCACTTCATATTTTTATATTAAAAAATGTTTTCTATCAAATATCCTGATTTTTGATTAATGAACATGCTGTAAGTAACCTAAAGCTATAATCGTAATTAGCTTTAGATTGGTATTTAATGTTGGAACATATCTAATAACAGAATAATTCATGTATTATAATACTAATAATAGCATTAATGCATTTGTGTCAGACTTTTACTATTCCTAATAATTGCTGAATCACCTCTCTATATCACATATTAAGGTATTTTTTAAAGTATACTTTAAAAAGCTATTGGATTCTCATAATTTTTCAAAAAACGATTATTTTTTTTAGATAATTCTCCATTCTTCACCTAATACTTGTATTGCTTAGAAGTATGTTAGAGATCAAAACCAACTCTGAAGTGGGAATCGTTTGGGATAGGAGTTTAAAACTACGAATACAGTTTCTGCCAACCTTTAAAATATTTATATGCAGATTTCTTTTTCTAAGTATTTCACTTTCTTTTTGTGGCTTAGCTCGTAAAGAATCCACCTGTAATGCAGGAGACCTGGGTTCAATTCCTGGGTTGGGTAGATCCTCTGGAGAAGGGAAAGGCTACCCACTCCAGTATTCTGGCCTGGAGAATTCCATGGACTATATAGTCGTTCATGGGGTTACAAAGAGTCGGACACGACTGAGTGACTTTCACTTTCAGAAAAAAAAATCTCAGTTAAGTATCGATTTTGTATTTGATGAGTGTATCTGAAGTGAAGTGTGAAGTGAAAGTCGCTCAGTTGTGTCCGACTCTTTGCTATCCCATGGACTATAGTGTATCAGGACAACATGATTAACTAACGCAGACAAATTCCATGTGAGATTATCATGCTATTTTGTCAATATTCTTGGCAATTTCTGTTTGAGTTCCAAATTGTCATCTTGATTGAATGTTCTCAGGGTAGGTAATATTTTTTCCAAGTCTTTGGCACGCCCACCCTCCACCCCTCAGCATAAAACTGTATCTCACCATCAGATCTGTCTTAGCCCAGTGACTCCGAAACATCATATTCTAAGAATCACAGGACAAAAGGAATTCAAACGGAATGGTCAGCAACATGCTTCCACTTATATAGTATTCCATTCCTCACTAAAGAAATGGCAATTTTTAAAAAATTTCTATGTAATTTGATTTCCTACTGTTTTTCATACTATTTGAAGATACTTATGTCATTGAAAGTCTAGAATTATTAGATATTAAAAGTAATCAGATAATAAAAGAGACTGGATACTTGGAATATAGTCAAGAGATTATGGTTATGAGGTTAAAAACTCATGAAACACAAAGCAGAAACCCACTAATGAGCACAGCAGTCTAAATTCTAAGAGCCATCTGTAGGTCCGTCCTCTCCCCCATCACCCCTCCAGTCAGTCCCACAACCCTGTAGTAACAACACCTCTACAAACTGGCTGCTTCCCTTTAGTGACTTCTTAAATGTCCTAGTCAAGGACACCACCATTTTTCACTGGACTTACTGCACCTGTCTTCAAGTTGCCTTCACAGGCTCTAGACTCCTCACATTCTTCACTTCATCTCTTCCTCCCTTCCACTGCAACTCCTTTTTAAACAATTATCTTCCCTCAGCTCAAACTCTATCCCTCCTTTCCATGTTCCTTATAGCTTCTCCTCATTTTGTCTTGTCTGAAACCACTGGTTTCAAACTTCTTCCTCGGATATGAACTGGCTTTTCCAAATTGCAAAAGAAACCAAAAACAAAGTGAAGCATTTGGGGTAATGCTGTTATTAAAGGCTTTCTGTAAAAACACATTAGGGAAAAAGAGAAAGAAAATTGTTCAAGCATCTGAGAACTATCCCAAGAAATAGACTAATACTTTGTATTCAATAGCAGTTCCCCCCTGCTTCCGACCCAGGTCTCCTGATGACCACTCACCCTTCAGACCTCAGTTTATCTGTCATTTCTTCAGGCAAGCTTTGCCCTCCACTCCCTACTACTCATGATTTCAGTACCCAGAATGTGCATAGAACAATTACCACATTATCAATAATTCACAATTGGATAACAATTTTCTGTCCCTCATAACTAAAAGCTTGAAAGCCCTACCATGCCTGGGAAAACTCTGTCTTCTCCACCATTAAATTATATGCCTTACACGTTTCTGATCATCAATACATTTGGAAAATAATACATGAATGAAATGATTAAGTGATTGATTTGATGGCCTGGCAACAGCTCTGACAAGTCAGCAGTATCGCTTACAGCTTTTTTCTCTGAAGTCGGCATATGTTTTCCCTACTGTTGCATTGCTCGTAAAGGCGATTCAGGTTCCTGAAATAGTGGACCAGCCAGGCCTCCTTCAGAAGAAGCACACCTGTCAGGTAAACAGCCTAGGTGTGCATTTGCGTCCTAATCCCTGATCCATCAGTTGGAACAGTTCAGTGACCTCTGCCACAAAACCCCCAGCAGACGGCAGGAAGTTGACACCTCGAGGGTCTTGTAGGATATTGTGAACTCTTCGGGATTTTCTCTAAGAAAAATAGCCATGGAATATTCAAGCAGACATTTTAACAGGACATCTCTGGCTGCTGTGACAGTTTGGATAAAGATGGGAAAGCAAGATGGGGGTTGTGCACAAAGATAAAAGTCTGAGCAAGACATGATAGTTTCTGGAACCAGAAGGACAGCAGTGGAGTTGATAAGAAATGATCTTATTTTAGAAACATTTTGCATTTTGAGCTTAAAAGATTTCTCGATGGCATTGGGCATATGAGATATGAGGAAAGAGAAGCATCAAGGATAAGAAACTGGAAAGACTGAGCTATCATTAGTGGAAACAGATTAAATGCAAGAAAAACAATTGGAAAGGAAGAATGGAAATGGGGTGTTTGGAAATGCTGAGATGTCTTTTAGCCACCTAAGTACAGATATCAAGTAGGTATCGCAGTATACACATCTGGAGACCAAGAAAAAAAACACGGAGATGGCAGTGTAGAAGGCTGAAAGTCATAAGCATGGAGATTGCATTTAAAGCCAAGAAGCTAAAGGAAGTCATATGAGAAGTGACGACAGATGAGAAGAGAAACAAGTAAGCCCTATGTCCAAAGATTGGGACTGTCAAGGGCCCAGAAAAGGACCCTGAGGAGTGGCAAGGGGCATACAAAAAAAAAAAAAAAAAAAAACAGGAAAATGTGGTGTACTGGAAGCTCAGTGAAGAAAGTATTTCAAAGAGAAGGAAGTGATCAACCATATCCAATGCCCTGAAGTAAGACAAGGGCTGAGAATTAACCATTAGATAATTTATTAATGGAGGAGACTGGGATGACCTTGACAAAAGTGGCTTTGAAGCGATAGGGATCAAAGACACAAGGCAATTAGTTTTGTAGAGGATTGGAAGAGAGAAAACAGAGACAATGAGTATAGATAACTATGGAAATTTATTACTATAAAGGGCAATAGAAAAAGGAGAAAGAGCTGGAGGAACCAGTGGAATCAAAAGGGCATTGTGGGTTTTTTTAGATTTTTTAAATTATAAAAGTTGGAGGGGATTGTCTTTAATATGAAAGAGAATAGTACAACACAGAGATTCAAGAGATAGAGAAAGAAAGGCTTAGGTGATACCTCTAGCAGGTGGGAGAGGAGGGACTTTAGTACACGGATGAAGGACTAGTCTCAGACAGGCACAGACTCATCGAAGATAATAGGAATAAAGGTAGTAGATATATACATGAAATCCAATGGGTATTGAGTTTGCAATATAATGACTTATACAGGTCGCTTCCTTGATCATTAATAATCCATGGCACATTAGTGGCGAATGCCATCAAAATGTAAGTATGTTTATGTTCTGTGGGTGTTAATAACTATTACATTGATGAGACCAATATTATGTAAGCTGAAATAACAAGCTTTTTCATTTAATAGTACTCTTTGTAATTCTGTGGATAGCCAATGACAGTCAGGTAAATTTCTTAAAAGCATATGGCTTTTCTATAAAAGTAAATCATTTTTCCCAGTGTATCAAATAAAAAAGAAAGGATATCTTGGAAGACGTTATAGGAAAGATGAAAGCAATCTGCCCGGATGATCAACTCAACTCACAGGCTTGTTCTTAATACAAATCAATTTTAAGAAACAGATATGACACTATATTCCCTTAAAACTATCTATGCCAACATATGTCAGGAAAATCCCTAAGTTCTCTGAGAGTTATGTGTATGCAAATTGAAGACCATAGTTTAAAAGAATGAGTGCTAATTGAAAATCTAAAAGCAAGATTCTTAATCTTGGCTCACTATAACTGATTTTTGACTGTGTAAATCATTTCACCCACTGAATCGTAATTCTGTCTCTGCAAAATAAGGGAGTTGGGCAAAAGCAATATCTTCCAAAGAGTTTTCCAGTGCATATTCCCATGAAGTGTTCATACTCTTACATGTTCGCATTAAGTGTGTGCATAGTCAGAGTACTTTGGTAAATACTATAAGCCGTGCTGTCTCTCTCTTTTTTTGAATCCAGAATGTATTTTGAAAACTTATACACTGATACCAAAGCCAGGCAAAGACACCACAAGAACATCACAAATATCCTTTACAAATATTAACATGAAAATCCTGAACAAAATCTGAGCAACCCAAAGCAGTACATTAAAAGGGTTATACACCATGACCAAGTGGAATCCACTCTTGGAATTTTAGAATGGGTCAACGAACAAAAATCAGTGTGATATGTCACCTTAACAGAATGGAGGAAAAAAGACCCAAATCATCTCAACTGATGCAACAAAAAATTTGACAAAATTCCACACCTTTTCACAACAAAAACACTTAGTGAACCAGAAATAGAAGAAACCTACCATGACAAAGGCGATATATGAAAAACCCATGGCCAGGAACACACCCAGTGGTGAAAAACTAAAATCCTTTCCCCCAGAACAAGGAACACTGCCAACTTTTGCCACTTCCAGTTAACATTATGTTAGACTTTCTATGTGCTGTCTATTTGTGGGGAAAAAAAAATACACATTGGGAGAGTAAATTCAGTGAAATTTCCTTAAGAAGAAAACCCAGTTTCACTTCATTTAGCCCATTAATTTCTAAATTATTTGACCATAAAAACTTTTATTTTGTATTATAAAACACACTTCAAGAATCTTGGAACTATAGTCTATGATTCTTTCTGGCTTATGATTCTATGATTAAACATAAATCATGCAGCTAGATTCAAGTGGTAACTGCCGTCACCAATCTAATTAAATTACTTATCTGTTCCACAAGAGTTAAGCTTATTTTAAAAGAGTTGAAGTTGCTTTACAAATAACTAAAAAATGTACAAAATGACATTTTGCTTTAGGATTCTGGTTATATCATTTCTTTTCTATTTCTACAAAGTGCTTCTGCAGAACACCATATGCCTTCCTGTATATTTCATCATCATTAGATGGGAATGAGGACTATCCTCAGCTTTAATTTTAAAATTCAAATTTCCCTTAAACATCTCAAGCAGATCATGTAAAATCTGCCTGGATTAGTGTTTGTCTCTATTGTGTTGTCAAAATAGTTGCCTGGCTTCCAGACCAGACATCTTAGATGAAGATATATCACTCTAATATCAATCATAGCCCAGCATGTAGTAGGCACAATGAATGTAAATGTTCTTGCCCGTCCCTATGTATCTCTAAAACAAGCCAGAGCTTCATCTTTGAAAACAATGGGAAGGATAAAAGGATAACTCATTGCTAGACTGACCCTTTAAGCTCCAGCATTTTCATATGATCCTTGAAAATCCAAATGTATTACATCCTTGAACTGCCTTTGTCTATGTTGGCAGTAATACTCTCAGAGTTCTTTTGGAGATTAGTTTAATATGATCTTCCATTTCTGAAACCATGCAGGCCTATTTCAATCAACCTGTTCTTTTCCAGATGTTTTTTTTCCACCACATCCTTTAACATGACTTAAAAATTAATTCCTCTGCTGTTTAATGTATCAACCTTTTTTAGACCAGTTGTGTCACTTACATGAGTTATGTGATGAGTATTAGCTACACAGCGATGTTTCTGTGTAATTTCACTGGGATGTCTTAGGGAAATGTGGATGCACAGAGAGTGGAAATGTAATTGTAGGGTTGAAACCATTAAATTTGCTTACCTCATCTAGTGCTCCATAGAGAGTTTTTGAAGCCATTTTCAACTCAGATAGAAGTGTTTTCTAATACAGTTTATAATTTTCTTCAGGATAATGAGTTGCTAAAGAAAAGGCTTTTTAAAAAGCTATTGAGTCTCTTGTAATCATTTTTACCTGTCCTTCAGTGTTTTGTCCTGTTACTGACCTGTAACCTCATGTAGATACCACTTTAGAAGACTTGACTTCAAGTAATCTCTACTTAATGTGCTTATTTTTCTCCTGTATTTTTACTGCTAATTTTTGCCAGCCCTAGAGTGAGAAAATGTCTTTTTAATGGGTGGATTACTCATTTCTTGATTTTTAACATAATTGGTCGATTATAACTATTAAGTTTAATGGAAGGGGGAAAGTCCAGAAATTGGATAAACTTCTTATATTTTATAAATTGAGTGGATAAAGTATAAAAAGAGACAAGACAGATTTCACTGAAATTCAGTCATTATAATTGTCTTCTCACGTGACGTATTTCAACATTTTTCTGGAGGCCCTAAAAAGTATTTTCTAAAAAGAGAAATTCTGTTGTCAAAAACAATATGAGAGGCTTCCTATGACTCAGCTAAGAATATAATCAGTAATAATATCAATCCGTAGAAACTAGATTGTATTGATGACCGGTTATCTTGTTTATTTACTCGTGTGTGCTCAGGCGCGTCCAACTCTCTTTGACCCCATGGACTGCAGTCCACCAGGTTCCTCTCCATGGAAATTTCCAAGCAAGAATACTGGAGAAAGTTGCCATTTCCTACTCCAGGAGATCTTCTCAACAAGGACTGAACCTGTGTCTCCTGAGTCTCCTGTATTGGCAGGCAGATTTTTTACCACTGAGTCACCTGGGAAGCCTTGTTTATCTGTATGCTGTCATAGAAATACTTCATATTTCTATGCTATCAAGAGGTGGTGTGCTCTTAAGATATGAGGTAAACTGAAGCTGCTGCATTACTAATTCCATATGAGAGCTGGCCAGGGTTAAGAATAGTATCCTGAACCTCCGTTAAAGTTTTTATGGCAAAGTTCTTTTTCCAGAAGTGATCATATGTATGCATATTTTTACAGTTATATTATTGTTCGGAAGGGCAATACTTTACACTATTTGTTAAACACCTATTATATGCCAGTTATAGACAATAAAAGGAATTGTCTCATGCTTAAGTGAGAGTTTTTTTTTTTTTCCTTGAAGAAGATATAAACAAGGCACATTGACTTTGAAGAAGATGTTTTGGCAGTTGATGTAAGGCAGCTGAGTATCTCTAATGGAACCGGAGTAAAAGGATAAGGGAGTAAACTTACTCATTTAACAATTCCCTACCATTTCCAGATAAACAGATACTTTATTGGAGTATCAAAGAAAATGCTTCAAATGCCCCTTCTTTTATTTTTATAAATATTTATTGTGCATTCCTCATAGCTTTTTAATTTTATTTTAAAATCCTGTAATGTTATCCATTGTTTCCATTTCTACTTCTGTATTTCCAGACCCTCACATATCTACAAATACCATCTCCTATTCTCCCTCTGGAAACTAATTTGTTAATTCAGCTTAATACTGGATTCTTGGTTTAAAAGAATGAATGAGACATACACAGAAAGACAAATACCTGTTGAGTATATGAGTGTTAAAAATCCAATATGGGAGTACAGAATGCTTTGGAAACATAGTGTTAACTAATCTAGTATGGTGGGGAGAGGGTGAGATGAGGGTAAGGAGAGGATAATTAAACTTAACAATAAGAACTAATTTTAAAAAAAGAAACATGTTGAGTTCTTGCTCTGTGCCAGGCCCCATGCCTATGTATGCATATGTCTCCAATGCAAGAGACTTAAGAGATGCAGGTTCGATCCCTGGGTTGGGAAGATCCCCCAGAAGAGGGCATGGCAACACACTCTAGTATTCTTTCCTGGAGAATCCTATGGACAGAGGAGCCTGGAGGGCTGCAGTTCATGGGATGACAAAGAGTTGGACATGACTGAAAGAACTAAGCACTGAGCACATATATATGCCTATATATAATAGCCTAATATATTAATATATATATATATAAGCACTTAATATTTTAGGACTTAGTATTAGCATTAATGTTAGCATTTCATATTTTAACTATTATTTTAGATCAATCCATGTTGAAGCGGGGGTTCTTGAGAAAATTTCAAAGAAGTGTTAACTCAAATAGATTCTTGAAGATGAAAAATTTTCACCCACAAGACAAGAGTGATTTCAAGGAAGGAACAACCAGTGAAAACTGAATGAGAGATAAAGGTGTTGTAGATAAAGCGTTTAGAGAGAGAGGCAGGTCTGAGAGAAGAAACTGGCAAGAGAGGAAGAGTCAGATATATGAAGGTGGGAACTGAGGCAAAGTACAAATAGAGGCTAAATGTTTAACTTACAAGTCAAGCAATCAAACACCTACATAAAGTCTGCTGTATTTTCCAGCCTTGACAAATATGCCTTCTAAATGCATGAACTGTGTCTGTCTCTGCTGCCAGCAGAGGCAAAACCCATAAACCTTTACAACATTCATAGCAATAGGATGTACTCACCTTTCTTTTTCATACAAAGAACAAGAAATGGAGAGAAATATTTCCCTGGGGCCTGAACAGTATTAAGTCAAGAGAATGATATCTATGGTTCCACTTCTGCTTTGTCAGACAGATGTACCCATTTTCTTCTTCAATAAATTTAATAAATGTGACTTACTAGGGAATGATCAGAGCTTTCCACAGTGGCTCAGCAGTAAAGAATCTGCCTGCAATGCAGGAGACGCAGGAGATGTGGGTTTGATCCCCAGGTTGGGAAGATCCCCTGGAGGAGGGCATGGCAACCCATTCCAGTATTCTGGCCTGGAAAATCCCATGGACAGAGGAGCCTGGTGGGGTCCATGGGGTCGCAAAGAGTCAGACACGACAAAAGGAACTGAGCACACACTCACCAGGAAAGACCAATAATTAATCAATAATAACTATCAAGAATTTCCCAAAGGCTATACAAATAGCTCTGTCTTAATCATAAGTTCTGAATTGAAAATATTATTAATTTTCCAAATAAACTGCTTTGATATAAGGTAATGCTGTATTTTCATTATATCATCAACTTTCTGTCAGTGTGAAATTTTCCTTATTATTTTACGAAACAGTCCACATGCAATGAAAGTAGTTGATGCAAAACATTTTAAGGAATTATTGGTCATAGATATTTAGCATATGATTATTATTAAGAGTACTTTTTATATGCAACTCAATTCAAGAAGAAAGAACTTCTCCAAAGATTTCTTCACCCTTGAACACGTAGAATGTCTATTTCAGGAAAAGTAGGATTGTTTTAACAATATACAGCATTCTAGAGACTCTTGCCAAGTTATGACAGAAAACCATGATTGATGAATACAATACAGACGATGGAAAGAAGCCTAAACCTGGGATATAATATTCCAGAGTAATTAGGGCCAATTACTAAGATTTTGACCCCATTGGAAGCATGGCCTATCTTCTAATGCTGGCTTTCATTATCAAGAGGCAGTACAGACTGTGTGGATCCTGTAATAAAAGACCCAAGAGAACAGAGGACTCTGGTATTTCCTTAGTTTGCAGGAAACTTCAATGCGGAAGAAGAATGACATGTTGGTGATTCATGGATGAACTAGTCATAATCTATTAATGAGACATCTGGAAGGTGATTTCAAGTTGCACCTTAAACATAATCTTGCAAAACTTTGCAGCTAAATATGGCTTTTTAAAAAGTTCCTCTGTCGATTCCACTATAAAGGATGTAATTCAATCCTGTCAAGGCTTTTTAAAGTGTTCCAAAGTATTTCATCATATTAAAATAGTTTTTCAAGATTGAGATTCATAAACATTTTACATTGCAACTGATTAAAAGAAAACAAATTCTCAAATTCTTGGTCTATTTTTAATGCTTGGGCATTAAATTGCAGAATAATATCAGACCAAGAAACTCCATGGGTATTTAGAATTTATGGTGGTCTGTGATTATTGCTGAAATAAAGATTAATGACCAATCTGAGAAAACCATTACATCTGACAAGCTGACCATCGGCCCTACAAATAGCATATCCTTGATAAGATTTTCGAAACTGTTTTTGACTTTATAATAGATAAGAGTTCCAAGATGCTGTAAAAATGTTTTCTTAATCTGCTCTCTTATTCTCGTCAACATACCTTTGAAGCCAATGCACATATCTAATGACTATGTATGAATTCTTGTGCTTGGCTGGTATCCCAATGTGCCTTTAAAGAAATCAATAAACTTAAAAATTGCAAAAATGGTTAATTTTTAATATGTCTTATAGAGTAGGTGGCATTTTATTCATCATGAAGTATGAAAACACTGGATTCTAAATTGCTTAATTGCTACCCTTAACAGTATAATAATGCTGAAGTTTTACTAACCTTGTAGATAAACAAAAGATAGAAGGCAAATACAAAGTTTTTTTCCAAATATAATATCATTTATGTTAGCATAGATGGTTTAGCCAGATGTAGAATTTTAATCCCCAGATTTCAGATTCAACGTGTTGTCATCATTAGTATCATCATCTGGCTAAATGCTCTCTATATATGGTAGCAAACTAGAACTGACAAAGTAAATTAAACACAGTTCAACATCACCACAGAATCAGTTTACAATAGACAGATTTTAGGAGCAGAGAATGAGAAGGGTAAGCCTTGTCCCTATGATGCTCCATGATCCAGTCCTGGAATGCAGAGAGCCACATTGCGCTCCACTTTTGGCCAGTAAAGACAGGGCCAATCCTAGCAGGCAAAGGTGAACTTAGAGGAAACCATAAGCTTTCCTCCAAGACACTCATGAAGGTGAAGTTTTCCCAGTTCTTTCCTTTTCTTTATAGACACTTCCCTATTACCTTTATTTTTATTTTTTACTTGTTTATTTTTAGCTGTGCTGGGTCTTCGTTGCTGCATGGATTTTTTTCTCTCTTGCGGCAAACAGGGGCTGCTCTCTACTTGCAGTGCACTGGTTTGTCATTGCAGAGGCTTCTCTTGTTATGGAGCATGGGCTCTAGGGATTGTGGGCTTCAGTAGTTGCGGCTTCTGGGCTCTGGAGCACAGACTCAATATTGTGGCGCACAGGCTTACTTGCTCCATGACATGTGGAATCCTTCCCTATCAGGGATCAAACCCATGTCTCCTGCATTGGCAGGTGGACTCTTTACCACTGAGCCATCAGGGAAGCCCCCTATTACTTTTCAATCACATGTTCTGCTCTCACTTACATAGGATATCCTGAATGTTTTGGTCATTTAATAAATGAGTATTTAATGAAGTATTTATTCTGATAACTATTTCTTCAAACATTATGTTTCTAAATGTTACTGTTTAAATTCAGTTACCATTATATTCATCCATAATTAATTCTTCTAAGTGCTACTAAGTATCTACTGTGAACCATGCATTGTGTCCTAGCACTGAGGATATTGAAAGGGAACAAAACAGAAATATTCAATTCTGGCCCCTGTAAACAGGGCTGCAATACTGCACAATTCTGGAGGGGGGAGTACTATTAAACTGGAAGTTTATATGAAGAGCGTCCCCTTAGGTTGGCAGTGTATGGACTGTGTGACCCTTATTCTGAGTGGCGGTGACTGCTCCGGAATACATCAAACTCCTCATTTAAGCAGCATAACTGAACAAAGAGATGTTGAAGTGTATTTCCCAAGTGAATTTCCCAAGAGAAAGAAAGCTTACTCCAAGAAGTGCCAAAATATTTTAAACTATTTTAACGGACAGCTTTTTAAAATGGATTATACACTGCCATGCCTTGTTGAGCAGAATATACTGATCAGACTTAACTTATTCTTAATGACTCCATTTCATCATCTTGAACATAGGCTATTAGGCTGTGCTAAAATTCTGTGATTATACTCAGGAGCATGAATCATGCACAATAGTATGCAGTCACTGAGCAGCCCCAGCTGCTACACTTTGCAGTTCTTTTGTCTGCTTTTTGTAATCTTTCCCTTCATGCTGTCTCACTCAGATCCTCCCATCTCTGCACCTATGGCTGAGTTTCACTTCCTCATGCTAAATTACTTTGTTTAACCCATGATGCAAAGATTAGTTACATGGCAAAACTTGCTCTAAACAATTATATCACATTCTCTCCCTTATACATAAAGGTTATATATGTTATATAAGAGCATGGGGAAAAACATGATAAGGAAAATCACTGACAAAACTTAACTCAGTTTGGTAGCTCTGAGAGCTTTGCTTGGCCTCTAGTTTGCAAGTTGTTGGGTTTGTCATTTAAGTGACCAATATATTAGAGCTTCCCTGTGGCTCAGACTGTAAAGAATCCACCTGTAGTGCAGGAGTCTAGGTTTGATCCCTGGGTCAGGAAGATCCCCTGGAGAAGGAAATGACAACCCTCTCCAGTATTCTTGTCTGGGAAATTCCATTGACAGAGAAGCTGACCGATATATTAAGGTACTTTTTATTTGCCTACATGTGTGTGCTTGTGAGTATGTGTTAGTGAACATGTTGTGGCAGGCAATGTGCTTGTGTATGTGACAGAAAGACAGACAGACAGAGAGAACGACAGAGAGGAGAGATAAATTGACTTATTTGTGTGAATATATACAATTTATGTACATATCTGTTATATATGGGATGCAAATGATAAAAAATAATGAATAGTAAAATTGTCATCTTTGTCTTTCCGTATTTGTTTGATGGGTGCATAGGCTATTTGGTCTAAATTATCTATTTCTGAATTTAAGGAAATTTACAACACACAAAAAACCGCACAATTCTGCAAAAAGGCACTACTTCAGGAAAGCCTTAAACGTTATACTTTCTCTAAGTCTAACCCTTCAAAAATTTCTTTGCTAGTTTGCATTCACTTCTTTTAACTGACTATATTTAAAAGTAAATATTTACTAAGTGAAAATCACATACAGGGCACAGAATCATTAAAACAAGCAATAGCTTCTTCCTCTTCAATTTATCACATCATTGCCAAGCAGAGTTTGTCCACACGCAAAGCTAGTTTATGATTAGAAAATCAATGTAACTTATAACATGAAAAAGAAAAAAATCATATAATTAAAGTATAATAAATGACAAGTATATATTTGTTAAATAAACATTTGACAAATTTATTTTGACATTAATTGCAATATATAAGAAGAACATATTTGTTAAATAGACATTTGACAAGTATATAATTGACTTTTTCAGAGAAGGCAATGGCACCCCACTCTGGTACTCTTGCCTAGAAAATCCCATGGACGGAGGAGCCTGGTAGGCTGCAGTCCATGAAGTTGTGTCCATGAGTCGGACACGACTGAGTGACTTCACTTTCACTTTTCACTTTCATGCACTGGAGAAGGAAATGGCAACCCACTCCAGTGTTCTTGCCTGGAGAATCCCAGGGACGGGGAAGCCTGGTGGGAGGCCATCTATGGGGTCGCACAGAGTCGGACATGACTGAAGCAATTTAGCAGCAGCAGCAGCAGCATAACTGACTTTTTACAAATATGTATTAAATAAAACTGTATTTATTAATAGACAACATAATTATATAAGTAGAAAACTTTAAGAAATCCACAGAAAAGCTATTAGATATAATAAGTTATATAATCATATAACAAATCACAGTTCAATATACAAATATCAATTATGTTATTATACATTCAATTCAGTCGCTCAGTCGTGTCCAACTCTTTGCAACCCCAGCAGCTCACCAGGCTTCCCTGTCCATCAACAACTCCTGGAGCTTGCTCAAACTCATGTTCATTGAGCCACTGATGCCATCCAACCATCTCATCCTCTGTCACCCCTTCTCCTCCTGCCTTCAATCTTTCCCAGCCTCAGGGTCTTTTCCAGTGAGTCAGTTTTTTGCATCAGGTGGCCAAAATATTGGAGTTCAGTGGGGCTAGTGCACTGGGACGACCCAGAGGGATGGTATGGGGAGGGAGGTTCAGGATGGGGAACACATGTATACATTCATTTTGATATTTGGCAAAACTAATACAATTATGTAAAGTTCAGTAACCAACAATTCAAACTATTAAGAATAACATCAAAAGTAGAAAATATTTCTGAGTAAATTTAACCAAAAAATGCAAAACTTATTAACTGAAAACTATAAAACATCGTTGAATGTTTAAAAGACCTAAATAAATCTAGAGATATCTCCTGTTTATTGATCTGGAAACCAGTAATGTTAAAAGGTGACTTTTCCTCAAATTGAGCTACAGATTCAACTCAATCTCAATCAAGATTTCAGAAGACTTTCTTTTGAAGAAATTCATAAACTGTTTCTTAAAATTATATGAAAATTCAAAGCACCTAAAATAACCAAAATAAGTTTAAAAAATAAAAACTTCATATAAGTTTACAGTAGTCAAGATAATACCACATTCTCAAAAGATAGACTTATGACCACTAGAACAGAGGAAAGACTTCAGAAAGAAGTCCATACATACATAGGTAATTTAATAGGTACTTTAATATCAATTACAGTACAAAGTCAATTCAGTAGTTAAACGATTGTCTTTTCAACAAAGGTTAAAAAAAACTTGTATATCCATATGCAGTGTACATGGGGCTTCTCAGGTGGCACTAGTGGTAAAGAATCCACCTGTCAGTGCAAGAAGCATAAGAGACGTGGGTTCAACCCCTGGGTCAGGAAGATCCCCTGGAGGAGGGCGTGGCAACCTACTCAAATATTCTTGCCTGGAAAATCCCATGGACAAAGGAGCCTGGCGAGCTAAAGTCCATCGGGTTAAGAAGAGTCAGACACACCTGAAGTGACTTAGCACACACACACACAAGATATATATAGATATATATTATATATATATATAGATATATAGATATATTTTTTTAATTCAAATACAACTGACTACCATAACTGTTCTCTAGCACAACAAAAATTGACTACTGAATATGAACATCATTTGGCTTGAGACCAAAGATTAAGTGCACGAGGAAGGGTAAACAGTGTTCAATGGTGGTTGAAGAAAACTGGGAAAGAAAGAATAAAGATTTGCCAAGACATTCTTCAAAACCAACCCCAATGACTTCACAGAAACAGTTTTCTGGAGTTTTCTGTCAAAGTCCAGTTCAAAATGACCGATGTTTTAGGTGCTTAGGAAGTCTTCAGCTGGAGAGGGAGGTGGGGCTGGGGGTACTTTGGGGCTAGCTGCACTCGGAAGGGCTTGTCTGGATTCCACATCTGAGGGTATTTCCCCATCACTTTGCTTGGTAAATCTTTCTTCTCTCCTGGTCATGGTGATCCTGCGCCTCATCACCTCGGAGGCCAGGTCTCTGTAGGGGAGGTTAATGCTGTAGCCCGTGTAGCCTTTCCCAGCCATGGCTTTGCACTCAGAGGGTTGAGATTCACCGACACCTGTGAATCTTTGATGTCAGATCAGCTTACGATATGACCCTAATATGACCTGTATATATATATATATAGATCTGTATATCTATATATATATCTTGGTTCTCACTTCATACCATGTACAACAATTATCTCTACATAGATCACTTACTTAAATATAAAAGCTAGAAAAAATAAATATAAAAACTGAAAAAAAAATATAAAAGCTAAAGCTATAAACCATCTTAAACAAAACATGGAGGAAAATGTTTGTGATCTTAAGCTATGTAAATGTTTATTAAATAAGACAGAAAAATCTCAGACCACAAAACAATGAAAAAATGAACTTGATCATGATTAAAAACATTTGTCCCACCAAAAGACACTCTTAATAAAATGAAAGTCATAGACTGGGAGAAAATGTTAGTAAAATGTGTAGTGAGAAAGGACTTATATTCAAAATTTATTAGAGATCTTACAACTCACTAATTGGAAAACAAAACCCAAGTGAAAAATTAGCCAAAGATTTAAATGACACCACACCAAAGGCAATGCATAAACGTCAAATAAATACATGAAAAAATATTCAATATTATTAGGAAAATGAAAATAATATCACGATTAGATACCATCACACACCCACTAGAATGGCTAAAATTTAAAAATTTGACCATATCAAGTATATTCAAGATGTAAAGCAACTGGACCTCCCAGAAATTGCTGGATATCAAAAAAGTTCATCTAGGGAAACATGCTCAATATTTTTTAATAACTTATAAATAAAGGAATCAGAAAAATATATATGTATAAAAGAATATGCATATAAAATGGAATCATTTTGCTATATGCTTGAAACTAACACAACATTGTAGATCTATTTTTTAAAAACTTCAGCTACACTAAAAACAGTTTAGCAGCTTTTTCTATAACTAGATATACATTTAACACATGACCCAAGAATTACATTCTTAGGTACTTACCGAAGAGAAAGAAAAACATGTCTCAACCCAAAGACTTGCCCTTGACTATTTGTATCAACTTTATCTGCTATAACCCCAAACAGGAAATAATACGCATGTCCATCAACTTGTGAATAAATACAAAATGGTACATCCATGTGGCTTCCCTGGTGGCTCAGTCAGTAAAGAGTCCACCCGCAACGCGGGAGACCTGGGTTTGGTCCCTGGGTCGGGAAGATCCCCTGGTACATCCATACAGTGGAATCCCACCCAGAAAAAAGGGTTGAATTACTGCCACACACAATGATCTGGATGAATATCAAAACCATTATCCTGAATGAAAAAAGTCAGATCCAAAAGAAAATATAATGTATGATTTCACTTGTATGAAATTCTAGAAAAAGAAAAAACTCTAGTGTTAGAAAGATCAATGGTTGCCAGCGCCAAGGGTTAAGAGAAAGGAATTGTTGTAAAGGATACAGGGAAATTTCTGGTGTGAGTGTAATGTTCCATAGCATAGTTTTGGTGGTGATTACAAGACTCTGTATATTTATCAAAACTCATCAAACTGTAAACTTGAAATTTATAACTTTTCTTTGCGTAAATTATAATTCAATGAAGACAATAATAATAATAAAGAATTACTCTGTTAAATTGTTTATTTGATAGCATAGAAATTTGAAGTATGTTCCATGTCCCTCAAAGAGAATTCTAAACAGTTAAGATCCAGCATTTATTGTATAAAAACAAATAACATAGATTTGCTAACTCCTGAGAGGGTAGTTTCAACCCTTTCTTGCCCTGGTTTTCTTCTGCAGTCATCTGACATTCAGAACCGTGTTTATAGATGGCTATTTGAACAAATCTCCAGATAAGTGATGTCCTGAGGCTTCATTAACAAACTGGGGTTTCTTATCTTGTTTTAACAACCTCATTACCAAATTCAGGAATAATTAATTTTAAGCCTAGCAAACATTTTCATGATAACAAAAGTTAATTGAGTCAAACGTATACTTTTTGAACAATACTTAAGGAGAAAATGTGTGACATAACCAAAGCCAGAATTTGTCCAGACAGGATTTTGTAGGGAGGGGAAAGTAACTTATTTGGTGTATCCAGTTCAAGAATTGGAATATTGAGTGGGATTTTCTGTCAAGTACCAGCCTTCAATCACCTCACTTTAATCATATCTGGAAAGGCTCATTAAACCTGGAATTTCATAAAGGCCACAAAAACCATTCACTAAGTATGGATATTTTACTGTGGGGTGGAGTATATGAATGGTTGATTTAAGTTTAGACCTATTTTTAATCATAGCAGCACTTTAAGGGAGTAGTGAAATGCTTATCTGGAGTGACAGAACTGACCATAGTGAATTTTGACTGGGTCTTCTCCAGCTCTTGCTGTTTCTGAACTGCCTATCTGTTCACTTATTTTTGAGGTCTGTGTTTCTCAATATCCCATATCTACTGTTATATTTCCATTATACTTTCCTTTTATCAGGACTGATATACTGTGGTCAGCATGCCCTCAGAATCTATGTGATTATCAAAAATTCAAAGTCCCCTGTGACTAAGTTTATAAAACTCTTATTCACACATTTCTGTGAACCCGGTTTCCTCTCAAGCTTTTCAAAAAAATATATACCTGTGACTAATGTTAATCTTTCCTCTCTTCATTGCTGCATTGGAAAAGATTTTCAAGTTTATCCCGGGTTTGGTCAAGAAAATTAAAGCAGTCATTTAAATCACTGCTACCCAAAATCTTTTTATTTTTCTTTCTCATCACCCCATCCTACCCCATTACTTAGAAACAGTTCACTCTACAGATTCTTTCAATGTTTAGTATAGAACACCTCCCCTCTTCCCACCTTCCCTCCTCTCCCTGCAACTCTCCAATGCCTCATCTCCAGGAGCAGAAGCAAAGAATAAAAGCTATTAACTTGCTGACCTGTAGAAGATTTTATATTTAACCTGAAAGACATTTCCTGGGCACCCACTCTGCTAAGGGCAGGAGGCATCCAGCCACAAGGGGTAAATTGGAGGGAGGTCAGTAAACATGTAGGAAGTAGCTCTCAGCGTGCTGATCTCCTCTGAGCTTTCACCGAGATATAATTAGTAGATCTAGCAAAAAAAAGCATATTTAAATGTCACCAATACTTTATATAAATAATGATATGATCGAATGTGACAGTATGATGTGAAATTATTCAAAAGAATAATATTTTAAAAGATTTAAGAGTAAAGAAGAACAGAAGAATATAAAGGACTAAATAGAAAAGAAATGACAGGTGTTTAAATGGCCGTGTGTTTTCAGAGTGAGAGGAAAATGTGAAAATAGGAAAACTTTATGAAATGAAATTATTGCTTGTGGGCAAAGGAAAAAAAAATGTCGATAATATTGTTATCCACTTAGCTGGGGGACAGGGGAGGGACTATTTTTTCAACCAGTACTTTATGTACGCAGAATGAGGGGATAATAAGCCAAGAGTTGAGGTTGAAACCTGCCTCCACCACTTATCACTTGAATGACTGTGGACAAGACACAGAGTGACACTAAGCCTCTGATTCTCCATCTGTAAAATGGGGACATTCATCTCACCCTGGGTCAGTGTGCCAGAGAAGAACCGATAGAAGCAATGCCAACATGTCACACCCATGGAAACACCACGCATGGAAGCATGAGAGTCAGTTCCTCGTTTGAACAGCCAAGTGAAAGTCACTCAGTCGTGTCTGACTCTTTGCTACCCCATGGTCTATACAGTATATGGAGTTCTCCAGGCCAGAATACGGGAGTGGGTAGCCTTTCCTTTCTCCAGGGGATCTTCCCAACCCAGGGATTGAACCCAGGTCTCCTTCATTGCAGGCTGATTCTTTACCAGCTGAGCCGCAAGAGAAGCCCAAGTACACATTCAAAACATCTCTGAAGCAAGAGGGCCACACAGCATGAGAGGAAGTGCAACCTGGGATTGTGTCCTGTTGAATTTTTCATCCACACAGCTGCCCTTGACACCATCTGCCACCTGCAGAGTAGGGTGTCACCAGATCAGGAAACTCTAATTCTGGATGTTCTGCTATACTTTCATAATTAGTATCTACATCATCATTCCGGAAGGGCCTGTCCAACATGAATATATTACCATTTTCAAGAATGTTTACAGACTAGTTTCTCTGGGTTCTGGATCCACATTCAAGCTCGCAAGTCCCCTTCCTCAGCTGGAGGGAAAAGGTGGTATCCATGCTCAGCGGACCCTAGTAATGATCTCTGCTCCCACTTGCCAGCATTTGAGACTGTAGTTAATAACGCTGTATTGCATATTTGAAAGTTGTTGACTAAGTAAATCTTGAAAGTTCTTATCATACAAAAGTTTGTTTTAATTATGTATGGTGACAGATATTAACTAATTTTGGTGATCATTTCACAATTTATACAAATATGAAATCATTCTGTTGTGCAACAGAAACTAATATAAGGTTATATGTCAATTAAATCAAACCTTGATTTAAAAAAAAAATAAGCCTATTTCCCTGCAGAACTTTGAAGGGTTTTGTGAAATTAAATGATATAATCCTATAAAGTCTTAGGTACATAGTGAGTGCTCAATTATTTAATAATTATTTAAATTATTTCAAAAATAATTTTAATCATTTTTATTACACTTCATGGAATCTTTAAATGTGGTCACTGATGTCAAATGCCTAGTTCAGAGCATAGGACATACTAAGCTTTCAAGAGTTGGCTGTTACTGCTATTACTGTTAGTAGTAGTGTTAGTCACTCAGTCATGTCTGGCTCTTTGCAACCCCATGGACTATAACCTGCCAGGCTCCTCTGTCCATGGGATTCTTCAGGCAAGAACACTGGGGTGGGTTGCCATTGCCTTCTCCAGGGCATCGTCCTGAGCCTGGGTCTCCTGCATTGCAGGCAGATTTTTTACCATCTGAGATACAGGGAAGCCCTGTACTCTTAGAAGCAATTAATTCTTGCTGTTGTCATTATTATCCATAGTTGCTGTCACTCTGCACTAGTCTGTGCCTCAGTTCAGTTCAGTCGTTTAGTCGTGTCCGACTCTTTGAGACCCCATGAATCACAGCACGCCAGGCTTCCCTGTCCATCACTAACTCCCAGAGTTCACTCAGACTCATGTCCATCAAGTCTGTGATGCCATCCAACCATCTCATCCTCTGTCGTCCCCTTCTCCTCCTGCCTTCAATCTTTCCCAGCATCAGGGTCTTTTCCAATGAGTCAGTTCTTCGCATCAGTGGCCAAAGTATTAGAGTTTCAGCTTCAGCATCAGTCCTTCCAATGAATATTCAGGATTCATTGATTTCCTTTAGGATAGACTGGTTGGATTACCTTGCAGTCCAAGGGACTCTCAAGAGTCTTCTCCAACACCACAGTTCAAAAGCATCAATTCTTGGGCTTAACTTTCTTTATGGTCCAACTCTCATATCTATACACGACTACTGAAAAACCATAGCTCTGACTAGATAGACCTTTATTGGCAAAGTAATGTCTCTGCTTTTTAATATCCTATCTAGGTTGGTCATAGCTTTTCTTTCAAGGAGCAAGCATCTTTCATTTCCTGGCTACAGTCGCCATCTGCAGTGATTTTGGAGCCCAAGAAAATAAAGTCTGTCACTGTTTCCATTGTTTCCCAATCTATTTGCCATGAAGTGATGGGACCAAATGCCATGATCTTAGTTTTCTGAATGTTAAGTTTTAAGTCACCTTCTTCACTCTCCTTCACTTTCATCAAGAGGCTCTTTAGTTCTTCTTCACTTTCTGCCATAAGGGTGGTGTCATCTGCATATCTGAGGTTATTGATATTTCTCCCGGCAATCTTGATTGCAGCTTGTGTTTCATTCAGCCTGGCATTTTGCATGGTGTAGTCTGCATGTAAGTTAAATAAGCAGGGTGACAACATACAGCCTTGATGTACTCCTTTCCCTATTTGGAACCAGTCTGTTGTTCCATGTCCAGTTCTGTTGCTTCTTGACCTGCATACAGGTTTCTCAAGAGGCTGATGTATAGAACAGTCTTATGGACTCTGTGGGAGAGAGAGAGGGTGGGAAGATTTGGGAGAATGGCATTGAAACATGTAAAATATCATGTATGAAACGAGATGCCAGTCCAGGTTCGATGCACGATACTGGATGCTTGGGGCTAGTGCACTGGGACGACCCAGAGGGATGGCATTTCAGGATGGGGAACACATGTATACCTATGGTGGATTCATTTTGATATTTGGCAAAACTAATACAATTATGTAAAGTTTAAAAATAAAAAAAAAAAAAAAAAGAGGCAGGTCCGGTGGTCTGGTTAGTCCCTTCTTTTTCAGAATTTCCCACAGTTTATTGTGATCTACACAGTCAAAGGCTTTGGCATAGTCAATAAAGCAGAAATAGATGTTTTTCTGGAACTCTCTTGCTTTTTCAATGATCCAGCAGATGTTGGCAATTTGATCTCTGGTTCCTCTGCCTTTTCTAAAACCAGCTTGAACATCAGGAAGTTCATGGTTCACATATTGCTGAAGCCTGGCTTTGAGAATTTTGAGCATTACTTTACTAGCGTGTGAGATGAGTGCAATTGTGCGGTAGTTTGAGCATTCTTTGGCATTGCCTTTCTTTGGGATTGGAATGAAAACTGACCTTTTCCAGTCCTGTGGCCACTGCTGTGTTTTCCAAATTGGCTGGCATATTGAGTGCAGCACTTTCACAGCATCATCTTTCAAGATTTGAAATAGCTCAACTCGAATTCTATCACTTCCACTAGCTTTGTTTGTAGTTATGCTTTCTAAGTCCCACTTGACTTCACATTCCAGGATGTCTGGCTTTAGGTGAGTGATCACACCATTGTGATTATCTTGGTCACAAAGATCATTTTTGTACAGTTCTTCTGTGTATTCTTGCCACCTCCTCCTAATATCTTCTGCTTCTGTTAGGTCCCTACAATTTCTGTCCTTTATCGAGCCCATCTTTGCATGAAATGTTCTCTTGGTATCTCGAATTTTCTTGAAGAGATCTCTAGTCTTTCCCATTCTGTTGTTTTCCTCTATTTCTATGCATTGATCGCTGAGGAAGGCTTTCTTATCTCTCCTTGCTATTCTTTGGAACTCTGCATTCAGATGCTTATATCTTTCCTTTTCTCCTTTGCTTTTCACTTCTCTTCTTTTCACAGATATTTGTAAGGCCTACTCAGACAGCCATTTTGCTTTTTGCATTTCTTTTCCACTGGTGATGGTCTTGATCCCTGTCTCCTGTACAATGTCATGAACCTCCATCCATAGTTCATCAGACACTCTATCAGATCTAGTCCCTTAAATCTATTTCTCACTTCCACTGTATAATCATAAGGGATTTTATTTGGGTCAATGGTCTAGTGGTTTTCCCCACTTTCTTCAATTTAAGTCTGAATTTGGCAATAAAGAGTTCATGTCTGAGCCACATTCAGGTCCCGGTCTTGTCTTTGCTGACTGTATAGAGCTTCTCCATCTTTGGCTGCAAAGAATATAATCAATCTGATTTCGGTGTTGACCATCTGGTTATGTCCATGTGTAGAGTCTTCTCTTGTGTTGTTGGAAGAGGAGGTTTGCTATGACCAGTGCATTCTCTTGGCAAAACTCTATTAGCCCTGCCTTGCTTCATTCGGTACTCCAAGGCCAAATTTGCCTGTTACTCCAGGAGTTTCTTGACTTCCTACTTTTGCATTCCAGTCCCCTATAATGAAAAGGACATCTTTTTTGGGTGTTAGTTCTATAAGGTCTTGTAGGTCTTCATAGAACCGTTCAATTTCAGCTTCTTCAGTGTTACTGGTTGGGGCATAGGCTTGGATTACTGTGATATTGAATGGTTTGCCTTGGAAACGAACAGAGATCATTCTGTTGTTTTTGAGATTGCATCCAAGTACTGCATTTCGGACTCTTTTGTTGACCACGATGGCTACTCCATTTCTTCTGAGGATTCCTGCCCACAGTAGTAGATATAATGGTCATGTGAGTTAAATTCACCCATTCCAGTCCATTTTAGTTCGCTGATTCCTAGAATGTCAACATTCACTCTTGCCATCTCCTGTTTGACCACTTCCAATTTGCCTTGATTTAGGACCTGACATTCCAGGTTCCTATGCAATATTGCTCTTTATAGCATCGGACCTTGCTTCTATCACCAATCGCGTCCACAACTGGGTATTGTTTTTGCTTTGGCTCCATCCCTTCATTCTTTCTGGAGTTATTTCTCCACTGATCTCCAGTAGCATATTGGGCATCTACCAACCCGGGGAGTTCCCCTTTCAGTACCCTATCATTTTGCCTTTTCATACTGTTCATGGAGTTCTCAAGGCAAGAATACTGAAGTGGTTTGCCATTCCCTTCTCCAGTGGACCACATTCTGTCAGACCTCTCCACCATGACCCGCCCGTCTTGGTGGCCCCTAATGGCATAGTTTCATTGAGTTAGACAAGGCTGTGGTCTGTGTGATCACATTGGCTAGTTTTCTGTGACTATGGTTTCAGTGTGTCTGCCCTCTGATGCCCTCTTGCAACACCTACCGTCTTACTTGGGTTTCTCTTACCTTGGGCATGGAGTATCTCTTCATGGCTGCTCCAGCAAAGCGCAGACACTGCTCCTTACCTTGGACGAGGGGTATCTCCTCAGAGCCGCCCCTCCTGACCTTGAACGTGGAATAGCTCCTCTTGGCCCTCGTGCGCCCATGCAGCCACAGATCCTTGGACTTGGGGTTGCTCCTCTCAGCTGCCACCCCTGACCTCAGACGTGGGGTAGCTCCTCTTGGCCGCTCCTGTGCCAAGGCAGCCTGGCACTCTCGGTCACCACCCCTGACCTTGAGTGAGGGGTAGCTCCTCTCAGCTGTGCTTCTGCCTAAACAGGTCAAAATCTCATAGCTTGTGTGTACTTTTTTAACTGAAACCTGGCTTCCCTGGTGGCTCAGATGGTAAAGCATCTGTCTGCAATGTGGGAGACCTGGGTTCAATCCCTGGGTCAGGAAGATCCCCTGGAGAAGGAAATGGAAACCTACTCAAGTACTCTTTCCTGGAAAATCCCATGGACAGAGGAGTCTGGTAGGCTACTCTATCTACCATTGGGTTGCAAAGAGTCGGACTTTGCAGACATTATCCGTGGTGTGTTATGCTCCAAATGACAAAAGAACAATCAGTGAGATTCAGTGTTGCCATTCACACTGTTTGACAACAATATGTGTTAGAATGATTAAGCCCAGCTAACATTAAACAGACCAAATGGTCATGATTTTTTGTGGTGGGTATAAAAAACTGAACCAGAACACAACTACAAAAGGTGATTCTTGCTGTGTTAATGGAAAAACAGAACCTTTATCATCCTTGTTTTTGTTTTCTTGATCCAAAAACAAGCAAGATCTTTCTAGCCTGTGTTTGTGCTCATATATAGCAGACTAGTGTGTTTTTACTTACTGTTTAGATTTGTTACTAAATGTATGATGTGCTTAAAGGAGAAACATCAAGATTCAGAAACATACCACCTTATCAATTGCATAACTCTTTTATAAATCTTTTCTAAATCTTATAGAAGTATAATGGCTATTCCACAGAAGATATTAATAATTTTGGAATTTTAACATAAAATTCCCTTACATCTTATAACACATAATAATAATGTGATTTCCAAAAATATGGTAATTTTGGAACAGATTCCTGGAGGCACTGAGACTTTTTTAAAGTGCAGATGGTCTAATACTTCATAGTTACAAAGAAGCAAAGAGAACATGATAGAAAATTCTATAAATATATGGCTATGTCATCATGTCATATGGATATATAATATCTCTTCTCTAAAAGTCACTACTGGCTTACAGCTAGAGGTCCCTGAGCAAGGCCGGCCCATGATGTTGAAATCAAGAGGTACCTGGGACAGTGGATGGAGACTGTGACTATGGATAATGTAACTTGGGTTTGTCCTGCCCTGAAATTCACTAACCACCTGCCAAGGAGCAAGGCACTTAATCCATCTGAGCATTTGTAAAACAGAATATAGGTGTAATTTCCTTGCTGCTTCATATAGTTAAAGTTTCAATTAAGTTTTGAATATAGAGAAACTTGTTCTTAGGACTTTCATTCCTCCTTCATTGGACCACTCTTACAAATACGCACATCTCTTACCTATCACTCTAAATAATATTAAATCAAAGCTTTGAACTCTGTAATTCCCTGTGATTATAACCTGTAATCTTTAGAATTCCTCTCTCTGTCCAACTTCACCTCCCAGGATGGAAACTCTTAACTTCCTTTGCCTCTCTATTGAATCAGGTCAGCCTCTTCTCTGTGTTTTGTATGAAGTGGCTATCATTACAAGTTATATATGCTCACTTGCTTAATATCTGGTTTCCCCTTTAGCATATAAACTTCAAAAGGAGGAAGGGACTTTGTGTCATTCTTGATCTGTGACCAAAACCTTGGTCAGTGCCTAGCACATAATGAACGTTCAATAAATATATGTTGAGTAATTGATTGAATGATTATGAAGAGATAAGGCATCTCCTATAACTTATCAAAAGGTGAATGAGAGTCCAAAAGGGCTAGGTCAGTTATGGGAATGTGGGCCAGGCTTGCACGGGGCAGATGTGATGTTCAGTGTAAGGTCATTTAGATTTTCCTCCATTACAATTACCAAAGACACAGGAAGGGATGCAACAGCAAACCTATTATAATGAAAACTAAACTCTCTAAGGAAGACCAAGACAACAAAATAATGGGAGCACTGGTCTCAGAGTTTTCAAAGCCAAGAGAGGAAAGGCAATGGCATGAGGGTTGCCAATGCCTGGCTCTGGTTGAGACAGTGATGGATAAACATCCACATGAGCATATTCTTTGCCTGGTTAGTAGGGTTCAGTTCAGTTCAGTCGTTTAGTCGTGTCCGACTCTTTGAGACCCCATGAATCACAGCACGCCAGGCTTCCCTGTCCATCACTAACTCCCAGAGTTCACTCAAACTCATGTCCATCAAGTCTGTGATGCCATCCAACCATCTCATCCTCTGTCGTCCCCTTCTCCTCCTGCCTTCAATCTTTCCCAGCATCAGGGTCTTTTCCAATGAGTCAGTTCTTCGCATCAGTGGCCAAAGTATTAGAGTTTCAGCTTCAGCATCAGTCCTTCCAATGAATATTCAGGATTCATTGATTTCCTTTAGGATAGACTGGTTGGATTACCTTGCAGTCCAAGGGGACTCTCAAGAGTCTTCTCCAACACCACAGTTCAAAAGCATCAATTCTTTGGCGCTTAACTTTCTTTATGGTCCAACTCTCATATCTATACACGACTACTGGAAAAACCATAGCTCTGACTAGATAGACCTTTATTGGCAAAGTAATGTCTCTGCTTTTTAATATCCTATCTAGGTTGGTCATAGCTTTTCTTTCAAGGAGCAAGCATCTTTCATTTCCTGGCTACAGTCACCATCTGCAGTGATTTTGGAGCCCAAGAAAATAAAGTCTGTCACTGTTTCCATTGTTTCCCAATCTATTTGCCATGAAGTGATGGGACCAAATGCCATGATCTTAGTTTTCTGAATGTTAAGTTTTAAGTCACCTTCTTCACTCTCCTTCACTTTCATCAAGAGGCTCTTTAGTTCTTCTTCACTTTCTGCCATAAGGGTGGTGTCATCTGCATATCTGAGGTTATTGATATTTCTCCCGGCAATCTTGATTGCAGCTTGTGTTTCATTCAGCCTGGCATTTTGCATGGTGTAGTCTGCATGTAAGTTAAATAAGCAGGGTGACAACATACAGCCTTGATGTACTCCTTTCCTTATTTGGAACCAGTCTGTTGTTCCATGTCCAGTTCTGACAGTTGCTTCTTGACCTGCATACAGATTTTTCAAGAGGCAGGTCAGGTGGTCTTCTGGTATTCACATCTTTTTAAGAATTTTCCACAGTTTGTTGTGATCCACACAGTCAAAGCTTTTGGCATAGTCAATAAAGCAGAAATAGACATCTTTCTGGAACTCTCTTGCTTTTTTGATGATCCAATGGATGTTGGCAACTTGATCTCTGGATAATAGGGTTCAGTTCAGTTCAGTTGCTCAGTTGTGTCCGACTCTTTGTGACCCCATGAATTGCAGGACGCCAGGCCTCCCTGTCCATCACCAACTCCCGGAGTTCACTCAGACCCACGTCCATCAAGTCAGTGATGCCATCCAGCCATCTCATCCTCTGTTGTCCCCTTCTCCTCCTGCCCCCAATCCCTCCCAGCATCAGAGTCTTTTCCAATGAGTCCACTCTTCGCATGAGGTGGCCAAAGTACTGGAGTTTCAGCTTTAGCATCATTCCTTCCAAAGAAATCCCAGGACTCTTCTCCTTCAGAATGGACTGGTTGGATCTCCTTGCAGTCCAAGGGACTCTCAAGAGTCTTCTCCAACACCACAGTTCAAAAGCATCAATTCTTCGGCACTCAGCCTTCTTCACAGTCCAGCTCTCACATCCATACATGACCACAGGAAAAACCATAGCCTTGACTAGACGAATCTTTGTTGGCAAAGTAATGTCTCTGCTTTTGAATATGCTATCTAGGTTGGTCATAACTTTCCTTCCAAGGAGTAAGCATCTTTTAATTTCATGGCTGCAGTCACCATCTGCAGTGATTTTGGAGCCCAGAAAAATAAAGTCTGACACTGTTTCCACTGTTTCCCCATCTATTTCCCATGAAGTGATGGGACCGGATGCCATGATCTTCGTTTTCTGAATGTTGAGCTTTAAGCCAACTTTTTCACTCTCCTCTTTCACTTTCATCAAGAGGCTTTTTAGTTCCTCTTCACTTTCTGCCATAAGGGTGGTGTCATTTGCATATCTGAGCTTATTGATATTTCTCCCGGCAATCTTGATTCCAGCTTGTGTTTCTTCCAGCCCAAGGTTTCTCATGATGTACTCTGCATAGAAGTTAAATAAGCAGGGTGACAATATACAGCCTTGACGTACTCCTTTTCCTATTTGGAACCAGTCTGTTGTTCCATGTCCAGTTCTAACTGTTGCTTCCTGACCTGCATACAAATTTCTCAAGAGGCAGATCAGGTGGTCTGGTATTCCCATCTCTTTCAGAATTTTCCACAGTTTATTGTGATCTACACAGTCAAAGGCTTTGGCATAGTCAATAAAGCAGAAATAGATGTTTTTCTGGAACTCTTTTGCTTTTTCTATGATCCAGCGGATGTTGGCAATTTGATCTCTGGTTCCTCTGCGTTTTCTAAAACCAGCTTGAACATCAGGAAGTTCACGGTTCACATATTGCTGAAGCCTGGCTTGGAGAATTTTGAGCATTAGTTGGTGGTGCCTTTTCTGGAGTTCGGGACTTCCCTGGTGGGTCAGAAGGTAAATAATTCACCTTCATGCAGGAGACCCAGGTTCAATCCCTGAGTTGGGAAGATGCCCTGGGGAAAGAAATAGCAACCCACTCCAGTTTTCTTGCCTAGAGAATTCCATGGACAGAGGAGCCTGGAAACCTGTGCATAGGGTTGCAAAGAGTCAGACATGACTGAGCAACTAAAACACACTTTTCTAGAGGTCAGTACCTTAACTTCCATGTAGGACCTCCAGGGCAATTGGAGAATAAGAGGAGGAAAATGGTGCCTACCATACAGGCACTGAAAGTTTACAGAACATATATGCTACTTTATGGGGACTTCAAAACAATGAGCAAGATAATCCTCCAAATTATTATAATCTGCAAAACCTAAGTTAAAATGTGCTGACCTGTCTAGTGATTTGCAATTGGTAAAGTGTGTGTGTAAGAGTTAAATACAATATCAACAAAAGATATAGTCCTTATTGTTAACTAAGTTAGAGCAGACACAAACATGTAAGGTCTTTACATCCTTATTGTGTATGTGCCAAAAGTGGTGAAAAGATACAGTCAGCTGGGCTGATTGAACAGAGTTTTTTGGAGAAATAGGAAAGATAGTCAGGAATTGCTAGCATAAATGGGAAAGAATCAATTGAACGAGACCCAAAAACTTGGAAGGAATTTGAAGGTAAAAGTCAAAAGAATGATATGAAGAAAGGAGGTCATAAGTAATAAGAACTATATGAACATAGCATATAAAATATTTGTGATGGAGGAGATTTTAGGTATCCTCTTTGGAAATACATGGTTTTTATTTTTGGTCCTTACTACACAATGTTTGTTTCTTAAGTGCTCAGAAATTCAACTTTTTCATCCATAAAAAGTTAGCTGATATTGTCTACTTTTCATGGCTACACGGAAGATTTTAAGAGTTACTGTAAATGAAAGCTACAGCATGATATATCGGAGTTGTAATTAATATTTAGTCCCTTGTGCTCTTTTTACAAATGAGGAAACTGAGATCCAAAGAAATTATTTACCTGAGACCACAGGTGTTTGCTGACTAAGGATCATGATATCTCAGCTCTTGTACATATACTATTTCTACAAGATTTCATAAGTGTTTTGTCCTTCCACTATTGAAGTATTAGGGCTTCCCTGGTGGCTCAGTGGGAAAGAATCCACCTGCCAATGCAGGAGACACAGGTTTGATCCCAGGGTTGGAGAAGGGAATGGCTACACTCCAGTATTCCTGCCTGGGAAATCCCACAGACAAAGGAGTCTGGCGGGCTGCAGTCCACGGGGTCCAAAATGAGTTGGGCACAACTTAGCTACTAAACAAGAATGGAAAACTTAGATACTACCAAAAATTAAGAGAACACAGAAATATCTCACCAAGATCTATTACTCAAAGATAATCACTATTATATTTTGCTGTTTTTTTTTTTTTAACATTCCTCTCTATGGGATGGATTTTTGTGAGTTTTTGTTTTTACTTCATGGTGGTTTTATTGCTTCCAGCTTAATTAATTAGTATTCTAATTTAAGCATTATTAATGGCACACAGCATTTCAACTAATGCATACTCCAAGTTTATCAGCATTTATTCACATTTATTCAACAGGTCACTTCCAAATTTTCACATGGAATTATGCCTTTGGCTTCCCTAATGGCTCAGTGGGTAAGGAATCTGCCTGCAATACAGGTGACACAGGAGATGTGGGTTTGATCTGTGGATTGGGAAGATCCTGTGGAGAAGGAAATGGCAACCCACTCCAGTATTCTTGCCTGGAAAATCCCATGGACAGAGGAGCCTGGTGGGCTGCAGTGCATGGGTCCCAAAGAGTCGAAAACAACTGAGCGACTAAGGAACAAAAACAACTTGGAATCTAATTTTAAAATAATTGGCATTTAAAATATTTATCCTTTCTATTCATCTTATACCTTTCGATGTATGCAACTGAATGATTTCAGGCCAATATTGAGAGGGACTTGGTAAAGGGACAAGCACAGTAGTTTAGAAATGGAAGGATAAGTGTCAACAGGGTGAGAAAGGGTAGTAAGCAGTATAACACACACACATAGAAAGGCAGGAGTCAAGAGCGTGTGCTTTGAAGTTCAACACTTTCCAATGTGAGAAGTTTGACAAGTTAGTTAAACACCTCGGCCTCAGTTACCTTATCTATACAAGGAGCATATTAATAGATCCTGGCTCCTAGGATTGTTGTCAGGTTTAAGTAGCAGACCTGTATAGCCCTGAAAATATGGTCTGACAATTAGTGAACACTCAGTGCATATCTGTTATGATTCCCAAAGCTTTAGTAACGAAAAACAGAGTCAGGAATTAAGAGTTCCAAGTGGAGACAGGATTGAATGATGGCTTCCTCCTATTAGGAAAAGTTGAAGTGTATGTAAGAGAAAGAAAGAAACAGATGGACAGGGCTGCTGAGAGATAAGTCATCCTTAAAATATCCCTTAGATTGTGGGGGGAATCAAGTTTAGAAGAGCCTCTTCCCATTCATTTTCTTAGTCCCATTCCACCCCAATAGGCAGTTCAGTGCCTATTGCCTCCTGGGAAGAGATGTGTTAGCAGAAAGGAGGGAAAGAAAGTCTCTTCAGGCTTTTGAAAGAAGCCCCAAATCTCTTTACTTTGTCTTGCCTCTTTTAGCTCTAATTAGGCCTTAATGCGGAAAAGGCAATGGCACCCCACTCCAGTACTTTTGCCTGGAAAATCCCATGGACAGAGGAGCCTGGTGGGCTGCAGTCCATGGGGTTGCTAAGAGTCGGATACGACTCAACGACTTCACTTTCACTTTTCACTTTCATGCATTGGAGAAGGAGGTGGCAACCCACTCCAGTGTTCTTGCTTGGAGAATCCCAGGGACGGGGGAGCCTGGTGGGCTCTATGGGGTTTATGGGGTTGCGCAGAGTCGGACACGACTGAAGTGACTTAGTAGTAGTAGTAGGTCTTAATGAATTCTGAGCACAGACAAACTATTTCTATTTCAAACTATTTATGAGAAAAACATCATAGGATATAGTTAGGCTTTTATGCTGAGACTGAAAGAACTTTCCCTGGGCTGGGAGGAGGGAGCCTTGTCACTAACTGACTAAGTGACTAGAACAGTCACCTACCTAATTGAAATTCTATAACTGGATCTATTTTTAAAAGGAGCAGAAATATATGGTGTTTTCCCCTTTGTAATATATGTTAAGTCTTTTTTTAAAATAGGGGTGCAAAAAGTTTTAATTCCTCTTACAGACAGCAGAGCTGACAATGGTGCATGTGCTCAATGTCTATTATAGCACCAACATTTACTTAGAAGGAATAATAAAATTTCACCCTCATCTTAATTTACTTTGCCCCAGGCATTTTAGCAAGACAGAAAGGATAAGTCATAAAATTCCATTATCCCATCATCATCATTATTACTACTACTATTACTTATATAGACATTCAGTTTCTAGTATTGAGTTTAACTTTAAATGAAGCTTCCAAACTTGACCATGCTCTATTATTTCAGGCTGCTGTAACAAAATATGATAGACTGGATGGTTTAACAATGGACATTTATTTCTTATAGTTCCCGAGGCTGAGAAATCCAAGATTAAGGTGCTGGACAGTTTGGTTTCTGATCAGGTCCCTCTTCCTTATTGGGTGTGCAAATGACCTCCTGTGTGTCCTGGGTCCTCACGTGGCAGAGAGTGACCTCTGCTGTCTCTCTCTCTCTCTCTCTCTCCTTACAAGGTTTCTAGTCCCATCATTATCCCACAAAGGGTTCCACCTTCATGGCTTCATCTAAATCTAATTATATCCAAATATGACCACATTACAGAGTTAGGGCTTCCAAATATGTATTTGGAGTGTGTGTGTTGGGGGGTGGGGTGCACAGTGCAATCCATAGCAAATGCTAAAATACTGACATACATAAAACAAAAAAGCAAATTGACTCCAATATTCAATTCCATAATAGCTTGGATCTGAAACTAGATTTTGTTGGTATTTGAAAATCTTGATAGAACACACTCTTCCTTTCCTTATTAAAATATGAGTACTAACGTAAAATTGGAACAATATGTCATCTGATTTACTATATTTTGGGTCAAGTGGTGAAAGAACTATTCAGACAACCTGCCAGATTCTGTTAGGTTACACCCAGAGCTTCACGGTTTAAGACAAACCCAGGCTGAAGTTTTGACTCACAGGCATGTGGTCTGGCTCAAGAATATGCTACATGTCTCTGGAAATACACACACGGATGCACACACACACACACACACACATACACACATATACAGACATGGAGCCAAGAAACACAGAAATGTCTTCGGAGAATGAAAGCAAAAACCAGAACTGAGTATCTTGTCCTACCAATTTCCGCCATCCCTTAGAGAAGCAGCTAAGAATTTCCTTTGTGGTTTCCATTTCAAGGAATTTTTAAAACTCAGCAGTAACTAAGTTTCTTTTTGTATTATCTCATAATTCTATTTCTCTCAAGAAATGGGTGTATTAACCTTGTGACAGCAGTAAGTTTATAGATAAGCACAGACAACATAGAAAAAGCATTTAAACATGATATGAAAAAAGAAAAGTCACACACTGCTCAACTACACATAAGGTCGCAAAATAGCCCTTTTTGTTTTGTTTTCTTTTGACTTTTAACTTCAATCCCTTAGGTGCCATCATGTTTCACTCTGGTTTCCCATAAGCCCCAAAGTGTCATTATAGACCAGCTGCTCAATCCCACTCTGCCCACACATGCCCCTTGTTCTAAATTACCCTCCTTGGTTCTAACCCTCCTCCCTACAGTCCACACTAATCAAAATTCCTGTTCCTATGGATAGGAGGAAAAAATCTAATTAAACTAATGCTCAAATGTGATTCCCTGATAACTTTCCATGCTACGCCCCAACCCCAGCTCTTAATTGTGTAGTGTTAGGAATAAAATTCTAAGTAGGACATGGAACTTGAACAGGACAATCAGATATGATTCATCTTAGCAGGCAGGACAGTAACATATATTTACAACACAGGAAAAACTAGGCTTTTGGCAGTGACATCCCATTAATTTCTAGAATTTTGTTGTTGCATCTTTCTTGCACGACAGATGTTCCCTTTTTTCTTATCTATCTTCTTTCTTCCATCCTGAAATTTTTATTTCAGTTACAAGAAATGATCTCTCTAAATGGCAAAGATCAGTCTTTAATTTAAGGTATTTCTTTAGCAAATCTCCCTTACAATAGTCCCCAGACAAGAGGCATGTTTGAAAAGAGGTGTAAATACAGTATTGTGTGTTAGTTACTCGGTTGTGTCCTACTCATTGCAATTGCATGGACTGTAGCCCACCAGGCTCCTCTGTCCATGGGATTCTCCAGACAAGAATATTGGAGTGGGTTGCCATTCCCTTCTCCAGGGGATCTTCCCCACCCAGTTATAGAACCTGGGTCTCCTGTATTGCAGGCAAATTCTTTACTGTCTGAGTCAGCAGGGAAGCAAGTACAATATTAAAAGAAAATAAAGAAAAGAGTAGTTACATATAATTTTGGGGTCATCTGGAAAGGCATTTACAGAGAAGCAGATATTATTAGAATTAGGCCTTAGGATAACAAACATTTGGAGAGAAATGTTAAAATGACTTTCACTTAAAATGGAAAATAAAACAGTACCAAATGCTTGCAAAGTGTATGCATGTCTAAATTTTTTATTTATTATATTATGAAGTAATTATTTCAATTTTATTTAAATTGTCACAATTATCTTTAAAATCGTTAACAACAGTGGGCCTTGCTGTGAGTGTGTGTTAGTTGCTCAGTTGTGGACTGTAGCCCACCAAGCTCCTCTGTCCATTGGATTCTCCAGGCAAGAATACTGGAGTGGGTAGCATTTCGTCCTCCAGGGGATCTTTCTGACTCAGGGATCAAACCCAGGTATTCTGCATTGTAAAGAATCAAGTGGATTCTTTACTGCCTGAGCTGCCAGGGAAGCCATGGGTCTTGCTGTAGGTAACAAAAACATTTGTTGTGTTTAATACTTTTTTCCTAATCACCTCTTGGCAAAAAAGAGGCTAACACAATTATTTGATCCATTTCTTTAAATATTTCTAATTCACTTATTCTATTTGTTTATATATCTGTACATGCTGTGGTTTCTATCCAATTTAGTTTTTAACAGTAATTATCATTATTATTATTTTCCCATCTAAAAAAGAAGCAAATAGTCATCCTGGCATGGGCTATATGGTGATTTAGTCACTAAGTTATGTCTGATTCTTGCAACCCCATGGACTGTAAGTAGCCCGCCAGGTTCTTCTGTCCATGGGATTTCTCAGGCAAGAATACTGGAGTGGGTTTCCAGCTCTTTCTCCAGGGGATCTTTCGATCCAGGGATCAAACCCGTGTTTCCTGCACTGCGGGGAAACCCATGGGCTATACAGACATACGGTAAAACAATTTTTCTTACATGTAAAGTTTTGAGATACACGCCAGTGATAGAAAACTCCTCTCTCATGAGCTTCAGTATCATCAGACTGGCTTCGCTGATGCAGAGCCCAAAGAAAACAGGCCTGGGGCCCATCACTCAGGGAATTCTGTTTCCAAGTTCAGTGTGTCTGTTGCTCAAGATGACTTAGCATGTGGAGTTGTTTTTGCCCTAAACTTTAAAGTCAAATGTCTGTGTTTTTGATAGTTCACACTTTCTTCTCAAAACCCAAAATATTATTTTAACTCATTAAAAATCTTGCAGCTCAGCAAGGCCCCAAATGAAATAGCTACTGTGTTTCTCTGATTCATTTGTCTACATAGGAACTTGGCAACTGTAATTGACACTCCATTTTGACCCACGAATACCTAATATAAGGAGAGGAAACTCTCCTATATTTTATTCCACAATAAGATTATTTTCATAGTGAAATTCAACTTTCCAACATAAAGATAGAGGAAACCCATTATGACACATGTTTTACAAACTCTTTTGAACTATTTTTCTAACATTTGAATTTTGGCAATGGTTTTGCTCCATTCTGCCCAACATACGTTCCTTCAACTTAAAATCAGATATATAATTTCATGAAAACATTAATTTTAAAGTTTAAAAATTTTTTCTCTTCTTATACAAAACGGAAACTGGTCACTGCAATTTATGAAAGAAAACACTGTTGTATATTGTTTTACCCAAGAAAATAAATTAAGATCAGGCTGTAGAAGTGATACTATACAAATGGGAACTTGTCCTATTGGATAACCGAACAGATTATCAACATTTTGCAAGAGTTTGAGAAACAACCTTTCACTTCTAATTGTGTTCGTTAATACTAATGGCTTATATATCACTTCTATCAAGGCTGATAACCCATTGAAACTAATGGTTCTTTGATTATATACCTCCAGTTTATATATAATAGATGCTATTTCATTCCTGCTTGACAAAATAGTGGTGAAAGTTTTTCAGTTCTCTAGATTTTGATCATGTATTTTATCTATAAAAACATTACTAAAAAAGAAAAACCCACATTCTTTTCAAAGGAACTATATGTTTAGCCATAAAACAACTCAATAAAAATTCAAATCATCCATAGTGATTCTCCAGTCATAATGAAATTAAATTAGAAATCAACAACAAAGATAACAAGAAAATAACATACCGTTAACCCTTTTGAACATAGCTGCAAAAATTCTTAACAATATTTTAGTAAGTTATTCAATAGTATGTAAGAAAATATACATCATGACAAAGTTTTTGGGCTCCAAAATCACTGCAGATGGTTACTGCAGCCATGAAATTAAAGATGCTCGCTCCTTGGAAGAAAAGCCACAACAAACCTAGACAGTGTATTAAAAAGCAGAGACATTACTTTGCTGACAAAGGTCCATATAGTCAAAGCTATGGTTTATCAGTAGTCATGTATGGATGTGAAAGCTGGACCATAAAGAAGGCTGAGCACCAAAGAATTGGTGTGTTTGAATTGTGGTGCTGGAGAAGACTCTAGAGAGTCCCTTGGACTGCAAGGAGATCCAACCAGTCAATCCTAAAGGAAATCAACCCTAAATATTCACTGGAAGGACTGATGCTGAAGCTGAAGCTCCAAAAATGTGGCCACCTAATTCGAAGAGCTGACTCATTGGGAAAGACCCTGATGCTGGAAAAGATTGAAGGCAGGAGGACAAGGGGACAAGAGAGGATGAGACGGTTGGATGGCATCACTGACTTGATGGACGTGAATTTGAGCAAGCTCCGGGAGATGGAGAGGAAAACCTGTCATGCTGAAGTCTATGAGGTCACAAAGAATCAGACATGACAGCGAGTGAAGAACAACAACAATGGTTTATGCCAGGAACGGAAGATTTGTTTAAAGTTTGAAAATCAATTGATGACATGCAGCATTATTAACAGACTTATAAAAACTTTATACAGACTAAAAAATAAAAATCTTATTCAGAAAAATCTTTTTTGGATTGAAGTATCATTTCCTGATTAAAAAGAACTCTCAACAGACTAGAAGTAGGGAAGGGTTTCTCAACCTCAACATGGTCGACATTTTGGTCAGATAATTATTTGCTGTGGGAACCTGACATTTTGGATCAGATAATCATTTGTTGTGGCAAACTGTAATTGTGCATTACAGTATATTTTGGAGCCAGAAGCACCACTCTGTTCAGTTGCATGACCAAAAAATATCTCCAAACATCTGGAAACATCCTTATTAAATAAAATCCTACTCCTGGTTGAGAACCACTGAAATGGAAGGAAATTCCCTCATCTGATAAAGAACATCTACCAAAAAAAAAAAAAAATCCTTGCAGCTAATATCATAACTAATGGTAAGAGTCCAAATGCTTTCTTCTTTAGACCCAAGACAAGACGAAACTGTTCACTTTCACCTATGTTATTCAACATTGTAGTGCAGATTCTAGCCTGTGGAGTAAAACAACAACAACAAATAAAAAAAGTAACAGGACTTCCCTGGTGGTGCAGTGGAAAAGTATCTGCCTGCCAATGCAGGCAATTCTGGGTTCGGGAAGATTCCACATTTTGTGGCGCAACTAAGCCCCTGAACCACAGCTACTGAAGCCTGTGTGCCTGGAGACCGTGCTCAGCAACAGGAGAACCACAGCAGTGAGAAGCCCATATACTGCAACCAAGAACAGTCCCTGCTCATTGCACCTAGAGAAAGCCTGTGCAAAGCAACAAAGACCCAAAACAGCCAAAATTAATTAATTAAAAAATTAAAATGTTCACGTTGAAAAAGAAGAAGCAAAACTATCTAATTACATGCAACATAATCTATGTTGGAAATCTTAGGGACCATCAAAAAGCTACTGAAATTAGTTTTGCAAGTTTGAAGGATACAAATTCACATACAAAAATAAAGTGTGTTCTATGTAACAGCAATAAACAATTGGAAATGGAATTTTTGGAATATACCATTTACAATATTCTCAAAACTATGAAATACTTAGAGATAAATCTGACAAAAATGTGCAAAACTATATTACAGTGAAAAGAAGGAAACACTTGTAAGAGAAACCAAAAACCTAAATAAAAGAAGAGACAGATTGTGTTCATGAAACAGAAGACAATGTTATTGAGACGTTACTTCTGCCCTAAATTGATCAAAATTCCAGCAAGCACTTACATGGAAATGGACAAGCTGCTTCTAAGATTCATATACATGTGTAATCGTCCTAGATTATCCAAACAACTTTGAAAAAGAAGAACAAAGTTAGAATATTTATACTACTTTATTTCAAATCCCACTATAAAGCTACAGTAATGAATATTATGTGGTATTGCATAAGAGATAGACAAATAAGTCAATGGAACAGAATAGAGTCAAGAAATAGAACATCACATATTTGGTCAATTGATTCTTTTGTTTTTGTTTTTTTTTTGTTTGTTTAAATTTTATTTTATTTTTAAACTTTACATAATTGTATTAGTTTTGCCAAATATCAAAATGAATCCGCCACAGGTATACATGTGTTCCCCATCCTGAAGGGATAAAGACAATTCTGTGGAGGAAAGCTATTACAAATGGCACTGGAGCAACTGGGTATCCTCATTACAAAAAAAAAGTTTAATCCACCCTCTTACTATGGCATATAAAAAAATTAACTTTAAATGTATCAAAGAGCCTAAATGTAAAATCTAAATCCATAAAACTTCCAGCGTAACATATAGGAGAAAATCTTTGTGATCTTAGATCGGGCGATGAAACCTAATTTCTTTGCCTTGAGATGGGAAACACAATCCACAAAAGAAAAAATCTGTTAATATTTTTCTTTTCTCAAAAGTAAGAACTTCCACTTTATAAAAGGCACTGTTAAAAAATGAAACAACAAACTAAACTGGGAAGAAATATTTGCAAATCATCTGATAAAGACCTTGTATGCAGAATACACCAAGATATCTCTACTTTTACTTCCTATGTAGCACATTTAATTCTTCAGGAAAGATCTCTTGGCATCACACACTGAAAAAAGTTCACCTTTCTCATCACCTCCATCAAAGCCCTTCATGTCTCTCACTGGATTTCCATAGTAACCTCCTACCTGGTCCTTTTTTGGCCCTTAGTTACTTTCAGCCTATTAATACAGCAGCCAGAGTAACCCCATTCCAATGTAAAGCAGATCTTGCCACTCAGCCTTGCCAGGGCACCACTTTTCAGAATCAAAGCCAAAGTCCTTACAAGATACCACCTAACTCACTCACTCTTCCTTACCTTCCTGAGTGCATCTTGTCCTTCTCTACCCTTTCCTCCTTCCATCCCAGCCTCATTGATTTCCTTGCTATTTGGGGAAACTACCAGGCACACTCTTTTTTAAGATCTTGTTTACACTGCCTAGACTCTATGACCCTCAGATATCTATATGGCCATCTCCCTCTCCTTTTAAAACTTTTACTAAAATGTTCCTGAGAGAGATTTCCCCTGATATCCCTTAGTTAATTCTCTAACATGATTGTCCCTCACTCCTCATATTCTTTATCATGCTCTGCATTTTCTGCTTCCCTTAGTAATTATTCACATACTAGATAATTTATGTATTTATGCTTGTTGTGCTTTACTAACCCTCTACCCTCCATTTTAATGTCCGTGAGGGCAAAGTCCTTTTTATCCTTTTGGTTGGGGGGTGTTTAATGATATTTCCTACATGCACTGAACAGTACCATGAATATAGCAAATACAAAGTAAATATTGCTTGAGTTTGGGGACAGATATTAAGTATGTCACTCGATAAGTATTCTGAGGCTTTCCAGTGGTTCAGTTTTAAAGAGACAAATATGAGAAGTATACTCGTATTTTAACAGAAATTGAACAGATATCCCTTCAAGGCTACAAGCCTTGGTAACGAGTTCATGACTCCCATCCCTGCCGCTCCCCCTCCAGCGGTACACTGAGGACGATGCCCTGGATGCTGGAGTATAGGATAAGGAGTCAGGTGGAATGACTCTCAAAGGGCAGAGATTTAACTGGAGCAGAAGTTTTATGAGATGAAGAAATCTGGACACAGATAGTTTCACCTTTTCCAGGCGAACAGAGGGCGCAAGAGACAATGTCTAAGAACAATAAAAGCATTTGAAAGGACAACAAGAGAAGCTAGAGAGAGCATGAGCTTTCAGCCTAAAGAGAAGAGGAAACATTTTTTGAATAGACTGAAGATACAGGGAAATGAGAATTTCAGAGAAAGTTATATTAACCTCAACAAGGATGCTAAAGAGTACCAAATGGCCATGTTAGCCTAAGTTTTCATACAGAACAAATCTTTGTGGGACATAGAACTAACCTTCACCTCCACTAGCTGGGCACACCTAGACCTCTCTCAAGTATCTTTCATGGCTTGGGATCTTCATGCTTCTAAGAATATTCTGGCCCTTTTGAATAGGCAGGGAGATTCAACGTTTTCAGAGACCATATATATTGTGCCAGTGTAGTTTTTCTTTCTTCTATTTTTTTTTTTACTGTTTTCTAAGTTTATGTTTTAATTTCTATTGGGAATTTGTCAGTATACTTTTTTTCATAGTTATTCCAGAGTTGTAATTGGAAGGGAAGCAATGTATATAATAATCCAAAAAGCAGATATAATGGGTTTTGGTGAATTTATATGGTTTTGCTACTTTTGTCAGCTTAACATCAAACTTGTGTTCCTTTAATAAATTCTTCTGGATGAATACTAAATGTTTGGCAAAATGTGGTATCAAAAGTGTGACAACATTGATCCAAAAACTAACCAATCAGAATTACATTGATCAAAAATCAGTGATAAAAAATAAAAAATCAACATTTATCAAGAGCTAAAAATTGAAATGCTTCTTAAAAAGAAAAAAGGCTTACAGCTGCCACTAGTATTACAGCATGGGGGGAAAAGAAAATTCCTGGTTTTAAAAAAGAATCAAGTTTACTAAGTAATGAAATTTCCTCAAATGCAAAAGTTTTCTTCTACCTTCAACAAACACTTTAAAGGAGTAACTTGTTTGTGACCGTTTTGTTACATTTCATGTTTATGCCCAGGAAATCAATCCATATGCTAACAATTATATTAATTTTAAACTGATGTTTCTTAAAAACATAGAGTTAAAAAGGAGGTTGTCTGATTCATATTTTTGTATCTAAATGGTATCATTATAACCCAACCCAACCAGTGACGTTCAGGAAAGATTTTACTGCCCCCCATTGGAATCAGTTTAAGAATCTTACACACCCAGACATGTTTTTATTTAAATAACCTAAATCTCCATTGCTATAGCCTGTTTCCAGTTCTATGCATTTTTACCTGAGTGGAAATGTGAAAAGGCTAAATGGACATGTGAAAATATGTGTACATTTTGAGGCCAAATAAACCCACTTCTTTTCATCATGCCTTCAACAGCTTATTTTTAGTCCTTTAATTGGTTCATATATCTACTCTGAGCCTTCTACAAAGTCCTTTAGTTGTAGAATGCAGAATTTGTTATGGTATATAAATAAATGGCTGACCAGTGCAGTGTTAAATGGAGGAGTTGGCTGTTTCATCTGTACCATTCCTCATATATGACAGTATATGTTGCTGATCATGCTGAAACACTGCACTTTTCATGGCAAGGGCCTTTCTAATAAAACTAACATGTTTCATTTTTAGTACATCCCATGTTGTTAGAGAAAATGTGAGTCGTGACCCTTTTCCCCCCATTTTTATGAACCAGATTGGATTTCCTGATGTTATTACCACTTAAAAGATAAGCTATTCAACACTTCCAATGTCTCTACCCTCTACATGATTGGAATGAGGAATAAACACGTAAAGCAATAGCCCGTATAACTGATTGCATGATTAACTAAAGGGCTTAGTAAAAGAGAGTAGTATATCATTTTATTTATTTTTTCTTGAGTACGTTATAATAAAAAAGAGAATTTTTCTGGCCCTATCCAAGTCCGCCCATACCATATGTGCGTGCCAAGTCCCTTCGGTCATGTGTGACTCTTTGCAGCCTTATGGACTGTAGCCCGCCAGGCTCCTCTGTCCATGGGATTCTCCAGACAAGAATCCTGAAGCTGGGGGCTGTGCCCTCCTCTGGTGGATCTTCCTGACCCAGGGATCGAGCGCGCATCTCTCATGTCTCCTGCACTGGGAGGTGGGTTCTTTATGGCTAGCGCCACCTGGGAAGCCCCTACCCATACCTACCCCTGTTTTTGTTTAGTCAGCAAGTCGGGTCCGAGTCTTGGGGACCATGGGGTAGACTTACTGAGTCTACCTGAAGCCTTTCAGGTTTCTCTGTCCATGGGATTCTCCAGGCAAGAATGCTGGAGTGTGTTGCCATTCTCTTCTCCAGGGGATCTTCCTGACTCAGGGATTGAACCTGCATCTCCTGCATTGGCAGCTGAGTTCTTTACCGCTGAGCCACCAGGAAGGCCCACAAATGCTTTAGGCATGTTTTAATCTTACTTATAGAGAAAGAGTCTTATAGGATTGTCTTTTCGGTTTTGTTTTGTTTTTACTGTGCTGATTCTTGGTTGTGCATGTACTATCTTTAGTTGCAGCATGCGAGCTCTTGGTTGAGGCTTGTAGGATCTAGTTCTGTGACCGGGTATTGAACCCAGGCCCCCATGCATTGGGAGTGCAGAGTCTTAGCCACTGGACCATCCTTTCATTCATTTTCTTTTTAGAGAATGAATGAATTGGCATCAGTATCATCTTACAATGAGAATTCTCTCTGTAGATATCATTACAGTACAGCAAAGTTCCAAATGAGTGATGATTTAGGTTTAGATCAGTTATTATTTGAATAAATGTTAAGAATTTTACATCAGAATTTAAAGAGAAAGAGGGAAAATTCCTCCAGATTTTAAGAAAATAGTATATTGAGCCTTCTTCTTCCAAGTGAATGATAAGGCCCTTGTTTGTACAATTTAAGTCAAACAGGTTTATAGAGTAGCCCAAATTCAGATTGTCTTTGGTGTGGATACAGAAATACAGCATGTATTTCTGCCATTCTCATTTGGCACTAAACTGCTGGTCTGCTCATAGAGTTTTGAGAAATAGATGGGCTTAGTTTTTGAGGAAGTTATTCAGAATAAAGATGAAGGTGGACCTTGAGACCTAGTTTAAAAGAGATTATTTATTTTGATTCAGTGTATTATAAAGTATAATAAGTGAACTTGAAAATATTGAATAGGAATTTTTGTGTTTAAAAAAAAAGGCAGTGTAAACAGCATGTATGTGAACTTGTTCATGAAAGAAGATAGAGGATTGAAAAAAGCAGTTGTAACTGCTTGTATGTATGAAAGTGAAGTGAAAGTCATTCAGTCATGCCCGACTCTTTGCAACCCCATGGACTATACAGTCCGTGGAATTCTCCAGGCCAGAATACCGGAGTGGGTAGCCTTTTTCTTCTCCAGGGGATCTTCCCAACCCAGGGATGGAACCCAGGTCTCCCACATCGCAGGTGGATTCTTTACCAGCTGAGCCACAAGGGAAGACCTCTATGTATGAAAAGGTTGTCTTAGACTGAAATAACAGAATGGCTTTAGCGATACAGTTCAGATAATCCAGAGGGAATCAGTCCATTAGTAGAAATGAGATAGAAAGAAAGTAGGAAGAGCAGAAAGCAAGATCAGAAATTCAGTAAGTGTTGCTTTTTATTCCCAGCAATTAGCAAAATATCTAGTGTGTCAGGTACTGTCAATACCTGTTTTTTAGTAAATGTTTGTGGAGTAAATAGGAGGGAAAGAAGAAAGGAAAGGAAAACCAATGTTGAAGAGTGGGTGTTGTGAGACTTTTTTTTTTTTTAAGTTTTCCAGACATCCTGTAATGACTGAATAATAATTTTTAAAGAGGAAAGAAAATAAGAGGTTGGCAAGAGTCATCAGAGCCTGAGGCCAGAGGTTAACAACACTCTCATAAGATGACATTACAAGTTCATTAAGAACCAGAGGGAAGCGTGAGCATCCAAAAATAGTTCAAAGTTAAAAGTTACATGAGGCCAGTGAGAGCAGAGCACTGGTGAATTTTCCACAATTTAAATGGGGTGGTGTACTGGAAAGCTCATGGGAAGAGATGGAAAATGGGCTCAGTCTTGCATCTTTGCCATTTGAATCTGCTCTGTGGTTTCAAGCACGCCCCATATCTACTCTGAGCTTCTGCGTTTTATTGGTAAAATCTGGAAGATACTGTAAATATTTATATCACCGGGTCATTTTGAGCATCAGATGAGACTTTGAATGTGCCAGTTGGGTCACATACAGTATAACAAACAAATTTCTGTTTTTTTTTTTTTTTTTTTTTAAAAAGCAGAGGTCAAATGAATCGAGAAAGAAAGAATGGCATTTCACTCTGTTGTCAAATCACTCATCTGTATTGAAATAACATGGGCATACAAAGGATAGTTCCAGCTCCTCCTCAGTTAAGGATTCTGCAGCTAAGATCTGTCAAAATAAAGGAATTACTACTGTCACCATCTTCATCATCGTCATCGTCTTCTAGTATCTAGTTTTATTGCACTATGCCATGGATTAAGTGCTTTACATGTATTATCAGCTCATCATTATTATTGTAGCCCAATATTACTATTTCTGTCAATGATTTTCATTATTCCTATTCTTGAAGTGATAAAACTGGGGAAGACAGAACCTAAGTAATGAATGCAAATCACCAGAAAAAGAAAAAGATTGTTTAACAGACATCTTGCCCTCACAAAAAAATAGAGATAATAAACACCAGCCACCAATAGGTGTTGGACATTGATGTATTCCTTAGTCCTGCCAAAACGTCTCTGTATAAAATAGGATAATAACAGTACCCACTACATAGAGTACTTATTGCTCATGAATATTGTTACTAAGGAGACAGTGAAAGGACAACACCAAATGCAGGGCCTGATCCACTGCTGCTGCTAAGTCGCTTCAGTCGTGTCCGACTCTGTGCGACCCCATAGACGGCAGCCCACTAGGCTCCTCTGTCCCTGGCATTTTCCAGGCAAGAATACTGGAGTGGGTTGCCATTTCCTTCTCCAGTGCATGAAAGTGAAAAGTGAAAGTGAAGTCTCTCAGTCGTGCCCGACTCTTAGTGACCCCATGGACTGCAGCCTACCAGGCTCCTGTCCATGGGATTTTCCAGGCAAGAGTATAGGAGTGGGGTGCCATTGCCTTCTCCAAGGGCCTGATCCACAGTAAACACTTAATACATGGAAGCTTTTTTACTATCACTATTACCATGATCATCAAAAGTTTCTAATGCACCAACTATTTCTTGGGTATTGGGGACAGTTGGTAGTAAAAACAATCTAAAATATACATAAGGAGATGAAAAAAATAAGCTGAGAATGATAGATATTAAATATAGAAGGATACCCCTGGTGGCTCAGCATCTGCAATGCAGGATACATGGGTTCAATCCCTCAGCTGGAAAGATCATCTGGAGATGATCTATATTCTTGCCTGGAAAATCCCATAGACAAAGGAGCCTGGCAGGCTACAGTCCATGGGGTCGCAAAGAGCTGGACACGACTAAACCACCACTACCGCAGAGGACAAAAGTTGATATCAGAGGCATCAATCCCTGATGGGAGACCAACCTAACAGAAGTAACTGAGTTCTCAAATGATTTCATGTTCCTGATTTCAGTGAAAGTTGTACTTATCAAATGGCTGAAATCTCAGGATCATGTTGTCACCGAGCTGTTTGAGCACCTGTGTTGCTGTAGCCCTATCTCTTATTTATATTTAGTGATTACTATGTCTACCGTTGGAGTGTTCTTAGAAATGATAGCAAAGCTAAAAATAGAAAGTGACCACTTAAAGCAAAGCCACATCTCACTATGCTGATGATAAAGCATTATAATTCATGTCTGTTGTGGAATAGAAGTATCTTTTTACAAAAAGGCAGAAATCACATTTCAGTCATATTGCTTTGCCATAAAAAAAGACAATAAAACATTTGATATAAAATTTAATTTTAAGCTGCTTCCTGTTGCATCAAAAATTTCAAGTGCAACAAGTTCAGAGCGAAAGCAATACTTTTCTTTGGTTTTAAGGGAGTTTGCAGAAAAGATATGAAGTCAAAATGTGAAATAATTAATCATTCGTTAATGAATTTATTTGCAGAAATACCTAAGCTACAGTGTAGTTCTAGATGCTCAAAGGGATCTGCATGAAATGGAACACTTATTGAGAAGACTATGTACATAAAAAAAGAAAATAAAACATGGAATCCCAAAGGAAATGTAGATATCTAGAAATAACTGCATCCATGATACAATATTATCCCCCAAGACTGCGTTAATTCTGGGATCTCTTGGAAACCAATTATCTCCAGAAAACTTTTAGTGATATCAGGCAAATATCATGACATTTTAAAAGATTTAGTCACATTACACGTGGTTATTTAAGAAAATGTTCTGGGAATATGCAAACCTGGCTGACTTGAGCTATAAAGTGGTGATAAGTCAGACACTGCCAGTATCTGAGCTCCTCCCTGCAAGGGAATTGGAAACTACCAGGGATAGAGGAGCCTGGCGGGCTACAGTCCATGGGGTCACAGAGAATCGGACTGAGTGACTACACACACACACGCACACACACACACACACGGCTACATTATATAGGAGGAAGCTGGAGGTAAAAATAGGATAACTCAGAAATAATAATTCGCAATTTTTTAACAGCTTTCTTTTTTCCGATGAGCTGACTTCTAGTGGATTGACTGTGTTAATTTTCAAATATACTTGCTTCCTGGAACATATTTGACTCTGAGAGCTAAGAAGGAGAAAAGATTACCAAGCTCAGTAAAACTAATATATACATGAAAATAGGTAAACATTTTAAAAAGTGTTTTAATTGGGTACCTATTTCTTCATTCTTTTTCTTAAGATCAAAAATGATGGAAGCTTAGATGTGTCTGCCGGAAAAAGTGATGTACTACTTACTCCATTGACTTAGTTTATTCTAGGTGGTTTACCCTATAATATAAAAGGCTGTTGATAATTTCCAGACAGCCTAAAGACATAGAAGCTTTTTCAGATATAATATTTTAAGCTCTATTAAGTAATTTATCAATAAAGGATTTTAATAGGAGTTTGTTTTTTCCACAGACAGCTGATGAGGGATAATGAATAACTACCAACTTTTGACACAGTATGTAAAAGTAGATGAATAATGACTTTGTGAAGGAATAGACCCAGATTGCCACTAAAAAAAGGAAATCTGCATACGATCATATAGTGAGAAATTTTTGCATCATGTTATGCAAAAACATTAGGCTTAAGGAGAGGAGGAGGTTTCTCTCTCCTTAAGCCTAATTCTAACCCTGTCTAATTTGGATTAGAGAGCATGAATATTTTAAAGAATAAGTGCTAATTGTGTTTTATTAAAAGTTGGCTACCCTGACTAGACTCATAGAAATGCTTTTTTTAAATATGTGATTTTCTTTTTTTTTGGCTATTTGTTCATCATGCATTTACATACAGGGATTGAGATTAACCATGTCTGTCCCAGGCTTTCTCACTGATCCTAAGCCTCCTGAATACGTGACACCAGTTTTGCATGTTAAAGCACTCCTCTCATGTTATCATTGAGTTGGGGGCAGTGGAAGGTGCCCAGATGTGCTACAGTTTAGTTTGCTAGATGATTTGTTCTTTGACAGCTCCATCAAGAAAATGAATTCCATTTCGACCTCCACCCATGCTCACTGTCAGGAAGATTTACTTTGCCATTCTGAGCACACATTTGAAGACCTGTGTCTGTTTGACTGTTGTTGATCCTGTTCTGATTGTCTAATTCAACTCAATAAGTGTTTGGGTGGCATGATATGCAAAGTTGACTCCCCGAGGGCAGGCCAAGATCCATTAAGATGTCAAATCATTATAGGATGCTCAGATTCCCCATCTCTCCATATCACCAACTTGACCCTTACATTAGTAACAGCATGGGCCATTGTATTAATAGAAATGTTCTTTTCTTGGTTCAGGAGCATTCTCTATTCTTGCAAGAGTTCATGTTAGGGAATTTAATCCGTGTGTGTGTGCATAGTTGCTCAGTCATGTCCAACACTTTGCCACCCCAATGGACTGTAGTCTGCCAGGCTTCTCTGACCATGGGGTTTCCCAGGCAAGAATACTGGAGTGGGTTGCCATTTCCTACCCTGGGGAATCTTCCCGACCAAGGGATCGAACCTTGTCTCCTATGTGTTCTGCATTATAGGTGGATTCTTTACCTACTGAGCCATCAGGGAAGGAGCTTAACTTACTTTTAATTAAAAGGAGATTATTCCCCTTATAATATTCATTCCTTCTCCCAGTGACTGAATACATACTATGTGGTAACTATTTCCCACACACACATGCACACACACATATGCACATATGCATTACAACAGTAGTAGGAGAAAAACATGACCTAGAAATTTAATACAGGATGGGTAATTAAGAAGAAAGACGTAAAGGAAAACCAGAAGTAATTCTAGCCAAGCTGTCTAGAAGAAAGTAGGAAAATACAGAGAAACCAGCAGTACTGTTATGCCTTTATTTTCTCTTCTGTTAATATGCAGCATCTGTGTGAAGGTGTCTAAAAACAACCCAGGAGTCAATCATGTGCGTGTGCGTGTGTGTGTATTTATTTATATATGTGCACGTATATCTATATATGTCATCTGTGCTCTGAAAGGACAAAACAACTTAATATATATTTAGGTTTATATTCCCAGTGTTTAGCAGACTGTCTGCAGCCCAGGCATGCATGCTCAGTCACTCAGTCGTGTCTGACTCTTTGCGACCCCATGGACTATAGCCCACCAGGCTCCTTTGTCCATGGTATTTCCCAGGCAAAAATACTGGAGTGGGTTGCCATTTCCTACTCCAGGAGATCATCTCAGTCCAGGGATCAAACCCGTGTCTCTTGCATCTCCTGCATTCACAGGTGGGTTCTTTTATCACTGAGCTACCTGGGAAGCCTTCTGTAGCCTGTTCAGTCCTAAATAAATACTTGTTGAATAAATGACTATGATCAGGCAGTGTTGCTGTCAGTTCTAAGGTACTGCCCACTTGATTTCAGCCACAAGTACTTCATTTGCCCCGAGTTCTCCCAGGCTATCGTGTCAGCAGTAGTGATTCCCATCGGGTTCTTCTTCCCTGAGGACCACTGCCAGGTCAAAATACAAAATGTGTGTTCATTTCAGAAGCAGTTGCAAAAGAGAGCATGATAGCTTGATGTCAGAAATAAGTCAGGGATTCTCAAACTAGAATATCTTCCATTGTTTTTAGTACTATATTCAACTTTGATTCATTTTAAAATACAGACTGTATGCCACAAAATGCTTATGTTAAAGGGTGGTAAGTGTTACAAAATGAGCCCACATAATACATTTTAAATCACTCTGTGTCCAAACATCCTATGCCCTAACATCACAAAAAGCAAATGTGGACATTTCACAAATATTTTCCAGAATCATTACATAATTAGAGGTACATAGGGTTTCTTGTTATATTAATACAGTGGTGTTTGAACACATACATTTAAAAAAGTGAAAAATCCCCATGGAAATTCACTTCATAAAATCAACACCCTAGAATGACTTACACTTTTCCAGATCCCTCATCCAAACCCTGAGCAGCTGAGCTCATTCTGAATGAAACTGCGTAATAACGATTATTTTAAAAAATGGTAATAGAAGTTTGCAAAGTAAGTCATCAGTAGTTAGAAATGTAATTTTGAATAAGACAGCCTGGTGAGAAGGCTCAAAGAGAAACTTAGGTTTTTTACAAAGACTTCTGAATCTTACAGGACATATTCAAGTCAATTCAGATGACTTAGAAAATGAGTCCTGGGTGCTCATATGTGATAGACAATAATGTTCTCAGTCACTCAGTTGTGTCTGACTCTGTGACCCCATGGACTGTAGCCCGCCAGGCTCCTCTGTCCATGGAATTGGAATTTTTCAGGCAAGAATATTGGAGTGGGTTGCCATTTTCCTATTCCAGTGGATCTTCCCGACCCAGCAATAGAACTCGCATCCCTTGCATCTCCTGCATTGGCAGTCAGATTCTTTACCCCTAGCACCCTCTGGGCAGCCCAGACAATAATAATCATATTTTAATTAATACTGTTTTCGGCCTTTAGATCCTGCAGACAGATTTTTAACTATAAATCTTACAAACCAGAATTTAATTAAGAACTGTGAATAAGAAAGCTCGTTGAGATAATTAAAAAAAAAATCTATCAGACCACAGGATTTGGAGTGAATGTCCACGTTATAGTGGTGATGGTCATAATGAAAATTAGAAAATTTTATGTCTTTGAGATGAAGACACTATAAATTCACAGGAATGATATTGGAAGTGGCCAAAGGACCTAGATAAGAAATTAGGACAGAAGGAGTTAATGGTGTATGAACCTGTCTAATTTACAGTCTCTCTTTACATCTAGATTGTCTCAGAACTGTTTAACTGTCTTCCTTTGATGTTATAAAAATACTTGCCAGAGTTGAGTGCAATAAGTTAACTAATATTATGGTAAGGACTTAAAGGCAAAACTTCTATGTAATCTGTTCCCCAGGGGGTTAATAAAACTCTTTCACCTTCTTCATCAAAGAAATAAAACCAGAAGTCAGCCTCAACTTAAATGTAAATGTGGCTTAGAAATGACACAGTAATACCACTTGGCATTTCTTAAGTTAGCCTGCTCTTTCTATGCTGGATAAAAATAAAGAAAAGAAAGCATCTAAAACAGAACCGCCCTATTACAAACCAAATTTGCCCATGAAAGCAGAAATTTTCTGGCCTGCATCTATGCGTTTTTTCCACTTTCCGTAGCCTCCCACACGATAATGACTTATGCATGGAATTCAGGGACTTTATATTTTTCTTTTGAATGCAAAATGAATGCCAACATGGAAAATGTGAATGCTGGCCATTTTCAAAAAGATACACACTGACCTCTAAGGAAACCAAATAGCATCCAGAATGCTATTTGGTCAGTCTGGGGTACCAGAATTCTAATACATTCCTGGTCTTTACAGGATGAGAATATTTACCTTTCTGGCATGTGCTTAGTCAGAATAGCTTGAAATTTTTGGTGGACAGTCAGACTCCTTTTCAATAGACTGAAGTGACCCAAAACCAGCACCGCGGTTAATCTTGTTTATGACTGAAATCAATAAGCCAGTCCATGTTATGTGCTGACCGTTCTTGTGTGGCGTAGAAACTAGAAGTGTCTGCTCTTGAATGAGATTTTTTATTTTACAATTCAGTCATTAGGTTTCATTATGGGACACAATTTGGATTAGTCATTTTTATAAGGTTGCGTTTACATTGGTGTAATTTGTTGCCTTTAACTAAGGCTTTGAATAATTCAAGGCAGAGAGGATGGATGGATATCTGGAATGTGTTTATATCCTGACCTTATCTTATGCTTGGTTTTCATGTTTACTTAAAATTTTTATGGCCAAATTCTAACAGAAATATACAAACTAAACTCCTTGGAAGCCAAACAGAATGAGACTGAAATTCCTAAAGAACTGTTTCAATTGTCTTACTGTGCTCACATCTTCTTTTTGATTCACCTGAATCCTTACCTGAAGAGTTTAGATTTTATACCTATTAAAGGTGTCTGGGAGGAAAGGAGGCTGTAGAATCTCATTCCATGGAGACAATGAAGTTTGTTGCCTCTCTGGGTCTTAGAATTGGTGCCTACTTTGAATCCAGGCTTACCCTGAGATATGTAGCCTTAAGCAAGTCATTTAACTTCTCTAAGCTTTAACAGTACTAGCTTGCAAACTGGTCATAGTAGCAAAGGGATGTATGTAAATATATTTAACCCGAAAGTGGGCTAAGGCGTGTCCTATTCTTTGTGACCGCATGGACTAGAGCCTACCAGGCTCCTCCGTCCATGGAATTTTCCAGGCAAGAATACTGGAGTGGGTTGCCATTTCCTTCTCCAGGGGATCTTCCCGACCCAGGGATCGAACCCAGATCTCCCTCATTGCAGGCACTTTACCATCTGAGCCACCTGGGAAGCCCATTTAACCAAAGGCATTGCAAATGGTGTGTGGTATGCCTTCTTATGCATGAATTATGTGTTAATATGAGCTAAACTGATTACCCCGGGAGTTTCTTAGTCACTGCCTGGGGTAAATGTGTCCTGGTGATTTGGGGTCTGTATTAGCTCTTTCACATGCTAATATATTACACTGTTGTCTCTGTAGCTCAGGTTTTGCATGAGTAGTTCCCTGGTGACCTTTGGTGCAATTCAAACCAAACAGCCAATAGATTTCTGTAGCAATTTGTTTCCACAAAAGTTAACCAGGGAAGCGTGTAAGCTAGAGCAACTTGTTTCTTCCGGTGAATTATTAAGTATAGCAGTCCAGTTATTTTCCTAGTGGGATTTTTAATTATACACACACACACACACACACACGCTTGTGCTCCTGCTGTCGCTCAGTCGTGTCTAATTCTCTGTGACCCCATGCACTGTAGCCCGCCAGGCTCCCCTGTCCTTGGGATTCTCCAGGCAAGAATACTGGAGTGTGTTGCCATCTCTTCCTCCAGGGATCTTCCCAACCCAGGGATCAAACCCACATCTCTTCTGTCTCCTGCATTGACAGGCAGGTTCTTTACCACTAGCACTACTGGGTTATTCATTAATAGGTCAGTCAATCCAGCTACATTTAAAAGTATTGTCAATGATTTTTGACCAGAGATACTAAATGTAAAATTTTCTTCTATTAGCCTGCTTCTTGAAGAAATAACCCTATTAAGGTTGTTAATTGGAAGTTTTATTGAAACCTCTTATTTAATCTTTCATAGCATTGCTTAAGCACTCTCTTTTCCACGATAGATTTTGACTTTAGAATTATATCCTGAACTCTATGTATATATTTTATTTTTTTAATAGGTGGTGAAATGACAAAACTTCCTCTCTTCTTCAATCAGTGAATTTGAAGTAATCTTTCATCAAGTTTCATCTCCTTTAGTCTCATACGGAATGTATCTCTCTGTCTGTTGTTAAACTACGATGACATGTCTGTAGCTATCAGAAAGAGAAGCTGGGAAGAACATGTGACCCAATGGATGGGACAGCCTTTTAGTTCTGATGATTGTAACACAGCATGTCATCATGGACTAGTAGCTGACAGCTTGCAGGCAAGTATGGAAAAAGATGCAACTCTAAATGTGGACCGCAAAGAGAGGTGTGTTTCACTCCCAGACTGCTGTCATGGCTCAGACCTGAGAGAGATTCCTGAGGGGCCAATGGGTCACATTTCAAAGGAGGTGGATGAAGATGACAGCCATGAAGGTGAAGATCAGTTCCTTTCTCTGGAGGCCAGCACAGAAACACTCGTGCATGTTTCTGATGAGGACACCGATTCTGATCTGTACCTCACAGATGATAAACAGATTCTAACTACTCAAGGGCCTGAAACATCAGACCAACATAGCGTCAAAGGAGCAGGCTCCTTAGTAAAGACGCTGCCCATTGTGGAAAGTAACCAAGATTCTTATGACTCCTGGGGAATGGCTGGTGGAGTTGATTTAGGGCTGGTTGAGGAAAAGGGGGACAAGAAAGTTGTTGACATGGTGAGTAAAAGCCTGGAGCTTTGTAAGGAGATAAGCTTAAGTGAAATAAAAGATCGGTCCAAAATGAATGCTTGCAGTTCTTTGAATGTGAAAGATATTGTGCCAGAAAAGCAGTTGGTTAATTCTGCTGTAATTGCTCAACATCGAAGGAAACCCGACTTCCCTAAAGATGAACATGAAAGCAACACCTGCAGTGCAGTACAAGATAAGTTATTGGCTATTCCTCGTATGGACAGAGGACTGCCATTATTAAAAACAGATCCTGGAAGCTGCCTTCTGCAGCCTCCTTCCTGCCCTAGTGGAATGTCAGCTGAAAATGGCCTGGAGACGAGTGGTTTCTCAGAACATCAAAACAAAAGTCTTCCAAAGTTCAACTCAGGAGATGGCATGCAGTGTTTACACTTCAAGGAGACTCTGGCCACCCAGGAACCCACAGATAACCAAGTCAGACTTCGTAAAAGAAAGGTAAGACGCATGCACCAATTATCTGGCTTTTGGAATTTTGTAAATATCCTTGTTTCCATCATTTATTATTCTTGCTAGGGTTAAAAAGATATGTTGCTGTTTCTTTTGCCCCATGGTGTAGCTGTATGACTTAAAGAGAATCTTGGGAAAATCGTCACAATATGTAAAAATTAAAACAGGATAACCTATTTCACTAGTGATATTTATAATGGTTCCTGAGCATTTTATTTTGGAATTGTGTTGAAGACAGAACTGATTTCACTTTCTTTGGAATTAAATAGCTACCAGATAGCTCATAGATCTGAAGGGCAATCTCTAATTTTCTGAAAGAATATCATGATATCTTTAAATTAAAATTATATATTTCAGTTTGTTTCTCTTTCCCCTTTAGAAAATATATTTTATTATAATAAAAGTGGTATAAGTCACATATTTTAAATGAGCCCTTTGCATATACCAAGGCAAAAGTACCCCCTTCTCCCAAAATATGCTAATGCTATTTTAAATGATACCCTGGCACATTTGCTATCCATAGCTATATGAACTTTCTGTTAACTTTTGACCAAAAGGATCAATAACTGAAATAAAATTTTATGCTGAGGCACCTTTGACTAATCCTGTAGATACCATGATCCCTTGAGAAGTGTGCAAGTGAGAGACACAAGGATTGGAGACAAACTGCATGAATCATGGTTTGGTTAGAGAACTCTTGACTAAAGTTTGTCATACCTTCAGGATTTCCCCAGCATTCTTCCCACAATGTAGTACTCTAAAGTCCTGATGTAAATACGAGTACCATTTCTTCTGTAAATCTAACATGCCATTGACATTTAAAAAAACCCTGCAGATTGGACATTTCAGGGCAGCAACCTTGCCCTTCTTGATACAATATGAGTCCATAATTCCAACTCTCCTAAGACAAAACTAAACTTCTCAGTTCTGCACAACTGGAGCTATCAAGAATGAGAAGCAAAAACTCCAGCTCCCTTTTGGTGAAGAAATCTGGTTTCCATAAACCATAAACGTCGTTTTGCTAACAAACTAGATCAGTAACGTGTCGTAAGTTTAAGTGAAGTAAAAACTTTACAGCAAAGATCAATGTGCACAAACTGTTAATACATGCCCACAGAGCATTCTGTGCTTCTGGCGAACTCTTCCTTTCTTGCATAAATTGTATTAGAATGTTAATGCTGCATAAAGTTGTTATGATTGGAATGCTCAGGTTGCTTTTTCAGAAATGTCCATATAGTCAATCAAATCTGTTGGAGGGAATGCAATAATGACATAAGAAAGTATTAACTGACCTATGACATAGTTCCCCTAAAATATGACAGACCCTGCCCAACTGCCGACAGGAACATTAAACATTCCAGAAACATATGCTCACCACTTGGACACTTATATCAATTCTAAGAATGCAGGAAGGAATTTGCTCTTGGATGTGTCACTATAGCATGGTTGCATTACGAGAGCCATAATTATATCTCATTTACAAGTTCTAACCTAAATGTGCTATTTTAAGCATTTCATCATTCTAAAGTATTATGACATTGTCTGGAGGAGTGTTTGTTTTGACTCTACAACTCATTTGGGGTGCTCTGTAATAAACAGATTAAATTAAAAATTTGAGGTTTGGAAATTACTCTGGAAAAGTATGGTTACAAGAGAAGATACCTCTAGAATCAGTGTGTAGGAAGTTTTGTTCGATTTGATTTTGAATGCATGTTATAATAGCTTCAAGTTGCCCACTAGCCATTTTAGAACTTTACCAAGAGAAATAATAAAACAAATGCATGAATATATATGTACAGATATGTCCATCACTGTATTGTATGTTACTGACAAAAAGGACATAACATAAATTTCCATCAATCAAGGATGTATAATCAAATTCAAAAGCAGAGACATTACTTTGCCAACAAAGGTTCATCTAGTCAAGGCTATGGTTTTTCCTGTGGTCATGTATGGATGTGAGAGTTGGACTGTGAAAAAGGCTGAGTGCTGAAGAATTAATGCTTTTGAACTGTGGTGTTGGAGAAGACTCTTGAGAGTCCCTTGGACTGCAAGGAGATCCAACCAGTCCATTCTGAAGGAGATCAGCCCTGGGATTTCTTTGGAAGGAATGATGCCAAGGCTGAAATTCCAGTACTTTGGCCACCTCATGCGAAGAGTTGACTCATTGGAAAAGATTCTGATGCTGGGAGGGATTGGGGGCAGAAGGAGAAGGGGACGACAGAGGATGAGATGGCTGGATGGCATCACTGATTCTATGAATGTGAGTCTGAGTGAACTCCGGGAGTTGGTGATGGACAGGGAGGCCTGGCGTGCTGTGATTCATGGGGTCGCAAAGAATTGGACATGACTGAATGACTGATCTGATCTGAATCATTGTTTAGTGTATAATGATTGTTTAATCTGTAGTTTGGAATGGTATGCAGCCATGAAAAAGATGGATTGAGATCATGTTCTCTAACTGAACGGTACTCATGATATAGAGTGTGTAGAAAAAGACAGTGGCAGGCCAATATTTGTAGCGTGTCTCAGTCTGATAAGATGAAATATGTGGATACAGACATAGATAGAAATATAGATGGGTTATGACCCTCTCTAAATGCCTACCTAAATAAGAATATGCAAAATTCTAGATAAATAGGCACAAAATTGTTGACAACATTTACTTTGAGATAACAGAAGTAAAAGGTTAGAGGCAGGGCATTTCCATTTTTGGCCTATATATTTTTTATAAAAGGTGTTGTGTCTGACTCTTTGAGACTCCGTGGACTATACGGTCCATGGAATTCTCCAGACCAGAATACTGAAGTGGGTAGCTGTTCCCTTCTTCAGGGGATCTTCCCAATCCAGGGATCAAACCCAGGTCTCTTGCGTGGCAGGTGGATTCTTTATCAGCTGAGCCTCCAGGGGAACTCAAAGGTAGTACTATTCTGAGCAAAATGCATACAATGAGCAGACACAAAAACAAAATAATATTAGATCCTAATATTAGACTGTCTTCCTAGGTGGCTCAGTAGTAAACAATCCACCTGCCAATACAAGAGACTCAGGAGATGTGGGTTCAGTTAACTATTAGAAGCATTTTCTACATGGCATAAGATGACCCTTTATTTATACAGTTATTATGATTATTATTACTTTTATGACATGGAAGCAAATACAGACTTTTTTCAGAATATCAACAAAAGTTTCAATCAACTACACAATTCTAGTGTAGCTAGTTTAAAACTTATCTCCAGATAAGCCTCCGGAGAGACACATGGACCATATTTTCATGTCTAAGGTCTTAGGGGCCTGATTGTGAAAGCAGTTTGCTAAGTTGTCTGTATATTTTAAACTATTTCTCAAGCATGGTGACAGCTTTGAGATTAGAGCTTAGAAAGGTAAAGCAGAATAAGCTAATAAAACTTTAGTTAGAGAACTTTAATCAGCTCATTATCTGATGGGCATATGAGTGAACCAAATCTGTCATTGAGTTTATGAACATGAATTTTTTGCAGGAGGGAGATCAGGTTTTAAGACTTGGAAAGAAAACAAAAACAAAAACAGAGTTTCTAAGAGTCGTTCTCAGAATGCACTGAAATACTACTCTAGAGTTATCATTGTAATTTAGACATAAATTCCTTCAAACCTATAAATATTGGCAGGCATTTGTTGTTCAGCATGATGTATTTTTTCTTGTTTTCCAGTGATATTTCTGGCCATCAAAGATAGCCAGACATACTTATTAGAAGTCTCAGTTGGAGTGACTACATTTGTAATAAATATAGATAAATATTGACCTTTTAAGCTAATAATTCCCTTCAATATGGTGAAATATATCATTAAATCAAAGCCACTGAAATCAAAGGAAAACCAAATAGATCATGAGCAGACATCAGTGCATGAGCCAAGAAGGTCATGTGGCATGTGACCAGCGCTTATAGGCTGTGGGTGGGTCTTTGGGGTAAGGCAGCTGGTTAAGAGCAATTCTCAGAGACAAGTTCCAAAGAAATGTGGGGGAGGAAGACAGTCTAAGAAGTGGTCTCTTTAAACCAGATGGGATGTGAAGATGGAAAACATGTAGGGAAAGACTTGAGGTTAGACTTTTTTTTTTAAGAGCCAGTATATTTGTTCTTGATGGTGGTTTACTAATTAAAGAGAGTCCGAAATTAGTCTTCTCTAGAGACTATTTAAATAGTTCCCCAATTTTTGAATAGCCATAATAGTTGTATAAATATATAAAATATTTTTATTGGCTTGCATAAGACATAGTCCATGTTACCAAGCAGAGTAAACTACAAAAGATAATATAAAAATGATTTGAGCTTTGACATCCAATTTTTCCATTTGAACAAAAACCTCACATTCCAACAGGCAACAAAAGTATCCTTTATGTTATCGATCTGACTACTTTCACAGAAAATCAGTATAAACATGGCTTGACCAACATCTTTCTCTCACACATACATAATAATTACGGTAAGGTAAGGTAAGTCACTTCAGTCGTGTCCAACTCTGTGTGACCCCATAGATGGCAGCCCAACAGGCTCCCCCGTCCCTGGGACTCTCCAGGCAAGAACACTGGAGTGGGTTGCCATTTCCTTCTCCAGTGCATGAAAGTGAAAAGTGAAAGTGAAGTCGCTCAGTCGTGTCCAACTCTTAACAACCTCATGGACTGCAGCCTACCAGGCTCCTCCATCCATGAGATTTTCTAGGCAAGAGTACTGGAGTGGGGTGACATCACCTTCTCCGACATAATAATTGGGTATAGGTAATTCTGGAATGGTATGTTTTCTAAACCTTAGACCCTCTTATCCATCTGGTCTACCACCTTGAGCATTTATCCATATCCCGATTAGTAAGAAGAGGGAAGTGTACTGGGATGACCACACTCCTAGGTAAAAGCAGGACCCAGAAAGAGCACATTTCTTTGTTTCGAATATTTCATATTCTAGAACTTAGCTGTATGGCCACATCTAGCAATAAGCACTGAGAAATAGAGTTTGTATCCTGGGCAATCTGGTGTCTGCTAAAAATTCTGTTACCAAAGAAGAAGAAAAAATGTATATTGAAGGATACCTGATAACATGAATATGTTGAGGAATTGCCCAAATTGCCCAAAGCCAAAACAGTATACTGTACATAGTAGTGTAGTGTTAGTTGCTCAGTCATGTCTCACTCTTTGAGTCCCTGTGGACTGTAGCCCGCCAGGCTCCTCTGTCCATGGGATTCTCCTGGCAAGAATACTGGGGTAGATTGCCATGCCCTCCTCCAAGATATCTTCCTGACCCAGGGATTGAACCTGGGTTTCCTGCATTGCAGGCAGACTCTTTACCGTCTGAGCCACGAGGGAAGCAGTGGTAGCTCAGATGGTAAATCCTATACTATACTATACTTTAAGTATAGTACATACTATACTATACTATACTTTAGTATAGTACATACTATACTTTATCTTTGGAGAAATATAATACATTCATTGTTGTTGTTTAGTCACTAAGTCTTGTCTGACTCTTTTGCAAACCCATGGATCATAGCCTGCCAGGCTCCTCTGTTCATGGGATTGCCCAGGCAAGAATACTGGATTGGGTCGCCAGTTTCTTCTACAGGGGATCTTTCTGACTCAGTGATTGAACTTGTATCTCCTACTCTGCAGGAGTGTTCTTACCCACTAAGCCACTGGGGAAACCCAATACATTCTGAAATGACTGAAAAAAATTAGCAATGACTGAAAAAAATAAAATATTTTCTCCTTCAGTTCAGTTCAGTCGTTCAGTCATGTCCAACTCTTTCTGACTCCATGAACCACAGCACGCCAAGCCTTCCTGTCCATCACCAACTCCTGGAGTTCACCCAAACTCATGTGCATCAAGTCGGTGATGCCATCCAGCCATCTCATCCTCTGTCATCACCTTCTCCTCCTGCCCCCAATCCCTCCCAGCATCAAGGTCTTTTCCAATGAGTCAGTTCTTCGCATGAGGTGGCCAAAGTATTGGAGTTTCAACTTCAGCATCAGTCCTTCCAATGAACACCCAGGACTGATCTCCTTTAAGATGGACTGGTTGGATCTCCTTGCAGTCCAAGGGACTCTCAAGAGTCTTCTCCAACACCACAGTTCAAAAGCATCAATTCTTCGGCGCTCAGCTTTCTTCACAGTCCAACTCTCACATCCATACGTGACCACTGGAAAAACCATAGCCTTGCCTAGATGGACCTTTGTTGGCAAAGTAATGTCTCTGCTTTTGAATATGCTATCTAGGTTGGTCATAATTTTTCTTTTTTTTAATTTTATTTTATTTTTAAACTTTACAATATTGTATTGGTTTTGCCAAATATCGAAATGAATCCGCCACAGGTATACATGTGTTCCCCATCCTGAACCCTCCTCCCACCTCCTTCCCCATACCATCCCTCTGGGTCATCCCAGTGCACCAGCCCCAAGCATCCAGTACTGTGCATCAAACCTGGAATGGCGACTTGTTTCATATATGATATTATACGTATTTCAATGCCATTCTCCCAAATCATCCCACCCTCTCCCTCTCCCACAGAGTCCAAAATTCTGTTCTATATATCAGTGTCTCTTTTGCTGTCTTGTATACAGGGTTATTGTTACCATCTTTCTAAATTCCATATATATGCGTTAGTATACTGTATTGGCGGAGAAGGCAGTGGCACCCCACTCTAGTACTCTTGCCTGGAAAATCCCACAGACGGAAGAGCCTGGTAGGCTGCAGTCCATGGGGTCGCTAAGAGTCGGACACGACTGAGCGACTTCACTTTCACTTTTCACTTTCATGCATTGGAGAAGGAAATGGCAACCCACTCCAGTGTACTTGCCTGGAGAATCCCAGGGACGGGGGAGCCTGGTGGCTACCGTCTATGGGATCACACAGAGTCGGACACGACTGAAGTGACTTAGCATAGCATAGCATAGCATACTGTATTGGTGTTTTTCTTTCTGGCTTACTTCACTTTGTATAATAGGCTCCAGTTTCATCCACCTCATTAGAACTGATTCAAATGTATTCTTTTTAATGGCTGAGTAATACTCCATTGTGTATATGCACCACAGCTTTCTTATCCATTCATCTGCTGATGGACATCTAGGTTGCTTCCATGTCCTGGCTATTATAAACAGTGCTGTGATGAACAGTGGGGTACATGTGTCTCTTTCCCTTCTGGTTTCCTCAGTGTGTATGCCCAGCAGTGGGATTGCTGTGTTGGATGGCAGTTCTATTTCCAGTTTTTTAAGGAATCTCCACACTGTTCTCCATAGTGGCTGTACTAGTTTGCATTCCCACCAACAGTGTAAGAGGGTTCCCTTTTCTCCACACCCTCTCCAGCATTTATTGCTTGTAGACTTTTGGATCGCAGCCATTCTGACTGGCGTGAAATGGTACCTCATAGTGGTTTTGATTTGCATTTCTCTGATAATGAGTGATGTTGAGCATCTTTTCATGTGTTTGTTAGCCATCTGTATGTCTTCTTTGGAGAAATGTCTATTTAGTTCTTTGGCCCATTTTTTGATTGGGTCATTTATTTTTCTGGAGTTGAGCTGTAGGAGTTGCTTGTATATTTTTGACATTAGTTGTTTGTCAGTTGCTTCATTTGCGATTATTTTCTCCCATTCTGAAGGCTGTCTTTTCATCTTGCTTATAGTTTCCTTTGTTGTGCAGAAGCTTTTAAGTTTAATTAGGTCCCATTTGTTTATTTTTGCTTTTATTTCCAATATTCTGGGAGGTGGGTCATAGAGGATCCTGCTGTGATGTATGTCAGAGAGTGTTTTGCCTATGTTCTCCTCTAGGAGTTTTATAGTTTCTGGTCTTATGTTTAGATCTTTAATCCATTTTGAGTTTATTTTTGTGTATGGTGTTAGAAAGTGCTCTAGTTTCATTCTTTTACAAGTGGTTGACCAGTTTTCCCAGCACCACTTGTTAAAGAGATTGTTTTAAATCCATTGTATATTCTTGCCTCCTTTGTCAAAGATAAGGTGTCCATATGTGCGTGGATTTATCTCTGGGCTTTCTATTTTGTTCCATTGGTCTATATTTCTGTCTTTGTGCCAGTACCATACTGTCTTGATGACTGTGGCTTTGTAGTAGAGCCTGAAGTCAGGTAGGTTGATTCCTCCAGTTCCATTCTTCTTTCTCAAGATAGCTTTGGCTATTTGAGGTTTTTTGTATTTCCATACAAATTGTGAAATTATTTGTTCTAGCTCTGTGAAGAATACCATTGGTAGCTTGATAGGGATTGCATTGAATCTATAAATTGCTTTGGGTAGTATACTCATTTTCACTATATTGATTCTTCCAATCCATGAACATGGTATATTTCTCCATCTATTAGTGTCCTCTTTGATTTCTTTCACCAGTGTTTTATAGTTTTCTATATATAGGTCTTTATTTTCTTTAGGTATATTATATTCCTAAGTATTTTATTCTTTCTGTTGCAATGGTGAATGGAATTGTTTCCTTAATTTCTCTTTCTGTTTTCTCATTATTAGTGAATAGGAATGCAAGGGATTTCTGTGTGTTGATTTTATATCCTGCAACTTTACTATAATCATTGATTAGTTCTAGTAATTTTCTGGTGGAGTCTTTAGGGTTTTCTATGTAGAGGATCATGTCATCTGCAAACAGTGAGAGTTTTACTTCTTCTTTTCCAATTTGGATTCCTTTTATTTATTTTTCTGCTCTGATTTCTGTGGCCAAAACTTCCAAAACTATCTTGAATAGTAATGGTGAAAGTGGGCACCCTTGTCTTGTTCCTGACTTTAGAGGGAATGCTTTCAATTTTTCACCATTGAGGATAATGTTTGCTGTGGGTTTGTCATATATAGCTTTTATTATGTTGAGGTATGTTCCTTCTATTCCTGCTTTCTGGAGAGTTTTTTATCATAAATGGATGTTGAGTTTTGTCAAAGGCTTTCTCTGCATCTATTGAGATAATCATATGGTTTTTATTTTTCAATTTGTTAATGTGGTGTATTACATTGATTGATTTGCGGATATTGAAGAATCCTTGCATCCCTGGGATAAAGCCCACTTAGTCATGGTGTATGATCTTTTTAATGTGTTGTTGGATTCTGATTGCTAGAATTTTGTTAAGGATTTTTGCATCTATGTTCATCAGTGATATTGGCCTGTAGTTTTCTTTTTTTGTGGGATCTTTGTCAGGTTTTGGTATTAGGGTGATGGTAGCCTCATAAAATGAGTTTGGAAGTTTACCTTCCTCTGCAATTTTCTGGAAGAATTTGAGTAGGATAGGTGTTAATTCTTCTCTAAATTTTTGGTAGAATTCAGCTGTGAAGCTGTCTGGACCTTTTGTCTGGGCTTTTGTTTGCTGGAAGATTTTTGATTACAGTTTCAATTTCCGTGCTTGTGATGTGTCTGTTAAGATTTTCTATTTCTTCCCGGTCCAGTTTTGCAAAGTTGTACTTTTCTAAGAATTTGTCCATTTCTTCCATGTTGTCCATTTTATTGGCATATAATTGCTGATAGTAGTCTCTTATGATCCTTTGTATTTGTGTGTTGTCTGTTGTGATCTCTCCATTTTCATTTCTAATTTTATTGATTTGACTTTTCTCCCTTTGTTTCTTGATGAGTCTGGCTAATGGTTTGTCAATTTTATTTATCCTTTCAAAGAACCAGCTTTTGGCTTTGTTGATTTTTGCTATGGTTTCTTTTGTTCCTATTGCATTTATTTCTGCCCTAATTTTTAAGATTTCTTTCCTTCTACTAACTCTGGGGTTCTTCATTTCTTCCTTTTCTAGTTGCTTTAGGTGTAGAGTTAGGTTATTTATTTGACTTTTTTCTTGTTTCTTGAGGTATGCCTGTATTGCTATGAACTTTCCCCTTAGGACTGCTTTTAAAGTGTCCCACAGGTTTTGGGTCGTTGTGTTTTCATTTTCATTTGTTTCTATGCAAATTTTGATTTCTTTTTTGATTTCTTCTGTGATTTGTTGGTTATTCAGCAGCGTGTTGTTCAGCCTCCATATGTTGGAATTTTTAATAGTTTTTCTCCTGTAATTGAGATCTAATCTTACTGCATTGTGGTCAGAAAAGATGCTTGGAATGATTTCTATTTTTTTGAATTTACCAAGGCTAGATTTATGGCCCAGGATGTGATCTATCCTGGAGAAGGTTCCATGTGCACTTGAGAAAAAGGTGAAATTCATTGTTTTGGGATGAAATGTCCTATAGATATCAATTAGGTTTAACTGGTCTATTGTATCATTTAAAGTTTGTGTTTCCTTGTTAATTTTCTGTTTAGTTGATCTATCCATAGGTGTGAGTGGGGTATTAAAGTCTCCCACTATTATTGTGTTATTGTTAATTTCTCCTTTCATACTTGTTAGCATTTTTCTTACATATTGCGGTGCTCCCGTGTTGGGTGCATATATATTTATAATTGTTATATCTTCTTCTTGGATTGATCCTTTGATCATTATGTAGTGACCATCTTTGTCTCTTTTCACAGCCTTTGTTTTAAAGTCTATTTTATCTGATATGAGTATTGCTACTCCTGCTTTCTTTTGGTCCCTATTTGCATGGAAAATCTTTTTCCAGCCCTTCACTTTCAGTCTGTATGTGTCCCCTGTTTTGAGGTGGGTCTCTTGTAGACAGCATATGTAGGGGTCTTGTTTTTGTATCCATTTAGCCAGTCTTTGTCTTTTGGTTGGGGCATTCAACCTATTTACGTTTAAGGTAATTACTGATAAGTATGATCCCGTTGCCATTTACTTTATTGTTTTGGGTTCGAATTTATACACCATTTTTGTGTTTCCTGTCTAGAGAATATCCTTTAGTATTTGTTGGAGAGCTGGTTTGGTGGTGCTGAATTCTCTCAGCTTTTGCTTGTCTGTAAAGCTTTTGATTTCTCCTTCATATTTGAATGAGATCCTTGCTGGATACAATAATCTGGGCTGTAGGTTATTTTCTTTCATCACTTTAAGTATGTCTTGCCTTTCCCTCCTGGCTTGAAGAGTTTCTATTGAAAGATCAGCTGTTATCCTTATGGGAATTCCCTTGTGTGTTATTTGTTGTTTTTCCCTTGCTGCTTTTAATATCTGTTCTTTGTGTTTGATCTTTGTTAATTTGATTAATATGTGTCTTGGAGTGTTTCGCCTTGGGTTTATCCTGTTTGGGACTCTCTGGGTTTCTTGGACTTGAGCGATTATTTCCTTCCCCATTTTAGGGAAGTTTTCAACTATTATCTCCTCAAGTATTTTCTCATGGTCTTTCTTTTTGTCTTCTTCTTCTGGGACCCCTGTGATTCGAATGTTGTAGCGTTCGAGTTGTCCTGGAGGTCTCTGAGATTGTCCTCATTTCTTTTAATTCGTTTTTCTTTTTTCCTCTCTTATTCATTTATTTCTACCATTTTATCTTCTAATTCACTAATCCTATCTTCTGCCTCTGTTATTCTACTGTTTGTTGCCTCCAGAGTGTTTTTGATTTCATTTATTGCATTATTCATTATATATTGACTCTTTTTTATTTCTTCTAGGTCCTTGTTAAACCTTTCTTGCATCTTCTCAATCCTTGTCTCCAGGCTATTTATCTGTGATTCCATTTTGATTTCAAGATTTTGGATCAATTTCACTATCATTATTCGGAATTCTTTATCAGTGAGATTCCCTGTCTCTTCCTCTTTTGTTTGGTTTGGTGGGAATTTATCCTGTTCCTTTATCTGCTGGATATTCTTCTGTCTCTTCATCTTGTTTAAATTGCTGAGTTCGGGGTGTCCTTTCTGTATTCTGGCAGTTTGTGGAGTTCTCTTTATTGTGGCGTTTCCTCGCTGTGTGTGGGTTTGTACAGGTGGCTTGTCAAGGTTTCTTGGTTAGGGAAGCTTGTGTCGGTGTTCTGGTGGGTGGAGCTGTATTTCTTCTCTCTGGAGTGCAATGAAGTATCCAGTAATGAGTTATGATTTGTCTATGGTTTTGGGGTGACTTTGGGCAACCTGTATCTTGGAGCTCAGGGCTGTGTTCCTGTGTTGCTGGAGAATTTGCTTGGTATGTCTTGCCCTGGAACTTGTTGGCCCTTGTTGGTGCTTGGTTTCAGTGTAGGTATGGAGGCGTTTGATGAGCTCCTGTCAATTAATGTTCCCTGGAGTCAGGAGTTCCCTGGAGTCAGGGTTTGGACTTAAGCCTCCTGCTTCCAGTTATCGGTCTTATTTTTACAGTAGTTTCAAAACTTCTCCTTATATATAGCACCACTGATAAAACATCTACATTAAAGATGAAAAGTTTCTCCACTGTGAGGGTCACCCAGAGAGGTTCACAGCGTTACATGGAGAAGAGAAGAGGGAGGAGGGAGTTAGAGGTGACCCGAATGAGATGAGGTGGAATCAATAGAGGAGAGAGTGAGCTAGCCAGTAATCACTTCCTTATGTATACTCCACAACTGGACCGCTCAGAGATGTTCATGGAGTTATACATAGAAGAGAAGATGGAGGAAGGAGACAGAGGTGTCCAGGAGGATAAAAGGGGGGAGTGAAAAGGAGGGAGACAGATCCAGCCAGTAATCAGTTCCCTAAGTGTTCTCCACCGTCTGGAACACACAGAAATTCACAGAGTTGGGTAGAGTAGAGAGGGGTTAGGGAGGAGACACAGGCGACCTGGTGGAGAAAAAGGAGAGTCCAAAGGGTGAAAGAGCAGTCAAGCCAGTAATCTCGCTCCCTGGTGAAAAATGGGTACTGAAGATTGGGTTCTTAAAGGTACAAAATTGGTAACAAATACATAAAAGCAAAAATTAAAAATCTAGAGTAGAGTTTTGAATTTCAAAAATACAATGTTAAAAAAAAAAGAAGAAGAAAAAGAAAGAGAGATTAAAAAAAACAAACAAAAACAAAGTCGCAAAAATTATAAAGAAAATATAGGTACAAAATTGATAACAAATACCAAAAGGCATAAATTAAAAATCTAGAGTAGAGTTTGGAATTTCAGATATATAATGTTATATAAAAGAAAAAGAGAAAGAAAGAGAAAAAAAAGTCACAAAAATTATATAAAAAAAAAAGGTACAAAATTGATAACAAATACCAAAAAGCTGAAATTAAAAATCTAGAGTAGAGATTGGAATTTCAAAAATACAATGTTAAAGAAAAGAAGAAAAAAAAAACAAAACAAGGTCACAAAAATTATAAAATATATATATATGAAGTTTGCTTTAAAAAAATAGGGTCTTTTTTTTTTTCAAAGTAGTAGTAGGTTATAAAAGTGAAAATTAAAGGAATAATAGAGGACTTAATATTTTTTTAAAAAATTTTTAAAAAAAAGAAAGAAAGAATGATCGTAAAAATAGTAAAAATATATCTAAGACTTTCTCTGGTTTTGTTGTGGGTATTGTGGGGTCAGTTCATTTTTGGCTAGTTCCTTGGTCCGGCTTATATTTCTCAAGATCTATAGGCCCCTTCCTCTGTATTCAGTACTAACCACAGGGTTTTAATCTATTGCCTGTAGTTTCCAAGGCAGTTCCCTCTGTTATAGCTTCTTCTGTTTGCTGGTCTCTTCAGTGTCTTGTTTCCGCCCTGACACAAAGGGGACAATGGTGGACACTTTTTTTTGTTTTTTTTTTTTTTAGGCTCACTTGTTCAGTCGAGCTGTGGGGAGGGAGGGACACTGCAAACAAATAGCACTGGCGTGTGCTCGCAGTGCCTCAGCTGCACTGGGTCTGCCCCCACTCACGGAGCGTGTAGCCCCCCTGCCCACACTGCTCAGGCTCTAGGTTGCTCTGTCGGGAACCTTCCGTGGCTGGCCCTGGGCTGCTTGCATCTCCCAGGTCCAAGCCGCTCAGGTTCAGGCACTCAGGTAGTCCTCAGAGGCGCAGACTCAGTTGGGCCTGCGTTTTGTGCCCTTCCCAGGTCCGAGCAGCTCAGACTGCTCAGTTTGGCGAGGTGTTTGGCGAGCGCGATTGCTGCGACTTATCGCCTCCCCGCCACTCGGTTATCTAGGTGTACAACCGGCACACCTTCTCCGGCTGATGTTGACTGTCCAGACCCCCAAGAAGTTTTAGTTAGCAAAGAAGCCTTCTTACGGTTTTATAGATAATGTCTCTCTGGGGCTGTGATTTCCCCCTTCCGGCTCTGGCTGCCTGTCACTGGAGGGGGATGGTCTGCAGCCGGCTATCTCTGTTCAGTCCTTTGTTCCGTGCAGGGGCCTGGCGGTGTCTTAGGTTAGGGCTGGCTTTTTGTGTGGTAGATATCCCACAGTCTGGTTTGCTAGCCCAAATTATTTCGCTCAGATAGCACTCAAGGTATTCAGGCCAGATCCTTACTCTAAGCGATGCAGCCTGTGCCATGCCTCCCTGCCCAGCCCCTGCTTGCTGGTGGCGTGTGCAGGCGTCTGCACTGCTTCTTAGCTGGGGCAGTTACCGTAGGGCTCACAATCTGCAGGTTTTAATTGTTTATTTATTTTTCCTCCCTGTTATGTTGCCCTCTGTACTTCCAAGGCTTGGCACAGACTCAGCAGTGAGAAGGTTTCCTGGTGTTTGGAAACTTCTCTCTTTTTAAGACTCCCTTCCCAGGACAGAACTCCGTCCCTCCCTCTTTTGTCTCTTTTTTTGTCTTTTATATTTTTTCCTACCTCCTTTCGAAGACTTGGGTTGCTTTTCTGGGTGCCTGATGTCCTCTGCCGGCATTCAGAAGTTGTTTTGTGGAATTTACTCAGCGTTTAAATGTTCTTTTGATGAATTTGTGGGGGAGAAAGTGTTCTCCCCGTCCTAGTCCTCTGCCATCTTAGCTCCTCCTCTGGTCATAACTTTTCTTCCAAGGAGTAAGTGTCTTTTAATTTCATGGCTGCAGTCACCATCTGCAGTGATTTTGGAGCCCAAAAAATTAAAGTCTGACACTGTTTCCACTGTTTCCCCATCTATTTCCCATGAAGTGATGGGACCAGATGCCATGATCTTAGTTTTCTGAATGTTGAGCTTTAAGCCAACTTTTTTACTCTCCTCTTTCACCTTCATCAAGAGGCTTTTTAGTTCCTCTTCACTTTCTGCCATAAAGGTGGTGTCATCTGCATATCTGAGGTTATTGGTATTTCTCCTGGCAGTCTTGATTCCAGCTTGTGCTTCTTCCAGCCCAGCATTTCTCATGATGTACTCTGCATAGAAGTTAAATAAGCAGGGTGACAATATACAGCCTTGATGTACTCCTTTTCCTATTTGGAACCAGTCTGTTGTTCCATGTCTAGTTCTAACTGTTGCTTTCTGACCTGCATATACGTTTCTCAAGAGGCAGGCCAGGTGGTCTGGTATTCCCATCTCTTTGAGAATTTTCCACAGTTTATTGTGACCCACACAGTCAAAGGCTTTGGCATAGTCAATAAAGCAGAAATAGATGTTTTTCTGGAACTCTCTTGCTTTTTCGATGATCCAGCAGATGTTGGCAATTTGATCTCTGGTTCCTCTGCCTTTCCTAAAACCAGCTTGAACATCTGGAAGTTCACGGTTCACATATTGCTGAAGCCTGGCTTGGAGAATTTTGAGCATTACTTTACTAGTGTGTGAGATGAGTGCAATTGTGCGGTAGTTCGAGCATTCTTTGGCATTGCCTTTCTTTTGGATTGGAATGAAAACTGACCTTTTCCAGTCCTGTGGCCACTGCTGAGTCTTTCAAATTTGCTGGCATATTGAGTGCAGCACTTTCACAGGATCATCTTTCAGGATTTGAAATAGCTCAACTTGAATTCCATCACCTCCACTAACTTTGTTCATAGTGATGCTTTCTAAGGCCCACTTGACTTCACATTGCAGGATGTCTGGCTCTAGGTGAGTGATCACACCATCGTGATTATCTTGGTCACGAAGCTCTTTTTTGTACAGTTCTTCTGTGTATTCTTGCCATCTCTTCTTAATATCTTCTGTTTCTGTTAGGTCCCTACCATTTCTGTCCTTTATTGAGCCCATCTTTGCATGAAATGTTCCCTTGGTATATATATTTGGTAAAAGCACACCTATATCTGAAATGACTTTCTTATTTCTTTCTATGACCTTCATGATCTTTTCTGTCTCCTGAATGCCTATATGAGGGCTTAGTAGCATGAGAAGGCTAACATTGGCCAATGGGTGACATAGAGAACATAATATATTATGCAGAATATAGGATGGACTGAGATAAGAGGCCAGCTGGAAGAATATAAAAAGGAAGAAAAAAATTGTCTATGAAATGAAAACCTAAAGATGGCTAATCTGTGGCCCCAACATTGAATGAAATCAAGGACTAGTGGAAGAATTAGAGTTTGTTTTTCATTTGACCATGAGGGAAGGACTGGGAAACAGGGTTAAGTCTACATAGCTCTGCTGATAGATTTTTAATGACAATATGATTTTACATGAAGATCACACTGGTTTTAAAGAGCAGACTGTATTGTTTTTAACCTTTTTCCCTAGCTCTAACACTAGGGCTGGCAGAGAAAAGTTGTTACCAGGTAGAAAATCTATGTGTAGATGGATAACACAGGTCTTCTCAGCCATATTTTTAGCAGGATTTGTGTCCCAGGTAAAACTGGTAGCTTTGTAAGTAGCTCATTTTGTGTGTTATGCCAGCAAAAACCATCAAATTATTACACACCATTTAAACTGGGGTTTTGCCTCAAAAACACCTGGAAAGCCAAAAAAATATTTACAGATAGTTGGGGCTCAAATATTTTGCCTCACAGCAAACATAATTCCCCGAAATCAACCAGAATGCAAAAAACATTTAATTATGTGATAAACGATGACACTAGATGTATTGTCTGGTAAAATTAATAAGTAATTAACATTGATCATCTTCAGTATCCCAGGTCCCGTTCTGTGGACCATGGTGACAGGGAAAGTGAAAGTGAAGTCACTCAGTCGTGTCTGACTCTTTGCGACCCCATGGACTGTAGCCTACCAGGCTCCTCCGTCCATGGGATTTTCCAGGCAAGAGTACTGGAGTGGGTTGCCATTGCCTTCTCCAGGGACCATGGTACACCACCACAAGCTGAATGGCAGAGTTCATTACACTGTGAAGCATATAGTCCCTGAAATGCTACTGGTATCCCCAGATACAGCTTTTGTTCAACTAACACACAATGGCAGCACTGAGGGAGGGAACAGTAGTGAGAAAGGAAGAGAGGGTGGCATGGAACGAATAGGATCAGGGAGAAGAAGGCAAACAGGAAGAGAGAGAGGCAGAGAGGGATACAGAGAGAGGATGGGCTAAACTGGGTACCAAGGGAAGCACCAGTCAGTTGGAAAAGAAAGCAACTATAGTTCCTTGACATTTTTAGCAGGCAGAAATCAGAACTCTTTCAACATGATGGAGTTATGGTCACCACCAGTACAAGTTTAATAAGGAGACAAGAAACACGACTTTCACTCCAGTGATGACAGAGCAGGTGGAGACAAATAATACTTCCTGCCATTTCACAGGAGGAACTCTGCCAACTAGAGGCAGTGTTCATGCCCTGCGTCTCCAACAGGCTGAAAGCAAACACCTGATAAGCTCATATTTTAAAATCCTCAAGTGTCTTCACCTTGAAGGGACTTTCCCCAGTTTCCTCAGCCGGATCTTTTGCTTGATTGTCTTAACCCATAGAGGACTTACTCCGATTAGAATGTTTATTGCAAATACACCTGGTCCCACCATTACTAACGAAAACATCGGCTCATTTGGGGAAAGTTTTATGTCTGTAGCGATTCAGTTTCGTGTCTGTAGCATCCATCTCAGTGCTTAGAATCCTGTTCATAAGTGCTTAAATGAATGAATAGCCATGTCAGGGTAAAGGATTTATTTTCAGAAGACCATATCAGATGTCAAGAACCCATGTCATAAGGATACAGAAGAAATGAGGCTTATATAGCCAAAAATCACTGACCAATTATCTCATACTTTATAATCTCCTCTATATTCTCCCTGCTATTAATAGTTCCTTGCTAAAAGAGGGATGAGGGGATGAGAGGGAAGAGATAATTATGTAAATTCTGGTCTCTGACGCATCCTTCAAATTTAAGATGGTTATTATCTTTTGCCACCAAACAGTTAATTGTCACTAAATAGTTATATAGCAATCGGAGTGGTGAATGTTATTTAGAAACTATTCAGTTGTCTTCAGAAAAGAATGGGCAAGGGTGATTGTAAAGAGGAAAATATTAGAATATCTGTTCACATTTGTTTGTTTGTTTTTTGGCCATTCCTCTCGGCATGTGGGAACTTAGTTTCCCGGACCAGGGATCAAACCCACACGCCCTGCAGTGGAAGCACAGATTCTTAACCACTGGACTGCCAAGGAAGTCCCCACTCACATTTATTTTCATTTATCCTTTAATTTTGTATATAATTTATAAGATATATGATATGTTGCTACAAAAGTATAAGTAAATAGTATACACATGCTCACTGAAAAGTACATAATCAAAAATGTTGGGAGGCCACTGGTTTAGAATATCTCTAGCTTTTCTAGTTTTTTGTCATTTTGGGGACATTGGAAGTAGAAACGAGATTATGGGAAAATAGAGTAAGAAATTAAAGAACAAATGAACAAGGGAGATGAAGAGACTTTTGTTTAGAGAGTGTCAGACAATAGTAAATTTATTTTCAATTTCTGTGTGGAAACCACATAGAGTAGAGAGATTTGATGCCAGGTGCCATTATGGCAGAAAAATATACTCTGAATGAGAGTGATTAGATTTAAATGTTTCTTATTCCAGATATTTTTGAAAAAAGTAGTTATGATGTGTGATAGACCTCTGATCCAAGCAGTGACTTTGACCAAAACAGCAAATTTACATTATTAGTAACAAGATCATTATTAAGTTCACATTAACCCAACATCAGCTTTTATTGGAACAAGAAATAATATACTTTTATGTGTTATTTTAAATAATTAATGGGTGTTTCAGAGCCAGTTGCACATTAGAGGCTATCTTAATAGTGAAACTGATTTAGTTTCTTCCTGGTGGGTTTCTGTTACTATAAACCAGAACCAATTATTAATCTTTTAATACCAACAAAACTACCAAAGGTTTTGGCTGCCTCCCTCAAAGAAACGCCAGTATCCACAAAAGTTGGGATAGCTAGCAAAACCTTCAAAACAGGGCCCTGCCTCTGTTATCTGGGCACTAAGCACAGTGGTGCCAAGGAATCTGTTCATTTTCTGGCTCATGTTCTCAGAAATAAAGTACTTATCCCTGCTGCCAACAAGATCTCTATTCTACAAATAATTTTATGTTGAGAAAATTACAGTGCTACTTTAGAGATAACCTCAAAATGTTCAAAGGAAATACAAGCAAATAGGAAAGTCACTTTTATTCTTTTTTCAGTTCTATTTCTACATTGGCATAGGAATAAAACTAGAGATTAATGAACCTCTTCCGTTTTGGGTTCTATTTTTTGAGCCAGTAAAACTTCAAAAGGATATACTGCTTTTTATATACATTGAAAGTTAACCCCGAGTTTTTTTGTTGTTTTTGTTGAAATAGCATCATTATTTGGTCTAGAAAATGAAAAGCTTGGTCTGAGCTTGATTTTCTAACCAAGAAATTAAGCTGTAATGAGGAGGAGCATTGTCTAAATTGAGGGGTGTTTTTAATCTGTGTGAGCTTTATGTATTCTTGAAAAATGCAGACAACAGTCCCTACATCACAGGTTGTTAGGTTATTAAATGAGATGGAAAATGTGGTTCAGTGCTACATATCACAACCACTAGAAAAGTCCATTATTTAGCCAAAATTTGAGTTGAAGATTTGACAGATAAATAAGTGAAGGATTGCAGAATTAGATCTGGGAATTGGTCAAATTCTTGTGGAACCTAGAGTCACGGTATATATAGCCAATAAGGGTATAGTAGCTACTTTAGTTGGAAATCTCTAGAACACTTCATAGCTCATGGTAAATGTCCACAGCTCCTACACCATGGTTCTGTAAAAAGTAATTAAGCCAATGAACTCTAAAAGCAAACTGCTTCCCTCACACACAGCTTTGTAATCATTTAGGTTATTTACTGTCTCTGTACCTCAGTTTTCTCACCTATATAATGGGATGCTTCATTTTTTTCTCAAGAAGATAAAGTTCATATGTATGCAGTAATTAGAACAGGGCCTGACACCTAGCAAACTCGGTGTAACTTCATCTCTTAACAGTAGGAGTTGTTATTTTCTGTTTGTCTTATTAAAATGCCCTAGTCACAGATCCAAGAATAAGCTGAACTGTCTGGGAATAATTATGGAAAAAGACTGACGACATGTGAGAGAGGATTTAGAAAGTAAGTCAACCCACACATACATACATACATTGCTATCTAATTATTGTTATAGAGTACAGTCTTGAATATGCATTCCCCCATGCACTTTGCCATGTATGGTGTAGAATCTGAATAAGCATCATATATGCATCCTTACCTCAAGGAGCTTACACAGTGGTAGGGGCAATATAATTCAAATAACAAATAACAAAATATTCAGTTAAACAAACTTTTAACCTTAATACCTATTTACTGTTAGAACCTAATGTAATACTAGGTTTTGAACCACATGTACAGTAATACCCTGGCTCAACCTAATGCACTGGTACACAGTATTAAGATCTATGGAGCGGGATATTCCTGGTGATCTAATGGTTGGGGCTTCACCTTCCAATGCAGGGGATGTGGGTTCGATCCCTGATCAGGGAGCTAAGATCCCACATGCCTCTGGCCAGGATGGGGAACCCCTGCAGATGAGCGGGTCAGGGAAGGCTTCACCCAGGGTGTGCCTGAGCTGAGCTTGGAAGGCACTAGAGACTTTCTGTTTGTGAGAATAAGGGAGAGGGATCTCTTTGTGCTTCCTTTAAACTGTTCTTGGAAAATACCATTTTATTTTTAAATACACAGACTTAAGGAAGTAAGTGAAATAAGCAAATACTTCAAAAAGGCCATTTTGTAAACAGACACTTTTAAATATTAAGGTTTTTTCTTTTTTGAAGAATATTTCATAGTGATATGAAAATCAAAATAGGATGGATGGTACTTCATGTACCAGGCTTTAGCTTCAGCAAAACAGTTTTCTGTTCTTAAACTTAGATTTTTAGCTAAGTAATTTCTGGGCTCACTTTATCTTAAATAAATACATAAACAAATAATCTCAGTTTCAACATACTAATGGGTTCTGAAAAAAACGCTAGCCATGTTAATTTGCTCCCCAGCTAGTATTTGATTAGTTAGCAGAAAAGCGAAATGAATCATGGAAATTTGCTTGATAACTAAAGCATCAACAGAATGGTTCAGTTATATAATAATGATGAAATGAGATGAGACAGTGATTCCTACTTTTATATGTTCATAGATATGTTAAAATCATTTATGGCTCTGTGTGAGCGTGCTCAGTTGTGTCTGACTCTGTGCAACCTCATGGACTGCAGCCCACCAGCCTCCTCTGTCCATGGAATTTTCCAGGCAAGAATACTGGAGTGGGTTGCTGTTTCCTTCTCCAGGGATCTTCCCAACCCAGAGATCAAACCCGCATCTGTTGAGTCTCTTACATTGGTGGGCAGATTCTTTACCACTGCATACAAAGTTCATTTATGAATTTCTCAATAAATTAAACTTTTTCTTAAGAGAATTACAGAATGTTTAAATCCCAAATCTATAGCAAGAAATCTAAGAGTAAAATAAGTTCATTTAATAATATACTATATATGTATAATATATAGTATATAATGACTACATTATATACACATGTACCTAATTTTCAATATATGCAGTAATCAAGCATAATTTGAGATGTGATATTTGCCTGCCTGCAGTAAGTACAGTCTTGACTGAGACATGGAATAGAGGATAGATAACATAAGAACTAAGTGGTTGCTCTTGCCAAGAAGTTAGTAAGTCAGCTGATGGTGCTGTTTCCTCAGTGCAAAAGAAACTAGAAGCAGGCTCTGCCTGTATGGTGAATATCATCTTTGAGACCTGTGGACCTTTTCCTCACACTCTCACTCCTCAAAGGCACAGGGAAGTAGCGTTTGAGTCAACACAGCTGACCAGAGCCTGCATTAAGGAATAGCTGAATTCTTCGTGTAGAATATCTGTCTCAGAATGCATTTGCCATTGTGTAGCTGAGACTTTGGATTTTCAATCCATCCCTAAAACCCCTTGAATTTTGTCTTCATTTTGCTGTAAGATGGTCACATGATGTTGAATGTCCTGTCACATGTTGGTTTACCCTACAAGCAACATGTTGCTCAACTGCCTAGACTGTTGTAGGTAGCATCATATAAACAGATAGGATATGGAGAATTTGCTTTTCATAGGTTCATGGACTGTTCCAACAGGAAGAGACTTTAAACATCCATGCATTTCACTTTAACTGGAATAATGTGTGTATCTTGACAAGGCCAAAGAGCTGTAATTTAGCATGTTAACAGAGGTATGTCCCGTTACCAAGGCAAAGTTGCTGCCCCACGGGAAAGATGCTGACTTGCATATTATCCTGCAAAAGCTGTAATTTAAAAGTAATCAGAAAGAATTGGCCAACACTGAAATGTAACACAAACCTAATATTAAGGTTTTTTTGAACGATGAAAGGAAATGTTTTATCCTTCTATTTCAGACATTTGTCCACTCTGTGTGCAGGAAAAAAAAAATGTCTTTGCGAACTGAACTACTATTTCAGGTATATGTTGACAAAAATATAAATTTTTAGAAGCTGAAAATGGAGTCAAAAATGAAGATTTTCTCAGCTTCTCTTGCTTTCTAGTTTAATAGTAAAAAGTCACTCTTTCCTGAGACATGAATTTTCATTTAATTCAGTTATTCTGTACACTTTCCCTATGATCAACCTAGACCTTTATCATAAATATTATCTCTGTCCACTTAGAAGTTACAAAGTGCTTTCTCTCAGATGTCCACAGTGTTTGGGTTGAGGCATGATAAATTTTAAACAAGCTGAAAAGTATTTCAAACAACTTCCATACTGTGAACAATCCTTAAGGAGGCCAGAAGAGAAAAGAAGCTAGCCAGTCATTTCAGTATCATCTTCATGAAAATTTTTCTTTTAAACATATCGGCAATCATGTAAAGCACTAAATTTTTATGCCTATAATTCTATCTAGATTAGAAACAAAGAGCATGCAACATTGTCCATCAGCCTGTTCTGGACAACTTACAATGAAAACAAATCTTATTTTACCCCATGCAGTACCTTATAATTATTGTAATCCTAAATTTCCAACCCTGACCACTACGAAAAATGTATGTTTTTGATATAGAATGAATGGGCAATAGTTGTATTGCTTGCATGAAGCCAGATGATGAAGAAATTTAAATTCTAACTTTAATATAAATCTTTTCATTTTTAAGAGAACTGCATTTACTCAGGAGATGTAAGATAAGTCACAGCGTTAATAAAGTGAGTGATGCATTTGAGTTGCTACTCAGTTTGTATATGTGCCATGCTGATCTGGAGTGCTGGTTATTGTGCAGATTGTTATCGCAAAAATTGGCACACACATAGTTATTTAAGATTGGGAAGAATGGGCTTCCCAGGTGGCACAGTGGTAAAAAAATTGCCTGCGAACTCAGGAGATACAGGTTCGATCCCTGGGTCAGGAAGATCCCCTGAAGGAGGAAATGGCAACCCACTCTCAGTTTTCTTGCCTGGGAAATCCCACGGACAGGGGATCCTGGCAGGCTGCAGTCCATGGGGTTGCAAAGAGTCGGACACAACTGAGCATCCACACAGCGAAGAATAGGTGGGGATGGTATTTGAGAACAAGGAGTGTGCAGGCTTAGTGAGGGAAGAAACATTTTTAGGCTACTATTTATCAATCTACATTCAAGTTGTTTTAAATCTGGGTTTATGCTGAAAGACCAAAGCAGAATGTTGGGAATAACCAAAATGATCACTCTATGGTTTCCTACGCAATATTGGGGCTTGTAGCAGAAAGAGTATGTCAGTCTCTCCTAGGGAGGAAATAGTAGATGTGTGTTAATTGGAAGGGAGTATCATGCAGCCACAAAGTCATGCTTAAAATACCATAGGGATGTAGTCAACACTCTTAAGGTGGATCAGAACCTTGTCTAGGGATGTTTAATGATGCTGTTCTATATTTCAAATCCATGGGAGTTATACGTGACACAGTATATTGAAGTCATTGTTACCGCTTCATCAATAAAACAATACTGGAAGAATTATTAGCAAATTAGCAAATATTTCTGCCTGATGTTGTTGGTCAGGCCATTTTCAGGTGCCTGGGAATCTCTCTTCTGCAGGCCAGTTATTATGCAACCCTCTGTCGGGGCCAGTGGACACCCAGGTGAGAAGGAGTGAACTGGATTGCCTATGTTCTCAGTGACATATTATCTCCCAGTGGTACAGAATTCCTTTGCCACTCTGAGAACACCCTTCTGCATTCCTTTTCTCATGCAACATTTTGAAGCCAAAACAATTGAACAGATGTATACAGTTAAGGCCGAGAAGGCAGTGGCACCCCACTCCAGTACTCTTGCCTGGAAAATCCCATGGATGGAGGAGCCTGATAGGCTGTAGTCTATGGGGTCGCTAAGAGTCGGACACGACTGAGCGACTTCACTTTCACTTTTCACTTTCATGCATTGGAGAAGGAAATGGCAACCCACTCCAGTGTTCTTGCCTGGAGAATCCCAGGGACGGGGGAGCCTGGTGTGCTGGTGTCTCTGGGGTCGCACAGAGTTGGACACGACTGAAGCGACTTAGCAGCAGCAGCAGCATACAGTTAGGGGGCTCCCCTGGTGACTCAGATAGTAAAGACTCTGCCTGCAATGCAGGAGACCAAGGTTCCTTCCCTGCGTGGGGAAGATCCCCTGAAGAAGGGAATGGCTACCCACTCCAGTATTCTTGCCTGGTGAATCCCATAGACAGAGGAGCCTAGTGGACCCCTCCTTCGCAAGTCCATGGGATTGCCAAGAGTTGGACACGACTGACTGACTAACATTTTCACTTTCATACAATTAAGAGTGAGTCATAAGCAATATCTACCACCCAAACATACACTCCCATCCCTTCAATTTGGAATGAATTTATATTTACCAGCAAAGAGACAGCAGAAAGCATACTTCATACTTCTTCACCTTCCCTCTTGTTACAGGTATGAACTCTCAGTTTCAACCTAAGCCTAGTCCCCCCACTGGGCCCTGGACCCCCTCCTCTCTCATCAGTTCAAGGGCATCACTCCTAGAACAGCCTTCTCTCTTGGATCAGTGATGTTTCCTTTACTGGGTCATTTCTGTCAGCTTCCAAATATGATGTCCAAAAATATCCCATTAAAATTTAAAAAGAAATCTCTCTTGACACCACATCCTCCTCTTTCTTTGTGTTCCTTTATAGCAGTTATTAAATCATTATTTAATAGTTGGCCTTGCTCACTTTCTTCAATTCCTGTCCTCCCTTTTGTTCTCAACCTCAGTGAAAGCAAGCATCTGCTCCTATCCAAACTGCTATGAACAAGCTGGCCAATGAACTTGATGTTGCTCAGTGCCAAATTTCTCCTTGATCAACTCATGTCATTTGTAAAGTTTGATTTCCCTCTTCTTTTAGAATCTGCTTCTTAACACAACCTCTAGGATCCTAGTCTTGATTCTTTTCCTGCATTTGTTTGGCCCATTCCTTAGTTGGTCTGTTTTATGCTTCCTTAAACTAGAAAGTAAGTTCTTTTGAGAGAAGATGTTGTTTTGTATCCCTCACATCCAGAAGAGTGCTTGGTACATTGTAAGTGCTCAATAACTCTGTATTGACTAGGTGATTGAATGAAAACAGGAAAAGAGCTGTGTAAGTTAAACATATGACCTAAACAAGTGTTTTAATTGATGGCGAATAATAAAATAGATACATCCAAAGACCAAACTGTTGATCTGGTACAGGGAGTCAATGAACTCTCATAGTTAATAAAGCAAAAATAAGAGAAATATCAAATAATAGATGGAAATTAAGAGACTTAGATGCAGGTTATTCAAAAACATCTAATAGGAATTCCAGGCAGAAACAATGGGAGGTAGCAATACTCATAAAATATTGAAAGGAGTATTTCCTAAGCTGTTAAAGGGCATGGCGCTTCAGATTTAAAGATCTTAGTAAACATTAGATTACGCTCAAAAGAAGCAAAGCTGCTCTTAGTTACATCCTGATAAGTTTTATATATCCAAGGATTAAGAAAATGCCTTTAACATATTCAGAGACTTGAAAACAAAGCAACAACAACAAAAAACAAGTTATCACTGTGACATCGATATTCATGGTTTAAATACAGGGTCACAGGAAAGTTAAGGAATACCATCAAATAAACCTAGAATTCTAAACCTGTTTAATCACTGAAGTGTGGGCAAGATGATTCTTATGGATGTTAAAGAACTTAAAAATATGTACCCTCATAGCTTGAGGTCCTTAACTTAATCACATCTGCAAAGACCATTTTTCCAAATAAGATCACACTCATAGATTCTAGGCTGTAGGACACACACATTCCTTCTGGGGGCCACAATTCAACTACTGCAGTACGAAGAAGTTAATTGATGATACCAACACTGAGAGATAAGTGTAATGCAGGCCTACACAGGGGCAGAGGACACTGGAACGAGGTTCAAGTTCAGTCTGAGGGGTTCTGGGAGGCCTTTAGAGCGAACTTTTAAGAGAAAACCTGAAGAATGGCAAGGGCAGGAAGGTGGACTGGGAAGAGCCTTCTGAGAGAAAGAAGAGAGAGAGAAGAATACAGAGAGCCTCAGCAACTAGAAGTTGAATGTGGCTATAAAATATGAAATGAACAGAAGCACAGAATGAGACTGGGGAGGCACACAGGGCCCAGAGTGTGACTGTCCTTGAAAACCTTGACTAGCACCTTGGAATTTCAAAGCTATGAATGGGAGCATGACAGAACCACATCGTATAGGTATATTTGGATGCAGTATGGATCATGGACTGGCAGCAATTAGAACTGGAGTCAAAGAAACCAGTTAGGATGACGTAGCAGTAAATTGAGCAAGAGATGGTGGGAAGATTTAAGGGGCTTGGCATGAAAAATATTGAGGATGTAGAATTATTATTTCCATAATAACAGCTCATTACAGCTAAACTCACAAGTACTTTTCTACATGTTTCTAAAGTAAAGATGGATTCCAAATCTCTAAATTTCTGCCTGAACTTTCTAGAATTATGACCAGCCCAACAGATATATACAGACATGGAGCATGATGTGTCTAATAATGGTTTATAATAGACATTTTGAATTTCTGAAACACATCTTTGATACACGGATTAATTTCCTGTAGTTTTAAGAGCTTCACTCACATTGGTTCAAAGGAAATTTAAATTGCACATGAGGTTTTGAGGTTTTCAATGTGTTTTGGTATTACCTGAATTATTTCTTTTTGTACCATGGTCTGTCTCCCTGCTATTGATTTTTCTTAAAGATACAGTGATTTTGGTTAGCCTTTCCTAGTATGGCTAAGGAAAATTGGTTTGAATAGGTGACTGCTGTTCGATCTCTCTGTGATTCTTGTAGGAATATATCATTTATATATCTCCATTTCCCATATGTCCACCTTATCTAGATGCTCATGTTAGAATAAAAAGGTACTATAATAAATCCCTTGCTATCTCCCTGAATCCAGTATTTTCTCTTATTCTAGCACCTTCTACATAGTATAATCAGCTTAACCTTCCTAAGAAGACATCATTGGCAGGTGATTTCCCTTCATTAAACAGATCTAATCTCTTAGTTTTTATCAGATAAAGTTCATATTCCCCCAGCTTGCATGATAAAGTCCTTTGTATTTGGTCCTTCTTGAATTTTAAGGCTGTTCTCCCCACTCTAATGAGATTCCTATAGAAACATTACAGATCCATGCTCTTTGGCCATTGTGGATTCATAGCGGTTACTCTGTACACCTACTTGCCTCACTTCAGCCTCACTTTGGGACTTACCTGTTCCAAACTCATCCCACTTTCTTTAAGTTTGCAAAGCTATTTCTTCCTCTTCTCTCCCTGAAAATGTCTTCATTAAGGAAAGACATAAAATGAATGAAGGTTAATATTTTTTTCATCTTGCTTGATGATGAACCTAATAAATGCCCTCATTTGGTGGTACTCATATGCTCATTGAGGGCAAATAATATGGGTTTCCCCTGTGTAGCTTCAGTGACCAATATGGATACTGAAAAATAGAAGTCATCTAGTGGATGGATGGATGGATGAATGGATGGATGAATTGAATGGATAGGCTCGTGGACAAATTAATGAGTGAGTCTATACTCTAACCACAATTGACTAGAGAACTGTCTCCAATTTCATTAAGGTTGATATAAGAGAAAAATACAGCTTCCTTTACTAGGGAAGAAGGGAAAAAGAAATACTAACTATGCTAGCTTCTCATGTCCTTTATTCTGAATGTTTTAATCTTTGATTTCACATACATGAAGAAGTGTACCCCACAATAAAATTACACTTGTTTGTAATTTTGTTAATTCACTCAATCATTATTCATTTAGCATTTCTTACCATCTAAACTTTAAGTATTATATTAGTTTCCAGATAATCACGGAGAAGGCAATGGCACCCCACTCTAGTACTCTTGCCTGGAAAATCCCATGGATGGAGGAGCCTGGTAGGCTGCAGTCCATGGGGTTGCTAAGAGTCGGATACGACTGAGTGACTTCACTTTGACTTTTCACTTTCATGCATTGGAGAAGGAAATGGCAACCCACTCCAATGTTCTTGCCTGGAGAATCCCAGGTACGGGGAGCCTGGTGGGCTGCCGTCTATGGGGCTGCACAGAGTCGGACACGACTGAAGTGACTTAGCAGCAATCAAAGATGAATAAGTTACTGTCATTTTTCTCAAGAAACTCAAAAACCTTGAAGGCAAAACATCCATAACTCTCTCATGGTACATGCTCCATTAGCATGGTGACTATTCATCTTGGTTGGTCCAGCCACTTTGGTTACGCCATTTTCCCCACATCCTGCCTTCTTAGCTCCCACTTTCACTCTGAAGTGTCCCATTTGGATGACAAATTACATAGTTGACTTATGAACTAGCCCTACTAAAAAGAACTGTGCCATTGATGTGTATGTAAAAATGAAAATGTCCTTTGTCTCTTCTCTCTAAATTTAAACTTCCTGGAGGCATTAGAAAATTCTGTTGAAATTATTAGACTATATTTGCATATGTTTTTAATTTTCCTAATATTTGGAAACCTCAATCCAACTTTTTGGACAGAGATTCAGCTTTGGATAATTGGTATAATGTTTTAAAACCATCATAAAAATAAAGCTCTTACAGCTGGATGTTCACAGAAAGTCATGGAGGAGTCAATATTCACAAAGCAGTAAATGATTTGCAAAGCAATTAGGCTGTTGAAGTAGTACTAAAATAATTTCTCATTTATTCTAAAGTTCAAAAAGTATAAATGCTTATTGCTTTTAAATGGATATCTTTGCATCATCACAGTTCACTCCTACAACTTTGTTGTTGTTGTTGTTCCAAGAGGCAACATACTCACTTCTCTGATTCCCTGGGAGATAGTAAATGTACTGAGAACTGATTCTTGTAGAAGTTTCTCCATCACCCATTCGTAATTCAGTGAAGACCTGATTATGAAAGAATGACCCAAGCATGCAGGAACTACAGAAAATACTGGGTTGAAGGAAATGATGAGAGTATAAGTGAGTCTGTAACATTTCACTCTTGCTAATTAGTCTTCCAAAATGACATCCTGGTCTCTTTCACATCACAAACTCAATTAATACCACATATGCATCACGTGTCAATCACTGACCTCAGTCCTTAGTATGTTCTTTTAAGGACCTGAGTAGCAGCCTCAGGGTTTGCACATCTTCCAGTTTACCTCAGGGCTGAAATTCACCCAGGAGTCTCCCCATCTCTGGAAGAGATTTTGTGGTTACAGTTATGTCTTTCTTTGCATCATGAAACTACTACTGTTTATAAGCTTTATTTTCTATGGTTGCTATTCATAATAGAGTCTTTTATTCACTTTCTTTCTTTAATTCACTAAGTATGTCCAAAAATCTCCATGGCTTCTGGGCACATGCTAAGAATAACAGGAAATTCATTATTTGAACCACTATTTTCTAACCAAAGACCTGATAGGAAAGATGGCCTTTTGCTGGGCCCTTCAGAGTCAGAAGATTTGAGTCTTTTTGAACAAAAATGGAAAATCAATTTTTTTTTCAAAGTAAAGATTTTCAGAAACAACTTTAATTATTAAGATATCTCTATTGTACTTCAAACCACTTTTTGAAGACTGTTGAGCAATTCAACCCTGATACAACATATTTTTTAAGTCAAAAAAAAATTACAAATATTAAGTAATTTGCTTCTTTTTAAAACTGAGATTACAGTGTGGTCTTCTTTGTCTATGAAAAATGCCATTATATCACTCTCAAAATATGTTCTCATTCAATTGCCCTTTGATTTAGTGTAAAATCACAGGAAACTTAGTGACCAAGTGAAAGAAAACAGAGAAAAAAATGAGGGAGTGAATCTCAGATGTATTTTATTCTCAGGAAGCCAGCCAGATTCACATGTTTTCACATAAATACTACACAACAGAAACACTGAAATCTGTTATTGCTTCTTACATTATGATCTAGGGGACCCAGAGTTAGGTCATGGAAAAATGTTGACATCTCTGAAAACACCTTTGAGCAAATCTGTCCCCTCCTCAGGCTTGTGTCGGGGTGATGAATTAGAAACCTTCACATTCCTCCCAGCTCCTCACTTCTCTAATCCCCACATACTTGTTTGTTAGTAAATTGTATTCGTGCCTCAATGTAGTGATTTGTCAGTGTTTACTCTCAAGCATCAGAATTTCTCTTTCACACCCACACTAAGTAGTCACTGCAACTAAGTTCTAAGAGCGTCATAAAAATAAAAGAACTTAAAAATTCTCTTTCAGAAAAATGTCTTCTTGTTTCATGTGGGTTGAATGCTTTACTCAGAGATTCCGCCTGAGTCGCTATAGTTGTGTCTGACTCTTTGGAACCCCATGGATGATAGCCCGCCAGGCTCCTCTGTCCATGGGGTTCTCCAGGCAAGAATACGGGAGCAGGTTGCCATTTCCTTCTCCACGGGGTCTTCCCGACCCAGGGACCAAACTCGCGTCACTAACGTCTCCTGCATTGGCAGGCAGCATACCACTAGCGCTACTGGAATACACTGTTTACAATATAGTGTAGTCTATTAAGGACACAAACTGAAGCGACTTAGCAGCAGCAGCAGCAGCCACTGTCTAAAAAAAAAAAGTATTTACCTTCATTAAAAAATACTTGTCGCGGAAAAAAAACCACCAAAGCAATTACATCAGCAACATAAAGGGTCACAGATCACCATATAAAGGTATAACTGCTAAGTCGCTTCAGTCGTGTCCGACTCTGTGCAACCCCATAGACGGCAGCCCACCAGGCTCCGGTGTCCCTGGGATTCTCCAGGCAAGAACACGTTTCCTTCTCCAATGCATGAAAGTGAAAAGTAAAAGTGAAATCACTCAGTCGTGTCCGACTCTTAGCGACCCAATGGACTGCAGCCTACCAGGCTCCTCGGTCCATGGGATTTGCCAGGCAAGAGTACTGGAGTGGGCTGCCATTGCCTTCTGCGATAAAGGTATAAAGGTAACGAAAAAGTGAACTCTCGCGAGAATTACCGCAAAAAACGTACATGATGTGAGCAAGTGCGGTGGGAAACCTGCCGCAATTCTCTCCCTCCATGCCGCCGTCACCACAGACCTTCAATTTCTTAAAAAACAAAGAGTAGTAACCGCGAAGCACGGTAAGGCGAACAGTGAAATGAGGTACAGCGGTGTTTCTTTCTTCAATTATAACTTCTTTAAAGTAAAGATAGGTTTTTTTTTTTTTTCCTTACTCCCACAGTGACTTCCTATTCAGGCCCTCAGTAAACATTTATCAATAGATTGATAGACCGTTTGTAGTGCTGAGTGAAAGATTTTAAGAAAAAGAAATGATAAAGTTGATAAGTTTGAATTTGTGAAGACTACAAATTTAGCATTCTGCTGTAATGGCTTAGACGGTAATGAATCTGCCTGCAGTGCAGGAGACCCAGGTTTGATTCCTGGGTCAGGAAAATCCCCTGGAGAAAGGAATAGCAACCCAATCCAATATTCTTGCCTGGAGAATTCCATGGACAGAGAAAGCTGGCAGCATACAGTCCATGAGATCGCAGACTCAGACACGACTGAGCGACTAACACATTCTTTCACCCTCTGTTGTTACGCCCATTCTGCTGTAATCAGTGTGTTACAAACAATTTAAATTTTAATAGTCATTGTGTTTCTCCTGAACAGAGAATCTCTGCTACTACAAGAAATGTTTGAATCACTCTTTAGCCAGTGGCATGGTTTTGCTTAAGACCCATGCATTCCCTGCCAATTGGAGCCCTTTCCAGGATGTCTCCCCTGGGATGCCTAACCCAGCAAACCATTAGCGGGGTGCAACTGTGACCTAGGAGACAGATGCTGAAGATTTCTCGAGACAGGCCAAGTCTAACAGTGGGAGAAGAATCCCTAAGGATTAATGGCCATTTGTTCAAGATAGGTAAGGAATTCCTACACAAGAATATGAGTTAATTACATGCTGTTTGGAGGAAGTTATAGCAAACTAAACATTGAACGAAGATATAAATATTTGTGCAAAATTGCCATCTTCTCATCTCCTCTCTCATTCTCCTCCCCCGAGACTGTGAACAACCACTCCCTTCACTCAGTGTATGTCTGTCTGTCTGCATACAAGTAAATCTGTAGGGAGAAAAGCCTTAGCTTCTTCTGGAAGGAGCCTTGGATTCCTAAGGTGAAGGACACTGCTCTCAGCCTCTCAACCATTCCCTGGGAAAGTTAAAAATAAGTCCTACTGAAAAAAAAAAAAAATAAGTTGGCACTTGTTATTTGAGAAAATTGCTTTATTCCAGGAACTGCCTCATGTAGCAGAAATTTATTTACCATCTGTGTGGACTTTAAAAATTTTCCATCTTAACTGATACACAACTGAAATAGAAACAGACTTTCCATGCGTAGGTTTTCCACAAGCCTCAATTTTTTAAAGAGTGTTAGCTAAGAAGCTTTTGGGATTTTTGTGGTCCCAAAGTGGGAGAGCTTCATGACTGCCCCCCAGCCCTGAAATGTCCTTCTGGGGTAAGGGCCCAAGCTGATGTCACTCAGTGGAGTGGGTGGGAGCGGAAGAGCTGAGGGAATCCGCCAGGAGCATTCCAGGGACTTTACTGAAAGGCATTCTTTATACTAAATGGCCATTAGAATAGTCACCTAGCACATTATGCTCAAATAATAAAATAAAATAAAAGTCCCTTGGGCAGTAAGTTACTTTTTTTATGAATCACTTTTAAGTGATACAGTCAGATAAGACAAATGTACTTTCCTCTTTTCCAGCTTTATCAAAGGATTATTTTATTCAAATGTCATATTAAATTCTTCCACAAGAGGAAGTAACTTTGTTCACCAAGGGGAAAAAAAAAAACGTGAGGTTGGAAGGGTGGCTGAACACAAGTGGATTTATTGTTAGGAAGAGCTTTATATAAGCGACATAAAAATTAACAGAAATCCAATTGCCACTTTTTATACAAAAATAAACTGCCCCATGTGGATGTTCTCCTACAATGTTGAGCTATTATGCTGCTATTCTGGTGGATGGAAACTAGAATTGCTTTTATATATATATATATATATATATATATATATATATATACTGCTGCTAAGTCACTTCAGTTGTGTCCGACTCTGTGAGACCGCATAGATGGCAGCCCACCAGGCTCCGCCGCCCTTGGGGTTCTCCAGGCAAGAACACTGGAGTGGGTTGCCATTTCCTCCTGCAATGCATGAAAGTGAAAAGTGAGTGAAGTCGCTCAGTCGTGTCCGACTCTTAGCGACCCCATGGACTGTAGCCTACCAGGCTCCTCCGTCCATGGGATTTTCCAGGCAAGAGTACTGGAGTGGGGTGCCATTGCCTTCTCCATATATATATATATAATTTTCTTCACAATTTATCCTCTCCCTGCAGGAAAACTCAAGAGCTTTAGACTGTTTAGATAGTTGAAGTGGATTTAGTCTGTATAGATTTTAGCAAAGCGATATCACACTTCTCTAGACATGCAAACTTTAACAACTAAAGTTGTTTAGAAGGTCAAAATCATGTCAAATTAGGTTACATATTTCAGGAAATCTATCAATCATTTCTTATTGAAGTTATTTCATGTTAATCTTAACCTTCAAATACAAATTTTAATAAAACTATCAGGATTTGGAAAATTGTGTGACTTGTAAATACTTTAACTTTGCAAATACCTGTAATTCCTTTTATGTGAGCATTAAGTATGCATCGGCATCAGATCCAGACTCTTTATGTGCATGATCACACTTATTTACTTATTTTTTAATTTATCAGGATATAGTTGCTTTACAATGTTGTGTTTATGCTGTACAATGAAGTGAATCAGCTATATATATACCTGTATCCCCTCTGTCTGGAACCTCTCTCACATCCCCCCACACCACCCATCTAGGCCATCATACAACATCAAGCGGAGCTTTCTGTGCTGGTTCCCACTATCCCTCTGTCTTACAATGGTAGTACATATATGTCAATCCCATCCTCCCAGTTCACCCCAGCCCGCCCCCCCAACCCCATGTCCACATGTCTGTTCTTGGTGTCTGAGTTCTGCCCTGCAAATAGGTTCATCTGTACCGTTTTTCTAGATTCCACATATAAGCATTAATATGTTTGTTTTTCTCTTTCTGATTTATTAATTGTCACAACAACTTACACATTAGGTACAAAATGGTAGATGAGAAAAATGAGGCCTTGACAAATAAGGAAGATACTTCTGGATCACAGAGCAGTTAAGTGTCAGAGCTTTTATTCAGAGCTTAGTCAATTAGGGCTCCAAAGCCCGTTATTCTGGCCATGGTATGGACTAGCCTGTATCTAATGGAATAGAAAGGATTTTTTAGAAAAGCAATATTAATCTCACTTTCTAAGGCTTTATTTAAACTATAGATAAAGTCTAGAACTTCCAAAGCTATAAAAAAGAGAGGAACTTTTATTCTTTGACCTGTGCATTGGAACATGGGCCTATGGAAATCTAAATGGCAGTGCTGCTATTCAGACTGTATCACTGTCCCATTCATTCTCAATCCTCGAAAGCAGTGCTGCTATGTAAAATTCATAAAAGCTAGAAAATGTAAGAGAATGCATTCTGGAAAGAGAATTCAATTTGATTCTGGAACTTCACCATATATGAGATTGTGACAATGAGGAAGTTATTTAATCTGTTAGTTGTATCTTTGTGGTTGGAGTAACAGTGAGATGCAAGTATGGAAAATTATCACAAAATCTGTCACAAAGGAGACAAAGAAATGAATTCCTGCACAAGAATTTGTGTTATTTTTATACTGTTTAGAGTAAGTTGATGGCAATGATCTGAGTCATGGGAACTGATGGTGGTAGGGATTGGTGGTACTAGGAAAATGTGAGGAGATGGATTGGGCTTCCTTGGTAGCTCAGAGGAAAAAAAAAAATCCACCTGCAGTGCAGGAGACACAGATTCAACCCCTGGGTCAGAAAGATTCTCTGAAGAAGGAAATGGCAACCCACTCCAGTATTCTTGCCTGGAGGACTCTATGGACAGAGGAGCCTGGCGGTCTCTAGTCCATGGAGTTGCAAAAGAGTCAGACATGACTTAGCAACTGAACCACCACCAGTAGTACACTTATTAACTGAATTCCACATATTCTCTAAAAACAACAGTTGCTTCTATGAAAACAAAAACTCAGATCACATTCTTATTCGACATTCTTTTAGTATTAATGTGTTAAAGTTATTTTTCATCTTTTAATAGTTTTACAATAAAAAAGAATATGGGAGTCTAATCTCTTAAATTGCTCCTGTGTCTTGTGCAGGTTAGCCTCTCTATGTCAAAATTTCTTCAAGATAAATATGTGATAATAATTTTTACTTTATTGCATTATTAAAATGATTGAAAGAGACTTCCCTTTAAACCATGTGGTACAAAGGAGCTTCCTTTTTCACTTCATCTAAATGCTTCCCTAGTAGCTCAGATGGTAAAGAATCTGCCTGCAATGCGGGAGACCTCGGTTCGATCCCCGGGTTGGGAAGATCTCCTGGAGAAGGGAACCCCTACCCACTCCAGTATTCTTGCCTTCAGAATTCCATGGGCAGAGGAGCCTGGCAGGCTACAGTCCATGGGGTCGCAAAGAGTCGGACACCACTTGGGCGACTTTTAGGTCATGTTAAACCTTGGAAGGTGGTACGTTGGTAAAGAATCCACCTGCCAATGCAGGAGACACCAGAGACATGCGTTCGATCTTTTGAAGATCCCCTGGAGCAGGGAACAGCTACCCACTCCTGTATTCTTGCCTGAAAAATTCCATGGACAGAGGACCCTAGTGGCTACAGTCCATCGTGTCTTAAAGAGTTGAACACAGCAGAGCATAACACCAAAGAAGGAAAAAACACAACAAAACCTTGGAAAGGACTCTCTCAGCTGCCATTGGTTTCACAAGGGGTAAGGAAGGTCACCAGTGAGCATCTCTTTGTGTGCTAGGAACAAAAGGAAGACCTGGAACCTTGATAGGAGCCTGAGCAGTGGACAGACACAGCAGGGTTGCCTGAGGACACATGCTAAGAGCAGCATAACAACTGGGAAAGTGAATCTCGAGCCAGCTTCAGTCTGGGAAGGAGAGGCCATGCTGAGCTAAGTCCCTCAAATTTGGTAGCATCTCCTAGCTACGGGCAGAAGCAAAACCTCTGTGGCAAAAAAAAAAGTGGCCCCAACCCCATTTATGGCCACAGACATCTTACCTATTAAGATCAATAAAGAGATTCAATCACAGATTATAAAACACAGAAGGCAGCTACTATAAGGAAACCTCAGAAGAGGGATGATCAAAGTTAAAAAGCTCAAAGTTTATTCTACCTTTCAAGAAAGTAAAGGTTAAGTTTTTTCTTTTTTTTTAACTTTAGATTTTTTTTTCTTTTTTTATTATTATTATTTTTTTTACTTTACAATATTGTATTGGTTTTGCCATACATCAACATTTAGATTTTATAAGTGTGCCATGCTAAAAATAAATGGTAAATTTTTAAGAATAATTGCTAAAGGAATTGGCAATCCAGAAAACAGGACTGGATGCAAGCAAATAAAGAAGCCAATCAGTACCCAAATAAAAGGAAAACACATTAAAAATGTAATAAATAAGATAAAAAAGTATTAACATGGTATGACAAAATCTAACTGTATCACTAATCACAATAAATGTCAGTGAATTTCAATAGTCAATTAAAAGTTTATTATATGGAAAAAAAATTTCAACCTAATGCTGTAAAGTATAAGGACTTGGAAAAGAAAAAGAAAAAATAAAAGGTAAATGCAAAAGAAATAAAGATATTTCAGACAAAGAAATTATTAAAATCACCACACAAAATTATGTCACCAACACTGATAAAAGTTTCAATTCACCATAAAAATACGGTTAATTTAAACAGCATACAGCAAACAGAAAAGACTAAAATATATAAAGAAAGCGTTAACAATAACTAGGTAGAAATTTTGAGAAATCTATAGTTTTGGTATGAGACTGTCAGATGTCTTGATTATTAAGAGTGCAAATAAAAAATTAATAAAGGACCAGCTGATTTAAGCAGCACAGTAATCAAGTTTGATCTGATGCACATACAAAACTCTGAACATAATAATTAGAAAATACCTATTATTCTCAGTCACACATGGAGCATTTTGAAAACTGACATTGTAGACCATGAAGTATGTCTCAATGAAGTTAAAAAAAAAAATGCTATCAGAGACCACATACTCAGGAGCCATGAGTGTTAAATTAGACAATTAGGTTGTAATTTAATAATTGAAATTCCCATACATTTGGAAATTAAAACATATTCACCTTTATCATTCAAGAAATACTCATAATTTAAATTTAAAAAAATAATAATTCAGTGGTAATAAAATCAATAATGTACATCTAAACCTGTGGAATTCAATAAAAGAGGTGCTTGTAGGGAAATGTAAAGTCTTAAGCCCTTGTGTTATAAAAGAAGAAAAGCTGAAGAATAATGAGGCAAGTGTATTAAGCAGTAAAAAAGTAGAATAATATAAACCAAATTAAAGGAAATAAGATAAAAACAAAAATCAAGGGAAAAAGCAAGCATAAAATTGAAAGAATCAGTGATAACAAAAACGTTGATTATTTGGAAAACCTAAAAATAAATATAACAACTTCTATCAAATCAAGAAAGAAAAAGAAAGTAGAATATAATGACTAGTAAAGATGAGTTAGAGAATACAATGCAAAACTTTAGGTCAATAAACTTGAAAAATTAGATAAAATAGACAAATTACTAGAAAAATAGAACAACTAAACCAAGAAAAAAATATAATTTTATAAAAATAAAATGTCTTTAAAATTCTCTTACAAAGGAAACAGCAGACCCAGATGGTTTTACAAGCAAATTCTACTCAGCTCTGAAAAAACAAATCATTTCAACCCCTTGTAAACTCTTCCAAAGAATGGGAAAGGATGAATCTCACTCATGAACACAGACGCAAAACCGGAACAGAATATTAGCAAACAGAATTCAGAAGTATAAAGCAAGATTAACATCTGAACCAAGTTTGAGTCATACCATAATTAAAGGGTTGTTTAACACTAGAAAATCTGTATGTGTTATTTTAAGCATTTCTTTATTGGTTAAAGGAGAAAAAAATGTATTATCATCTTAAGAGATGCAGAGAAAGTCTTTAGCAAAATCCAAACCCATTTATGGCTTGTTTGCTTTTTCAATGAAAAACATAGGAACACACTAGAACTATCTTAAACCAACAAAGTATTATCTATTTTGTTTTTTTTTAAGCCTCCAGCAAATGGTATTTCTAATGGAGACACACTTCCATGGTCTCTCTGGAGAGGCTTACCATGGGGGAAGAGCAGCAGCGATAAGTCTAAGAATCAAATACTTTGAAGATGATATCATTGCCTGTCAGAAATCCCCACAAAAATTACTGAAAATAATAAAAGAGCTTAGTACACCCACAAAAATTTAGAAAATGTATGTTTTAAAATTTGCCATTTATGAAAGCAATAAGAAGTATAAGTCACAGAGAAGTAAATCTTTAAGTGTTGTACCTTTTTATGTTATACTTTATACAGGAAATTATAAAACTTGAGTGAAAGATTTTAAAGATGATCTAAATAAGTAGAGGGATACATCATACTCACAAATAGAAAGACTCAATATTGTAACAAATCAGTGTTTCCATAATTGGTCTATCATTTCTATTAAAATCAAATTCAATTAAAATCAAAGTCTCAACAGAGTTTTTCAAGAACCTTGACAAACTGATTCTAAAAAGTATATGAAAAGTAACAGACAGAGTACAGCAAAGAGATTATGGAAGAAGGAGCCTAAGGTGAGCGGCTGACCCACCAAATGTCAAAATATTAAGTATTGAATTAGCATAATGTAATATTTATGAAGGACAGACAAATTAACTAATGGAACAGAAGGACCCATGTAGATAGAGACTTTAATATAGAGTGTGTGCTGTGTGCTCAGTCGTGTCCAACTCTTTGGCAGCCAGGATCCTCTTTCCATGGAATTTTCCAGGCAAGAATACTGAGTGGGTTATGATTCCCCACTCCAGGGGATCTTCCCTAGCCAGGGATCAAACCCACGTCTCCTGCAATGGCAGGTGGATTTCTTCACCACTGAGCCACCTTGGAAGCCGTAGATAGAGGGGGATGAAGGAAAGGGGGATGATATCTGGAAAATTGATTATATAGAAAAGGGTAAAATTAAATCCATCACCTCTCTCTCTCTCTCTCATACACACACACACATAATTGAGATGGATTAATGATTTAAAGGGCTTCCCTGGTGGCTCAGATGGTAAAGAACTCGCCTGCAATATGGGAGACTGGGGTTCGATCCCTGGGTTGGGAAGATTCCCTGAAGGGAGGGCATGGCAACCCACTCCAGTATTCTTGCCTTGGAGAATCCCTGTGGACAGAGGAGCCTGGCAGGCTACAGTCCATAAGGGTCACAGAGTCGGACACAACTGAGGGACTAAGCACAGCATAGTGATTTAAATATGAAAAGAAAACTTGAAATATTTAAAAAGCATAAACAGATAAATTTATGACCCTGAGTTTCTATAGTAAGGAGTTAATAAATAATACAGAGTGAACACTGAGTGAATACAGAGTGTACATAAGAAAAGATGGCTATATTTAATATGTTAAAATTCAGAAACCCTATTTACCAAAACACAATATAAAGGAAGCATTTTAAGGTGCTTTCAAATCAGATAAATGATAATTAAAATCACAGTGATATACCGTTTTACCCCCTTAAGATTATCATTAATTACAGAGTCTAACATATGAAGTGTCAAGAGTTGATTGGCTTAATGAAAACGCCTATACATTCTGGGTATCAAAATAATTGATAACAACAAACTTAGAGAGCAATTTGGCATTATTTCTTCATGTTGCGTGCTAAGTCACTTCAGTTATATCTGACTCTTTGCAATCCTGTGAACTGTAGCCCGCCAGGCTGCCCTGTCCATGGGATTCTCCAGGCAAGAATACTGGAGTGGATTGCTGTGTTCTCCTCTAGGAGATCTTCCTGACTCAGGGATCAAACCTACATCTCTTACGTCTCTTTCATTGGCAGGTGGGTGAGTTCTTTACCACTAGCGCCACGTGGGAAGCCCATAACTTAATGTTAAATATTAATATACTCTAGAAATAGCCAGTATTACTCCTAGATACATCCTTAGAAACAATCTTGAATTTGTCCTCCAAGAAATTTATACAAGAATGTGTGTTAAATTATTGTTCATAATGACAAAAAACTAGAAAAATTCAAATATTCACTGATAAGAAAAATATATTGTAGTCTGTTAATATAGTGGCATATTATACAGATGTAAAGTAAATTAGGGGCTTTTCTGATAGCTCAATGATAAAGAATCTGCCTGCAATGCAGGAGACCTGTATTGGGTCCCTGGGTCGGAAAGATCCCCTGGAGAAGGGAATGGCAACCTCCTCCAGTATTCTTGTCTGGAGAATCCCATGAACAGAGGAACCAGGTGGGCTATAATCCATGGGGTCACAAAGAATCAGATAATATTGACTAACACTTTCACTTTTTTCAAAGTGAATTAAACACCTCGACCCAACAGTGGGTATTTGTAAAATAATGTAGAGAGTGAAGAAAGCAAGTTTCAGGAAACTACATAAAAATTCAGTGCATTTATAGAGTTGAAAATAAAGCTAAGTAACATCTTATTTAGGCATATATATATATATATATATATGCAATTTCGGAGAAGGCAATGGCACCCCACTCCAGTACTCTTGCCTGGAAAATCCCATGGATGGAGGAGCCTGGTAGGCTGCAGTCCATGGGGTCGCTAGGAGTCGGACATGACTGAGCGACTTTACTTTCACTTTTCACTTTCATGCATTGGAGAAGGAAATGGCAACCCACTTCAGTGTTCTTGCCTGGAGAATCCCAGGGACGGGGAGCCTGGTGGGCTGCCGTCTCTGGGGTCGCACAGAGTCGGACACGACTGAAGCGACTTAGCAGCAGCAGCAGCATATGCAATTTAAAAATTATATTTTTAAGAAAGCAAAGGAATGAAACACAAAAGCAAAAAGCGTAAAGTAAAGGGAGGTGAGGATAAGAAGGAAAAGGAACATGTATGTGGATTTAAATCATTGGTCATGTTCCAGTGCTGCAGTGAGATGGTGGATTCAGAGGGAATCAGTGTAATCACTGTAATCATGCTTTCAAATTTGCATATATGGAATACATTTCATATATAAATTGATGTATTAAAGAGAAATGCTTAAATGTGGTAACAAATGTGAATATGCTTTCCTGTAAAAATTTAAAAAGTTTTATTTCCACATTTTAAAATTCTTGTGTTTGAAATCTATTTTACCTAGTTCAGTGATTAACTGCCCAAAGGCAAAGATTATGACTTTAATTCTAACGTTGTTGAAGATGAAAGAGTGTCTGCTGTTGCCTTTGGTTTGTCTGTGTTGCTGTTTTGCTTGGGTGAGTCCAGATGAGTTTGGACCCAGTGTGCTTGGTTACAACACATCTAGATCTCCAGACTAATAGGATAATGGTCTCTCTTCCTGAGGTGCTCTGGGCTTTAGGAAGCTTTATTCTCTGTGTCCTGCAACACCAACACTATAAATTGCCCCAGGACCTCTGCCCACATCAATGAAGCTTCAGTTTTTATTCACTTTCAGCCTTAAGCTTGAGTCTTTCTTGACTCGGGGTGGGGATGGGATGGGGGGGACACTTTTCACTGTATTTAAATTTTGTCTTTTTTCTCCTTTATTGTAGTTTATCTCTTAGATTTATTTCATCCCTTGGACTGCAGAGAAGGAAGTATTTTAGCTGTCATTTTCTCCTTCGAGCTCTTCTGAGCTCTTTCATGTCCCCACAAATAGAACTGCCACTCTAGTCCCAGATGGCCCTCTTTCCCTAACAGACATCTCTCTAGGGAAGGGTGATAATCCCAGTCTTTAAAGACATAGGTCCTGGGAATCCAGCAAAATGTCAGGTTTCTGTTTCCTCCTCAGAGACTAATAAGCCAAAAATAATAGCCCTAAACAACTATTAGAACAATGTTTCTTCCCCATGGCCGGAAATGACCAGTCTCAGTTTGGAGACAATTAGGCACAAAATCAAGATTAAAAAAAATTATCTAATCTACATGAAATCTTTACCAGATTCACTAGCTCCAATCGACCTATTGCAAAAGTAAATACAGTTAAGGTTTTTTCGTAAACAAATATCTGTAAGTAACCAATAGAAAAAGCAAGATAGTGAATAGCCAGGTATTCTGAAAATGTATCAAATTAGTCTTTTATTCCTTGAGTAGATACGAAGAAACTAATCTATGTGGTATCAAGTCTTATTTTTAAATATTTCCTTTCCATGATTCCTCCATCTTATCTCCAAAAAGTCAGATTCACCCCTAAGCAGTTATTCTTCTTTGCACCTAATAGAATCTGAAACTTGTGGTCCTAGTCAAGGCTCAAATTCCAGTGATCATTTTCCCACGGAATTGCAAACCTAATATGTATTCAGTCACACCAAGTTATCATTCTAGATAATAGTCTTTTGTGAAGTTCCCTGAATGCTGGCAACCAGATAAAAAGCATCTCCCAAACTCCTCTGCTTGCTTTTCTAAGAATGTAGAAGAGGCTATCTTGCATAGTTGAGATATTTCAATTCAGAACTGCCAGATGTATGGTGTCTGTAATGACAAAGAAAAAAGCTAGTAAGTTTTGATTTATTTACATGAATGATACCTGTGTATCATAATTATCAACAATCAAACCATAGAGCTACGAGAGCTCCAGAAGCAGTTGCAGCAACTAATAAAACATGTTCAGTGATCGTTCTAAAGGCTCTGGGTAGAGCATGAACTTCAGCACCTTGTAAAGTTCTTTGATTACATCCCTGTCCGTTTCTTCCCCTTTCAGGGGGTATTATATTGAGATGTAAAAACAGACGTGTGCAATAAGAACAAGGATGGCAAAGGTATTTCATTCCTCTTCTTCAGGATGGATTACCAACCGAATTATAGAAGAAAAGTTCCCAGGTGGACTCAGGATTTCTGTTATTCTTGGCACATATGGTTTATGTTACTGTAGGCTACAGGATGAAATGAGAGCTGAAGAGTTAGAAGATTTTGAATAAAAATTATCTTGAATATATTTGAATAGAATTCGTGTGGACTAAGTTGAAAATGTTTGCTGAATGATAAGATCTGTGTAGCCCTTGACTTTGCAGCCATAGATCTGTGCCTTCCTAGGAAGGGACAGGGGTGGAAGGACATTAAGAGGCTCATCAGACCCCATCCATCCCTGTTAGGTGACTCTCCCCCTTGCAGTGCAAGTATAGAGCAGGGTGATAAAAGCAGATGCTAGAACCAAGCTTTCTCTCCGGTATTGCTAATGTAGAAAGCGCTAAATATTAGCTGAGATAAATGCCCCACTATAGTTGTTGCTGCCAGACGTGCAGAAACATCATGTATTAATAGCATAGCTTAGGCAGCGTTCTCACACACCTTGCATGCTGCCTTGTCCACAAGTCAGAAAGATACTGTGTGTTGACGAGTGCTTGTGTCAGAGAGAAAGATGAGGCTCGGCCCCGCTCTACCCCTAACTATCTCTGTGATCTGGAGTAAGTCAATGAACCTGTTTCTAAGCCTGAAGAAAAAGGGGGACTGAATGTAACACTTTGCAAGGGGGTTAAGCAGGGACTTGGGAAAATGCCCCTTTTAAAATACCATGTGTAGTTTGAAATCATCCCAAGACACGTTGGTATAGGAATCTAATTCACTGGCATGGTGGTTTCTACACATTTAGAATTTATTCATTTACTTTTGGCTTCATTAGATCTTCGTTGCTGTGCAGGCTTTTCTCTAGTTGCGGCGAGGGTGAGTGGGTGCTTCTCTCTAGTTGCGGTGTGCTGATTTCACCTTGCGGTGGCTTCTCTTGTTGCAGAGCACAGGCTCTAGGTGACTGGGCTTCTGCATTAGTTGTGGCATAAGGGCTTAGTTGCCCCATGGCATGTGGAATGTTCCAGACCAGAGATCAAACCCGTGTCCCTTGCATTGGCAGGTGGATTCTTAACCACTGGACCAATATTTTTATATCTGTGGGAATGTGAAGCATGAACATAGTTCCATACAAGAAAGGAATCTGTCTTCGGTGTTAGCCGTCACAGCAGTAGCGTTTGCTGTGTCATTGGGATTCCTAGGTATGCCTGGCCTTTAACATTGCCTGGCCTTTAATATTAGACATCTACTCCTCACTAGTGGTGATCTTTGTTACCCTTTAAATAGCAGGGGTGTGGCAGCAGGAAACACAGGAGGTAAGTGTCTCCTTGTGCCCCTAAATTTGATCCACATCATCACCTTCCCAAGTGTGCCCTTGCTTTCTTGTGTCCCATCTCAGAACTCTGTACATGCTCCTGCAGGTGTACTGTCTTACTAGTAGATGGACACTCATGACCTTGAACTGTCAGTGTCTATTAACTTTGTCCCTACCCTACGAAATTAGATGCTTTGAGGTAAAGACCATTTTTTATTTGCCTTTGCAACTTCAGCCCATAACGAGGTCTATATAACTGTCATGATGACTAAATGAATAGATGCATAGAACATTTACAATAAGCATGGGGAAAATCATTATGGAAATTTTTTAATTGGACAACCAACATTTGCTGGGTGTTTATCCTGAACTGGAAAGGCACTTCACAAGGAGCTGGGAGAGAGAAGCATTTGCTAAGAAGAAAAGAAACAGCTCTTTAAATGCTAAATCAATTAGATGAACCTATTCACGTGTAAATGTACAAGACTATTTTAAAAACTTGCAAGGGATACAGACAATACATATCTCAGAGTCAGGTATCCTCACTGACTGCTGGGGTTCATTTGTTCATGTGCTCAGCAATCTTTATTAAGTGCTCAATAGTTTCCAAGCACTGCCCCAGATGCTAATCCTTCAGCAGTGAGCAGAATCATCTGGAGAAGTTTCAGAAGGAAGTCATTTCAGTTTCATGGAAGGAGGGGGGTGGTTTGGGAAACAGGCAGAGTGGAATCAGGATGGCATTCCAGGCACATGTTGGGTGAGCTGGAGGGGGTGTTCCCCAGGCAATCCTCTTACTCATAAACTTATAAAAAGAGTTGTGGGCAAAAATATTTTTATAGAGTATGTTATGTGACATTTGTATCTTTCTACTTTTATTATGCTTATTCACAGGAAGTAGTTTTTACATAACATTTCCCTTTTCTCAGAATCAAAGAGGCCACTCTTTAGACCAGATGGGAAAGGGAAATCATAGCAGCAAACTTTCAGAGATGTTTCTGTGTCACAGAAATAGGCTGAGCAGTATTAGAATAGAACACACTGATGCCAGGGAGCCCAGGGCCTGTGGACCAGAGGGCTCGACACTGTGCACCCCCAGCTCCCACCCGCACCCCCCACCCCCGTCAGGAAAACAGTGCAGTTTCAATGAGCCAAGAGATAATACTTGTTTCTCTAAAAGCCTAGTAATTAGCCTCAAAGGAGTCTACCTGATGATTTTACAGCTATGGGGAAGGAGGAGGAGAGAAAACATTTACAACTCATTTATTGACACAATTATCTGAAATAAAAAATCAGGAAGAAGTCTAAGATTGGAATCCTTTAAGACCACTTTCTGAGATTGGAAAAGATCCAGATAAGATCAACACCCTCAACTTCCTGTCCCAGGAAGAGAGTTAAAAAAAAAAAAAAAAGAAACAGAAACAGAATGAATGAGGAGAGAAAGAAAGAAATCTGAAAAACATAGAGCTTCATAGAACTTAGAAATCTTCCAGAGATAAAGCCCGGAAAAAAAGAACTTTCAAAGGAGGAAAAAAAGAACTTTCAAGAGTTTTTTTTTCTTAGAACTTTTAGCACATTTTCTTCGAGAACTTTTAGAAGATGTGCTAAGTTTAGAAAACCAAACTATAGTTTTATTGGTTGCTTAAAAATTGCATTTTATTAGGAAAGAATTCTTATTCACTAGCTGGACACAAGAAATATATTAATCTGTAATAATGGAACTGTACTGAAGGCATTAACTTTTTAGGTTGTTAGTGAATTAGTTGGATTTTATTCAACAAAAGGATGGTCTATATTATTGTGTCATGAGACTTTATATTTATCCTGGCTTACAAAATTGGTTACAAAGTTAGCAATATGTAAATTTGGGCGGGATTTTTAACCAAAAGAGAGAGATAAACTTTTTTCCTAACTGAAAAAAACTCTAGGCTTGTTTTTAGTGTTCATTATAAATGACGGTGGTAGGAGAGTGGTAGAAATGCTTTGAGAGGGAAAATAATTGCAATTGTAGATTGAACTCATATTTCAAAAGTTCATGTGAAGTACTTTCAACTTCTGACTTATAATGTGTCAGCAACATCTGTGATTTCAAAATTGTAATAGTGACTTAATATCAGATCACTGTTTTCATATGCTATACAGTGTGAGCTGTGTGGTAACAGAGAACAAAGTATTATTTTGGAGTTTTCTCAAATGTCAACTTAGCATTTCAAATAACAAGGGAATTATTTATCGGGTTCACCCCATGTTGGAACATTTTATTGACTATATCTTATCAAGGCTCCAAGAAAATAAAAACTTCAGTTAGTAGAAGTAGGAGTGGACTGAGAGTTAGAAGTTCTGTGTTTTACTTCTTACCCAAGTTGACCCTGGGAAAGTGACTTTATCTTTCTGGACTTCATGCCCATTATCAGAAATGCAAAGGAGTGAGACTAGATGTTGGTTAAGGTTTTCTCCAACTCTCAAATAATGAATCTTGCCAGAATGGCTCCATTGAAGTTGTGCATCTAATAATTATAAACTTATAACATTCAAATTTTGAATAACATTAATTTTTTAAACTCTGATAGTATATGATTGTAGAATATTCATATGGGAGCTTTCCAGGTGGCACTGGTAGTAAAGAATCTCCCTACCAAAGGAAGAGATGTAAGAGACACAGGTTTGATCCCTGGGTCAAGAAGATCCCCGTATATGAGACAGCTAAAGAGACACTGATGTATAGAACAGTCTTTTGAACTCTGGGGGAGAGGGAGAGGGTGAGATGATTTGGGAGAATGGCATTGAAATATGTATAATATATATGAAACGAGTCACCAGTCCAGGTTTGATGCATGATACTGGATGCTTGGGGCTGGTGCACTAGGATGACCCAGAGGGATGGTATGGGGAGGGAGGAGGGAGAAGGGTTCAGAATGGGGAACACGTGTATGCCTGTGGCAGATTCATTTCGATATATGGCAGAACCAATACAATATTGTAAAATTTAAAAATAAAATAAAATTAAAAAAAAAAGAAGATCCGCTGGAGGAGGGAATGGCAACCCACTCCAGTATTGTTGCCTGGAGAATCCCATGGACAGAGAAGCCTGGTGGACTACAATCCATAGCGTCACAGAGAGTTGGACATGACTGAAATGACTTAGCATGAACACATATTCATATGACTTAAACTTTGTGCTCTGTAGTTCCTGGAATTATTCTGTTTTCTTTTTGAAAGAAATGTGACTTTGCAGAAACCCTTTCCCAACATTTAGAGAATTTTTCTGGTATCTACTGATACCTTGAGATTTGCACCATCTCAAGGTTCTCATACTTACTACTTTACTGTCTAACGTTGTGGTCTGTATTGGTTCTTCTTGAACATATACTATATTTTAATACAGTATTTTTGAGAAGATGGTAAGTGATGATACTTTTGAGAAATAACAAATAATCCCTCTTTTCAAGTATTCTCATACTCTGTAGTCCCACAATACAGAAGTAACCAATAAAGGTTTAATTATTACTTGGATGGGTAAGAGTGTGAGTGTGACTAAATCATATGATTAAACTAAACCACCAGATTTCCAAGGAGAATTTGTGTGAACTTTGTTTTCACTTTCATATTCTCACTTAGCATCATTTGTTTATACATTGGCTTTCTCTAGACAACTGCTCATATTTTATTCTTAATATCCTTAGAATTTCCTATAACATCAAGTTATTTAATTAACTGATCTTGCCTTGCTGTCTTAAAAATGAATAACTATTATGTAAATTTTCTCTTTTTTCCTCAGTAATGATATATTTGTAAAATAATTTTCAACTTCTTTTTATATATTCTGTAAGACATATCTTTCTTGTCTCATCTCTCCTGATTTCATATTTAAGAAACTTCTAAGATGTCTAAGAAGTCTAATAAATGTCTTAGTCATTATTATAATAATTTATTAGTACAGGAGTATATTTTATAATATACAGTAATTTTTGTTTGATAGAAGAATATTTTAAATAATTCAACAAAATAGACATAGAAATTATGTCTATTTTTTCTTATACTTTTTAAAGTATTTTGTCTTAATTCTTTTATTTAGTAAACATTTTGTCAAATAGTTAACATGAGTAGGGCATAGTGCTAGTTTCAGGAAAGGAGTTTACAATACTCTGAGAAAGAGAGATGCATTTTTATTTTTTCTCCCAGTTTTATTGAGATATAATTGATATACAACACTGTATAAGTTTAAGCTATACAGCATAGTGATTTGGTATACATACATGAAATGATTTTCACAAGCTTAATGATTGCCCATCATCTCATATAGTTATAAAATTAAAGAAATAGGAAAAGTTTTTTTTTTTCCTTATGATGAGAGCTCTTAGGATTTATGCTTTTAATGACTTTCATATATAACATACAGTAGTGTTAGCTATATGTATCAGGTTTAACCTTACATCCTTATAAGATATTTAAGTACTTATTTATCTTATAACTGGTAGTTTGTATGTTTGACCACATTCCTGTAATTCCCCTTCTTCCAACTTCCCACATCTGGTAACCGCAGATCTGATTTCTTTTATTTGTTTGTTTGTTTGTTTGTCTGCTTGTTTTTGCAGTATAACTGACCTACAACACATTAGTTCCTGTTACACAACATCGTGATTTGATATTTCTATACATTTCAAACTAATCACCACAATAAGTCTAGTTATGAAATGTCATTATACTAAGATATGACATAGTCATTGGCTATATTCTCCATACTGTACATTCTACTGATAACTTACTTTTTCTGTAGAGAATCTCATTTTAAAATTCTGAGTATAGAGTCATGCATAAGAATAGAAAGTGTATTAAGAACCAAAGACTTTAAATCCAATTTTTGAAATAATTACAGATAATCTAATTCACAATTAAAGTTGTATTCTAAAAATGGGATAGTGTTTTCAATTATGACAACTGCAAAATAAAATAAGCATGCTACCATTCAAGCCCACTGATAGCATAGCAGATTTAATTATATTGTTGTGAGTTGATTTTCTGAAGCTTGATACACAGCCAGACTAGTCTGTGCAGACACTCAGAAGAGTGCTCCAGTACGAACTCAATCAATATTAGTAGAATCTGGACTTCCCTGGTGGTGCAGTGGTTAAGAATCTGCCTGCCAATGCAGGGGACAGAGGTTCTATCCCTGGTCTGGGACAATTCCACATGCTAATTGAAGCAACTAGGCCCGTCCGCCACAACTACTGAGCCCAAGTTCCTCTACGAGCCTGTGCTTTGCAACAAGAGAAGCCACCGCAACAAGAAGCCCATGCACCACAATGAAGACCCAGCACAACCAAAAAAAAAAAAAAAAACACAAACAAAAAAACCCAACCATATTAGTAGAATCTGTATTTTGAGCTGATTGCAGCTTTCAAACCTGAGGGCCACAAAGACCGTCTTATTTGGGGGACCTACTAGCTGTCAAGTCCCATATAAAAGAAAGGGAAGCACATAATTCCTGCTTTCAAAGGCTACGTAGGAAGACAACTTTCACATGTGAAACGACAAGTACTACACTGGATGCTGCTGGACTTGAAAGTAAAAATAATTGAGAAGAGAGAGGACAATGTGAGCAAAAACAATAGAGAATTGCAACCTGAAGGAACCAGCTAGAGATGAAAAAGGTTATAAACTGTATAGAAAGATGTCATGCAATGCTTCTAAAATTTCATTTTGCCTGAGCTGTTTACATTGCACTGCATGTTTACTTGATAGCATTGAAAAATTCAGTAAATGTCTTGAGTGTTACAGGAAATGTTATGGCTACTATATTACACAGATCCCCGTGAATTCTTCATGGAAGAAGCTCATCAGAAAGTATCCACATAGAGTAAAAGTCACTTCTCCCCAGCCTCAGTTTCCTTGCCAGGGAACAGAGAAACTACCTACCTTTATAGGCCTCACTGTCTTGCTGAGATGGTCAGATGTAAGTAATACTATATAACCTTGAAAACAGCCAGGCGAAATGGTTGTCATATTTGAGAGGTCACAACCTACTGGCAGCAGTGAATCTTGAAATGAAATTTTGATTAAAAGTCAATTGGGAAAATGGCTGCAAAATATTTTATCTCATGCCCATATTTCAGAGATTCTGGCTTCACTGTGTCTAGAGGGGGCCCAGGAATGTACAATCTTTATAAGCACCCCCCCAACATTGGTTATATCCCCCCAACGTTGGTTATATCAATATAGATGGTAAGGAGACCATACTTTTGTAAATACTGTCTGAGTATGTGACAAAGGCTGTGACCTATTTTACCAGAAAAATAAGTACTATGCATAATACAAGTTAGCCTGAAAATACACAGGTTCAGAGACTCTTTCTGAAATTGTTAGGGATCTGTGAACCCCACATTAAGAACCTTTAATCTAGGACTTTACTTTTAGAAAACTGTATTGCATGAAATCTGCAGAAGAATTGATGTTTTTCCTTTTTTAGACACAAAGCTGTTTATCTCTTTATAATAGTTGCCATTTCGCTTCATAATTGTCATTTGCATCTTTGAAAATTTTGGAAATGAAGGAAAACAGATGTTCAACAGAAAGCCTCAAAATTTTTGTTAATTTGGTTAATTTATTCATTTGTTTATCATTAATTCCACAAATGCTATCTTTCAGACAATGTTCTAAAGAGTTAGGATACAAAATAGACACAAAAACTACAAAACAGACAAAAATCCCTACCCCCATGAGGCTTACATTACTGTGAGGAAGACAGAACATAAAAGGTATATAAGTAAAATATATAGGAAGGTATATGTGATAAGTGAAAATGAAGCAGGAAAAAAACAGGAGATGCAATTTTAGACAAGATGGCCAGTGCATCCCTGTTGAGAGGTGATATTGGAGTAAAGACCTAAAGTAGATGAGGGGATGAGCCAGCTTTTCAGGGTGGGGGTCAGGGAACTGCAGTGCCCATGGATACAGCCAGCAGGAAGTGCTTGAAATAGGAGCTGGGGAGGCAGGTGTGGTTGGAGCAGAGTGAAATCGATGAAACCTGTAGGAGAAAAGGTCCAAGAAATGATGGTGTTTGAGGACTTTGGGCCCTAATTCTGAATGTCTTGTGAGCCTTTGGAGGGTTTCCTAGGAGAACAGTAACATGATCCGATACACACATTTTAACAGGCCAGACAAGTTGATTTCTTTGTGGGCAACACGTGTACAGTGTATACATCTGAACACATCTGATTCTGTTAGTACAACATTCTGTCTCCTCCCTTTTCTATGTGTGTCTGTGATTGTGCTCGGTCACTTAGCCAAGTCCAACTGTTTGTGACCCCATGGAGTCCACTAGGAGTCCACTAGGCTCCTCTGTCCATGGGATTTCCCAGGCAAGAATACTGGAGTGGATTGCCATTCCCTCCTCCAGGGGATCATCCCCACCCAGGGATTGAACCCGAGTCCCTTGCATCTCTTTCACTGACAGGCAGATTCTCTACCACTGCACCTGGGAAGCCCTATTCTTTACCAAAGGCAATTATTTTTGTGCTTGTTTATACTTTTTTGTAATATTTGCTTTTGGAAACAAAGGAGTCATTTCGCCTATTTTGTGATGAACTGTCCACAGGTTCTAGTATCAAATCCGTTCTCACGCCTTTGTCTAATTAGCTTGTTTGCTTTTGCTCATCTATTTGCTGTTTGTTCAGTTGTTCAGCAGTTATTTGTTGAGTCTCCCATGTGCTGAGTGTTAGTGGTGAATGAAACCAGTAGGATCCTAGCGTTGATAGAGGTCACAGCCACCCTTGACTGTACTGCATAATCTTTCCCACCTCCACACCTCCACCACTCTGTCCCAATACTGCCCATTCTACAACTGTTATGAAGCTCTTTTCGTACCCACTTCTCATTACATCAGGCAGTTCTGTTCCTAGCTTAACTCCTCCCTTCTCTGTAAAAATGCTAAAATGTTATCATTTCTCTTTTCTTTCTCAGCAACTTGTTGGAAATGATCTTTTAAGGAAATAATGTACTTTGTAAACACATTTTGCATATGAACTATTATTTTAAGAAGACAATAACTTATTATTTTTTTCCTTAATAGATGTTTCAACTAACAGAATCACATTTTTCCCCAACCACTTCTTTACTTTCTCGTATTACATGCTAGTGTGCTTTTACAAGATTTTTTATGCTCATGAAGCTATGACCTTGTATAAGTTTCCCAGGAGACACAACTCAGCCTTTTGTTGGACAAACATTTGTTTTTTTGTAACTACATGAACAAGCCACACTGCACGTAGTCCAAAAACTAATTCTTCCTTTTTCATTACACAGTTTTAAAATGCCATTACAAGGAGTTCTAACATAGTGGCAATGAAAACATGTTAGTTTTACCATTTAATCATGAAGATTTTAAAACTTAGCACATTTAGTAAAAAAATTTAAATTATTATATTAGAAAGGTTTTGCAGTAGGTTCTCAATTTTTGATTGTCAGCTGAATGGACATGAATTACAAAGAAGGCAGCCATGTTTTGCAAATTCAGAATGTATTTATTTACATAAATAATTAGCAGAAATCAGTATCTTTTACATTCAAAAACAGATGTTAGCATACAGAGACGGAGTATTTGTAATTAAATTTAACTGTGAAATAATAACATTTCTACAATGATAATTGAGTACTGTTGACTTTCAAAACACAGGAAGTTGAATAAAAAGAAAATCTAGCCAGTCTAGTGGCATTTCTATAAATTCTTTTGAGGATAGTCATGAAATTTCCAGTGAAATATGCTCTCTTAAACCAGAGAAATGAATTGACTACTCAATTTAGACTCAGTAAACATATCTATCTGAAAAAACAAAAATTAAAATATCCTAGGCTGTGTATTCTGTTAATAAATATGTAGGGAATTTCTCTTTTCATAATTATAACAAACAAAAAGGAATAGCTATAAGTGACTTACTGATTTATCAGTCTTTTTTGATAAAATGAATCTGTTTTAATTACTGTGTATCTAATTATATCCCACTTCTCTTTATTTTTATAAATAATTATATATAAAGTATGGCATCCTTTGATTTCGATAAAAATACTGAAGACACTCATTGTAATGTGGCTAGTTAGATCACTTACTTGTTTCTCAGTTTTTGTGTAAGTTCAGTTCAGTTCAGTTGAGTCGCTGAGTCATGTCCGACTCTTTGCCACCCCATGAATTGCAGCACACCAGGCCTCCCTGTCCATCACCAGCTCCCGGAGTTCACGAAGACTCACGTCTATCGAGTCAGTGATGCCATCCAGCCATCTCATCCTCTGTTGTCCCCTTCTCCTGCTGCCCCCAATCCCTCCCAGCATCAGAGTCTTTTCCAGTGAGTCAACTCTTCGCATGAGGTGGTCAAAGTACTGGAGTTTCAGCTTTAGCATCATTCCTTCCAAAGAAATCCCAGGGCTCTTCTCCTTCAGAATGGACTGGTTGGATCTCCTTGCAGTCCAAGGGACTCTCAAGAGTCTTCTCCAACACCACAGTTCAAAAGCATCAATTCTTCGGCACTCAGCCTTCTTCACAGTCCAACTCTCACATCCATACATGACCACAGGAAAAACCATAGCCTTGACTAGACGGACCTTTATTGGCAAAGTAATGTCTCTGCTTTTGAATATGCTATCTAGGTTGGTCATAACTTTCCTTCCAAGGAGTAAGCATCTTTTAATTTCATGGCTGCAGTCACCATCTGCAGTGATTTTGGAGCCCAAAAATATAAAGTCTGACACTGTTTCCACTGTTTCCCCATCTATTTCCCATGAAATGATGGGACCGGATGCCGTGATCTTCGTTTTCTGAATGTTGAGCTTTAAGCCAACTTTTTCACTCTCCACTTTCACTTTCATCAAGAGGCTTTTGAGTTCCTCTTCACTTTCTGCCATAAGGGTGGTGTCATCTGCATATCTGAGGTTATTGATATTTCTCCCAGCATTCTTGATTCCAGCTTGTGCTTCTTCCAGCCCAGCATTTCTCATGATGTACTCTGCATATAAGTTAAATAAGCAGGGTGACAGTATACAGCCTTGATGTACTCCTTTTCCTATTTGGAACCAGTCTGTTGTTCCATGTCCAGTTCTAACTGTTGCTTCCTGACCTGTCTATAGGTTTCTCAAGAGGCAGGTCAGGTGGTCTGGTATTCCCATCTCTTTCAGAATTTTCCACAGTTTATTGTGATCCACACAGTCAAAGGCTTTGGCATAGTCAATAAATGATAGTGTGATCACTGACCTAGAGCCAGACATCCTGGAATGTGAAGCAAGTGGGCCTTAGAAAGCATCACTATGAACAAAGCTAGTGGAGGTGATGGAATTCCAGTTGAGCTATTTCAAATCCTGAAAGATGATGCTGTGAAAGTACTGCACTCAATATGCCAGCAAATTTGGAAAACACAGCAGTGGCCACAGGACTGGAAAAGGTCAGTTTTCATTCCAATCCCAAAGAAAGGCACTGCCAAAGAATGCTCAAACTACCGCACAATTGCACTCATCTCACACGCTAGTAAAGTAATGCTCAAAATTCTCCAAGCCAGGCTTCAGCAATACATGAACCGTGAACTTCCTGATGTTCAAGCTGGTTTTAGAAAAGGCAGAGGAACTGGAGATCAAATTGCCAACATCTGCTGGATCATGGAAACAGCAAGAGTGTTTGTGTAAAATAAGAATTAAATTGCCTGATAGGGTTGTTGTGAAGAGCAAGTGAGGAAAGTCTAAACTCTTGCTGAAAGGGACAAAGACAAAATTGTAAGCCACTTTTGTTGTTGTTTAGTTGCTAAGTTGTTTCTGACCCTTTTTGCAACCCCACAGACTGTAGCCTGCCATGGTCCTCTGTCCATGGGATTTCCCAGCAAGAATACTAGAGTGGGTTGCCATTTCCTTCTCCAGGACATCTTCCCAACCCAGAGATTGAACCAACATCTCCTGTATCACAGGCAGATTCTTTACCACTGAGCCACCAGGGAAGCTCAAGCCGCTTTGTTACATCATTATTATTATTCATACTATGGCCATTCTCCTCTGGAAGCTGCAGCCAGCTCAGCTGTGAAGACAGCCAAGCAAACACAGCCATAATAGACCATCTTGACATTAGATATCCCAGGGAGGAAACCCAGCAGTCCCAGAACCACTGAGCGTGTATGCCTGTGGGCTCACCCTAACCTTGAGACTCTAGATTTAGCCAGATGAGATCAGCATGGTTTGGATGGTTTGTATCAAATGTATAGCCAAGGCAGCCATTCTCAGATCTAGGTTACGTTGCTCTATGCAGGGTACCATTGTTTTCATTCTAAGATCACTTGTGATCAGTGTTCTCTCCTGAAATGGTTCAAGGAGAACAGAGCAATAATTTCAACTAACTACTTTATTTTTTACCAGTGATTATATGATGGTTATTGGTATCTAATGCTTCAGCTAATGGTTGAAAAGTAAAAATCCTTGTGAAATACAGAAATTGCATCACCAACTTAGCATGAGGATATCTGGATAATTTGATATTAGGTAGAAAATATTTCAGTATCTCCACCAGCCATCCATAGGATAACATGAGTTGAGTAACTCTTTGACTCTCACGTCATGCTGTCTAATTTCTAGAACAGATATTAACTACTAAGGTGAGTCAGATTATAGGTAGATGTAGATATAATTATGATCTGCTACAATTTTTTGAATCAACTAATGTTTAATATATTTGTAAACATATATATTTATGTAGAAAAATCAATTAAATATTGTTTGAATGCCTGTGTGTGTGCTAGATTGCCTTAGTTGTCTCGGACTCTTTGTGACCCTATGGACTGTAGCCTGCCAGGCCTTTTCTCATTAGATGACTCCTCAAATGTTGCTGCAGTCTTATTGTTTTTTTTTTTTTTATGTAAGATTTCTAAACACTGTCTGTCAAACAAAATTTGATGCTAGATGCTGCTGAAAAAACAAGTCAGGCTTAAAGGCAATAAGTCTGTTTAAAAAACTGCCAGCTGTGACTTCCCTAGTAGTCCAGTGGCTAAGACTCCATGATCCCACCTCAGGGGGCTCAGGTTTAATCCTTGATCAGAGAACTAGATCCCAGATGCTACAACTAAGAAGTCACATTCTGCAACTAAAAGATACTGCATACCACAGCAAAGGGCTTCCCTGGTAGCTCAGTTGGTAAAGAATCCGCCTGCAATGCAGGAGACCCCGGTTTGATTCCTGGGTCAGGAAGATCTGCTAGAGAAGGGATAGGCTACCCACTCCAGTGTTGTTGGGCTTCCCTTGTGGCTCAGCTGGTAAAGAATCTGCCCGCAATGCGGGAGACCAGGGTTCGATCCCTGGGTCGGGAAGATCCGCTGGAGAAGGGAAAGGCTACCCACTCCAGTATTCTGGCCTGGAGAATTCCATGGACTACACAGTCCATGGGGTCGCAAAGAGTCGGACATGACTGAGGGACTTGCACTTGATGATGCTTGTCACAGCAGAGACCAAAGATCTCATGAGCTGCAACTGAGGCCCAGCACAGCCAGATACAGAAAGAAATCAAAAAAGAAGAAATCCCCAGGAAATGAAATGTGACCTAAATCACGTAAAAAACGATTTTACACTTTTCCAAATAGGTTTACTCTCTGTTTTTCTTTATCTTACAGTTATCTTAAGGAAATCTGACATATGTATGTGTAGGCTTTTATTTTTGTTCTGATGATAGTAGTATTTGGAAAAATTTATTCATGGCCGTTAATTTTGTAAGATTATTCAGGAAAACTTTTCAGTCTTAAAACTATAAAATTGTAAAATATTATTAAGTTATATTGGAGAAGGAAAAGGCAACCCATTCCAGTATTCTTGCCTGGAGAATCCCATGGACAGAGGAGCCTGGCAGGCCCTGGTCCATACGATTGCGGAGAGTCAGACACGACTAAAGCGACTAAGCATTAAGTTATATACTAGAAAAATGTTCAGAAAATAAAAACATCTGATTTCAGTTAAAAATATTAATAAATCTACTTATCAAAATCTAGTTCTAATTTTATTCTTACACTAAACTAACTTACATTACCTCTACTTTTAATATGTTTTATTGTAACATTTCTCCTTGATTTGTTAAAAACATGTCTTCCTAAATGTATAAGAAAATGATATCAAAAGACTCATGAATTATGGTTAGGTTCAGAGACTAAAACCTGAGAATCCCAATGGCACACATAATTACTTTCACAATAATTCTGGAGAAGGAAATGGCAACCCACTCCAGTACTCTTGCCTGGAGAATTCCATGGATGGAGGAGCCTGATGGGCTGCAGTCCATGGGGTCACAAAGAGTCAGACACGACTGAGCGACCAACACTTCACAATAATTCACATTTGGGGAAATTTGTAATCTGATATTACCAAGTTTTATCTGCCACCAAATGAAAACTTTTCCTCAGTTAGATAATATCCCATTCTGTTCTTGATCAAGATTTTCATTTTCCTACACATCTCATCACACCCTGCCACTGGCACAAAAGGGGACAGCATGGGACTCCTGTCTCCCAAGTCTGATTCCTAAGTCCTGTCTTATGTTTGACAGTGATGCATACAACACCCAGTAAGTAATAAATAAAGCTTGAAAATTGCACTTCTTGAGTTAATTAAAACAAATACCAGTATATTCTCCTCTTTGAAAGAGGCAGTTATCCTTCATTTTACACTAGAAATATTGTCTAATGAATTCCAAAATGACCTTTCCTTGTTTTTTTCTCTTGCAAAGGCAGAGGTTACCTCTGTTTCTATTTTATCAACTGCATTGGAGCTGAGCTATCTGCCAATCTCCACATCTCCAAAGACTATTATTTACTCAAGTCCAACTGTATACTTAGCTTTCTACATAAAAAGCGCCTTTGTCAAGCCCAGTGATCTCTGATTCTAGGTCATTTCACAATACTGGGGTGATTTTTCTTAATTGCTTCATAAGGTTAACCTCTGGAATGATTGTGGCTTGTAAGGTACAAGATGTTCATTAAATTGGTTTTTTCAGTAATCCATGAAGTACCAGCAAACAGACCAGAGTTGCCTGAGTTCATCTTGGTCTCAAAACAAAATGGTTAAAGGGCTCTTAGAAGGAAAGCACAAATGCCCCCAAGTCCCTGTAGGTCCCAGAAAATGTTCAAAAACAATGGCGTTTCCTTTGTTGCCACATCTGCTAGTGTGCCTTTGTGGAAGTATATTAGAAGCTACAGCACCTGCACCCAAAATGTTCTCAACCAAGATGGTATGTTTCTGAAGTTAAAATGAAAAATTAAACACTGTGGAGAAAAGAGATGGATGGGATTCATTTTATGAATAATGTAGATTCTACTCCTAAAAGAAATTTTATAGATACAAAAGAAAAATTATTCTTTCAACCCTGGGAAATCCCATGAATGTTGCTTGAAAATATACTTCTATTCCAGGACTTCATGATTCATTACCAGGCTTTTTTCCGTGTGTCAGTGGATACCCACAGTGACGTACCATAGTCTGAGCATTTGTGAATGTGAGTGAGTCACCTGGTAAGAACCCTGTCCAGCTATAATCACTGATGTTGACCAAGTTGACTGGGGATAGATTCCAAGATGAGTTTTATTTCAAAAATTGGGCTCTTCAGAGTAAAATATGTGTTAATACTTAGTTATCCATACTGCCAGTATCCTGGACCTTGAATCTTTCCCATATGTCACTATACTAAGGACACAGTTTAGGAAGATTTACACATACAGAATTCAGAAATACTTCAGAGCTTGATAGAATGAACTTCTGAAAATATATCCAAAGTAGTTTAAAATTCTTAAAGAGATGGGAATACCAGACCACCTTACCTGCCTCCTGAGAAACCTGTATGCAGGTCAAGAGCAACAGTTAGAACCGGACAGGGAACTGGTTCAAAATTGGAAAAGGAATACATCAAGGCCGTATATGTATATTGTCACCTACTTATTTAACTTCTATGCAGAGTACATGCAAAATTCCAGGCTGGATGAATCAAAAGCTGGAATCAAGATTGCCGGGAGAATTATCAATAACCTCAGATATGCAGATGACACCACCCTTATGGCAGAACGTGAAGAAGAACTAAAGAGCCTCTTGATGAAAGTGAAAGAGCAGAGTGAAAAAGCTGGCTTACAACTCAACATTCAAAAAACTAAGATCATGGCACCCAATCTCATCACTTCATGGCAAATGTATGGAGAAACAATGGAAATAGTGCCAGATTTTCTTTTCTGGGCTCCAAAATCACTGCAGATGGTGACTGCAGCCATGAAATGAAAAGATGTTTGCTCCTTGGAAGAAAGCTATGACCAACCTAGACAGGGTATTAAAAAGCAGAGACATCATTTTGCCAACAATGGTTCATCTAGTCAAAGTTATGGTTTTTCCAGTAGTCATGCATGGATATGAGAGTTGGACCGTAAAGAAGGCTGAGCACTGAAGTACTGATGCTTTCAAACTGTGATGTTGGAAACTCTTGAGAGTCCCTTGGACAGCAAGGAAACTTGAGACATCAAGGAAACTTGAGAGTCCCTTGGACAGCAAGGAAACTCTTGAGAGTCCCCCTGGACAGCAAGAAGATCAAACCAGCCAATCCTAAGGAAATCAACCCTAAATATTCATGGGGAGGACAGATGCTGAAGCTCCGATACTTTGGCCACCTGATGCAAAGAAGTGACTCATTGGAAAAGACCCTGATGCTGGGAAAGACTGAGGGTATGAGGACAAGGAGGCGATAGAGAATGAAATGGTTGGATGGCATCACTGACTCAATGGGCATGAATTTGAGCAAACTCTGGGAGGTTGTGAAGGACAGGGAAGCCTGACATGCTGCAGTCTGTGGAGTTGCAAAGTGTGGGACATGACTTAGCTACTGAACAAAAACAGAAACCTTTCTTTAAAAATGTGAAATTAACAGGATATTTTTATATTTGAAATTAGTTTGCAAAGTATTCTCAAAGGATCAGGAAAATCAATTTGGCTGTCTAATTGGAAAAAAACAAAAAACAAAAACAAAACTACAGTTTGAAAACTGAAAATAAAAGGACAAACTGCAACCACAACTTCCACTCTAGAATGGTAACAAATACTAGAAAAAAAGTTTTCTTGTGTGACTTGTACCTGAAATCTTAGCCTATCATCTGTATAAACCTAAATAGACAAACTCTGGGAAGATTTTATTGTAAGATTTATCACATAAAAGAAATAGAGACATAGTATCTAATAAGCAAGTTTTTCTTTTCTAATGTAGTATTGAGAGGCAATAAAAAGCCAAGGCCCTGGAGTCAGATTATCTGGACAGAAATCTCCATCACTTTCTAGTTGGGAGAATCTGGTCAATAAAGATAAAATATTTGACAATGTATGGCAGACCAATTCTTCACAACCACACGTTCACTAAACCAAATCTAATGTATGCCAAGTAGATATTTCTTGATGTCATAAAGAGTAGCATAAATTGTGTACTTGGTAAGAAAACATGAACGTACAAAAAATGTTTAGTAAAAAACAGAATATATTTTAATCTCAGTGTTGAAGATAGGTCAACTTCCAGAGACATTTTTTTATTTCTTGGGAAAATGAATCATATTCTGATTCTAAAAATCAACATAGGGAAAATGACTTGTTAATAATTTGAGACTCATAGAATACATATTACTCAATGCAGTGAAGGCTGGAGCCCTGAACACAGTAAAAGTTTGGGGAACTGTTTTAAAGTCACAAGAGACATAAGAACTAAGACCTACTTGTTGTTTTTCTTTTTTTTCTGGTTTTTTGTTTTGTTTTAATTTACACAGAGCCAAAAATTTCTGCTTCAAGTGTATGATTTAAAACTTAGTCATGACTAAATGAACAAGCCCAGGCCATGGTTTCCAACAACAATTTTTTCCATTGGGAAAAGTTTATGGAAATCAAGAAACCAAAACAAAAATGAATGTTATTTTTTTTCATTCCTCACAATTTGAAAATAATGCAATAAGGAAATAAGCTTACTTAAAATCCATGAGATTAAATTCTGTCGTAGTATTGCTGAAATACATTATAATATCATACATTTTATATTCCTAAGGATTGTTGTTTGAGTAGCACCATGACAGTAAGATAAGCATGATTAGAAATCTCATTGATACTGCTATTTTCTGTCCTCATTTTTCATGTTTCTTTGTTCTCAATTGTGAAACTTATGTCTGTGTCGATTTTTATTCTTTTCAGAAGGAATTTTACCATTGTTTCACCAAATATCATAATTAGACATTGGGGAGTTTTTTGTTTGTTTGATTTTTAGAAAACGAAGGTTTTTTGTCTTAATGTGATATTCTGCTTTGTGATCAATATACTACTAAAATTTTCAGGTAGTTAACATGGATAAAAGCAGTTTTACCAATGGGCTGATCACTATTTCAGTCAACAATCCTATGATTCAGTAATGGCTTACACTACCTCCTAAGTCTTTTCTTGGGATTCTCTAAATCTTCCTTAATGAAATGAATATATTCAGATTAATATGGGTACATTGAAATATGTTCAGATAAATATGGATACACTGAAATGTGTGTCTCTTTATATCTCTCAGTTGCATGTAGATATGCTGAAATAAGCCTAGATAGCATATTAAAAAGCAGAGACATCACTTTGCCAACAAAGGTCCACCTAGTCAAGGCTATGGTCTTTCCAGTAGTTGTGTGTGGATGTGAGAGTTGGACTATAAAGACGGCCGAGGGTCGAAGAATTGATGCTTTTGAGCTGTGGTGTTGGAGAAGACTCTTGAGAGTCCCTTGGACTACAAGGAGATCCAACCAGTCAATCCTGAAGGAAGTCAGTCCTGAATATTCATTAGAAGGACTGATGCTGAAGCTGAAGCTCCAATACTTCGGCCACCGGATGCAAAGAGCTGACTCATTAGAAAAGACCCTGATGCTGGGAAAAATTGAAGGCAGAAGGAGAAAGGGATGACAGAGAATGAGATGGTTGGATGGCATCATCAACTCAGTGGATATGAGTTTGAGCAAGCTCTGGGAGTTGGTGATGGACAGGGAAGCCTGGTGTGCTGCAGTCCATGGCATTGCAAAGAGCCAGACACAACTGAGTGGCTGAACAACATGCTGAATTAGGTTTGGTCCCTTGAAAAACTCTTAGGTGCTGAGTATGCAGATTCCTTGGGGTTTTAACCTAGAAAAAGAGAGATGTCTGGGTTATTTTTGCTTTGTTTTCCTTTCTTTTACAGCTGTTGCACCTCAGGGTAGGATGATATCACTCAAAAAAGAGGCCTCCCTACAGTAATGTCTAGTTAGGTCTGTAGTCACCAGCGTGTCATAGGTGCTAATTATGTCCCTACCCATTACCGAGGCTTTTGTGGAATTAGCCAGATGTTCTGTTTTGGGGGGGTTGTTCTAGGTAATAGCTTTAATAATTGGTGGTTCCTTACTCTGTGCCTGTGTTTATATCTTTGGGTTTAGGATGGAAAGTCAGATGCTACAAGCCCTGCAGCTGTTGTTCCATCCCCTGGTTTACAAGCTCAGTGGAGAGCTAGGCTGTGTGTTTGAGCTTTTGTCTCTGAAGTACAGGCTTATGTTTGTTAATGCCTAGAGCTTCCTCCTTCTTTCTTCAGATTCCTCCTTTACTCTCCTGCCTGTCTCTGCTCCAAAATAATTCTGCTTTCTGTTCCTGGTTAAACATGTAATAAGCAGAGCAAACTGTGGCCAGCTGCCTACTGACTTTTGGACAAAAGCGGAAAGACACTAAGAGCATGCACTGAGATCAAACCATGACGCTGTTAACTAATTCTGTCTCTCCATCTCACTTTCTTTCTTCCTCCCTCTTTCTTCCTTCAGTCTTTCTCACTTTTCTTCCTCCCGTTTGCTTTATTCTTTCTCCTTTCCTCCTTCCCATCTTCCTTCCTTCCTTTCTCCCTCCCATCTTCCCTCACTTTCTTCCTTGCTTCTTTCCTGCCTTTCTTCTTATATGTTTTAAATATGGAGTTTGGAGAATACATGACCTTATCCATGAACGTCCTGGCCTTTTCCCTTTTTTGTGTAATCAGGGGCCTGAGTGACTTCCTTAATGCAGGGGGTGTTTTACATTTGAAAATTTTACAATTCCCTACACAATTAATACCCTTAAATGGTATTTCCTTCCACTGTTGCTCCATGTCACATTCAAGACAACTAAGATGTTTTGTATTGCATTTTCATTTGTCAAATCCTAGTGCTTTTTTAAATCAGTTGAGTCCCTCATCACTCAGTCATTTTAGAGACAGGCTTTGACTTCCACTTAGATTAAATACCATTGCTTCTGCCTTTTCCCTTCTACTTTGCTGATGCTGATCCAATTAAAAATCCCATAAAAGCCAATCCAAAATAAAGATACTGAAAATGATCAATTACGTGAATGTTATCTTGGAAAATATAAAGCAGATAATTTTTATCTAATTGTATTTCCATATATTTTTAATATCTTGCTTTTTGTCCTCTGACAATTTCAAGAACTGCTACAAATACAAGTAAAAATAAATGCAGTGATATCCACTTTTACAGAGAAGGCAATGGCACCCCACTTCAGTACTCTTGCCTGGAAAATCCCATGGACGGAGGAGCCTGGAAGGCTGCAGTCCATGGGGTTGCTAAGAGTCGGGCACAACAGAGCGACTTCACTTTCACTTTTCACTTTCATGCATTGGAGAAGGAAATGACAACCCACTCCAGTGTTCTTGCCTGGAGAATCCCAGGGACGGGGGAGCCTGGTGGGCTGCCGTCTATGGGGTCGCACAGAGTCGGATGTGACTGAAGCGACTTAGCAGCATCCACTTTTAGGGAAGTCATCATTTAAAAAAGCAGTCAAAGTGATAATCTTAAAAAGTAGTGAAAAGCATTAAGTAAACCAGACAGAAATAGACAAATATCACATAATATCATATAAAAAATGATACAAATGAACTTGTTTATGAAACCAAAATAGACTCACAGATATAGAACACAAACTTATGGTTACCAAAGAGAAAATGTTGAGGGGTAGGGATAAATTGGGAGTTTCGGATTAAAATATACACACTGCTGTGCTGTGGTGTACTTAGTCATTCAGTTGTGTCTGACTCTGCAACCCCATGGACTCTAGCCCACCAGGCTCCTCTCCAGGCAGGATTACTGGAGTGGGTTGCCGTGCACTCCTCCAGGGGATCTTCTACACCCAGGAATGGAACCAGGGTCTCCTGCATTGCAGGTGGATTCTTTACCACCTGAACTACCAGGGAAGCCCAGAATATACACACTGCTGCTGCTGCTGCTGCTAAGTCGCTTCAGTCGTGTCCGACTCTGTGCGACCCCAGAGACGGCAGCCCACCAGGCTCCCCCGTCCCTGGGATTCTCCAGGCAAGAACACTGGAGTGGGTTGCCATTTCCTTTTCCAATGCATGAAAGTGAAAAGTGAAAGTGAAGTCGCTCAGTCATGTCCGACTCCTAGTGACCCCATGGACTGCAGCCTACCAGGCTCCTCCGTCCATGGGATTTTCCAGGCAAGAGTACTGAAGTGGGGTGCCATTGCCTTCTCCAAATATACACACTACTATATATTAAATAGATAACCAACTAGGACCTGTTATATAGCACAGGGAACTATACCCAATATCTTGTAATAACCTACAATGGAAGAGAATGTTATAAAAGAATATATATATATGTATATACACATGTAAAAAATAAATAGAAATTCAGTCATTACTGCTTAAAATTAAGTAGAGAAAAACAGCTATACATTTAAAAGGCAGTAAGACCTAAAGGAACAAAAGTCTCAGCAAAGAATAAATATGCATATTCCTGGAATCAGATATCATGGAGCATACATTTGAGGAGAAATAAGAGAAAAGGCTAGACCATGTGTAAGTGTTTGACTATTGGTTTTTTAATGACATATTAATGAAAAAAGGGACTAGATCATATACAGTCTCCAGTTAAGAAAGAAGAAAATGGAGCTGTGCAAACTAATAAGAAATATAATTCGAGACATAAAGCAAAGCTTTAATTATTACTGAAATGGAATGACTGTTTTTTTTTTCAAATTGCATTGAAAACTTCCGTGAACCATAACTGTCACTAAATATTATAGATAATCACCCTGAATCTCCTCTAACAATGAATGATAGTTGCTTGTATTATTGTGATTTTACAAAAACAATACAGTAGAATAATATTTTATATTAAAAACTGGATCATAACAAATATATGAGATGAGAAATATTGTAGCTTATAATAATAAATACTCAATATTATTTTGGTCTTCACAATAATCCATTAAAGTGTTTAACATAGTAATTTTCTTCATTCATTAAAATGCATCTAAACTTGCTGAATCAATCACTGAAATCTTCTGTCACTCATCTGAAGGCTGAGAATTCTAAACCTATCCTCTGAACTTATGATTCTGAAATATTTTTGCTTTGTTTTACAAATATTTTTGCTTGCATTGTATATTTACTCTAGAGCTTAAAAAAATATATTGCTGTATTGACATCACGGATATGACTGATAATGATTTTTACGGGGCTTCCCTGGTGGCTTAGACAGTAAAGAATCTGCTGGCAATGCAGGTTCGATCCCTGGGTCAGGAAGATCCCCAAAGAAGGGAGTGGCAACCATTCCAGTATCCTTGCCTGGAAAATTCCATTGACTGAGGAGCCTGGCAGGCTACAGTCCATGCAGTCACAAAGAGTCAGACATGATTGAGCTTAATGACTAAAACTAAACTATCAATATTTTGTGGATTCTAGATACTGCTGGCTAAACTTACCCCTTAAATAAGAATAGCAAATCCTGGGTAAAAGGGATAGATAAAAATGCCAAACATTTGCCTAGTTTAAGAAACAGAGGCACTTGTTAGCAAAGACGTGTTCTAGAAATGCGATACGACAGTTGCCTTTTGGAACTACATAAAGCTCCTGATCACAGGAAGGCTGAGAGAAGTATTACAGCCTCTTTGAGATGCTTGCTTGTATTTAACATAGTGTTTCCCTAATTAAATAGCCCCCCAGAATTATTTTTTTCACTAAAGACCTTTTTAGTATTTATGAAATTAACATCTGATGGAACACTTAGTAAAGTATTAAATAGTCAAGAACTTCAGATTCAAGTTTAATGATTAAAGGAAAATACAGAGATTCATAAAAAAAAAAAAAAAACACAAAAAACTTCAGCTGTCCTTGAAACTTACATTGGCCATGAGGGATGATTTCATATTAGGTCAACATAATTTAACAGATCATGGAAGATCAAGGTATCTAAAAGACAAGTTAAGACACTGACATTGTAACTCTTCATATGTATTATATATCTAGTTTGTTCTTTTTAATACTAAAAGGACTGTGGGTAATGAATTAACAGGAAAGCAAAGCTGTGTTCCTAAAATTTCCTTCATATTCCCTTTGGTTTTAATTTTGAAAGAAATATATACAGAGTACCATGTTTTTTCTGGCTTTCTAATCAGACACATTTGTCCACATGGGGGTTTTGAACATATTGACAATGAATGAAATTCTTCATAATGGTAGTTTGGTTAGAAAGATCCCAGGATATATTCCAAATTTGAACTGTTTGAGTGTTAATATCACCTATCATAATTAGGAGTCACTTTATGAGGAAGCTGAATAAAGCAGTGTTCTTAGAAAATATTTCTAAGCATACATACACATAGTGGGAAGTAAAAGCAGTTCAACACAAAATTCTAGGTAGGAAAGTGAAAAGGAAATTACTGCTGAAAAGAAGTAGTTATTGCTCTTTCTGCCTTTTTAAACTAACTTCCTTCTATTAGCTGGCAGTGTTTCTTTGGTTTACTTTTTCATAAACATTACTCTCTTACGAGGTATAATTTTAGAGGAATTATGATGACCTACTTTGAAATATTTCTGTATTACACAGAAATAGAACTAGATGCTTCATCTCAGAAACAAAAAATGATCATGGTTGCTTTAATGTCCTTTAATATTTTTATTGAAATTTTAAATATGCAAAAGCAGTATCACTGTATCTGGGCATTACATTGAGATACATAGCTAATCAACAAGAACTAAGATAGGTATTTGAGATTTGTATGGACAAACTACTTCACATATCTATTTATATTTCTTAACATATTTTCAAATAATCAAAGCAGTTTGTATCAGTAACATTTCCAGAGGTTATTAAATAATTTTAATGGATGTCAAATTTAATTGTTTTTCTCAAGGTAGATTTTATGAAACCCTACTTCTGTGAAATATACTACAAGTTTCTATGATCAGAAAAGATTGAGGAACCTGTATATGCTCTAGCTCCTTCTTGAAAATTCATAACAGATCAAAGTATCCCCTGACCTTTTTATCCAGGATGTTCCTGCAGTAAAGAAACTAGTAGTTCTCAAATTTATGTGACCAAAAACTTTTTCCACCTAAAAACCTAGTATCATTTCACAAACGCAGTTTTCAGTGGAATGCACTTTGTGCTGTGCTGTGCTGTGCTTGGTCGCTTGGTCATTTCCGACTCTTTGCGACCCCATGGACTGCAGTCCACCAGGCTCCCCTGTCCATGAGATTCTTCAGGCAAGAATACTGGAGTAGGTTGCCATGCCCTCCTCCAGGGGATCTTCCCAACCCTGGGACTGAACCCACATCTCCCTCATTGCAGGTGGATTCTTTACCGTTGGAGAAGGAAATGGCAACCCACTCCAATACTCTTGCCTGGAAAATCCCATGGATGGAGGAGCCTGGTAGGCTACCGTCCATGGGGTCGCAAAGAGTTGGACACGACTGAGCAATTTCACTTCTTTACTTCTTTACCGTCTGAGCCACCAGGGATACACTTTGAGGAACACAAGACTATTTTTATGGACATTTCATCTTCCCATTAGGAAGCATATCCTTACAGTAAATTCAAAAGGCTGATGGGTCAGAAAAAGATGTCTACCAGGTTTAAGATGTTTATCATACTCTTCTTCATCAAAGATGAGTTGTCAAGAGAAGGATGTTCTTTCTTAAACTAAGCAGGTTTACAAAAGACAGAGACACCAAGGGATGTTCAGCAGCTGGATAGTAGTACTCAGAAGACAATGTAAATCTTCTTTCTATGAATCACAAACAACTAGCAGTAGTATTTTGATGTTAGATCTGCTACAAATCCCCAAATTACTGGAGAACAAATAGCTAGTTTGGGTTTTATCCCTCAAAGGATTTTTTTGGCTCAAAAAGAGCACACAAGATATATGTTTCCATTACAATTGGAAAGAATACCAAGATTGGTTCAAATAGTAATTACATTTGAAATTTGCTAATTTACACTTGGATGCATTAATTTGGAATATCTTTAGTGGAGGTGATTTTATCAGTAACAGAAAATGCAGTGCCTAAACCCGTTACTGTACTGTACTGTGTGTGCTTAGTCCTGTCCAACTCTTGAGACCCCATAGACTGTAGCCTGCCAGGCTCCTCTGTCCATGGGATTTTCCAGGCAAGAATCCTGGAGTGGGTGCCCATTTTCTTCTCCAGGGGATCTTCCCAACCCAGGAAACGAACCTGGGTCTCCTGAATTGCAGGCAGACTCTTTACTGACTTAGCTACAGGGGAAACCTGTTACCTATGGTCAAGTGCAGCCTGAAAATATTAAACGGAATATTCCAGAAGTAAACAATCCTTAAGTTTTGAGTAGTGCATCATGTGAAGTAGCATGATGAAATCTCGCTAGATCCAGTTCCGTCCGTCCAGGTTGTGGACCACCCCTTTGTCTGCCTGATGGTTAGTCGCTTTGTAGCCACCTGAGTCATGAGGGGGCTATCATGGTGTTGCAGCACTTGTATTCAGGTGATGCTTGTTTTACTTAATAATGATGCCAAAGCACAGTTGTGACACTAGCAATTTCGATATGCCAAAGAGAAGCTGTGAAGTGCTTCTTTAAGGAAAAGAAAGGTCTCAACCTATAAGAAAAAACATCATATCCTGAGCTTGCTAAGATCTATGGTAAGAAAGAATCTTCTATCCCTTAGAAAGCATTGAAGGAAAAAGAAATCCATGTGGTTTTACTGTTGCATTTCTAACTGCAAAAATTATGGCCACACCACGTGATTAAGTGCTTTAGTTAAAAGGGTGGTTGTTGGTCCCTATCAACCCTTATTTTTCCGTGGTGGTGGTGATTACTCATGGTGGTGGTGCATGCATGCTCAGTCACTCAGTTGTGTCCTACGCTTGCGACCCCATGGACTGTAGCTCACCCGGCTCCTCTGTCCATGGGATTTCCCAGGCAAGAAAGTGGGTTGCCATTACTGTCTCCAGGGGATCTTCCTGGCCTAGGGATAGAACTGGAATCTGCTGCATTGCAGGCAGACACTTCACCACTGAGCCACCAGGGAAGCCCACAGTTAAGATGGGAAAAGCATTAAATTTTTATAAAAGATATTTTGAGAAAGAAAGAGACATATTCACATAACTTTTAATGAAGTATATTGTTATAGTTCTACTTGCTATTTTTTGTTAATATCTTACTGTGCCTAATTTATAAAATAAACTTCATCACAGTTATGTATGTATAGGAAAAAACATAGTATCTCAAGGATTCGGTACTGTTGTGGTTTCAGGCATCACTGGGGGTCTTGGAACACATTCACTTGTTTACATATTGCCTGCAGTTCCATTTCTTGAAATCTAGTTTTATTAAATACTGCTTCTTTGGCATGTGTTTAGAACAACTCTCAAAACATTTTCATGTAAGGATTCAAAATGGTCATATTAAAATACAGCTTTAATATAAAGTTTATCACAGTTTTACAGTATTCAAAAATGATGAACCTTCCTGAAAAACCAAAAGGACCATTACACCCAAGACATAAGAAAACAAATAAACAAGTTTGGCATTTCCATAACTTTGTGTTCACGTATCCTTTTTTTTTTTTTGTTTCTTTGCATAGCTGAGCTTGTAAGATCTTAGTTCCCTAACCAAGGATTGAATCCCTGCCCCCCAGCAGGGAAAGTGTGGAGTCCTAACCACCGGACATGCAGGGAATTCTTTTTTTTTAAGCGAGTTCTATTTTATTATTTATAAATACCTAGCGATCATAAGCAGAGAAGGCAATGTCACCCCACTCCAATACTCTTGCCTGGAAAATCCCATGGATGGAGGAGCCTGGTAGGCTGCAGTCCATGGGGTCGCTAAGAGTCGGACACAACTGAGCAACTTCACTTCCACTTTTCACTTTCATGCATTGGAGAAGGAAATGGCAACCCACTCCAGTGTTCTTGCCTGGAGAATCCCAGGGATGGAGGAGCCTAGTGGGCTGCCATCTATGGGGTCTCACAGTCGGACATGACTGAAGTGACTTAGCAGCAGCAGCAATCATAAGTGTACATGTCACAAATTAAAAATGGGAAAAGTAGAGACAAATGCTTGAGGGGAGTTGTTTTTTGATTTTTGTTTTTAGTATCTTAGGGATTTTTAAAAAAAATTTTAAGGAAATAAAATATATACTTTCTGCCAGGGCCATATTAGCAGTAAAGCATTTTTAACTGTGGTAATTGTGGTTTTGGTTCAGAAATAATTTGTATATTTTTCACCCCTGATGATGGAAGACAAATCATTGTTGTATCTTCATGGGTTGCTCACCTATGGAGATCAGCAGTTACTGTGACTAGGTTGGCCCATTCTGTTTAGAAACATGTTTTAAATATTTAGCAATTAACATGTGGTTGTCCTTAATTACGTTCATAGATTTCACCAAGCAGGCACTGATAAGAGTAAAGCTGAGTAGTTATGAAAGAGATCATATGATGTGCGAAGTCTGACATGTTTACTGTTTAGCCCTTTATAGAAAGATTTGCTGTTCCCTGGTGTTAAAGGGTCTTGTGTGTATTGATAAGTGCAATGAATCACAGTCAGTAGACGAAGAGTAATCCCAGAAGGGAAGTGGCTCTTTGGGACAGAAAAATCTCGGTATGAAAATGATATTTGAGCATAGAGAGACCTGAAAAAGTGAGCAGGCCAGCCTATAAAAATCCGAGGAAGAGTTTTTTTGGCAACAGCACTCCACTTGGCATGCTTGAGAAACAGCTGGAAATCAAGAGGGGAGGTGAGTGATGTGAGAGATACATGGGTCTTAGGAGATGTGGCCTTAGGGGTGGGCCAGATCACAGCCTCTTTTTAGACACAGTAAATTTGGATGTTAAGTGATAAGGCTTTGAATTTTTTTGAGCTAAGGAAGTAACGTGAACTGATTTGTTTTAAAACAATAGTTCTGGCTATTTTGTTGAAAACTGACTCCAGGGAGACAACTAAGAAAGAAACAGGGCAATTCCAAATTAAACCATTAGCATTTAGTCTACTATCAGGCTACAGAGATACTATTGTTAAACACCTGTCATCAGTAAAGGCGATATATTAAATCAGTGGTTGCAGCTCTGATGGCACATTAAAATCTCAGCAGCTTTAATTGGGTTTGCAGAAAAAGTTGGTTCAGATTTTTCTGTAACCTAGCATGGAAAAACCTGAACGAGCTTTCTGGCCAACACTTAAAAATATCAGTGCTAGAGTCCACAAGGAGATTGTGATTTAATTTGTTCCAAGTAGAGTTTGAGAATCAGTGTTTTGTTTGTTTTAAGCTCTCCAGATCTCCTTAATGTGCAACCAGGATTGAGAACCATCACTTTTAGAGAGAAATACAAAGACAAAAAAAACCCAAAACCAAGTTTTATAGGATAGCTAAGAGCAGTTCAGTATGCAGCATAAATTATCTAGGAGTTCACTTTTCCTGGAGATTGTATAAGAATTTCAAAATTATTCAGTGTCCTGGACAGTTTTAAAATCAGACTGGGAACCCATTTGTCTGAAGCAGACGTTATTCAGCTTAGGAGCTGTGTCAGTATCAGATGGCCTTTAGCGGTCCCAGACAGCCTCCTGATTCTGTTACTTGAATCAATTTGTACTGCATTTATGACCTGATAGTGCTTACTGGCGGGGAATGGCATAGTTTGGGAGTTTTAAACACCATCATCTGTACCCAGATCATCCCCTAAAAGATAGCAAGGAGGCCCCTGCAGGTCTGCATACCCAGTGGTCCCTAGGAGCTAGTTACCCGAGTAATACAATGATATTATTTGCTATACGTAAGCATGTGGACCTTCTGAGCCTCAGGCATAGCCATTACATGAGGTCATGGGTGCTGATGTGATTTGTTGAAAGAAATAAACACAGAGTTAATCACCAGAAAGGAAACCTTATTACTTAATGTGAAAATGATTCACTTGGCATAGATCATGTGTAAGATAGAACTCTGTGTTTTGACTGTAAGAAAATAAAAGACATATTTCAACTTTCAAAAGATGCTCAAAGGACTAACATATCCACTAACATGTCATAGAAATATAAGAAATCAGCGTGGACCTAAAAGAAAGCCAGCAGCAAGTCTAATGACCATCAAGTAGAGGGCCTTCAAATGCATTCTCTTTGCTTTCATCTTCTGACCATTTTTTCGCCACCTTGATTAATGTTTTCATTGAAGGGAAAACTGAGTCTCTTTGCTAACGTCTTTGTTTCTTAACTCATCAACTTTAGAAACAGTAGGAATGGCAGAGAAAAAGGGAGGAGGGCAAAAAGAGGTGGGAGCTATATAAATTTTGAGGACAAGGTCAAAGTTCTGTGCACCATCAGCACTTTTGGGAAATCTCTGAGAGATGATGGAAAACCATTTTAATGTCCTACATGACATTAAGATGCCTCAAGATAACATTATCACAACTCAAGATGAACAACTCAAAAACTATGTGACTAGAAACTCAAATATATTCTCTCAAAGTTTGCCTTTTAATAATATATTTTTAGAAATGTAGATTTTATAGAGTATTTTATATAAGAAACCATCAATCTCTTTTTTAACTCAGGACTGAGTCATGTCAACTCCTCCCCTGCCCCTGTCCCTCCCAAAGTACAAAGATACAGGGAAAGTTCCTTTTTTAAATCTCAAATCTGTGAGAGTCCAGTGACCAAATACATTCTCACATTTCTGGTATTATGTGAATTTTTTAATATTCTCTGCATTTTGGCAAGGAGTAAGATAAATAGGACATTGTAGCATCAAACATCTTCACAAGGCACAAGATCTTAAAGGACACAGCAATGAAGTAGACCTCTGGGAAAATACAATTTCCTCCTTAGCTTACCTGTTATCTGTACTTTTCAGTTGCCGTGTGTTAAAAGTGTTAGTCGCTCAATCATGTCCAACTCTTTGCAACCCTATAGACTGTCTCTTTTGTCCATGGGATTCTCTAGGTAAGAATACCGGAGTGGGTAGCTAATCCCTTCTCTAGGGGATCTTCTCAACCCAGGTATTGAACTTGGGTCTCCTGCATTGCAGGCAGATTCTTTCCCATCGGAGCCACCAGGGAAGCCCCATGTGTTAAAAAGCTGCTTAAAAAGTAAAAAAGGTTTTTGGTTGCTCCTAAAGGAGCTTCTGAATTTGTACAGCCCCAGTTGTCCTGGGATTTCTTTGGAGGGAATGATGCCGAAGCTGAAACTTCAGTACTTTGGCCACCTCATGCGAAGAGTTGACTCGTTGGAAAAGACTCTGGTGCTGGGAGGGATTGGGGGCAGGAGGAGAAGGGGATGACAGAGGATGAGATGGCTGGATGGTATCACTGACTCGATGGACGTGAGTCTGGGTGAACTCCGGGAGTCGGTGATGGACAGGGAGGCCTGGCGTGCTGTGATTCATCGGGTTGCAAAGAGTTGGACATGACTGAGCGACTGAACTGAACTGAATTGTCCAGATAATTATATTCTTTGCAGCCAAAGATGGAGAAGCTCTATAATACAGTCAGCAAAAAGAAGAGTGGGAGCTGACTGTGGCTCAGACCCTGAACTCTGTATTGCCAAATTCAGACTTAAATTGAAGAAAGTAGGGAAAACCACTAGACCATTCAGGTATGACCTAAATCAATCCCTAACGATTATACAGTGGAAGTGAAAAATAGGTTTAAGGGACTAGATTTGATAGACAGAGTGCCTGATGAACTATGGTCGGAGGTTCGGGACATTGTACAGGAGACAGGGAGCAAGACCATCCCCAAGAAAAAGAAATGCTAAAAAGCAAAATGGCTATCTGAGGAGGCCTTACAAATAGCTGTGAAAAGAAGAGAAGCATAAAGCAAATGAGGAAAGGAAAGATATACCCATTTGAATGCTGAGTTCCAAATAATAGCAAGGAGAGATAGGAAAGCCTTCCTCAGTGATCAGTGCAAAGAAATAGAGGAAAACAACAGAATGGGAAAGACTAGAGATCTCTTCAAGAAAATTAGAGATACCAAGGGATCATTTCATGCAAAGTTGGGCTCAATAAAGGACAGAAATGGCATCGACCTAACAGAAGCAGAAGATATTAAGAAGAGGTGGCAAGAATACACAGAAGAACTGTACTTCATGACCTGTACTTCATGACCCAGATAATCACAGTGGTGTGATCACTCACCTAGAGCCGAACATCTTGGAATGTGAAGTCAAGTGGGCCTTAGGAAGCACTACTATGAACAAAGCTAGTGGAGGTGATGGAATTCCAGTTGAGCTATTTCAAATCCTAAAAGATGATGCTGTGAAAGTGCTGCACTCAGTAGGCCAGTAAATTTGGAAAACTCAGCAGTGGCCACAAGACTGGAAAAGGTCAGTTTTCATTCTAATCCCTAAGAAAGACCAAGCCAAAGAATGCTCAAACTACCACACAATTGCATTCATCTCACACGCCAGTAAAGTAATGCTCAAAATTCTCCAAGCCAGGCTTCAACAGTAGGCAAACCATGAACTTCCAGATGTTCAAGCTGGTTTTAGAAAAGGCAGAGGAACCAGAGATCAAATTGCCAACATCCAATGGATCATGGAAAAAGCAAGAGAGTTCCAGAAAAACATCTATTTCTGCTTTATTGACTATGCCAAAGCCTTTGACTGTATGGATCACAATAAACTGTGGAAAATTCTGAAAAAGATGGGAATACCAGACCACCTGACCTGCATCTTGAGAAACCTGTAGACAGGTCAGGAAGCAACAGTTAGGATTGGACATGGAACAGCAGACTGGTTCTAAATAGGAAAAGGAGTACATCAAGGCTGTATATTGTCACCCTGCTTATTTAACTCATATGCAGAGTACATCATGAGAAACGCTGGGCTGGATAAAGCACAAACTGGAATCAAGATTGCCAGGAGAAATATCAATAACCTCAGATATGCAGATGACACCACCCTTATGGCAGAAAGTGAAGAAGAACTAAAGAGCCTCTGATGAAAGTGAAAGACAAGAGTGTAAAAGTTGGCTTAAAGCTCAACATTCAGAAAACAAAGATCATGGCATCCGGTCCCATCACTTCATGGCAAATAGATGGAGAAACAGTGGAAACAGTGTCAGACTTTATTTTGGGGGGCTCCAAAATCACTGCAGATGGTGACTGCAGCCATGAAATTAAAAGACACTTACTCCTTGGAAGAAAAGCCTAGACCAACCTAGAAAGGGTATTAAAAAGCAGAGACATCACTTTGCCAACAAAGGTCTGTCTAGTCAAAGCTATGGTTTTTCCAGTGGTCATGTATGGATGTGAGAGTTGGACTATAAAGAAAGCTGAGCACAGAAGAATTGATGCTTTTGAACTGTGGTGTTGGAAAAGACTCTTGAGAGTCCCTTGGACTGCAAGGAGATCCACCCAGTCCATCCTAAAGGAGATCAGTCCTGAGTGTTCATTGGAAGGACTGATGTTGAACCTGAAACTCCAATACTTTGGCCACCTGATGTGAAGACCTGACCCATTTGAGAAGACACTGATGCTGGGAAACATTGAAGGCAGGAGGAGAAGGGGACACCAGAAGATGAGATGGTTGGAGGGCATCACAGACTCAATGGACATGAGTCTGAGTAAACTCCGGGAGTTGGTAATGGACAGGGAGGCCTGGCGTGCTGCAGTCCATGGGGTAGCAAATAATTGGACACGACTGAGCAACTGAACTGAACTGAACTGAATTGTCCAGACAATGATAAATATATATATTTAAATCTCAAAATCTGTTTTTATGGAAGAGTCTGGAAAAGTGAAGATAATGAATATTGAAAAAGAGTCAGTCCTTTTGGTGTACCAACACAGTCACTTCAAGGATTAGTCTTGATAGGTAATTAATATTGGATTGATGTGTATAAAATTTGATGTGTTACTTTCAAGAAAGCCACAAAACCTGGTGAACTAATACAATAAGGCAAAATCAGAAAAAGAATGTGTCTCTTTTTCTAATTGTCTCTCCAGAGCTTAGCATGTTTCCTACATACATTTGGACAACATGAAAAAGAAAGTTAGGATGGGAAGTAAGATACCTGGATTCTGGTTCCCGCTTCCCATTAATCAATTTGGGGGAGGTAGTTTTTATCTCAGTAGTCCTAAATCTTCTCATTTACAATTGAGAAAGTTGTACTAAGCTCTGAAATTCCTTATCTCTATCTTATTCTTGGTAAACTTCACATTTGGATCCTTTCCGTGTTATCAGAAACCTTGTGTATTAGTTTCCTAAGGCTGTGGAACAAAGTATTACAAACTGGGAGGCTTAAAACCACAGAAGTTAATTTTCTTATAGTTCTAGAAACTAGAAGTCCAAAGTTAACGTGTCAGAAGGGCCATGTTACCTTTGAAGGCTCTAGGGAAGAATCCACCCCTCTATTTCCTCTTTCTAGCTTCTGTGGTCATCAGGAATTCTCAGCATTCCTTGTCTTAAAGGGGTATCATTCCAGTCTATCCCTTTGTCTTCTCATAGCCTTCTCCTGTGTGGGTCTATATCTGTGTCCAAATGTCCCTCTTCTGTTTTGTTAAAAGACCAATGGCTTAGAAATCATTAGTCTATCTCAACTCTATTGTTATGGGAATTCTATATGGAATATCATCCTCATTTGTAAAACTACAGAATTAGAGTTTATCATAAACCCATGCTTATATATGAACATCCTCTTTTCTTTCTCCCTCCAATCAACACATTATAATTGGGGGAAACTTTATCATTTTTTTGTATTTGTTCCCAAAAAAGAAGGGTTTTGTGTGTGTGTGTGTGTGTGTGTGTGTGTGTGTGTGTGTGTGTGTGTGTGTGAGTCAACAGAGCATCTTGCAAAATTTATAGGACCAAAGTACCCTGACATCATACATAATTGAAAACAACAACCTGCATATAATTATATAATCTCACATTAGTCTGTCAGCTTTAGAGATAAAACAAAAATCAGTTACTTGCTATTTTGAAGGAAGAAAGCTTAAGAATCATACAACTTATATTTGTATTTATCGTTTAGATATTTGACAGTTAATCAGAAAAATAGACTTGGTGTTAATGCTTCCCAGTTGAGACAGGCCTTTGTGATTGATTTGTATTTAAGAGTAGCTTTCAATCCATGCCTTTTCCTAACCTGCAGCTACCATAATAGAAATTTCCTTTGTGAAAATATGACACTCCCCACCCCTGGAATGGCTATTTCAAAGATTTCTTTCACCACACTCCTCAAGCCTTATGGGGGACACTTGCCCCAGAACACCCTGACACACCTTCAGCAGTGAAACCTGCCTCTTTGTTCAAAGAGAAAATAGAGTGATGGGTGAGACAATTCCTTCACATCCCTGTCCTCTCCCCTCATCTGAATTCTTCCTTTCATGAAACGCATTCCTTTTCCCTCCCCCAACCAACATCTTCCCCCGTGTTCCACATCCCATCCCTTCTTCCTAAATCAATTTTCCTAAATTTCTGGGCTATCAACAACTTTTGTTCTCTAGTTTTTGTCTTCAACCTGCAAATTAGATTTAGTCTCCCCAGTGTTTGAAAAGGGAAAAGGGAAAAAAAATGAAGAGGCAGGATGGGACAAGAAAAGGAAAGGAACCCGAAGCAATTGAACATAAAGAGATAGCAGCTACCTTTGAGCATGTTTTTTCTTCTTAGCCCAGCTTTTTGTAAGGCTAGTCTAATATCATTGTCTTCATGTTTTCACCTCCTGTTTACACTTCATGCAACTGTCTTGCAGCTTTACGACTCTACTGGAGCTACCTTACAAATGTCCCTAACCATCTCCAGGTCACCAAAATTTCAAAGCATTTGAATCTTCTTGCATTTTCACTCAGGCAGTTCATACTCTGCATTCATTGTCAAAATATCTTCCTTTGGGTAAGAGATTTTCCAGCCCTGAATGGTGTAAAGCAAAGATCAACTGTAAAACTAACTTAGAGTGTTGCCTTTTTTTGGCCTTCCCTGGTGGCTTAGACGGTAAAGAATCTGCCTGCAATGCAGGAAACCCAGGTTTGATCCCTGGGTTGGGAAGATCCCATGGAGAAGTGAATGGCAACCCCTCCAGTATTCTTGCCTGTAGAATTCCATGGACAGAGGAGCATAGCGGGCTACAGTCCATCGAGTTCTAAAAACTGGACATGACTGAGCTTAATGACTAAACTATTGCCTTTCTTAGTGAAAAGAGTTGAACACTTCTACAATAATGTTTAATAGAATGTAAATAAACCTGTTATGTGTATGCTGCTGCTGCTGCTAAGTCTCTTCAGTCGTGTCTGACTCTGTGTGACCCCATAGATGGCAGCCCACCAGGCCCCACCATCCCTGGGATTCTCCAGGGAAGAACATGGGAGTGGGTTGCCATTTCCTCCTCCAATGCATGAAAGTGAAAAGTGAAAGTGAAGTCGCTCAGTCGTGTTTGACTCTTAGTGACCCCATGGACTGCAGCCTATCAGGCTCCTCCGTCCATTGGGTTTTCCAGGCAAGAGTACTGGAGTGGGGTGCCATTGCCTTATGTGTATAGGAGTCATCAAACTGTAGGATTAAAATGAAAATTCTAATCTTATTAGCATGAGTGCATATAGGATGTATTATATCATTTAATGACTGGGGATATATTGTCTTAAAATTACTCACAGTAATTTTTATTGGGTGTATGTTTTGCTCTCAAACTAGTTCATGATTCCCATGTATACTATTTTTAAGCTATCATTCATTCACATTTGCTTATATTGAATAGCAAAAAAAATGCAATAAATATGTTATTAAGCTTACTATACTTAGGTTTCATTTAAAATAGAATGCATTGGTGAGTTGATTACAATTTGTGAAAGTGGACTTATTTTAGTCAAAGGTAGTAGCCTATTGATATTGTTAACTTTGCTCCATCATTTAAAAATGTCAGTGTAAGAATGCTTTCCAGTAAATAAATGTTTGTTACTGTTAACAAGAAAATTTGATAGTGAGGCAGAAAACCACTGACTGAAATAGACAAACATAAGACCTGTGATAAAATGTTACATGTGAATTTCTAAGATCTGGTAAAAAAATATTCCTTTCTTTGGACTTATTTTCTGTACTATTATGGGAAGCCATTGACTTTTATGTGCCCAGAATATTTTTATTTCTGTATCTGCTCTTCTTGGCTGAAGGAGACTGTCAATCCCATGACCCCCTTGCCCAATTCTGCACCCTTTCCCGCCCACAACTCTTTATTTCAAAACCTAGGCATCTGCAAGCATATCACCCATTCTGGCCACTCATAACTTACTTCCCTCGCCACAGTTACCCAGTTTTGTTTTGCTTTGTTTTGTTTTCTGAGAGTACTTTATCCAAGAAAGATTGTCTTGAAAGTATCTTGTACTCAGTCTTAAGCTCCAGGTACCCAGGTTTGGTATCACATTGAGAAAATCTACCTGGAAATGAAGTCATCATAGAGACAAGAGACACAGAGTTGTAATAACTTTGGTATTCCTTTAAAAATAATATAAAAGAGACACTGATGTATAGAACAGTCTTATGGACTCTGTGGGAGAGGGAGAGGGTGGGAAGATTTGGGAGAATGGCATTGAAACATGTAAAATATCATGTGGGAAGCAGGTTGCCAGTCCAGGTTCGATGCACGATCCTGGATGCTTGGGGCTGGTGCACTGGGGCGACCCAGGGGGATGGTGTGGGGAGGGAGGAGGGAGGAGGGTTCAGGATGGGGAGCGCATGTGTACCTGTGGCGGATTCATTTTGATATTTGGCAAAACTAATACAATTATGTAAAGTTTAAAAATAAAATAAAATTAGAAAAAAAATAAAAAAGGAAAAAAGGAAAAAAAAATAATATAAATGAACTTACTTACAAAAACAGAAACAGATTCACAGACTCTGAAAAAAAAATTTGGTTACCAAAGGGGAAAAGTGGGAGGAGGGTTAAATTAGGAGTTTCAGATTAACATATATACACTACTGTATATAAAATAGATAATCCACAAAGACGTACTGTATAGCGTAGGGAACTATATTCAACGTTCTGTAATAACCTACATGGGAAGGGAATCGGAGGGAGAACAGATGTGTATATGTGACTGAATGGCTTTGCTGCACACCCAGAACTAACACAACATTGTAAATCAACTATAATATAAAATAAAAACCAAGTTTCTAAAATGTACAAAGACTAAAAAGAAGCACAAACTTTGGTAGATTCCTAAGTACGTCTGTGCCTGCATCCCTGAATCCATGTCCTAGATTCTTGGTGATATCCCCCAAACATTTCCTTTTTACTTCAACTAGTTTGAATAGTGTTTCTATGAGGGACTCAAACTTATGCTATAGCTTAATCAACCCTCACTTGACTAACATGGAAGAAACATTGTCGATCTTAGAGTTTATCCTCATGTTGTTGAGGACTTTATAACTTATCCTCGTTTGTTGTCTGTTCATTCTCTTATTTTTTAAATGTATCACTGTCTTTCATGCAACCAGATGTGATGGCAATTAACTGCACAAGCCATCTTTTAATATTTTTAAACATAAAAATATATTCTGAATTTTACTATCTCAGTAACTATTTATCCATAATATAATCCATTGTTGGTAATTTAATGGCCATAAAACGCATTTTGCAAAAAATCTAATGGTTTATAAAATTCTATTTACTATTTAGTTTTAAGGTGGAAAATGTATAAGCAATGTAATATTGAGTCTTCTCAGCCTTCTCTTATATAGAGTTTTTAAAAATCAGTTACCATGTTGGGTGCATATATATTTATAATTGTTATATCTTCTTCTTGGATTGATCCTTTGATCATTATGTAGTGACTGTCTTTGTCTCTTTTCACAGCCTTTGTTTTAAAGTCTATTTTATCTGATATGAGTATTGCTACTCCTGCTTTATTTTGGTCCCTATTTGCATGGAAAATCTTTTTCCAGCCCTTCACTTTCAGTCTGTATGTGTCCACTGTTTTGAGTTGGGTCTCTTGTAGACAACATATGTAGGGGTCTTGTTTTTGTATCCATTCAGCCAGTCTTTGTCTTTTGGTTGGGGCATTCAACCCATTTACGTTTAAGGTAATTACTGATAAGTATGATCCCGTTACCATTTACTTTATTGTTTTGGGTTCGAATTTATACACCGTTTTTGTGTTTCCTGTCTAGAGAATATCCTTTAGTATTTGTTGGAGAGCTGGTTTGGTGGTACAAGCAACTCCTACAGCTCAATTCCAGAAAAATAAATGACCCAATCAAAAAATGGGCCAAAGAACTAAATAGACATTTCTCCAAAGACATACAGATGGCTAACAAACACATGAAAAGATGCTCAACATTACTCATTATCAGAGAAATGCAAATCAAAACCACTATGAGGTACCATTTCACGCCAGTCAGAATGGCTGCGATCCAAAAGTCTACAAGCAATAAATGCTGGAGAGGGTGTGGAGAAAAGGGAACCCTCTTACACTGTTGGTGTGAATGCAAACTAGTACAGCCACTATGGAGAGCAGTGTGGAGATTCCTTAAAAAACTAGAAATAGAACTGCCTTATGATCCAGCAATCCCACTGCTGGGCATACACACTGAGGAAACCAGAAGGGAAAGAGACATGTGTACCCCAGTGTTCATCGCAGCACTGTTTATAATAGCTAGGACATGGAAGCAACCTAGATGTCCATCAGCAGATGAATGGATAAGAAAGCTGTGGTACATATACACAATGGAGTATTACTCAGCCATTAAAAAGAATACATTTGAATCAGTTCTAATGAGGTGGATGAAACTGGAACCTATTATACAGAGTGAAGTAAGCCAGAAAGAAAAACACCAATACAGTATACTAACACATATATATGGAATTTAGAAAGATGGTAACAATAACCCTGTGAATGAGACAGCAAAAGAGACAGTGATGTATAGAACAGTCTTATGGACTCTGTGGGAGAGGGAGAGGGTGGGGAGATTTGGGAGAATGGCACTGAAACATGTATAATATCATGTATGAAACGAGTCGCCAGTCCAGGTTTGATGCATGATACTGGATGCTTGGGGCTGGTGCACTGGGATGACCCAGAGGGATGGTATGGAGAGGGAGGAGGGAGGAGGGTTCAGGATGGGGAACACATGTATACCTGTGGCAGATTCATTTCGATATTTGGCAAAACCAATACAATATTGTAAAGTTTAAAAATAAAATAAAAAAAAATCAGTTACCAAATTTCATAAGCCAAAATATTTCAGATAATTTTCCCAATTTTTTATTTAATGGATAAAGTATGTTTCCAAGTTGAACCTTTTTAACCTTCCAAAGTTCAGTAGAGAAAAAGAGACAGTGAGCAGCACCTTTAAAAATAACTAAAAATCATCTTTCAAAATGCTGACGTAAGGTAACTTAACGTAACTGAAGATGTCTCGGTGGTCCGTTGTCCTCAAGTGTGTCTCCTGGTGCAGTTAGTGGTTGATCACAAGCGCCCAGGACTCAGATATGTAACTGGTACCTAGCATCCATCACAGATCAGAGGTCTCCAGTCATGTCCCCTGGTAAAGGGTAATTAAACAGAATTGGAACAATAGGTCACATTTTTACTTCTAATGCATTTACTTTTAGATTTCCTTTTAGAATTGGTTTGATTTTTTCCCCCCACCAACTTTAGTTTCTCAAATACACCCCTGCAGCACAATCACATCTAAATTTTTAGATGAACCTATTGAATCAGAATCTCAGTTGTAGGAGAAAAGGGAATTTGCATTTCCAATAAACCCTCCAGGTGACTTTTATGGATTCTCTAACTTGAGAACTATTGGCCAAAACTAGAACCTTGGCTTCACCTTGGAATTCCTTAGAGGGGTTTATAAAATGCTGGAGGTAGGTTCCACCCCTAGAGATCCTGATATAACTATTCAGGAGCATGGCCTGGGTATCATCAAGCTTTAAAAAAAGGTTTAATCCAGAACAACTTAGATGCTTATGAAAGAATCACTTAGTTTTTAAATATGAAATGTATAATTAAAAATAAAAGCCATCAAAAACACATGAGGATTTAACCTTTGGATTTTGTGTTCCTACCACAACAAGAGACATCAAAAAAAAAAAAGGAAATGCAAGAGTGCTTCCAGTAAATAAACATATACTTACTGAGCATTACTTTATGCTCTGCACCTCATGGCAAAAAGATATTTAAAACTTTCTCTTTTTTGCTTTAATTGCTGGAAAACTCAAAGCTAAACTTGCTGCATAATGACAGCAACTGTACACATCTCAATGTTTGGTATTTTACTTCTCTTTACACTGTATCAGTGCTTCTCAGCAGTACACAGAAAATTACTTCTGAAAGTTTTTTAAAAGTACAGATACCTGGACCTCATCCAAAATGTATTAAATCAGAACTTATGGCAGGGGTAGCCAGATACTTACACTGCACAAAACTTAATGGTTGATCCTTATGTGCACCGTTGTTTAAAATCACTGCTCTCCATCATTGATTTTCAAACCTCTATGTTTATACGAATCAGCCTGGGGACTTGGTAAACTACAAATGTTCAGGTCTCACCCATTATGATTCACTTGGTCTCAAAGGAGACCAATGATCTGGCATCTCTAAAAAGCATCACAGTGTTTCTGATGCAGGCTTTCAGTGAACCACATCTTAAAAATCATTATGGGATATGGATTTTATTTTATGATTTTATTTGTCATGATATGTTCACTTATTGTAGTATAAACTGCTAAAATTCTTCTGGTGATTAAATGCAGTCTTTTAAATCTTAAAAAAAGAAACAAACTTAAATATCATTGAATCCAGTGGTTTTCTAGATTTCTGTGCAACTTTATGATTAATTGAAGCTCTACAAAGAGTAGAAGGATGTGCAAGAGAAAAGTCTCTGCCTTCCCCACCCCCCATGTTGCCCTGCAGCCCTACTAAGGTCTACTTTGATCTCTTCATATGTTGGGTTGCTGTTGTTGTTTAGTTGCTAAGTTGTGTCTGACTCTTTTGTGACCCCATGGACTGTAGACTACCAGACTCCTCTGTCCATGGGATTTCTCAGGCAAGAATACTGGAATGGGTTGCCATTCCCTTCTCCAGTGGATCTTCCTGACCCAGGGATTGAACCCATGACTCCTGCTTGGCAGGCAGATTCTTTACCACTAAGTACCTAGGAAGCCCCCAAATTGGGTTTACTATGTAGTATATTCTTGGAAGAAACAGTTCTAAATCTCCAAGGTATTTGAAAACCACACATTAGTCCAATGTTTGTGTTTCACAGATGAGATAACAAAGTCCTTAGAGAAGTTTTCTTTGCTGGCCACAAGCATGAAACTAGAAAATGCAAGAGTCTAGAAAAGCAGAAAACAAGAAAGTAAAATGAAAATTTACAAAATAATAATAAGGTATGTCCCTTGTTCTCAAAGAACCTCAAGTGTAACTGTGAGACAAGAATGTTGGAAATGGAATAAGAAATAAAATGCACTAGTGTCCATTTTCTTCTGTAGAATGTGCTTTGGGGTGACTAGGAGAGGCTATATGAAAAAAGCAGAACTTGAGCTAGGCTCTCACATTGAGTAAGAATTAGAAAGAAAAGGAAAGCATGGAAGCACACAGCCTGTGTCCTTTTGTGAAGGAGGAGCTTAGCGTGGCATGTGAACAGGCTCAGGAAGAGACTAGACTAAATGGGCCTTACAGCTCTGGGTTGAGGAAAAGGAGAAAGTAAGTTTGAATCAATGGTTTAGAATTGTTATATGAAGGACCTTTTGAAAAACAATATGAATAATTCTTTCCTAACTTGCTTCTTAACTTTTCAAACCTCCCAATTCCTCTTTGTCTCTACTCAGAAATTGTGTTCTAAAAGACTATCAAATAAATGCAAGCAAATGATCAGGCAGAACACTCATAGACTTTCTAGAATGGCATATGTTGGGGAATACACAGACAGAATGCTCCTCACACTCAAGTGCAATACATTGGAACAGACAACAGATCCTGAGAAAGCCACGTGCCATTGCAGAACCTTGGCCCCTAGCTCTGTTCTGCCATTCCAGTCTTCCTTGCTTGGGGAGAACCAACCCTTTTGCTGGAATCCTAATAGCGCTGGGGTCCACAGTAGCCCAGTGGCTTCCAGACTTTATCCACCATCTAAACACTCTACTATCTTGCTACTTAAAGGGCTTCCTGAAGACCAACATTATCAGTATCAGCTTGGACTTTATTAGAAATTCAAAATCTCAGGCTGCAACCTAGACCTACTAAATTAGAATCGCTATTTTAACAAGATCTCCAGGGTATATGTAAGTCCATTAAAGTTTGAGAAACAGCAATTAATTAAAATTGATTTACTTCAGCATTAGCTATAGCTCTTGTCTTGGGCAACTTAATTCTTACCTCTCAGAGACTCAACAGATGGAGTCCTACCATTTCCCAGGGAGAACCTTTTCTTCTGAACTTGAGTCACCCCGGAGTAACTGGGTCAGCATTCCTCAAACTAGTGTTCTGTGAAAAACGAACAAATGGGTAAAAGCATGCCATGCTCAAATGTGTTTGAGAAATGCTTGGTTAAATAAACCTAAATAATTTTATTTACTTCAGGAATTCTCAAAGCTTTCAATATGCTAATGGACATTATAATGCTTCAGTAAACAATCGTGGGAAATATACATCACAGAAAAGAGAATTTTGCTAATTTATTTGACTATTCAGACATTTTTCTCAAGTCAGAACTATTAACATCTCAAGTGAAAAATCCGTGCTAGGATCCTCAGATACCGGTTTGGGGAACATTAAGCTAGACCACGTGTGTGCTGGAAACAGCTGATGAAAGTGGCGCACAGCAGCTCTTGCCAGTGACATGTTTTCTTATCCCAAGACTCCAGTGGACTCAATGCATGTATTTCTGACTTCAATCCCTCTCTTCTCTTTTGCATTGTTATCTTTATACATTGTCACATGACCACCCAAAGACCTAGAAATGGCTGAGATTAAAAGACTAATAAGAAGAACTAAATTCGTTTCTTCCTGAGCTCTAAATTTTAACTATAACCCTTCCCTTGTGTCCAAATCCATCTGTACAGGGGCTTTTGTCTCTCAGAGACCAAACTGGGAACTCTGCTACCAGATTTCTGGTCAGATGGTCAAGCAGTCAGAGTGTCCAGTGACCACCATGTGCTCAACATTTTATTAGCTATGGTGAGGGGTGCAAAGGAGTAAGAAGATATTATCTCTGCATCTGAGAGCTTCAGCCTAATAAAGGATTAAGAATATGTTTCTAGAAAAGGCAGAAATTATAAAAGACTCAAGGGAAAACCATGGGATTTAAAGAAACAAGATTTATTCTTGACCCTAAGGAGTTTACAATTTTTTAAGAAAATAGACAAAAATGACTATAAGAGAACAAGGGGCCCACAAGTGCAGGGCAAAGGGGTTGATTAATTGTTGGGAAAAGGGAATAGGAAAGGAGTCATAGAGAGGACAACTAATAAATTATGCCCTGGAGAATGAGTAGGATTTTCCACATGGAGTAGGAAACGAGGTGAATTCTGAGCTGAAGAGTAGCATCGATTTCAAGCTGACACGAGAGAGACACAGATCAAGAAAGATTTGTCTGATCTTCACGCATGTTAAAAAAATCCCACTCTGTACAAGTAGAGAGAACTGGTGTGAAATTAAGTTGCACTCCCTAGACTGGCGATACAAATGCAAAGGAGGAAGAAATGAGTAAAGAGCAGAGTGGTTCTTGGGAGCTGAGCCAGCTGTCCTTGTGTGGGAAGCCGGAGGAGAGAACAGAGCAGTCCAGTGTCAGGACAGTGCAAGAGGGCGGAATCAAAGCAAAAAGCAGGAAGTCCCAAAATACAGATTAAAGTTTGGGTCACATCTGCGTCAGACAAAGGCACTTAGAGGTGGTCAGTTGTGTGCTGACACTGGGCAACATTGAGAAAAGCCCACATAACAAGAAACGTTTCAGTAGGGTCTCATTGTGAGTTATCTTGAGATAAGGTCTAATGCCGGTAGGGAGAATTGGAGGAAATCCTAGAGTAAGAGATAAATGTAGGCAATGTTTAAACAGAAGGGAAAATATATGTAAAATAAAGCAACGGCACTATAAAATTCGTAATCCCTCTGGGAAATGAAGTACATAGGAAAAGTCATGGAACACATCTGGGAGGGGGAAGGGCTGGTTTCTAGATCAGCCTTGTCCTGACTAAGCCTCTTGGTCTCAGTTGTCACATTGGCTTAAAAATAAAGATAATCTGAATGGTCTCAAGTTTTCCTTTCAGCTTTAAATTCTATGATCCTCAGAACAAAGATGGCACAGAGTGAGAAAATGAAGCAAAAAGACTGAGAGCATGGTTTACTTGAATGTAGACACTGAGTAGAATTCTATCTGAGATATAAAAGATGGTTTTTATTACAATATAGAAGTAAATATTCAGATAACTGAAAATATTAGTATGTACTTAACACTGCATTTATTATTACTAATAAAACCTCTTCCCTTCTCTATCACTGTGTGTAATTTAGAAAATGCTATTGAGGCTAAGAAAACAAGAGAAAAGACATTTGTTGAGTGCCTACTGCTTATCAGTTTGTATACATAATGCCTGAAATTTCTGTATGTGGAAAAAAATGACTGTTACTTAACAATTACTTGGAGTAGTAAGCATAAGCATCTGTTCAATTTGTATACAATCAGATTGGTCCATTCAAAAAAGGGAGGAAATAATTTGTAGATGTTTTGGTTGGGGGCTGGACAGTATGGGGGTAGGTTGTTTTTGCTTTACATGTTAAACTACAGTTACTGTGACCTTGGCAATATGGCATGGTCACATTTGCTGCAACATACTATAATAGTGACATTGATCCAATACATAAAAAATCCCAGCAAAATCCAATTTCTCATTAACCAGGAGGGCTTTTTAATATCCCATGTCACCTTCTGCTGAAAAAGAACCCTCTGCCTCCCAGGATTGGATAAATCCGAGATTGATTGAGATTGTGACCCACCTTCTCTCTATATATCAATCTAAAGATGTCAGGCAGACTGTTAGTGCTGCTTGTACCGTTCCCACTGCTGTTTGTTTGTTTTCGGAGTGTTCCTCTTTGGATGAATAAAAATACTCTGTCCTGTGAGTTCTAAGAGCAAGATGTGCCACTCTCTTGACCCCCCCCACTACGGCTCCATCAATATTGATTTGAAACAAACCCCTAGGGTCGTCTGTGTTCCTGGCAACGTTTCAATACTAACATGTGGTTAATTTTTTAGAGGATTTTTCTTTCCCTTCCTGTGCTCAAGAGGAGCCGTGGAGTGTGTGGGAAACAGCAGCTTGATGGGCGCATCTGTGGCGCTTGCATATTTTCCTTAGAGATAGTGACCCTTTCTTCCTAACCCTTCTCCTTCCACTGCACGTTGTGTCCTAGGAACTCAGAAAGACACACATCTCCCGAATGCTTGGAGGCCTTGTAAGAATATTCCTAGTGACCTGGTATATGAGAAAGTTCATAGGATTCTTACTACTCTCTTCCTCACAAAATTTATCAATGTTAATGCATATTATCACATTCACAGCTGTTTATATTCAATATGTGTTGGTGCATTGTGTTACTAAATGCAGAGGCTCTTATAAATACTTGCTCAAAGGATATCAGTTCTACTAAATAACTAATTTCTGACCAAGAGCAGAAGAAACATCTTTAGGTAAATAATGGAGCTCTGACTTTATTTTTTTTTAACCACTGCTCTTATCTTTTCCAGGTAGGGCAATGAGTTGTGTTGTTTTAATTTGCAAATTTTGTGAGAACTGTCAGCCAGAAGAATATTGCTGTTTCTATTTTCAGTAACATAAGAAACCACCCACCTTAAAATCCTATTATATTGAATAAACACATTTCTTAAGATTATTTAACTTACTTCCTATTTTTATAGACATACTAAAACTCACATTTTGGTTATATTTTGCTCAGCAAATAACAATTTTAAAGATTATAATTCTTATTTTCTCCTTGGTTGGACTTTCTAAGTTTGTAATGAATCGATGTTTTCAATCCAGAAGACCTTTACAATAGGAACACCCAATTCTTTAACTTGCTCACAGTATAAAAATATGTACTTCAAATTATTTTATCAGTAATGGTGTCAGGTTCTATGAAAAGATCTATGTTTTCTCATGTATTTGACCATTTAGTTATCTGCAAACATCTGTGGTTAAATAAAATTTGAATAGAATTTTATCAAATTGAATGACATGCACCAAAGCAGAAATCCTGTGGAAATGCCATTTCTGATTAAATAGCCACAGAATGTTTAAGAAATGCCTGAAAATTTGATAAATGTAAAAGAAAAAAAAAGTTATTCTTAAAACTTTATACTAGGGCTCAACTGTTACCAGACCAACAGAGTGGTGAAACTTTACCAATCTAGCAGGAGATCCTCCGCAACAGCTTATAAAACAGGTCTGCTCCTGCAAATCACTTCAATGGTAAATTTAGGTTCACCTTGAAAAAAATAAGGGAAATATGGGCTTCCCAGGTTGCGCTAGCGGTAAAGAATCCGCCTGCAGTGTAGGAGACCTGGGTTTGATCCCTGGCTGGGGAAGATCCCCTGGAGAAGGAAATGGCAACCCACTCCAGTACTCTTTCCTGGAGAATCCCATGGACAGAGGAGCCTGGAGGGCTACAATCCATCGGGTCACAGAGAGTGAGACGTGACTGAAGTGACTTAGCACGCATGAACACCCAAATACCCCAGACAGAGGTGACACCATGAGGCAGTGGGAATTTCAGAGAGAGAAGAAAGGGAGCATTTGCTTTTTGTAGTTCTAGTATATTTTTACAAAAATACAGTTATTTATTTCATAGAAGTAGCATAATGAAGACCTGGAAAAGGAAATATGGTGAGTAAAGAGAAAAAATAGAAAGATACGTGCATGGCAAGCTTGAGGGACAGGGTGAACCTGTGGAGTTCAAGTCAACTGCTCTCTCTGTATCTGGTTTTATCTTTGCTGTGCTTCACACAAGCCTCTAGTCAGAGCTAATCTCGGATCGTGCCTCAACTCAATCAGTGTAAATCTATTTTTCAAACATGTTTCGTGTCCTGTATTTCCAGAACCCCTTGTACTTCCATGCCATCCATCCCTCTGAGTCTTATTCAATTTTCAAGGCTCAGTTTAATTGCCTTCTTTATGAAGCTGACCCCATATCTCCCAAATAGAATCTCTTATTTTTTTATTTTTTATTTTTTGCTTTCATGGCACTCTGCTACTAAACTCATACTCATCCCATTTTGTTTTGGCTGCTTGTTTGCATGACAGTCAACTAGATGTAATATGAACTTCTTAAATGAAGAGAAGATTTGTTTTATCTCCTGTATACAATACAGTGTTATTGACCTAAGAGTTGCTCAGTAAATATGGGGGAAAAATGTATACAACCACTTACCTGAAACCCAGACCTGAAAAAAAAAAAGAGAGAGGTGGGCCAAGTTTGCATTATGTGTAACTTAAGCATTCAAAAAGAAGAGATTCACATGGGCTAATATACCGATTTGTCAACTAATGTGTACATTAATCGTGTGTAGTTTTTCAGAGTATATATTTTAACCTTCTCTCTGGAGAAGACTCTTGGGAGTCCTTTGGACTGCAAGGAGATCAAACCAGTCAATCCTAAAGGAAATCAACCATGAATATTCTGAATATGCTGAAGCTGAAGCTCTAATACTTTGGCCACCTGATGTGAAGAGCTGACTCATGGGAAAAGACCCTGATCCTGGGAAAAATTGAAGGCAAAAGGAGAAGAGGACAGCAGAAGATGAGATGGTTAGATAGCATCATCTACTCAATGGACATGAATTTGAGCAATCTCTGGGAGACAGTGGAGGACAGAGGAACCTGGTGTGCTACAGTCCACGGGGTCAAAAAGAGTTGAACACAACTTAGAGACTGAACACAGCTAGTTATCATCCCTTACAGTCAGAACCTAGCAAGCCAATCGTTTCTTGATTTACTAATCTTAGACAACTTTTTCATTGGTAAAAAAGCTATAAGCAACTAAAGTCCTTTCCAGCTTTAAATTGCTACTCCATGGTCTGTTTGTTTCATAACTTCACCATGAAAATAACAGATTTTTATCACTAAGTACTATCCCATCTCCCTTGGGCTTCTGAGAAGAATGATACTGTACTGTCTTAAACCCACCTTCTGAAAACAGAGAAAGTTACTTTTATTTGTTGTTTCAACCTCCATTAAATACGTATACTATATGTACATGGGGCTTCCCAGGAGACGCTAGTCTTAAAAAGAGTGCAGGAAGGTAAAAGACATGGGTTCGATCCCTGGGTCAGGAAGATCCCCTGGAGGAAAGCATGGCAGCCCACTCCAATATTCTTGCCTGGAGAATCCCATAGACAGAGGAGCCTGGCAGGGTATAGTCCATAGGTTCACAAAGAACTGGACACGACTGAAGTGACTTAGCATGCACACACACGTATTTATTTATACCTCAAACCCAAATATTTTAAGCAAACTCGACCCCATTTTCAAGTGCTATTTAATATTATTCTTAAAGTAACTTGCAAGCTTTATCAGTCACATTTTATTAATACTCTGTACTTATTTGTGTTTATACAATTAGTAGCTACATAATCACCATTCATTGTAGTAAGCAGTTAACTCCACAGGAGACTTGTATTATTGAATATGACCATTTGAATTAAAAACCATCGAAACTTATGGGTCCTTTTCATGGGCCCATGGTTTATACAGAGAAAAGCTAGACATGTAGACAGAGACCCTCTTCAGTGTGCTGGAGAGATTCCCCAGGCAGAAATTTGGGTTAAGAGTTATGGCCATATTGGGAAGGAAGAGGCATGTTTGGTTTCCTTATGCACAAGAGAAAAGCAAACAAACAGGTCTTAATGATCTCAGGGAATTGGAGGATGAGTAACCGCAATATTTTGGAAGTAAAAGGCTATTTTTCAAATGTCCCTTTCACTCCAAGAAATATTATACCACAAAGACGTTTTTGAGTTTTCACTGAGTCTTGTAAGGACACAAACAATGAACCACTCCACTGCCAGCACATGTTCTCATCAGTGCATCGGAAGAGTTCTCTTCAATTAAAAAGGAAAGTTCCCATAGTAGCTGTTTATGTTTTCTCTCTTTAGAAACTTTGACTCTTAGAGCTTGACCGTATTATGTGGATGTTCACTAAAGATTGGAATTTTGTAGATAACTGATTATTAATTAATCGAAAGATACTTTTGAATCCTACTATTGGCAGTTTCTTTGCTAGGTCCTTCAGTGGTTACAGGAAGCTTGAGTTCCCATCTCTTCTCATACGGGTTTTAAAACTTAATTCAGGCATCTATATGTGCAGGAAATACTTGATAATATAAAGGAGCTACTGTGTTGCGCTGCGCTTAGTTGGTCAGTCGTGTCTGACTCTTTGCGACCCTGTGGACTGACTAGCTATTTCTTTTCTAATTACTAATCATCAAAAAGAGATCAGTGAAAGAAATACATGTGCTAAAAGTAAATGATCTACAACCTGGATTTTTTTCAACGTTCCTGAAGAACAATTGATAAATATATTTGTATATACTTGAGTATACAACATGATGATTTGATAGTCATATATGTTGTGGAATGATCACCGAAATCAAGATAATTGACACAGCTGTCACTTCACATAGTTAACTCGTGTGTGTGTGTGTGTGTGTGACGAGAAGACTTAAGATGTCCTCTCAGCAACTTTCAGCATTGAAATACTCAGCAACTCAGTATTAAGTACCATGTTACTAACTATAGTCACCACGCTAAACGTTGGTCTCAGAACTTCTTCTTCTAAGTGAAAATTTATGTATTTTCACCTATATGTCCCCATTTTCCCCTTCCCCACAGCCCCTGGCAACCACCATTCTCCTTTCTGTTTCTATGAAATAAGTTATATTGGAAAGATTGTCTTTCCCCCATTGTGTGTTCTTGATCACTTTGTCACATGTTAGTTGCCCATATATGCATTGTTTTATTTCTGGGTTCTATTGCATTTCAGTGGAAACTTCTGGTTTTTATGTCAGTCCCATATTGTTCTGATTACTATAGATTTGGTATATACTTTGAAATTAGGAAATATGCCTCCAGTTTTGTTCTTTATCAAGATTGCTTTAGCTATTCAGTTTTCTGAGTTTCCGTATGAGTTTAGGATTGTTTGTTCTATTTTGTAAGAAACACCATTTGAATTTTGACAGGAATTGCACTGAATACATAGATCACTTTAGGTCACATGAATATTTTTATAATATTCTTCCAATTCAAGAGCATGTGATATCTTTGCAATTATTTTTATCTTCTTCAGTTACTTTCATCTGTGTCTTGTAGTTTTTAGTGAACAGGTTTTTCAGGTTTTTCTTTTTTTTTTGGTTAAATTTATTTCGAAGTATTTCATTGTTTTTGGTGCTATTGTAAATGAGATAGCTAATTTCTCTCATATAGTTAATTGTTAATGCATAGATGCAACTGGTTTCATATGTTGATTTTGTATCCTGCAACTTTACTGAATTCATTTTCTAGTCCTAACAGATTTTTTGGTGGACTCTTTAGGGTTTTCTATAAATAAAATTATATCACTTGGAAATAGAGATAATTTTACTTCTTCTTTTCTGATTTTAATGTAGTTTATTTCTTTTCATGGCCTAATTTTTATTGCTAGGACTTCCAGTACTACATTAAATAGAAGTAGTGAGAGTGGGCATCCTTGTCTTATTTCTGATCTTAGAGGAAAAGCATTTAATTTTTGACAACTAAGTACGATGTCAGCTGTGGGCTTGTCATATATGTCTTTATTAAACATGATTGGTTGAGAGTTTTTATCATGAATAAGTTGAATTTTGTCAAATTCTTGTTCTGCATCTATTGAAATGATAATATGATTTTTGTACTTCATTCTATTAATGTAGTGTATCATAGTTATTTTTTTGCAAATGTTAAACCTTGCATCACAGGGATAAATCCCACTTGATCATGTATAGGATCCTTTTAATGTGATCTTGGGAGAAGGCAATGGCACCCCACTCTAGTACTCTTGCCTGGAAAATCCCATGGATGGAGGAGCCTGGTGGGCTGCAGTCCACGGGGTCGCTAAGTGTCAGACACGACTGAGCAACTTCACTTTCACTTTTCACTTTCATGCATTGGAGAAGGAAATGGCAACCCACTCCAGTGTTCTTGCCTGGAGAATCCCAGGGACGGGGGAGCCTGGTGGGCTTCCGTTTATGGGGTCGCACAGAGTCAGACACGACTGAAGTGACTTAGCAGCAGCAGCAGCAGCAGCAATGTGATCTTGAATTCAGTTCACTAATATTTTGCTGAGGATTTTTGCATCTAGGTTCATCAGAGACATTGACTTGTAATTTCCTTTCCTTGGAGTGTACTTTTTCAGCATTAATATTAGCATGATGCTGACCTTATGTCTTTCACGTATTTCTTCCTCTTCACTTTTTGGAAGTATTTGAGGATTGGTATTAATTCATTTTCAAATATTTGGTAGAATTCAGCTGTGAAACTATCTTGTCCTGGGCTTTTATTTGCTGGGAGAGTTTTGATTACTGATCCAATCTCCTTGCTCCTTCATCTGTTCATATTTTCTGACTTCACGATTTTGTCTTCGTATGTTGTATGTTTCTAGAAATTTAGCATTTATTCTAAGCTATCTAATTTGTTGATATATATTTGTTCATAGTAGTCTCTTATAATTCTTAGAATTTATAATTGTATTAATTTTAGTCATCCCTCTTTTTTTTAGTCTAACTAAAAATGCTGAGAAAGATTGCGGGCAGGAGGAGAAGGGACGACAGAGGATGAAATGGTTGGGTGGCATCACCGACTCAATGGACATGAGTTTGGGTGGACTCCGGCAGTTGGTGATAGACAGGGAGGCCTGGCGTGCTGCGATTCATGGGGTCGCAAAGAGTCGGACGCGACTGAGGGACTGAACTGAACTGAAGTGAAATATGTTTTTTAAAAAATAAAGATAAAGTAAAATTGACAAAATAATGACAACTTTTAAGCTGAGAGGCACACAGTGTTTATTATATTATCTTTGTCTCTCTTTTTTTTTTTTTTTTTTTTTGGTGGGGCTTCCCTGGTAGTTCAGTTGGTAAAGAATCTGCCTGTAATGCAGGAGACCCCAGTTCAGTTCCTGGGCTGGGAAGATCCCCTGGAGAAGGGATAGGCTACCCACTCTAGTTTTCTTGGGCTTCCCTTGTAGCTCAGTTGATAAAGAATCTGCAATGCTGGAGACCTGGGTTTGATCCCTGGGTTGGTAAGATCCCCTGAAGAAGAGAACAGCTACCCACTGCAGTATTCTGGCCTGGGGTTGCAAAGAATTGCTACTGAGTGACTTTCACTTTCTTTTTTGGTATATGTTTAAAGAAATTCATCAAAAAATGTTTTTTATCTATTTCTTTTGGGATTTTTCCTTATCTTTATTTTTACTTTTTAGTAATCAGCTCTCCACATTCCATTAAAAATCACATGGGATTTTGGGTTAGACTACTTCGGATTTATAAATGAATTGGAGGGCAGCATTTCATTCATTCAGTCAGTCAACTTTTATTGTGTGACAATAATATGTCTACCACTGCTCTAGATTCCTGGGTTGTATCAGTGAGCCAAGCAGGCAACAATTGCTACATTCTAGTGGTGAAAGACGATATACATAATATGTATATGTAATATATACACAAGATGTGAAGCATGTTAGAATTTTCCTATTCAGAACCACATATCTCCTCATTTGTTCAGTGTTCTTTTAGTTTTTTTTGGTGACATTTTTGGTTTTCTCTGTAAAAGTTCTTGATTTTTCTCATTCAGTTACTTCTAGATATTGTATGATTCTTTGTTGTTATTGTGATTTTTTTCTATTCCATTTTTTAAATGTTTAAAGACAGTGCACACGAATGCGTCTGTTTTACTTTGTTGAACCAAATCGTTTTGTTGTTGTTGTTCTAATAAGTTATCAGATGATTCTCTGAGACTTTAAAGGCACTAATTTTCTTCCTTTGTAATATAATCCTCACTGATTTGTTGTTGCTGCTATTGTTTTTGTTGTATCAGCCAGAACTTCAAGTACAGTGTTGAATAGGATTTGTGATAATGAGCATTTTTACTTTTTCTTAATATTGTAGGAGTGTTTCTAATGTTTCACCATTATCCTCAATATTTACTCTAATTATCTGATACTCAGTTTTAATCAAGTTAAGAATGTTGCCTTTCAAAAACTTGCTACTTGAGACACTTTTTGTTTTGTTGTTGTTCTTTTTATCAAATCACTAACAATTGGTCTTAAATAGGTTTTCAATGTTATGAATGCCTTTATGACATTTTTGGTGTATAGTTGCCATTAATCTATTACCATAGGGAATTAATGGGTTTCTTGTGGAATTACTCTGGGTCGGAATCTAATTTTTATTCTCATTTTTGTCTGAAGCCATAGAAATGGCTCTCTCTGTAAAGTATTTCAGTGTTCCTCAACCCTCACTATTCTTTGAATACATCTGCGGAACTTTCAGAATGCACTAGCATGGCTCCGTGCTACACCAACTGAATCAGAATTTGGTCAGTGGAGCCTTAGCATGTCAACGTTTCCAAAGCTCTACAAGAATCCTTATAATCAGCCACTGCTGACTATTGCTCTACTGTGTGTGTGTTCATGTGTGTGCTAAGCAGTTTCAGTCATGTCTGACTCTATGCAACTCCATGGACTGTAACCTTCCAGGTTCAGAGGTTCTCCTGTGTGGCTCCTGGCAGCAGTAGCACTAGCTGGGAACTTATTAAAAATGCAGTGTTCTATCTCCGTCAGACACCTACAAGTCAGCATTCTCTGTGTTTAGGAAGTTCTTCAGATCATGTTGATGTGCACTAATATTTAAGAACTCCTGATAGAGTTCATTGTAGACAGGACAGAAAGAAGGGAAAGGGGAAGAAAAGGGAGAGGAGGGGAGGAAAGGGAGAAAAAAGAAGAAAGGCGGGTGGTTTATCTTCTAAATTTCTAGATGAATAGCAGTAAGATGGTGCCAGTCAATGCGTGACTAAGTCTACTTTTTAATCTACATGTATTCAACTCAAATCTCTCACTTCATGTGAATTTGCATGGGGAATATAGCCTTTTGGGTCACCTTTAGAATTGAAGAAAATGCCTTAAAGGACTAAAGGTGTTAGTGGTTACTAACTGGGTAATAGGAAGCAACGCTGAGTTGAATCAGGAGACTCAGAGTTTCCAATTCTGCCATTTACTATGTCTGTAGCCTTGGGAAAGTCTTAACTTGCTAAGGTTATCATCACATGGGAAAAAAAATGAGAGGACTGGGCTAGATAAATAGTTCCCATACTTCTTCAATGTGAGGGCTCTTCATTAATGTCAGAAAAACCACAAACACACATAACATGTTGATAGTTATAAAATATACAATGGCAAAAAATTTACTCTGAATTTACTCTCTCATGGAAGATTTACTACAAAACAGCAACAATTTAAGTAAATGTGTAATCCTAAAAATACCATGAGAGTAGCCTTATGCATTTTTCACATTTAATTTTGCTACTAAAGAGAAAACAAAGTGCCAATTCTTAGATTTACTTGGGATTATTATCTGAATAATATGCAGATACTTAACTACTCTGAATAAGATACTGAGAAACAATTTCCATTCTTTGAAGTTGTATCACTAAACTTGAAAGGCAGTTAACGTTCATTCCTTCAAGGAAACAACCTTATGAAAAAGTTCTCCATTGGAGTGACATTGAATTTGAAACCAAGGGGTTTCCTTTGATATACCCAGGCAGGGGAGAGGTGTTTTAAGCCAAAGGAGCATTATTACTGAGTCAAAAATAGAGTTGCCAACAGATCCTCTTCCGAGGATGAATAAATTAACAAACTGTGGTACACATTCAATAGTGGAATCCTATTCAGTGCTGAAAAGGAATGAGCTATCTTAAATGCATATTACTAAGCGAAAGAAACCAATGTGAAAAGGCTACATGCTGTATAATTCCAACAAAATAACATTCTAGAAAAGGCAAAACTAATGAGACAGTAAAAGGATCAGTGATTGCAGAGGTGAGGGGAGGGAGGGAGGGATGAGCAGACAGAGCACAGAGGATTTTTTAGGACAGGGAAAACACTCTGTCAGGTGCCATATTGATGGATGCCTGTCATTGTGTGTTTGTTCAAACCCACAGAGTGTACAATTGAGTGTACAATTCAAGCGTGAATCCTAAAGTAAACTATGGACTTTGAGTATGATGTGTCAATATAAGTTCATCAGTTGTAACAAATGTTCCATCTGGTGGGGAATGTTAACAGTGAGGGAGGCTTTGTGTGTGCATGCCTGTGTGTGTGTGTGTGTGTGTGTGTGTGTGTGTGCATTGGAGGGGCAGGGAGGGTAAAGGGTATATGGGACATATCTGTACCTTCCTTCTAATTTTGCTGTGCATCTAAAACTGCTCTTAAAGGGTAAATGAATAAAGTCTTAAAACTCCCCCCCCAAAAAATAGAGTTGTCAGATAAAATACAGAATTCCCAATTACACTTGAATTTCAAATAAAGAACAAAACATGTTTAGAATAAGTATATCCCATACAGTACCATCTCACTGAATATTTGGGACTTTACTAAAAATATATATTTTGTGTTTATCTGAAATTCAAATGTAATTTTTGTTGGCTAAATCTGGTAATCTTAGTTGCAAATGAGAAGGAACATGGCATATTTGAGAACCCAAAAGTTCTGTACTTCTAGTACAGTATTTCCTAAAGTATAGTATGATTTATGTGTGGTTACATCAGATAGTGTAAAGATTTTTTATTTTAATAATTTTGTCATTTTATAGAAAAAATATAAGAAAAGATTTTCACTTTTATTTTATGCAGCATTATATATTAAAAGTTCATTGTTTCCACTGAGATATATATGATTGACATATAACATATTAGTACTAGGTGTAGATAGTAATGATGTGAATTTTGTATATATTGCAAAATGATGACTACACTGAAGCCTAGTTAACTTTTAGCATTACACATAGTCACAGTTTTTTTGAAATGAGAACTTTTGCGGTCTACTCTATTAGTAACTTTCAAATACACAATGCAGTATTACTAATGTATAGTGCTATATAGTACACTGCATGGCTTTTATTTTATAACTGAAGGTTTGTACTTTTTGACTCCCTTCACCCACTTTTCCCACCACATCCCCAACCAGCCTGCCTCTAGTAAGCTCCAATCTGTTCTCTGTATCTACGAGTTCAGTTTTTGTTTTTGTTTGTCTGTTTGTTTTAGATTCCACATTTGCATGAGAGCATATAGTAGTTTTCTTTCTTTGTCTGATTTATTTCACTTAGTGTAATACTGTCAGGGTCCGTTCATGTTGTCACAAATGGCGTGATTTCATTCTTATTTGTGGCTGCATAATATTCCATTGTTCATTTTCTTGATTTTCTTTACTCATTCACCCATCATTGGACTCTTCACTTGCCTCCATATCTTAACTATTTAAATAACACTGCCATGAATATAATGATACATTTATCTTTTCCAGTTAGTATTTTTGTTTTCTTCAGATAAATACTTAAAAGTGGAATGGCTGGATCAATTTCGTTATTTTTTTGAGGCACCTCTGTACATTTTTCTGTAGTGGCTGTACCAATTGACATTCCCATCGACAGTGAGCAAAGGTTTCCTTTTCTCTACATCCTCACCAGCACTTATTATTTCTTATCTTTTTCATAATAGCCATTCTGACAACTACCTGTGAAGAGATATCTGATGCTTTTTTGATTTGCATTTCTTTGATAACTCGTGATGTTGAGCAACTTTTCATGTATCTGTTATCTCTACATCTTATTTGAAAAAAATATCTATTCAGATCCTAAAAGTGCATTTAAAAAATTTTTTTATTGAAGTACAATTGCTATACAGTGTTGTATTAGCTTCTGCTGTACAGCAAAATGAAGCAGTTATACATATACATAAATCCCCTCTTTTTTAGATTTCCTTCCCATTTAGGTTAGAAATGCATTTTTAACTGTGAAATGTTAAGTCTACTTAAAGAAAAATATCAAGAAATATGGAGTTGTCCTCAGAATGATTGAATTTGAGGAACACTGGGCAGGATCAGGAAGTGCTGAGAGGTAAAATTAGAAAAGTAGACAGAAGTGAGGTCAATAAAGGACTTTTCTTCTAAATTAAGTCATGTATTTTTCTGGAAAAGAAGTAAATTTTTATTTATGCCTTTCTTTGTTATCTACACCTAAGGAAAGACCATCGTAATACTCTTGGAAATAATTTATGGAATTTTAATATTAAGTAGATGTTTTCCAGCCAGAATAAGTCCTGTATCCTTTAATATCTGAGCTAGCAAAGAGCTTCTGAGAATTGTAAACAAAACAACAACAACAACAACAAAAAAACTACAGGGATTTGCAGGTTATTGTGTAGGCATGATGACACAGAACACAGAATAATCCATAAAGGCTGATTTTGTGTCTAAACAAATACATGCGTTAATTGACCTTGAATGTCAATCTAAAGCTTTAGCACTTAAAGTGAAAACTGATTACAGAATGCTTACAAAATTATTTAGCTAGAAATTATATCCCAACCAAAAATGAGCCTTTAAAGCCAGTGGAGGAAGTCATCCTCAGATTCCCCTGAGATAGAGAGGAATTGCTGCCCACACACCTCTCTCCTGGTTCACACTTGCCACTTGTGAGTGCTCCTTAGGACCTGCTGCATAAATGTCCTTTGAAACCATTTAGGAGACTGTGTAGGAAATTTACAAAGTCTGGGCTAAGAAATGCTCCATTTGAAGCCTCACTGAAGTTTAAAAATTGAGCAAATATGTGACCAATTTTTTTCACATCCCTTTTAAATGGGAGGGGAGATTAATAGAGAGTGAACTACCACACAATTGCACTCATTTCACATGCTAGTAAAGTAATGCTCAAATTATCCAAGCCAGGCTTCAGCAATACATGAACCATGAACTTCCAGATGTTCAAGCTGGTTTTAGAAAAGTTAGGAACCAGAGATCAAATTGCCAACATCTGCTGGATCATCAAAAAAGCAAGAGAGTTCCAGAAAAACATCTATTTCTGCTTTATTGACTATGCCAAAGCCTTTGACTATGTGGATCACAATAAACTGTGGAAAATTCTGAAGGAGATGGAAATACCAGACCACCTGACCTGCCTCTTGAGAAACCTATATGCAGGTCAGGAAGCAACAGTTAGAACTGGACATGGAACAACAGACTGGTTCCAAATAGGAAAAGGAGTAGGTCAAGGCTGTATACTGTCACCCTGCTTATTTAACTTATATGCAGAGTACATCATGCAAAATGCTGAGCTGGATAAAGTACAAGCTGGAATCAAGATTGCCAGGAGAAATATCAATAACCTCAGATATGCAGATGATACCACCCTTAGGGCAGAAAGTGAAAAAGGAACTAAAGAGCCTCTTGATGAAAGAGGAGAGTGAAAAAGTTGGCTTAAAGCTCAACATTCAGAAGACTAAGATCATGGCATCTGGTCCCATCACTTCAGAGCAAATGGAGAAACAGTGGAAACAGTGGCTGACTTTAATTTTGGGGGCTCCAAAATCACTACAGATGGTGACTGCAGCCATGAAATTAAAAGACGCTTACTCCTTGGAAGAAAAGTTATGACCAACCTGGACAGCATATTAAAAAGCAGAGACATTACCTTGTCAACAAAAGTCCATCTAGTCAAAGCTATGGTTTTTCCAGTAGTCATGTATGGATTTGAGAGTTGGACTATAAAGAAAGCTGAGCACTGAAGAATTGATGCTTTTGAACTGTGATGTTGGAGAAGACTCTTGCAAGTCCCTTGGACTGCAAGGAGATACAACCAGTCCATCCTAAAGGAGATCAATCCTGGGTATTCATTGGAAGGACTGATGTTGAAGCTGAAACTCCAGTACTTTGGCCACCTGATGTGAAGAGCTGACTCATTTGAAAAGACCCTGATGCTGGGAAAGATTGAAGGCAGGAGGAGAAGGGGACAACAGAGGATGAGATGGTTGGATGGCATCACCAACTCAATGGACATGGGTTTGGGTAGACTCCAGCAGTTGGTGATGGACAGGGAGGCTTGGTGTGCTGTGGTTCATGGGGTCGCAAAGAGTCGGACACAACTGAGCGACTGAACTGAACTAAACACAGACACTTAATATAATGCTACAATGTACATATCAGTTAAAAGATTCCTTGTAGCAACTTTAAATGAGGGTAATATTTATCTCTCTCTGTCATCTAATATTAAAATGATATTGGCATGTTATTATTCCTTAAAGATAACATACAAAGATTTTGTGTTTAAACAGAATATGTCTGGCAAGTGGGAGATAGTAGTTGTGTTTTTTTTATTGCATCTGTTTACCTTTATTACCAGTCTGCATAAATTTTATCTCAAAATGCACCTGAATAAAAATTAAGGCTGACTTATTGAACTTGCCTAGAAATTCTGGCATAAAATAATTACGTTATTTTTAGCTTCTGCCAGTCAACTCAGATGAAAATCTTCACTGCTTCTGAAGAAACAAAGATTTAATCACTTTCTGATTCTTCAAGCAGGATATTATGTTAAGAAAGGAAAGTCTAGAATGAGGAATTTATTGTCAAATGAAATTTATAACACTAATATGAGATTTCATACTAGTCCAGCTGGCTTTAGATCAAATAATTCAGAGTGAAGTTGAGCCAAGCTTTTCGCTGAAAGGTCTCTTTCTTTTACGGGTGAGCAAGGAGTATTAGCAGCCCAGAATAGCCAGTAAGATGTGTATGGAATCAAAGACAGTGTAGAGGCCAGAACCTTGGCTTGTGAATCAGGAAGTCTTAATTCTATTCCTGGCCTAGCCTTTAATTTATTATGCCTGTCTATGGGATGCCACAACTCATTGACAAGCAGAACATTCAGGCAGTGCTGAATTTGCTGAGCCAAATATCTTCTATTTGGAAGCATCCGGGTATTTCACTGAATTTTTTGGTTCCCTTCCAAATGCTTGGCATAAGGAAAACGGAGCCTGTGCAGCTCTAAGGGAGGCACCCTTTGCTCTGGACCTCATGTTTTCCCAGTCTGTGAAATGTCCAATAACTTACACATCATCCCCACTCCCTGTGTGTGTGCTGTGTTCTATGCTGTTCAATAAAAAGCCTTTGGAGAAAGAGAGAGGGTCAGAATTATCTTCCTCAGAGGGAAGGAAAGAGGGGTCATAGAAGCTCCCATTCAATGGATTCCAGTTTATGACCCTGGAGAGAATGATCTCCTAAAATCTCTGTTTATCTCCCCCGATACCATTGTGATCGAAGTGACTTCACTGCCCAGGGTCTAAGAAGCTCAAGGGAGTAAAGAAGGAGCTCTTTCCAATTGCCCAATTAACACCGCGTGGCTTGGCCATCTTAGGTTTTGACAACAAATCAAATTGAAAGGAGGATTTTCTTGTAATTTGCCTAAGTATACACTGACTTGTGTTTGAAAAAGAAACAACTGGAAATTTGTTCCACAGCAGCTACGTACATTATCTATACCTTGACAACAGCTGGTTATAGTCTCAAGACAACAGGATGTTTCTGTTCTTAGCAGGACACAGGCACATACTGGGAGAAAGAGACATATATCACATGGTTGACTCAAGGTCAGTGCACAGCCAAAAATATCCTTCTCATTAAAAAAGCAGATTGAGACTATCCCATTAAGAATAGCCTGTTCATGTTCTCAACAGGCACTTAATTCTTAGGCTGTGTTAAAGAGGGTATACGGAACATGGAGAAATACTTGCCTTCTCTGTCTTCATGGTCAGAAAACATGTAAAGTAATATATGTAATCCTTGGTACCAGCCATTAGTTGGGTCACTGATAGAACTATCTCATATCCAGAGAAGAGTAAACAGAACTAATAAGGATTTGAAAACATTATAATTATGTTTTCATATATATATATATATATATATATATATATATATAAACAATATAACAGAAATAATTAAAGGAACTGAGAATGATTGACCATGAAAAAGAAAATGGGTGCAATATAGTTTTTCAAATATTTGAAAGGCTGTTTTGTGGAACAGGCTTTACTTAGGCTGTCTAGTTCTGGAGGGAGAAACTGGGAAGGTAGAGAAAGGCAGAATCTGTCTCCATAACATTTCTAAATGCCAGAGGTTGAGATGGTTGGATGGCATCACCAACTCAATGAACATGACCTTGGGCAAACTCAGGGAGATAGTTAGGGACAGGGAGGTCTGGCATGCTGCAGTCCACGGGGTTGCAAAGAGTCAGACACAACTTAGCAACTGAACAACAGCAACAGCATTTCTAAAACTTATGCTGTAAAAATACGAAAGCAGTAGCTTCCTAGGAAACGCAGTGCATGCAGTAGATGGTCAATAAACATATCTTGAATGATTGTTAAATAAAAGCATAAAGAATTGGGCCAGATGCTTCAAAGATATCTTGTAATAAGTTGTGGTCATTGGCGTTCTTCCAAAACATAGTTTCTATATGTTAGAAAGAATATAAACCAGGGTGTGGGAGTTGGAAGAGAGTGTGCATGATGTGGAAATGATTACTAAACTAATCATGGAAAGAAGGCCAAGTGGAAAGAGACTAGGGCAAGGCACAGGGAGAGCCAGCTCTGGGCCTGTCAGTTTACCAACAGAAATGTGACCTGGACCTAAAACTCGCTGGAATCACTTTCCTCATCTGCAAAGTTAGGACGTTGGTACCAATACCACTGTCCTGGACCTGTAGGTTTCAAAAGTCTCAGGTGTTGAATGAAGTATCCAAATGGCGTAATGAATAACCTAAAGAAATGAATTTTGACTTACTTAAGTAAAAATACAAATAGATATGCTCGTGATAATACATTTAGGGAATTTTGCAAACATAGATAAGGGATGATACCAAGAAGGTAGATAAAGGAGCCACTACCAGAAAAAAAAGAGACCCTTCCAGAAGGTCATTAAATTTAAACCTACAATATATACTGAACTCTACCTGGGCAATGGAAGCAAATATCAGGGAGAGTAAATGCATCAACTAAATAAAATGCATTATTCCAATATATGATTATGTTGACTACACCTTCATTACAGCTGTTGGTTTAATTGTCAGTATTTCCATTCAAGTCAGATTCTAAGAATGATTCTCTATCCTTCTGGTTCCCGCTCCTCGTGTGTGTGTTGGAGCCACTGTGCATTACCTCGCCACAGACCATAAGAGCCAACTGTGTGCATCTCTCCCAAAACTGCACTCAGTAATGTCTAGCTGGGAGCTTGAAATTGGCCGTGGATGTATTTACACAGAAAAGTCGGCACACACTACAAACTAGGGCTTTCTATTTAGTTGGAGATCCAGTTGCTAAAGATTTCCTGACGTATCACTGCCCACTCACTCCCTACTTCCAAGAAATAGGATCCCTAAACAGTTACTTCTTTTTCACTTTGATCTCAAAGTATAGGACTTGATTATATAAATAGGACTTGATTATAAAAATGTCTAATATTTCCTCTTAATCACGGTAACATGGGACCTCAGCAGAAGAAAGGACTATGGCTAGAACTGGAAGAATCATCTTAGGATAAACTAAACTGTTGCACCTGTATTCGTTGTGTGGCATTGCTGGACATACAATGTGATGAGGTTCCAAGAATGTTTGGTTGTCAAACGTGGCAAGAACTCTGAAAGGTTGAAAATCACACTGGATCACTCATTTGCTGATATCCTGCCCGTGGCCCCACTACACGAAGAATAAAATTGACCTCCTTACAGTGACCTTCATAGCGGAATACAGTTTGGCTCCTGTTTATGGTCAGCCTCATTTTGCCCTAGCGCCCACTCACTCTCCCACTCGCTTTCCCTCCCCTGGCTTCCCTAACCTTTTCTCACTTCCTCTTATTCACCACACTTGTTCTCACCCCAGCGTTCTCATACCGCTCTTCACCCTGCATGGGACACTGATTTCTGGCTTCTACTACCCTCTCTTCTCCTCCTCCTCCCTTCCCTCCCCGGCTCGCACCCCCCCTTCCTTCCTTATTTCTCTCTTTCTGTCTCTCCGTTTCTATCTTTGTCTCTTTCTCTCCTCTACCTCATTTTTTTTTTTTCATCCCTATCATGGTTTACTCTTACTTCGGCAGAAAGCTCTTCTCTGACCACACTCCACCAGATGGGACACTTCCCCTGCAGTTACTGTATACCTCATTACCCTATCTATTTTCTTCTTACCCTTGTTCCTATCAGAAAATATGTATATGCATTTTTTTCCTTTCCTTATGTCTTCTCATGTTGACTATAATACTGAAGACAGCAGAGATTTTCTATCTCTTATTCACTGATGAACGTTTTGTTCCCTTTCACAGAGCAGTTGTGACTGCAGGGAAGATGGGAGGGGAGAAAATTTCACATCTTGGCTTTGATTTAAGGGGATTAAGTTACTGAAATGCATAGAACTAAGGCCGCCTCGCTCATTAAGAAGTTCCTCTTCCCCTGGCCTGTAGTGACAGCATGAAATGAAAGCTCTGCTGTAGAGTTCAACCTTGCCAGAATCTGCAAACACACAGCTTTGTTTTCAGACATGAGCTATTTGCTGGAGTTTAGCCACGGACATATGAAAAGTTAGAACTTTGCAAAATATTCATACTTGAGCTTTAACAACAAGGACAGAAGATGTATCCAAAGCGTCTGATTTGTAGCCAACTCTATTTTGTGATGTTTAATGTGTAATCTTTGATGCTAGTCTATGTACCTTACGTTTCAGGCTGAACGTTGTAATAGGTGATAAACAAGGAAGCCTCCATGAATGAAAGGGAAATGCAATAAGTTTATTTCTCTAAAGAAATATCTTAGACCAAGGCTGCTTGATTTTATTCTTTTGGCAGGTCATTTAAAATAATTCCATGTTCAGCCCATAGCCTTGAAAAAGTTTTTAAAGCACAATCTCAGCATCCAGTTAATACAAATTGTTTCTAAGTCTACTGTTGATAGGTAGGATAGCTTCAGGGTATACTGTTTTATCCAACGTTAACTGAGTAGCTGGAAAAATATCAAGACATATTTTCTAACACTCCGGGAAATGTTATTTCACTGGCTCCTATTGATTTCATTAATATTTTTATTCCTGTAAAGTGTTGCATATACAGTGTAAAACTTGACTCTGTGTCTGCCTGGTGGTAAAACCTCATCTTTATGCTTGAGGATGTTATGACTGGTGAATGAAAGACAATCACACAAAAGCGTACGTGAACATAGAGATATGCAAAGAACGTTACCTTGCCAAACACAAGTTTGGTTTAAATGAGAAGGAAATTATATAAGCAAAGAATCTTCTATTCAGGCAGTTTCTTCCATTTTCTGTATTATTTAGAAGAGAATTAATTTTTTTTAATATTTCTGGGACTCTATTTTAAAGTATAAGTAGGGTTTTACTATAAATAACATTTTAAAAATATATAACAAAGTTCTGTAGCATTGAGGAATATGATATAGCGTAACTTTCAGGTCTGTTTGCAAATATCCTGGCCCTTCTTAAGCACAATGAAACTTTATGATCACAAAAGTTCTGTAATTCTCTGTCAGAGCCTTATTAAATGTTTTAGACAACACAGATGATGGCAGGAAATGGAAGAAATAATTACACTATAGTACTCTGAGGGAATTAACATAACTCAGAAAAATTCTTAATGTATTCTCAAAATTAATGACTTTATGGAAGTAGGACTCAGTCTTTCAGTTTGACATTAAACTTTCAACCAAGCACAGGTTCAGCTTACCCAAATAATTTCTTAATGGTAGCTGAACTAATGATTTTTTGACCAACTTCATCTAATAAACCAATTATTTGACTTGTGAAAAATAGTTTTTGTTAATATTAACAGTCTACTTTACCTGTTTGAAGTACAGAGACCCCTATGGCATTAGATGACTCCATGCAATTACCCTAGTCCTTGTTCTTTGGGGTCTGCCCTAATGGTGATTAGGGAATTAAGGGTGATTAAAAGAAAAAGTCCAAAAACAAAATCAAAGATCTGATTCAAGCAGTCACCTCATTCATGCCACTACTCATCCATCCCCTTAGCAAAACCTCCCAACCACTCCCTTGTACCCACTCTTCCGGCTTTCATCACAGTAGAGTTTCCCTTTGAGGTCACTGCTGATGGCCCTTCAAAGCTGATTTCACCCAGGTAAATATCTTAGACAGATGAGAAAATGGCAACATGTGTCACAAATGACGATTTACCTCAAAAGGGCTGGTCCTGAGTCCATGACACCTCTCAGTAGATCTTGCTTCTAAGGAAACTTACAGTGCTTTCATGTTTTGTTTTGTTTTTATTTCATTTACCCTTGTTCTCGGAGAAGGCAATGGCGACCCACTCCAGTACTCTTGCCTGGAAAATCCCATGGATGGAGAAGCCTGGTAGGCTGCAGTCCATGGGGTCGCTAAGAGTCGGACACGACGGAGCGACTTCACTTTCACTTTTCACTTTCATGCATTGGAGAAGGAAATGGCAACCCACTCCAGTGTTCTTGCCTGGAGAATCCCAGGGACGGGGAGCCTGGTGGGCTTCCGTCTATGGGGTCACACAGAGTCGGACACGACTGAAGCCACTTAGCAGCAGTAGCAGCAACCCTTGTTCTGCCCAACCCTGATACTTTGCACTTTACAGAACATTTTAAAGTTTCCTAATACTAATGACTTGAACACACAAGAATAGTAAACAGTCATGTGCAAATAACTCTGTATGGTCAGTGAGAAACTTAACTATTTTTATAAGAAAAAGTATTTCCATAAATAATATGTTTATGTTATAGAGAATTCAAAGTAAGTAACCACAATTCATGTGATTGTAGAGGATTTTTTTTTCCAAAAGTGTGTGAAAGAAGGTTGAAAATGATATTGGCTTATTAAGCACTATAATATTGTAAAGTAATTAGCCTCCAATTAAATAAATTTATATTAAAAAGAAAAATAAAATTAAAAAAAGAAAATGAATATTGGCAATAACATAGCTTGAAAAAGCAGTAAGTAAGTGGCCTCATGCAAAAAACAAAACAAACAAAAATTTCTGCCTTGTTTGATTCTTTTCCTGTTTTTTTTACTATACTCAGAAATAGTCATCCAAAAATATTATCTTGTGTACATCCTTAAATGTCTAACCTGAAAACAATTAGTATGTTATAAATGATTTGTGTGTATAACTGATTTGACAAAAGAAAATATACAACTTTTCCCAAGAATAATTAATCTGAAAATAATAAATGTATCAGTATCATTGATGTTAAGCCTCTTTTTCATTGTGCCTTGCTCTAGAAAATATGTATTTAATATTCCTGTAAAAATGCCTTCTTGGCAGGAGGGCGGTATCTTCCCAGTGAAGAGTCCGCTGATGGTACAGAATAGAACGTTCCTGCCCCTTAAATACAAGATTGCGTATTACTGTGCCCTTTGTGTCCCATTGAAGAACAGGGAACTTTTTATTCTTTCCAAGAAATGGCCTTTCAGATTCAGTAACGGCATGTTCTGTTCCTCAGGAAATAAGAGAAGATCGGGATAGGGCACGACTAGACTCGATGGTGCTGCTGATCATGAAACTGGACCAGCTCGATCAGGACATTGAGAATGCCCTCAGCTCCAGCTCCTCTCCGTCCAGCACACCAACCAGCCTGCGGCGGCAAGTCCCTGTGAGCTTCCCACTTCCCGCTTCCCACGTGTGAATGTGTCCCTGCACGTACAGAGGCCCTCTTGAGAATGAAACATCTTGGATGGCCCAGTCTACCCCCTTGCGACCCTTAGTGTTCCATAAAGATCACTCAAATCATTCTAGGTTTCACACAGAGTCCATAAGAGATGTGTGTGATTCAAAAGAAAATGGTTATTGTTAGACAGGAAAGAGGGTCACTTTGGGAAGTTACTTTGTTTCCTAGTGATCAAATTCTCTTCATTGCTGTTGTTTCCCTCATTGTCAGTCTTCTCTGATATGCTGTAAACACCATTAGCGATGCTCTGTTTATCTTGTTTGGTATTTTATTTCCAGTATCCCACAAGTTTACACTGGATATAGAAGATGGTTAATAAATATCTGTGGATGAATGGATGAATGATTGGATGGATGGATGGATGAGTGGGTGGATGAGTGGGCAAGTAGATGGGTGGATGGGTAGGCACATGGATGGATGGAGGAATGAATGCTGATTGAACTAACTCAGCAGATTACAAGAAAGAATTTACCTGAAATCAACTTGAGAACACTCTAAAATTCACTCAGTGAAACATAATGAATAGGACAGAGGTGAAAACTATATTGTACTGTGCATTAATTTCATATAAGATAGACTCTCTTTTGAGAGTCTAACACCCAAGATAAAATTTAGAAGACATAGATGCCAAAATGTCTATACACTTCACATATTTAATATTATGTTCATATTAAATAGCTTAGTTTTTGTATATCTGGCAAACGTGAGGGTAGAATTTACTTATAATTAAGCCATGGACCCCTTTTGAGAACCTACCAAAATAGAACTATTCTGTATCAAATTATTTTGTATAGTTCTACTCTTGATTATTAAGTTATTCAAGACTTATTCTGACTGTGGTACAGAATATTTCACAGAAAATAAGCAAGTTAAGTTAGTAGCTAACCTTAGGATATATGAATGCATTATATAGTGTGCATTACGTATGCTAACACATTCCTTCCTTATAACATTGTTCAGAGTAAAAAGAATAGAAAAGTTAGTAATTGTATGTATAAGAGCCACCTCATTCAACCACTATCCCATACTTCTTTTCATAGCTGACTATTATGGGAATCTGATACCTTGAGTAAAAAACAATTTTAATTTAAAAATGAAAAATATGTGACATTAAATACTTCAGTCTAGACCTAGAAAGCCAGTAGAAATGACATTTTTCTTCTTGTTTGTAACCTTCTGGATAATTTTTCCTTATCCTTCAGGATTCATCTCAGATGTTTTCTTTACAGTGAAGTCTTCCCTAAATCTCCGTATGTCTTCCCAGACAGAATCACTTACTCCTCTCCTGGTACCATAGTGTCTCACACATACTTCAGTAGGACAGGCATCCACGTGAAGGAAACACAACCAAAGTGGCCTCCTGAAGACCAACAAGAAGGGTGTTTTACCCTTGTTTACAGGTGAAAGGTGTAGAGAAGCTTCATGCTCATTTTCACCGTTTCACTTTGTGCTCATTTTCATTTTCAATAAATGTAAAGCCCTGTTTTCAATAGGAGAGGCTTCTCGGTACTTTTTTGCCATTAATGTACATGTGGGATACATTTTCTCTTTTAAAGTTTTCTATTATGAATTGCTAATCTCTCCCTATCTCTTTAATGGTTCTTCTTTTCCTTCTATATTAACCTTTCCTCAGTACTAGGTATTTAGGGGAAAAAAAGCACAGCACAGATTTCTGCTAAATAAAACTCCACATTATTGTCTCCAGCTCAGAGAGCAAAACAGCCCTTACCTGCTACATGTGGTTCTTCATTGAAAGGTAAAGACAATACAAAACAAGAGCTAAGGTGGGCGATGATTAGGATTTGCCTACATCTGTTTCTTCTCCCTCCATTTCAAGTGTAAACTGGATTTTATATCACATGCACTGTCTCATGGACCATCACCATCCTCGCTGAGCAGTGGTTGATTCTGTAAATAAAAATGTGTTTCTGAGTTTTTAGTTGAGCAGATAATTGAAAAAAGCCCAATAATACAATAGAAACATAAACTTTAGAGTCTGCAGGCTTGGGTTCACATGCCAGCTCTGCAACTGAATGTCTGAGAAGATAAGAAAAGTATTTAATTTCTCAACTTCAAGTTCACGTAAAAGCAGGAGAGATTGTTTCCTACTTAATGGCTTGTTGGGAGGAGTTAATGAAAGAAAATATGTAAATGCACCAAAAGATCTGATACAGACTACATATTTGGTATTTGTTAATTTATTTTCCTTCTCCCATGTCTTCACTCACACCAGAGACTGGGCAAAAGATGAATAAGACATAGCCTGAATCCCTCAAAATTTCTTTTTGGTCTCTGTGTTTTTCTAAGTCATCCCTTTTTCTTTATTTCTGTTCCTTGGTGTTTAAAGCTAATTTTAACATTCTCTCATCATCAAAAATTTTTCCACATGCGATTTCCATTCCATTTGATAATTGTGCCATGGAATAAGTGGGTTGTAACAGATGATTATGATCTTGACTGTCCATCAAGGAGCTCTGTCCCAGATTCAGAGGAGAAGCCTCCTCTGACACACCCTCATACTCCACTGTGAATCTACAGTTTAGGACGGAGGGGAAGACATACAATGAAACAGTGACCTCAGTTTGAAATTATTTATAAGAAAAGATTAGAGTGAGTTCTACGTATAATGTGCTGTGTGCTTAGTCACTCAGTCGTGTCCGACTCTTTGCAACCCTGTGGACTGTAGCCTGCCAGGCTCCTCTCTCCATGGGGATTCTCCAGGCAAGAATCCTGGAGTGGGTTGCCATACCCTCCTCTAGGAGATCTTCCCAACCCAGGGATCAAACCCAGGTCTTCCACACTGCAGGCAGATTCTCTATAATAAAGGGAGTGGTAAAAAATAATATGAGCTGGGGTCTTAAAGAATGGCTTTAAAAATAAAATAAGGGTATTTTTATTGGAGTATAGTTTCTGCTGTACAACAAAGTGAATCAGCTATATGTACACTTGTATATCTCCCTCTTGGACCTCCCTCCCAAACGCCATCCCAGCCCTCCTCATTTAGGTGACCACAAAGCACCAAGCTGAGGTCCTATGCTACACGGCAGCTTCCCCCGGCTCTCTCACTTATGAATGGTAGTGTATATATGTCAACCCCAGTCTCCCAGTTCATCCCACCCACCTCCCCACCATGTCCGCACATCTGCTCCGTGTCTGTGTCTTTCTTCCTGCCCTGCAAATAGGTTCATAAGGGTAGAGCTAACATTTATGAAGGCTGCCTTGATAGAGCTGGACAAGTGAGGGTCGGACAGATCTGAGTTTTAATGTCAGTCCGCCACAGACTGTGAATTTAGTCAGGTTACTTGCTTTAAGCTTTGGCTTCATCATCCATCAGGTGATAATAATATCTTCCAAAGAGTTTGTGAACATGGAACAGTACAGTATTGTCTATAAATGGTAAAAGCACAATGAGTGATAGATTTTTAAAATATTTATTATTTTACCTGAGAATTATTATATTGTTAGAAAGGTGCAAGGTTACCCTCTTATTTACCTAATTAATTCATAAACAGAAAGGAAAAGTAATGCAAATGGTTTTTGATAAACATAAATGTCAAATAGAAATGGCTTAAAAACTACCTGCTACTTAAGATTATGCATTTGATATTTATAAATTACTTATGATTATCCATTTAATGTTGATTCAATATGAAATTTTAATACATTATTTTTCTCTTACGGTAAAATGTAAAATGTCTTTTCCATGCAAAAAAAAAAGAATATGTAGCCCTTAATCTGAAATCACTCAGGAATGAGAAATTTGGTTAGGGTTATATACACACACACATACTTAAAGACTGTTGTATTCTGTTTCACATTTATTATTCTTTTGTATGTATTTTATACACCTTCTTTGTTTTCCACTTTTTAAATTTCTATTTGGAGCTTTATTGAGATATAGTTGACGTATAACAACATTTAAGGTGTATGATGTAATGATTTGTTACAGTTTTTAATTGCAAAATAATAACCAGATAAGGTTAGTTAACACATCCATCAACTAGTGTAATTACAATTGTGTGCCTGTGTGTATGTATGTGGTGAGAACACTTAATATCTAATCTCTTAGAAACTTTCAAGTATATAATAGAGTGATGTTAATACTGTCACGAAAGTGAAGATTAGATCCCCAGAACTTAAACATTTTATAACTGGAAACTTGTACCCTCTGACCAGCATGTCCGCATTTTCCCCATCTCCCCGCCCCTGGCAACCACCCCTCTACCTTGTTTTTCTTTTGCCCTATTTTAGATTTCACATATAAGTGAGATTTATACAGTATTTGTGTCTCTTATTTCATTTCACGTAATGCTTTTTAGGTCCTTCCATGTTGTCAGAGGAGAAGGCAGTGGCACCCCACTCCAGTACTCCTGCCTGGAAAATCCCATGGACGGAGGAGCCTGGTAGGCTACAGTCCATGGGGTCACTAAGAGTCGGACATGACTGAGCGACTTCACTTTCAGTTTTCACTTTCATGCATTGGAGAAGGAAATGGCAACCCACTCCAGTGTTCTTGCCTGGAGAATCCCAGGGATGGGGGAGCCTGGTGGGCTCCCGTCTATGGGGTCGCACAGAGTCGGACACGACTGAAGCGACTTAGCAGCAGCAGCAGCAGCAATGTTGTCAGAAGAGGCAGAATTTCCTTCTTTTCTGTAGATAAACAATATTCCATTGTGTGTGTGTATGTGTGTGTATTTGTATATGTATATCTCACATGTTCTGTATCCATTTATCCATCAATAGACACTTTGGTTGTTTCCATGTCTTGGCTTTTGTGAATAATATAACAACAGAAGGATGCAGATGTGTCTTCAAGACAGTGATTTCATTTCCTTTGGATGTATACCCAAACATGGAATTGCTGGATTATATGTAGTTCTATTTTAAACTTTTTGAGGAACCTCCATACTGTTTTCCATAGTAACTATATTCATTATATTCCCACCAACAGTGTACTAGAATTCCCTTTTTTTCCACGTTCTCATCAACACTCATTATCTCTTGTCTTTTTTATGATACCCATTCTGACAGGTGTGAGGTGATATCTCACTGTGGTTTTAATTTGCATTTCCCTGATAATTAGTGACGTTGAGCATCATTTCGTGTACCTGTTGCCTATTTGTATGTCTTTGGAAAAATGTCTACTCAGGCACTCTGCTCATTTTTCAGTCAGATTTGTTTTTTGCTAGTAAGTTGTATAAGTTGCTTATATATTTTGTATGTTAACCCCTTATCCAGTATTAGGTTTGAGATATTTCCTCCTAGTCCTGTAGGCTACCTCTTCCCTCTGTTGTTTCCTTTGCTGTGCAGAAGCCGTATAGTTAGATACAGTCCCATCTGTTTACTTTTGCTTCTATTACTTGTGCTTTTGGTGTCATACCCAAGAAAATTGTTGCCAAGACCAATGTCAAGAAGCATTTTCTCTATGCTTTCTTATAGGAGTTCTACAGTTTCAGATCTTACATTTACATCTTTAATTCACTTGAAGTTAAATTTTGTGAAGGGTATAAGACAGGGGTCCGATTTAATTTATTTGCATGTGGATATCAGATTTTCCCAACATCACTTACTGAAAAGACTGCTTTTCCCCATTGAGTATTCTTAACCCCACTGTCAAATGTTAGTTGACTGTACATGCCTGCTTTTATTTCTAGGCTCTCTGTGCTCTTCCATTGATCTCTGTGTCTGTTTCTATGCCAGTACCATACTGTTTTGATTACTATAGTACTAAAATTTGAAATAGGAGAATGTGATGCCTCCAACTTTGTTATTATTTTTGAAGATTGCTTTGGCTATCCACAGTGTTTTGTGGTTCCATCCAAATTTTAGGCTTTATTTTTTCCTTTTCTATGAAAAATGTCATTGGCATTCTGACAGGGATTGCACTGAATCTATACATCACTTTGGGTAGCATGATATTTTTCACAGTTTTATTTTTTCCAATTCAGGAGCATGAGATGGCTTTCCAGTTATTTGTGTCTTCTTCAGTTTCTTTCATCAATGTCTTATAGTTTCTAATGTAGAGATGCTGTGCCTCCTTGAAAGTGCAAATTGCTCAGTTGTGTCTGACTCTTTGCGAACCCATGGACTATACAGTCCATGGAATTCTTTAGGCCAGGATACTGGAATGGGTAGCCTTCCCTTCTCCAGGGGATCTTCCCAACCCAGGGATTGAACCCAGGTCTCCCACATTGCAGGCAGATTCTTTACCAGCTGAGCCACAAGGGAAGCTCTTGGTTAAATATTAATGTTTGTCAGTCTAGTTATTCTTTCATAAAACAATATTTATGAGCATATTCTAAGTGCCAGGTACTACTATAAGCCTGGTGAATGTATCAGTGAACAAGACAGGTGAAACCTCTACTCTGGTGATACATAGATTCCCAATAAAGGGAGACATAAAAGGATTAGATATAGAAATGAATGAAAGGTGGGTAGATGATACATACATAGGTAAAGATGGTCAATGGATAAAATTGATAAAAGGTAAATAAACAAGGTGATAAGATTGTAAAACAGAGAATGATATGCTATGGAGGTTGAAGGGGAGAAACTATTTGAGCTTGGAATGTCAAAGGATGCTTCTCTGAAGAAGTGATATTCAAAATGAGAGCTGAGTGACAAGGGCCGGCAAAGGGAAATACTTGGGCAAGGGATTAGAAAGGGCATAGTTGCTATAGGAACCACCTTGGTGTGCTAGAAGGACTGACAAACAGCAAGTATAATGGAAGCAAACAGAAACAAGAGAATGGTGGAACATGAGACCAGAGAGTCGGGGTACAGGGCAGATGATATGTAAGCATGTGGGCCATGGTACAGCTGAGGTGTAGCAAGAGTAGACACAAAGGTATTTAAATCATAATTTTCTCGGGATAAAATTATAAAGTGATGTATGCCTTCACTTCCCGCCCACCCACCATCCTTTGCATTCTCCTCATCCTTGCCTTTCCTTGTGTTCTCAGGCCACTGTATAACATGCAGATAGCATTTAGTAAATTAAAGGCGCAACCTTTGGAGCGATTACTGAGTAACTGCGTTCATTGAACCAGCATGTCTTATCCACATATTGTGCACTAGTTGCTCAGAAAACATAATGATATTAATAATATTATTTACAGTAATGCCTAGCATTTAATGAAATTGAATATGTGCTTGTTGCATAAAATTTGCATTATCTGGCTTAATCTTCATAAGCCTCTATGAGTGCCTGCAATTATTATACTCATTTTCAAATGAGGGAATTGAATTACATATGACAAAGTATAATTCTGCCCTTAAATAGCTTTCATTTAAAATGAAAAATGTTCATTAGATAGACATACCCTTGAGCTAAATGATTCCAGGCCATGATGGTAGGTGTCACCATGGAGATTTAATGGGAACATAGAAGAGAGTGAGGTGAGAAGAAATGAAAACTATCTTTTCATTTGACACCCATAACTCCATTGCATGAGAAATGTGAAGTGAGTTACTCAGGGTCACACAATGAGCCAGGGTTGTCTGTGGGCTTATATTAATATCTACCGACTTATTGCAGTGTCCTAGCTAGCTACCTGGAGAAGGCAATGGCACCCCACTCCAGTACTCTTGCCTGGAAAATCCCATGGACGGAGGAGCCTGGTAGGCTGCAGACCATGGGGTTGTGAAGAGTTGGACACGACAAAGCGACTTCACTTTCACTTTTCCCTTTCATTCATTGGAGAAGGAAATGGCAACCCACTCCAGTGTTCTTGCCTGGAGAATCCCAGGGACGGGGGAGACTGGTGGGCCGCCGTCTATGGAGTCGCACAGAGTCAGACACGACTGAAGCGATTTAGCAGCAGCAGCAGCTAGCTACCACTACTGCCCTTTCCAATGCACAGTTGGCTGTTAAGTTACTAAAGGAGTGTATTACCTCTTTTCAGTATTTGCATTCTAAAGTGAGACCCTCTAAAGAGTACAATCATTAATACAAAATAGTGCATGGTTATGTGTGACAGGCCAGTGTTGGTTGTCATAACTATGTGGTGTGTCTGTGTGTGTTGGGAGGAGGAGGAGGTGAAAATGTGTGGGAGGCAGGGAGAAAGCCATGTAGAGAGTGTGGATATATCTTCCATATCAATTAATTTTTTAATAGGATCTGGAATCAGGACCTGAGAGTGGAACAGATACCACTTCGATAAATCAGACACAAGTAAATTTGTCTTCTAACACTGAGTCCACTGACCCACAGTCCTCCACCCCAGTGGCCAATTCTGGAACCAAACCCAAGTCTATGGTAAGTTATATAGGATAACAGTTTCAGCATGAAGTGTTGATGATCATCATGTAAGAGTTGATATCTCATCTATTCAATTTAGAAGAAATACTCTTGGATTCTTAGTTGTAGTGACTTGAAATGTTTAACTATAACCCAACAAATGTTATTTTTTTTTGTTTTATAGATGATTATACAGGTACTTTCCTAAAATGGGTCATTGTTCTAAAATTATGCAAAATATGGTATTAAATTTTGTTGCTGGATACTCAGAACTTTAAAGAAATAAGAATGAAAACCTTCACATGATTTTCCCTGTATTATTATTTTGACTACAAGGCTTGCTGCTGCTGCTGCTATGTCACTTCAGTTGTGTCCGACTCTGTGTGACCCCAAAGATGGAAGCCCACCAGGCTCCCCTGTCCTGGGGATTCTCCAGGCAAGAATACTGGAGTGGGTTACTATTTCCTTCTCCAATGCATGAAAGTGAAAAGTGAAAGTGAAGTCGCTCAGTCGTATCCGACTCTTAGCTACCCCATGAACTGCAGCCTACCAGGCTCCTCCGTCCATGGGATTTTCCAGGCAAGAGTACTGGAGTGGGGTGCCATTGCCTTCTCCGGACTACAAGGCTTACCAATGGGAAAATTAATGGATGAATGGATGGATGGATAGATAGTACATAAACAGATAGGTGGATAGATTAAAGGGTAGAGATAGGTATATAATTTCACACATATGATAAGTTTTGTGTGGGTATGTCAAGTGCTTGGTAAAATCCTTGGCACAGAAAAAAAAACTGAAAAAGTGTAAGCTACTGTCATTATTATGATGTTTAGTGGACTTTGCAATGCTACAAAAACAAATGAAAAGAAGAATCACCACATATAGAAGTATAGTACGGTAAATTGTGAATAAAAGACATTTTCCTTTAAGTAAAAAAGTTGAACTGCAACAGGAAAGCAGTATTTGACTCTAAAGGTAACATTTATGGAGGAAGTAATTACTACTTCAAATATCTAAAGTCCCAGTGCTCAAAAATAACCTTTCCTAGTTTAGTGAAAATCATAGTGTCGTATTATTTTTTTTTAAATGTCCATGTTAGCTTAACACAGAGAAATGAGTTTGGATTGCTCTTTTTGCCTGCCTTTAAAATAAAAGGCAAATCCGAAATAAAACTCAAAAGAGAATACTTGAATTTAAAACATAGTAGATATGTTCCGTTGCAAGAATGTCTAGATTACTTTTGATGGAATAATTGAACACCTATGATGTGCCATGTGTTATGCTAGGTGAAACAGACTTAGAGAGCAATGAAAATATATTCTCTGTCTTTAACTATCGCACAGTCTAGCAAAAGAGGAAGGCATGTAAGCAGTGAAATGCAATGACATGCTACTCGTTAGTGCTTGTATTTATTGGAAACGGGAAGAACCAATGACATACTACCCAGTGCTATTTTATGGTTCATTGAAAAAATAGGGTCCAGTATGCATGCCACTGGGCAGACTGCAGTGACATGGGTCTCTCCTTTCCACAATGAACAGAGAAAGTTGAAATGCAGAATTCAAATAGAAGCCAAACAATCTGATTTTACCACATTCTTATTAAGGAAAAAGATCAACACCTCTTGAGAGTTTTAGCTTGAGGATTTGGGAAATGTTGGAGCATTGGCTTTCTGAACCCTGGAAACAGGTGTGGGGCTGATATATGAGAAAGAAATAGAAAAGGAGGTGAATTCCTTTTTTATGGTATTTATGCTTACATCAGTTTTTAAAGCACCTTTTAATGACCTTTAGAGTGTTCTTTTTACTATAACATTTATTCTGTGTTCATCTTTTACTTTAGAATAATCACTGTTGGTATCTGCTATTTCTCCCTTGAAATGTAAATTTTTTAGTGTGTGGTCACCTTATAATTTGTAAAAATTGCTGCCACTCTGTATACAGTTCCTTAGTCTTTCTTCAGTACTCCTGTGTTTATAGATGTGGCCATTATGTTTCTATTGAGATGTGTACGTGTTTTTATGGTAACCATCTTCAGTAAGCTTTCAGAATAAGAAACATAAAGGCATCGGTTTTCCTAGGACTTTAGTCAAATTCTCCAGCTGGCCATGAGAGATACCCAGAGTGGGAGAGAAACACTCTACTGTCGAAGGCAACTGACTTTTAGGAAATTCCTTAAAGAAAAAGAACAATTAAAAAAGTACCTTGAAAAACAAGCTTTTGTGTTAGCAGAAGGGCCACTTTAATGTGCACATGTGTTTATTTTTTGCTGGTTTTGGTGTTACTATTATTTTGAGTATTCCTTTTTAGTAAAGTTAGATAAGAAGTCTTTTGCAATGGATCAGTTTTATGTTTTCAGTTATCCCTAGGTTAAAATATTAGAATGAAGAATTTTACCTATTTTATGAGGTATTAAATACGTACTTCCCCTCAATTTGGAGCTTAGGGAATAATGACAGACTGGCTACTTTGTGAAAAATGGAAAGAACTGTAGAATCCTACAGAGTAGTTGTTTTCACTGTGAACTAAAATTTCAACTTTAATATTAAGTAGAAACATTAAATTCAAAGAACACCTACTTCAAATATCCACGTAAAATTAACTAAATTTCTGTTCTGTGTACTTCTCTCATATTTTTACAGAATGCTTACTTTCATTTCAGAATGATTTAATGTTACATTTGATTTGCTGCTATGAATCTATTTATAATGGTGACTAACTACCACAAATATTTGGCTTTCCTTTTGTGTGTAAGGTCTCTGGATTTCTAAGTGCCAATGTTTCAATAAGATTTCTACTTTTATATTTATTATTAGAAGGGGACCAATGAGTAATCTTCAGATTTTTCATAAATACCATGTATATATCAAGCTGAAAACTGAGCATTCAAGTAGATTTCTGAGATGTATTTGACACACAAAAAGTAAAAAGCTAGAAGGTAAGATATCTACTACCAAAAAACACATTATTAAAAACAAGGTCTGGTGCTTTATTTCAAAAATCTCATCCATCTCTCTTTTTTGTTTTTACCAGGTGTAAATGTTTATTTCAGTCCCTACTTTACACACAATGCACAACAAGTAACTAAAAAGTACGTGACTCACAAATAGGTATAAAATGCGATTTACAGTAAAAAGAGGGAACACCCAACTGAAACAGGCACTGAGGTGGTCCCAGATGCAACAATTATCAGAGAAAAGAATCTCATCCATTTCTTACTTAACTTCTTTGTTTTGATCCTCTGAGGCAGTCTTGTAATGCCTCTCACACTAGACACTTAGGCAAACAACCCGTGTGTAGTCATACCATCTTCATATAGTGCTTTCATCCACTGCAGAACAGTGTTCTGACATCCTGTGACCAGGATAATCGGTTGCTTGAGTTGTTCCTGCATGAAATAGTATAGGGTTTTTATATGAAAGTTTTAAAGCTGGGCACCAAAACCCCAGAAATATTGTTGTGGTGGTTGTTTTACTTAAAGCTACTAATCAGTATAGGTGGTCATTAAATCGCTGTTAATCATGATTAACCTATCTTTCAATTCATTAATTCTTTAGTCAGCTTTGTCTAACCTGCTGTTTAATCTACACTGAGCTCTTTTTTTTCAGTACTAAAATTTCTGTTCGATTCTTCCTTTTTTTAACATTGAGACAGTGTACCAAACAATTCACCATGCGCTTCTTGGGCATGTGTATACCTTCTTTAGAGAAATGTCTATGCAAGCCTTTTGCCTTTTTAAAGACTAGGTTTTTTCTCTATTACTGAATTGTAAAAGTTTTTTATATATTCTGAATATATGAAGAAAGAGGCCAAGCCTGAGATAAGAAAAAGCACAGATTTTATTTGTAAAATAAGTACTGCTGGAACAAGGAGGGTGTTCTGCGCTATACAATAATATTAGCTTCATAGAAAAACAACCCCCGTCGTTGCCATGTGATAGAATTCCAACAACCACAGAACTGAGAACCTCAATCATCTGGGGCATTTGGGAACCCCAGCTAGACAGCTTTGAGTGTATCTTCAACTATCAAAAGGAATGTTGGAGGATATTGGCTTTCATATTAGAGTGTATTGAACACTGGAATCACAAAATAACCTTCCTTTGAAGACATCAAAAACAGCAGGAATTATTAACCTTCATTACTATAATTGCCACAGGGTGAAAATAGACAGATATATCTTTTTCCAGCTCAGTGTGGCAACAATAGCTCTACTTCCACAGACCAAATACATCCCTAATCTTTTCATCATTACTACCAAAGTAGCCCGCAATGCAGGAGACCTGCCCGCAATGCGGGAGACCTGGGTTCCACCCCTGGGTTGGGAAGATCCCCTGGAGAAGGGAAAGACTACCCACTCATTCTGGTCTGGAGAATTCCATGGGCTTTATATAGTCCATGGGGTCACAAAGAGTCGGACACAACTGAGTGACTTTCACCAAAGTAGCAATGAGATAGATAAGGGTGGAGACACAGCTCACGGAGGAGGTGGAAGCTGAGGGTAGATAGAATGCCACCCAGCCAGGAACTGCCAACTCCTCCCAAGAATGGTTCAGAGTAAGTCCTACCTAAATGCTACTGGAGGGTGACCGAAATAAAGCTTCAAGAGCATGTCCTGACTGCAAGTTCATGGTCATTTCTAGGTGACTTTGAAAAAGAAGGAATTCCAGTGCCACAGTCAACCTGATATTTTAGCCGCTTTCACCAACAGTTTCAAAGTCTGTGTGATCATTGTAACCTATCCTTGAAGAAAAACAAAAAACTCTTAATATGTCTCTGAAACACAACTGTGAGGCACTTATATAAATCTATTTTTCTCCTCTCTGGCATAATAGAAGCAAACAGTAATCTGGGAGTCTTACATTCACTTGTCAATAGCACTGTCCTCCCGAAAAAGCATAAGTGTTTTGAAGTGGAGGTAAAAAGAAGGGTGATGACTTTGTATATGAATTTTGACTTGATGTTATTTTTAATGAATGCTATTAACATTTAAGTCATTTAAAAACAAGATCTTATTTTTTCCTTTTTTCATCCAATATGATAACGGTCTAATCTGCTATTGTGGTCATTTGTCCTAATTATATAGCATATTAAGGAAATTAAAACTTATTCAAGAAAGAAAAGAAAAACCATCAGAGATTCCCCATAAAGCTTCCAATGTAAACCACACTTATACAAATTGTAATCACACCTCTCATACATATAATTATTAAGCTAAAGGCATTATGCACGTGACATATTATTAATATATGGTAGGCAGTAAAACTGAAGAACAGCCTGTAGATTCAGGAGTTCAAATCACATCCTTTTCAAGGATCATTTAAGACACGATTCATATGCAAAATTTTAGGTCTCTATTTTGTTTTCCCAAGATATTATTCTGTATTTTTGCTTAAGTGATTATCAGATTTTTTAACAAAGCTAGTAGTTTTGTCTAATGCTGTCCATTATTTAAAACAAAGGGATGAAACATTAACTTTTTTTTGCAAACAGGAACTGCAAATACTCCTTTTTACTGATTTCTTAGAGGGAAAATACATAAAATTACTAGAATTTAAATATTGTTTCATAATGTCATTTATGGTAAGTAAGGAAAATAGCATAGTAAAAGAAAAAATAACCACACAGAATTTGTAAAGAGAGTTTAGTCTGATTCTTCTAAAACATCAAAACATTTGAATTAGTAAACTTTACCACTTTGTGAAGAAAAATGTAATGGTCTTAGAAAAATGCCTTTGATTGTAATGCTTTTGAATGTGACAATTTAATTTTGACCTAGCTAAGCAATAACATTAAAGTATGTGGATTTTTTAAGTATTTTTCTTTGTTCACTAAGATCCTCATTGTTTATGAGAGAGAAAAATAAGGCAAATTTTATAGCGTTTTTAAGGACAAATGAGCCACAAGAGAGCTGAGGAAAACATTTTTCTAAAAAGGAAATCATTCTGTGATTATTACAATGAGATATTTCTTAACACAGAGGATTCCATTCACATTTCTGGATTTTGAAATTATAAATAAATATTAATTCATTAAGCTTGGCTCTGAAAAATAGAAACATTTTTCATAACCATTTACTTTTCTACTTAAAATTATTCACAGTTCTCTCATTTCTTGTGCTTGAAGTTACTGACATCTGTTTCCATTCCAAATGCACATTAATTCCTGATAGTATTGTTTGGGATGGGCTATTTGATCTCCACAATAACCTCCTCACGTAAGATTTTTCACTTTGAATCTAGGAGTTTCATTGTGCCAAGAATAAGTGTAACTTGCATCCAGATACACTAATCCTTCATACTAAAGTCTGAGCACACAGTAGTTATGTTTTTTTTTTTTAATTGGAAAATGTGTTTTTCTGTCTTGTTCATATTTCATTTATAATAACCTGGTTAATTAGACATCTGGAGCAGAATTCCTACAACTAGAAGAAAGATGGGGAAAATGAAACATATAAATGAGGACAAGAAATGGTAAAAAAAAAAAAAAAAAATTCTGCAACCTAGGATTTGGTCATATGAATAGTACTTTTGTATGTTATCATCATTACAATAAGAAAAATTTAGTTTTTCCATGTGCTGATGTTACTTCTCGAATCCAGCTCATATTTTCATCCAAGAGAAATAACAACTTCCAGTTATTTCTGGGCAATGTAAAATGGCAAGCCAACAGCATGCCACATCACAGCAACCAAGAATATAATTCATAGCACTGAGCAGTAATAATAACCCGTAAGCCTTTTTCACAGCGCTTTCTTCATTTCAAACTGAGTTGTCCCCAAGTTCTAATTACATATTCAGTGTTTCCATTCTTTTTGTAATTCCATACTTTGATTTTTGATTGATAATTAATGCTGCCCCTGATGTTTGATGGCCTCCTCAATGCTCACTTCAACAGAGTCAGTTGAAATGGTTAAGTGGATTTTCCATGTGACTATTCAGTAGCTTTTACACTAAATTTACACAGAGGGTTTTCTTGACTATAGTTTTGAGCTATCTACCACAAACCAGATTTCTAAATGAAAAAGTAAAAACAGCCACAGAGCATTTTGCGTATTCTGAATATCACCCATCTAAACAGTTGGAATCATGTAACAAAAATATGAAAATAAAGGAGTTGTTCATTCTTCATGGGGTCCTAAGACACAATCACTTGAAAGCTACCAGTGTTCTTGATACTCTGGTTAGTTAATGAGCATTTTGTATGTTACTTTCTTATTTTTGAATGCAATGAATAGTTCATATTCTGTACTTTATTGCTGCCACTCTTACTTTTTAGTGACTCTATTCTTCCCACTGTGACGACTTGGTGTAAGGGAGGCAACTTCTGGATTATTAAACACCTTCGAAAGAAAATCAGTGGACACTCATGAAAACGGGGCTTCCCAAGTGGCACTAATGGTAAAGAACCCGCCTGCCAGTGCAGGAGATGTAAGAGACAGGGTTCGATCCCTAAGTTGGGAAGACCCCCTGGAGGAGGGCATGGCAACCCACTCCAGTATTCTTGCCTGGAGAATCCCATGGACAGAGGAGCCTAGTGGGCAACAGTCCATGGGGTCACACAGAGTCGGACAGGATTGAAGTGATTCAGCGGCAGCAGCAGCTCATGAAAACAACTCCAGTTACTTCCTTTTTACCGTAGATTGCTTTGTCCATTTTATTTTGCTGTGGTCTGTTGACTCGTTTTGAAGGCACTACCTTTATATAAACACTATGATACCAAATGGGCATTACCAAACTAGTCATACTGTGAAATGCAGAGAATCATACAAACAAGGAAATAATAATAATAAATCAGTGCTATTCAGACGGCGCTCTGGGCACCCCTGAAACTGCCTTCCTCCATCTGTCTCAGCCAGACTTACTTTCATCCCTCTTATATATAAGCCTTCCAAAATGTTGGAGAATTTTTTTTTGGGTCCAGATAGCCTCTGATATCTGTCTACTTTATATCCAAGAGCATCCTGGTAAAGCTGAACTTTAACCCAGAACTTCTCTGCTGCTCGGGCAACACTTTCAGTCACAAAGTTTCATCATCACTGAGTCCTGAGCTCTGGGTGCCAATCAAAAACAAAAAGGCGGGAGAGAGCAGGCCCTGGATCAGAGCAACTCACCTTAGCCTGGGTCTGGAATTCTGCTGGTTCAGATCATTAAATTCTCTATTTCAGACACTGAACTGTAGGTAGATAGTTTTACTTTTTAAAAAACTGTCTATTGGGGAGTTAAGTCAGAATTTTAAATAACTGTTATGAGATAAAAACATTTAGAACTCAGAACTAGTAGAATTTCTATGTAAATGTGTTTCCTAAGCAAATTTAAATTTTACGTTTTGAATTTTGTGAATATATCAAAATTGTGCAATCATTTCCCTACTGATAGCACATTTGTAGTTTTTTTCTGTATTAAATACAATATAACACTATAAAGAATAGTTCTACATATATTTTTGTCTGCATTCTAATATTTTCTTATGTAGTTACATAGACTAAAAAAGGGCTCACATATTTATTAAAGAGTAATTTTCTATTTCTCCTAATATTGAACTTTTAAAATATTTATTAGATATTTGAACATCTTAATCAGAATGTAAAAAAATTTACTAGCCATGTGTAATATATCTAAATGATGTATTCATGTCTTATGAAATTATTCTACATTTTGTTAAACAAAAGCCTTTCTAATTTATAATGTAGCTGAACTTGAATTCTATTAATGTTGTAAACATTAATGTTACAAATCTTAATTCTTTTTTTCCCCCCAAAAACCCCATAAGAACTCACTATGGACTTGTGCTATGTGGTGGGATAGAATAGGCTGGGTTAGGCTCCTGGGGACCTCATGTTGTACTTGACACATCGCCCTCTCCATGTCTGAAGGGTCCCATTGAGGTTCCTCTAACCAGCCTTGAAAAGAGAACAGGCTCCCTACTAACCTTTCCTTGTAGGGAAAAATGTGGATGAGGACTCACAGAACCCAAATCCCTCTCCAAAATCACTTTTCCCCAAATGTTCTGATTCTTCATCCTATTAGATCCTTTGGGGATTAGGGGAGATTGAGAGTTCTCTAATGCATTCTCCTCCAAATCTTTTTATAAGATCTACATTTTTTTTTCCTGTATCACAACTCACTTTGATATTGAATCTTTCACCTTAGGGTTTAAGTCAGAACTTCAGTTTTAACATCCTATCACACAGATCTGTGTCTGATGAGCTGTGATGATGGCTGCCAGGGCAGCACGTTTCTTCTCTACTGCTGTCTGAAAGGTAAGAACACCGAGCAAGATAAAACCACAGATTCAAGGTTATGGTGGTACCTTTTTGTTGTTCTCTGAAACTGTATTCAGATAAGACTAAAGACCGGTAGGCACACACCCAAATGGGGTGAATACCGCTTTTCAGTTCCTTGATTGGCCCAGCTAAAGGCAGAACTCATAGCCCCTAAAGGAGGGTAAACTATTTAAAAAATAGGTTTTCCTTAAAAACATCAAGTCAGAAAACATACTGATCAGATGGCACATTAAAATACTCCAACATGGTTTGTCTGTTGACAGACAATTGAGCTGTTGTTGTTGTTTGTTTTTCAGTCACTAAATTGTATCCAACTCTTTAAACCCCATGGACTGCAGCACACCAGGCCTCCTTGTCCTTCACTATCTCCCGGAGTTTGCTCAAACAGATGTCCGTTGAGTCAGTGATACCAGTTGAGCTGTAGATTAACAAATTTGAACACAATTTTAAAAATGAATGATGCCAAAGGTTTAAAATAAATAACTGTATTCTTGCAGAGAGGTAAAATGTAAGTGTTTAGCTGTTTGCCTAGACTTTTACTTTTTTCTACTTTTGAGGGTCTACATAGCATAATTTTTTTTGTCTGTTGGAGAGCTTGATTTCTTCTTCAGCTCCAACAAGTACTGAAGAAACATCCTTCTGCATGAGTCCATTTCTTGGGAATTGTTATGGCGACGAGGTCTAATGCAGTGTGACAAGGGATGAACCCTGCCTGGCAGAGAGCTACTGGACATTTAGTTTGTGGCTGAACTCTAGAAGCGCAAGTAGCTTCTTGGCATAAAGAAGGATGGGTTTCAGCAATAAGTACACTTACTGGGTCTCAAATGGTCAGATCAAGCATGGATGGAGGGAATTAGGTCAGTCTAACTTAGTGGAGGGACTTACCTGGTAGCTCAGCTGGTAAAGAATCTGCCTGCAGTGCAGGAGACCTCAGCTCGATTCCTGGAGGGGGAAGATTCCTTGGAGAAGGGATAGGCTGCCTACTCCAGTATTCTTGGGCTTCCCTGGTACCTCAGGTGGGTAAGAATCTGCCTGCAATGCAGGAGACCTGGGTTCGATCCATGGGTTGGAAAGATCCCCTTGCAGGGGGCATGGCAACTCACTCCAGTATTCTTGCCTGGAGAATCCCATGGACAGAGCAGCCTGGCAGGCTACAGTCCATGGGGTCACAAAGAGTCGGACACAACTGAGTGACTAAGCATAGCATAGCACAACTTAATGGAGTAAATGGATATATTCTGACTTACAAACTGCCTGGGTGGCAGGAATTGACCCCAAAGATACCTGCTTATATTCAGACTCAGGCTGAAGGACTATTTTTCTTAGTGTTTGAAGCAATAGGATACTAAATGTAATTTTTTTCTTACCAAATACCTGAAAACTTTAATTAATAATATTACTATCAAGCCAGAAATTAATTTTATGGCAAAAACTATATGGTTCCATTTAAAAGCAAAAGACATAAAATTTAAATCATTTCAATATTTTTTATTAGTTACCATCATATATTTATTATTTTCCACAATTATCCTAGTGTATTTCTGAGTTACACAGAATAAACAACATTACTCATTAACTGGTTTGAAGAATACTGTCATTGCGGATGATCCGTAATTCTATTTGCTGTACAAATGGGAAGAGACATTAAAAGGACATGGAGTATATGCTCCTCTGTGTATCTTTTCAGTTCAGTTCAGTTCAAGCTGTTAGTTAAGTTAAGCATATAGGAAAATTCTGTTACTCTTTCAGGCTGATGTAGGACTTTTTCTTTTTTAAAGATTTGTAAATAAAATTATATATAGATATATAAAGAGATATATAATTCTCTATGGAAGAATATTTTCATGTTTTTTAAATTATGTTTCTATATAATGCATTTTGTAGTACACAAGAACTTTCCTCCACCCCAAACAGATATTTTACAGAAAATTCTAATGCAGTTAATATCTTTCTGGGACATAAATTTGAGTACCATATATATTATTTTAGAATATTATTTTTACTCCAAGAGAAAATGAATACACTACTGACTTAAAATTCGATCTAGATATAATTATTGGATCTTTGAAAGGACTTTCTTCTTTAATGAGAAAATAGTACAGGTAGGCTCTTATGCGGAGAAGGCAATGGCACCCCACTCCAGTACTCTTGCCTGGAAAATTCCATGGACGGAGGAGCCTGGTAGGCTTCAGTCCATGGGGTCGCTAGAGTCGGACACGACTGAGCGACTTCACTTTCACTTTTCACTTTCATGCATTGGAGAAGGAAATGGCAACCCACTCCAGTGTTCTTGCCTGGAGAATCCCAGGGACAGGGGAGCCCGGTGGGCTGCCATCTATGGGGTCGCACAGAGTCGGACACGACTGAAGCGACTTAGCAGCAGCAGCAGCAGGCTCTTATGAGTACTCAAGTTACTATTCTTGGGATTAGGAGATATTATACCTTGAAACAAATAAATTATACAAAAAGTTAACACATTGAAATAGTCATCCTTAAACCCTTGAACAGCATGATGATTGCTATATCTTGCCTTTTGTTTTCCTGTTTGCTTTCTTGTTTTCTTTTTTCCTTTCAGAATGCTGCCATCTTCTGGTCAAATTTTGTATCACTTCATACACAAAATAGGAGACCCACACTATGAGGCAATTTAGTTATATAAATTCACCTTTTATCATTAGGAGTCACTTATTTAAGATTTGTACTTCCAACGCTCTAAAACCAGAGAACTTTAAGTGACTTTTCAGGAACTTTAAGAATTCACCGAGGATATTTGAGGACTTGCAGTGCTATCCAGAAGTGTATGTTGCACAATAAATGCCGAAAGTACAGATAAGACCAAGTATCTTGAGGGAATATTTGTTGTATTTCTGTAAGGATCTATGGCTTAACTGAGCAATTTTGATATATATTTTGTATTTCCTTTCTACAAATTTTTAGTGGTTCCCTTGATAATTATTTTATAGTGTTTTATAAACACCATTAATAAATGTCCTCTTCACAACAGAGAATTCTTGTGACAGACATGCCTTCTTGTCATAGAATTGTTTGTATCTTTAACTTCTTTTAGAATGATTCATTAAGTGATATGTAATATAAAGGGCTAGATTTGATACACGTATGATTACTTCCTACTTCTACTAGTTTTTATTCCTTCTCATTGCTTCCTTGAACAAAAAGTGGAGTTCTTACATGTACCAATATCTCTATCATAGGCACTGAAAATGAAAAGCATGCAATTTAGTGGGTTCTTTTGAGCCAAGCCCTAAAAATCTTCACTGTACCACACTAGATAACCAACTTATCCACCAAAAACATCTTCATCTACCAAGACCAAAAGCTGAAAAGTCACAGTGCAAGAGTTTAGAACAACTGAAAGACTCATTAGCTACTTTTTTTTTTTTTGTCACGGATGGTTTCTACCAGATTTTCACTTTTTTCTCCCATGTTATTTATAATCTTCTGACACATATAATCCACCCTGAATAGCCATGAAATCAGCCACAGCAATCAATATTTAACAGGTGGAGAATCTTGACACAGTGAGACCCACTGACTTGAGTCACATGACAAGAAGTAGGATTAAATATTGGCTGAAAATACCAGTCTTGTCTTACTTCTCGTCACATGGAAGACTTCAGCAGGTAAAAGCAGGCAGTTACTTTGTCAGAGCTTTGGAATGATATCATGAGATAGAATTCTCAAGGAAGATGAAGTGTCCTGACAACTCTAGATTTCCACCCTCCCCGTGCTAGTTATATGAATCCATGAAACAAAGCATGCCTCCTGTCTCCCACACACTTACCTGCCTTATTTCTTAACATTTCTAACTCTGTTATCCCCAAATCACACTTTCTATTCTAATGATTTTGTCTTTCTCATGTTCAAAAATTGCCTGATGAGTAGGGTGGTCATGGTCAGGGAGAAGGGGAAGGAAAGGGTTCTGGGCTTCAGACGAGGGTGTGACTGGGAGGGTCCCCAAGCTCTCTCAGTGCCAGGTCCCAGGGAAGGCTGCCTGTAAGGAAGACCTAGAGGCAGTAGGAATACTGGTTATTGTTTAGTCACCCAGTCATGTCCGACTCTTGCAACCCTATTTTGCAACCCTTGCCTGGGATTTCTCAGGCAACAATACTCGGTCATGCATGTTAAGTCACTTCAGTCCTGTCTAATTCTGTGCAACCCTATGGACTGCAGCCCGCCATGCACCTCTGTCCATAGGACTCCCCAAGCAAGAATACTGGAGTGGGTTGCCATTTTCTCTCTCCAGGGAATCTTCCCAACCTAGGGATCAAACACACATCTCTTGCCCATGTCTCTGGCATTGCAGGCAGGTCTTTACCCCTGAGCCATGGGGAAAGTCACATCCTTACTAATGCTCCCAGCTGGGACAGCACCTCATTGTCCTCTGCCTTATTAAAAGGAAACAGGGAAGTGATCGCATGCATTATTGAATGGAGTTTACAGGGTGGTGTAAAAATCCTCTTCATATTCTCTGTAAGAGAAGATAGGAGCCACTGCACAGACAGCATAAGAATGAATGGGATTAGTTAGTTCCTCACAGCGAAACCATCTCTTCACCCAGAAGACACACGAAGACTACATGGGAACATCTTTCTTCTTTTTGATAATTTTTCTTAGAGCAGTAGCTAGAATACAATTTAAATCTTTCCAGTGTTTGTGCTCTCAAAAGTAATTAGGAGAAATTAGAAGAGAATCCACAAGCCACTCTAATAAGAATCGTAGATATCAATAATTCCTGATATTTTTAAGTTAACAATATGTATATAATACACAGTATTGTTGCAGGAAGGGGGAACCTTTCCAGGGCCGAAACTGGGCTCTTGTCTAACACTCGGAAATGAATTGTCTGAGGAGACACATGTGCTGACAAAGCAAGAGATTTTATTGGGAAAGTACACCTGGGTGGAGAGCAGTAGGGTCAGGGAACCCAGGAGAACAGTTCTGCCACATGGCTTGCAGTCTCGGGTTTTATGGTGATGGGATTAGTTTCCGGATTGTCTTCAGCCAATCATTCTGACTCAGAGTCCTTCCTGGGGGTGCACACCTTGTTCAGCCAAGATGGATGCCAGAGAGAAGGATTCTGGGAGGTGGTTGGACATGTGGTGTCTCCTTTTGACCTTTCCCAAACTCTTCTGGTTGGTGGAGGCTTATTAGTTCTGTGTTCCTTACCAGGACCTCCTGTTTTAAAACAACGCATGCAAATGGTTACTATGGCGCCTGGCCAGGGTGGGCGGTTTCAGTCAGTGTGTTTCCTCTAACAGTATTATAATGATAATATGTAATAACATATGAAAATGAAAGTGTCAGTTATTCAGTCATGTCTGACTCTTTGTGACCCCATGGACTATATAGCCAGCTGGGCTCCTCTGTCCATGGAATTCTCCAGGCCAGATTAGTGGAGTGGGTAGCCATGCCTTCCTCCAGGGGATCTTCCCGACCCAGAGATCAAACCTAGGTCTCCTGCATTGCAGGCAGATTCTTTACTGTCTGATCCACTGGAGGAGTGGTATATAATAATATATAAGATATTATATATGTCCTATATAGTATATAAGATATATAATATATAAGATATTATATATATATATATATATGTATAGTCTCACAAGTTTAATACATGACTCATAGTTACATGTATTTTATGCTTTTTGAATTAGAGTGGTAGCCAAGCTTTGAAATACATGAACAATTTAAAAAATTTTCATCACATGCAAAAAAATAATCACTGTTGAAATTTCCAATTTAGATAGTAAATTTAAAGAATTTAGGTTTGAGTCAGCTTGCCCTTTGGCCTCTTGGGACAGAGGTTAAGTTGAAGCTTGGATGTGAAGTGCTCACTGTGGGGGATCTAAATCCGTAACAATACATGGCCATTAACGTAGTATTTCTATTCCGTTGAGACCTAGTTCAAGAGGCAAAATTTTAAATATTAAAAAGTAGAGATAGTTCTTTCATTTATGACATTTCCACACAAACCTTTTAAGCAGATAATGACTTGTTATAGTTTGCTATATAACTTGTCCTTTTATGAGTTTTTAAAAATTCTTTTAGAAAATTATTAGATTTAGGTTAAATTTTGATAAAGCACTCCAAACCAAGAAATTATGGTAAATATTTTCATGAAGCAGAGCAATATAGCTTTATACAATATTCTGTAATGATAATTTATACTCATAATAATTATAGTAAATTATAAAAATACTTTATATATGAATGTATGCATTTTATTTTTTATTATTTATAATAAGCTAGTTTTAAAATATATTAATTTTAATTAAATCATTCAACTAGTCCTTTTTAAAGGCTACTCATGAAGATTCAGTGATTACGGAAATAAGTCCCTTGGCAGAGTACTCAGTGCGCAGTGTGCTCTCTAGCCGTGATTGCTGTTATACTTCAGTTTATATAATAGATGCACTCTTTAAAAGGAGTACATAAAGTTACTTTGGTGAATCAATTAGTATTTAAATTGCATGTATGTTTGCATTTTGCTTTAATTCTACGGCAGATTGTTCTTTGAACTGAAGCAAATTCTGGTATTTTCCATGCTAGGGTGAATTAGGGAGACACATGTGTGTAATTTAGAAAAGGACCAAGACAATTGAGTTAACTAAGCAGATCAACAGCCCATAAAGGACATGCTTGTCCTACACGCCCTAGCCTTAGATGAGGAGCGATTATTAGAGTCAAGTTCCCAGGAAGATCGGGATATTCCACCACAGGGAAAAGTGAAAGAGGAAGGAGCCCTTTCATCAGCAGGGAAACCCAACAGCGCACTTTTGTCTTCAGAATGACACTAATGAATGTGGTCATTATCTGGGAAGCTGAGGATGACGGAAAAAGATGAATAATTCAGTCACCCCTGTCTGCATACATCTTAATAGCTGTCCTTTGAGTTTCAGTCACAGCCATCTTTGCTGGTTTCTCCAGCTGCTTCTTTGTTGCTGTTTTCTGAGCCAGGGCTTGGTAGATGCTGGGTCATGGTGTGGGTGGCATCCCCACCATCCTTCCTCATTGGGAATACTCTGAAGTACATATATTATAAATTAGAAATACATATATCTCCATAAAATGTGTTATCTGGCTTCTTAATGACCTAATACATAGGCTTCTTTCTGTACAAGCGAAAATCTGTGCTAAACAGAATATTAAGAGGAATTCTGTGTCTTTTGAAATGAAGCATCCGTGTACCCTTGTCAGTTTTTCCATGTCTATCAATGGCATATTCCTTTGTACTCAAGGAGATGAGAAATCACCTCTGTGCTATGTGCTGTGCTTAGTCGCCCAGTCGTGTCCAACTCTGTGATCCTTTGCACTGTGGCCTTGCCAAACTCCTCTGTCCATGAGATTTTTCAGGCAAGAGGACTGGAGTGGGTTTCCATTTCCTCCTGCAGGAGGAAATACTTTTACCTTTGGTCAGAATATGATGGAGAGTACACAAAACATATTTTGTTTCATAATTGTAATAATTCAGATGCCATCAAGTAATCATCTTTTTTATCATGAGGAACACAAACACTTAGAAAGGCTTTCTGCACTGTGTTGGTGCCTCTGAAGAAATGATGTTCTGGTCACATTACCAGAGAAGAATTTGTTTGAATATTTTCTTGAAAGGCTAGTGAACTGGTTACCAACCTTAGAATAATATGGCTGTTTGTGTACAAAATGGTTGTAAACAGGCTACCCATGGAAACAATGACATATTGGCTGCAGTTCTCTCTATAAATGTTTAATCTTTATTAGCAATTACCAAGGAAAACAAGATTTTGAACCTTTGTTTTGGAATTTTCTGGGACTTTTAAAATAATCCCTGATAAAGGTCAATTCCCTTCAGCCCCATTTTCTTCAGACATTTAGTATACTATTTCCCATTATCAAAAACACACATGCACACATTTTAGAAAGAAGCAATAAGTGAAGTGTAAATAGAAAAGGAGCTATAGCTGTTTCCCAATAAACACAATCTCAAACCGCAGGTCAGATGAATCATCTCTCAATCTATTTTAATGCATCTGTTACCTGCGTCCATCACTCCTGTTGAGTGTTTACAAGAGGATTTGGCCCTTCAGAATGAAGTGTTATAGAACCAAAACTTTTAGTTGATATTTTTTACAGTGTATTTGCTCAGTAGTGAAGATGCTTTTGTATGCCAAATTTACCTTTTGGCTATTTACAGTTTATTTCCTTACTCATCAATAATTTATTGAGTGCCTACTATGTGCCAAGCACGTGCTAGATACTCAAGATAAAACAGACTTCCTCAGGGAGCTCACAGCTAAACAGGGAGACACACTAATAAACAATCAATTCTAACTTACAGGCAGGACACCTACACTAGTTTTGAGGGAATCGGGAAAGATTATATGATGTGTGTGTTCTAAAGTATTTCTTAAGTATTTAAAGACAGATGGAGCTACCTTAGTGGAGGTGTCAGAAACCAAGAATTTTCCAGGCAAAATGGTCACATCTGGGGACTGGCAGGTGATTTGGTCTGGCCTAAGTGCAGGCTCTGAGCTCAAGTTCAGTTCAGTTGCTCAGTTGTGTCTGACTCTGTGATGCCAGGCTTTCCTGTCCATCACCAACTCCCGGAGCTTGCTCAAACTCATGTCCATTGAGTCAGCTGATGCCATCCATCTCATCCTCTGTTGTCCCCTTCTCTGCCTTCAATCTTTCCCAGCATCAGGGTCTTTTCCAATGAGTCAGTTCACATCAGGTGGCCAGAGTATTAGAGTTTCAGCTTCAGCATCAGTCCTTCCAATTAATATTCAGGTCTTATTTCCTTTAGAATTGACTGACTGGATCTCCTTGCAGTCCAAGGGACTCTCAAGAGTCTTATCCAGCACTGCAATTCAAAAGCATCAATTCTTCGGTGCTCAGCTTTCTTTATTGTCCAACTCTCACATCCATACATGACTACTGGCAAAACCATAGCTTTGACTAGATGGACCTTTGTCAGCAAAGTAACATCTCTACTTTTTAATATGCTGCCTAGGTTAGTCATAGCTTTTCTTCAAGATATGTTAAAAAAATTATAATTCATGCAGTCATGTATTGAATGTAGGGAGTAAAGAGGAGGGAGGAAGCAAGGCCACTTAATGACTGAATACAAAAGAACATCATTTTGAGAAGGAGGACACAGTTAACACTTTTAAATGTCTAAGAAAAACCAAGGAAATAAAGAGTAAAAATTGACTATTTGATTGAACAACAAAAGAAGAAGCAGGTCTTTGTTGACTTAGGTGAAAAAAATCATCTTTTTCCCCCAGAGTCAATGATACCAAATTTACTAGACTATGAAAGGAGATATATCTACAGATTGAATGGAAAGAATGAACCTATTAGAAGCTCAAGCAGATTCAACAAATCTATGCACAGCAGGGTGAGATGGGGAGAAGCTGGAGACATGGTGTTTAGGGACCACAGGCTGCCAATATGAAGGTGAGCCCAGCCGTCATACACAGTGCTCCTTTAATGTTGGAGAGGGGTTGAGCGGAAGGAGCATTGCTAACATCAGTACCGCCTCTCTGCTCAGGAAAAAAAAAAAACACCTTCTGTTTATTCTAGAAACTGTGAACCTTTCACACCCAACCCTCACCTGTCTTGCAAGGTCTGTTTAGCCTGAAAGCTCAGAGTATATGTGTTTGTACCAGACTACCTAGATTCACCTCCCCGGAAGCAACTCAGTACGTGCCTAAGAATGCCTAATGTGGAAGGTGCCCCCACTGATAAAACATTAATGTTTTGTAAGATTCTTTTTTACATGTTGGGAAGAATTACCTTGTATTTTCAGTTGGGTAAGATCCCTTTATATCAACCTCAGGTCCTTCGTGATTTTCCTGGAGCAAATAACTTGACCTTATTATTAGTTCTGTTGCATGAAATGTAAAGGCAACGCTTCAATCAGCCAGAGATGCCCTGACCTTGAAGGAGAAGGGGCCAGGGCTCCGTGGAAAAAGACTCAGGGAGACTGGAAAGGGAAGGAAGAAAAAGGCCTCGTGAACTTGGGTCTGGTGTCATGGAAAATGTATTTCCCGAGGAGACAGATGACATGCCACTTAAGGACCTTTATCACTGTGGGCCATTTATCTGTCGGCTCTGAAGTAGGGATCAAAACTTTATCTGTTTGAAAATTCGCTATCACTAATTCCAACAAAACAGCTCTGATTTTCTTTTCCACACTGAGTTAGACATTATTGGGGAAAAAAGTTTCAGCCATTTGGAACACAGTGGTCACTTGAGGTCAGGGTCAAAGCTTCAGCCCTTGATTGAACTGATGAGGTTACACACAGAAAACTGTCCTAGCACCACATTCAGACCCCACAAAACAATTGATAATCAGAGCTAGAAGACAGAGTATGCTTATTTTTGTAAAATCTCGCAGTTGAAAATTTCCCCAAGGCTCCTTTCCTAATAATATCATATCACCCTCATTTGCCAATTTAACTCAAAGATCTCTCAAAACTTAATTCTATCCTGCGTGCTTTGCACTGGTGCTGGCGCGTAGGAGAAGCATTAAATTCACCCTCAGTTAGTTCAGTTTGATGAAAGAAAATACACAGAAGAGAAGAATAAACCACAAAATGTTTCCCTTCTACAAACAGTATTAACTAAAGATTATGGACAATTGATTTTAGGATTTCGAAGGGTACAGGAGAGAGTCAGTGTGTTGGCCTGTGTAAAAACAACCTCTTCTTCTCAAAAGCAAGCACTCTTTAGTTTTGTTTTGTACTATAATAAAGAAACAGTTCATGAGAAGTTCTTTAACAGGTGGAGGCTGCTTTTCCCTTTCCTTCCATCATGTCCCCTAACAAGGACTGAGTGATGAGAGCTCACATGTGAGCAGCTCCCAATAACAAGATGCTGCGTGCATTATAGGATCACCGCCAGCAACTCTATATCATGTGTCCCAGCAGGTAAAGGTCTGGACTGGATGGACTGAGTAAGGAGCATTCCACATCCTGAGTCATACGCACTGCAGGTTGCTGTTCTTCATGTAAAAGCTGATCAGATCTAACCTTACTGGAGACAGGACTGCAGGTGGTTACAGATGTGAAGAGGACAGAGGCACAGCAGGCAGGAAGCTGAAGTTGAAAGTGAAGCCTGTGACAGTTGCTCAGGAGTGTCCCAACTCTTTGTGACCCCATGGACTGATTCTCCAAGCAAGAATACTAGAGTGCCATTCCGTCCTCCAGGGGATCTTCCCAAGCCAGGGATCAAACCCAGGTCTCCTGCATTGCAGGCAGATTCTTTACCGTCTGAGCCACCAGGAAAGCCCTCTAAAGTTGAAACCCAACACTTAAAAGAGAGTGAGGGCTGGGCTTCCTTGGTGGTCCATTGGTGAGAATTTTGCCTGCTAATGCAGGAGACATAGGTTCAATTCCTGATCCAAGAGGATCCCACAAATCGAGGAGCAGCTAAGCCCATGCACCACAACTATTGAGTCTGTGCTCTTAGAGCCGGGGAGCCGCAACTACTGAAGCCCGCGTGTGCTCCGCAGCAAGAGAAGCCACTGAAATGAGAAGCCCGTGCACCACAACCAGAGTAGACCCAGCTCTCCACCACCAGAGAAAAGCCCACACAGCCACAAAAACCCAACACAACCAAAAATAATTAAATATATAATTTAAAAAAAAAGTGAGGGCTTTTAAACAGACAGTGAGAGAACAAGACAGAAACACACTCAAAGGGAAAACACAAGAAATTGTATCCCGCCCCATCCTGGTTTGCAGCATTATAAAAGTACTGTAACAGAGCCCCAGCGGGGACAGAGAAAGGAAAGGGAAAGAGACAAAGGTCGCCTTTGGGAGACTGAGCAGCAGGAATGGGGGCCAGAGGGAAAGTATTCCCTGTGCATGGGGGAGGGGAAGGAAGGAAGTGATGCAGGGCAGAGAAGAATGCCAGAGCCCCAGTGATTACACAGAGACCTGTGCAGACCAAGTGAACAGATCGAGACAGAAGGGAAGGCTCCTGGAACAAAGAGCAGTCAGATGGATGACCTCCTATCAGAGGTGAGTCAGAGACACTGGTCTGGAAGAAATGAGGCCTATGCATCTGATGTCCCCCAAGCCCAAGAATGGGTATAGAGCATGGACTGCAGCCTGAGAGAATGCTTGAATGAGCACACATAGAGATAAAACCTAGTCATGAACTGAAATTCACATCCTCTGAAGTTGAGCATATTTCTGATTTTTTTTTTTGTATTCCTTTCTCTACCTGTCTGGGCTCTGGGCTTAGGAGGAAGAACATAGAAATATAAGTCACAGCATCTAGATTTTTCCAATAGTCATGTATGGATGTAAGAGTTGGACCGTAAAGAAAGCAGAGCATTGAAGAATTGATGCTTTCAAAGCATGGTGTTGGAAAAGACTCCTGAGAGTCCCTTGAACTGCAAGGAGATCCAACCAGTCAATCCTAAAGCAAATCAATCCTTAATATTCATTGGAAGGACTGATACTGAAGCTGAAGCTCCAATACTTTGGTAAACTGATATGAAGAGTCGACTCATTGGAAAAGATCCTGATGCTGGGAAGGACTGAAGTAAGAGGAGAAGGGAGAGATGGTTGGATGGCATCATCGACTCAATGGACATGAGTTTGAGCAAACTCTGGGAGGTAATAAAGGACAGGGAAGCCTGGCGTGCTGCTGTCCATGGGTTACAGAGAGTTGAACATGACTGAGTAACTGAACAACAACTTCAGTTAATTATTTGGAGGGCGTCATCTCTCTGGGCCTCAGTTTGTTCATCCTCAGAGTGAGCATGTTAGCACTCACACACCTCCGAACAGCCCACAAAGAACCTTGCTGAAGCTATAGGCTCCGTGAGGCCAGGGCCACATCTGTCTTGGTCTCTATCACGTAGACCATACTTGGAACAGTGCCAGTAGCATAGTAGATGTTCAGTGAATATATGTTAAATGAATTAAATTCATCATCACCGGAATCCATGAAGCAGCGAAAAGCAGAGCTCTCCTGGCTGTGGCAACAGGGCATCTCCCACTCCAGCTGCCCTCTGCACCCTGCAGTCCTGGGGTGGGGGTGGGGGAATCACCAGGACTTCAGGGAACCTCGTGTGAACACCGTTGGGTTGGATGTAGAACTTCTCTGCTACAAATTGTAACTCTATGGTCCTCACGCAGCACACACTGAAGTATAGAAATTAATCTGGCCTGTCCCACATTCACCTGACCAGGGGATCACTCTTCCCACTTCACCCTCTACTTCAAAGACTTGGTCTTTAAACCTTCTTGCTGGTACCGTTTCCCCCCGCCTCCCATCCCAGAAGATGAAAGCATTTTTCCAGACAGGCCTGCTGTGAGTGACTTCATGGAAATGAATATCTTGTGTCCCTAATGTGCCTCTCACACGAGGAACTCCTTGTATTTATTTATTTTTAAGAATAGGGCTGGGAGGTTGACGTTTCCATTAGCAGTTGAGTGATATTTTTTTAAATAAAAACCCTCCTCCTCAGTGAGACATGCCTCACATTCCCGTCTCCCCACTTCAGGCAGTTATGCCCTACTAAATATGCAGTGGAAATGACACATGTCTGGAAACCCAGCACCAACACCGTCTCGAGGCTGCTTGCTCTGAGGTATACAATGAAGGTGTTGTAGGAGGTTAATTGAGGAAGGCAGACGCCCAGATTCTCAAAATCGACATCTGTGGCACCTTCTGCATTTGAATCCCATGTACTCCAAGGTGCCTTGTATTTGAGGGCTGATCACATCTATAGCAGGATGAAGGCACAGAATCATTCGCCTTCCAGAGGATCCTGGAAATACCGTGGTGTCTTCAGGTGAACTGAGACCAGTAAGTCCTCTTACAAGGGAGGAGGATGCTGCTGCTGCTAAGTCGCTTCAGTCGTGTCTGACTCTGTGTGACCCCATAGATGGCAGCCCACCAGGCTCCCCCGTCCCTGGGATTCTCCAGGCAAGAACACTGGAGTGGGTTGCCATTTCCTTCTCCAGTGCGTGAAAGTGAAAAGTGAAAGTGAAGTCGCTCAGTCGTGTCCGACTCTAGCGACCCCATGGACTGCAACCCACCAGCCTCCTCCGTCCATGGGATTTTCCAGGCAGGAGTACTGGAGTGGGGTGCCATTGCCTTCTCCGACAAGGGAGGATAACACACCACAAAAGGGGATGGATCAGCTCCTTCTACATAACCTGAGCACAAGCCACGTGGTCACTTGACTAATTAGATTTCATAGCCCAGTGTGCGACTCATTGCAAAGGACAGGGGTAATCAGTTTAACTCAAAGTAATTTTTCTCTGTTTATGTCAACAAATGTATTCCTACAGGGTACTCTGTTGACGTACATGAAAGCTAGTAATAGGATAGAGATTGTGAAATGGAAATTAAAAGTGGAATTAGATGGCTAAGGATTATACTAATGGAATGCAGATTGGATTAAATGTAAATTACTTATCAGAACAGGAGGACATTTGTCCCAGCTGGAGAAAGTGTTGAAAGTCTCTGGGCACTGATTTATCATCCAATCTCAAACATACCAAACTTAATCCTTGGCAGAATATGAGGTTACTTAAATATGAAGGGAAAACTTTTCAGTTACCTTTTAACAAACTCAAAAGAGATTTGTAGGCAACCATTAGTTCTTATTGTTCTGATGGTTTACAGGTAATTGAATTAGAAAAATGAGACAATTTTTCTTAAAATACACATGTTTTTATTTAATTAGGGGAAAGATGTTTAGTTTTGATTGATCTTTGGAAGGTTGGAAAGAAGTCTTAATAAATTTAAAAATCACCTAACTCTATTCCAAGAAGGAAATCTTCTTGAGTTGAGATTGTTTTGTTCCAGTACTTAACTCTGTTCCAAGAAGGAAATCTCCTTGAGTTTTGTTCCAGGACTTAAGGTCACCAGCACGAGGAGGACTCGGAGTGGCTTTACCAGAGACCTGGTAACTTGAAAACAATGCTTGTGAGGAGAGAAGCAAGCTGCAGGGAGCACATCTGAAAATAAAGGTGATAGGCTGACATTCTGTGCAAAGTTCAGAGTGTCATCTGAGAATCTCAGTCAGAAACCACCTTATTAGTACTCTCTGGTTCCCCTTGAGCTCTTGGCTTTTCTCTAAAGCTGGAGGCTAGACCTGTATTATCCGAGATCTGAAAGGAGAGATCTTGGAGGGAAAATCAGAGGATATAAAAGCAAATATGTGAGCAAAACGCACACCTGCACACACACACACACACGTGCAAGTCTCTCCCTGCTAACACTCATGTATCATAATTAACAAAGAAACAACTGTAGGCATTTCTTCCAAATTTCCAAGAACTTCTTAGAGAACAGAAAGAGTTAAGAGAGTATGTACCTTTGTACCTGGTTTCCTTTAGCCAAGTCAAGCAAATGCCACACAAGCATACAGCTCTGTTCTTGATTGTTCAAGTTGCCGTTTTGGTGCCAAATATAAAGAGATCCAAACGAAATCCAATTTTGCAATCACTAAACACCAGAAATATTTGAGCTTGCTTGGCAAGGTTAGAGTTTGTTGATCCTGAGATGCTATTGGAAAATAAAGTTGTAAGATTCTTTTGCATGGTATCAGGTCGGTTGGTCTGTTTCGATTTTTGCACAGGAAAATGATCTCTTACGTTTCACATCAGAGTAAAGCAATTTACAGTAATTTTTTCTTTGCCTCTCCCATACCTTTTGTGAAATAGAAAGAGCAATAACTTGGAATATGAGCTAGTTCAACTTCTGGTTCTGTCACCAGTTTCACAACCTTGAACTAATGTCTTATCTGAGCTTCAGTGCTGTTAATCCATGAAATTAGGATAATTGTACGCAGTTCTCATGGTCACCATGACGTATAACAGAAAGAGTAAATGTAAGTGCTTGGCATTCATTTATTCAGTAACATCTGTTAAATGTGCATACTGTGAGGCTACAATGCAGAACCATATAGAAAGCCAGGACTCTGCCCTTAAGAAACACATATTCAAGCGGGAGACAGATAACAAACCACAAAGAAATCCAAAGTCAGATACTTAAAGGTTAGTTCCACAGGCTCTCATTCATAGATCTTAACAGGATTAGGAATTCGCAATGACTTATGAGAGTGTATGAGCCCTGTTTCTACCCCCAACTAAAGTGTAATCTCCTGGAGACCAACTATTATATGCCATTACCATGCACAGAGAAGGCAAATACGCATCATTCTGGAATAAATGAATGACTGCATTGTGATAAGGAAAGTAATGGAAAAGACAGAGATAAGAGGAAGTAAATCTTTTAGTAGGATAATCTAGAAAGCCTCTCTAGGATGTTGTAATACTTGAATGATGAGAAGAAGCCATTGATGGGGATGAAAAGAGCCAGAAGAGGAGAATTCTAGATAGGAAATACGGGCAAAGGCCCTGCAACAGGAAAGTATGTGAAATGGGCCAGCAGAGAGGTTACACAGGGACCCAGACTAGGGTAAATTTGAGCATTATTCTAAACACAATGTAAGTTCCGTTCTCTCATCCACACCTTCCCTTGTTTATAGTTTTGTTTTAGTAACAAGATTAGCATACATATAAAAATCAGGCAATAATACTAGAGGGCAAATTCCCTTGCTGGCTCAGATGGTAAAGAATCTGCCTGCTAATGCAGGAGACCTGGATTCGATCCCTGGGTTGGAAAGATCCCCTGGAGAAGGGCATGGCAACCCACTCCAGTATTCTTGCCTGGAGAATCCCATGGACAGAGGAGCCTGCTGGGCTACAGTCCATAGGGTCACACAGAGTTGGACACGACTGAAGCGGCTTAGCACAGCCCAGCACAGCATGGGAAACAGATGTCCCTGTTCAGAAATGGAAGCGTTGTGAGCTGAGGTATCTTAGAAAGGTGACGCTACATCAGAGTTTACCTCTCACTGCAAGCTCAGCCTTGAAATGATTACACTATGTGGTGCTTGGCTCCCACTTTAGAGAGTGCCCAGAAATCTGCCTGCACCGAGTGTTCTAATTTCACACTCTAGTACTTCCATTCTGGAGAAGGATGTCAAGGAAATTTTTTCAAGCCAGACTATTTACAGTGTCCCAGACATGGATTCTTTCTCCCGTTTTACTGGTTAACTTCCAGCAGGTGATTGAAGCTTCGTTGCTAAGCTTCTGCATCCTTTAGTGCCATTGAGTTCACCTTTCCTGCAAATTTTATCTTCAGCTTCTAGACTGACTCCACAGACTAGATGAAGCTAGTTTATGCTAATTCATCTTAGCTTCAGCTTAAGCCACCACTCAATACTTTCACTCTTGTGGGACAGGAAACTGGCAAGTTCTGCTGATTTTCTCAGATACTTAGTGGTTGGCATCTATTGATTGTGATTCAGTGACTCTAGCTCTGAGTTCAGATTTATTTCTTTGGCTTTACGATATTCTCTGTTCATCCCTCTTCTTGCCTCAACCATTGGAGGTCTATCTTAGCTTGCCGGAACATTGAAACCATGACCTGGCCCAGTGCTCAGCATCCAGGGCCGTAACTTTCTTGTAGAGGGTCATTGTTTAATGGAATTGATGAGGAGAACTTGGCAGCAATACCAATGTCAGCTTCTTGAGTTCTGCCTTGAACAAGAAGCTTGAGGTTTCTCCTTCCTCGGGGAAACTTTATTTTGGTAGGGGAAGTTTGCCAAAAAATGTTCCTAGATAATTTGTCTGAAATTTTCTTTGAAATATGCAAAATAATAATATGTAATGGAGGCTTTTTAAAGGTAGGCTACTTCTTTAAAATGATATCTGAAATGGATACCAAATGACATTAAAAATATTGTCAAATGTCAGAGAAGGAGAAATATAATATCTCTTATATGTGGAATTTAAAAAGAAATGATACAAATAAACTTACAAAACAGACAGAGATCCACAGACTTGGAGAATGGACTTATGGTTGCCTGGAGGAGGGATGGGGGAAGGGATAGTTGGGGAGTTGGGGATGGACGTGTACATACTGCTATATTTAAAATGGTTAACAAGGACCTACTGTATAGCAAATAGAACTCTGCTCAGTGTTGTGTAGTGGCCTGGATGGGATGGGAGTTTGGGGGAGAAGGAATACATGTGTCTGTGTGGCTGAGTCCCTTCGCTCTTTGCCTGAAACTGTCAATCAGCTATATCCCAATACAAAATTAAAAGTTAAAAAAAACGATTATAGGTATGTACATGTATGTAAGTATAACTGAGTCACTTTGCTGTACACCTGAAACTCACACAACATTATAAATCAACTATACTTTAGTAAAAATAAAAATAAAAAATACTTTTAAAAATAAAAATGTAGTCAACTGTAAAATAAAAAAGAGAAGGAATATAATATTGTATGTGCAGCATAAGCCCCCATGTAAAACAATTAGCATACAAAGAAGGAAACACACTGTTGAATATGTTTATATCTGGACAGTGAGATTATGGAATTTTTAAATTACTATTTCAGTTTTCTGCATTTAATGATTTTTAAAGACATGGATTGCTAGTATAATCACAAAAATTACAGTGTTTGTAAAAGAAAAGAAAACACGTTTTGCCACCTGAGCACACAAGATAAGTGTCATTCTACTAATACTGTGTGGGTCTCAACCTGGGGCATATTAGAAGTAACTGAGGGAAAATAAATAAAAATAAACAAAGAGGGCTGGAAAAATCTTTTGGAGGTGATGTCTGTGTGTGTGACCTTGATGGTGGTGATGGTTTCAGGGTTGTGTTCAGTTCAGTTCAGTTCAGTCTCTCAGTCATGTCCGACTCTTTGTGACCCCATGAACCACACAGCACGCCAGGCCTCTCTGTCTGTCGCCAACTCCCGGAGTTCACCCAAACTCATCTCCATTGAATCTGTGATGCCATCCAACCATCTCACCCTCCCTCATCCCCTTCTCCTCCTGCCTTCAATCTTTCCCAGCATCAGGGTCTTTTCAAATGAGTCAGCTCTCCGCATCAGGTGGCCAAATATTGGAGTTTCAGCTTCAAATCAGTCCTTCCAATCAACACCCAGGACTGATCTCCTTTAGGACGGACTGGTTGGACCTCCTTGCAGTCCAAGGGACTTTCAAGAGACTTCTCCAACACCACAGTTCAAAAGCATCAATTCTTCAGTGCTCAACTTTCTTTATAGTCCAACTCTCACATCCATACATGACCACTGGAAAAAACATAGCCTTGACTAGACGGACCTTTGTTGGCAAAGTAATATCTCTGCTTTTTAATATGCTATCTAGGTTGGTCATAACTTTCCTTCCAAGGAGTAAGAATCTTTTAATTTCATGGCTGCAATCACCATCTGCAGTGATTTTGGAGCCCCCCAAAAAAATAAAGTCAGCCACTGTTTCCACTGTTTCCCCATCTGTTTGCCATGAAGTGATGTGACCAGATGCCATGATCTTAGTTTTCCGAATGTTGAGCTTTAAGCCAACTTTTTCACTGTCCTCTTTCACTTTCATGAAAGGCTCTTTAATTCTTCTTCACTTTCTGCCATAAGGGTGGTGTCATCTGCGTATCTGAGGTTATTGATATTTCTCCCAGTAATCTTGATTCCAGCTTGTGCTTCTTCCAGCCCACTGTTTCTCAGGGTTGTATACTTATTGCCAAAGTCATCAGTTGTATACCTTTACTATGTACCGCTCTGTGTATGTCAATCATATTTCAGTAAAGTGAGATTAAAATAAAAATTAACTGAAAAATGTCTAACACTTCCAATTCCTAAGCTGAATGGTGTACAAATTAAATCAGGAACAGAAATACAGGCATCAGTATTTTTTAAGTTTCCAGGTGATTTCAAAGTGCAGCCAGGGTTTAAAACTACTGTTAGACTAATTAGATAGTTTAGATCAGTGGTTTGCAACCTTGACTGTAATTAGAATCTCCAGGGGAGCTTTTATAATTCCAGCACATGTAGGGTCCCTAACCCCAGGTTCTGATTTAATTGGTTTGTAGTGGGGCCCTGGCACTTCTATGTTTTCGTTTTCCTGGGTGATTCTGATGTATAGAAAGAGTTTCACACTCTTACCACCCAGGGTAAACTAACATTTACTGAGAGTTCATGCTGGGCAAGGCCCTGTGCTGAGTGTTTTATGTGCATTTAATTCTCAAAATAATCCATCGAGGTGGGCTTTATTATCCTCATTTTACAGAAGAGAAAACTAGAACTCAGAGATACGCGATAAGTTGCTCACGGCAGCCCATCCCATTTACTTCTGTGCTTTCTAAGTACCCTAATGAGGAACCTGGCTTACCCACTTTTAAATGGTGATGCTGTAGCTCTTCATGTTTTCCAACTAGCAACTGTCCCATTCCTATCGAATCCATCAAGTGTAAATACATCTGCAGTTTGCTAGGCATTTCTGATAATTCTTTCTACGATGACCTAAATAACATTAATGTCATGTACATTTTGATACCTTATCGTAATGCTTTAAAACTTAAACTTACTTGTTGAAAGTTATAACAATGTCTTATTGCTTAAACTTTATGTCACTGTCTGTCATCTCTTCTGAAATCCTGGTATGCTTGATATTTTTTATTTTGTATCATTTTTGATAATAAATAGTTAAGAATATTTTGAGAATTCCTCAAAGAATTTTGCAAAATTCCTTATACAATCGATAACTCTTTGATGTCACAAAGCCAGTTTTTAGATTACCTTTGTGCACAGATTTCAACATCATTGGATTTGCTGAGATTTCCTCTCTGATGTTGTATTTAGAATGAGTTGTGTTTTGCTGAACTGGCTGAAAGTAAACTTCTCCTATTCCAATAGAAGCAGGTCCCCTGACCTCAAGCGGAGCTGCAGGTGCACATGGCCAGCAAAACTGGGCCCTTTTCGTTTACAATCTGAGTCCCAGGTCTTTGAAGTAAAACTCATTTACCCAGATTTGTATAGCATTACCTGAGCGTAACATTACCCAATAAAGTCAAATTGACGGGTTAAGGATACAAAGTAAGCCATTTCAATTGCCAGGAATTCTGGATCAGCTTATTGGGGGGCAGGTTTTGTGAGACAGAAGAGAATCAGAGGACAAACACTGTTTAAAGAGTTGATTTGTAACTGCTTTACTTTTGCATAATCAAATAGACATCACCTTTCACATAATTTTGCAAACAAATATCTTCCACAAGCTTGCAGTGTAACATAGTCTTCTTTTGAGCACCTTTGTCAGGGACCATATGCAAAAAGGGAAAAGAAAAGAAGATTTAAAAGAAATGGCCATCTTGGGTGCTTGGGTTCAGATCAGAGGTTCTGCTCACCACCTCATTTTTATTTCTGTTTACTGTTAGCATGTTTATCTGCCTCCTTCCTTAGCAAGAATTTTATGTTGTACTTCCAAGGATATTGTAACCCTGTGTTTTGTAATTATTTGGGAAAGAGTAACTAATGGATAAGATGGAAAAATATTTTAATGTTTATTTCTTTAAAAAAAAGTCTTACTACATTTCTTTCACTTATCATAGGGCAGAAGAAAATATAGGAGGTAAATTAATAATGGTCTATGCTGCTAGTCAAACACACAAGAAGGAATACTTACCAAAGAAATCAAGCACTTTGGTAATAAATACAAATCAAAGGCCATTCCCCTTTCTTCGACTTTCAGATTGGAAAAGAGACTTGTACTGATAACATCAATTTCAGTTAATCAGTAAGTCAGAGTCTTCTGACTTACAGCTTTTAGTTCCAGAAAAACTTAAGGTGGATAGGAGCATGTTCGCTGTAAAGCAAAATACTATAGCATGGTTACCTTTAAAGATTTAGCTGGGAATTTTTTTTAAAGTTCTTATCTCTTTTAAGATAATATCTAGTTTATGAGAATATATGGACAGGTATTTTTATAAAATGTGTACCCTAAAATTCCACAATTAAAAGTGGAATTTTAATTATCAAGTATCCCAGTTCTAATTTCTTCTGTACATTTTTACATCTTCAGGGGATGGCAAAATTTTTAATATCTTATTAATTCTAGATATTCATACAACATTAAAAATAACAGTAAAAATTTTTTTATCCATCTCGATCTTTGTATGTATGCAACAAATCCGTTGCAAAATACCTCTACTGTTGTAATTCTCAGGACAAAACAATTTGAAGAGGAAAAGGATTGGAATTTGAATCATGAAAAGAGAAGCAACCTGTCTTCTTGTAACTTTATTCAGAATTTCACAATCCTTGCTAAACCTTAAGGGAAGAGCCAAATGCAATAAAACAGTAGAAACCCAGTAAGAATGTGCCAGAGTTCAGAGAACAGTTGCCCTAGGCTTAACTTCATGACCTTTAATCTATTTGGGGCATCAGTGATTTTTCTATGTGGCATCTCACAATGTGACCATGTTCAATTCCTGCACAATTCTTCCAGTTCTTCTGCAAGCCAGGCATAAGACGAACATCCAAACGTGACTTTGAGTGCTCAGTTCTTAGGGTGACTTTGCCCCCTGAGAAATATAACAGTTTTCATTGCTGTGGTGTATTTTAACCATGTGGAACATCAGAGAGTGAATTCAGATGTCATGTTTAACTCAGGGAAGGATTTTTCTGAGGCTTTTCTGACTTATGCTTTGCCCTAGAAGGGTTTTGCCATAGGAGACCTCTAGAACTCTAAAAGGAGCATCTGAAGAGTGAAGTGTGATCTCAGAATAAGAGCAACACTGATCAGAAAATTAGGAGACCCAAATTTCTGTTATTGACGTATCACTTGTGAGCCACATGACCTTCAGAAATGAAGTTTGAAAATCATTTATTAAAGTCCTATACTATATGTTAGGACTTGTGAATATAAATGGAGCCCAGCTGCTAGCTTTAGTAACATCATTATTTAATGAAGAATGTAAATTAATACAAATTACTTTTACATAATTCAAGAAGTGATATACAAGCATTTGGAAACATTCTATAGAGACAGAGAGAAATGAATAATCATTTCTGTTTGGGCAGAATAGTCTTGGAGAGATTTCAGTCAGGACTTGAAAAAGTAATTGCCAAATAATCTAGTATGGTGAAAATATACAGTGCAGGAGAAGGAAGAACAATTTTTATAAAATATAAATTGAAACAAATTGTGAAAAACTTTGACTAATTTGCTAGGCATATGGGCAGCTCTAACTCTTTGACCTAAATTTCCTCATCTTTAAATAAAGGAATTGGACTGAGTGATTTCTGAGTTCATGACCAGGTCTGAAAGTCTAAATAAGATGGCATTATAAAGTTCAAGAGGAAATGCCTTGTGTGATATATGGTCAGATTATATAAATTATTGTAAAGATAATGCCAAGTCAGTAACTAGTACTCTGAACTCCAGAAAAATAAACTCCCTTGCATCATCATAATAGTACTTAATTGAAAAAAAATTTTTTAATGAATTAATACTACTTTGTGTAATATAGACCAAAATTTTTTTTCTCATGGCTTCAAGTTGTATTACTTAAAATGTTATTCTAGAATGATAAAGCTACAAACTGCATTGGATACCCAAAATTCATATCTTGAAGCCCTAACTCTCAATGTATTTAGATATTGAAGTAATTAATGTTGAATGAAGTCATAAGGGTGGGGCCCTGATTGAATAAGATTAGTGTCTCTACTGGAGGAGGCTCAAGAGAGCTTGCTCTCCTCCCTCATGTACTCAGAGGAAAGCCTTTGTGACGTTTGAAGTTAAGGCAGTCATCTGTAAGCCATGAAGAGAGTCCACCATCAGAAATCAAATCTACTGGTCCTTGATCTTTAACTACTAGCTTTCAGAACAGTGAGAAGTAAATTTCTGTTCTTAATACCCAGGCTATGGTATTTTGTTACACTGAGCGACTTCCCTTTCACTTTTCACTTTCCTGCATTGGAGAAGGAAATGGCAACCCACTCCAGTGTTCTTGCCTGGAGAATCCCAGGGACGGGGGAGCCTGGTGGGCTGCCATCTATGGGGTCGCACAGAGTCGGATATGACTGAAGCGACTTAGCAGTAGCAGCAGCAGCACATCCAAACTTTTTCAGTGAACTAAATATTGTGTGTGTCCTCATTTGCTCAGTCGTGTCCAACTCTTTGTAACTCCATGGACTGTAGCCCACCAGGCTCCTCTGTCCATGGGATTTCCCAGGCAAGAACACTGGAGTGGGATCCCATTTCCTTCTCCAGGGAGTCTTCCCAACTCAGGGATCAAACCCATATCTCTTCATCTCCTGCAGTGGCAGGCAGGTTCTTTACCACTGGGCCACCTGGGAAGCCTAAGCTAACTATTAGTGGCATTCAAAACATGCAGTGGGGCTAATAAACTTGATGCATAAATGAATTTCACACCAAACGTGTTCAATTTTCAGTTTTCTTTTTTCTACTTCATGGGAGTTCTGTTTATATTCATACCTGTGTTAAAAACTCAGGTAATTATTTTTGGCATTCACTCAACATGAATCTTTTCACAACTGCTTGATGCCAGGTACTGCATTGGGCTCTGGAAATAGGCAAAGGTGAAGATGATAGACCCATTCCCAGCTCTTGCTAAGCTCACAGTCAAGTCCGTATGACAAAGAAATTGGACTTGATGGACAACAGAATATGTTAGAGGCTATGACAGAAGTGCAGGTTGCTGTGGGAGCCGGTGGCAAAGCATCTAACTAGTTACAAGAACCAGGAAAGTCTACCTAGAAAAAGTTTTATTTAAGCAAAACCTGGAAGGAGGTTGTATATATAAGGTAGCAGTAACTAAATCAAATGAGAAGGGTGAATCCGTAGGAATTAGCTAAACGAAGAAGCAGAATATGAGTTTTTAGACAGAATAAATATCATATTGAAGGTCTGAAAAGGAAGATCATTGCCAATTACAGAAACAAAGAGAAGTTCACTGTGGCTGAGGGTAGAATCCCAAGAGGTTGAAGCATGAAGAAGCAGGGGTCCACGGACAAATCCAGTAGCCTGTTTCACTCTTGACCTTCACTAAGTAAATCCAGAACTTTGCCTTACCTTACTAGCTTACTGTAGACCATTAGCGCCGGAAGGGCTCTAGAAAAACAAGCTTTTGTTTTTTTAAGTAAACAAGCAGTAAAAGGTTGTGAAACATTTTACTGGTTTTATATATGAGTTCAAACATATTTTTTTCCATCTGACTCAGAAGAAATGCTACATATGTAGTTGAGGAAAAAACTTCTTTAGATGGTCTGAAACCCCTGACCAAAATGCCTCTGTCCTCTTCCTCTCCCTGGGAGTTCCTCTTCCAAGGACTGGGCAGGGCAAGCCTCCCCTTGGCGTAAGGCTTATAGCCAGTCTAGGCTGTAGTCTAGAAGAGAAAAGACACCTTGGCCAAGCCACCGTTCAGGGCAAAGTGATCTATGTTAACAAACTTAGAAGGCAGAGTCATATCACCTGTGCTGTGTGCTCAGTTGCTTCAGTTGTTGTCTGACTCTTTGTGACCCCGTAGACCGTAGCTGGCCAGGCTCCTCTGTCCATGGGACTCTCCAGGCAAGAATACTGGAGTGGATTGCCATGCCCTTCTCCAGGAGATCTTCCTCACCCAGGGATTGAATCTGCATCTCCTACATCTCATGCATCACAGGCGAATTCTCTACCTCTGAGCCATTGGGGAAGCCAATAATATCATCTACGACATGAAAATTATATAGTATCTTTGAAAAGGAAAGAAGGTTTAATTTTCTAATAAAATGAATTTACTGTGGGGCTTTGTTGTTGTTTCGCTAAGATATATTTTTTCTTAAGTAGATGTCTATGCGTTTCAGCTTTTGTTTATCCTCTCTACAGAAGAGTTGATTACTTGGGAGAATTAGAATTACCAAGAATACTTGGTATTACCGATAGGTGTGGGGTCAGTGTTGTAAATGTTCTGATCATAAATTTATTTTTCCATAATCATAGTCATCACAATTGGCTAATGATTCTTTTTCCCCCAAAGACAATGTACCATATATGTGAAAGTGAAAATAAAAGCCACTTAGTCATGTCTGACTCTTTGCGAATTCTCCAGCCCAGAATACTGGAGTTGGTAGCCTTTCCCTTCTCCAGGGGATCTTCCCAACCTAGGGATCGAACCCAGGTCTCCTGCACTGCGGGCAGATTCTTTACCTGCTGAGCTACCAGGGAAGCCCAAGAATACTGGAGTGGGCAGCCTTTCACTTCTCCAGGGGATCTTCCTGCTCCAGGAATAGAACCGGGGTCTCCTGCATTGCAGGTGGATTCTTTACCACCTGAGCTATCAGGGAAGCCCTACCATATACATATTAATGACAAAATATTGACTAAACTAACATTATTATTTTATTTATTTAAAGTAAATTCGCATAGGAAGCTTCCTGCACAAAAGGATCCCCCTATACTCACTTTTGCATCTGATGGCTTTCTAGGAATGCATATGTGAATGTGAGCCTGTGTGCCAGCACATGTGTGTTAGGTGAGTGCACACACACGCACACACACACACACACTTCACATTGAAAAGTGTTTTTAAACAGTTTTCATAACCCAACTACCCCAAGAAGCTAAAACATAAAAATAAATCATTGTTTAACATAACATATACTTTATTTTAAATGAAAATTCATAAATATTTTCTCAAGCAGTGATAGCCTCTTAAAAGACTGTTGATATTTCAAATGTATGTCTTTTTTAAAATAAGCGTTTTCATCTTACTATCCTATTGATATAATAAAAGTAAAAAGTCTAGGTGCAAAATATGTCCCCAAGAAGAGTTATTACTTATCTCTATATTTCTCTAAATGAATCATGTTTTGAACTGGAGAACAAAGGAGGGCTTTTCCAACTATTTAGATTTGATTAAAAAAAATTACTCAGCTTTAACTATAGCTCTGGACAATTTGTTTAGGCATCAAATTCATCTCTACTATTATATATTTATCACTTCACTTTGAAAAGTGAAAAGGCCCATACGCTAATCCATGCATGAATGAGGATTCTACTTTTTAAATGACAATAATTTGTCTAATATTACAAAGCATTGGTTAATGTTTAGCCAATGGTAAATATTTATTTGACCCTGTTCTGATCTTGTTATCCCACATCACACCAAACAACATCTCTTAATGGAAATGTTAAAAATCAAAAGCCAGCATATCTGTTCACAAAATCCTTGAGACCCTACAGATCCTTTCATGTCAAGCACAGAAGTCTACAGATGAGGAAACTGCAGTCAGGGAGCGGGGAGATTTCCCACACTGGGGTTTCTGTGTGTAACTTGAGCAGGAACTTAGTAACACAGCAGGATTGGAAGGCAGACAGTCTGGCTCCAGGATCTGCCTTCAGCTGCAGGGTTCCACTGCCTCTTTTCTAGTTCCATTAATGTTTTACATTTTTTTCATCATAAAGCTGTCTGTGCATAACTTCCTTTTATCTCTTTATAAGCATATGGAGCCTTTCAGCACATAATGGGAAACACACTCTATGTGTAAAATGCGAGAAAATTAATTACTAATAAAGATTTATTGATCTCTTAACAGTGTGCAAAGCACCTTTAGATGTTTGTGGGAGCATGAGAACTGACAGTAAAATAATGATACTTAAGTTTTTATTTTAATCTTTATACTTTCCTGTGTTTTCTACGAGCAGTGTCTGGCATATGTGGATTAAACATTTGATGAATGAATGGATATATGTTATTATGCTATGACTATAAGTTTAATCTAAAATAAGAAACATCAAATCAAATCACTAATATAAACTACTAAAACAATTATATTTTGGAATTTCTTTTAAGAAATGTGTCTGAACATAGACAAGACAAGTATTGTTTTTCTAAGCCTAGGGTCAGCAAAGTTTTTCTATAAAGAGCCAGATAGCAAATATGACTTTATAAAATATGACTTTATAAATCTATAGACTTTATAGATCTGACTCTATAGATCTGATCTATAAAGTCAGATCTATAAAATATGAATCTATAAAGAGTCAGATCTATGAATCTATAAAGAGTCAGATAGCAAATATGCAAGCCATTCAGTCTCTGTCACAACTACTGAATTCTGCCATTATATTGCAAAAGCAGCATGGACAATACATATAGCAATGTACATGAATGTGTTCCAGTAGCACCTTACTTCTGGATACTAAGGGGCTTCCCTGGTGCCTCAGATGGTAAAGAATCTGCTTGTAATGCAGGAGACTCAGATTAGAGACCCGGGTTTGATCCCTGGGTTGGGAAGATCCCCTGAAGAAGGGAATGGCTACCCACTCCAGTATTCTCCCCTGGAGAATTCCATGGACAGAGGAGCCTGGCCAGCTACAGTCCATGGGGTCATAAAGAGTTGGACACAATTTAGCAACTAACACACTCTACTAAAATTTCAATTTCTTGTAATTTTCATGCACCATAATATATTCCCTTTGATTGTTTTTTAGACATCAAAAACTGTAGCTTACAGGCTGTACAAAAACTGGGGAGGATGGATTTGGCTCAAGGGCAGAGCATCCACCTCCTTCCTTAGTGAGCATGTTGGAAAAGAGAACATTACCATAATAGTGTTGGGCTTCCCAGGTGGCACCAGTGGTTTAGAACCCGCCTGCCAATGCAGGAGACATAAGAGACTTGGGTTTGATCTCTGGATCAGGAAGATGCCCAGGAGTAGGAAATGGCAACCCACTCCAGTATTCTTGCCTGGAGAATCCCATGGACAGAGGAGCCTGGCAGGCTACAGTCCATAGGGTCGCAGAGTAGGACATTACTGAAGCAGCTTGGCACACATGCACACCAGAATAGTGTAGCTGTCATCAGTGGTGAATTACCTTGATTTGAGACTGAATCCCAACTCTCCTAGTCTGTAACATTTCATTTCTTAGATTCTTTGTGCTTTAGTTTCTTCCTCTGTGAAATGATGATGATAATAGTACCTTCCTCATTAGTTTATTGTGGTGATAAATGAGTTAAAACATACAAAGGAACTAAAATGATCCTTGGCATATAATAAATACTGTCATCGTATTTACTAAGTAAATAACCTCATTGTTTAAAAGCATTTGGGACTCTTTCAGAAAGATTGTTGAAGCCAATTTACAAAGCGTGGAAGAAAACATCATTACGTTATCATTACCTTCTTCAGGAAGACTGTCCCTGAATTTGTCCATTTCAAAAATATAAATCTGAATCAACATCTGTATCAGAAATTTACTTTAAGAATTCTACTTCATGAAATCTGTCACTAGATTTGACTGTTTAAAAATATAATTGTCTAAAAAAAAAAAAAAGCTTCACAGGAAAGGCCTTCCCTGGCAGTCCATTGGATAAGACTGTGCTTCCACTGCAGAGGGGCGCGAGTTTCCGTGCCTGATCAGGAAAGTTCCACGTGCTGCGTAATGCGGGCAAAAAAAAGACTCACAAAAGATGTAATTATCATGTAAAGGACAAATATTTTAAAGGAAGAAGATGCTAATAGACTAAGAACAACATAGTGGTTACCAGTGGGGAATGGGGGAGGGGAGGCATTAAACTATCGGGCGTCACACAGGCTGTATTGTGCAAAATGGGGCATACAGCCAATGTTCTATAATAACTAATCTTTAAAATTGTAAAAATTATAAAAATTTTATTTAAAAACATTTTTTTAAAAAAAGAATGAGTAGTAAGCTTGAAAAAAAATTACCCAAAGGGCCTTCTAGGCAAGGTTTGCGTAGTGAAAGCGTTAAAATCTGCACACTTCCCAGTTCACTATTGGACATTCTCATTTAGGTAGAAACCTTATTGTGTTTTTCCTTATAGTTATATTTTACACTTTCACATAAGGAGCTTAAAATCTCAGAGAGGAGATATAATATACACACATAAAAATGCAACTAATTGTAATAAATGATAAGGGACATACAGGTAATACAGCAGTGGGTGTTATGAAGGAAGGCTAAATGAATTCCAGCTAAGGCAGTTACATCTATCATTATGGTAACCTTTGTAGTTGGGCCTTGAAAGAAGGGAAGACTATTTTTAAGAAAAGTTATGAATGTGGTATGCAGTACTTTTCTGTTAAGACACCTTTTCCTGGTAACACATCCAGCCTCTAGCCACAGAGGGGAGCATGTCATCCAGCCTGGATTGCATAATAATTCCAGAAATTTTCAGACCTGTAGGCAAGACTGCATACTTTAGTTTCTGGTCGCAAACTGAAAAATGTAATTCACAACATGCATGCAGCCGCATCAACTGCCGCGTGGAGAAGCTCTTCCCAGAGATTAAAGTAAACAAAGAAAAGATAAGCAAAACGGAAAGATGGATTCCTGATACAGTTAGTTCAGATCATCCTGAGGCCACATCTGCTTTCCAACTCAAGATATCTAAAATGCAGCTTTATCTCTTTTTGTTCCTCATAGCTCTTGCCCTCAGATACCTGGTCCTTTCCGGGAATCAGCTTCCCATTGCCTAATCTAATCATTCACATGTAATACCCTACCTTTGTCACCTCACCTACCCAGCCAACTTCAAATCCAGGTGATTTTCCCTTTGTTTCCTTTTGTAATGTTTACTTTGAATTTGTATCAACAAAAAGCATGCTCAATTTTTAATAGCCAAAATAGTATGACTACATAGTGTGAAAGCATTATTCGCTCAGTTGTGTCTGACTCTTTGCAATCCCATGGACTGTAGCCCATGAGGCTCCTCTGTCCATGGAATTCTCCAGGCAAGAATACTGGAGTGGGTTGCCATGCCCTTCTCCAGGGGATCTTCTGGAACTAGGGATGGAAACCAGGTCTTCCATGGTTGTAGGCATATTTTTTACTGTCTGAGCCACCACAGAAGCCCAGTATGACTACATGTACAATAAAAATTAGCAACATCCACCCCATTTCTCCCCTCTGGATTTCTGCTCCCCAAAGCAATCATTTTAAACAAGTCTTGCTGTTTCTGTTGATGCGAGTGTACTCAATCACTCAGTTGTGTCTGACTCTTTGCGACCCCATGAACTGGGGCTCGCCCATGCCAGGCTCCTCTGGGTATGGGACTTTCCAGGCCAGAATACAGGAGTGGGTTGCCATTTCCTCCTTCAGGGGATCTTCCTGGCCCAGGGATAGAACCAGTGTCTCCTGCGTCTTCTGTATTGGCAAGAGGATTTTTTATCTACGGAGCCATTAGGAAATCTGTTTTTATTGATATGTGCTTCTATATTTGTAAATAGCATGCTTAACTAATATGCTAAACTGTGATTTTTTTGATTTTCCTTTTTAGTTATAAATAACTAAAGCTAAAGCTCTAAAAGATAAAGATTTATCTCTCCTATACCACACAGACACACAGCTCATAATATTTGATTATATTCCTTTATTGGAAACAATATTCCCCCCTTAGATACCTCCTTTGAGGGAAGTAGGACTTACGCTCTAAATTCTTCTACCATATTCGTCTCCAGACTCTGCCAGAGTGGTAAAACTTTTTTCAATGTGTTGACATTCTTCATCTGGTAATCTCCCTGTTTTTTTTTGGTCTTGTTTTATTTTTTTATTGAAGAAATTTCTCATGTTGCAGTTTTTACTTAGACAATAAGTCGTGTCCAACTCTTTGTGACCTCATGGACTGCAGCATGCCAAGCTCCCCTGTTCTTCACTGTCTCATGGAATTTGTTCAAATTCATGTCCATTGAGTCTGTGATGCTATCCAGCCATCTCATCCTCTGTCACCCCCTTCTCTTTTTGCCTTCAAATATTTCCCAGCATCAAGTGCTCCAGTGAGTCAACTCTTCACATCAGGTGGCCAAAGTATTGGAGCTTCAGCTTCAGAATCTGTCCTTCCAATGAATATTCAGGGTTGATCTCCTTTAGGATTGACTGGTTTGATCTCCTTGCTGTCCAAGAGACTCTCAAGAATCTTCTCCAGCACCACAGTTTGAAAGCATCAGTCCTTCACTGCTCAGCCTTCTTTATGGTCCAGCTCTTACATCTGTACGTGACTACTGGAAAAACCATAGCTTTGACTACATGGACCTTTGTTGATAAAGTGATGTCTCTGCCTTTTAACATGCTGTCTAGATTCATCATAGCTTTCCTTCCAATGAGCAAGCATCTTTTAATTTTATGACTGCAGTCACCATGCACAGGATTTTGGAGCCCAAGAAAATAAAATATGTCACTGTTCCTCTTTTTCCCCTTCTATTTGTCATAAGGTAATGGGACTGGGTGCCATGATCTTAGTTTTTTGAATGTTGAGGTTTTTTTTTTTTTTTGCTTTTCTAATTTTATTTTATTTTTAAACTTTACAATATTGTATTAGTTTTGCCAAATATCAAAATGAATCCGCCACAAGTATACATGTGTTCCCCATCCTGAACCCTCCTCCCTCCTCCGTCCCCATACCCTCCCTCTGGGTCATCCCAGTGCACCAGCCCCAAGCATCCAGTATCATGCATCGAACCTGGACTGGCAACTCGTTTCATACATGATATTATACATGTTTCAATGCCATTCTCCCAAATCTCCCCACCCTCTTCCTCTCCCACAGAGTCCATAAGACTGATCTATACATCAGTGTCTCTTTTGCTGTCTCGTACACAGGGTTATTGTTACCATCTTTCTAAATTCCATATATATGTGTTAGTATACTGTATTGGTGTTTTTCTTTCTGGCTTACTTCATTCTGTATAATAGGTTCCAGTTTCATCCACCTCATTAGAACTGATTCAAATATATTCTTTTTAATGGCTGAGTAATACTCCATTGTGTACATGCACCACAGCTTTCTTATCCATTTATCTGCTGATGGGCACCTAGGTTGCTTCCATGTCCTGGCTATTATAAACAGTGCTGCGATGAACATTGGGCTACACGAGTCTCTTTCAATTCTTGTTTCCTCAGTGTGTATGCCCAGCAGTGGAATTGCTGGATCATAAGGCAGTTCTATTTCCAGTTTTTTAAGGAATCTCCACACTGCTCTCCATAGTGGCTGTACTAGTTTGCATTCCCACCAACAGTGTAAGAGGGTTCCCTTTTCTCCACACCCTCTCCAGCATTTATTGCTTGTAGACTTTTGGATTGCAGCCATTCTGACTGGCGTGAAATGGTACCTCATAGTGGTTTTGATTTGCATTTCTCTGATAATGAGTAATGTTGAGCATCTTGATGTGTTTGTTAGCCATCTGTATATCTTCTTTGGAGAAATGTCTGTTTAGTTCTTTGGCCCATTTTTTGATTGGGTCATTTATTTTTCTGGAGTTGAGCTGTAGGAAACCAGCTTTTCCACTCTCCTCTTTCACCCTTCTGCTTCACTATGGATTATCTGTTATCTATGCCTCTTCCCAGCTATCAGCCTGTTCCCTTCATCCAGGGGATTCTCTTTGGAATGGATCCCTTGTTTCCTGGAATTCATTCACATACCCCTTTTTTTGGTTTACTTCCTTGTTTTGGTGGAGCCAGTTATCTAGCAACTTCCTAAGAATTCGTGCATGAAATGTCATTTTTGAAATTGATTTCCATGTCCCTGTTGTTCAGTTGCTAAGTCGTGTCTGACTCTTTGAGACCCCATGGACTGCAGCACACCAGACTTCCCTGTCCTTCACTACCTCCTGGAGTTTGCTCAAATGCATGTCCATTGAGTCGGTGATGCCATCCACCCATCTCATCCTTGTTCATCCCCTTCTCCTCCTGCCTTCAATCTTTCCCAGCATCAGGGTCTTTTCCAATGAGTCAGCTCCTCACATCAGGTGGCCAAAGTATTGAAGCTTCAGCTTCAGCATCAGTCCTTCCAGTGAATATTCAGGATTGATTTCCTTTAGGATTGACTAGTTTGATTTCCTTGCTGTCCAAGGAAGTCTCAAGAGTTTTCTCCAGAACCACAGTTTGAAAGCATCAGTCCTTCGGGGCTCAGCCTTCTTTATGGTCCAACTCTAATGTCTATACCTGACTATTGTCCCAACTCTTGACTGAGAGCTTAGACAGATATAGAATTCTAGGTTAGAAATTATTTTCCCGTAAAATATCTAAGTATTGATTGCTTTCTAGCTTGCAGTTTTGCTATTGAAAAGTACAATGACCCCCATTCCCAATCCTCCACGTGAACCGTTTCCATCTTACCTATCAAAAATTTATATTCTTAGTTTATCTCTAATGGAGCGAGAATTTACATTGATATGTCTTAGTGTTAGTCTGTTCTTTTTTTCTCTCTTTTTTTCTAGGTACCTGGTTGTCCCTTTAAATCTGAAAACTCATACCTTCATTTCTGGTGATATCCTTGCAGTTTTAAAATTATTTCTTCCTCTTGGTTTTCTGTGTTCTCTTTCTATGTCCCCTGTGATTTAGATATTAGACCCTTGTGGCTTATCTTCTACTTTTTAAAAACCTTTGTGTTCCATTTTCTATGCCTTTTTCATTTTTATCTTCTTTCTGAGAAATTTTTATGCTAATTTATATTCCAAAACTTATATTGAATTTTTAAATTTTTCTTAAAATTTAACATTAAAATATTTTTCCTTTTTTTAGATTTATTTATTTTAATTGTATTGTATTACTTTACAATGTTGTATTGGTTTTGCCATACATCAACATCAATCCACCACGGATGTATACATGTTCCCCATCCTGAACCCCCCTCCCACCTCCCTCCCCGTACCATCCCTCTGGGTCATCCCAGTGCAGCAGCCCCAAGCATCCTGTATCATGCATTGAACCTGGACTGGCAATTCATTTCATATATGATATTATATATGTTTCAATGCCATTCTCCCAAATCATCCCACCCTCTTCCCTCTCCCACAGAGTCCAAAAGACTGTTCTATACATCTGTGTCTCTTTTGCTGTCTCGCATACAGGGTTATCGTTACCATCTTTCTAAATTCCATATATATGTGTTAGTATACTGTATTGATGTTTTTCTTTCTGGCTTACTTCACTCTGTACAATAGGCTCCAGTTTCATCCACCTCATTAGAACTGATTCAAATGTATTCTTTTAATGGCTGAGTAATACTCCATTCGGAGACGGCAATGGCAACCCACTCCAGTACTCTTGCCTGGGAAATCCCATGGATGGAGGTGCTTGGTAGGCTACAGTCCATGGGGTCGTGAAGAGTCGGACACGACTGAGCAACTTCACTTTCATTTTTCACTTTTGTGCATTGGAGAAGGAAATGGCAACCCACTACAGTATTCTTGCCTGGAGAATCCCAGGGATGGGAGTCTGGTAGGCTGCCGTCTATGGGGTCACACAGAGTCGGACACGACTGACGTGACTTAGCAGCAAATACTCCATTGTGTAACATCAAATTAAATTTTAAATTGTAATTATGGTTCTATTTGCAGTTTTCTTTTCCTCCTTGCATCATTTATGTTTTCTCCAAATTTCATTTTTTGTATGTATTCTTTTTTATTCTGCCTTTCATGTTAATAGCCTTCCTTATATATCTGATATTAGCTATATGTTTATATATAAAAATAAGTCACTAAAATTGATTGGATGCTCTGTGTTAAATTGGAGATGGCCACTCTGGGATTTGACTACTGGTGACTAGTGATCCGGTTGAAACTCAGCTCTCTTTAGGAAGTTTCTCAACTGCTAACATGTATTGGTCTTTTCCCTTTGGCTGACAAGTTTCTCCAGAAAAAAATTCTCTAGTAATTCCTAGATGAAGTCTGATTGTCAAAATCCAAGGAACTGTGAAGGAGAAGGGAATACCAGCTTTTCACTTACTCTTTCCACTGCTGCATCTCATACTATCCTCAGCTCTGCCCAGATGCCTTGGGTCCAGAACCTGTCTAATTTGTCTCCACAGAGAACCACTTCCTGTCCCCTGCTGACATAGCAGACAGGCAGTTAACTGGCTGTGCAGTGTGGGCCTGTGGATCTGGGAATCTAACTATCACATGTAAAGTCATCCCTCTTTTCATCCTTAAATTCCCAACCCTAGTAACTGATGCCTCCATTCCTTAAGCAAGTTCAGATTTCTTTGTTGTTATTGTTTAGTCACTAAGTCATGTCTAATTCTTTGTGACCCCTTGAAATGCAGCTCACCAGGCTTCCTTGTCCTTCACTATCTCCTGGAGCTTGCTCAAACTCATGTCCATTGAGTCAGTGATTCCATCCAACCATTTCATCCTCTGTCGCCCCCTTCTCCTCTTGCCCACAATCTTTCCCAGCGTCAGGGTCTTTTCCAGTGAGTCAGCTCTTCACATCAGGTGGCCAAAGTACTGGAGTTTCAGATTTCTTTAAGCTTAAGGAATCTGATCCCTTTTTACTGACTTCCCCCAAGAAGGTTGAGAAAACAGCTCTCTGTACCCTCTAAGCAGTTACCAACAGTCCATCTACTTCCCAGGGTTAAAAATGTTACTGGCATGACTTGTGTTACCTCTTTTTCTTACGTTCTCTCTCTCTTTACTATTACAGTGTGTTTGGGGTGAATGTGTTTATTGAGTCATATTTAACCAAAGTATCCATTTGGAACCCACATTTTTAGAATCAAAAACTACACCCTCCGTTACTGCTATCAATACTCCAACGATGGTCTTCATACAGTCTTCACCTTCTTTCTTATGACAACAGTCTCCTAAGCAATATCCTTTCCAGTCTGTCATCCTTAAATCCAACATGCACAATCATCCATCCAAAATGCAAATCTCTCGTGTCACTTCTGCTAAGCTTTGGTATCTCCCTGTGCTCTAGAGAACAATATCCAACTTCCGTAGTGTAGCATGCAGCCCTGAATGATCCTATCTCAAATGCTTGTTTTTGTACCCCTTGCCACATAGTGGACCTTATGCTCCAGCAAAACAAAACAGCTTGTGCCCAACCACCAGGTGCATACACGCCACCCTCACGGAGGCCATGCTGTCTCCCACCTCCTCCCCTTCAGACACACCTTTTTTTCTCTCCCTCCCCATTTACACAACAACAACAACAACAACGCAGTGAAATCTCCAGAGAAGACTTTTAAAAATACTCCCTTCTCCCTAGAGAATTAGGAGCCCCTGCTCTATGTTCTTGGACTTACCTGATAGCTCAGTTGGTGAAGAATCTGCCTGCAACTCAGGACACCTGGGTTTTATCCCTGGGTTGGGAAGATCCCCTGGCAAAGAAAATGGCAACACACTCCAGTATTCTTGCCTGGAAAATTCCATGGACAGAGGTGCCTGACAGTCTACAGTCCATGGGGTTGCAAGAGTTATAGAAAGTACCTTTTCCATACATACTTCGTATACTAAAACGAGCTTCTCATGCTTCTGGGGGAGGAAGTGTGGCTTCTTCGTCTTTCCTCATTTGCTGGTGATCCAGCCCTCCTGGAAGTAGCCATGGAAATACCAGCCACTTTTCTTTTCTCTCTTCCCTCCCCTCTCTGCTGTCTCTAACCATTAAACCAGTTTAACTGAGGGTTAAATCTGCACACCAAGGGTGGTCCAGAATGCGTGTATATTACAGAAAAGAGATTAAATTCCCAGGTCCGCACCTTCTTGTGCCTCCGCTCCCACACTGCAGGTTTTGGCCTCAGAAAGCGAGCCCATCTTCAAGCTCCCATGAGGACACGCTCGGGACTATCTGTATCTGATTTTCCTCAGAAATGTAGATAAAGCTTTTTTCGTCACCACTACCACCAAAATGTAATGTTCTTTTTTCACAAATAGACTCATTTAGTAGTTTTTTCTCACTTTGTTTTCTAAAACATTCATTCAGGCTAAGTTGCTTCAGTCATGTCTGACTCTTTGCAACCTTATGGACCATAGCCCTCCAGGTTCCTCGGTCCATGAGATTCTCCAGACAAGAATACTGGAGGGGGTCACCATTTCCTTCTCCAGGGGATCTTCTCGACCCAGGGACCGAACCCGTGTCTCTTACATCTCCTGCATTGACAGGCAGGTTCTTTACCACTAGTGCCACCTGGGAAAATTACCAAAAGCCGTGTATTCTGGTTTTAGATACTTCTGGACCCAGACTTTATGTTTTTGGGCTCCAAAATCACTGCAGATGGTGATTGCAGCCATGAAATTAAAAGACTCTTACTCCTTGGAAGGAAAGTTATGACCAACCTAGATAGCATATTAAAAAGCAGAGATTTTACTTTGCCAACAATGGTCTGTCTAGTCAAGGCTATGGTTTTTCAAGTGGTCATGTATGGATGTCAGAGTTGGACTATAAAGAAAGCTGAGTGCCAAAGAATTGATGCTTTTGAACTGTGGTGTTGGAGAAGACTCTTGAGAGTCTCTTGGACTGCAAGGAGATCCAACCAGTCCGTCCTAAAGGAGATCAGTCCTAGGTGTTCATTGGAAGGACTGATGCTAAAGCTGAAACTCCAGTACTTTGGCCACCTCATGCGAAGACTTGACTCATTGGAAAAGACCCTGATGCTGGGAGGGATTGGGGGCAGGAGGAGAAGGGGACGACAGAGGATGAGATGGCTGGATGGCATCACTGGCTCGATGGACATGAGTTTGGGTAAACTCTGGGAGTTGGTGATGGACAGCGTGGCCTGGTGTGCTGCGATTCATGGGGTCTCAAAGAGTTGGACACGACTGAGCGACTGAACTGAACTGAATTGAACCCAAGAAGAGATAAAACGTCAGGAAATATCTACTGTGCCTGGAAAGGGAAGCAAGAGAACCAGTGCTAGGGGCTGTGTGATAAAAAGAGTGTGTGCTGGGGGGTTACTGTGGCAAGGCCATCCAGTTTCTCTGTCACCTTCCTCCTAGAAACACACCTGCCTGGACAAGGGGAAGGTCAGTGAGTCCATACATTAGAGGAACTATGCACCTTGTCGTTAGGGTCTTGTGGCTTATGTTACAAAGCACAAGAACAACAGTTAGATTTTAGGTACATGATGATCTAAAGAGATTTAATGAGCAGATTTCACAGTCTGGGCTACCATGTCAGGTCGGGTTGTTTGTTTATTTTGGTCTACAAAAAGATGATTTCAGAATTCCAAAGAACAGACTGGAAAGTGAACATACAGACTACAACTTACTTGCAAATTCAAATTACTCTACGTCTCATTCCTGCTGCTAACTGAAAAATCTTAAATTATGATTGTGAACAATTTTACTTCCCTCAAACCCAGCAGAATTGAAATATGGTTCAAAAATTTAGCTGAAGTGAAAGAGCCTCTTTTAATACTGTTTTGAATCTCGACATTAAAAAGGACATGTACTTAACTTTTACCCAAGCTTTAGAGACGAGTGAAATATATTCTACAAGGATACCATTGTGTAATCCCAAAGTGCCACTCAGAACATATTTTCAAAATATTTTTTCTCATGTCAGACTCTTGTGAAATCATTTCATAATGTAGTAGAAGGTACCTACCCTGTGTAACATGATGTGGCAAATGCACAGAGCAGAGCTTCGCAATAACAAACAAGAATGTTGCTTCCCTGTTGGTTTAGTGGTTAACACTCTGTGCTTCCAATGCAGGGGCTAAGGGTTCAATCCCTGGTTGGTGAATGAAGATCCCACATGATGTACAGCTCGATTAAAGAAAAAGTGAATGGCTTTATAGTATTTATAAACATCTTAAACATTATCAAAAGTTTATGAAGTCATTCTTTTCTAGGTTAAAATGAAAGCTTTATCTTTTTACCCAAATTCATTGCTGAGTTTGACACTGTGAATGAGAAATTACTTCAGTAAACCCTCCATCAACCACATAAGTCGATTATCTCTTGCCAGAGGTTTCACCTTTGAGTCATCTGCTGACTCCTTCCCTTCCTCACTCTCATTCCCAAGAGATAGCCTTTAACCCCAGCTTCAAACAGTTTCATTTCCTTCATTTTCTCTGCAGTCATCACTTTCTATTTTCATTCTAGGGAAACTGAGATCAACTATCTTTTTACTTCTTGATTTGTTTGTAATTATACCAACTTCTGTAGGGAGCTCTAAATTCCTGTCCCACTTCACTGTCTGGAATTATAGATTCATTTAATTTTCAGTCTACTGGAGTCACTTTTTCATCATTTCTCATTTTCCATCTATTACCCAATTTGGAGAAATAATTAAATAGTTAGAAGTTGACTAAACTTAAATCACTGCAGATGGTGATTGCAGCCATGAAATTAAAAGATGCTTACTCCTTGGAAGGAAAGTTATGACCAACCTAGATAGCATGTTCAAAAGCAGAGACGTTACTTTGCCAACAAAGGTCCATCTAGTCAAGGCTATGGTTTTTCCAGTAGTCATGTATGGATGTCAGAGTTGGACTGTGAAGAAAGCTGAGCACTGAAGAATTGATGCTTTTGAACTGTGGTGTTGGATAAGACTCTTGAGAGTTCCTTGGACTGCAAGGAGATCCAACCAGTCCATCCTAAAGGAGATCAGTCCTGTATATTCATTGGAAGGACTGATGCTAAAGCTGAAACTCCAGTACTTTGACCACCTCATGCGAAGAGTTGATTCATTGGAAAAGACCCTGATGCTGGGAGGGATTGGGGGCAGGAGGAGAAGGGAACGACAGAGGGTGAGATGGCTGGATGGCATCACCGACTCAATGGACATGAGTTTGGGTGAACTCCGGGAGTTGGTGATGGACAGGGAGGCCTGGTGTGCTGTGGTTCATGGGGTCGCAAAGAGCGACCAAGACACGACTGAGCGACTGAACTGAACTGACTGAAACTTACTTGGGTACATGTGTACACAGTTAGACTTTCTTCCTTTCACACCACACACAAATTATATCTAATTACAAAGTGAAATCCACTTTTATGGTTATTACTTCCTTCTCTGTTTCTAGCCACAAGAAAAAAAAAAATCAACCCAAATGTTTTTTATCTATACTTGTTGTCCTAATAGAGCAATCTGGCTTGAATTATCATGATCATGGTCTTTATAGTGATGGCTATAGAGGAACAGTGGCTAACCTCATGCATTGTTTCATCCATAATCAGTTCAACCTCTGTTTTGCAAGAACTCTTTTCCTGATAAAGCTGCAAATGTTGTCACTAACATCAGTAAACCCACTTGTCACTCTGCTCTGCCCTCCTCTCACTTACTAGAACTTCTCAGATTGAAAGGACTATAAAGAAGAACCTATAGCTAATTCATCTTCATACTTTCCTAAGTTTAAAATAGAGTTTTGATATAAGGACTCAGTAAGTGTTAAACAAAAAAATAAATGAGCAAGTGAGTGTGTGGTTTAGAGGATACATACATTCAGAAAATATCAAAGCAAAACAAATCCCAAGATTCTGAGAAACCCTCACCACATTTCCAAAGAAAATGGTACTAACCAAACATCTTGATGGCTTGGACCATTTTGTGCTGGCATTCCAGAAACATAAATACATAAGTATTTCAAATTTGGGTCCCTGAATAGCTCAGAATGATATGCAGTGTTGACTTAGATTCACCTGCTGTAGATTTAGTTTCAGATCAATGTCTAGAGAGGGTGCCTCTCTGAGAAGAATCAAGATGGTGTATCTAAAAAGACATTGAAACTATGTGAAAGTCTCATTTTCCTAGAGTCCAGGCTTTGGAATCAGATATGACTTAAATTCATGTCCTTTCATTTACTAAGAGTTTGACATTAAGATGTCAATTAATATCTCTGACCTTCTTTTTCTTACCCAGAAAATAAGACTCTTTGTCATCATCAACAACATCATTTGTTTCATAGACATGTTAAAAAATAAAAAAGATTATATATCTAATTACTTAGTGTAGTGCCTTGCACCAATAGCATCCCACTCCAATACTCTTGCCTGGAAAATCCCGTGGACGGAGGAGTCTGGTAGGCTGCAGTCCATGGAGTTGCTAAGAGTCAGACACGACTGAGCGACTTCACTTTCACTTTTCACTTTCATGCATTGGAGAAGGAAATGGCAACCCACTCCTTGCGACACTCTATGGGGTCGCACAGAGTCGGACACAACTGAAGTGACTTAGCAACGGCAGCAGCAGCAGCAGTGCCTTACCCAGAATAGGCAACATTCCCCATCTTGTAACTTTTGTTTGGGCACATTTTAGCTCTAAATGTACAGAGACATGTAGTTTACTTTTTTTCCATTCAGTGATCATAATTGATTTGGGACACCACATTGCACAATCCCAGGAGTTGTGCAAGACAGCAGCCTTGTACGTGATGTTCCTGTCTCAGGCAGTGAGCCATCAGTTTCTGGCCAGAATAATGACTTGTTGTAACTACACGTAAGGCTGCAAAGGACATGAACTAACTGGAGAAAGCCCAAAAGCTGGACAATCCAATCTCTCAATTTGATCGAATCACTAAGGATCATAAATCTATCCCTTTTGACATCTTTAAAGCAAATGAAATTATAGAAAGGACAGGTTAACCTGTTTCACAGAAGTATCAATAGTAAATAGTGTATATCTCTGCTTTTTGATGGGTAAAGGGTGGAGGCAGTGGAGATTAAGAGAAAAATTAAGTACACCTTCAGGTAAAAAGTTATTGTGGCATTCACCATAGTCATATTAAAAACAGTTTGAGGTCCAGCAACTCCAGTGTGATTAGTCTTGTCTTGTCTTTGATATACACTGTGTTAGTGTTCTCCAGAAAAAAAGAATCAATAAGAGATTAAATAGATAGGTAGATAGGAAAACCCTAGACAAAATATTAGCAAACTGAATTTAGCAATATATCCAGAAGATACATAGCTATAAAATGAGAGAGATAAATGCAGACACTGAGACAGACACAGGCAAAGACAGAGACAGAGAGATTTATTCTAAAGATTGACTCATGTGATTCTGAAGTCTGACAAGTCCAAAATCTATACAGTTGTCCAGGAGGATGGAAATTCAAGAAAAATTTGATATTATAATCTTAAGTACAAATTCCACAGAGCAGCAGGTTGGAAAGTTAGGTGAGGTTTCTGTGTTACAGAGTTGAGGCAGAATTTCTTCTTTGGTAAAGTTTAGTCTTTGCTCTAAAGACCTTCAACTGATTGAATGAACCCCACCCCTGCCCCCCACATTATGAAGAGTAATCTGCTTTGGTCAGTCAACTGATTTAATGTTAATCACATCTGAAAAATGCCTTTACAAAATACCAAGATTTGTGTTTGAACAATTGGCATCATAGACCAGCCAATAAAAGTAACTATCACATATTTCTTGCTTAACCAAACTATTTACTTTTCTTGCTATTATTTATCTTATTTTTTATTGAAGAGTTGTAGATTAAATGTTGTAGTAGTTTCAGGTGTACCGTGAAGTGATTCAGTTTCGCATACATTTTGTTGTTGTTTAGTCATTCAGTCATGTCTGGCTCTTTTACAGCCCCATGGGTTGGTATTTTTCCAGGCAAGAGTACTGGAGTGGGTTGCCATTTCCTTCTCCAGAGGATCTTCCTGACCCAGGTATGGAACCGGGATCTCCTACATTGCAGGCAGATTCTTTACCACCGAGCCACTAGGGAAGCCCACATACATACATACATATATATCTGTTTTTTCAGATTCTTTTCCCTTATAGGTTGTTACAAAAATATTGAAGATACTAACAATTCCCTTATTGACTTGCTATTTTAATCATACATAATTTTCTGGAGTTCCCTCCAAATTTCCTATGTGTTTTCAAACATTTTTCCCTGAAATATAAAGTTATAGTTTCTTAGCAGAATCATCAACTAGTTTGTAAACAGGAAAGTTCTTATTACCTGTTGTGGATTACTTACATTTTTTACACATAGGAAGAGGTAGGATTCTGCTTTAATTTTGTCATAGCTCATCAATCATATTTAGATTCTTCAAGATCAGAAATGCTTTTTTTTGGAATTCATTTAGTTTGGAAGTGAAAGCAAATAAACTCTTTAATTCACACTGGCTGAGTGTATCACTGCCTGGCTTATAGAATGTTGAACAGTACTATTTTACTTACTGAAAGATTTTCAGCTGACTTCATGTTCATGTGTGATTAGAGAATTTGATGGAAGACTTTTGGCCCCTCACACTTTGGGTACAGATGCAGTCAGTCTGCTCTCAGCTGGCTTTGATGGGGCCTATCCTTCCCTGGGGCACCAACCTAAGAGCTGCACAGTGTCTGAAAAGAATCTTGCATCTCAGCAGCTGCATACCAGGAGAATGAGCCTGCCAGTTCCACTTACTGGAGTCACACCCTGGCTGCCCTGTTTTAAGGCCTTCTGCCAGGATTCCTTATGACATTCCAACTGCTGGGACACCCTCAGCAGCCCAGTGGTATTTCTCTAATCAGGAACTATTGGGGAATTCTCAAAGTGTGGTCTAGTAGCGTCAGCACCACCTGGAACTCTCAGAAGTAAAAGCTTTCAGTCCTCAGAAAACTGCGCTTGGAGCCAGTGACCTGTATTCCAGGAAGCCCTTTGGGGTATCCCCATGCGCCCTGGAGTTTAAGAACCTGCAGAACTTCCAACATCTGCTCTAAGCTAAAAGCACAGCACACGCCCACACCCAGAGTGTGAGTGACTCTCATGGGCTCCATTACAGGTCCACCCACCAGCTTCATTCTGCGAACTGGTCTCAGTTTTGTGGAAGACAGTAGACAAAGGACAATCCCAGTGATTCTCTTCCATACAGTGGCATACATCAAGCTGTAGAATTTCTTGAGGGCTTTCTTTTGCTTCCCTTTATTTTCTGTTTTTTGTTTGTCACTGGTTCCTTTTTTTTTTTTTAATGTTGTGATTCCAGGCTAGAGAAATTGGTTCAACAGGAAAAAGAGTAATTTTGCTGAAATGTGAATCTCCATCCATTCCTTTTACTCCAACCCTACCAAACACCTATTTCCCTCAACATGAGGCTCAAAGGAGCAATACTGATTCTGGACATCCCTGAGCTTGAGGGATGGCTGGTTTTGGTGCCACATGTGAGGAACTTCAGATAGGCTTAGGTGCTGGTAAAACTACCCTGAAGAATAAAAATAATTCTCTACAGTTAGATGCAGGGATAGAGCACAGTTAAATTTTCCAGGAAGTTTATCACTGCCAGATTTCAAGCTCTTTAGAGGTGAGGACATACATTTTATTTCTTTGTGACTCTTTGGTGAATTAATTATGGAATGTATTGTTATTGTTGTTTTAGTCACTCAGTCATGTTGTTATTCTCAAATGAGGCAGGTAATGAATAATTTAATTTGAAAATACTCCTGATTGAATCAGAAGTATCTTTTTCTTGTTTACTCAATCATGTCTGACTCTTTGCAATCCCATGGACTGTATAGCCTACCAGGCTTTTCTGTCCATGGAATTTCCCAGGTAAGAATACTAGAGTGGGTTGCCATTTCCTTCTCCAGGGTATCTTCCTAACTCAGGGATCGAACCCTCATCTCCTACATTGGCAGGCAGATTCTTTACCACTGAGTCACCCAGGAAGTATGACTTAGGCCAAAATGTTACCGAATTTGGGAGAACTCTGAAATGTGAAGTTTATAAAAATAATAAAACAACAGTCAGCACAGTATGTTAACATGTTAAGGAACCAGCTGGTCAAACACCCTCATCTCACAAGAGAGGAAATAGCCAAAATCTACAGACATTGGGCCTGTGAAAGAAAACAATCAAAAGAAGGAGCAACAAAAAGTAAGCAGGACCATTGTTGTTCAGCCACTCAGTCATGTCCAGCTCTTGCAACTCTATGGACCACAGCACCTCAGGCTTCCCTGTCCTTCATTATCTTCCAGAGTTTGCTCAAACTCATGTCTACTGAATTGATGATGCCATCCAACCATCTCATCCTCTGACTCCCCCCTTCTCCTCTTGCCTTGAATCTTTCCCAGCATCAGGGTCTTTTTCAATGAGTCAACTCTTTGCATCAGGTGGCCAAAGTATTGGAGCTTCAGCATCAGTTGTTCCGATGAATATTCAGGGTTGATTTCCTTTAGGATTGACTGATGTGATCTCCTTGCTGTCCAAGGGACTCTCAAGAATCTTCTCCAACACCACAGTTTGAAAACATCAGTTCTTTAGTGCTCAGCTTTCTTTATGGTCCAACTCTCACATCCATACATGACTACTGGAAAAAACATAGCTTTGACTCTACAGACCTTTGTCAGCAAGGTGATTTCTCTGCTGTTTAATATGCTGTTTAGGTTTGTCATAGCTTTTCTTCTGTAGGCATAAGAAAAGTCAGCATAAAAAAATGAAGATGATTTTTAGCTAAAAAGAGTTCCTGGAATGCTCTTCACCAGTTCTGTGAATGGCTTTCTCCTACCTTTCTTCTGAGGTCTATGCTCTGAGGACACCTCACCAGAAAGGCTTCCCTGAACCCCCTGGTTTCCCTTACCCTGTCATGCTTGACTTCTGGGCTCTGCTTTTGTTTCATAACCCTTGTTTCTACCTGATTTTATATTGTATTTTATTAATTATTTTTCATCTATGTCCCTCTAGAATATAAGTCCAGTGAGAACAACAGATATTTTATATGCTTTAGTCACAGCTGTATTCCTGGTGCTCTAAGCACATAGTAGACATTCAATCAATATTTGCTAAATGAGTAGAAAAGCAAAGAAGGAAGAAATAAATATGAACCCTTGAGCCACAAAATATGAACCCTTGAGCCACAAATGTAACACATCATAAACTATTTCATTGTTATGAACTTTCTATACCAATAATTCTTAATTTGGAAAGAATCCCAATTCTTGTGTATATTTACTGAAAGCTGGAGGATTGTTTTCTGAAGTAAATATACACATGCAAAAATAAATTTGTTGCACAATTTTAGGGGTTCAAAAACGAGGAGCCCCATATTAAAAAACCTGCTTTATGTGCTTTCAGATTTACTTTTGTAGAAATGGACTTTTAAACTTAAATCAGACATAATCTCTGATCCTTAAGAAAATTTTCTGGCAGTGAAAACCTTCTTCTCTTTTTATTTAAGAACAGTGAAGTAATGACAGCACATCTCTACCCTGTATCAAGTCAGAAGAGTGATTTTAAAACACACACAAGTGTCAACTGGAGATGTAAAATACTATACTGTGTGTGGTCTGTTTTCTGATATGATCATTCCTAGAGAGGTACCCTACAAAGAGAAATTAACTGTAAACTGAGACTAGAGAATTGAGAAGATAATACTTTAATTCTTGAGCACTTATTATGTGCCTGCTAACTGCTTCGCATGCAGCATCTCATTTTTATAAATATCCCAGAAAGATTGTCACCAGAGGCCTGAATAGTCATATACTATACCTTGTCTTTTCTGACTTAGAGGTCAGTTATTGTATCATTTGAGCTATGTTCATCCCCTTTGAATAGCCATTTTCACTTTGAATATCGTTCTTATATGCATCATTTTGTCTTTTAACCTCACAGCAACTCTATAATAAAGGCAGTTTAGTCTGTAAAATTCCTGTCTGACAAGCAAAAGAATGATTAAGTTAATTAATTCATTATCAGTCATTCTCTGAATAATTGCTTACCTCCTGCTTTTATGGATATTTCCCTGTCTTGTTACCAAACACATGCATGGTTATATATGAAGTACTTCTGGGAAAAAAAAGAAAATCCTAATCCGTAAATGTGTTTGGCTTAACTGCTTGATGAATTTATAGACATTTTGTGTTGGAAAATAAAAAGGAAACAAAAGTATACAAAAGTGGAATTCTGGATGTCCATAACTATTGCTGATTCTATAGAATGTTTTGATTTCTGCAAACCAACAACAAAGACTACTTATTATTACTCTACTGTGTCAAGAATTGAGTAAGCTGATCAGCTGCCGGTCAGACTGTAATAGAACCTCACCTGTGACGTGGACACAGAGCCACAGCAAAATATAGAAGGGGGTGAGGAGAAGAATGGGACTTACCTCTTCCACAGGAGACTCTTGCTTGATTCAGTAATTTAGTGAATATTATGTTAAGTTTTTATTGTCATGAATCTATCTCTGTTAAAGATCAGTAGTGTTATGCTTCCTAGTCTTATTTTACCAAATTTATGGGAAAGGTACATTGTAGGTTTAATTATGTATACGTACATACCATAATATATACATAATATTGGAAATTCAGTTTTTTGAGTTTGTCTTATCCTCCTAAATTCTCTCATGTAGTAAAGTTGAACAACATGGCAAGACACCAGAATCTACCTCTTAGTTTTCTGTTTATAATCAGAGATGCTAATATGGTTGTCAAATCAAATCAAGGCAAAAACTGATGACAAAATACAAATTTCCTCAGTTCAGTTCAGTTCAGTTCAGTTCAGTCGCTCAGTCGTGTCCAACTCTTTGCGACCCCATGAATTGCAGCATGCCAGGCCTCCCTGTCGATCACCATCTCCCAGAGTTCACTCAGACTCACGTCCATCGAGTCAGTGATACCATCCAGCCATCTCATCCTCTGTCATCCCCTTCTCCTCCTGCCCCCAATCCCTCCCAGCATCAGAGTCTTTTCCAATGAGTCAACTCTTCACATGAGGTGGCCAAAGTACTGGAGTTTCAGCTTTAGCATCATTCCTTCCAAAGAAATCCCAGGGCTGATCTCCTTCAGAATGGACTGGTTGGATCTCCTTGCAGTCCAAGGGACTCTCAAGAGTCTTCTCCAACACCACAGTTCAAAACCATCAATTCTTCGGCGCTCAGCCTTCTTCACAGTCCAACTCTCACATCCATGTGTGACCACTGGAAAAACCATAGCCCTGACTAGACGGACCTTTGTTGGCAAAGTAATGTCTCTGCTTTTGAATATGCTATCTAGGTTGGTCATAACTTTCCTTCCAGGGAGTAAGCGTCTTTTAATTTCATGGCTGCAGTCACCATCTGCAGTGATTTTGGAGCCCCCCAAAATAAAGTCTGACACTGTTTCCACTGTAGTTACTCTTATTTCATAGATAAAAAAGATGAGGTTAAAGCCAAGAGCATGTGGCTAGTAAGTGACAGAGTGCATATTCAAGCTCAGCCTTCTGATAAATCCAACTCTAACTACACAGCAGCTCCCCACAGTAGAACACATGGTTTAGCTCTGTGTAGTAATCTGATTGCTTAATCTTGACTGTTTTTTCTTTGTAAGATCTCAGTAGCTGTATACTTAACTTCAAAGCAGAAGTTAATCTCTTACATTGAGAAAAATAGGACTCTCCTTCTGAAGGTTAAAAAATTTCTCCTAGAATTGTTATATTTCCTAGTCTGAAATATTAAAATAACTTAGCAAATATAACACATATTGATATGTTGTAATTTATGCATTGTAATTCAACCTCCAGTCTCAATAATAAATCATATTATCTTGTAATCAAGCAACTTCACCTTAGGACTGTATAATTGTTAGAAAAGTAAATTTTATTAGAGGTTTTGTTTTCCTAGATTTTAGCAGATAATGGCTATGTTTTATAGGTTGAGATGAATGATCTCTAGCTCCTATTATAAAACTTGGAAGAAAAAAGACCTCAATATTTTAGAAAGAAAGATGAGTCCTTGGAAATATGCATCCTTTCCAGTTTTTGGAAAGATTCTGATATCATATCTTTTCCTTCCCCAGCTATAATTCAAGTACAATAAGCAGTAAAATGTACCTTCATAAACAAAAAGTAATTTTTCTCATAATTTGTAAAACAGTTATTTGTGAAAACCTATTCTCTTGTCAGAAAATCAGATTGTTTTGAAATTAATAAAGTCTCAATTATACACATTTCAGTATAGGTCCAGTGAACAATGATTGATTAATTTTGCTTCTTCATTTCGTCATGACCATGGTAGTCTTTATGTAGTGTGGATAAGTGAACTGTTGCTGTGGTTTTATGGAACAATAGATCTAGATTTGGCTTGAGTGTTTAGTTTGTTATTAGTGTTATCTCGAAGGCGGAATATGTGATATATATTATACTACTCGAAGGCCTATTCTCATGAAAAATAAGGATTTTTATCAACTTGACCATGGAATGACTTTAACATGAGGGAGATTTAGGATGTTAGTTTCAGATATGTTCTGAGAAATTCAGTCAGGGTTCTGATAACTCTCCCTTAATTGTCTTCTACCATACCTCAAAGTCTCATGACTTGATAGTATAAATGAAATTATCTGGAAAAGAATTTCTTATGTGCTTATATGGTTTTCTCTAAAAATATTAAAGTTCCATAGAGAAAAATGTTGGGCTCATGTGTCCTCTCTAAATATGATATATTTTTTAAAGTTTTTTATTTGAACACCAATGAACTTTAGACAGATTCTATTTCTATTTGCCTGATTTCTTCCAGTCACAGTAGTTGCTATGTCTCACATTCCTTTGCTCTTCCTTCCCAACTGTTGAAAGCCCCAAGACACTATCTCCAGTCATCTTTTCATCTCCATCTACCCCTTTTCTTTGGGAGATCTCAGCCTGCCCCTTGGTTTTAAAGATGCTTTGTAGGCTGATGACTCTAAAATGTAAATCTGATATATAGTTCTCTCCTATAAGCCTTTTCTCTCTTCCTTCAGTTCAGCACAGTGATAACCAGCTCAAGTCTCAAGCCAGGTTTTTTGTGGACTAGTTCAGACTATGACACTTACTACAACCTTAGCAGTTGTAATAGTAGCCTCTACTTGGCATTTATCACTGAGAGAACTAAATTACCTGAAAGGACTTAGAACAGTGTGTGGAGCATAGCCAGCAATGATAATGCATAGCTGTAATTATGACCTATCTCCACTTGGATATCTAACAAGCATCACATGCTTAACATGCCAAAGTAGGACAGTTGGTTTCTTCTCCACACACCCAGGTTCCCTGTCAATATCCAACCCAAATACCTAGAAGCAATCTATGATTCTTCTGTATCCTTCAAATGACCCATCCAATCTGTGTCTCAGGAAGTTCCTGACCATTTCCCCAACAAAAATATTCTGATATCTTCCCCTTTTCTTATCCTTGGCCAGAGACAACTGATCTTTGTCTCCCAAGTCCTAACTCAAGTTTCCAATATTTTCCAGAATCCCAGCTGGTCCCCCACGTTCCCTCCTCCCTGCAGTGGATCCAGGCCACAAGGTGTTCTTTCTAAACATGAATCAGATCAAACTACTCTTCCTGCTTAAACCCTCCCAGCCGCTTTCCCCTACAGCCAGCATAACATTCCTACAAGAGCTCACAGGTCTGGCCTGTGCCCTGCTCCCTGACCTTTTCTTCCTGTTTTCTCCCATCTTTCACTCTGCTGCACCAACTCTAGCCTGGTCTCTGAAGAGCAAACCAGGCTGCTTTCTGTCCCAAGCACTTACCAGCAGCTCCTGCTGCTTCCCTGTGTCTCCTCATTGCTCAGCTTGCAATTCTAATTCCACCTCCTGAGAGCAGACTTCCCTGACTTCAGCCACCTTCCATCGCCTCTCGCAGCCCAGGTCACTCCGAACTCATGGCCTCATCTCATTTTACCCTCTTCCTTGTGTTTACCTGAATACGACATTAACTTTTTTGTTTTGATGTTTTTAGTCAGTCTCCCTTCCTGCAGTGTTAGCTTCCTGAGAGGAAGGGCTTTTCTGGTTTTGTTCATCACAGTTTCCAGTACTAGAGCAGTGCCTGGAACACAGGGAAGAAGCTCGAAAAATGCTTTGTGTCTAACTCTGGATTTGGTGAGATCTTATGGTGAGAGTCCTACTCTGATGTGGACCTTAAGAAAAGGAACATGCTTATAGATATCTGACAAATGGATGTTAGGTAATGAAGGAGGAGGAGGCATTCTGAACCTTTTAGGAAACTCATGTTGAATTTGGGTTGCTTGGCATTTTGTTTTATATATTCTAAATAAAGTCCTTTTTTTTAAGTCCTATTTTCGATGAGAAGAGATGAAGGACACTCTAGTAGTAAACTGGAGAGCCATTTTTAAATTCTCCCTTGAGCAGTTTGAGTCTTAAAAAATTTTTATTCTGCATCTTAAAGAAAAACTCATTCAATATTGGTAGGGAAATGATATTTTGCAAGAATTTTACATGCATTTTAGTAATAAGATAACCAAAAAAAAGTTTTTAATTAGATGAGAAGTAATAAGCCCTGTATGAAAATAGTATCATCTTTTCTAAAAAAAGTTATAGTTATTTTACTTAAATTTTACTTAAATAACTGTTTTTCCTTAAATTTTACCTAACTTTCTAGACTCACAGTGCTATAGAAATTCCAGAGAGGCGATTTAATCCATTTCCCTGTCTTCAGGGAGGATAAATAGAGATTCCATATTTGTAAACTTCTGGACAGGATATTCCAGAATCACAGAATCACCCTTATACATCCATTTTAGTAGAGACTCAGTATGATTCAGAAAACATTACACTTAAGTGTATTGTTGTACATAAACTGTCTTAATTTTCTGGGTTAATTGATGGGTTAATCAAGTTACCTTTAACTTAGACAAAAGGCAAATCCAAGAAGATCACCTACAGTGTATATTATATATATATATATATATGTATGAACCTGAAAGTGTTAGTCACTCAGTCGTGTCCAACTCTGCAATCCCGTAGACTGTAGTACATCAGACTTCTCTGTCCGTGGAATTCTCCAGGCAAGAATACTAGAGTGGGTTGATATTTCCCTTCTCCATGGGATCTTCCCAATCCAGGAACTGAACCCAGGTCTTCTGCATTGCAGACAGATTCTTTACCACTGGGCCACTGGTAAAGCCACACACACACACACACACACATACATATATATACACACATACATATATACACATATATATATACATATATATATACATACGTATATATGTACACACATACATACACATATACTGTATTTACTATTTCAGGAAATTTCCAGGGTATGGTATGTATGCTTTGCTCACTCTCTGACCCTCAGGTACTTCTTGAAAGTAGAGGATGGGGTGTGCAGCTTAGATGATTAGGAGCTAAAGGCATTGCAAGAACCAAAGTCTTCAAAGAAAGATTGCATTGTGTTCATTATGCTTTATTTGCTAAGGCAAGAAAATATGCTGATCCACTTTCCAAAGATTTTCAGCAATGGTTGAAATAACCTTTTCCCTTTTTAAATTTAAAGCTACATTAAGAAAAAAAGCAATTTATGTTCCATTTCCAAAATAGTCTGGCCAATCAAAATTTTATTATGTGTGATTTAAAGGTCATTAAAAATGCTGAAGCTAATTCTTAACTTTAGAAAATTTTTGTTGTATTTTACGGAAGCTGCACTCAACTGAACATGGTTTGAGACTTCATACTCAGGAGTTATACTCATTGTCCTGTGCTCACATTCTCAGTGCCTTATGTCAAGGAACAGACTAGCAGAAAGTAATAAGGCAAGGGCAGGATAATATTAAAGCTCCTTAAAAACAAAGAGCAAGGACTGACTTCATGCCAATATCAATATTTCACTTTTTGGTATGTAAAAATATTTATGCTACGAAAATCCTAGAAATTTCAAAAAATAGATTGTATTTTTAAACAAAAAGTGGTATATTCTTTGGTTTAGCTTTTGGAGATTTATTTTTTGGTTTAGCATTTGGAGATGTTTCTATCTGCATCATTTCTGAGTTAGAACATAAACATTTAAAATTTGAAGACATTCTAGAGTGACTGTAGTTGAATGACAAAACCAGGCATAATAATTTCTCCCCCCTTCTTAATCATCCACCACAATAGCTATTTTAACAAAGCAATACCTTATCCTCAGAATTCCTCAAACTGGATGGTCTTTATTCTCAACTTTCTTTGGAGTACTGGCTTTCACAGAGTCAGACTTATTAAAATACATTAGGCTTAGAATTTGTTCTTTGTGTACCTAGGCCATGGTTTCATAACCTAGATCTGTGAGCAAAAAAGAACCCTACTAACTGGAATTGCCACCTAAGAGAAGACAACATTTTCTCCTGTCCGCCATTATTTTGTACATAGAGAGCAAAGAAAGTGTACTTTCAACAAGCTCACCAAAACTCACAAGACCTCAGTTTGATTGCTGAAAGAGGAACTTATTTTTGTATCACAGTAAAAATTATGCTTCAGAATTAGAGTCAACAACAGAAGTAATTGTCACTTGGGGTATCTTCTGTTGTTTGTAAATAATTTATGGGAAGACTAAAGCTTGGGGATTCCCAGGTGGCTCAGTGGTAAAGAATTTGCCTGCCAATGGAGGAGACATGGGTTCTGTCCCCAGATCAGGAAGAGCCCTGGAGGAGGAAATGGCTACCCACTCCAGTATTCTTGTCTGGAGAATTCCATGGACAGAGGAGCCTGGTGGGCTACAGATGATCAGTCGCAAACAGTTGGACACAACTGTGTGACTAAACAAAACAGGACTAAAGCATGCATTGCATGTACTTGCCAGGACCTAGATGTGGGGTACCTTATGGAGTTTTCAGTAAGTTCCCCTCACCTCTCACCTGCCTGTCACATGAGACGAGGCAACACATTGACAAAAGGAAAACTATAATCAAATAACCAAGGTGGCCTGTCTGGTACAGGCAGACCTTGGAGATATTGTGAGCTCGATTCCAGACCACTGCAGTAAAGCAAATATTGCAATAAAATGAGTCTCACCGGTTTTTTGGTTTTCCTATGTATATAAAAATTACACTATGCTATAGTCTATTAAATGTGAAATAGCATTCCATCTAAAAAATTAATATATGTACCTTAATTTAAATAGTTTGTTACTTAAAAAATGAAAAATAATTAGAAAGGTAACATCAAAGATCACTGATCACAGATGACCCTAACAAATATAATAATAAGGAAAAAGTTAGAAATACCTTGAGAGTGACCAAAATGTGACACAGAGACACAAAGTGATCGATGCTGTTGGGAAAATGGTGCTGATAGACTTGCTCAATGTAGAGTCACCGCAGACCTTCCATTTGTTAAAAAAACACAGTATCTGCCAAGTACTAAAGACAAGCATAATAAAATGAGGTCTGCCTGTACTTGCAAAATAATAAAAGTCAAAAATGAAAGTAAAAGTTCAGGCTTACTTACAAACCATCAATCCATATAGCTTCCCAGCATGTTCCTTGTGTACCCAGGCCATCGTTACACAGCCTAGATCCGTGAGCAAAAAGAACCCTACCAACTGAGATTGCCAGCTAATAGAAGACTTTTCTCCTATCCATCATTAGGAGATGGCTAATGGAGTTGGTTTTTTTTTTTTTTGTTTGTTTGTTTGTTTGGATGTTAGTTCTAAAAGGTCTTGTAGGTCTTCATAGAACCATTCAACTTCAGCTTCTTCAGCATTACTGGTTGGGGCATAGACTTGGATTACTGTGATATTGAATGGTTTGCCTTGGAAATGAACAGAGATCATTCTGTCATTTTTGAGATTGCATCCAAGTACTGCATTTCGGACTCTTTCGTTGACCATGATGGCCACTCCATTTCTTCTGAGGGATTCCTGCCCGCAGTAGTAGATATAATGGTCATCTGAGTTAAATTCACCCATTCCAGTCCATTTCAGTTCGCTGATTCCTAGAATGTCGACATTCACTCTTGCCATCTCTTGTTTGACCACTTCCAATTTGCCTTGATTCATGGACCTGACATTCCAGGTTCCTATGAATATGGCTCTTTACAGCATCGGACCTTGCTTCTATCACCAGTCACATCCACAGCCAGGTATTCTTTTTGCTTTGGCTCCATCCCTGCATTCTTTCTGGAGTTATTTCTCCACTGATCTCCAGTAGCATATTGGGCACCTACTGACCTGGGGAGTTTCTCTTTCAGTATCCTATCATTTTGCCTTTTCATACTGTTCATGGGGTTCTCAAGGCAAGAATACTGAAGTGGTTTGCCATTCCCTTCGCCAGTGGACCACATTCTGTCAGATCTCTCCACCATGACCCGCCCATCTTGGGTTGCCCCATGGGCATGGCTTAGTTTCATTGAGTTAGACAAGGCTGTGGTCCTAGTGTGATTAGACTGACTAGTTTTCTGTGAGTATGGTTTCAGTGTGTTTGCCCTCTGATGCCCTCTTGCAACACCTACCATCTTACTTGGGTTTCTCTTACCTTGGGTGTTGGGTATCTCTTCATGGCTGCTCCAGCAAAGCGCAGCCATTGCTCCTTACCTTGGATGAGGGTTATCTCCTCACTGCCGCCCTTCCTGACCTTCAACGTGGGATAGCTCCTCTAAGCCCTCCTGCGCCTCTGCAGCCACGGCTCCTTGGACGTGGAGTTGGCTGCGACGGGCGTGCTAAAGCGCAGGCAGTGCTGCACTCAGTATGCCAGCAAATCTGGAAAACTCAGCAGTGGCCACAGGACTGGAAGAGGTCAGTTTTCATTCCAATCCCAAAGAAAGGCAATGCCAAAGAATGCTCAAACTACCGCACAATTGCACTCATCTCACACGCTAGTAAAGTAATGCTCAAAATTCTCGAAGCCAGGCTTCAGCAATATGTGAACTGTGAACTTCCTGATGTTCAAGCTGGTTTTAGAAAAGGCAGAGGAACCAGAGATCAAATTGCCAACATCTGCTGGATCATGGAAAAAGCAAGAGAGTTCCAGAAAAGCATCTATTTCTGCTTTATTGAGTATGACAAAGCCTTTGACTGTGTGGATCACAATAAACTGTGGAAAAAAGAGATGGGAATACCAGACCACCTGATCTGCCTCTTGAGAAATCTGTATGCAGGTCAGGAAGCAACAGTTAGAACTGGACATGGAACAACAGACTGGTTCCAAAAAGGAAAAGGAGTTAGTCAAGGCTGTATATTGTCACCCTGTTTATTTAACTTATATGCAGAGTACATCATGAGAAACGCTGGACTGGAAGAAGCACAAGCTGGAATCAAGATTGCCGGGAGAAATGTCAATAACCTCAGATATGCAGATGACACCACCCTTATGGCAGAAAGTGAAGAGGAACTAAAAAGCCTCTTGATAAAAGGAAAGAGGAGAGTGAAAAAGTTGGCTTAAAGCTCAACATTCAGAAAACGAAGATCATGGCATCCGGTCCCATCACTTCATGGGAAATAGATGGAGAAACAGTGGAAACAGTGTCAGACTTTATTTTTCTGGGCTCCAAAATCACTGTAGATGGTGACTGCAGCCATGAAATTAGAAGGCATTTACTCCTTGGAAGGAAAGTTATGACCAACCTAGATAGCATATTCAAAAGCAGAGACATTACTTTGCCAACAAAGGTTCATCTAGTCAAGGCTATGGTTTTTCCTGTGGTCATGTATGGATGTGAGAGTTGGACTGTGAAGGAGGCTGAGTGCCAAAGAATTGATGCTTTTAAACTGTGGTGTTGGAGAAGACTCTTGAGAGTCCCTTGGACTGCAAGGAGATCCAATCAGTCCATTCTGAAGGAGATCAGCCCTGGGATTTCTTTGGAAGGAATCATGCTAAAACTGAAACTCCAGTACTTTGGCCACCTCATGTGAAGAGTTGACTCATTGGAAAAGACTCTGATGCTGGGAGGGATTTGGGGCAGGAGGAGAAGGGGACGACAGAGGATGAGATGGCTGGATGGCATCACTGACTCAATGGACGTGAGTCTGAGTGAACTCTGGGATTTGGTGATGGACAGGGTGGCCTGGCGTGCTGCGATTCATGGGGTAGCAAAGAGTCGGACACGACTGAGCGACTGATATGATCTGATCTGAATGGAGTTGGTTTTGGACAGAGAAGTCTGGTGTGCTGCAGTCCATGGGGTGGCAAAGAGTCAGACACAACTGAGCTACTGAACTGAACTGAATGGCTATGAAATCTTAGCCTAGGTTTAAAAAGAACAAATTCTCATAACATGAGAATTGGTTACTAGGGAGGTGGTGTAACAGAAATTAGGAAGCCACCCAAACTCCTGTAACTTGAGGAATCTGGCTTAGAAGAGTCTTGGATGGGTGAGTGAGCTTTTCTACTGGCTCTTAAATCTTTGAGTCTTATTTTAAACTTTTGGGGGTATATTCTTTGCTCTATCTTTTTTTTTCTTTTTCATATCTATTCTTTTTCTTCCAATTAACCTAATTTCAAGTGCACAAGCATTTTTCACAGAGAGGAAACCATAGCTGTAAGGCTAAGCTATTTTTAGGATTAGGACACTCTATAAGGAAAGTATTTTAGAATAACTGTTCATAGCCAATTATTGCACAGAGAGTCTGGCGAAGAGTTAAGCAGAGAAAAATAAAATTTAAGACAAGAAGTGGGGAAAGACAGATGTATATGATCAGAGCCTCTGGCTAGATGGTCACCTCACAACCTCTTTCCAGGTGTTGTTGCACACGCAGGATGTAGGGTCCTGGGAACGTGATGAGAAGCATTACTGCCACACAATAGGAAGGTCCCTACTGGCCAAGAAGACTTGGAGAAAGGTAGCTGGTTACTGCTTTGAATGTGTTGACACCTACTGTTCTAGTACAGTGAGACAGCTGGCATACAGGGGCTGGCATCAAGAGAACAGGCAAGAAGAGTTTTTGATTGAAGGAGGGAGAGGGGGTGGCATGTGGTAGAGCTGAAGAATCGTCACAATAGGAGATGGAGGGCAAGCTGTAATTTCACTTGCATCTGACGTGAAGAACTGATGCTTTTGAATTGTGGTGTTGGAGAAGACTCTTAAGAGTCCCTTGAACTGCAAGGAGATCCAGCCAGTCAATCCTAAAGGAAATCAGTCCTGAATATTCATTGAAAGGACTGATGCTGAAGCTGGAACTCCAATACTTTGGCCACTTGATGCGAAGAACTGACTCATTGGAAAAGACCCTGATGCTGGGAATGGTTGAAGGAAGAAGGAGAAGGGGATGCCAGAGGATGAGATGGTTGGATGGGATCACCAACTTGATGGACATAGGTTTGAGCAAGCTCCAGGAGTTGGTGACGGACAGAGAAGCCTGGCATGCTGCAGTCCATGGGGTTGCAAAGAGTCAGACATGACTGAACGACTGAACTGACTGACTGATGTTGATGGCACAGGTTCTAGTTTCTGGTAGATTCAATTCTATCTACCCTCTTGAAAAACAATCCAGTGATGTCACAGCAGCCCTGGATTGCATTCTGAGTGGCTGCTGCAGCCTTCCTGTACTGTTCTATGTTCAAATCTCGTGTCTCAAGAACACCAGCACCTCCTCAAATAAAGAAAACCCCCTTGTCATTTCCTGCATCATGAATCTCTTCAGTTCTTCAGTTACTTTTCTCCCTCTTGTCTCTCTTTGTCCTTTCTCTGGGGCCTCCAGTCTCTCAGCTCTTCATCATTCACATCTTTGGAAGTTCACTGCTTGAAGGTTTGTATGTATGGGACTTACTGTACCTATAACTGGTGGAGGTTGCAGAGAGTCAGACATGACTTAGAAACTGAGCAACAACAACTAGTGTTTGCTTGGAGCTCACAGAATATGCAATATTCTACTCAAAAAAGGAGGTGCAGAGAAAGAGGCACAAATACCCTCCACCTGTATTTTAGTAAGGTAGACTTTGTGTCCAGTCAAAAGTTCATAGGTATGATAGTTAAATATCTAATAATCGGTTTTTTAAAAATGTGTGCCCACAATCCGCTAGTGTTTCACCTTAGACAGATTTTTGCTGGATTGTTTCAGTATCAGACAAGTCTGTCAGCCAAAAGCAAAAATCAGTGTTGATTTTAATAATTGGATAAGAAAGCAATGCATTCTCTTCTACTTCAAACAAAGCCTGAACACATGGATTTCATATACCTGTGTGTATCAGTCAATAAGCATTACCTACTGTGTGCAAGATACTACACTGGCTTAGGGAGGATGAAAAGAATGAAAATGTATTCACATCTCCTGTCCTGGGGGATCATAGAGTTCCCTTGGAGAAATAAGACATGACATTATAAATTTAATAAAAATATGTAAAAAAGATTTTTAAATAAAAATCAAATAAAAATTATATTTTAAAATAAAAATATATCAGATAAATGCTACATTAGTAGTGATAACATTTTGTACTCTCATAGAACAATGGAGGGTCAAAAAATAACTAAAGCCAGGCAACCCCAAAACTCAGTAGAAAATTATTTATTTCAGAGAGTATTTATTTTCCACCAGGGCTCCTGAACCATAGTTTTGGTGGATAAATCCTAGATGTGAATAGAACAGACCATACCTGGATTGAGGTGAGTCAGTCTTGGGATGATTCTGTTTATCTCAAAGGCTGGAGGGTTGTGTTTGTCTAGGACATAACTCCAGCCTTCAGCAGCCTTTCTAGTCAACTCAGTGATCTGTACCAATATTATCATTTTTTTATGTACACCTTGGTGTGAAAGCATTGGGAAGGTCTATGAGATCAGAAGATACTTATGCCTCCAGAAAGCAATACTTGTGTGAGGAAGGTCTGGGAAGACGGGCACAAGAGAAGGTATTTGCCATTTTGTCTCCCCTTGTAGACTGTAATGAGCCACTGCAAAGCAGGAACCTGATCCTTCCTCTTTCCCCCAGGGCTGAGCTCACATAATATTTGTTTAAAACTTAATCGGATGAATCCATGTCTGAATCAGTGATTCAGTGAGCAAGTGTCTTTGTTTCTTCCCCTCCCTCTCACTCTTCCGCTCACTCAGTCCAGCTTCCCTACCAGGTGTCCACATCTGCCTCTGCTGGTTTTTCAGCCTTCCTTGACTTCCTTGTTGCTGGATCATGCGACCATATTTTCATTCTCATCTTTCTTGACCTCAGCATCACCTCCATCTCCAGATTGCCCCTCTCATTTCAAAAATGTTGCTTCTTTAAGCCTCCGTGACATCACACACTGCAGGTTTTTCTTTCTTCTCTTCCAATCCTTGTCTGGAAGTCCTTCTCTTCCAGTTCGCTCTGCTGGCTCCTTCTCAACTTGGTCCTTAAATACCAGTGTCCAGGCCCACTCTCTTCCCATGTGGGACCCTCATACTCTGAAGCCCCATCTCTGTAAGTTTTAGGTCCCACAGAACTCATATTTCATCCCAGACCTCTCTTCTGATCTTCACACTCCTGTAACCAGTGATTTAAAAGAGTCTGACTGACCTTGTCCAAAACTGAAGTTGACTCCTGCTACCACCCAGTCCAGCCATGCCCCTTGCAGTTTTCTCTACCTCTACCACTCCATCTTCTCAGCTCCCTGGGGTCTTCTTGGGCATCTGCCCCTCCCATGTTCCCACAAACAATCCACTGCCAAGTGTCTGCTAATGATTCTCCCTCCAAAATGTAAGTGATAATTGATCGCTTTCCCCATCTTCATCACCAGCCCTGAACTATCACCTCTTACCTATCAGTACTCAGATCTGATCCTCTTCTTCCCAATACATTCTCCTCAATGCAGCCATCATGGTCTTTGAAAACTGCACGTCAGATCACATGACTCATCTCCTTAAAAACCACAAAGAGATTGTCAGGGCTTAACAGGAACTACAAGTCTATATAACCTAGTTGTCACCTAATTCTGTAGCATCGTCTCATGCCAGCCTTTCCATCAATTTACCAGACTCCAGCCACAGATTCTGTTTTCAGAACTAGAATCAAACCAATGTGGTCTCCTAGCTCAGCAGTTCTCCACGTACAGCCGCTGGAGCAGCAACAGTGGTATCATTTAAAGAAAATATAAATTCTTGAGCCTCACCCTAGACCTACTGACTGAATGAGAAAACTCTAGAAAGAGGGTTCAGAAGATGATTCTGATGTACACTTGAGTCTGAGAACCATTAACTTTGCTAATCTGAGATGGGAATGCCTAAAATCCTAGTTCTATCTGTTTTACTACCCAGATGTATCTGATTTGTCAGGTTCTTTTGGTGGGCTTAGTGGAGGAAAGTTATTGGAGCTCCAACTTATTGAAGCCCACGATATTGCTTGTCCAACCTAGTAAGTTGACTGGGGAAAGCAGTTCTGAATGACAAGATATATACACACTTATGTGTACTTTTATGTGAGCCTTTGGGCATTCTGCTATACCACATTCCAAAAAATAAGTAGAGGTCAACTGATACTCGGGCTTCCCAGGTGGCGTTAGTGGTAAAGAACTGGCCTGCCAATCCAAGAGTCATAAGAAATGCAGGTTTGATCCCTGGGTCAGGAAGATCTCCTGGAGGAGGGCACAGCAATCTACTCCAGTATTCTTGCCTGGAGAATCCCACGGACAGAGGAGCCCGGTGGGCTACAGTCCTTGGGGTCACACAGAGTCGGACATGAGCGACTTAGCAGGCATTCACGAAACTGATACTCACATAATACTCTAAGTGTACTGCTGCTAAGTCGCTTCAGTTGTGTCCGACTCTGTGCGACCCCGTAGGTGGCTGCCCACCAGGCTCCTCTGTCCATGGGATTCTCCAGACAAGAGTACTGGAGTGGGACTTCCTTAAATAAAGATCTAGACCTTCTTACTGTCAAACATTACCTCTTGTTTTCTTGAATTGTTACTGAAATTTGCATATGGATGTCTTTTTCTCTCTCTTAAATCTCAAGTTTACTGACGCCTTGTAATACTAAGTTTTATTATATATTGAGTGAATGGTCGATAGAGCCATTTTCTTAGTTGAATTTGGAATAAATATAAACCACCTCATGTTTTTAAATATGATGCAAGAGGGAAGTCTTTCCCCAGAGATTATTCAGTGCTAACTTTCATCTGTTATAGTGCCGAAGTTGTTCTTCTATGAATTCTTAAACCTCTATAGAATTTTCCAGAAAGTTCTAGCAGCTGTTTGTCTTCACATGAAAGGCCAATTATGTACTGAGAATTGTTCACTCAGCCTGCTTCATTTATGTCTCCACCTTATGATTGGTCCTTAGAAACCACCCACTTGTCAACCTGTCATGTAGCAGGACAACATTTATGGCCTTCTGAGATTATCTTTGTGTATGCAAAAAATTATTGTCCCAGAACATGTCTAAATGTTTGAGGAGTGTTGTTGAAGGATTGTGCAATTTAGTAGGACTGTTGGAAGCAAGAAAAAAAATTTTTCTGTGTATCATATTATCCCTCCCTCACCATACTTGAACTAATCCAACAGTGTCCTCAAGGGACTGGCTCAGGTCTAAAAGCCAAAACCTCATTAGCCTCACTTTTACTTCCTTTCCAAGCTCTCAGGGCTCTCAACAGGCTATACAGGCAAAGACTGATCAGCTTCTGAGATTTCTCTTTTCTTGTTTATTTTTTCAATTGTTTTGTAAAATAATGGCCATTAGTTACAAAGTTCTTTTTAAAAAAATTCTTTGTTATGATCCTCACTCCCAGTTGTGTCTGTTTGTGTAGTCATTTACACGCCCATGTAATTTCAGGAAAAGCAGAAATGTTTTTAGCACTTAGTGTTTAAACAAGTAAGTTACTTGCATTATCTTATGGTAATCATTTAATAGCATCACCAAAGTATAGTCAAAAGACTACTTGATACTCTAATAGTTGCCTTAAAATACACACATGTATGTATATTTTACACACAAACATAACACTTTTGATGTTTATCAAGGAAAACACAACTATAATTGTATTTTGGTTGCTTTAAGTTCCAAATTCTTTTGTTTAGTAAAGACTCTACAAGTGCTTGATGTGCAATAAGATTCTAATTTGTAAAAAAAAAAAAAAAAAAAAAAACTTCCATTTTCTACCTCATTAGTAAAAGTACATGGTTTGAATTTGGTTTGGAAGCTAAGATCTTATTCAGATTAACACAGAAAAGAAAACAAAGAAGGATGTCGTATCCTGTTGATAACGTTGGCACTTACCTTAAAGTCATGTTTGAGGAATGGCCCTAGAGACATGTCTGTGTCATGTTTGTCAATAATATGAGCTGCTAAAAATCTTCTGTGCGCTTTCAATGGTATTTTAGAGAGTTTCCTTATGAACTCACTTGAGAGAGAACAGCAGCAAAAACAACACAAATTTTTAAAAACATGGCCAGATCTCTCTCTGATGTAAGACTCGAAGATTTCAGTCTGATTTATTAGACCCTGTAGGCAGTGTTTTCAAGTAACAGACTGTCCCTACTGTGCTCAGCAACACATGCTGACAGGCTCTAATGAAGCCACAGAATTGGATGCATTGAGATACAGTACTATTTCACATGTTTCATAAGTCAGCTTGCTGGGTTGATATACACTTACATTGCACTAGAGAATCTTTCCGTATTTTTAAGTCTCTAAGATATAATCAGAAAAAATAATCAGAGAAAGTCTATTTTCAAAAGAAATAATACCACCAAGAAGTGGTGGTATTATATTTTATGTATTATTACCGAACAATATATTCTTGTTATATAACACAATAAGGCATTCACTTTACTGCATTACCTTATGTCTGTGTATATGTCAGTTTGGTGTGAACACCATATGCCTGTGTATGCTCACATCATTCCTTGTTGAAAAATCTAAGTTCCTTAACAGTAGAACTAAGTTTTTATTATGTTGTGCATAGTTCTTATTTTTGCTTAAAATGTCCAAAAGAACTCAATAAATATGCTAATAATTGATGATCATCAACCCGAGCAGAATCCTTAGCTGCAAAGAATGATGAGAGAAAAATTGTAAGAATAGAGGCCAATTGTTCTGCCTGTTTACATCAGGTCTGCCACAAAAGAACATCCTATTTAATTGTGTCAAGGGAAATTTGTGATTTTGAATATTAGGAGCAAATTAATGTCTTTGAACATGAAATAGCCTTTTTTAATGAGTTATTTAGAAATATGTTTATTAGTTTCCAAATATATGGCTTTTGGGGGGCCATACTGTATGGCATGTGGAATCTGGTCCCCCACCAGGGCTAGAACCCATGTCCCCTGAAAAGGAAGTGCAGATTCTTAACTACTGGACTGCCAGGGAAGTCCCCATGAAACAATCTTTTAAAGGAGCATGAAAAAAAAATCTAGTTCTCTAGGAAATAAGATGAATTTTAGTTCAGTTAGTTTCACAAATGTGTACAAAAGATAGTCATAAATTCCTTATTTGAATATACAGATAAATGGATTTGTTACTTATTGCTGCATATCAAGGTACCCTGAAATTTAACAACTTAAAATAACAATGAATGATCCCACACAGTTTCTGTGCATCAGAAATTTAGGAGCAGCTTAGCTGGGTGGTTCTGGCTTAGCATCTGTCCTGCGCTTGCTGTCAGGATTTCTGAAGGCATAACTAGGACTGGAGGATGTTTCCAATATGGCTCACTCACATGGCTGTTGGCAGGAGACTTTGGTTCCTTGCCATGTGAACCACACAGCAGGACTTAAGTGTCCTCATGGTATGGGAACTAGCTGATCCTAGTGCGGGCCACACAAAAGAGAGAGCAAGGAGGAAGCTCCAACGCTTTGTGTAACATCACGTCAGAAGTTTCCCTTCACCATATTTTATTGGAGAAGGGAATGAGCCTTCACCTTTTAAAGGAAGGAGGGTCAAAGATTTCTGGACATATATTAAAACCGTCGCAGTAAACGCTATGGGTAATACCATCTCTATGCAGTAAAGAAAGATTACTTCCTAGAACTCATATGGTTTCAGTTTGGCTAAGTTTTTTGCTGACAGACATTTCCAAGAGAAACTCGTGACGTTTCAGCACAAATTAAGAATTATTTAAAGTTTGGAACTTTAAAGATATGCTAAAACTTTAAGAAAACCGTGATCTAAAGTGTTTAATTTTCTTGAGGCTATAGAACTAGCTCCGAGTTCTCCAAATACCCCATTTAATTCCTTTGGGGGTTAATTATATGGTAGAATGTCAGCTCTATATGAAGTCCACGGTAATAATCTAAATTCAGTGTAACAGTCTGTGCCTATCAAAGTAAGCAAGTTTTACAAGGGGTAAAAAGAGAGAAAAATACTACAGTCCTTGCCTAAGTAGAACAAAAATCTTCCAAACATTTAACTGTAACAATTAAACTATTGAATAGCAATAGGTATCAGTTAAAAGAGCTAGTAGATATTATCTTAAATGTTTTGATTAACAAATTAAGGCATTTAATAAAAGCAATTTTGATTTATTTTTATTCTTAATTTTGCATATCATAAAAGAAAATTTACTATAGTTCTTAAAAAAAATAGTTTTAAACCCTAATGTAAATAAGGTATTTGAATAGAAATATTTTCAGACCTACCTCAACAAATCTTTAATTTTCTAGTACTCAAGGTTCTCAGCATGGAGAATATATGGAAAAGTACTGTTTATTAATTGAATTTTGACCCAAATAGTAAGAAAAACGGATGTGGGAATTAAAAGTAGGCCTAGCAGAGAATGTGAGACATTTACTGAATTTCTACAAAAGACGCTTAAAAATGGGTCACTCTTTCATCTGGGCCATGTGGATTTTGTGTGAATCATTATCAGGAGAGCCTGCAAATAACAGTCCTTTTAAAAGAATATTTGTTTCTTACCTAAAAAAATAAAGATAGAAATTTCGGAAAACCCTGAGAATTGAATGAAGTGTGCTCCTGACTCAGGGCTCATATAGTGGTAATTTCCTATAGAAAAGACAGTGGTTCATAGGAAAGAGGAAAAGTCCTCTTTACAAAGAGAATTTTCTGTTTGTTATCCAAATGCACTGAACTAATTAGATATCTCACTTTAGGATCACATCACTGTCTTCAATTCCTTTACTATTTCCCTATTTAGGTTAATAAACCTAAATATTCAAAAACTGTGTCATTCTTTCCTGGTATTAGATTCTGCAATTTAAGTAAGTGGGATGACATCAGTTTTATGGTTTTAGACTCTTACTGTATTATAATCCTTAAAAATGGGAAATATATTATTTTCATGTTGTAATTTTAAAACATGTTACCAAATATGTTCTTTTGTTAAGTACAGAAAATGGATCCTTGGATGAAGTTGGGCACCCATTACAAAAGTTTGGAGTTATCCCAACAGGATCCTAAGTTCTCAAAAAGAATTGATTGGATAAGTTTTTAACTCACTTCATGGAGAGTGAAAGTCACCATGAGGCCATATATTCCAAATGGAGATCAAAAAGAGTTTATGATAATACAGCGGCATTTGGTTGAAGTTTAGAATATATTTCTTTTTTTTTTTTACTTAGTGCCAGTTTGATCATTTAAAACCCAAACTAGCTTTTGTCAGCTTAAACAATAAGTCACAGAGTTGAACAATGTTTGGAGAAGGATCCAAGGAGTGGATTGAGGGAAGCAGACAATAGTGGGGTGGTTTTGATAGCATGATTTCTGCAAGGATTCTTTGCCATGGAGAAGAAACGGGTTCTCAGTTATCATGCAGTTGCTGTCTGGGGTCAGGTGTCTATTCTATGCTTCCTGTATGCTTTCATTTTTGTTGATGTGCTCATAATCACAAACATTTTTATAAACTAAATATCCACTAAACCAATTACTTTTGACCATGGTGAAAGGTATACCCATTCTAAGTATAAATTAGCCATTTGGCATCCCCGCTGATATGAAAAATCCCAGTCTGCGAAAGCGAGCTCCATCTGAAGTGCTCCTTGTCAGCACCTGGCTTTGGAAAGAGTTCACTCAGTTGTGGCTTCCCAGGGTTGCCAGTGGTAAAGAACCCACCTGTCAACTCAGGAGATGTAACAGACTCGAGTTCAATCCCTGGGTCAGGAAGATCCCCTGGAGGAGGCCACAGCAACTCACTCCAATATCCTTGCCTGGAGAATTCCATGGACAGAGGAGCCTGGCAGGCTACAGTCCATGGGGTTGCAAAGAGTTGGAGATGACTGAGGAACTTGCACACTTTATTAGGCCACAGGACTGGAAAACCTCAGTTTTCATTCCAATCCCAAAGAAAGGCAATGCCAAAGAATGCTCAATTGCACTCATCTCACATTCTAGTAAAGTAATGCTCAAAATTCTCCAAGCCAGGCTTCAGCAGTACATGAACCGTGAACTTCCAGATGTTCAATCTGTTTTTAGAAAAGGCAGAGGAACCAGAGATCAAATTGCCAATCCACTGGATCATCAAAAAAGCAAAAGAGTTCCAGAAAAACATCTATTTCTGCTTTATTGACTATGCCAAAGCCCTTGACTGTGTGGATCACAAGAAACTGTGGAAAATTCTGAAAGAGATGGGTGTACCAGACCACCTGACCTGCCTCTTGGGAAATCTGTATGCAGGTCAGGAAGCAACAGTTAGAACTGGACATGGAACAACAGACTGGTTCCAAATAGGAAAAGGAGTACATCAAAGCTGTATATTGTCACCCTGCTTATTTAACTTATATGCAGAGTACATCATGAGAAACGCTGGGCTGGAAGAAGCACAAGCTGGAATCAAGATTGCCGGGAGAAATATCAATAACCTCAGATATGCAGATGACACCACCCTTATGGCAGAAAGTGAAGAAAAACTAAAGAGCCTCTTGATGAAAGTGAAAGAGGAAAGTGAAAAAGTTGGCTTAAAGCTTAACATTCAGAAAACTAAGATCATGGCATCCAGTCCATCACTTCATGGCAAATAGATGGGGGAAACAGTGGAAACAATGGCTGACTTCATTTTTCTGGGCTCCAAAATCACTGCAGATGGTGACTGCAGCCATGAAATTAAAAGACGCTTACTCCTTGGAAGGAAAGTTATGACCAACCTAGATAGCATATTCAAAAGCAGAGATATTACTTTGCTAACAAAGGTCCATCTACTCAAGGCTATGGTTTTTCCAGTGGTCATGTATGGATGTGAGAGTTGGACTATAAAGAAAGCTGAGTGCTGAAGAATTGATGCTTTTGAACTGTGGTGTTGGAGAAGACTCTTGAGAGTCCCTTGGACTGCAAGGAGATCCAACCAGTCCATCCTAAAGGAGATCAGTCCTGTGTGTTCATTGGAAGGACTGATGTTGAAGCTGAAACTCCAATCTTTGGCCACCTGATGTGAAGAGCTGACTCATTGGAAAAGACCCTGGTGCTGGGAAAGATTCAGGGCAGGAGGAGAAGGGGATGACAGAGGATGAGATGGTTGGATGGCATCACCGACTAAATGGACATGGGTTTGGGTGGACTTCGGGAGTAGTGATAGACAGGGAGGCTTGGCATGCTGCAGTTCATGGGGTCGCAAAGAGTTGGACACGACTGGACAACTGAACTGAACTGGATATGTGCCAGGTGCTTAGAAGAGTGCCTGGCACAGAGTAGGTGCTGGATAAGAGTCACCTCTTACTACGTGTTGCTTGTTCCCTGTGGCAGTTAGGCAGTTTGCCATTTTGTCCAACTTTTCCCAAAACGCTACCCTTTCTGATGCCTACAATCATGTGACTCTTCTTGACCTGCTTCTCTCTCCGCCTTTCCTTTCTCAACCTCTTTCTGTCCTCCTCAGCTTCCACCTGCCCCTGTAAACACTCGTTCCTTAGTGATATTAGTCAAAATATGGTGCACTTGGTCATTTCAACCCTGTCTTTTCTCTAAAACTCTGAACCATTGCCTTCTCCTGCCATCTCCTATCTCCTATTCAGCCTTTGATAAATATTTGTTGAAAATATATCTAGCAGAACATTTAGTTACTGATGAAGTCAAAATGTTATCTAACTTCTAAAGTTATGTGTCAGTTTCAGTTGGCCCTTGTATGTCTACAAAGTCTCACTTTTATGGCTAATGTGCAAAATACACTTAAGTTTTATATAGAAAATTAACGTTGAAGCACTTCTACCTGGATGCTGATGATTTCAAACTTGCTATGGCTAATTATCCTTCCAATCCTTCCATCTAAATTTAAAAACAAAAATGTGGCTAACTGTTCATATTCTTACTTAATCTTATAGTTTACAGGCTTTCATGCCTTCTCTGGGTGCATTGCTCTCCCCAAGTCTTATATTCCTAATCCTCAACAATTCTAACCTTGTCAACATTAGCAGAAGTTGAAAATGTGTCAGTGTCACGAACTTAATTTCTCAGAAGGCTCACAATTCACTGACTTATTTTGAAATGCAGCTTTCTGGGACTAAGATAAACATTAAAAGATACATGAGTGGTTCTTAAGGCTTTTTATTTTATTACCATCTGTACCCTACATAATGCCCCACAGAGAGAGAGGGGAGCAAGCGGAGAAATGAAATTTTTGTGCACATTCATAGAAGAAAGAAAGGAAGAGAGGTGTACCAATTAGGGCTCCAGTAGGAAATAGAAGAAGCACGTAAAATAGGATTATATGGGGGGAAGGATCAGTTACAAAGGGACTGTTTACAAACTCATAAGGGAGGAGAAATACAAGGGTTAGTGCAATAACCAGTAGGGCGTACCCCGAGCTGAGCCATGATCAGGCCCCAAAGAGAAGTTAGCAGGACCTAGAGGGGAAAAGTCTGCAGAGGTAGCTGCTTGAGAAGAGCAATGACCTTGGGTAAAAAGACAGTTCAAGGCAACTGTAGGATCCATAGGAATAAATACTCCTTTCCCTTTGGAGGGGTTTAGGAATCAATTTCCAATGTGGGAGAGGGTTTCTTCCATACCACCAAGCAGTTCTCCAGACACCACTGAGTATCCTTCCATTTAACTCAGCTCTGACACTATCCACCTGGAGGTCACATCAGATCTCACGTGTTAAGGGTTCAGTCACACAGACTGCCCCCTCCCTCCACATCAGATGCCACTTGTAAGCCCACGTCATCACCTGTGCTTCGGACCAACAGGCTATAGACTGGAGCTTCCGCTGACTCCCTTTTTGGGTTGAACTAAGCTGATAGAGTGGCTTGCAGAGCTCAGAGAAACATTTTACCTACTAGACTACTGGTTTGTTGTGAAAAGATATAACTCAGGGACAGCCAGATGGAAGAACTGCAAAGGGTAGGTATGGGAACATGCCCTCTCCAAGCACACCAGTCTCCTCAAATCTCCAGGTGTTCATCAACCCAGAAGCTGGCCATTTAGGTTTTCATGGAGGCTCCTTACATAGGCATGACTCCTGGCAATTCACTGACCACTGGCAACTGAACTGGGTCCCCATTTACACCCCTCTCCTTCCAGGAGGCTGGTTGGCTTCACTGGCAGCCAGCCCCCATCTCTAAGTGGAGTCAAAGAGTCACCTCATTAGCATAACAGAAGACACCTTTTATCACTCTCCTAACTTAGAAAATTCCAAGCATTTTAGGAGCCCTGTGCTAGGAAAGGGATGGAAGATCCAAAGATATATTTCTTATTATAAATAATATCACAGCCTTATATCTCCTACTGGGGCTTTCCATAGGCCAAACCTACCCTAAAACCAGGGACATGGGATGCTATTGATGGAATCCTTGTTCTCATATAAATTATTATCCAAACTGGGACGTTTTTGAGAGTTAAAGGAGCTGTTAAAATTAATTATATTAATAACTACTGCAAAAAAAAGAAAAAGAAACCTGCTACCCAACAATTATATTACTGTTGAAGATTTTCCTACCAGTGAATAATGGGCGCCACTGTAGCAGGAAGGTCCCTACTGCTCCGTTCATTCTGTGGCAGAGTTGCTGCACCTTTGCTTCCCCACACATTTCTTGCATGCACACGTCACATACACCTAGCCCACATCTCCTCCTGGCCCACCAGACTGTGCATCCTGTAGGCTGCAGCAGGCACCAGAGCACAACTGGCTTGTCCACCGAGGACACGTACGGCAGCCACACCTGGCGCTTCTGTCAGTCAGGACTGAGCTGCCCTGAGCTGCTTGGGTCTGAGTGCACTTTGTTAAACCAGTGAGCAGCCTACATGCTGCTCTTGAAAGGGAGGTATTTGTTAGATCATATCTGGAAAGGGTCAGGAAAAGAGGATCACCACCAGTCATCTTTTTTGTAATTTAGTTTTTTAAATTTCTGGCTGCCCTGAGTCTCCATTGTAGTGCACAGCCTTTCTCTAATTGCTGCACACATCCTTCTCTTATTGTCAAACACGGGCTCTGGAGAGCACAGGCTCAGCAGCTGGCAGTGCGTGGGCCTCTCTAGCTGTGGCATGTGAGATCTTAGTTCCCTGATTAGGGGTTGAACCTATGTCCCCTGCATTGGAAGGTGGATTTTCAACCACTGGACCACCAGGGAAGTCTCACCAGTCATCTTTCAACTATAACCATATATTAAAGTAAGAACTTTGTTCTCTGCTCATGAATCTCACACACTACTAGAGGAGCCTATAGAAGTCAGAAGGGTAAACCCATCGTGACTTATTTAATACAACTCTTCACCTATCTATGTCATCAAAAAATGAACATTTCAAAACTAAACCCATGCTTACAGCAATTGCACTCATTAGTACTCAGTGAAATTGAAAACTTATGTTCATACAAAAACTTGCACACAGACATTTATAGGAGCTTTATTCATAATTGCCAAAATCTGAAAACAACGAAGAGGTCCTTCAGTAGGTGAATGGGTAAAAAACTAACACATTCACACAATGGAACATATGGAGTGCTTAGAAGAAATGAGCTATCAAGCTATGAAAAGACACAGAGGAACCTTTAAGTGCATATTGCTAAGTGAAAAAAAGCCAATCTGAAAAGGCTACATTGATTCCAACTACATGATATTCTGGAAAAGGCAAAACTATGGGAACAGTAAAAACCTCAGTGGTCACCAGGGGTTAGGAAGGAGAGAGGGCTGAATAGAGTACAGAGGATTTACAGGGGATTTTTAGAGCAATGAAACTGTTCCCTACGATACTTTAATGGTAGATACATGTCCTTATACAGGGGCTTTCTTGATGGCTCAGACGATAAAGAATCTGCCTGCAATGCGAGAGACCCAGAATTGATCCCTGGGTCGGGAAAATCCCCTGGAGAAGGAAATGGCTACCCATTCCAGTATTCTTGCCTAGGGAATTCCACCAACAGAGAAGCCTGGCCTTCACAAAGAGTCAGACACAACTTAGCAGCTAACACTCACTTTTTTCCTGTCCTTATTCATTTGTCCAAACTTGTAGAGTAGACCACACCTAGAGTGAACCTGAATATAAACTATGAACTTTGAATGCCAATAATGTGACTGTGTAGGCCAATCAGTTGTAACAAGTGTACCATTCTGGTGGGAGTTATTGATAATAGTAAGGCTATGCGTGTGTCCTGGAGAAGGAAATGGCAACCCACTCCAGTGTTCTTGCCTGGAGAATCCCAGGGACAGGGGAGCCTGGTGGGCTGCCATCTATGGGGTCACACAGAGTCGGACACGACTGAAGCGACTTAGCAGCAGCATGCATGTGTCCAGGCAAGGGATTTAGGGGGAAACTGTAGCTTCTTCTCAGTTTTGCTGTAAACCTAAAACTGCTCTAAAAATAAAGTCTATGTTTTCAGTGAAAGATGACTGTCAAAGCTGGAGAAAGACTTTGTAAACCAAAACAGATGATATCAGATTGCCAATCAGACACAGCTTTCTCAATGAACTTCTTTGTTCAGATGAAAGCAAACAGAAATCATTGACTGGTTAACAATATCACAGACAGGAGTGATTTCAAAAGCGTCTATAAATAGATATGGAAACGAACCCATTTTCCAGTGTACCTACTTTCCTTTAATGTTGTCTTTCATGTCTTAAAAAAAAAATGTGACTTTCCAACCCCTTCCTGTTGTCCATGGTGGGCACAAGGGACTCTTGTGTGTTCTCCTCTGAGACCGAGGGAGTTCCATCACTGAGGGACATTTTCTTGCAATTTTTAGGGACATAATTATGCACTTTGAAATTTACTATACAACATTTTGTGGGAATAAAAGGGAATGTTTTTAAAGGGAAGGAATAATTTACTCTGTCACTGATTCTTCCCATTTTTAAGAAGGCAAATAGAGAAAAATTCCTATAGAAAAAGACAATATTCCAGACACTTCTGCGCCAGCATCTTTAATATTTGAAAACATACAAAATAAGCACTACCTATAAAGACAGACGGAGAAGGCAATGGCACCCCACTCCAGTACTTTTGCCTGGAAAATCCCATGGACGGAGGAGCCTGGTAGGCTGTAGTCCATGGGGTCGCTAAGAGTCGGACACGACTGAGCAACTTCACTTTCACTTCTCACTTTCATGCATTGGAGAAGGAAATGGCAACCCACTCCAGTGTTCTTGCCTGGAGAACCCCAGGGACGGGGGAGCCTGGTGGGCTGCCATATATGGGGTCGCACAGAGTCGGACACGATTGACGCTTCTTAGCAGCAGCATAAAGACAGAAAGGACAAAATAAATGGTAGCATTTTTCCCTACATGGAACCTACAAGTAGAATCTTTCAGCCTCTCATTACTGTCCTTTGTTGTAAGGGGGTGACTTTCAAAGGGCATTTTTTTTTTTTTTTTGGTCACACTGAATGGTTTGTGGGACCAAGCAGAAAGAACTCTGTTCCCCCCTGCAGTACAAGTGTGGAGTCCTAACCAGTGGACCGCCAGGGAATTCCTTCAAAAGGCCTTCTTAACGGTAGTAGGCTATCATCCCAATTCCAAAACACAGAAAAAAGTAACTGTCATAGGCAATATATAAATACATTTCTATATAATATATATACATATTTCTATATTATATATGTGTATATATATTATTTTATATTAAATAATGTATATTCTTGGGCTTCAAAATCACTGCAGATAGTGACTGCAGTCATGAAATTAAAAGACTCTTTCTCCTTGGAAGGTAAGCTATGACAAACCTAGACAGGGTATTAAAAAGCAGAGACATCACTTTGCCAACAAAGGTTCATATAGGTCCTACGGTTTTTCCAGTAGTTAGGTACAAATGTGAGTGAAAGTGAAAGTGAAGTCGCTCAGTCGTGTCCAACTCTTTGTGACCCCGTGGGCTGTAGCCTGGATGGGCTGTAGCCTACCAGGCTCCTCTGTCCATGGGGTTTACCAGGCAATAGTACTGGAGTAGATTGCCATTTCCTTCTCAAGGGCATCTTCCCAACCCAGAGACTGAAGCCAGTCTCCCGCATTGTAGACAGACGCTTTACTGTCTGAGCCACCAGGGAAGTCTGGTGAGAGTTGGACCATAAAAAAGACTGAGCACTGAAGAATTGATGCTTTCAAACTGTGAATGCTGGAGAAGACTCTTGAGAGTCCCTTGGATGGCAAGGAGATCAAATGGTCAGTCCTAAACAAAATCAACCCTGAATATTCATTAGAAGGACTGATACTGAAGCTGAAGCTCCAGTGCTTTGGAGCATCAGGCCACCTGATGCGAAGAGCCGACTCATTGGAAAAGACCCTGATGCTGGGAGATTGAGAGCAAGAGGAGAAGGGAGTGATAGAGGATGAGACGGTTGGATGGCATCATCGACACAATAGACTTGAGTTTGAACAAACTCCAGGAGATAGTGAAGGACAGGGAAGCCTAACGTACTGCAGTCCATGGGGTCGCAAAGAGTTGAACATTACTTAGCGACTGAACAACAACAACAATGTATATGACTTGACATATTAATAAAACTAACATATTAAAGAAGAAAAATCCTACTCCATTTTTACCTGAAATCATTAAGATGAACTTAGAAATCATCAAGATCAATTAGAATGTTTTGTCATTTTATAAAATGGGTTCAGATACAACATCCATTACTTGTGTTACTATTTATGTTAGCAGCTTCTGTGTAGTTGGTATAAATTCCTAAAAGGTATCCAGCTGAGGTCCTTCTGTAAGTGCAGAAAGCCATTCTAGCAACAGACCAAATGAATCAGCGTATGTCTACAGCGTTTCCGCAAGGCACGTCAAAATGAGCATTTCCCCAAAACGTTTCATGTCCAGAAACATAAACAGACGCACACACAGTCTAGGTTCCCACACACAGCTTTAAAAGACTTCATTAAGAGAAAGCAAATTGTTTCCTCTCCTTTTACTAAAAAGCTTTCTCTTTAATGGCTTTTTAAAAATTCAATTGTAAAACAACTAAAACAAATGAACATAAATGAAAAATCTTTGCATGTGGAGCACTACTGGAAGGTAAGGAGAGCCACAGAAAAGGTTGTGTTACTATCATTTGAATATCACAGAGAAAAATAACAAAAGACGATGAATAACTTTTTTTCTCTCATTTGGAAGTTATTACTAGACTTCCCTTTGTTCCATTGAGAAATGAGAGAAGAAAATATGAAGTTACAGCGAACCCATATGGCCAGCAGGAAAATCCTACTTAATTGCTTTATTGCCAGAAATGTTAAATCACTTCCTGAGGATACAGTTCAAATGAAACATATGGCAGCTATTAAGAAAAAACCCCTAATGAATTCAAAAATATGCTTTTTATGGGAGCTTTCTCATAAGCAACAGTCATGCATATTACTTAAACTATATATACAAATATACACTTGGTTTTTTATCCCCACAAAAATTTGATGAACACCTACTTTGTACCAGATGATACAGACAGCTTGCATGAAGTGATTTTTTTTCCCAAGCCCAGAAATGCACTTTCCTGGTGGCTCAGTAGTAAAGAATCCGCCTGCCATGCTGGAGACCTGAGTTTGATCCCTGGGTGGGAAAATCCTCTGGAGAAGGAAATGGCAACCCACTCCAGTATTCTTACATCAAAGGCAAAAAGAAATCTCCTGACCAGCACTTTCTCCCCAGGGGTTCAACACCCAGGAAAACCATCCCATTTCCGCCTGGGTAGTCCTAATTATTTACTATCTTCCTACACCTTTTAATGTTGCACCAATAAAGGTGCTAATCATTGTCATTCAGCAACCTCTGAGTGGAACTATTCTCTATCTTCTTCAACTGGATCATGAATTCCACACACACACACACACACACATACACACACAAAAGTTGCTACTAATTAAGAAACAACAAATAGCTTTAATTAATTGAAATCCAGGTGTCAGCATTTTTTTTAATTTATTGCCTTTCATCACTAGAAAATTTCACAAATCTAATCAATGTATTCATAAACCATTTTCTAAAGAGATGGTTCTCCCTCAAATTCAAATATAAATCAGCTGAAGGATATCCAGCTGTTATTACTATGTGATTATGCTTTAAAAGAAAAGGTATTAAATGTTGGATACATTAAACTTTGACTTTTCCTTTCTCCATGTGCTGATATAGCCATTGCTGTTATTTAATGGAGGTGAGTTTTGGTAACTTAAAGAATCATGCAGAGCATGGGGTGATATTCTAAAGTAACTGGCACTGTCTACGTGACATATTGGTTCTGGCTCTTTGGAGGCTAAAATATTTTTGTTTGATAGGGCTAATATCTTTATGAAATATTTACTTACACATGCTTGGTTATACACTTTGTAATCAAATAGAATAAAATATGGAGAAGGCCTGTCACTGATCAACTTGGAATTGGAGTAAGACATTCAATTTGTCTAAAACACTTTAGCCATAAGAAGAGAGAGCTTATTTAGAGAATTTTTAAATGTTTCATACAGACATCCTGCACAAGTATTTTGTGGTCTAAGTCAATATCTGTACATAGGACCTCTGCAAACCTTTCTTCTCCTTTGTTTCAAAATACTCTGATTAGCATTTTGAAATTAGTGATCTCGAAGATCAGCATATGAGTAGTTGTATCCTGGCTTCCATTCTATTAATGTGACCTCACAAAACTTACTGTGCTTTTTAAGACTTCATGGAGTTGGTGTAAGGATTGAGTGAGTTTATGCAGGTAAAATCTTAAAACTGTACCTTGTACATACTGAGAACCTAGTAAGTGTTAGCTCTTCATACTCTGAGGAACCTTCTCCATGAAAGTGAAAATGTTAGTCCCTCAATCGTGTCCGACTCGATGCGACCTCATGGAGTTTAGCCCACCAGGCCCCTCTGTCCATGGGATTCTTTACGCAAGAATACTGGAGTGGGTAGTTATTTCCTTCTCCAGGGGATCTTTCCAAACCAGGGTTCGAACGTGGGTCTCCTGCATTGCAGGCAGATTCTTTACCAGCTGAGCCAATTACCTATTTACCACCCTTTACAACCTTGTCAACAAAAGGGTTTCTATTTTGTTTTGTTGTTTATTTGCTTGAAACAAAAGAGAAAATTTAATTTTAAAAGCCCTTATCTTTAGTCAGGGGACAAATCTGAGGCTAGGTTTAAAATATATAGTATGGATTTAATTCCATTCTTAGATGTTTCCCAAAATAGAGACATAAGAAGTAAACAAACATTGCCAAAGCTGTAGGATGACTTTCTTGTCAAGGGAAGACAGAATCAGAGAAATTCTTCTTGAAACAAAGAAGAAATCAGATGATCTTGCTGTAAATAAAAGGGTGCTGAGGACAGGGGTGGAAGCCTATGCAGTCCATCTGATGCCCTGCTGTCTGGACGTGGTCCTCCACTCTGCCATTTAAAATAACCCGATGTTCTCCTCAGGGCTGCATCTTTGCCAGGTTGCAGAGTCAGCATTCACAGCCAGAGAACAAGAAGTGAACAACTAAAGGTAGATCAAGATTAAGTCAAAATATGCTTTCACTGTAGATCAATCTTTGCCAAAACAAATCCTCCATTTTTTTATCCATAGATTTTTCCCTTATTTGAAAAACTGCATCAATCTCCAAATCCTGTAAATTCCAAAGGTGAGGTTCTCGACAATAATCAATATCTCACAAAGAAAATAAGAGTCTTGATCTTTGAGATTTCCAAAAATGGAGATTGATATTATTTTCTTAGGCTGACCTGCAAGAGAGGTGCACATGAACTTTCCTCTGTCCCTCTCTCGCTCTCTCTCATACACATGTGCACCAAAATTAATTTCCCATTTGAGCCTATTTTCCTTCCCTCAACTCTGAAGACTTTGTCCCCTAAAGAAGGGGAGAGAGACATGCTTGTAGACATCTTGTGTGGTCAGCAGTTATGGAGTAGAAAGCGTGAAATCCCAGTAGGCCAGATAGATTTATAAAAGGCTTTCCAATAAAAGTTAATACCCTCATGCTAACTGTATTTTATACATGAGTGACTGAGGTGAATGGCAATCATAAGCTCACTTCCTTAGTTTGTTTTAAGGTACCTTAAAGTCTGTTGAAGACATCTCATCCTGAACTCTAGTTTCTAAATAATAGTGATAGATAATCGTTACTAGGAATTGAACTTCTAAACCTCTCATTTCAGTAATTTGCTCATTGGACCAGTGCCCAAAGTAGCAAATAGAGCGGCTGTCTTTTCCTAAGGACCTCATGTGCTTTACAGAAGCCACTACATCTGGTGCTTTCAGCAGCCCTGTGAAGTCGAGGTGTTTATCCCCCTTTTATAAAGGAGGAATCTGAGCCTTGAGAGGACTGGACAGAGACTTGAAAGGCCCAGATACTGACCAAACAATTAACATTCTTTGCCTCCCAAAATAGGACAAAGAAATTGAACTATAAAAAATTCGATCCAAATTCAAAGTGTTTTTAGTTTCATTTATTGCAATACCTTTTAAGGGTGAGATGAGTCTGTCTTCAGAGAGGAAGACAATTACATGACTAATTTACAATGAGCTTAGCTGGATCTAGTGACTTTACAACAGTACCACAGCTCGCTCTCCTTTTTCTTTTCAGCTTCATTGAAGTATAGTTGTCAAATAAAATGTTAAGACATTTCAAGTGTGCACTGTAGTGATTTGATATGTATATATCAAATCAATCATCATTTGATTGGTGATTATAGAAATCAGATCATATACCTCATTTGATTGATGTATACATTGTGAAGGGCTTCCCTGATGGCTCAGAGGGTAAAGAATCCGTCTGCAATGCAGGAGACACGGGAGATGCAGCTTCAATCCCTGGGTTGAGAGATCCCCTGGAGGAAGAAATTGCACCCCACTCCAGTATTCTTGCCTGGGAAATCCCATGGACGGAGGAGCCTGGTGGGCTACAGTCCTTGGGCTCACAAAGAGTCGGACACAACTGAGTGACTAAGCACAGAACACATACATTGTGGAAGGATTCCCTCTTTCATTAATTAATATACCCATCACCTTACATATTTGTCTTTTTTTTGGTGAGAACATTTGAATTCTACTCTCTTAAAAAATACTAATTATATAATACAGCTATCAACTGTAATCCCCATGCTTTACATTAAATCCTTAGACCTTATTCATCTTATAGCTGAACATTTATACCTTTCACTAATCCTTCCCTATTTCTCCCACTCCACCAGCCCCTGGCAACCACTTTTATACTCTCTCTGTTTCATGTTTTTTTTTTTTTTTTAAAGATTCCACATATTAAAAATACCATGTTGTATTTGTCTTTATTTCACTTTGCATAATGACGTCAAAACACATGTTATAGCAAATGGTATGATTTCCTTCTTATTCAGGCCTGAATAATATTACACACACACACAACCACACACACACATGCACACCACATCTTCTTTATCCATTCATCCATCAGTAGGCACTTAGGCTGTTACCGTATCTTGGCCATTGTGGATAATGTTGCTGTGCAGCTGGGAGTGCAGATACCTCTTTGATATCCTCTTTCCTTTTCTTTAGACATATATACCCAGACATGAGATTGTTGGATCATATATATGGAAAGTATAAAGTATTTTTAACTTTTTGAGACACCTCCATTCTACTTTCCATAATAGTTGTACCGAATTACATGCCCACTGTCAGTGCACAAGGGTTCCCTTTTCTCCACATCCTCACCTGTACTAGTCATCTCTCGTCTTTTTGACGATGGGCGTTCTGTACGTGTGAGTTGATGTCTCACTGTGGCTTTGATTTGCATGTCCCTGATGACTAGTGATGCTGAACACCTTTCATATGCTTGTTTGCCATTTATATGTCTTCTTTGGGGAAAAAAAAATGTCTATTCAGTTCCTCCTCTCTGATATCTCTAGTGTCAGGCCCTATTTAATTTTTGCTTCATTTATGGGGCATCATTTTGTTCCTAATAATATTGTTTGCTATTTCCTTCTAATGATACCACAATTTCTGGCTTTTCTTCTTTTTCAGGCGATTCCAGGTCTCTCAGAGAAGGAAAAGGCTGGTAAGTTGACACTGGTTTTGTTTTCACTCCTATCCATTGTAGAATAAAATTCCATCTTCATGTAGACATTTCATTAAATATCTAAAATGCATACATCTCCTCAGTTTCTGGGCAAAAGTTATGGTTGAATTCCTGGAAAATAAGTTTTGTTCAAAATGCGATGAAAAAATATGGTTTTCTAACATAACATTATATCTTGTTAGAATACGGTGTGTAATTCTTGTGGCCTTAATTGTAAATGCGATCACAACTCTTTTCTTGAGAAAAACAATTAGATGTTGTTCGGTGTACTGAGGAATGGTCTTTGGAGATCTGTTGCTCATACAGTCAGCCCTTTGGATCCATGGGTTCTGCATCCATGGACTCAATCAATCTGGGTCAAAAATATTTGAAAAAGCAAAGATTTCTAGAAAGATCCAAAAGAGAAAAACTGAAATTTGCCACAAAGGCAACTATTTACATAGCATTTACTTTGTGTTAGTTATTATAGCTAATCCAGAAGGAACTTAAAGGATGTAGGAGGATGTGTGTGGATTGTGTATAAGTACTGGGACATTTTATGTAAGAGACTTGAGCATTCGTGGACTTTGGTGCCCACAGGGAGTCCCAGAACCAGTCCCTTGAGGCTACTGAGGGACCAAGAGGTTCGATGCACGATGCTGGATGCTTGGGGCTAGAGCACTGGGACGACCCAGAGGGATGGTATGGGGAGGGAGGAGGGAGGAGGGTTCAGGATGGGGAACACAGGTATACCGGTGGCGGATTCATTTTGATATTTGGCAAAACTAATACAATTATGTAAAGTTTAAAAATTAAATTAAATTTAAAAAAATAAAAATCTTAGTAGCTCGTTTAGTAGTCCTAGAAAAAGTTGTGCTTGTTTAAAGATTATGTCATGCCATCAAAAATACAATTGTGTAGCGATATGGATAGTTCATTAGAAAAAAATGATAATATATCTTTGTGCTCTGTGCTATAATTATAACTGTTCAACAGTACTGTGGGAAGTAGATGAGGATTAATGAGAAATGCAGAAATATGAAAAAAATTAGACTCAGATTGGTGGAATGGTATGCTTTTTAACAATCTGTTGATCATCCTCAGTATGGTCTTAACGTTTTCTGTGTAAAATTTAAAAAAAAAATTTTTAAATCTGTTTTTAAAAAACAGATTAAAGGTGCTTTACCAAGCTTGAAGCACATCACTTAGCTCTTTGATGTGTGTAATTTTTAAAAGCCAAATTAAAAGTTTATAGAATCATCTAAAAGATGTCATGACTTCAAGTGACTTTACACTAATGCGATAGAGTTGTTCTGATAAGATTGTTTTATGGGGGATGTGTCAAGTTCAGTGACTCAATTTTTGCTGCCAGATAGTTTTCACACACGAGTTTTCATAGTTTATGTCCTTCCGAGAGCTAAAGTGTTCTCTTCTGTTTAGGCTGTGTCTAGCCTCTTCTGTCTAATATGTTGAAAGGTAAGCCTTCCAAATAAAAGAAAAACGTGGAACTGGTATCTTGTGTCAGTTCAAGAGAAAAACTGCTCAGTTTATCATGCGTTGGTATCATGCGCTGGACTAATGCTATATACTAAACAGATTCAAATTACCGTTACCAAGCTCTTATATCTTCAATAATTGACATATTAGCTATCTCCTTAGAACAAAACATAAATGGTGAAGAGCGCATTTGCATCACAAAGAAAAAGGAACTTAGCCAAAGCTGTGCTTTATCTTGTGCTGTGACATTCTCTGTAATTTGCAGGATTGGCTACAATTTAAACAAAGGATGTAACAGAGCAAAGTTGTCATCTTATTCCAGAAAATCAGCACATTCTTCCATACCCCAAGGAGAAAATTAGGATAGGAATTCTTGGCTGGAGGGGCAGGGGGAGAAAGGCTGGAAATGCCATTGCTTGAGAGACTGAAGAGGTGAAGACTTTTTCTGCCTAAGTGACGTCAGTGTGCTAGGGAGAAGCACCTCAGTTATCAAGCTCCTCTTAAAGACATTTTTATTAAAACAAAGAGCTAATTAAACAGGGAACATACATATAATGCACACAACACTTTTTAAAAGCCACAGTCCCAGATGTTTTTCTCCTCAACAATAATGACAACAACAACAAAAAACATGAAATTAAGTGTCACTATTTAATTATCTCTTTGGGTCATTTTTACACTGCTGGGGCAGAAATTTTTAAAGTTGATAAGTTTCATTTACAGATGATTTGTGAAAGGTCAGATGCACTGACCTTTCGTATGTGTGACCTAAGCGGGCCCCCGGATGCCCTATCTCAAACGTTTAACCCAGGATGGGCTGATTTGAGCAGAACATGGCTTCTGTGCATTAAAACATTAGAAGGATTGAAATTCACTCCAGAATGGATTCTAATTTAGATTTCTTGAGAATGTACAGTACATTATAAGGAAATATAATTGGAAATACAAGAAGGAGGAAATACAATTTTGTTTGAGAACATAAATACAAGAAAGAAATGTTTTTTTAATCAATGAATTTAAATGTTAAGATAGAGGCTTATGTTTGAATATTTTATTCAGTTGGCAACAGATTTGCCAATTCAAAAGAGAGTATGATTCATTTCAAAAGGTTTTAAAGGACTATGAAAGTCTAATCAGTTTCCTAAATTTCTAAAATTTATTATGCCATATTTAAAATACTTTGAGTGTTTTATGTACAGATATGAATATCTTTATTCCTTTTTATGAATCTTTGTTTTTAAGCTCTGCTAGACAGAGGAATGACAGGAAAGGCAGAGGACCTACTCAATCTTCTAGGGGTTAATTGAGCCTTTAAATAGGATTAAGCTTCATTCCCACCCCTAAGGCCTGTCATTTTTTTTTTGTTTGGCTAAATGAATGTAGCCTATTGTTTCTTATTAAGAAAGTCTATTTTAATCTGTGTGACCTCTCGTCCAAGCCAACTGGAACCAGCTCCACCAGGCTTTATGAAGCTCTAAACAAAATCATTTGGGGAGCATGCTATTAATAATTCTTAAGTTGCAGTTGTGTGGTTGCCCCAGTGTGGGGTCTAAGTAGCTGTCTTCTCTTCTGATCTGTGTTGCTACATGAATTGAGCCCAATGGAATCATTCTGCTGCTTCTCTGCCATCTTGGGATGACAAAGCCCTGCAAAGGAAGACTGCAGTTGTTAAACAGCATCCCATTGGTCCATTTACTCCACAAATATGTATTGAAAAGCAACATGCACTAAGCGTCGTATTAGGTTTTATCAAGGAAGCTGTTACAAACAAGACATGGTCCTCGCCCAGAAGGAACTCAGACTCTAGAGGAGAATATTGCATTGGGCCAGCATCCTCCTTTTCCTCTTCTCAAAGAAAAATTCTTAACCCAAGTTATTCAGAAAGCCTCCCAAGAAAAGAATCAAATAAAAATACTGTTTTCAAGAAATTCTATATTGGAATGTGCATTCTCCAGATCTTGAGAGTCCAATATATTTTGTTTTAAAAAATCAGAATTAATCGCACAAGTATTAGTATGTGTAATTGTATCCAACACAGAATAATTTCAGTTAGCTTCCTTTATGCCACCAGAATCTGTAAAGAGTGAGCCCAAAGCCACTGGTATATTTTCCAGCACATCTGCTTCCTGTCCGTGTAGCCTTGAGCAAGTTACTTAACCTCTTCATTTTCCCATTTCTAGAGAATAAATAAAGAAACTGCCATATTGTAATTGTAAGGCTACAATGCTTGGCACAAAGTAGGCTCTAAAAAATGATAGCTGTGTCTTGTGATAATGAGTTGTGCTTATAACCACCACGTGTGAAAGCCGGAGAGACTCTAGCTATGTTACTCCTGTCCGTGTCTGCTCAGACTTCTTGCACACTTCCTCAGGGCACCAATTAACACAGCTGAGCAGCTGTCCATGTGGAAGAAAGAGATCACTTACTTTGAGTCAGTTCATTCAGACAGAGATTATCACAGTGTAGGCAGACTTGTCTATATTTTAAAATCTCTTTAGAAATTCTTAGCTCTATTAATGTGAAATTCTCTCAAGTGAATAGATAATCTTTGATTTTTCACAAAAGATTGCTCCCTGAGAAACGTATGTCCTAGATGCTGGGGTAATTGGATCCTGTCTACTCAGTCCCACTCTCCGTCCCTCGCCTCCTGCATATGGTCCAGTCAATGCTGCCATCCTATCATCCCACGTCAGTTCTCCCTGCCATTGTCTTAAAGCAGCCCTCCACTTTGCGCTGGGCTTTGGAAACAGCATCCAGAACTGGTTTCCCTGCCTTAACTTAACATTACATCAGTTCACTCTCTACACTGTCACCAAAATTATCTTTGAAAAGCATCACCTGATCATATCGATTCCTACTTCAGCTTTTTGTTAACCTCCTTACTGATTGCACGATAAGATCAAACTTTCCTGCTTGACGTCATTGGCCGTTTGTAATCTGGATGCTGTGTATTGCACTGGATATGCCCATGTCACCCCTCGAGTTCACCCTCCACCCTCCTTCTCCCCAGTTTTGTGATCTGGAGGTGGACCAGGGTGGGCAAAAGCTTGGGCTGCTCTCTTCTGTGTTCTTGTTGCACCAGTGAGGAGCCTCGACAGGAGAACAATGGTTGGAAGGACAATAGGGCTGTGAGGTTGGGTCGTTTATTCCCCCATCTGCCTCCCGAGGAATCACAGCTGGCATTTTCCACCCAAATTCCCAGGTTCTTTAAATCATTCTCTCCTCTGGCCTCGTGGTTCCCCTACACCTTTATCAATAGTTCTGTTATTAAACTCTGCTCAATTTACCCAGGTTGCCATCTGTTTCCTGCTAGGGGTTTCACTGATAAACCCACCAATATTTTCTCTTCTTTCTGTTCCTTTGTGTGTGTTGGTTGGTTGGTTTGTCCAACTTCAGCCATAATATACAGCCACAGAACCCATTTTAACTTTGATCCTTCTACTTCTATGTAGATCATGCAACTGCCTTTTTAAAAATACAGATGATAGGTGGAGATAGAGGGAGAAAAAGAGAAATTACTTATTCAGGAAAAAGAGAAGAGATGGACCATGTTTTTCTTTATCATAAATGAATAGAGTTTCATTTAATCACATGGGGGAGAAAAATATCCATCCTTACTATTTAGAACGTGTCCTCCATCGCCCAAAGGCATGAAAATTAGACAATTACCATTGGTTTTTAGTCAGCAAAATGTGACTCTCTAAGCATATTTGAAAAGTAGTCATAGGGAATAATATGAAATCTCTCATTCTAAAGTTAAATCATATAACACAAATTTTGTTAGGCTGCAGAGCAACCCATAAAAAATATACCAAAATCATGAGCCAAAAATAACACTTCTTAATTTTTTTGCATTTTTTGTCTTGAAAATTCTACTTATCCAACAATAACACCTCCTTCATGAATTATTTCCAAGGCAGGGTTAGTCCTGGACTTTTCTGTGCTCCTAGAAAACTCTGTGTTTTCAATTACTGTTTTGTCATCTTGCTTTTCTGTATGATCTCTTCTCTAGGCTATGAGTGTTTCTAGATTAGGAATATCATCTTTGTGTGCTCTGTAATTAAAACAGCTCTTAGCATATAGTAGGTGCTCTGTAAATACCTGTTAACCAATTAATTGTAATTACAAAAATGCTTCGGCTTCAATCTTTACAGTTAATATGGTTCCAAAACATTTTGACTCCTCACCTCAACTCCTTTCTTGATGCCTGCTACCCACACAACTGCCAAGTATCTCAACTAGGTAATTAATTAAGGATGTTATTTGGGGATCTATTCCATACAAATGTGCAAAGGGCGCCATTGAGAAAGATGATTCAGAATCGAACTTTAGTTACATTCATTGGTCATTTTTCTTTGGATGTTTGTTTGCCTGTCTCTAGGTTATTTTGTTGATCAGAAAATGTTAAAAATCAAGATAATTAATGAGTATAGCCTGAAACACTTGTGAAAGATAGCTTTTGGAGGCATATAACAGATTCAGTCTCTCCAAACTTTGTGTTGTGGTAACACAGAACATAGAAATCAAGCACTTCTTTGTGACACGTGTAAGAGGGGAAAACGAGGTTTTCACAATTTCATTACAAGCTCCTTGTAAATATAGTAAATAACAAAGCCCAGACATGGTGCCTTTTGGTATTAATTTTCTTGGCTGCCTTTGACCACTGAGAAGGAAAATGATGATAACAAAAAGAGAAAAACTGAAACGCAAAGATATTCCTCCTTTTCCAGTCTTATTATCATTTCTTTAATTCAGAGACCTACCCATGCAATGTAAGATTCCACTCTGAGTCATGTTCCAATATCGATAGATCCAAAAAGATTTGACAGACAAAACTAGGCCTGCTCGATTTCAGCATTCTTCTTTGAAAGACTGTGCCCCATTCTGTGTCTCCATTTTAGTACAGATCAGGTCAGTTTTAGGGCTGTCTCACTCATTAGACTCTAAGCATCTTGCAAGATGGAATTTTGTTTCGTTCAGCTCTGTGTTTCCAATGCCTGGCATTATTGTAGTTGCCCTATATTTGGTAAATGAATGGATAAATGAGATATTTTTAAAATCTTCAAATACAGTACTCCCAAAGCCAAATGTAGAATCTTATCATTTTATCCTAGGTGAAACACTTTCTGTACTGCAAAGACCCCCAGCTGTTTCACAGGGTTAAACAGGATCTGAAAATTGTCTTTATCAGGCTAAACTGGCCTTTGGCCAACATTCCAAATTCTTTATTTCCTTTCACTCTCAGAAAATGAATTTCATTAGATTTTTACTAATGGCTTATAAATACTCACTTATTTTACTTTTCTTAGTATTATAGTCTCTGTTTGCCTGATTTTTTATGAGAAAGGAATTTAGGGTATGCCCACAAATAACCTCTCAGTGTTTCTGAAACCTAATGTAAACTAATCCATGAAAAAGTTGGCTGTGGTTGACTGGGCTGTTGAGAGAAAACACATTAGCTTTCAGGTATCAAGGAATTCGTGAAAAATATAAGTAAGTTATTCTTAAATGCGAAAGATCTTGAATTCATAGGATATTTTCCAGTACAGATAATTTTCTAAATCTGTTTCTTAATGTTCTATTGGTATTCCATTTATTGGAGAAGGAAATGGCAACCCACTCCAGTGTTCTTGCCTGGAGAATCCCAGGGACGGGGAGCCTGGTGGGCTGCCGTCTCTGGGGTCACACAGAGTTGGACACGACTGATGCGACTTAGCAGCAGCAGCAGCAGCAGGTAAAACAAAGCTACTTATCACCAGAACCAAGCACACATATTTCCTTTTCTTCTCAATTATATTACAAGCAATACAAGGGCATGAAAATTTTTCTTTTAACAAGTAGCAATTCAAATATTGCTTCCTGCACATGAAGTAGGTATCAAAAAGGAATGGTATCTTTTTACAGTATTTAATGATTCCTATGATGTATTGCTGTTCAGGAATTCTCTTCCACATCAGGCTGTGAGCTCCATGAAGGCATAAACCCTTCATTTCATCTTTGTCAGCCCTCACCCAGTATATGATCTTGCACAGAACAGATGCTCAAGAAACAGTTTTAAATCAATCCATTTATGTGATTTACCGAACAACTCATACTGGCATTTAGTTCATCTCTGATCTATCAGTGACTATAGCTGTTCACAGTATTTAACAAGCTTGAAAATTCTTCCTTTAAAAAGTCTTGTGAACATTTTGCTTTCTGACTTTATCACTTGAAAGAATGGCTGTCAGCATTGAAGAGGTGGCTATGAACTACCTGGACAGGCTCATGAGGCAGTTCTGCATTTCCATATTTTAACTGACATTGAGCTTTGATTAGTAGGAAAGTTCATTTGTCATTTTTAATCTCCCCTGAAGAAAGACTGTGTGGATCACAATAAACTGTGGAAAATTCTGAAAGAGATGGGAATACCAGACCACCTGACTTGCCTCTTGAGAAATTTGTATGCAAGTCAGGAAGCAACAGTTAGAACTGGACATGGAACAACAGACTGGTTCCAAATAGGAAAAGGAGTACGTCAAGGCTGTATATTGTCACCCTGCTTATTTAACTTCTATGCACAGTACATCATGAGAAATGCTAGACTGGAAGAAACACAAGCTGGAATCAAGATTGCCGGGAGAAATATCAATAACCTCAGATATGCAAATGACACCACCCTTAGGGCAGAAAGTGAAGAGGAACTAAAAAGCCTCTTGATGAAAGTGAAAGTTGGCTTAATGCTCAACATTCAGAAAACTAAGATCATGGCATCTGGTCCCATCATTTCATGGGAAATAGATGGGGAAAGAGTGGAAACAGTGTCAGACTTTATTTTTTGGGGCTCCAAAATCACTGCAGATGGTGACTGCAGCCATGAAATTAAAAGACGCTTACTCCTAGGAGGGAAAGTTATGACCAACCTAGATAGCATATTCAAAAGCAGAGACATTACTTTGCCAACAAAGTTTCGTCTAGTCAAGGCTATGGTTTTTCCTGTGGTCATGTATGGATGTGAGAGTTGGACTATGAAGAAGGCTGAGCGCCGAAGAATTGATGCTTTTGAACTGTGGTGTTGAAGACTCTTTAGAGTCCCTTGGACTGCAAGGAGATCCAACCAGTCCATTCTGAAGGAGATCAGCCCTGGGATTTCTTTGGAAGGAATGATGCTAAAGCTGAAACTTTGGCCACCTCATGCGAAGAGTTGACTCATTGGAAAAGACTCTGATGCTGGGAGGGATTGAGGGCAGGAGGAGAAGGAGACGACAGAGGATGAGATGGCTGGATGGCATCACTGACTCGATGCATGTGAGTCTGGGTGAACTCTGGGAGTTGGTGATGGACAGGGAGGCATGGCGTGCTGCGATTCATGGGGTTGCAAAGAGTTGGACACGACTAAGCGACTGAACTGAACTGAACTGAAGAAAGACAGTTTATGAAAAGGCCTCCTTCTATCAGTTTTATTTACAAAGCAATACAGCTTGCATTTAGTTTGAAAATCATATCTGATCATCTGATTCCTTCAAATATTTACCTTTATAGAGTCCTCAGTTTGCAGTTCAGTTACTCTTATTAATAGTTTGAATATACACACAAATATGTGCCCACAAGATAACTGTGTGTATTATTCTAATTTCTTTCGAAAGGTGCCACTTACCCTGGAAAGGTACATATAAGAGGTATTACTTTGACATGAGTATGGAATGACTAAAAATTCTGCTGGTATGATCATATTTTTCTTCTCTTCTTGATCTTCCATTGGTTTTAAGGACTTTGGTTTGTGTTTCTATAGGCAAAGGATTGAGATCAGTGTCTCTTCCAGATAGATCCATAAGTATTTCTGTTTTATAATTAAAGTATGATTTTGAGATATGGCTTATCTAAGTGGGACATCTAAGACAGTAATTTACAATCATAATAAAGTAACCAATACCCAAGAAAAGGCTGGTGCTCATATTGTTATGTGCTGGCTGTCCAGAGTACCAGTTTGGCCATTTCAGGAGAGTGGTTCATGACTAGAAGGAACTATTTTGCCCTGACTACTGTTATCATATAGAAATGATCTTCTAGAATTCTATGAGTGATGTTTAAGCAAAATGGTCATCAAGAGCCCTCACTTGCCCACCAAACTGGGGTTTTGCTTTTTGTCTTAATTTTTCTAACCATTGTGCTTCCCCAGAAAACATATTCCAGCGATTCCCAACTGCTAATGTTATAAACTGCTTTTTTTCCCTCTCAGTTTTCTTGAGATTTAATTGACAGACAGCACTGTGTAAGTTTAAGGTATACAGCATAATGATTTGACATAGATATATCATGAAATGATTACCACAAGAAGTTCCGTGAATATCCATCCTCTCATAAAGATACAAAATAAATAGGAAAAACTTTTTTTCTTGTGATGAGAACTCTTAAGATTTACACTCTTAACAACTTTCCTGTATAACATACAGCAGTGATGCTAGAGGTAACGAACTTGCCTGACAATGCAGGAGACATAAGAGATGTGGGCTTGAGCCCTGGGTCAGGAAGATCCCCTGGAGAAGGGAAGGGCCATCCACTCCAGTATTCTTGCCTGGAGAATCCCATGGACAGAGGAGCCTGGCAGGCTGTGGCCCATAGGGTCGCAGAGTCAGATATGACTGAAGCAGCTGAGCACCACTGAGTGTTAATTATATTTCTCATGTTGTACATCACATTCCTGCTGCTGCTGCTGCTGCTAAGTTGCTTCAGTCGTGTCCGACTCTGTGCGACCCCATAGATGGCAGCCCACCAGCCTCCCCCATCCCTGGGATTCTCCAAGCAAGAACACTGGAGTGGGCTGCCATTTCCTTCTCCAATGCATGAAAGTGAGAAGTGAAAGTGAAGTCGTGTCTGACTCTTAGCGACCCCATGGATTGCAGCCCACCAAGCTCCTCCGTTCATGGGATTTTCCAGGCAAGAGTACTGGAGTGGGATGCCATTGCCTTCTCTGTCACATCCCTAGTATTGCTTATTTTATAATTGGAAGTTTGAACCTTTTGACCTCCATCCAATTCCCCCTCTCTACCACTGGTAATAACAAACCTGATCTCTTTTTCTATGAGTTTGTTTTTGCAGTATATTGACCTACAACATTATGTTAATCCTGGTGATAAACTCCTTAAAATAAATGTTAAATCTGTTGTTTCTATGGATTTGAGGAAATAGATAAATGGAGAACAATGTGGTACACTTCATCACTTCTTTATCTACCCTTTTTAATCTCTGGTCTTCTATGTATTTATCCAGCGTTTTTCCTGCTGTGTTGTTATTTCCTTAAAGGCAGACATTTTCCCTGCACCTGTATAGCACCAGCCTCTTAGGAGGTTTTTGACTTAATGTCTGTCGAATGAATGGTTGAATGGCTCAATATCAAACATTTACTCTGTGCCTGCACTTTTCCAAGCACTTTATTGATATGACTTAATTTAATCCTCTAGCAATAATATAATGTAGACGTAATGTTTTCCACATTAGGGAGATGAGGAAGCTGAGACTCAGAGAGGTTTCCTAAAATAACCAAAGTCACACTACTGCCGAGGCAAGATTCAAAGCAAGCAACACAGGCTAGAGCGCGTGTTCTTAACCACTATGCTGCAGGTAGTGGCTAAATGCCAAAGTTCCTAAGGCTGAGGAGCAAATTTTTCCTTAATCAGACAGACCTTACCCTTCCTTTCCCACCTTATCTCCCATCCTCCCCTGACTTGCATCTTCCGCTGTAACCATGGTAGCAACCTTGCTTTTCTCCTGAATTTGCTTCTATATAAGTTGACCTTTGTTCCTCCTGTTTCCCTTCCAGAAATTTAACTGCCCCATCCCCCAAGGTCTCATTTGGGTCCGACCTTCACTGTAGTCTTCTGTGACAACTCCTGCTCATATTAATTTCATGCTTTTTGAAATGATACAGCATATATAGTCTTGTTATGGTCATTTTCATTCTTAATCATATGTGGATTGCCATTGTCCATTGCGTGTTCTGCCCGCAGCAGCTTTGTAAGAATCCTTCGCACGGTGCTGTGCACCTAAGAAGGGGTTACTGAATTGATAGACTTTATTTTTTTAAAGAAATTTTCAGTTCATAGGAAAACTGAGTGGAAAGTACAGTTCAAATTATATAACATTCTTTTAAAGTATACTTTCAGCAATATGTGAACCGTGAAATTCCTGATGTTCAAACTGGTTTTAGAAAAGGTAGAGGAACCAGAGATCAAATTACCAATATCCGCTGGATCATGGAAAAAGCAAGAGAGTTCCAGAAAAACATCTATTTCTGCTTTATTGACTATGCCAAAGCCTTTGACTGTGTGCATCACAATAAACTGTGGAAAATTCTGAAAGAGATGGGAATATCAGAGCACCTGATCTGCCTCTTGAGAAATTTGTATGCAGGTCAGGAAGCAACAGTTAGAACTGGACATGGAACAACAGACTGGTTCCAAATAGGAAAAGGAGTACGTCAAGGCTGTATATTGTCACCCTGTTTATTTAACTTATATGCAGAGTACATCATGAGAAACGCTGGACTGGAAGAAACACAAGCTGGAATTAAGATTGCCGGGAGAAATATCAATAATCCCAGATATGCAGATGACACCACCCTTATGGCAGAAAGTGAAGAGGAACTCAAAAGCCTCTTGATGAAAGTGAAAGTGGAGAGTGAAAAAGTTGGCTTAAAGCTCAACATTCAGAAAACAAAGATCATGGTATCCGGTCCCATCACTTCATGGGAAATAGATGGGGAAAGAGTGGAAACAGTGTCAGACTTTATTTTTCTGGGCTCCAAAATCACTGCAGATGCTGACTGCAGCCATGAAATTAAAAGACGCTTACTCCTTGGAAGGAAAGTTATGACCAACCTAGACAGCATATTCAAAAGCAGAGACATTACTTTGCCAACAAAGGTCCGTCTTGTCAAGGCTATGGTTTTTCCTGTGGTCGTGTATGGATGTGAGAGTTGGACTGTGAAGAAGGCTGAACACCAAAGAATTGATGCTTTTGAACTGTGGTGTTGGAGAAGACTCTTGAGAGTCCCTTGGACTGCAAGGAGATCCAACCAGTCCATTCTGAAGGAGATCAGCCCTGGGATTTCTTTGGAAGGAATGATGCTAAAGCTGAAACTCCAATACTTTGGCCACCTCATGGGAAGAGTTGACTCATTGGAAAAGACTCTGATGCTGGGAGGGATTGGGGGCAGGAGGAGAAGGGGACGACAGAGGATGAGATGGCTGGATGGCATCACTGACTCGATGGACATGAGTCTGGGTGAACTCTGGGAGCTGGTGATGGACAGAGAGGCCTGGTGTGCTGCGATTCATGGGGTCGAAAAGAGTCAGACACGACTGACCGACTGATCTGAAAAGATCAGGAATTGCCAGGAGTTGGGGAAAGGGAGGCATGAACTGATGGAGCACAGAGGATTTTTAAGACAGGGAAGCTATTCTATGTGCTGCTTCAGTGGTACAACATGTAGGCTTTTCACATTGACTGCTTTCACTTACAACTATGCATGTAAGATTCCTCCATGTCTTTTCATAATATAATAGCTTGTTTCTTGTTAGTACTAAGTTAATATTGCATTGCTTGAATATACCACATTTAGAGGAGCTTATTTAACATACTTTTAGTGTAAAAATGTTTCAACTCATTGATCATAAAATATATTGCACACACCACATTTGTTAATTTTTATCTCTTCCTCTTTAGGCAAAAAAAAAAAAAAAGACTCTCTTCTCTAAGCCATTGATTGTGATTACTTCATTTCTCTCCTTCAGAATTTCTTCATGTTCTCAAAGGAAAGATACTACTACTAAATGCATTATCCACAGCTGTTATTTATTGTGCACTTACCTCGCGGTCTCTGAGAAGAGACGCTTCCCCAATATCATCTTTAGTGCACCCTGAGCTCATAGAACTTGACTCTCTCCTGCTCCAAAGCTGATGCTCCCTCCACCTTGTCCTGCCTAACAGCACCACGTACGTCTCCCATGTCTGAGTCTTCTAATAAAATTATGACCAAAGTTAGTAAAAGTCTAATAGTTCATATAGTTTATGTGGTCTACTTATTTCTCTTCTTATGCCTTTGCTCCTGAAGTTTACTGTTCCCAAAACACTCTTCTATTGTTTTCTCTCCAAATCATACACTTCCTTCAAGGATTTGCCTGAGTGCTATTTTTTGTCCAGAACCTCAGTTGCTGTATTGTTGGATGAGCTCTTCCTTTGAATCAGACAGATGTCACTGCTCATCTTATCTTCTTCCCTGGGAAGTGGCAGCCTGTGTACACTGTGACTTCCCTCCCCCCATCCTATCCTATGGCCAGAGTCCATTGGACTGGGGGCAGGTGGCTGGGGTGAGAGACACATGTGACTCAAGGCCAGAGAATACATTGAGTGACCAGTGGATGACCTGTTTCTCTCTCTCTTTCACTTCTCCTCCTCCTTCTCTTCCTTCTCTCTCCTTCTTCATATTATGAGCCAGAGAAACTCCGTCAACCTGTAACAGGTGCTTTGGACTCCACTGTTAGATGGAGTCACAGAGGAAACATGATTCTGCAGAGAGGAGTAGGGTAAAGGGGCAACTGACCTAAAAAAGAAGAGTAGAGATGATGCAAACTAGAGAAAAAGATGGAAAAGGAAACTGCTTCTATCAGTTCCAACTCTCAGGAGGTCCCCACCCTTCATCTGCAGGGTATCTCTGTGTCCTCACATCTCAGGCTTTTAGTTGGACAGCAAGGAGATCAAACCAGTCAATCCTAAAGGAAATCAACCCTGAATATTCATTGGAAGGACTGATGCTGAAGCTGAAGCTCCAATGTTTTGGCCGCCTGATATGAAGCACTGACTCATTAGAAAATACCTTGATGCTGAGAAAGATTGAGGGCGGGAAAAGGGAAAACAGAAGATGAGATGGTTGGATGACATCACTGGCTCAATGGACATGAGTTTGAGTAAACTCTGGGAGACAGTGAAGGACAGGGAAGCCTGGCGTGCTGCAGTTCATGGGGTCGCAAAGAGTCGGACACAACTTAGCAACTGAACATCATCAAACGTGAATGAGTTCTTTGCATTCAGATGATTAGACATCCTTCTCCAAATCCCTATGGAATATAATTGGTATCAAAAATAGTCAATTATCTATTTTACCTGTCTTATAACACTATTTTCTGCTTCATATCTATGTATAATATAAACATATACATGTTCAAAATATGTAATATGCAGCAACCGTGAAGAACCATGGAATATTTTGATCTCCTGTTTATGATTTATTTTACTCTAAAACATCTAGCAAGAACTGCATATATAGTGAATGTTCAATAAAGTTACAGTTTTTCAGTTACACTGCCATTTTAGACTACAGAACTCTATCACTGCTTCATAATTACCTTTTAGCCCATAGAACATGTTTCTCCATTTTCAGTCACCTTCAACCATCATATCTTGTATTTATGAGATTCATGGGTTGATTGTATTTTCCCCCTTGACCAAATAAATCATCTCCTTTTAAAATCACTTAACGTCATCCTGACCATGCCATTCAGTTTTTAATTTGCATTGTAATTCATTTGAGTCAAGTGCTGTTGCCCTCAACAATTTCATATTTTTATAGTCTATATTCACGTTCCCTTATTCCACTGAATATGATTAATATATGTCAGATATTAAATAATAAGAGTTAACAGTATAAAACCAGAAGAGGGAAGCACAGAAACAAATAATCAAAGAGTGAGACAGTTGATACATTTTTTAAAATAAAATGTCTTTAAAAGGAAAAAAAATCTGAGTTCTATTAAACTTCCCTATATTTTATGACTTAGTATTTTTTTAATCTTAAAAAGTCACCTGTTTGTGGGATATGGAGGCATTTCTATGATTTTTTTTCCCCTCTGAGACCACCAATGATTGAATTCTAGCTGCAGTCATGAAAACAGTATCTTTCATCTGTGTAAAACCCAGCTCAGCCAGGTGGGGGATATAAGGGTTTTCTAAATTTGTGATTTTTGGTAAGTCAAAACACCAGCTTATTTATTACAGCATGAAACTTTCATTGTTTTGTAATATTTTCGAGTACCAAATTTGGGGGCCTTAAAAAAAAACAAGTTATCTTGCTCTAACGTGTGACCCTGGCTCTAAGATGGCACTCATCACTCTGCAGCTAATCAGGAGCCGTGCTCCCAGATGGTCCCTGACAGCAGAACATAAACAGAGCAGTAACCCCACCACCCTCACGTGCAGGCAGCTCCCTGGCCCTCTGTGATGTGGACACAGCACTGTGACAAAGAGAAGTTAGAAATGACTTTCGCAATAGAGCTATTCTGACACACAGACAAATCATTTCGGGTGTTTCAAAAGCACTCCCATCTGGAATGGAAGCCAGTTTTTAAAAACTAACTGCAGATCACAGATAGCAAGACTTTTTCCTAGCAGAAACAAAATATAAAATTTCAGCAAAAGAGGTTTAGTTAGATTACAGATAGAAGGAAGCCATGGTTGCATTTTCTTTCCTGGTAGAACTTAAGTGAGCCAGGCCAACAGCGCAGATCCATAGGAAGAATTCCACATCTGGAAAATCTTTGCTCCATCTGTGGTAGGTTTCCAGCCTCTTGCTCTTTCTCTACCATTTCCCATGACTTCAGCTTATCTCCTTTCTGTTTTCTTTAGTGAAGTTATTTAACCCTTAGGGGTTTCAAATTTTTGTTTTGTTTTGTTTTTAAGAGGAAGGAGAGCAAAGGAATACTTTATAACTTTTTTGTGATTCTCTAGAATTGAGCCTGGTTTATATTTAAGTGTCTACGTAAGTGATATAGATGGTAAAAAAATATATGTATATGTATATGTATATATATAAAGTACCTAGTCAATTATATGGAATTATATTTTAGAAATGCATTAGATAGACAGTGCTTTGATTTTTATTTTATTAGATTGAATATTGGTATTAATCTTCCAATTTGAGAGTCTTAACTTTGTTTGCCTCAAATCATAGATGTTAATATCATAGAGCACATAGAAATAAAGTTACATTATTCATATCATAGAACTCATTAATATCTTATTTAATGTAATTAACAAATAATATTTATGATTGAATCTTTGTCTCACTGAGCCCCCTCCTAAATGTTAAATGAGTTACGTGGCATTGATGTTTGGATTTTCTTTTCTTGTCTGTCCTTACACTTTCTTAGAAGTCTCATCCAAATAAAGATGTGTCTGCATAATGTCCAGGCCCAGTGAGCCAAACTGCCCACCTCATTTCCAGCCGCCCCTGAGACTCCATCACAGGAATGCATATACCCTCCACATCCTGCTCTTTCTACTTCTGAGTCTGCACTACTCCTGTGACCTTTTCCTAAAATTTCCTTTCATGCTATCTCCAATTGCTTCATACACCTCCTCTTTGAAAGCTTCCAAGATCTCCACTACTCTGAAAGCAGCCCTTTTTACCAGATCTCTCAATATTATATTTAAACTTCTCATACAATCTTTATCTTTTTATGCCTTCTGTTATGATTTTTAAGACTTATTTTTTTCATGTTATATAATCAAACCAATGTCTAATTTATCTTTGAATGCCTTGCACATAAAGAAGATTTAATAATTTTCTGCTTGAAAGAAAAATGGCATTTTTAATTGAAAATAAAAGCATACTCTCTTAATGTAAGATGTTGAAGTACACTTCAACATTTTCTAGAATTGTTGTTGTTCAGTTGCTCAGTTGTATCCAACTCTTTGCAACCCCACAGACTACAGCACTCCAGACTTACCTGTACATCACCAACTGCTGGAGCTTGCTCAAACTCATGTCCATCAAGCTGGTGATGTCATCCAACCATCTCATCCTCTGTCATCCCCTTCTCCTTCTGCCTTCAATCTTTCCCAGCATCAGGATCTTTTCCAATGAGTCAGCTCTTCGCATCAGGTTGCCAGACTACTGGAGCTTCAGCTTTAGCATCAATCTGAATTCAGACTGATTTCATTCATCCTTCCAATGAATATGCAGGGTAAATTTCCTTTAGGATTGACTGGTTTGATCTCCTTCCAAGGGACTTTCAAGAGTCTTCTCCAATACCACAGTTCAAAAATATCAATTTTTCAGCACTCAGCCTTCTTTATGGTCCAACTCTCACATCCATACCTGACTACTGGAAAAACCATAGCTTTGATTAGATGGACCTTCGTCAGCAAAGTAATATTTCTGCTTCTCAGTATGCTGTCTAGGTTTGTTATAGCTTTTCTTCCAAGGAGCAAGCATCTTTTAATTTCATGTCACCATCCGCAGTGATTTTGGAGCCCAAGAAAATAAAAGTCTGTCACTGTTTTCATTGTTAGCCTATTTGCCATGAAGTGATGGGACCGGATGCTATAATCTTCACTGTTTGAGTGCTGACTTTTACGCCTGCTTCTTTCCCTGTCCGCTTTCACCTTCATCAAAAGGCTCTTTAGTTCCTCTTTGCTTGCTGCCACAAGGGTGGTGTCATCTGCATATCTGAGGTTGTTGATATTTCTCCCGGCAATTTTGATTCCAGTTTGTGCTTCATCCAGCCTGGCATTTCACGTGATGTACTCTGCATATAAGTTAAATAAGCAGGGTGGCAATATACAGCCTTGACGTACTCCTTTCCCAATTTGGAACCAGTCTGTTGTTCCATGTCTAGTTGTAACTGTTGCTTCTTATCCTGCATACAGATTTCTCAGGAGGCAGGTAAGGTGGTCTGGTGTTCCCATGTCTTTAAGAATTTTCCACAGTTTGTTGTAATTCACATAGTCAAAGGCTTTAGCATAATCAGTGAAGCATAAATAGATGTTTTTTTCTGGAATTCTCTTGCCTTTACTATGATCCAGTGGCTGTTGGCAGTTTGATCTCTGGTTCCTCTGCCTTTTCTAAATCAAGCTTGTACATCTGGAATTTTCTAGAATATTTGTTTTAAAACCCAGGTTCCTATATTCCTTCATGCTTCCTTAATCAGAATATCTTAGACCCAAGAATCTTAAATGTTACATACTCTCCAGGGAATTCTTATCCGTACTAAAGTTTAAGGATCATTGCTTAATGTCAATGAAAGTTTCACATTTATTCTTCCACATGCACATAAATTTCATTACATAGTTCAAAGTTTGTACAGCATAACAAAAGCCTAAGGCTTAAGAAAAATTATCCTGACACTGAAAGACTGAAGTAATGTCATGTTTTATCATAAATATAACCAGAAATATTTCTGAATATCTATTTTTACCAAATAGTGTGCTGTGGTTATAAAACTATTTAAGGTACTAGCTTCAGAGAGCTTATGGTCAAGGTGAGAGAAATGATATATATGAAAAGTTGGTTGAAACAAGCAAAGTCATCAGAGGTGTCCTATTGTGTCCTATAGTTTCACATATTATCCAGCATCAGTTCAGTTCAGTTCAGTTCAGTCACTTAGTCGTGTCCGATTCTTTGCGACCCCATGATTTGCAGCACGCCAGGCCTCCCTGTTCATCACCAACTCTCAGAGTTCACCCAGACTCACGTCCATCGAGTCAGTGATGCCATCCAGCCATCTCATCCTCTGTCGTCCCCTTCTCCTCCTGCCCCTGATCCCTCCCAGCATCAGAGTCTTTTCCAATGAGTCAACTCTTCCCATGAGGTGGCCAAAGTACTGGAGTTTCAGCTTTAGCATCATTCCTTCCAAAGAAATCCCAGGGCTGATCTCCTTCAGAATGGACTGGTTGGATCTCCTTGCAGTCCAAGGGACTCTCAAGAGTCTTCTCCAACACCACAGTTCAAAAGCATCAATTCTTCGGCGCTCAGCCTTCTTCACAGTCCAACTCTCACATCCATACATGACCACAGGAAAAACCATAGCCTTGACTAGATGGACCTTTGTTGGCAAAGTAATGTCTCTGCTTTTGAATATGCTATCTAAGTTGGACATAACTTTCCATCCAAGGAGTAAGCGTCTTTTAATTTCATGGCTGCAGTCACCATCTGCAGTGATTTTGGAGCCCAGAAAAATGAAGTCTGACACTGTTTCCCCATCTATTTCCCATGAAGTGATGGGACTGGATCCCATGATCTTCATTTTCTGAATGTTGAGCTTTAAGCCAACTTTTTCACTGTCCACTTTTACTTTCATCAAGAGGCTTTTTAGTTCCTCTTCACTTTCTTCCATAAGGGTGGTGTCATCTGCATATCTGAGGTTATTGATATTTCTCCCAGCAATCTTGATTCCAGCTTGTGTTTCTTCCAGTCCAGCGTTTCTCATGATGTACTCTGCATATAAGTTAAATAAACAGGGTGACAATATACAGCCTTGACGAACTCCTTTTCCTATTTGGAACCAGTCTGTTGTTCCATGTCCAGTTCTAACTGTTGCTTCCTGACCTGCATACAGATTTCTCGAGAGGCAGGTAAGGTGGTCTGGTATGCCCATCTCTTTCAGAATTCCCACAGTTTATTGTGATGCACACAGTCAAAGGCTTTGGCATAGTCAATAAAGCAGAAATAGATTTTTTCTGGAACTCTCTTGCTTTTTCCATGATCCAGCGGATGTTGGCAATTTGATCTCTGGTTCCTCTGCCTTTTCTAAAACCAGCTTGAACATCAGGAAGTTCATGGTTCACAAATTGCTGAAGCCTGACTTGGAGAATTTTGAGCATTACTTTACTAGCATGTGAGATGAGTGCAATTGTGTGGTAATTTGAGCATTCTTTGGCATTGCCTTTCTTTGGGATTGGAATGAAAACTGACCTTTTCCAGTCCTGTGGCCACTGCTGAGTTTTCCAAATTTGCTGGCATATTGAGTGGGCCTTAGAAAGCATCACTACAAACAAAGCTAGTGGAGGTGGTGGAATTCCAGATGAGCTATTTCAAATCCTGAAAGATGATGCTGTGAAAGTGCTGCACTCAATATGCCAGCAAATTATCTAGCATACTCACTGCCTAATCAAATTAAAATAACAGCATTTTAAAGCAGTGGAAATAACTCCAAATGCAGACATGATAGAAGGAGAAAAAAGAAAAAAAAACAGAGACTTTGCAGTGAAGAGCTGGAGGTCCTGGTTGTTCCACTTCTCACATTCATTGTGCTCAGTCACTTCAGTCGTGTCTGACTCTGCAACCCCTGGATTGTAGCCTGCCAGGCTCCTCTGTCTGTAGGATTTTCCCAGTAAGAATACTGGAGTGGGTTGCCATGCCTTCCCCTAGGGGATCTTCCCAACATAGGGATAGAACCCATGTCTCCTCTGTCCTTTATTGCAGGCAGATTCTTTACCTGCTGAGCCGTTGGGGAAGCCCCTCGCATTCAATAAGGAGATGTTTATCTGGACCAGGTTCTTGTTTTAGATATAAATTTCTCCACACCCTCCTCGTCCTCTCCTACAGCTAATCTTCATCTTTGAATGGCCCAGCAAGGATTATCAAGCACCACATAACAGAAATTCCACCCTCTGTGAGATGGAGGGTGTTTGGAGATGAAGGAGTAACCTGTGCAGTGGTGATTCTGGACAGTCAGATGGCAGAAAGACTCGATGAATTAGGGAAAAGGAATAAATCTCAGGAGTCATGTTCAGAGAGGGAAATGAAGGAATGACATAAGTAGTTTATACATAATTTATGGAATCCTAGAAACAGCCCAAGTGACACTGAAAAATCACTGCCATATATTGCTGACAGCTGATGTAAACATTATAGTTCTTTAGTAAGTCCACAGTCTTTAGCTTCCCCTCAGTGGAACCTGTTATCCCTATTCCAGGTTAATCCAAGTCCAGCCAAATGTCAGCCCATCCCAGAAAGGGTAACCTCTTTCTCTCTCCTGCCCTCCACTATAAAGCTCAGCACCGGAGATCGGGGTCGGAGGGGAGGTCTGGGAATGAGGGGTGTCAGTACGTGCTTCTTTTCCTGCCTCTTCTGTTGAGGCAGCACAGAGTTTCCTTATTCCAGACCTTGAGGACACATCCCTTGAGAATGCCTCCAGCCTGCTGGGCAAGATACATAGCAATGACTAAGTGGTGAGATAGTCAAGAGACTCTAGACTTTTATCTGAGAGAGGACACCTGGGCTGGAATGATCCAGAGAAAATCTGGGGAAACAGAAAGCTGTGAAAACTGGAATGGAAGATCTGACACATTTCTAGGCAAGGACAGTGGTGTTGGCAAAGTTAGGCTTTGTGGGAACGCACAAGACACGGTGATGCAATGGTGTGGCCTGGCCAGCTGGAACACAGAGTTTGTGTTTGGAAGGAGAGAAGATAGGAAAAAATGGGATGAGTCCAGACTCTAGCAGGCCTCAGAGAGTGATTTTAGTTTTCACTAAGAATAGTAAATCTTTTCAAATTAATCAGTGGTATTACCCCAGCTGCAAAAATCTAGACATCCTCATTCTTAACTCTTTATTAAGTAGTTTGGAAAAAGGAGGCAGAACCTTTTTTTTTTTTTTTTTAATGATGCACTCAGTTCAGTTCAGTTCAGTTCAGTCACTCAGTCGTGTCCGACTCTTTGTGACCCCATGAATCGCAGCACTCCAGGCCTCCCTGTCTATCACCAACTCCTGGAGTTCACTCAGACTCACATCCATCGAGTCAGTGATGCCATCCAGCCATCCTCCTTCTCCTCCCCTTCTCCATCTCCCCTTCTCCTCCTGCCCCCAATCCCTCCCAGCATCAGAGTCTTCTCCAATGAGTCAACTCTTTGCATGAGGTAGCCACAGTACTGGAGTTTCAGCTTCAGCATCATTCCTTCCAAAGAAATCCCAGGGCTGATCTCCTTCAGAATGGACTGGTTGGATTTCCTTGCAGTCCAAGGGACTCTCAAGAGTCTTGTCCAACACCACAGTTCAAAACCATCAATTCTTCGGCACTCAGCTTTCTTCACAGTCCAGCTCTCACATCCATACAACCCATTAGATTACAGCTATAGTCAACACTGATCAAGGACTTTTAATATGTATACATCACAAGGAATTCAGTGATGAGTTTAGAGAAAAGTCAGAAGATTTTGGTTTTTGTTTTGGTGATACACTTTTAAAACTTGAGTTCTACTTTATTATAATTCACCATGCTCATGATAATAAGTAACGAGTGATACCATTAAGATAAAAAGGAGGTAACATGAATTTAGGGAACTAAAGAAAATCAGTTCAGTTCAGTCTCTCAGTCATGTCCAACTCTTTGCGACCCCATGGACTGCAGCATGCCAGGCTTCCCTGTCCATCACCAACTCCAGGAGCCTACTCAAATTCATGTCCATCACATTGGCAATGCCATCCAACCGTCTCATCCTCTGTCGTCCCCTTCTCCTCCCACCTTCAATCTTTCCCAACATCAGGGTCTTTTCCAGTTAGTTGGTTCTTCTCATCAGGTGGCCAAAGTATTGGAGTTTCAGCTTTAACATCAGTCCTTACAATGAATATTCAGGACTTATTTCCTTTAGGATTGACTGGTTGGATCTCCTTGCAGTCAAACAGACTCTCAAGAGTCTTCTCCAACACCGCAGCTCGAAAGCATCAATTCTTCAGTGCTCAGCTTTCTTTACAGTGTCTTTGCACAAAATTTTAGGGGCTTCCCTGGGGACTCATCGGTAAAGAATCTGCCTGCCAATGCAAGAGATGCAGGTTCGATTCCTGGGTTGAGAAGATCCCCTGGAGAAGGAAGTGGCACCCCACTCCAGTATTCTTGCCTGGGAAATCCCATGGACAGAGGAGCCTGGTGGGTTACAGTCCATGGGGTTGCAAAGAGTCGGACACGACTGAGTAACTAAACAACAACAACAAAGGTTTTGGAGCAAGTCATCCTCCTACAAAATGCTAACCATTTCTTAAAAAATAGCTAGATAAAAAGAGGCTTATTTTAAAACAATTATATTTTACACTTAAATGACAAAATTTCCTGGTCTTTTTCCTGCCACCATCCATCCTTTGCTTTTCTTTAAATATTTCCGGTTTGGATGTGCTTGTATCACCAGTGATCTATGGTCTTGGTGGCAGAAATGAACCTCTTATTGTGCACGAAATTCCAAAGGCAAAAAAATACTTCTATGTCCTTTCATTTTTTTTTTTCAATTTCCAACTTCAGATATTATTGCTGCCTATGTTACTTTATTTGTAAATAACAAATAGCAAGAAATGTGCAAATAATGAAAGTTGTTTAATTTAGAGGCTAATTAAACACTTATGAAATAGTGTTTTACCTTTTTTCTCCATGTAGATTGTTGTTTTTGTCTAATGTTTAATTGCTAAGTTGTATCCCACTCTTTTGCCACTCCCTGACAGGTAGCCAACTAGGCTCTTCTGTCCTTGGGATTTCCCAGGCAAGAGTACTGAAGTGGGTTGCCATTTTCTTCTCCAGGGAATCTTCCTGACCCAGGAATCAAACCCAAGTCTCTTATGCCTCCTGCATTGGCACGCAGATTCTTTACCATTGAGCCACCAGGGAACCCCTCTCCATGTACATACAAGGAAGCTAAATTACCACCCCTTGAAATACCCAAGCAGTTATTTTCTCTAGGTATATTATACATACATTTAGAGCAGGGTTTCCCAAACTATTTATGGTGACCAATTTTTTTAATCTCTTCTGGACATATACCATTTTAAAATGAAAAAGAGAGCACTGAAAAAATAAAATTGAGGGAAAAACAGAAAAAAAATAGAAGGCAAAGTGTGTTATCGTCAGATTCAACAGACATAGAATTACTCTGTCAAACTATTATACTCTGCTATGCTGTTCAGTTGCTAACTTGTATCTGACTCTTTTACGACCCACCAGGCTCCTCTGTCTATGGGATTTCTCAAGCAAGAATACTGGAGTGGGCTGCTATTTCCTTCTCCATGGGATCTTCCTGACCTAGGGATTGAACCCACATCTCCTGCTTAGCAGGCAGATTCTTTACCACTGAGACTCCTGGGAAGCCCACCTAACACTTTTTTTGTTGTTATTCAGTCACTCAGTCATGTCCGACTCTTTGCATCCCCATGGACTGCAACACGCCAGGCTTCCTTGCCCTTCACCAGCTCCCAGAGCTTACTCAAACTCATGTCCATTGAGTTGGTGATGCCATCCAACCATCTCATCCTCTGTCATCCCCTTCTCCTGCCTTCAATCTTTCCTAGCATCCTGGTCTTTTCTAATGAGTCAGCTCTTCGCATCAGGTGGTCATAGTATTGGAGCTTCAGCCTCAGCATCATTCCTTCCAGTGAATATTCAGAATTGATTTAGAGGTTTCTAAATGTTTCCTCTATTTCTGTGCTCATCTCCAGACAGCTGTCTGTCCATTCTACATTCCCACCAGCAATGTATAAGAATTCCAGTTGCCTCACATCCTCTCCAATATAGTTCTTGGTATGGTTTGTCTTTTTAATTTTAGTAAGTAGTGGTATTTCAATACAGAGAAGGTGATGGCACCCCACTCCAGTACTCTTGCCTGGAAAATCCCATGGACGGAGGAGCCCGGTAGGCTGCAGTCCATGGGGTCGCTCAGAATCGGACACGACTGAGCGACTTCACTTTCACTTTTCACCTTCATGCATTGGAGAAGGAGACGGCAGCCCACTCCAGTATTCTTGCCTGGAGAATCCCAGGGACAGGGGAGCCTGGTGGGCTGCTGTCGATGGGGTCGCACAGAGTTGGACACGACTGAAGTGGTATTTCAATATGCTTTTAATTTTCATTTCCCTAATGAGGCCAATCATCTTTTACTGTACTTACTGGTCATTCATACATCTTCTTTTATGAAGATTCTTTGCCCCACTGTTAAAGCCTGGTTATTTGCCTTTGTGTTACTGAATCATAAGAGTCTTCATACATTCCAAATACAAGTTGTTGATGATGTATGCTTTACAAATGTTTCTTCCCAGCCAGTAGTTTGTCTTTTCCTCTTCTTCACAGTCCTTTTAAAAGAACAGAGGTTTTTTTTTCTGTTTTGTTCTCTCTCTCTTTCCTTTTTTTATGATTCATGTTTATCAAGGCCTAGGAAAGCTTTACTTAACTTAAAGTCACAAAATTTCTCCTGTGAGTCTTAAGAGTTTTACATTTAGGTTTCTGGTTCATGGTCCATTTAGACTTAATGCTTAAAGTGTGAGGTCAGTGTGGAGATTCATTTTTCCCAAATGGTTACCCAATTATCCCAGCAACATTTGAAAATAATTATCCTACCCCATTGGCTTACCTTGGCATCTTTATCAAAAATCAACTGAACGTGTAGTAAAGTATGGACCTATTTTGGGAATTTTTATTTTGTTCCATTGGCCTGTACATCTATCCTTATATCAGTATCATCCTTCCTTGAATTGATTACCGAAGATTTATAGTAAATCTTGAAATCAGGTAGTGTAAATCATCTAAAAATTGCTCTTCTTTTTAAAAGTCTTTTAGGTTCATTTGGTCGTTTGTATTTTCAAATACATTTTAGAATCAACTTGTCAAGTTTTTTCTAAAAAACCTTATGGAATTTTCATTGTTTCCATGTTGAATCTGTGTATCATTAAGGGGAGATTATTATGGGGAAAACCCTAACAATTTTGAGTTTTCAAATCCATGAACATGGTATATGTCTCTATTTATTTCGGTCATTAGTTTCTCTTAGCAGTTTCTTATAGCATTTAATGTATATGTTTTTGTCTACATATTTGTTAAATCTGTCTCTAAGTAGTTTGTATCTTTTAATCATATCATAAGTGGCATTTATTTTAATTACAATCGTTAATTGCTAGTATATGGAAATACAACTGATTATTTTATGTTGACCTTGAATCTTGTGACCTCATTAAACTTAATTTTTATTTCTAGTTAACCCAAATAGATGTTAATCAATTTTATTGATTATTTTCAAAGAAATAGATTTGATCTTCTCTATCATTTGTCCATTTTCAATTTCCATGATTTCTGTCTTATCTTTATTATTTCCTTTCTTCTTCTTTCTGACACTAATTTAGTCCCCCTACTGACACATAACTCTTTTGGGGATTTCATCCAGTGCCCCAGATTACCTGAGGACTCCTCATGCCAACTGGTGGGAACAGAAGTAATCCTAGGCTTCAGTGAAAGTGAAAGGTGCTTCTCTTGTGGCTCAGCTGGTAAAGAATTTGCCTGCAGTGTGGGAGACGTGGGTTTGATCCCTGGGTTGAGAAGATCACTTGGAGAAAGGAAACGCTCCCCACTCCAGTATTCTGGCCTGGAGAATTCTATGGGCTCTACAGGTGCAGAGAGTCAGACAGGACTCAGCGACTTTTACTTTCACTTTGTGAGCTCCAGGAAGTTATCTGCCTCCTGATCTCCAATACCTCATTCCCTGGCTTTGGAGAGTTCCTTCTTACACCTGTGCCAATTAGCATTCAGTCAAGCGTTTGGGAGACCCCTCTGCAGACCCCCTAAGCTACTGTCTATGCCGCTCCTCTGTCCTGCTTCAGTCCCCACAAACTCTGATCCCTTTCCCCTCAAGACTGTCAGGTTGTGTGTGGCTTTCCTATTTCTACTCCGTGACCCAGAAACTTCTCCCAGGCAATAGTACACCTCATCTATTTGGGGCAATAGTATAGCTCATCTATTTGTTTTTTTGACCTTTTAGAGATTACAGTCCTGCATCACCTATTTTACATTTTCTGGAAAACACTGTTTTGTATTCATGTGTGTGTGTATGAGAGAGAGAGAGTGAGAAGAGAAAGAGCAGGATCCCTTCATGGACAAAAGCTAAGTCAACCTGTAAAAGAGTTTTTTCACAAAAACATCCCAGCCTTTTAGTATTGGCACTGTTTCAGGTCTTATCACAATATAAAACATTTATTGGAAGGGTGTAATCAATAGGTTACATTAACATAGACAAATATTTGGATTCCTTGAAATTATTCCTGAGTGTATATGCTTGATACCATTCAGCTATCATCCAGAATTACTTTTGGTTTATTATTAGTGTAGCATGTTATTTGAAGTTATTGTTAATTGTTATAATCCAAAGGATAATCATACCTGGCATTCCTTACTGAGACTTGTGGCAGTGGACATACATAAAGGTAAAATAAACAGTTTTAATATATTATTTGCTTTTCAGAAGGAAGCCTTATAATTCAGAATCGGTGAGAGGTTATTTCTTTTTGATCCAGATCTCAATAAGATTATCCATAAAATAGCTGGTATGAATTGAAATAAATACAATTTAAAAGCAATCCATAGTAGTCATAATAAACTTTAAACCTGAATAAGCAGAGAAATTACATGACCATAATTCTGTGTCATAATGCTGCTGCTGCTGCTGCTGCTAAGTCGCTTCAGTCTGTCCGACTCTGTGCGATCCCACAGACGGCAGCCCACCAGGCTCCCCCGTCCCTGGGATTCTCCAGGCAAGAACACTGGAGTGGGTTGCCATTTCCTTCTCCAGTGCATGAAAGTGAAAAGTGAAAGTGAAGTCGCTCAGTCCTGCCGACTCTTAGCGACCCCATGGACTGCAGCCCACCAGGCTCCTCCGTCCATGGGATTTTCCAGGCAAGAGTACTGGAGTGGGTTGCCATTGCCTTCTCCGGTCATAATGTTAAACTCCTTTAATTAATAAAATACTGGAATTTTACATTGTGAAGAATAAAGGATAGGAAACTAAAAGAATAAAAGGAAGAATTTAAAATTAAAAGAAAGTGAAGACTAAGAAAAAGGAGATCACTTCCTTCTAAAGTTTTTACTGTATCCATAATTTATTTTACCATTAGATAGCCTATTATTTTATAAGAAAGAAAGAAAGTTTATATTTATAGGAAAATATAAATTATATATGCATTATTTTCTTTAGCATTAGTATTGGTGAGGTATCCATGTATGTTTTTCTATAGAAATTTAAAATATTTTAACTTTCTGAAATCATAAAATAAAATTTGAAATTATTATATTAAAAAATTCTGGGAGCACCATTACTTTCTCTTTCCATTCTCTATCATTTTTTATTATCTCTTTGCCAAAAATGTCAGTATAGAAAATAAGTCTACAGAAAATGAGAAAGAAATAATTGAGACAGGAGTAAAACAAGATAAATGAACAATTCCAAAGAAATATATTCAAAGCCACTTGAAAATAGCTTGAGGAAAGGATTAAAAATGGTCCATTAATTTATTAATAGTTAAGATTCTGTTGAGGTATTTTTCAGAAAGGGAATGAGGCCATCTAGCCCAGTAGAATTATTTTCCTTTTTTGTTTCACTTGAATAGAAGAGGCCCCATCCTGTATGATTCTGATATTCACCATTTCCATCTTCCCCTCTGGGCCAGAATTAGCGATGTAGTCAATCCCATCTTTAGCAGTTGTGAGAATGCTGTCTCAAAGTCACAAAGCTATCAAGAAGCAGGACTGAAATAAAGCCTGCTTCTGTCTAAGTCTGTTTTGGCTGCTTTAACATAATACCATAGACTGAGTGGCTTACAAACAACAGAAATTTATTTCTCACAGTCTGGAGCTAGCAAGTCTGAGATCAAGGTGCTGGCTGATTCAGTGTCTGAGGGCTGAATTCCCAGTTCATAGACACTATCTTCTTGCTGAACCCTCACATGGCAGAAATGGCAGAGGAGCTCTTCGAGGTCTCTTTTTTAAGGGCACTAATCCCATTCATAAGGGCTTCACTCTCATGACCCCATCATCTTCTAAAAGCTCTTTCTCCTTACCATCAGAATTTGGGGGTAACACAAACATTCCATAGCAGTTTTTACAGGCGTGACTTCTCTCAGCCCAGGTGAACTTTGTTTCAGAAAGCATGAGATATCCATAGTTGAAAAGGAAATAAAAAATTGTTGCATCAATCAAGAAGAAAAGGAAGTCTTTTTCTCTCTTGTTATATTCGTTTCCTATTCTATTACACCCTTTCCTCTTTTATATTTATTCAATACTATGCCCCAAACAAGTTTTTACTCTGAAATATAGTGTGATTTTGGTATATATCATTAGTTTCAGAGAAGGTCTCTGAACTTCTTTGATCATTAACTCCCATCAGTAAAACTTTCTTAGCATGGAACCCCAATATATACATTTATTTGTAAATTAGGTAATAAATCACTATACTTATATGCTTTGCACATTTGACAAAAGTAGAAATATTTAAAGAACTATATACATAGATATAGATTCTAAGATTTTCTTCCCTTTCTGAGGAGAGTCCTGTCTGCCAGGTCAGAGATCACCAAGAATATTGTCATTATGGTCTACTGGTCCATCAAGCATACATAGATACCTAATAGTGTAAACGACCTTGACTTGAGCCCTTTGAGAACATTAGAGTTTATCACAAAAGAGATGCTCAACCAAATTCAGTGTAACCCTTAGCATTCCAAAGTGTTAATAGCTCAATTGTGTCCAACTCTTTGCCACCCCATGGACTGTATAGCCTGCCAGGCTCCTCTGTCCATGGAATTCTCCAGGCAAGAATACTGAAGTGGATTGCCATTCCCTTCTCCAGGGGATCTTCCCAACCCAGGGATCGAACTTGGGTCTCCCGCACTGCAGGCAGATTCTTTACCCTCTGAGCCACTAGGGAAGCTCCTTAGTGTGCCAAACGTAGAGGCAAATTAAGAAATAAAATTGCCATTTGCACCAAATGTAGTAGTAAATATACAAACGTAGTAAATGTAGTAAAGATGATCATATTAAATAAACAAAATTCAAAACGAAGCAGTCATTGGCAGCATGTAATCTACACGCTAGATGTTATTCACTGGAGTAAACAGAAAGCATTTACACGTTCTTCAGAGTTACAGAAGCTTCAGACTATGAATTCTCCTTGACATGGGCTTTTGGATACCTCCCTAATGGAAGAGATCTCCTTTGTGAAGTTGCAGCCCTGGAGACAGACTTATTTTGCCAGGGCAGACATTGTCATTCACTAAACCTGCTGTCCTATTGCAGGCACTGTCTCACTCACAGGGCTTAACCAAATGCAGTTTTAATAATGTCCTTCCTATACCAAAGACCTAGGTCCATGCATGGCAGTGACTCTTAATAAACATTCCATTTCCCATCATTGACATTATTTTGAAAGAATCTACCAGAACTTTGAAAGTGTTAGCCATTCAGTTGTGTTCAGCTCTTTTTGACCCCATGGACTATAGCTCGCCAGGCTCTTCTCTCCATGGAATTCTCCAGGGGAGAATACTGGAGTGGGTAGTCATTCCCTTCTCCAGGGGATCTTCCCAACTCAGGAATCGAACCCATGTCTCGTGCATTGGCAGGAAGATTCTTTTCCTTCTGAGCCAACTTTGAGTAGTCCTAAAAGGCTTAAGTAAGTTGCATCAGCAAGTGAGAGTAACCATAAGACCAAAGCAGATTTATGTTACACTGGCTCGGACAAGAAGGTATCCCTGCTGTTAGATCAAAGCACACAGACCTAGAAACACTATGAAATTAAAAGATTAATTTGCAATAAGAAGATGACATTTATAAATTAGATAAAATCTGTAATACATTGCCAGAGTGGGATGATTTGCTTAGATGGAAAATACCAGAGACATACATAAGCCAGAATCTCTAGCTTGGTATACTGACTAGAATCCCTGCTCTCCAGGGATCTAGACGAGTTTGCAAAGCTTCCTCAGGTCAGAGGGCAGCTCCACCAATGGCTGAAACTAGTCCTTTATCATAAAAAGCACAAGCTGGAAAGCAATCAGGGCATGATGTTGCTATTTTCACTGCTCTTACAATTCCCAGCAGGATCTTGAAAAACATCAAATGACTTCTCGTATTCCCACTCCTCCCATCTGCTAAGCTGAAACCAACACTAATTATCACATACTGTATTCACCTCTCACAATTACAGGAGACTTGGATTATCTCAAATTTGTAGAAATATAACTTGAGGAGTTATTCTATAAACAATAAATTCTGAAAGGCACTTTTTTGTTGTGGAACACTTCTGATGGCCAGTAAGTGCAGATAGGAAACAGAAATAAAAATATAATTTTAAATTGGTTGTGTATTAGAATGTGTTTGCACCATACCCATGGTATATGGCCAAGTTTCTCCATAAGGACTTGAAATGACCTTACAATGAAATTTGGATTTAATGAGTTTTTAGAAATGAGGGGCCAAGTTGCCAGCCCTACTTTGGGCTATGGTAAAATCAGAAATTAAAGCCCATCTTGCTTGAAAACATTTAGCTGTGTCTCCTGTCTAGTAATCTCTCAGTAAAAGTTACATTATGGGAATTCCCTGGCAGTCCAGTGGTTAGGAATCCTCACTTCACTGTAGAGAGCACAGGTTCCATTCCTGAGGAGGAAACTATGATATCGTATGCCATGCAGCATGGCTAGAAAAGAAAAAAGCAACCTTTATGTTGGTAATTTTCCTTTTAAAAAAACATAAAAATCTTTCAGATAGTTTAGGTCATTCTACCTAATGGAACTTGTACTTAGCATAAGAAGTACTTTTTCTAAGAAGCAATGTATCAAAACTGGGAGTATTGTCCTGGAAAGAGAGTGCTGCAAAGCAGGAGAGTCATTTGGGAACACTTTGGAGAAATGAGCAGAATGCTCCATCATTTGACAATATGTGTTGACTAGCTCTTGGTTCTCTTGACTGATTGACCCTGATGTTCCGTAGGTGGCATCACCTCAAACATCTAAAACTCTGGCTTCTTCCTCCACACAGTGGGTCCAGTGGTAGTTTTAGTTGAATAAGATTATGGAGTTTTGATCCATAACTTAGCATCAACTGAGCCTAGATAGTTTTAATGAATCCGTATCATCACTATTATTTGTTTCTGACCATTAAAATTGATTGGGAGGCTAATGAGTTTTGGACGCAGACAGCACTGGGTGTGAATCCTGGATCTGCCAGTTACTATCTGACCTTTCTCAAAACATTTGTCTCTGTGCTTCAGCTTCCTCATCAATAAAGAGGACAAAGTAACACTGATAGTAGTCTGTATAACAGCAGTGGTCTATATACGTGGGTCTATAGCCAGTGCTAAGAGAGCCTGTGATACATCATAGGTACTCAGTAAATACTATGTCCTCTCTTTTGCTCCCCTTCCTTTCTGTGTTTGGGTAGAGAAGAGCTTTGTGCCTTTGTAGTCGGTCTCTTTGCATGACTCAGACTATCAGTTGTTGATATCTGTGCTAGAAATGACTGTACGTCCCTGACTCTGTCATAGTTCTAGAAATTTAGATGAAGTCCGTGCCTAACAGGAGTGAGGAGTGCAGGCTACCTTTTCCTTCTCGGTGGTTCTTGGCACATGCTTCAATCATAGAACTAATCACACTATTTTGAAATCATTTGTGAGTCAGTGTGATTTTTTCCCTCCTCCAAGACACAGCCAGGGTCCCATTTATCTTCCGCTTCCCCATGCCTAGCACAGGGTGTGGTTCCCTGCTTATGCTATGGTTGCTTCATGCTGCTCCTCTGCAAAAAGTGTCCACGTAGACCTGTTCTGTTCCATCTGACCAGTAAATGAGTAAACTGGGTTCAAAGTGCCCAGGTTTCTTTGAAGGACACACACACACACAGACTTTTGGTACTTTGTTTTAAAAGGGAACCAGACATTAGGCAGTCCAATTTCTTGAGATTTTTATGGAGAATATTCCCTTAGGATTGTCCCCCACAGGCACAGAAGTCTACATGCCTCAGCAGTTGGTACTGACTCCTCATCTATGCTCAGCCCAGTGATAAAGCAAAGTGGTATCTACCAAGGAGCACATTCTCAGTTTGAAGGGACTCAAGGGCATGAGCACTCTGGAAACAGTAAATTTAGGACACATGAGTTACTGATAAGCAGTAGTACTAGTATTAGTTGTAACTCGTGAGCATAACTACACTAATTTAATTCTCACCCTTTGTATAATTCAGTTGTCAAAGGTGATGGGAAAGAGGATGCACACTACAGAAATTTGGAGATTCAGGATCAGCACGGGTTGAAAATGATTTCATGTACAAAAATAATTACAATAATAATTAGCATTTGCATCATGCCTTGCGATTTACTAAGTGCTTTTACAGCATCTTGTAATTTTGAAAAGTTATAAATTAGCTCTTAGATACTATCTGATGCCAGTATTAAGCCTCCATGCCAAAGGCTGGAAGTTTTAAGATTGGATTTAGGGAACAGTGAAAAAAAGACAGGATTATTAACGCACTGAAAGGCCGAAAATTAGCCAAACTCATTGGCAGAGAAATAGATTTACTTGGCATTTTAGAAACTCAAAAACATATCTTGTAAAAGAAGCAGTTGGCTCATATTTTTATTTCATGGTGCTTGGCACTATTTATTTTTTAAGTTCTTTTGGGCAGAGTTTTTGATGTGCAATTACAATGATGAAGTTTGCTTAGTGGGAGCCAAAAGATTCACAAAACCAGGGGACATCTGATCCTTATTTAAGGGTAAAACCTAGAATTATCTGATGAAACCACTGGCTGTAAGTAGAAGCATAGTTAGAGGGGAAATACGAGGAGCTGATTAATATTTCGCTTTAAAACGCAGGTGTCTGTTTCCTAGAGGGAATCTAGATTGATCTGAAGAATGTTCGCTACAGCCCTAGCTCCTTCCCACAACCACAACTAAAGGCTGGACTTTCTGTCTCATAAACAGCCTAATGAAGAAACACACATGAGTTAATAAAACACAAATGTGAGTGAGAATTAGCCATGAAGATGGAAGACAGCCCCACCTGCCCACCCCTCCTCTCCCTCCGTCCCTTTTCTGCCTCCTGCCCGGCCTTTCCTTCAAAACACGCAAGGGTACCCGGCCTGGCAGGGCAGGGGGACACGTTATTGCCTAGACCAACAGCCGAGCTCTGCCAAGTCAGGTTACTGGATCACACAGGAAGCCAAAATCATCTAGACAGCCACGAAGGCAGCCCGAGAGCTGCGCGCGGGTGTCGCTGGCTCACTTGTAAGCCTTTCCAGATGTGGCAGCCGCGCGGACCTGGCGCGGGGCCAGGCGGCCGCCTGCAGTCGGCGCTCCCCGGGCCGCGGCGCGAGCCCAGCCGCAATGCCAGGCCCTTGAGGGCGCGGGGCTCGCGCGCGGCTCGCTCGCCCCCGGGCCCGGCGCGCACGCACCCCGGCCGCCTCGCACGGCGACCGCCCGCAGCCGGGGAGGGACCGCCGCAGGAGCGCGCCCCGCGGGAGGGTTGCCGCGCCGGGGCTGCGCTGAAGTCCGCTGCGGCCGCGGCGGATGGGGGACTCCGAGGCCCACGTGATGGCGCGGCCCCTGAGAGCCCCTCTCCGGAGGTCCTTCAGTGATCACATCCGAGACTCCACGGCCAGAGCCCTGGATGTCATTTGGAAAAACACCCGAGACAGGCGGCTGGCAGGTGAGAGGCGAAGAGGGGCGGGCGAGGACGAGAGGTCTGAAAAGGAAAACAATTAAATATACAGGCACAGTTATTAACTCGGATCATGCATGAGCTCATCAACGGGGTGAAGTTCGTCACTGTCATGGCAAGGATTTCAGTCTCCCTTGTTCTGAGGTTTAGCTTTTCCGGAGTGATTTTTTTTTTTTTTTTTTTGAAACTCCAGTGCCTCTCTGGTTTCTGGTCTGATTATTTCTAGATAAGGTTTCATGAGAGGTTTTGTAGGTTGTGTTTTGTTTTTTTTTTTTTTTTTTAACCTTGAAAACAAAAGCAAGGACCTTTCAAATGTCAGGAAATCAGTGGTGATGAACACCACCAGGCAAAAGCACCGAGGTCAGATGGGCCGGGGAGGGTCGGCTGTGGAGCTGGTCTGGTGAGGTGGCCTGGCCTATGCAGAGAGGGGCCTGGGAGGCTGGGTGGCAGGGCAGTCATCTATGCAGCCCAGTGAAAGCCTGCTGGTATTTCCTCTGGCAGCCTGGGGCTGCTCTGAGTTCCAAGAGGGTGTCAGATATGCTGGAGGCAGGCGTTTGAAATATAATAAAACATAAATACAGTGTGCAGTTCAAACGTTCTAGGGTTCATGTGACAGAGACAGAATGGCAGACTGTTTGAAAGGGTATGTTAAGGAAAAGGGAACCTCTGCCTGATTGTGGTGTTAAGAATATTCATAAATTGATGTAAAAAATAGCTTCTCACAATAAAAAACAAAACCTCTCTGCATCCAGGGAAGACGCACCAATAGTGTTTAATGGCTGCTTGTTTGCTCTCCAAGTCTGTATACTTCTGCTATTTGCATGGATGGGTCAAAGATTATGTTTTCTTAACCTTCTTGGTTAATCCAATTGTTTTTCCATAGAGTAAATGAAGTTCTCAATGGTTAAAAATATTGGATGTGGCCTCCAAGTGTCAATCCAGGTTTCTGTGCTATGTGTTCTTGATAAAAGGCCCTTTGACTTTGACCTAATTGTCCTGACATGACTTGAAGAGGTGAAAGTTAAGGTTTGTGATTGTGATAAAGCAGATTAAGAAGATAACCTGGCAGTTACTTATCATTGTAGGCTGTAAATTTGTCTCAAATGCCCACGAAAATCTTTCTCTCTGTTAAACTAAATAATGCTGCTCAGGACTGGAAAAGAGTAAACAATGTCAAGTCTACCATAAGGTAGTGAAGAAAGAGTAAACCATTTTAAATTTAATAATTTTATTGCGGCTTTAGAGTAAAATATGATACCTTGAAGAAATCCAACTTTATAGTAAGATTTTTTTAAAGTAGATTTTTGTAATGATAATTTCCAGTTGGCCAAAAGAAGTTTAAGACATAAGATATGGGAGTGTAAAATTCATGACTCTATTGATTGGCTCTTTAAAAAAACAGTCCCTTCACTGTTGCTTTTCTTGACAAATCCTTTGTCCCAAGTGGAAAGATTTCACAAATCATGCCTTATTAAAAATAACACAAAAATATTTTATTGTAGCTTGGTGCTCTAATTTGAAACTAGAGGTTGATTCATACAGTCTTGCTTCCCGGACCTCCTCTTGTATTTTCATAAATGAAGAGCTTTTGACAGCTGTTGGTCTCTTAGAATGAGGATATTATCCCTAGAAAGTTATTGTCTCTGCTTTGTCATTTGTCTGTTATATATTAATGGTCTGTATGGAGTCCAAAATATAGCACCTCATGAAGACCTCGTGGAGAAAAATAGTTACTTTTTACATGTGATAAAAATTAAACATTTCCCCAGCTCTAACAGCAAGTGGGACTTTAGCTTTAGGTCTACTGAAGGAAGAAATTCTTTATATTGTAAGGGTTCTCTAAGACAAATATGAACCTCTTTGGTGATTTACACAGTGGAATAGCCAGATATGATACTTGAACAAGAACAGACTTTGGCTACCATAGCTGACTGCGATTGCTGGGGACTTGGACTCTTTCTGTGTCCTCTCTCCTGCTTGGCTCATAGCTCAGTCAAGTGGAGACCTATTTGGTGCACATCCAGACCTCAGGACACTTCTATGCTTTCCCTCAAATGTCTCCTCTGCACCCCCATCCCACTGGCCAAAGGCTAAATATTAGCTGTTAATTATCCACAAAAAGCCACTTCTCTAAACATCAAATCCAGTCTTTATTCTACATCACGCTACTTTGCCCTCTCTTGCAGAATGGAGGGCAGTAGAAAATCCAAACCGCCCACTTCTCTTATGTTGTGAAGTTAATGAGGTGACAGGTGAAACGTGTTTGGAAGCCTCTGGAGGGAAATAACTTCTGTTAATAGTACCTGGAATGTTATTTCCATGATGGTCGTTACCTTGATGACTTTCACCAAGTTTCTCAAACACTAATCTGAGATTTCAGTTTCTTTCAGAGGTTTCCCCTGACTGGAGTGTTTGGCCATGGGACAGAGTTTAAAGTTTCCTTGTTAGGTATCTTCTCTCTCAATCAATGTAGGTCTCTGTTTTTCTCTCTCTCACACACATATGCGCATGCATGCACAGACGCACTACATAACTTAGAAGCTCCTAGTTCTTCTACTCCAAATGGTGTTATATACGCAAACCATCATTTACCTCTCCTCCCCTTAACTCTCTTATGTATAAAACAAATTCCATCTGTTATTTTTAAGGATCCACAGGCTTACATAAACGAAAGAATTGTTGCTGGCTGCTAGTGAAAGACTGACAGGTCGTGAGGAAGGACAGAACAGACTGTCTTAATTGCATCCTCCTTTATATGTAATTGCTGGTTCTGCACAACCACAGCCCACAGGGCTTCTCTTACTCCCGTCCCCTCTGCAGCCATTATTCTCAGTCTCTTTTCTTTCCTAAAAGCATAGGACGGCATTGTGTTTTCGGGGAATTAGAACTTTGAGGTTAACAGTGAGTGACAGATGGGGCTGACAGCCCTTCTCTGGACAAATTTGCATCGGTCTTACGTGTGTGCTGTGTCCTTGCCACTCTTCCCCTTAGGCTCAGTGACATCTTGGCTCTGGGGAGCATTTCATTCCTGAAAAACCTGTTGCCCCTTAATCCTTTCATGTAGGACTTCACATTTTTGTGCCAGTGGATCTCTTTAGCATTCTGGTGAAACCTCTGAACTCACTTCTCAGAATAATATTTTTAATATATAAATAAAATGTATAGAATTATAGCAGAAACCAATTAGAATGAAATATAGGGATCAAGGTGTTCAAACCCAAAATTTATAATATGGCACTATAACATGAATGAATTCTATAACAGGATAATGTGTTCAAAACAGGTGCTACGTCACTTCAGTCGTGTCCAACTCTTTGAGACCCTATGGGCTGTAGCCCACCAGGTTTCTCTGTCCATGGGATTCAACATAGGGAATTAAATACAAATTTGATGTTTTTAAAAGATGTGGGTGTGCAGTTTGTTACTGCAGCCATAATTAATAGCATTAAACTGAACAGCCATCCTTAATTCGTCTCCTTGTCACCAACCATCAGAGAGAGGAAATCCTGGGCAACAACATCCGTATCTAGGTGGCAACATGCAGATCTTCAGCTTTCCTGTTTAGTGGCTGAATGGGGCCAGCAGCGTCCCATGAACATCTGTGGACAGAACTGCAGTTGTGTGTGATCTGGAGTGGATGTGACATCTGCCGTAACTATCGAGGAAGGATGAGTGTAAATGATATTTTGTGATAACTGTAATGTGGTTTGGAAGAGTCTCACTTCCACTGGTGATGAAGTCACAGGGACACTAGTACCACTGTGTGTGGAATGGTGTCAATTTGTCAACATTCATAATTCAAAAAAATGCTACATCTCAATTACATTTAGTGACAATAAAAATGTTATTTCCCCCTCCAAGTTCATGGACACCTTGAATTCTCTCCAAAGACCCTAAATTAAAAATACCTGCTTAATGCTTACCATGGCTTTCAGATACTTTCAGTCAAAAATTCTTATTGCCTGAGATGCTAGGCTATCGTACATGAGATGGCTGGAATCCTTTGATGTATATTTCACAAAGATCCGCTAACAAGTTTAAACTGATGCACCAACAGGATGCCCTCTAAGGAAATTAAAAAAAAAAATTAAGATGAAGACACAGAGAGACTGAAAGTAAGGCAAAATCCAGAGGACATATGTGAAGTATCTTTCATCAATTTGGAAAGTGGACTGAAGAAATTAACCAAAAAGCAATAAAATGTTAGCTCTTATTTAACCTGTAATAAGATAAGAACAGGGCTTCCCTGGTAGCTCAGTTGGTAGAGAATCCACCTGCAATGCAGGAGACCCTAGTTCGATTCCTGGGTTGGAAAGATCCCCTGGAGGAGGGCATGGCAACCCACTCCAGTATTCTTTCCTGCAGAATCCCAAGGACAGAGGAGCCTGGTAGGCTCAGTCCATGGGGTCCCCAGTCCATGGGGTTGCAAAGAGCCGGACACAACTGAGCAACTAAGCACACACACACAAAATAAGAACAATTTCTACAGTGTAAGACATACTGATTTTTAAAAGTATTCAGTCTATTCTTTTAGGGAAAGATGACATAAGGGGAAAAAACCTAAATACTGCAAACTGTTATGAACACATGTCACTAGTTCCATGGCTAAACATTAAAGAGAGGAGGAACCGAATTGCCTATGAAGAAATTAATAAAATTTAGACCAGTCTCAGTGAGATCCCCGGAGAAGGCAATGGCAAGCCACTCCAGTACTCTTGCCTAGAAAATCCCATGGATGGAGGAGCCTGGTGGGCTGCAGTCCATGGGGTCACTACAAGTTGGGCTTGACTGAGCGACTTCACTTTCACTTTTCACTTTCACACAATGGAGAAGGCAATGGCAACCTACTCCAGTGTTCTTTGCCCGGAGAATCCCAGGGATGGCAGAGCCTGGTGGGCTGCCGTCTATGGGGTCGCACAGAGTCAGACACGACTGAAGCGACTTAGCAGCAGCAGCAGCAGTGAGATTCAATAGGCATAGAATAAATGCTTCAGATATCTATGTTAGGTTAGAGTCCCCCTCCCCACCCCCGGGGATACTTTGTTGGATGTTCAGCATCCTCTATCTTTTGGAAAGTAGATTTTTACATTTCAGCTGACCAAGTCTCCACTTCACCAGTAAAAAAGAATGCTTGACACACGGTGCAGTATATTGGCTCTGAATTTGGTAGGGCATCAAGAATTCTGGCCCATTTCCCATGACAGGCAACCACAAACACTGACTCCTGTGAACTCTTTTCTACTCATTGGTTCACTGTGAAAAGCAAGTAAGGGCAAATAGAATGTCTTTTAACCAGGAGTGATGTATGCCTCAAACTATGCAGGCTCCTCCAGTAAACAAAGACTTCTCTAGAAGAATGCAGCACTATGGAACATTTCAAAGGGCCTGAGAGACAACCATTAATAGTGCTTCATGAGACACGGTCACCTTCTGAAGGGTGGATATGAGCGTGTATTAAATTAGATATTACTATTTCAGTTTAAAAAAAAAAAAAAGAAGCATTCTGATGTTGAGACCAACTTGAATGAGAGGAAATATACAGTTACTGAGCGAGCTGGCTGTGCTATCAGACTGCCTGGGTAACTTTGGGCAAGTCTGTTCCTCACCAATTTAAAAAGGGATGAAAATAGTATCTATGCCATAAATTGTTTTAAGGATCATGTGAGTTACTACGCAAAGTCCTCAGAAAAGTCATTGGCATAAGTAAACCCTCTGTCAGCTTTTGGTTGGTATAACTTCCCGTTTCCTTGTGCTCTACTTGCAAGGAAGCTTCACCCCTATAGGGTGACACCTCAACTTTTGCCTAAGTCTTTTGGGCAAAAGGAGTTCATCAGTCCTAAGGAAATGAAAAGAAAATGTAACATTTGAATGGAACATGGGATGTACTTCTGTACCTGTGGTGCAAAACAAAGAAGACTCTAACGAAAGTGACTTTTACAGAACCTGGGTTGAAATCCAAAAAGAATTGATTAGAGAATAACTGTTTTCACACACTAGTCTTTGCATATGAGTTTGTCAGGCTAGATATATTATACAATATCTGAGAGTCTTCCCAAACGAGTTGGAACCTGCTTTGAAAATTGCTAGATAGTTGGAGCCAAACATGGGAAAGAGCAGCAGCACCAGCAGGCGAGATCCAAGCACGTGGGCCAGCTCTGAAGTAGGAAAAAGTATGCTCAACATCAAGGCTGCCACTTGAAAGGGATAGTTCTCACGCCTCCCTTTCTGGAGTGAAACTTCTGTAACTTTCTTCACCTAAAATAGTATGTCTCTCCAGAAAAGAATGGCATAAAATAGTATGTATGAACAGTCAGCACAGTTTGCCAAAGGTCATTATAATTACAATCATGAGATGTGTTCAAAGTCAGGGGCTTAATAGAAGGGTTATATTTGTGACTTCCCTAGCGGCTTCCCTGATGGCTCAATCTGTAAAGAGTCTGCCTGCAGTTCAGGAAACCTTGATTTGATCCCTGGGTTGGAAAGATTTCCTGGAGAAGGGAATGGCTACCCACTCCAGTATTCTTGCCTGGAGAATTCCATGGGCAGAGGAGCCTGGTGGGCTGTAGTCCATGGAGTTGCAAAGAGTCGGACACAACTGAGTGACTGTTTCATATTAGTGATAGGTCTGCCTAAGCATCAGAATCTGTATCAGGAAACCAAAACTGGATTTAAAAGAACATTCCACTGGAGGAGCTCTATTCTAGAGGAATGATTAAGGAGTAGATTGAAGTCAAGCTTGCCTTTTATGTGTTTTTCAATTTCTTGTTCCTGTCACTTAATAATAATAGGCCATTCTTGAAGAAAGAAGATATGCTGTTCACAAGGCATGTGTTGGGGCTATTTACTTGTAATGATGATGTGTTCATATTGATCCTTCTGTGCTTGTCCCACATTGCTTGTGAACAGCCACTGATATTTTTGAGTCATTTTCCTGGAATTATTGATGAAGACCTAACCATGGAAAAAAACAAAGTTACTCATCCCTTTAATAATCAAACTAGCAACTACAGGACTACTGTTATATTCCTCAGGCAGTCGTCAAAGACAAAGCAGCTAGTATGAACTAATTTTTTTTGTAATATGAACTAAATATGGCACCCAGCCTGAGGTGGTTATTATCATTGGATGGATTCTTTATGACAAATAATATAATAACAATAACTAAGTTGTTATTTGAGTGTTTACCAAGTGCTTTAATCTTAAAAATGATCCTCAGAGGTATGTAGTACTATTTTTATTCCCATTTAAGCTAGGGTATTTTTGGCAGTACCTTAAAAATCCATTAATGAATGTCCATAGACAAAAATCAGAAACATCCAAATATGCTATCATCATTAATTAATATCACAAATATGTATTGAGAATCTATCATATGCAAAATGTTGTGCTAAGCACCAGATAACTAACAAGACAGACACAGTCCTTAACCACCAGCCATGAACATCACATCTGAATTCTACCTTTGAATTTAAGAGGGACCTGGCATGGGCAACATGAACCCCATTTTCTTAAGGAAGAACTGTGCAATGTCTCTAAGTCACTTCAGTCGTGTCCGATTCTGTGCGACCCCATAGATGGCAGCCCACCAGGCTCCCGCATCCCTGGGATGCTCCAGGCAAGAACACTGGAGTGGGTTGCCATTTCCTTCTCCAATGCATGAAAGTGAAAAGTGAAAGTGAAGTCGCTCAGTGATATCCGACCCTCAGCAACCCCATGGACTGCAGCCTTCCAGGCTCCTCCATCCATGGGATTTTCCAGGCAAGAGTACTGGAGTGGGGTGCCATTGCCTTCTCCACTCTTGACATTGAGAGAGGTCTAAAACTCGTCACTGATTTGATCTTTAAACCAATGACTCTCAAGGGGATGAGAAAAGACACACTTGGAAGGGGCAGTATTGGAAAGAGCACATGTAGTTTTTAAAGATACACACGATCCGTTTATTGTTTCCATAGTGTAAACTGCATCCTCCAAGATGCTGAAGATAGAGAAATCATGCACAGGTGGGAGGGATGGAACATGAGCATAAAGGTTGAGAAACATCAGTTTAAACTGATCCGTGCATCCCAGCGAGCCCAACTCCTCTCATGAGCAGAGTAACCTATAAATGTAAATCAGTAAATCAGGCCATCAGTGGACAACCCGATGGAGCAAGGGGAGACCCTCTCTGCAGAGGATCGGACAAATTAGTGCATCTTCCCTGATGAACTAGCCATTCTCTTCATGGAACAAAGACTCGATACCTCCAAAGTGCTATGAGATCATAGCTTTAACCATTTCTTTAAGATGAGATACTGACTTTTTTACAAAGTTGAAATGTACTAAAGTTGAAAATATGTCACTATCTAAAACAGGGTGCTTTTGACTGATTCAGAATTCAGAATGAACTAAACTTGGAGATTGTGTTTTAAATATTTTAGTTTATTGATGAGATTGATCTCAGATCTCAACATACATGGGCTATAGACTTAAAATTGATTTTTCAAAATCTTTTGTTATTTCACAGAATTTCTCATGGAACCAAACTGGAAGTAAGGACATTTTTTCTTCCCATAATAACTTTAAAAGAGATGTTCCTATTTTGGATTTTTAAAAGAAAAGAAAGATAATGATGGATGAGTTATATTAAAATATGACATAATTATTATACCTCAAAAATACAGCATAATTATTATATTCTTAAATGTTTACCAGTCACCAACGTTGTATCATACTCTGAACAGAAAAATACTTGAGGTAATAGAATTTGAGGGTCAAGTCTGTAATCATGGGGGCTTCCCTATTGGCTCAAACAGTAAAGAATCCACCTGCAGTACCGGAGACCCAGGTTTGATCCCTGAATCGGGAAGATCCCCTGGAGAAGGGAATGGGTACCTGCTCCAGTATTCTTTCCTGGAGAATTCCATGGACAGAAGAGCCTGGTGGGCTACAGTTCATAGGATCACAAAGAGTCAGATACAGTTGAACAACTCACACACACACACACACACACACACACATAATTATAGTGAAGCAATTCTGTATTCTCGTATATATATAATGAGCTCAAAAAATTCTAGTTCATTTCAGATCAGTGACATTCTAGATTGCTTTCAGTAATTTTAAAATTAGAGAAACAATAATTTGAACATTAGTTATCTATCAAATGCAGAGTTTAAATCAGTGAGAAAATTACCAAAGAAGGTATGACTTTGAATTAATACTGCTTTTAACAGCTTCCACATTTTAATTAGAGCATATTTTGAGTACTGAAAGTAAGTTCACCTATCATGGCCTCATTTTCTCTTAGAAGTGACTTCTCTAATATATTCCAAAGAATCCAGCTAATTGTGGCATCTTAGTATTTCCAGGTAGAGAAGCCAAAGGATGAAAGAAAGCAAGAAAGTTTTTAAAGCTGAACATTTTGTTTTCAAATAAGGGGTCTTAGAGAAAATGTGAGATGTGGCTCGGATGCTGTACAACCAAGAAGGCAGACAGAGCATCCACTGAAGCAGAGGGTTTTTGCATTGCATGGGCATAACCTTGTACTAGCTACTAATTAGCTAATATTGATTGTGCACTGACTGTAATGCTGCTGCTACTGCTGCTAAGTCACTTCAGTCGTGTCTGACTCTGTGCGACCCCATAGACGGCAGCCCACCAGGCTCCCCCATCCCTGGGATTCTCCAGGCAAGAACACTGGAGTGGGTTACCATTTCCTTCTCCAATGCATGAAAGTCAAAAGTGAAAGTGAAGTCGCTCAGTCGTGTCCAACTCTTAGTGACCCCATGGACTGCAGCCTACTAGGCTCCTCCATCCATGGGATTTTCCAGGCAAGAGTACTGGAGTGGGGTGCCATTGCCTTCTCCAGACTGTAATCCTAGCTGCTAGAAAATATACAGCATAAATTAAAAACTGTCCCTAGACTTCCATAGATTCTGGTTGGCAGGGAAAAAAAGTAACCTACAGAGAAAACTAGCCTCTAGGGCATGGTTTGACGGATCCCATAAGGCACTTGCTGAGCCAATCAGTATCTGTCCTTCCCCCTTGCTTCCCTCCTTTTCTCTTCCCTCATTTCTTCTTTCCCTCCCTCTTTCCCTTTCTTCTTCCTCCCCTTCCTCCCTCTTTCTCTCTCCTGTCTATCTACAGTAGGAACTGACTACTGACCCAAGTACATTATAACAAAAGGATGTCCAGACTATTTCATTACTGGTTTTTCTGTACTTTGGTAGAGTCATGCTCATTTGTATCCCAATAAACATGATTTATAAGTGAAAATTTCTTTGAGATAACTAGCTTTTCAACTCATAAATGATCACTTTTCCATTATTGCACATGGAAATGAAAACATTTGAATCATTGCAGAGAAGAGCCTCTATGTCACTATGGGGATGTGACAGCAGTGATGTGTGTGTGTGTGTGTGCGCACGCATACGCGCATGCACACGCGTGCATGTGTGCTCAGAGGATGATAAATACAGGGGTTTCACATTGAAAATTTTTTTCACAATAGCATTGATATGTTCAGCCAGATAAGTTATACGGGTATTCCTCAACACTGGAAAAAAACCCTCACACTAGTAACTGAATGGATTCATCTGTTTGCTTCCTCCAAAGAATAAAAATAAGAACGTAAAGTATCCCAGCACAATTTTGCCCCAGTATAGGCTGGAAGCAGTAAGGTTTGCCCTTTTTTGAGACAGTCATTGACCCACATCTTGCATTCAGTATAACACAAATGTATTCCCAGTCGAAAGTTCAGTAAGGGCTTGAGAGTAGCAACCAAGAGGTGGAGAGAACAGAGGCTGTTTTTACGATTTGCCAAGATATCCAGTCTCCTCTTTATTTGATTAGTAAAAATATCTTTGTGTTGAATTCAGTGTCAGTTTTGATCCTGTACTGCAAGAATCTCCAATCAGTAAATTATTTCAGTCAAGAACTGAAACACTATTAATGAAAAACTAATTAACAACCTCTCGACAACAGAAATCACCAGGACATAGCAAAAAACACAGCATATTTTGCCGGCTGAAATCTTGCTTGGTCATCTCTAAGTATCCTGACACCACAAATCACTTTTCTCTCTGTGTCTCTTTAAGAGATTTATTATTAGTATGAACACCTCTAGGCAGTTGTGTACATACATACACGCACACTCAGCACACACACGTACATCCCTCAGGAAGCCAAGACTTCAGGGAACCTCTCTTCAAAAACAGACTAAGGCTCTCTGATTTACAGGATGCTGCTGTAAAAGTCACAACGTAGCATCTGGTTGTTAACAGCCTGGAGTAGGGGCAGAGATTCAGCTCCTTTAATGATGTCTAGACTTTGTTTTATCTTGTAGAATTTTGGTGACATATTTAGTTTTTTGCAGACAACTTTCAAATCACTGACTCAGCATTCGGTGTGGTTCCGTTTATCATGAGCCATCATCTCTAATCTGGTTTTGAATAGCAGGATGTTGTAGGTCCAGATTGAAGTGTGACCTCTGAATGTTTTCCATTCATGCTTGATTACTATATCCTAGAGGTCTAGACAGTGTTATTGGTTTCTCACCAACATAAACATCTGGCAAAAAAAAAAAAAGAGAGCTAAACTGGATGAGTAAGGACATTCCTCATATACCTTTACGATATGCTATATTTAAAATAAAACTTTTGAAAATGAAGCCCATCTCAGGTTGTAAAGGATATCATCACACATATTGTTTTTCACCTCAGATGAGTCAGTCTTTGGACTATAATTTTTCACCGATGAAAACAAGTTTGAGCATGTACTTTCAGACTGCAATAGGAACATCTCTCCTTTGTGCTATTACAAGAAGCTAGAATTTCATTTAGTGAATTCCAGCCAAATGAAATGAGCATATGCACACTGACTCATGTGTGGCTCTGGGTGAACAAATGAGATGATAAGCCAGTGGGGCGGGAAGGGAGTGATAGGACCAAAGCCAGTGGTACCAGGCCTCCTCAAGTCTTGGTTCACCTGGGTAGATTTCCTTACTCTAAGTGTTATTGATTGATAGGAACTCTGCAGAGGGCTTACTTAAGAGCCGGCACCATTCCAGGTGGCACAGTGGTCAAGAATCTGCTTGCCAACGCAGGAGACCCAAGAGACTTGGGTTTGATTCCTGGGTCAGGAAGATCCTCTGGAGAAGGAAGTGGCAACCCGAACCAGTATTCTTGCCTGGGGATCCCATGGACAGAGGAGCCTGGTGGGCTACAGTCCATGGGGTCACAAAGAGTCAGACACGACTGAACGACTGAGCACACACCAGAGTGGAATACTGTCCCAGGGAAAAACTGAGGCCCTTTCTTTTATGCTAGGGCTACAGACCACATTCAACCAAATGCCAGCAAAACCTGTGTGCAGCTGGGAGCACCAGGATGAAAAATGTAGAGGTGTGACAAGACAACCCAAGGAGTCTGCCTTATTTGTGTTCTTTGCATGCAGGTGGCCTCGATAGCAATAGGATGAGAACAGCACTGGGAATGTTACACGTAGGATTACACTGTGCATTTGTGAAATGTACATTCAGTAATGAATCCCAATTTGTGTACAGCATCTTGTGCATAATATTAAGCTTCTTTCTTTCTTCTTTCCTTTTTTTTTTTTTTTGGCTAGGGTAAGAAAAGAAGAGAAAGATTTCTTTCAGTCTTTCAGTGATCCTTTGTATAAATTGATGACTTAGAACCCAGGCTGTGTTTCCAGCCAGACAGAGCTCTTTGCCACAGCATAATCTTTGCACAACTGAAGATAAACATGGAGGTTAAACCTCAGAAAAGTGATTTCAAAGTGCAGGCTGAAAATCTATTGTAAATGCCCCTTTGCCCTATTTAAGCCAATAACAGCAGTTTGTGACCAGCCACACTGCACAAACCCCAAGGATTAGCCAAGTGTTAATAAGCTGGGAAATGGGAAAAAATAAACACTTAATATTTTTTAAAGAAAGAAAGGAAAATAAAAAGACGGCATCTGGAAAGGGCTTTAACAGGGAGGTGAGGGTAAACCCCTGCTCACTGATCACACCAGAATGAATGGGTCACAACAGCGCACCCATCTTCTCAGCCACCGCCACACGCATTCCAGGTTCCCATTCTTGTGAGCTCAGTTCGCAGAAAATGTTTTTATTTCTGTGACCCTGAGCATGACTCCCACTTTGCCCATGAAGTATTCCCGGAGTGAACCTTCATGGCCTTTCATCCTCATTAACCCCCCTATCAACCCACACGGACCCTGACTCCAGCCGATTTTGTGACTGTCTGCTTTTTCTTTATCCAGTTTGCACTGAAAATGAGCTACAAGTGGAATTAGGTCAGAATTCATAATCTGTCCGGTGTGTGCTTACTCTCCTGTCCTTGTTCCATATTCTTGTCCCTACCTGGACTTAAAGTATTTTAACTGATTAATGAAACACCATGACATGAGCTATCCACTCTTCTTACATGCACTTACATAAAAGTGCGTGCTTTTGAATCACAATAACTTACGTAACATCTCTGTTTTTAAACAGAGTCTAGGAAAATGGCATTTTGTAATTTTTATTACAATGGAAAAAAGCTAACCCATTCTTTGGACCCAGTGAGCTCTAAGGGTCAAAAGCCAAGTGCTTTTAATAACTTTTTAAGAGTAGGTAATCCTTGCTCACTTTGAAGACTGAAGCATGTACTAATTGCTTTTGTAAAATGAAGGTGATGTTGCTTTAGCTAATGGTCCATGCAGTCTTACCCTGGGACATTTGATCACAGTGTCTCATGTGGCTTAAGTTGCTGTTTTCATAACATGCTCGCTGTTTTTTTGATTCAATACAGTTCAGGTAACATTTGAAATCAGTACCTTTGCCTTCCAAAAATATTTTGTCCAAAAACATCTGTAGATATGTTATCAATTAACTAATGGCAAGATTATCATTTTAAGTGTTTGACATACACACAAAAAAACCCCATGTATCAACCACTAACTTAAGTAATAAAACATTAAAATTACTGTCTCAAAATTTTTAATTTAAAATTACTGTGTGCCCCTCCTGAATCCCATTCCCTCCCATTTCCTCCCCAACTCCCCCTGACATTCTAGTCCTGAACTTGGGATTCAATCCTTCCCATAATGGTTTTGCACTCTTATTATATATGTAAGTAACCCAGAACAGTGCTAAGTATTGTTTTGTACATTTAAAATTTTTAAGTGGGACCATACTGCAGATATCATTCTGTAAGTCATCTTGCTCAGAATTATATTTTTGAGTATATTTTTATAAATTAAGCATTTTATTGATGTTTAGTTTTTGTTCAATATTATATGGGCTTCTCAGGTGGCACATGGTAAGGAATCCTTCTGCCACTGCAGGAGACTCAAGAGATGTGAGTTCGATTCCTGGGTGGGGAAGATCCCCTGGAGTAGGGAATGACACCCCACTCCAGTATTCTTGCCTGGAAAGTTCCATGGAGGAGCCTGGTGGGCCACAGTCCATGGAGCTGCAAAGGGTCAGACTTGACTGAGCAACTGAGCACACAATATAGTGAGTCACAATTTTTAAAGGTTGTACTTAGTTTATAGTTATTATAAAATTGTGACTGTATTCTCTGTGTTATACGATATATCCTTGAAGCTTATTTTATACTTAATAGTTTGTACATCTTGCTACCCTATCCCTTTATTTCGACTCCCCACTGGTAACTACTAGTCTTTCTTTAGTCTGTTTTGTTGTTGTTGTTGTTATTTTCACTAGTTTGTTGTGCATTTTTTTATTCCATATATAAGTGATATCATAGTGTTTGTCTTTCTCTGACTTATTTCACTTAGCATAATACCTTCCAGGATCATCCATGTTGTTTGCAAATGGCAACATTTCATTCTTTCTTATGGCTGAATAGCTTCTTTATCCATTTATCTGTTGATGGACACTGAGGTTGCTTCCTCATCTTGACAATTATAAATAATGCTGCTGTAAACACTGGGATGCCTGTATCTTTTTGAATTACTGTTTTTGTTCTTTTTTGATACATACCCAGGACTGGAATTAAGTCATATGGTATTTCTGTTTTCAGTGTTTTGAGAAACCTCCATATTCTTTTCCACAGTGGCTGTACCAGTTTACATTCCCACCAACTCTGTATGTAAGAGCTTCCTTTTCTCTACATCCTCACCAACATTCGTTATTTATGTTCTTTTGATGATAGCTGTTCTGAAGGTGTGAAGTGATATCTCATTGTGATTTCGATTTGCATTTCCCTGATGATTAGCAGTGTTGAGCATCTTTTCATGTGCCTGTTGGCTCTCTACATTTCCTCTTTGGCACAATGTCTATTCAGGTATTCTACCTATTTTTTAATCATATTGCTTGGTTTTGGTTTTTGTTTTGATGTTGAATTGTATGAACTGTTTATTTATGTTGACTATTAATCCTTTATCACTCATATTATTTGCAAATATTTTCTCCCATTCAGTATGTTGTTTTTTGTTTTGTCGATGGTTTCCTTTGCTATGCAAAAGCTTTTGAGTTTAATTAGGTCCCATTTATTTTTGCTTTTAGAGGCAGTTCCAAAAAAATACTGCTGAGATTTATGTCAAAAAATATTCTGTATAGGTTTTCCTTGAGAATTATTTTATTCATGTTGAAACTTAAAAGATCATTTGTTCTTATTATTTATTTTATGAATATGCTGTATTTTACTTAGTCATCCTTCTGTTGAAAGGCATTTAGTTTGTTTTCAGTTATGCACTTTTTCAAGCATCTGCTATTAGGAATGAATACTATTGTTTATACCTCTCTGTACATATGTGTAGAAGTTTCTCTGTGACAGGGTAATTCTTGTAAGGATGGGATTTCTTAGTAAGTTATGCACATCTTATATGGCCAAACTGTTCAGACTGTGGTGGGTGTTCATGTATTGTTCACCCACCAATGATATAGAAGAATACCCAATATCTCAATAGAAGAGAATTTTTCAAGTGCTGTAAAACTCGTAGAATATTTACTTTAAAAAAAACACAAAAATATAAATAGTATAAGATATTAACAAAGTCAAATTTATATATATCAATATGTATGAGTACATATAAATGTATGTGTTCTTATATATATAGTCATATACATATGTACATTTTTATATGTATATATCATATATAAGTATATCATGAAGGGTTTTTTAAGTTATTAATAGAATTAAGCAAAAATTAGATAAATAGGGTTGGAATGAAGCTTATAAATAATAATATTTTTCATTTTAATTTTTTAATTAAAATGTAATTAAATATCTGCTTAAAGGTGACAATAAATGTCAAGTTCATTTATGCCTATTCTGGGTCTATATTTGGGTACAAATCTAGCTTAAGGGCTTCCCAGGTGGCTCAGTGGTAAAGAATCTGCCTACCAGTGCAGGAGACATGGGTTCAATGCCTGGGTCAGGAAGATCCCCTGGAGTAGGAATGGCACCCCAGTCCAGTATTCTTGCCTGGAAAATTCCATGGAAGGTGGAGCCTCGTGGGCTACAGTCCATGGGGTCACAAAGAGTTGGATGTAACTGAGCGACTGAGCTGTTGCACTTGTGCAACTTAGGTAGGTAATGAGGATAGAAAATGGAGGGAAAATCTATCCCAGAATTAGAGGAAGCAGAAACTGTGACTCAGAAATAATATTCTCACAATAACCTGTATTAAGAAATACCTGCTGCTGCTGCTGCTAAGTCACTTCAGTCGTGTCCGACTCTGTGCGACCTCATAGACAGCAGCCCACCAGGCTTCCCCGTCCCTGGGATTCTCCAGGCAAGAACACTGGAGTGGGCTGCCATTTCCTTCTCCGATGCATGAAAGTCAAAAGTGAAAGTGAAGTCACTCAGTCGTGTCTGACTCTTAGCGACTCCATGGACTGCAGCCCACCAGGCTCCTCCATCTATGGGATTTTCCAGGCAAGAGTACTGGAGTGGGGTGCCATTGCCTTTTCTGAAGAAATAGCTCCTCTTCACCAAAATTAAAAAAAGATTCCCCTGAAGGCTTCCATGAGAACCAAGGGGTCCCTGGAATAAGTGTGAAAACCAGGCATAAGGGACAAACTTTTTTTTTTTTTTTTTGCCATTCCATGCAGCATGTAGAATCTTACTTCCCTGACGAGGGATCAAACCTGAGCCTCTTGTATTGGAAGCACAGAGTCCTAACCACTGGACTGCCAGGGAAGTCCCAGGGACAAATGTCACTGAAAAGCAAGTCTTTCCTCAAATGGTGGATAATTATCCTCAAATGGCAGAAGCATTAATTTTTCAAAAATAAGTGTAGATTTTATTTTTTTTATTCTTCTCTGTTAAATGAGTAAAATAGCAATACTTTATTTAAAGATGTCTTTTGTAAGCAAAGCATCATGCTTTAGAATGATATGCCTGTTAAAAATCAATGTCTTTACCTCAACTTTTTCTCAGAGATATATAACTAAAGATGGTTATTCAGTTTGAAAATTGAGACTGCTGAGTAAGGGCACGGTGGCCTCTGCATATGTTTTCCCATCCGCCTAGCAGTCTTTCTTCTTTCTGTATTGATTGGATATAAGTTGGAAGCAGTGCACTGTGTGGTATTGTGAAGACCTCAGATGTGGTTGTGGAAGTGGGCTCCTCAGAGTTGCCTGGCAATATTGGTGAATTTACGGCTTCCTTAGTTAAATGATCTCTTTTCACTTTACTGTTGATCACAAGTCATTCTTTGAGAACATGAAGTCTGGATGGAAACAAGCCATGCCCTGTAAAACATATGCTGATTTTCTTATAATCACATAATTATTGATTTTCCTCCTAATTTTAATGCCTTTTATAATTTCTCATGGAATATGTTCCCCTCAAGCAATTCTGTTCAGTTCTTTCTGTTCTTCTCTTCAAAATATAAACCTTGTCTCTTCTTTTAAGTCTCCTATTTCAGTTAGAATGTCTCTAATATCCATCATTTTTATACTAAATTTACTTATTCAATGACAGTCACCATAAAAATGATTATTTTTAGCACTCATTATGTTAATTGACATTTAGAACGAACGCTGTTTCCCATACCAACTGTAGTGCCCATACCCCAAAAAAGGGCTCAGCGAAAGAAATTGTAGCTAAAGTTTTTAAACTTTTTTTTTTCTTTAAACTCAGAAAGATGATAAGTTTCCTCAACTCCCTGACATTTACTTTTAGCTGGACCTCTGACATGCAGTGTGTTGCTCTGCTCAGAGCCTCTCTTGTAGTATTGTTTAATACTTATGTAACACTATGAAGTGGGCTTCCCTGGTGGCTCAGATGGTAAAGAATCTGCCTGCCAGTGAAGACTTGGGCTCAATCTCTGGGTCAGGAAGATCCCCTGGAGAAGGGAATGGCTACCCTCCCCAGTATTCTTGCCTAGAGAATCCATGGAGAGAAGAGCCTGGTAGCTACAGTCCACAGGGTTGCAAAGAGTCAGACACGACTGAGCAACTATGCACACACACATAAAGTAGATTCTGAAGTAGATTTATTAGCCCTGTTATATTTTTGTTTTACAAATGAGGAAATGTGTCCAGACAGGTAAGTAACTGGCCAAAAATCACATAACATGTCCAAAATTGACAAGTTCTTCACTTTTCCGTAAAACTTATCTTTTCATCTCAGTTCATCATTAATTTCTCTCTTCCTTCATACCTCGCACTCCTTCCATCCACCAGTCTTGTCAGCTCTCCCAGCAAAACGCCTGGACGTTCTGACTGCCATCTTCAGAACGGCCGCCCTGGGCCAAGCCACCGTCACTCCAACCTGCGTTCACACTATTGCCTCCTAACTGGCCTCCCTATGGACAGAGGAGCCTGGTGGGCTACGGTCCATGGAGTCGCAGAGAGTCAGACACAATGGAGCAGCTCAGCCCGCAGTCACTCACTTCTGCCTCTGCCTCTCTCCAGTAGCATATTCCAAGCATGCAACCTGAGGGATATTTTTAAATGTAAATCACGTTTTGTAACTCCTCAACTCAAAACCCTTAGTAGCTTTTCCTCACACTTAGAATAAAATCTGTTCTGTGGCCAACAAGTCTTCACCTGACCTGAAGCCTGCCTACCTCTCCTAAGTCACCTTCTTATATTCTTCTCCCAGCTCATTCCTTTCCATGCACTCTGGCCTCTGCTCTTCCTTGGCAATTGCTGTTCCCTCCTCTAGGAGAACTCTTCCCGATAGTCACATGGCTCTCTCCTTCACTTCATCCAGGTCTCCAATAAATAGTACCTCAACTGAGAGGCCATTCTGGCTCATTCTATTAAAATCACATTCTCCCATCAACCAATTGCAATCCTTTCATCCCAGTATGTTGTGGGTTTGTTTATGTCTCTCCTTCTAAAATCTACATTCTTCTTTGAAGCCAAAACCAAATGTACATATACATATTGGCAAAAGCAGAAATGCATGTATGAACATTGTATATCAAAATATACAAGTACATTTAGTATAGAACCAACTAAAAGGAAAAAATAGGTATCAGGAAGCTGAGACTGAACATCTCACGTTCTTTCTGTATCAACCAAACCCTTAGGAGCTATTTGAATCAGTACCCTCTCCCTTGTACATCATGTATATTGTTTTTCATAAATTATTTTTGGATTATATCCTTACTTTTATGTGATAATTCCTAAAGCTCAAACTATTATATATATATATACACGATATGATAGTTCCACCTGTACCAACCAGCATTAGTTAAGCCTTTCTCCTTTATCTATTTTATCTATGTACATGTCTGTCTATTTACACATTTATCTATTCATCTAGCTAGCTAGCCAGCTTTGTCTATCCTATCCTCACCTTTAAACTCTAATCCTGTATCTCCAACTGTCTACTGGACATGTTCATCAAATGTTGGTGGTCTTGCAACATCAGATTAAACTCAACAATTGCAAGGTTAACCTCATAAACTTCTATAGCTTGCCTCCCTGACCCTTTATCCCTCATACCACCTCGGTGACAAAATACTGTCAAATTCACTTTCTGTGTATCTCAGCGTCTGCCCCTTCCTTTCCCGTTCCACATCCACCACCAGGACACAGACTGCCATTATTTTTCAGTAGATAAAGTCTAACAGGTCTTCTAAGCCTGTCCTTGTAACTCCAGCATCTGCCACTTCAATCCATCTTGCATGCCACTGCCGTCTTAACTTTGTCACTGTTTTTGCCCAAAAACCTCGTGTTGTGCATTTCTTAGGCATGTATAACCAAAACCCCTCAATGCATGTGTGAAGGTCTTCTGTTACCTAGATGAACTCTCTTTAGTCATCCCTAGCTCCCTATGTTCCACTAAAGCACCGTGCTCATTTCTCCTCCAACAGAGCAGGGTCCCCTAGTACAAGTCATCTCCACCTTTCAATTCTCTTGCTTTTATAACATTTAGAACAATATCAGCCTTTATTGATGTCCATGTTATTTGCACTCTTGTAACACAAAGAGCCTCTTGATGAAAGTGAAAGAGGAAACTAAAAAGTTGGCTTAAAGCTCAACATTCAGAAAACTAAGATGATGGCATCCGGTCCCATCACTTCATGGCAAATAGATGGGGAAACAATGGAAACAGTGGCTGACTTTATTTTTCTGGGCTCCAAAATCACTGCAGATGTTGACTGCAGCCATGAAATTAAAACGCTTACTCCTTGGAAGGAAAGTTATGACCAACCTAGATAGCATATTCAAAAGCAGAGACATTACTTTGCCAACAAAGGTCCGTCTAGTCAAGGCTATGGTTTTTCCAGTGGTCATGTATGGACTTGAGAGTTGGACTATAAATAAAGCTGAGCACCGAAGAATTGATGCTTTTGAAACTGTGGTCTTGGAGAAGACTCTTGAGAGTTCTGTGGACTGCAAGGAGATACAACCAGTCCATCCTAAAGGAGATCAGTCCTGAGTGTTCATTGGAAGGACTGATGTTGAAGCTGAAACTCCAATACTTTGGCCACCTGATGCAGAGAGCTGACTCATTGGAAAAGACCCTGATGCTGGGAAAGATTGAGGGCAGGAGGAGAAGGGGACAACAGAGGATGAGATGGTTGGATGGCATCACTGACTCAATGGACATGGGTTTGGGTAGACTCTGGCAGTTGGTGATGGACAGGGAGGCCCGGCATGCTGCGGTTCGTGGGGTTGCAAAGAGTCGAACACGACTGAGCGACTGAACTGACGTGAACTAAACTGAATACTTAATGATTCTTTCAGTGTTGTAATTAATTAATTATATGCTTCTTTTTATTTATTTCATCTCTTTGTTGCTATTTCATATGTTAGTCTTCTCCACCCAATTAGATAGGAATCTACTTAAACAGAAAAAACATCTCTGGTGCTTGTATATAGCACTGGTATGCACCCGCATAGCATACCAGTACACTTTTTTTTCAGGCAGCATACACACACACACACACACACACACACACACACACCAGTTCAAATAAGTCAACATTCCCATGGCTTACTCAGAAGAAACAAGTTTACATGCCAATTCAAGCAGGGCAGGTGGGAGGAAAAAACGGAGGAAATATGATGGGTTTGGAGAAGTTGTGAAATTTTTGAAGATTGTAGTATCTATGTTTATAAAATAATTATAATAAAAAGCACTGACTCCCTGTACCCCCACAGTCCGAGGCAGATATATAATCACTCTAATGACCTTCAGAGTCCCTCACTTGCTCACATCCCTCTGAGGTCCTAAGGAAATCCTAGCTCTGTATTCATATGTTTTTCATAAAATTTGTTATATTAACGTATTTCTAACTTCTCTCAATTCAGGTCATTACAGTTCATTATTATTCATGCCAGTGGATTGTCTGTGGGCATTTGGTATTCATAATTTCTCATATTGTTTAGGAATGGGGTGGCCAAGATCTTTATTTATAGCTGTAATTTTTATGACAGATACTGCTGGGGTGACTGATGGGCATTTTGTAATTATCATTTTTAATTTTTTTAATTTTGTCATTGTTCCTGTAGTTGCAAAATGAAACTGTTCTAAAGGCTAGCTCTAGACAGTCTCCTGCCCATATGAGAAATCACAGAAATGCAGTATCAGAAGAGAGCGAGACCAGTTTTCATTGAGAACCTGTGGAATAGCCCAGCAGTTTACATGGGTCATCCATTTCTCTGAGTGCTGCTATAGCCATTTAAGGCACATAGCCTTCTCCTCATTGACAAGTCAGGAAACCCAAGCTCAGACTGTTAAGCAACTTGTCAAAAGTCTCATTATTAGTAGGAGTTTAAATACAGATGTGAGCTCAATTCTCTTGAACCCCACGTCCATGATGTTTCTATTATCTTAAAGAAATGAAATAAAACTCAGGAAGCAGATATATAAATAAACGGGAGCATATGTGGGTAACCATTTTTAGAAACTAACAAAAATCAAAATCACTCACTCTTTACATATTTTTCCATAGCATAGTTTCATAACCAAAAGTAAAAATGTTATTTCTTTCCTTCCTTCTGTGTATCCTCTTGACCTATTACTTCAAGAGATTCAGAGTAAATCTACAGTTTCCTCTGTAGTCAAGGATTTATAATTTGTCAGTCCCTAAAGAAAAATGTGAAGGAGGAGTAGTTGAAAGACCTGAGGAGTGTGGAGTGTGACACTTGGACTGTTCATCTGCAGGTGCTGGAATGCTGTGTTTCTCTCACCCTTGCACTTGTGATTTGCTGGGTGATTCAACTTGAGATAATAACCACTCTAAAAACAGGCTAAGTGAATTGAAACTTGCTGTGTTCCAGTAGTTACTTAATCGTGGCTCCTTGGCATTTAACAGCCTTAGAGAAGTCTGTTTTTGGTACTTACATACATTTTGTTTAAGTTGCTTTTGAATATGACCTTCTTGAATTGTCTTAGACACTTTGGTAGTTGGAAAACAGCTCTGTCGTTGCTTTGATAAAATGCATACAGAGCAGGCTACTCACCAAGCACATTATGAGAAAGAGAGAAATTGCTGTTAAATTCACATGCATTCAAGCAAGGACAGCTGGTTAGGATTAAGGGAACATTCTAGCTTCGGTGTACCACTTTCCTACAGCTTCTATTCCTTTAAAAAAAAAATTTTTTTTTCTACAGCTGACATAAACAAAAGTCGGCATCATATCCTGTAGGCAGTTGACATGTTTGATATAATCAGGATATTCCCCTAAAATACTTCCAATGCTGAATTCAGCCAGCAATTCCTTATTCATGAATCTGCATTTTAACCAGAGCATCCATTCACACGATGACTAAAATATAGAAAGTAGATTATCACATGAGATCATCTATCCTTGCCAATAGCCGTAGTGCTATTCACTTGCTCAATGGGCATGTCAGACTTTTGGCTTTTTTTTTTTTTTTTAAGATAAATGTTTGCATTCTTTTGAACTGCCTATCAAGATTAGACAGAAAATCCTTGTCAGACAACTTGGTCTTGCAACACAAGATATGACCACTGTGGTCAACCGTCTTGATTGCCATGCTTCAGAAAGAAGTTCAAGGGAGAAGTTGGTCCCTGATCCTATCTTCCAATACATACTAGACAGTGTAGAGAATGCATGTAATAGGTTCAGAGCCTCCAAAATGTGTTTTAAAAGTATCCTTCATTCTACACGTTAATCAGTATGTAACTGGTATTTATTCCAAGTCACCTGTGGCCATCTCCAAGGAGCCTGCCCTTATTCCTTGACTAGTTAAATTATTTTAGAAATCTGTGGCAAGAAAAGCAATTATTCTTGGGATAAATTAATCTAAGCGAGACCTTGTTTGAGTTCTTAGGAATTTTGAAAGCTTGAGTTACATAGTAATAAATACATGTGATTACTACAAACCTCCTTTAGGAATTTTTTTTTCCATCTGTTCGGCCAAGCATGATTAGTTAAGAGTCTGATTTGTATTCCCCAGTCTGGGACTGTACCTGCTCTGTGAGACTTGAGCAGGTCATTAACCTATGCCATCCTCATGTTCTTCATCTTCAGAGATGGGGTTCAATTGCATTATTGCTAAATGTCCTTCAATCCAGATATGCTGTGTGCTAAGTAGTTGTTCATCACGATGCTGTGTTGTGGTGAAAAGGTATAGAATACGAGCCCTACGCCCAAGACGGGTACAATAAACATTAAACAATAAAAAAGGGCAATATTCTTTTATTTAACAAGTATGAATAACTTCCTGTAGGTAAGGCCCAGCTCTATGGCCGTTAACAAAGAAGGTGTCCCTGAAGTCCTGAGGAAAGTGATCGTGACAGACAGTGGGGATGGAACTGGGTTGGTTAAGTCAGGCAAATGTAGGCAAGATGCAGGAATAAGAGGGAACATGGTGAACCCTGGCAGAGGGTGCAGAGACAGTGAAAACATCTAGCAGATAGAGGCCAGGGACGCTGCAAAGTACCCTGCAATGCACAGGACAGAGCATCCCCACAAAAAAATAAAAACAAAGGCCTGGAAACCGAGGGTAAACTCACTTGGTTTCAGTAGAGGCTGTGGTTTCAACCCCTGAATTTGTTCATTTCCTCTTTCCTCTTTCATTCATTCATATATTTAAAAACTATTGCTGAACAGTTATCAAGTTACTGTATACTGGGATACAAAAATAGACAGGACTCATCTCTGCCTTTAGTATAATTAATAATGTAATCTGTTGAGCTTTTATATGCCAGGTCAGGAAGGTTCCCCGTTGAAGGGAATGGCATATTCCCTTGCCATAGAAGGGAATCCTACTCCTGTAGGATTTTCAGACATTTATCACTGATTTTCACAAAAATACAATAGGATAGATATTACTTCCCCAATTTTATAATAGATTGTCACTCAACGAGATTCTAAACTCATCCCAGCAGGTTGTTAAATCTTCGAAGATCATATAGTAAGTGAGAGAGTCAGGATTTGAAACCAGATCATCTGTCTCTAGGATCTTTGCCTTAACCAGCACTCTTCTGCCTTCTAGGTATTTGTTCAGTGAACTCTAAGTATTTTGTTAAAGCAAAGAGACTTTTAGTCATGTCATAACCCCCGTATGTGAAATCACAAAGAGGTGAAAGAAAGTGAAAGTGTTAGTTGTCAGTCGTGTCTGACTCTTTGTGACCCCATGGATGGTAGGATTGTAGCCTCCCAACCCGCCCGACTCCTCTGTCCATGTGATTTCCCAGGCAACAATACTGAAGTGGGCGGCCATTCCCTTCTACAGGGGCCCTTCCTGACTCAGGGATTGAACACAGGTTTCCTGCACTGTAGGCAGATTCTTTAATGTCTGAGCCATCAGAGAAACCCAAGAATACTGGAGCAGGTTGTTATTCCCTTCTCAGGAGATCTTTCATCTATGAGTAACTCATGCTTTTAACCATAGTTTGGTCTTTATCCAGTCGCTTTTTCCAATGGTATTTGGCAGTTGGGAGTGTGGGTGGGTTAGGAGATAGGGAATGTAGTTTTATTCCATTTTATGTCAGTATCATCCCAAAGACAAGCCCATGTAGCATAGCTTCATTAATTATATGACAGTGAAAAGTATATAAGGCATCAGTTATGCATTACTTCAATATAGTAATCAAAAGTGGAAAGAAATTTAAGATACAGTTTATTGTTTTCTTTTCCATCTGTTCTCTAATGTCTTCTCTTGTTCTTCAACTGCCTAGAAGATGTGGAGAGAATACATAAAACACAGACATCCTGACGCTCATCCCAGCAGGCTGCCATAGGCAACCTGCCCTTGAATGGGGAGGAAGCGTGTCCTGACTTCTGTCTGCATGTCTTTTAAGGCCCAGGACTGGTCATTTCTCATTTGTGCATTCACAATTTCCCTTCTTGCCATTCTTTCCAAGTACTTGTTATTTCTTTTCTTTATTCTTTTCCTAGGGGGTGGAGAGAGGAAGTGGGATTCCAGGTAGGTGGCCACAGCATTCCGAGAAGATAAAAACACATAGAAAGCTGGTGTATTTGTGTAATACCAAAGTTGGTTTCCTAAATATTTGGTAGACTACTTATATCCCTGAGTTGTAATGTTTTCAAGGATTTTTGCAAGAAGGATTTTGTAAATTAAAGGGAAGACCACATTCACCCAAACTCTAGATGGTTACTCTAGTTAACATCTGGGCTGTGCCCTGACATCAGGGTTGTGGTGATAAAGTCCAGATGTTATAACTCAGCCATGTTTTCGTTACTTGTAAGCATTTGCTGCCTTTTTGGGGTTTGTTTGTTTGTTTGTTTGTTTTTTTGGTTGTTATTTTCAGACTCTTCTTAATCCATGATGGTGTCAGAGAAGATGGGAAAATGCAATTAGTGTATGGCCCGGGCCCCGAGCAACAGTTCCTCGCCTTTTTAAGCACACTTTCAGGCCATCCTAGGATGTGCAGCCTGTGGAAGATGGGCCCCGGGGCCTGCTCAGAGAAGCCTATTTTCATTCCATTGTTACTTTGACTTAAAACAACGTAAGCGGTTTGTTAAGTCTTTTCAGGTTCAATATCATGTAGTAAGGAAACAGGAAAAGGAATAAAATCAATAATGAATATTTGAAAATTTCTGTAGTTGTTTTCTTTTAATCTGATTTTAGCTGTGTGTGTTGTTGTTTAGTTGCTCAGTAGTGTCCGACTCTTTGCGACCCCGTGGACTGTAGCCAGCCAGGCTCTTCTGTCCATGGGATTTCACAGGCAAGAACACTGGAGCAGGTTGCCATTCCCTTCTCCGGGGAATCTTCCCAACCCAGGGTTCGAACCCATGTCTCCTACATTGGCAGGGGGATTACTCACCACTGAGCCACCTGGAAAGCCTAGTTGTATGTGTACATACACGCATGCATCTATAAGTATGTAAACACAACATGTATGCACAACACACAGTGCTTACTGCTCTGGAGGAGAACTGGCACCAGAGCAGTTACACTGGAGCAGACTCACGTTACCGTGAACGTCCCAGGACAGTTTGGAAAAAGCATTGCTGCTGTTACTCTCTGACATGCATGCCCAGAAATTCAGAAAATCCTCAGTAAGAATGTCTTCTTTCAAAACTCATTTTAGCTCTGTATCCACCAATGTATTTATGATATTCGCACGGCTTTTCATTTTTTAACTGATTTCACGTCTTACGGTAACGAGTGCCATACATATTTTGAGTACTTCTTACATAGTGTTTAGTGTCTCAACTTTGGTTTAACCTGACACTGTTCCCACAGTTTTCTGGGTGTTACCCCAAGTTCTGCTCTGCTATTGCCAGGTTTGGGAGCAGGATCATATGATAGCTTCCCATTTACCTCAGTCCTTCGGATGACTTTATGTGAACATTTTATAACTTCACAGTATGTACATGGAGATGTACATGGTAGTTTAACAGTGAACCGATGTGATCTGTTCATGATGAGATTACCTTTCTGGTTTCAGTTCTTGATCATACTTAACATGTTCTGTGAACACAGCTTGCACCTCAGTAGAAGTGTGCCCTTACAGTGAAGACATTCTTCTTACTCGCAGTCTTGTGCCTTTTCTGTTTGGTCAGACACCTTAACAGAACAATTATAACGGGGCTATCCTGAACCTTTAGGTATTTGAAAGCCAGTAAGAAAGTTAAGCTCTTATTTCCAGGATATATGTCCTTAATTATGTCAGCTTTTTCTTACTGGAAAATGTCTCAGAATCTTTAAACAGCCTTTGCTAGATGCTGGCTAGCCTCCTGGCAGCCCTGTGTAGTGGATAAGATACTCTCATCTGCTCTGAGCAGGGTAGGATATGGTACTATTCTTTCCTCTCTTAGTCTCGGCTGTATGAAAGCATTAATGTAATCTTTAATTGCAATGTATTTATTCTTTGTCTTTTTATCACTTATATCTTGTTGATGATTCATATTAAGTTTTGATCACCTATAAGCAAGAGGTCTTTTTAGCAGAAACTGGAATTCTCAGGCCTTTTCTCTTGTGAAGCATGGTTTTGTTTAGATTTTACTGAATCTAAATAGAAGGTTGGCCCATGTTCCAGTTAAATCTAATTTTGCTCACCCTACATATACCTCCCCTTACCCATCATTTAATTTATCTCTTCATATCCTAGCTCTTTATTTTAGCTTTGTGACACCCATAGACTTTGTAAGCATGCCACTTGGAACTTGTAATCAAAGATTTTTAAAATTTAATTTAACCAAAATGCTACTTAGGACAAGATCAGTGACAAAATAAAGACTTCTCTCCATATGTATCCAGTTATCAATACTCTTAAAACTTAGTTGTTCAGCCAAAGTATTACTACTATATCTGGTTTTCCCAGCACCCATCCAGTGTGAAAAAACATCACTAAAACTTGTAAAATGTTTTGCTAATACCAGGGGCAGGCCAAGTCCCCAATCAAGTAGCCTAATAACTTTAGAGAGTGAATTGTGTAAGAATTGCTTTGTCACCTAATTCTTTCATGTTTCAATATTCTTATTTATTGATTTTTGTCTGTGCTGGGTCTGTGTTGCTGCGCGGGCTTTTCTCTAGCTTCAGTACGCGGGCTTCTCTTAGCAGTGGTTTCTCCTGTTGTGAAGCACAGGCTCTAGATGCTTGGGCTCAGCAGTTGCAGCTTACGAGCTCTGGAACATGGACTCAGTAGTTGTGGTGCGTGGGCTCAGTTGCTTCTCGGCATGTGGGATCTTCCCAGACCAGGGATCACCGAACCCTTGTCCCCTGAGTTGGCAGGCAAATTCTTATCCACTGTGCCACCATCAAAGTCCCATGTCTCAATATTTTTAACCCAACTGCGTTATCTCTAATAATTATTATTTTTCCTTTATTTGTGTAGTGTTTACACCTTAAAAAAAAAAGTCAACATAAATTCCCATGGAATCCCTTCAAAGAGATTAAGGAAACATATGTGATTATCTCCATTTTAAAGATGAAGAAGCTTAATCTCTGAGAGTTTAAGAATCCAGATCTTATTATTTTAAGCATAGATTTCTTTCCATGACACCACAACTGGCAATATTCGATTGCATTCTATTTATATGTTAGGTCCTCAATGACTATGTTTGACTGGGTGGCTAAATTTTTTTCTAAAAGTATTTGCACCCAAGGATTCTGCCTCAAGCACTTTGCCATTTAAAATAAATAGAAAATTTTAGAAAGAACAAAAATTAAAGACCATATTCTACCAAGAAGTACAGCAACAAGGCGTAAACCTATACATAAATAAAATAAGTAATTTTTAAAAACAGTATATGTGATATGGTTTTTCCAGTAATCATGTACAGATGTGACAGTTGGAACATGATGAAGGTCAAGCACGAAAGAATCAATGCTTTCGAACTGTGGTTTTGGAGAAGACACTTGAGAGTCCCTTGGACTGCAAGGAGATCCAACCAGTCCATCCTAAAGGAAATCAGTCCTGAATAATCATCGGAAGGACTGTTGCTGAAGCTGAAACTCCAATACTTTGGCCACCTGATGCAAAGAGCTGACTCATTGGAAAAGATCCTGATGCTGGGAAAGATTGAAGGCAAAAGGAGAAGAGGGCGGCAGAGGATGAGATGGTCAGAGAACATCACTGACTCAATGTGCATGAATTTGAGCAAACTCCAGGAGATTGTGAGCAACAGGGAAGCCTGACATGCTGCAGTCCATGGAGTCGCAAAGAATCAGACATGACTTAGTGACTGAACAACAAATACGTGATTTTTGCAGTGTTTATAATTGTGTTTTCCAAATCCTGGCCTGCAGATTGGTGCCAGTCCAAGAGGAAATTTCCAGTGACCTGCAACAAAATGAGAAATGAACAATTATTATGGATTGAACTGTGGCCCTTCCAAACTTAAATGCATGTATGCCATCCTAAAGGAGACCAGTCCTGGGTATTCATCAGAAGGACTGATGCTAAAGCTGAAACTCCAATACTTTGGCCACCTCATGCAAAGAGTTGACTCATTGGAAAAGACCCTGATGCTGGGAGGGATTGGGGGCAGGAGGAGAAGGGGACAACAGAGGATGAGATGGCTGGATGGCATCACCAACTTGATACACATGAGTTTGGATGAACTGTGCGAGTTGGTAATGGACAGGGAGGCCTGGCATGGTGTGGTTCATGGGGTTGCAAAGAGTCGAACATGACTGAGTGACTGAACTGAACTGAACTGTGCTAAGTCACTTCAGCCGTGTCCAACTCTTTGTGACCTTGTGGACTACATGTAGCCCACCAGACTCCTCTGTCCATGGAATTCTCTAGGCAAGAATAGCGGAGTGTGTTGCCATGCCTTCTTCCAGGGGATCTTCCTGACCCAGAGATCAAACCTGCGTCCTTATGTCTCTTGCGTTGGCAAATGGGTTCTTTACCACTGGTACCACCTGGGAAGCCCCAAGATTTATATGTTGAAGTCCAAACACCCAGGACCTCAGAATTCAGTGACTGTATTTGGAGATAGGGTTTATAAAAAAGTAACTGAGATTAAATGAGATCTAAAGGGCAGGGTCATAATCAAATAAGACTAGTGTTTTTAAGAACAAGAAGCACCAGAAACATGCACACAGAGAGAAAAAAGACCACTTGAGGACACAGCTGGAAGGTGACTGTCTACATTCCAGAAAGAGTCCTCACCAGACCCCAGCCCTGCTGGCACCTTGAACTGTAATAAATATAAATCTATTAGATTTCCAGCATCCAGAACTGTAAGAAAATAAATTTCTGTTGTTTAAGGCACTCAGTCTCTGGTATTCCGTTATGGTAGCCTGAGCAGACTAATCCAGAAACATGCTGAATGTTTTTAAGTATCAAATGCGTTAATACTTTATTAAATTAATACTAAGGTTAATGTTAATTTCCAAGTATTCTATTTAAAATCGTATCCTTTATTCCATCTTTATTCGTTATTCCTTCTAACTTTTTTGTTGCATTAAAATATCCTGACTTTTATGAAATTGTAATCATCTAGAAGTTGGTTTTGGGTGATGATTTGGATAATGCACTTACTTAAGATAATAAAAATTAGCAATCAAATCCTCTGCCCAAATAGTTTAGAAATCTTATTAGTTTATGACATTCCTAAGTGTAGAAGTCATTGAAGAAGAACATGAGAGAAGAAATGATGTTCTGTTGGCCAGCTGACTTCATCCAGAACTCTGAACTGCAAAGAACTCTCTGAGATCTTTGCAGAAGCTTAATGAAGCAGATGGGAACAATATTGTTCTGGCAGGGAGCAGTGATTATTTGGGTCGAAAATGATCAAGTCATATTAAAGCAATAAAAAGGTAAAATGAATGGAGCAGAGCCATTAGGTAGAACTTTATAGGGAAGCATTTATTCAACAAAAACTCACTGATGCCCTCCCATGTACCAGGCATTGTGCCAGACTGTGGAGATACAGCACTGAAGATGACTCGCTCCATGTGTGAGAAGGTCTCACTTCTACTCAAGTAGACTGAAGGAAATGGTAGAAGTTCCAGAAGTGGGCACAGTGTCCCAAAGAAATTCCAGGGAGAGGCCCCAGCCTAGCCTGGAGGGTCCTAGCAGGCAGAGACATTTCAGAGAGAGTGGGTAACATGCAGAAAGGCAAGAAGCAGCCGGGTGTGTCACTGAAGGGATGACATCACTGAAGGCTTATCATTTGGAGACATTTGTCTAATATGGAAAAAGAGTGATAAATGGGGATTGTTTGGGATGGGAGAGAATTAGTTCCAGATATGTTTTGGTTTTCTGTTAATTGCTGTTTTTGTTATTTTGGTTTGGGTTGTTTGGTTTTTAATAAGGATGAAAGAGACTTAAGCTGAAGGGAAAGTTGCCAGTTGAAGAGGATGAAGAGGGGGAAGGGGAGAGGGAAGGAAGGGAGGGAGAGAGGGAGGGAGGGAGAAGGACATAGAAGTCAAAACTCTGAGAAAGGGATAAGAAAATAGTTAAAGCCTGAGACTAGTGGAAATGGAGTGGAGATAATTGTGGTAAGAGATCACTTGACAAGGAGTGTCTGGAGAGCTGACATAGATCATAACAGATAGTCTCAACTTTCTTAATGCAGTTCTGGCAATGCAATCTGATAAAAATGGTTCAGAGCCTGAGATGAGTCAGGAAGGTTTGGAGGAATCACTAAGGAATGGAGAGAGAGAGAGAGGTCCAGAAATGAGTCAAGAGCCCCATGAAGGTTAGGGAGCCTGGAGTGGTGATAGCTCCTGTCTGCAAAGCTGCGGGATCCTCTCCAGCAGTAACTCACTATCACAGTAAGGAGAAAGGAGTGGATTGCAGCTCTAATTCTGTGTGGAGATTTGTCTGGCTGAAGGCAGGAAGAAGCTGGGATGCCAGGGAATTGAGGGTGCATGTCAGAAAGAAATGAATGAGTGGTTCACCCAGAACTGGGCTGTGGAAGGAGAGGGATTGGAGGTTGGAATCAGAATGAGGTATTGGAGCTGAAAACTTCTGAAGCAAGCCCTCTAGGGGATAAAACAACCCATATTGTGTCCAGTGATGGTCTTGGAATTGCCAGGTTGAAGCACAGATGGAAATTGTAAGGTTGCAGTCTCTACAGGAACTTGGCCTCCTGGTAAGTCTGCTGGAGTTGAAATGAAAGAGAAGTGTATGAACCAAGAGCTAGAGTCTTCCATGAAGAAGGAGGAGCAGCAGGAGATGGGATTGATGTAGAGTTGATGGCCTCAACTTCAAAGAAATGGGAGCATTTGGAGTGTTAGGATCAGGAAACAGTAGTTCAGAGAGAACGGCTCTTCCTGCAAGTTATTTAATGGATATGAAAGCAGGAGAAAGCTGCAAGAGAAGAGGTGTGCTTCCGGAGATCCAGGTCTCTAGTCAGAGCAGGAGGTACAGAAGCAGCAGCAAACGTTAGGGACGTAAGAAAGTATGTTAACAGTTAAGTGAGGATACCAGTGGTACAGGGACAGGGACTGGGAGGATAAGACAGGAGTGAGGAAATGCTGTGCCAGGCAATGCGATGTAAGAGGTGCTTCAGTTAGTTACTGAGCCCCCGCTCTGTGCAAATACAGAGCTGATGACCAGGACTAACAGGTCCCTGCCTTCCTGAAACTTCCATATCGAAAGGCTTGCCTTTTGCTTCATAACTAAAGGTGACAGAGAGCAGAGGCATGGTTTCAAGTGACTGAAGACTGCAACTAATCATTTACATGTTATTTACTAGGTTTGCCATAAGCAATATCTCACTAAAATGAATTGCAGACCAGAAAGAACACTTAACTTTGAGCAATTTCAGGTAGGGCAATGGGGCTGGTTACTAATAAAATATTGCATAGTTCGGTTAGAAAATTATTCCTGCACCATTGTTAGTTTTCAGCATTTGGATTTAGCCTGGGAGCTAAACCTGGTCTATTTTTTGCACCTATTTGAGTGTACTTGTAATGTGTCTTCATAGTCAGATATTTGCACTGCATCGGGACAAGCAGACACCGTTGTTGTCAAAAGCAGTGTGGCTACTTGGAGCATAGATCTTGGAGGCAGATTTAGGGGACTTGAACTCCCTTTCTGCCACGTACAGTGTGGGTGACTATGGACTGGTTACTTCACCTCTCTGTGCCTTAATGTTCTCAACCGTGAAATGGGCATGATAGTAACACATCTACCACATGAGGTTGTTGTGAGGATGAAAGGAGCCACTTTAATCAAAGGACTTAGAACACTGCCTGGCATATTCTCGGTAAGTGTTAACAGGTACTATAATTGCATATAGTGTGTCTCTCTTTTAAAAGGTGCTGTATCTTCTATAATGGATCCTTCAGGGCCAAGTATTGGCTGTACTAGCTTTGCAATTATATTCCGGACCTAGTAGCAACTGTGCCAAATTGCACAAGCAGATAGTAATGTCTGGCAGTGCCTGAAGTTTGGACTGCTAATGGAGCAACTGGAACTGACTTTCAGTTGGCATCCAACCAAGTCGTGAATCCTCACCATCACTTCAGCCACATTTTTTGTCTCTTATCTATTTTCAGTGGTTATACATTAAATACTTACTTTTAAAAAGCGACTTGCTGGCTTCTTTCTGGGCAGGAGGTGAAACTCCTTGCAACGTGGTTAAGGACACAGGCTATCCGGATGGTATGCTCGTTAACAGAGGAGGCTGTTTCTGCCTGTGTTGAATAGAGACACTCAGTCTGGGTTTGTTCATTATAGTTTTGCAATCAAGGTCACTTCTGGGTGGGGCACGGTACTGACAACAAGACAGGAACGAACAGTATTTATGATCTAAATCATGGGAGGCATTGCTTTATGCACTGCTTTATTCATCCAGTAAATATTAGAAACATGTCTTGGGCGCTGTGCTAGACCCTGGGACGCCATGCCAGCCCTTCTCCCTGGACTATCTCCAGATATTTGAATGGGTAAAGGAATGAGTGAGGCAGTGCTATGCAGGTGAATGCTGGACGATGGAATGTGGTCATGTAAAAACAGTCATGGTTTTGTAGGTACCTTTATTATGAATACTAAATTGATATCAACCCTGGACTCTTTATTCAATAAGATTTCTGAATGGTCTTCATTTTCTAAAGCGTTTGAAACATCAAATTCTTCTATTTTAGACGAGATACACACACATACATAAATACATGCAATCCAGAACGCCACCATGTGACTGGATCTCCCCAGTAAAAGGAGGAACACTGCGTATGTTGAATTATCAATAATTTCACTGAACACTAAGGATACCACTATTGCCATCTTAATTCCTAATTCTTTTTTGATTAAATCAATCTTACCTGAGATACCTGAGACTCCTACAGAAAAAAAAAAAAATCTAAGATATTTTAAAGGCAAGCTTTCAGACTTTTGGAAAGAAAGTTATTTTTTTCTTTAAATGAAACATATCTTTATCTCAGTTCTTCTTTTAATTTGCCATCATTGCAAATGGCCTCTAAAAATCTCAATTCTGGGCAAAAGCTGTTACTGGACTTTTAACCTTCAGTATTTGGTATTTGGGCTTCCTCAGGTGGTTCAGATGGTAGAGAATCTGCCTGCAATGCAGGAGACCCGGGCTTGATTCCTGGGTTGGGAAGATGCTCTGGAGAAGGGAATGGCAACCCACTCCAGTATTCCTGCCTGAGCCTTGTGGGTTACAGTCCATGGGGTTGCAAAGAGCCTTGGAGGTAAAGCAGGCTACTCTGCTTTCTCTAGTAATTGTGCTTTCTCAGGACCACTGTCTCGGTCTAAGTTCTGGCCCCTTCTGTAGCCTGTTAAAGTGGTTTTTTAAACCATTTTTAGTGTTTTACATCCACCTGAATAACTTCTGAAGGTGGGGGCTGGGCAGTATCTTTACTTAGATTTCGCTTGTTTAAAAAGTCCCTGAGACAATGACTTGGGGGCATTAGCTTACTTAGGACACGAGCACCAGGAGCATGATGAAATAATGAGGTGAGATCAATAAGTGATGAGTCAATAAAGAGTTAATGAGCAGATTACTGCTGTGGTGTGCTGAAGTTACCATTGCTACAAGACCACCCCAAACACTGTGGTGCAAAACAACCATTTAGGAAGCTTCCCGAGCCTGTGGGGCAGAATTTAGGATGAACACAGGGGCCTCTGCATCACAAGATCTGGGGCCTCAGAGGGGAAAGTTTCAAAAACTGGGGTGACGCCGTAGCCGGGGGCTCGAGCCACCCAGAGGTTTCTTCATCTGGGTCTGGCCGTCAGCTGGCACCTCAGCTGGGGCTCAAGAGAACACCTACACGTGGCCTCTAGGTATGTGACCTGGGCTTCCTCCCAGCACGGGAACCTCAGGGCCGCCAGACTTCTTATCAGGTGGAACCGGACTCCAGAGCAAAGGCCAGGCAGCATCACGGCTTCTGACCTGACCTTAAGGTCACACAGCCACATTCTGTGGGTCACGAGCGTGTGGTAGTCCTGCCAAAGTTCAAGGCAGTGCAAGGACTACAGCTCGGCTCTCAAAGTATGTCAGAAACTTTCTGAATTTTTTCGAAAAACAAACCATTGCATCACAGTATAGGCAACCATCTTCCTTCAGGACTGGAAGCATCAGATGGAGGGGGAAAAATGTAGGAGGGAAAAATGCATTAACCATTAATTACAATATAATGTAACATACGGGTGATAAGAGGCAGGTATGCACCAGGTATCATAGGGTCACAGAGGAGGGGCACTTAGCTTAGTCATAAGGTTCAGAGAAGGTGGGTTAGAGCCAGTCAGATGAAGAAAGAAAGGACGGGGGCAGATTTGAAGTAAAGGGAATATAAGCAGTTGTTAGTATGTATAGTCTGGTGAAGTGGACCAAGGAAAGTGGCAGATCAAAGTGGGAACGGAAGGTCACGAAAAGTCTTGAATGTCACATGAGCAGACAGGGACCTTATTTTTAGGCAGAGTGAAGAGTCGTTAAGGGTCCCTGTAAGCATCCAGGGTAGAGAGCCTGAATGAAGGAAGTTTAGCTGAACTCCACAGTGGGGGATGGACTTGATAACTATTAGAAGGTAAAATAATACTTGGGATGTTAACATTGGGCTTCCCTAATGACTCAGCAGTTAAAAGAATTGCCTGCAGTGCATGAGATGCAGGAGACGCAGGTTCAATCCCTGGGTCGGGGAGATCCTCTGGAGGAGGGCATGGCAACCCACTCCAGTATTCTTGCCTGGAGAATCCCATGGACAGAGGAGTCTGGCAGGAAACAGTCCACTGGGTTGCACAGGGTCGGACACGACTGGAGCAACTTAGCACACATGTGGAGTGAAGGAAAGAGCAAAGTATATATAGATTTACTACCCAGTTCCTACCCTGGGTGCTTGAAGGAATGGTAGTTCCAGTAAGATGAGGAATTTTGGAGGAGAATCAGGTTAAGGAAGAAGAGGTGAGCATGAGGGGCCTGTGGCCATCCCACTGCACATGGCCAGTGGTCAGGTGCATGTCTGAGTCTAAACTGGAAAGAGACGATAGATAGGCCTGGAGATACCGACTTGGGAGTGATCAGCAGATAGGAAAAGAATGGGGGAGGGAATGTAAGAATCCATGGAAAGATAAGAGCAACTCTTTTTGGTTCCAAGAATGCAGATGTTGCTAATTACTTGAAGTCGTTCAAACCATATCACCTCTATTTTCTTGATGATGAAGACTAATTATCTGTTGAGAGAAGATGGAGTCCAGATACTGAGAACAATTTGTTCAAACGATGAACAAAGAGAAACAACAAATGTGGACCATGCACAGGAAAAATGAAAGGTTGCTCTTTTTGACCATGCACCTCTTAGCAACTCTTCCTCATGCTGGTATGCCTTTCACGTGTCCTCTGAAATCCTCACCCTGAGGCCCATCACTAACTAGGCAGCAACACTGCTAAAAACACATTAGGATCATACTCTCCATAATCTCCAGCATTCTTAAGTTGATTTCAGTTTCTTTGGATTCACACATACATTGAATCATCACTAAACAAGAAAACCACTAACTATCTTCAAATTTAAGCCTTCACAAATGGAAACACCTATTGTGAAATGGAAAGAGATTTTTCTTTCGTTTTCCCTTGTTATTCCTAGTCATTATTCCAAAACATCTCAACAATCTGTATTTGTGTCAGTAAGACTTTCCAACAGATGATAGATACCAGGCTTCTCCTGTAAACCTTCATTGCTTTCCTTGAGTCTGAACCACAAGGAATTCATAGTATTGTTGATGCCCTAGGAAAGATGGCTTTCCAAGAGGAGTTGGCAGGAGAAGAGAATGTGTTTGAAGAGCAAGAAGACGAGATGAACAAGACTTTCTTTTTTATGAGCACATGCTCACCTTCCTCAGCAGACACAAACAGTATAATTACTGTCCCGTCAGGGTGCTCAAGTTTTTTGTGTTTTTTTTTTAACCTGTAAAAGGACTCCTAGTTTAAAAAGTTGAAAACCACCAGGTTAGATTATCCTAATCCATCGGTAATCCCCATAGCCCTTTCGATTGCCTTCCCCAAGAAAGCTGCCATCTGTGCTCCTAAGGGTGAGACAAATGGGCAGATCTGAACTTTACCCCGTTGCTGAAGCATGGTAAATGACCAAAAGGCAAGCTGCCAAAGGAGGAATGAAAGGGACACACGGTCTGGATAGTCCATACCAGCTAATTAGTTCCTGAAAGATAGTGAGTGGTGCACGAGTAATGCCTCTTATTTCCTTGCAGCCCAGCAGGGTCCCCTAGGAAGGAACTGAGGGAGGGGGGCACCAAGAGAGACATTCTCCATCAGCGTCCTTTGTTCCTGTTGAAAAGCCTGAGAGCTGCTCCTCACAGCACTCCTCTGCCCTTCAGAGAACGTGAGGGCAGAGCATGAAGAAGGAAAGGGAAAAAGCTTTTCTTCTGTTTTCTCTGTTACATCCGTAGAGCCTCTTACCTCAACATTAATTTTCTAATTCTCTTCCTTTTATGATCTACAGTCGAAACTCAGCTAGAATGTAAAAACGTATCAAAGGGCAGAATGAGTTTGAAGACCAGGAACTGAAGAAAAAGAAACCAAAGGAAAAAAATGTACCCCAAACAGGTACATTTCCTTAGTCTGGGAAAACTTGTGTGCGAGTGCAATAGGACCATCTGCTTGTTCATACTGAAGGTGTTTACTACAGAAATTTGCATAATAATACATTTCTAAGTGGCCTTAACTCTTAATTAAAAGCCCGTCTCACCTCTTGGGATAATGTCTGAGCATCTGCTTTTATTTCAGGTGAAGAGAAGTTCAAAGTGTGCATACAGGGACAATGGTGGTTTCGTCCCTAAGTTGTATATATGACTCTTGTGACCCCATGGACTCTTGCAACTCCCTGGACTGTAGCCTGCCAGGCTCTGACTCTTGTGACCCCGTGGACTGGCAGGCTTCTCTGTCCATGGGATTCTCCAGGCAAGAATACTGGAGTGGGTTGCCATGCCTTCCTCCAGGGGGTCTTCCCAACCCAGGAATCAAACCTGTGTTGCAGACAGATTCTTTACTGACTGAGCTGTGAGGGAAGCCCCATGCAGGGACAATAGGAATCCACAGTTTGTCATCCCGAAGCCCTTTATGAAAGCACAATATTTCACAACTAGACTTTGAGTCTATGTAAGAATAACTTAGATGTAGAAAAGCCCCAAAGCTTTTCTCCTTTCTTTCCCAGCTCTCTCCTTCTTTTCCCTCATAGATTTATTTCTTCATCTCTGCTTTAGCTGTCCTTTCCATCTTTCTCAGCCTCCTGAATACAGTTAGTAGAGAGAGCCTCTTGTTGGTTCCGTCTAGTCATTCAGTTGTGACCTTCTCTTTGCAACCCCCTGGATTGCAGCATGTCAGGCTTCCCTGTCCTTCACCATCTCCTGGAGTTTGTTCAAACTCATATCTGTTGAGTTGATGATGCCATCCAACCATCTCATCCTCTGTCATCACCTTCTTCTGCCCTCGATCTTACCCAGCATCGGGGCCTTCTCCAGTGAATCAGCTCTTCATATCAGGTGGCCAAAGTATTCAAGCTTCAGCTTCAGCATCAGTCCTCCCAATGAATATTTAGGGTTGATTTCTTTAGGATTGACTGGTTTGATCTCCTTGCTGTCCAAGGGACTCTCAAGAGTCTACTCCAACACCACAATTTGAAAGCACCAGTTCTTCGGCACTCAGCCTTCTTCATGGTCCAACACTATCCAGAACAACTCATAATTGAATAGTTTGCATGCCAAGCCACCCTTACCTGCTGCCAGTGTGACAGTGTGAAGCAAACAGGCTGATCTGTGCTATTAATGTGCATCTCCAGAAAAAATTCAGATTTTCCCCATCCTGGGGCTTTCCCTACCAATATTATGAAATTAATATTATGAAATTAAAGAGAATGCATATATTTCCATCTGAATAGAAATTGTTCATGAATAACTTAATGATGTTGCTTAAAAAAAAAACACACTGCCAAGTGATCATTATATCCTTTTCCTGTACCTGTATTTAAAACATCTTAAGGACGACTAGATGAACTATCACATGACTCACTCAAATGTCATTTTCATGTTCCTTTGAACAACCAGCCCCTCTGTGTGAGTTTGAAACTGGCTAAGCTCTCTACTTCTTCTACAGCTTCTGTGGCTTAGGGGTCGATATTACAGGAAAAGAGCAAGTCCAGTCTGGTAAACTGCACAGAGATACACCTGAGGTTCCAGAAACAGCTATTCCAAGTGAGATTTCCATAGTAGGCTGAAGTTTGTTCCTCTGGAAGTTTCCATAAAGGGCTAAGGAAAAAGTCTCCCTGAATTGTTCTCTTGTGTCTACTCTTCATTTGAAGATTAAGATTATTTATGTTCAGAAAGCACTGTAGCCACTTAGATAGCTCTCGCAGGCGGAGGGCTGGTGGGATGCACTCGTGTTTATCACTGGCACCAGAACAAGCATCACAGAAATGCAAGCTCCTTGGCTTACCTCCCAAACTCTGCTTTCTCTCCAACTGACTTCAAGCCACTTTGTAAACTGTTTTGTTGTTTGAAGAGAACATTTCTCTCTGGGTTACGGTTCTGCAGGAGCCAATATTTTAACACTCTTCTTCTGGAAAGCTTCCCATTTCTAATACTTTCCCCTCATTGGAGTCTTCTTTGAAGCAGAGAACATGGCATAGGCCAGAGATTACATATCAGGATTGTTTCCCTCTTGAGGTCTGGGCCCAGGTGTGTGTGTGTGTATGTGTTGGGTAGTTGTTTCATTGGGTCCTTAGAATATGGTGTAATATTGACCGGGATCCTGGATCCCATCCTGGAACATTTCACACTGAGGAAGGCTCTCCATGGTGACAGATCCAACTAATATCCCCAAATGATATCAAGTCATTTGGCGATTTTGTGCCTGTGATCCACTAGAGGTGATGGAATGGTAGACCCCAGTCTGATCTTGTCCTACCTGTCTTCCCCCCCGTATAACCCAACCTTGATACCTGTTTCAGTTACCTTGGACTTTTCATTGCTCCACACACAACTTAAAAGTGGTTCTATTTTTGTGTCTTTGCCTCCATAGTATCCCAATCCTGGAATATTCACCCCAGTCTTTAGTGATTTAACATGAAGCCGTTAATCTCCCCAGACATCTGCAGATCGTAGCTACTCTTATAGTTTTTCTTCACCATGAGCACTGGATGTGATGTGTTGCACACTGTTGTTTGTAGATTAGAGATAAGAAACTTACAGCCGTAGGTCAGTACTCTCAAAGTCCTCCTACCCAGTGTCCTTTGTGTATAAGGAAAAGAGAGAAAAATCAAGTGATTGTATATTCAGAACCTGACTTCTGACCGCACCATTTTGCCTGGTTTTGTTCTGGCTTTCCAACCAGACTGTGTGCTCTGAAGACAGGGACCTGTCTTCTTTTGTTATACATTCCCGCACCTCGCAGCAGAGTACAAGGCACTCAATTGTTTGTTGTTCAGTCACTCAGTCGTGTCCAACTCCTTGTGACCCCATGGACTGTAGCACACCAGGCTTCCCTGTCCTTCACTATCTCCCACAGTTTGCTCAAACTCATGTCCATCGAGTTGATGATGCCGTCCAACCATCTCATCCTCTGTTGCCTTGTTCTCCTCCTGCCCTCAGTCTTTCCCAGCATCACAGTCTTTTCCAGTGAGTTGGCTCTTTGCATCAGGTGGCCAAAGTATTGGAGCTTCAGCTTCAGCATCAGTCCTTCCAGTCCTTCAGGGTTGATATGCTTTAGGAGATCACACAGTAGGCTCAGCAAATGCTTGGTTCTGGAGAGGAGTGGTTTTTATGAACTTCCAGGAAATTGGGCTGATTCCAGTTGCTAAGTGTATAACCCAGAGCCATGATTGGGCAGCAGCAGCCCTGCTGCAGGGCTTCCAGCCTCGGAGCTGAAGTCCAGCCTGTCCTCAGATCTCCAGGTCCTGGAGGAGGACAGCTTCACCTGAAGAAGGGAAGCTTTTTCCTAATGTGTTAAAAGGTGCTAATACTTCACTAAACCACATACCTGTGGGGCGGGGTATCCTGAGACGGTACATATTCTGATTTCCTCGATGGTTTTGTGTGAGTTAGAGATTCAGGTCTAATACACAGAGAGGAAGGATGGTCAAAGTTAGTTTAATGAGCTGATAGGTTTTAGTTTTATATTATCAGAGTCTGTAGAGAATAGAGGGTTTTGTTTTTAGATTTCCTTTATAATTAAGCTGCTTCTGTATACCAATATAAATACATATTGGTTAACACATGCATATTTATACACATGCACACACACATACACACAAAGAACTTGGTTTGGGCTAAAAGTAAAAATATATGCAAGCCTGGATGTTTAAGAGCATAGAGTTACCTGATACTTATAAACTTAATCCAAAGGATGTCAGAATGAATGACCTGTTCATTCATTCATTCATTCTTTTAGCACGTGTATAGGTCCATACCATTTAAAATCGATCAGTTATAACCCAGGAAGAGATGTGTGGCTTTGATTGCTCTACTCTGAAACTACTGCAGATGATCTTCTATGTGGTCAGAAAGGTCAACAAAATGCGAGGAATCTGAGCAACAGAAAGCTCCGTCCTCTCCGTGTACAGTCACTGTGCCTGTTCCTAACCACTGCACTGCAGGGTCCTCAGAGCAAGCAAAACACCTGAAAGCATGGAAGGACTTCCGGATGAGAATAATTTGTGTATAATCATGGAAGATCTGGGCCGGAAGGGACTTGGAAGCCACATAAGCCTCCAGTCTCTCCATTTTACAGAGGAAAAAAAAAAAAAACTCCATAACTGAAAAGACTTGGTGCTTTGTATTTTATTTCTTATTTTAGAAAGGTCAAATTATGTTCAGGACCCACCGTGTCTCCTTTATCCCCTTGATGCCTAGGAGCCAGGAACATCTAGCTGTAGCTTTGTTCTTCTACTACCTAACAGTTTACCTGGGTGAGTAGTAAGTCCTTGTAGATAGAGATCAGATTGTAACATCAACCTCAAGTTTTTATTTCAATAGAAAGGTGATAATCGTTGCTCTGTACAACATTTATGCCAAATATTTTTAATTGATTCTTTTGAATCCATCTCCAAAGCACATGCAATAAGAGTTACCTGGCTCAGAGTATAAAAGGAATACTGTCAGAGTTTATTAATTTTTAAAAGTAATTAAGAACCTATGGTTTAATACACTCAAACAAATTACTGTTTTTCTTTTTTTCCCCACTGAAGGCATCATTATATAGGTAATTTCCTATGGATGTGGGCAGAGTAACTGTATGACAAGGTTGACAGCCTAATTAGGGGGTTAGGAATTCTAAGTTTTAATTCTGTTTTTAACATCAATTTATAAAGAGGATCAGACAGAATTTTATAATCACATTTCCCATTAGTTAAGGTAAAATAATGCCATTAACTGATGTGGCAATCAACTTGAACTAAGACTGTTAAAAAGAATTGAACTAGTAAATAAAATCTTTGAAGTTTGCAGAAAATCAAGGATCTGTAACATAACAATGTATTAGAAAACTGAGTGAGACTTAAAGAGATCATAGTCAAAGAGAGGCTTCTACACCTTGATTTTGCACCATTTTCCTTGCTGAAACACCATAGTAGAGCCTACCTTCTGCATTCTTTTAATCTTTAAGTAAATTCATGATTTCTTCTAGTTTATATGGTTTAAAGCATTCTACATTAACAGAATATATTTTTGATTTACTAGAAATATATTATTCAGAATTTCCAAAATGGGTTCCATTTTAACATCAGAAAATGGGTAATACCTTAATTGTAGGTTTTTAAATTTCACTTTGCCTTTTACCGCTTCTTCCTGCTTCTTACTGTTAGCATTTTGTATAAGTACCAAACCTTCTAGTCTTCAAACAATCCTCCTAAAAACTGCCAGCTATTTATAGTCCTTTCTCCTCTATTTTGCTTTAATGGATGCTTTTAAAGCTGTTAGAAATTAAAGGCTGCCACGACTGAATGTGTATATGGCAATTTGTCCAAATTGACTTATTACTGGGGCCTAGTGGGTGATGATGAGCCATCTGGCCCCATTTCTTAGGAAATATCCTCCAAGACAATGATTGCTGGGAAAAGATTCAATTATCTTTCAGCTAAAAAAAGAAAAAAAAAAAACAACTCTAGATTTGGTGGGTTCAACCTATGGATTCATTATTGTGAATGCATAGTTTATGAGGCTTTGTCCTTTAATACTGCATTTCTTTCTACTGCACAAGAAAATTAACACAAATTAGCCCCAAGGTTGATATTTTATACACAGGCTCAGAATACCACCCCTTGAAGAAATTTATCAAGAAATTTAACCATGAAGTGGTTGGAGTTAGTTGAATATACAGATTTCCTTTTGGCTTTAAGCTTTGAGGAGAATGCAATGCTTTCTCTCCGTATTTTCTATATAGCTCCCAGAGGAAAGAGGGACCAGATTTAGACCCAACATCAAGCTATCAGTACCTCATTTTATAAGTGCAAATAAGGCCATTGTTGTCCTTGGCCCATCGAATGTCATTCCATAGTCAAAGAGGCCTTAGATACTTCATCTGTAAAATTAGAGTAAAAGATAAAGTGTATTTCTTCCTTTTACTGCCTTGCTCCCAGTTTTTCATTTCTAAATGGATATGCTTATAAAAATGCAAGCAGCCTCAATGTTCTTTATTATTAAATGCTGGTTAAGACCCTATCACAATAAAAACAAGCAGGAGAAAACAGCTATCACAAGTAAATTGCCTGTTAATCAAATGTATTACACACTCCTGTACAGCTTCTTTATACCCTAGACACAACTTGAGTTCCCTTTGGGGAAAAATATGGCCGATATGATGCAGAAAATGTAAAAGTACACAAATTGCTCCATTTTTTAATGTTTTATTTTATTTTTGTAAATCTGCTAAACTTTACCTTATCTTTTTAAAGTAATGTATGCGTGCATGTGTGCCTGCTCAGTCGTGTCCGACACTTTGCCACCCCATGGACCCTTTGTATCCCACCAGGGTTCTCTGTCCATGGAATTTTCCAGGCAAGAATGCTAGAGGGTGTTGTCATTTTCTACTCTAGGGGATCTTCCCAACCTCAGGATTGAACCCGCATCTCTTTCATCTCCTGTATTGGCAGGTGGATTCTTTACCATTGGTGCCACCTGGAGAGCCCTTTTAAATTAATGTACTGTGGTAATTGGTGCTTCAAGTGCAACGTGCAAAGTAATGAAGATTATCCTACCTACCCAGTTCCGGTGACTCCTGTACACAGTACAGAGCGCTCCCAGGTCAGCAGCAGGGGTGCAGAGGAGCAGCATTTCCCACCCGCTTCTCTGTTAGGAGGGATGGCCCGTCCCAGGTAGCCTGGTCTCACTGTCTCATGGGCTCCTGACCTCCACCTGGAATTCAGCCTCTCCCTTATTGATTCAGACCAACATTCCTTGATGCTGGGAAAGATAGATGGCCAAAGGAGAAGGGGATGACATGGTTAGCATAATCAACTCAATGGACATGAATTTGAGCAAACTCCAGGAGATAGGGGTGGAGAGAGGAGCCTGGCATGCTGTAGTTCATGGGGTCGCAAAGAGTCGGGCATGACTTAGTGACTGAAAAACTTTTATTTATTTTTTATTTTTTAAAAAACTTTTAGAGGCTGCAAAATGTGTGAAAAGCAAAGAACATGGGCTTTGACTGTAGCCTGACAGGCTCCTCTGTCCATGGGAGTTTTCAGGCAAGAGTACTAAAGCGAGTTGCCATTCTCTTCTCAAGGAGATCTTCCCAGGGATCGAACCTGGATCTCCTGTATTGCAGGTGGGTTTCTTTACCAACTGAGCTACCAGGGAATCTGAATAAATATGAGTTAGGTTCAAATTTTGTGTCAGTGGTTTAATAGCTGAATGAGCTGGGTAAGATGCTGAACTTTTCTGAATCTTTCTACTGTAGTTCATCTCAAAAGTAGGTATAATAATGTCCAATTTATAGAAAGGTGATGATGTTTAAAAGAGAAAACTCAAGTCCTCCTAAAGGTCTCAAAATATTTTCTGGTTTGTCTTCTTTTAAACAACATTATTTATAAATCAGTAATTTGGGCTTTTTCTTCTTTATATACAACTCATTTCTTTGCCAAAACGACTCCCCAAAATTCAACTTCCCAGCATTTGTGTGCTTTTTATGGTTGAGTGAGGCTTCAAAATTTAATCCATGTAACTCTCAAATGTTCATTCTACAAATATAACTTACATGCACCACTGTTTTATTTTATGTTCAACCTAAGACAGATGTTTAAAAAAAGAACCAAGCAAAGGTATTTCTACCCCTTAGCAAATGTTTCCCTATGTAGCCTCCTTTGATCTGAAATGGTAGTGCTTAGAAAGTTTTCTTCATTGTAATATTGTCCTCAGATCTCCATGTATACAAATCTTTACTTCATAGGCTGTGTGTTTTCTTAAATGAACTATCCAAAATATATGTACTAATTGAGGCTGATTTCAGGATGCTAATTAGAATTAGACTTGGATGCTTATGTAAACAGGAAATAGGCTTGAAATAGACCTGTCCTGAATTACCCAGCCACTTACTAAATGTTTTATTGGAACCTGTGTTTGTCTTCAACTCATGGATGAGGGACCAGTATCTAGCTTGGAGTGAATTGTGTGCTGTTATCAAATTTTTTTGAATGTAAATAAACTGTGTAAAAAATAATTACAGAGTGATTCAGGGCTTAACACTGCCTTGAATATACTCCATTGTTTTAAAAATAAGAAAGATAAAAAAAGAAAAACAAAAAATTTAATTGTTATAGCTTGTGAGTGGTTGAGACTCCGTGGCATTCAGTTATTATGATCTTAGCCTCAGAGAGAGACGATAAACCAGTAGAATTCATTCCTGCAACCAGATCCTCAATCCCATACTCTCTTGCTCTAAGGACTTATGGCACATGAAGGTTGTATTTATTTAATTATCAAACAGCTGGATGAAATGAACAACTCAGAAATATCCAAGTATCAAAACATTGTGTTGATGAAATATCCAGATGACAGGCCAAATTATTTGATGTTTGTTAATGGGTTTAAATATTTTGTTGAGACTGAAGCAGTGTGCTGGAAGATGAGGTGTGCACTGAATGTGGAATTACAGGGCCTTCACTTAAAATTCCTTTGGAGTACATTCTTATCCTATGCAAATTTCCTTCCATGAAATATACTCCATGACCTGAATAGAACTAAAAATAAGAGTCAGTCTTTAAAATACATTATCTTTTGAGAAGAAAATTTTAACTATTAGGAAGAAAGAGTACATACTAAAAAATGTATTGAAACTTCTTTCAGATGAAAATAGGAACATCTGTCTGAAATAAGGATCACAGTGGCCAAGGGCGATACACAAACATAAACCAGAGTTGTAAAATATCTATTTAGCAGTAGTCAAAATGTGAATACATACTATCCTTTTAATACTTTTTTTTTTTGCTACACATGCCATTATTTCTTCCCCAAATATTATTGCTCCTTCAGAGAAAACAAGCAAACAGAACCAATCATGGAAGAGCTTTATTTCTTTCATGTTAAATCAATTTTTTCTCCTATTACAAAAGAAGATAATGTAATGAAATAAATGGCTATTTTTAAGAACTCTAATACAATGTGATATTTTATGAATGTACAGAAATAGCTTATACTTGAATTTAAAATTCCAGAAGTGACAAGGTAAACATGCTGCTTCTCTTGCAGTTGCCAAGGCAACCTTAATATCACTTGATGTGAAGATGGATTGCGGGGAGCAGCCTTTCAGTCATGGTTTTCTTCACACCCCAAAGTCTGCGATTTTAGTTGAATAGTCAGGTTGGAATGGCAAAGAAATAGGAATGGCTACCTAGTTCCTGTGTGTGCAGTTGACTGGAGGAAGAGAATCTTAATCTGTCCCCACACATTATCCTCCAACCCAGCTTCAGCATTCCTTGGCCCAGAACCGTTGGTCTCCCCAACCCTTTAAGTTTGGCTCTCTGGTCTCCTAATATTGCTTTACCTCTGACCCCATACTGTGTCTGCTGCTGAGACCAGTGGCCAAGTGAAACAGGGTCACCTCTCTATTTAGAACAGCTGCCACCACACTGATTAGGGAACTAAGAACTCAAGAAGGGCCATTGTGACAGACGTGGATAAGTCAGAGTAAACAGTGGACTAAACTGGATGTGCCAGATATGTCGGGATTCTTAGGTTATTTGTGTCTTGTGGAGATGCCAGCAGCTGAACACAGCAACATGTTTTTTAAAAAGCCACAAGGATTCCCTTTGTGAAGAAAATACAGTCAAGTATATCTACATATAAGAAGTGATGGTTTGGTATTTCCCGGTGGTCCAGTGGTTGGGACTCTGCGCTTGCAGTGGCGGAAGGGGTGCTGGTTTAATCCTTGGTCAGGGAAGTTTTGCATAGCATGAGGTGTGGCCAAAGAAAAACAGAAAGAATGGTTCCAAGTTCCCACTTTTGCAGCGAACACTAAAGGGGAAGATCAAAAAATGCCATTTGCAGACAATTAGGGGGTAAGACATTTTAAAGTAATGAGCACAGGACGCTCAATCAAGTACTCTGTGTGATCCTGGAGAAGTCGTATCTCAGGCTCCTCATCTGTTAAATTTCAAGAAGTTTGGACAAGATAACTGTTGCTGTATCTCCCTATTCTAACAGTCTTTGACTTGGCGGTGCCCAAGATTATAAAGTGAATGAAATTTCCAACTCTTTGATCCTCTGTGTTTTCTAAATTTTATGCAAAGAACATATATTCCTTTTGTAAATTAGGAATTAAGGACTTAATTGTGTCTTTTTTGATTTAAAATATTTAGAGGCACAGCAACGCTAGAGATCACCTCTTTCAGTCATGGAAAAGTAAAAAGGTTAAGTAATTTGCCCAAATGTGTACAGTCGTTAATGCTGAGTCATGGATTCTAACCAAATTCCTTTGACCCTAAGGCTGGCGCTCTTCAGTGATACATTAAACAGAAAATGGCAATCATCTCCATCAGTTAACAAGAATAAACCCCTCCCTTGATTCTCTCTCATCTTCCTATCAGGATTTAAAAGAAATTGAGGCTTAGCAATAAAACCAAGAATTTGAAGAACTTGGAGGTCAGGCATTTATTTGTACAGTACACAAGTCCTGTGATAGACAAGCCCACTTTCTCCTATGCTGAGTATCCTGGCCCACATGTGTCTCTCCTGTTAGCCAAGCGGCATGTGACACAGTGACCCACCAGCCCCTTCTCCAACCGTAAGCAAAGTGGCAAATGCTTACAACCCTTTGCATGGTGTTTCTTTTCTGTGTCATCCTGAAAACAATGTCCATCTGGATAGAACCCTCCTGTACACATACTCCATACACTGTGCACAGACAGCCTGTCTCCCCTCAACTCCCCAGGAGTCAAAACCTAAAAGAGGAACGACGTTGTGAGCTATCGTGGATGCGTTGCAACCTAACCTTGCATTACAATGTACCGTTTTAACAGTTTTGTGAGACAAACAATGACTCGTAAGCTTAAGAAATAAACAATAAACTAGAAAAAGTAAGCTGCTGCGTGAGTCTGATGAGGACTTCCAAGGCATTCTGGACTTTCAGCTGTAACCCTTTCTGGCGCACCTTCTGTTCACACCAGCAGAAGCTAAATATAGTAGTTTTTAAGGTATCCTATAATCGCTATTTACTGGCTGAGAGTGCAAGAAATGGTTTATTGGCGAGTATCAATAAAACATCAAAGCCCCCTCTTAGAAGGCAGTGCCGTTTCCCGCCTGTTTGATGCACGTGAAATCAGTGACCCTAATAAGGCCGGGAAGGCTCATTAGGAAAAAGCAACAGTTTTCAGTGTCCTTTATGAGCGAGCAGCCACCGCAAAGGAGATCAAAGACTCCCTCAGTGGTGTCTGTACGTCTGTTTTCTTTTCATCTAACGTGTTATTTGCTTAGTTGTTTGACAGCATCAAAGCTTTTGACCATTAGCTTCTTTGGTCTGCACGGGACCAAATCATTTTACTAATCCATCTGGTTTAAGATAGAAATGCTCCCGATAACCGCAGGTCACCAGTTTGAAGGAAATGAACACTTTCAGAATTTACCGTTAGTTTCTAGGGGCCAGGTTCTCTTCATCAGTCTGGAGGTAGATAGCTTCTTTGTTCCTGTATCTTATCAAGTCATCCATTATTTTTAAGGAAAAACACAATTTAGAATCCAGGAAAAAGAAGCATATTCTCCCTCTAACCTGCCGTCTTTCAAGAGCTTTAATGAGATATAATTCACATACTGTACAATTCACCTTTTTAAAGTGTATAATTCAAATTGTTTTTAGTATATTCACAGAGTTGTACCATCTTAGAACAGTTCATCACCTGGTAAAGAAACCCTCGACTGAATCATGTTGTTTACCTTAAATTTACACAATGTTATAAGTCAGTAAAGCTGGGAAACAAAAGTGAGGGAGAAAAAGGAAAGAAACCTATGAGCAGTGACTCTACCTTTTCCCCCCAAACCTCTCTACCTCCATCCCCCCATGACCAGGCAACTATTCCTCTACTTTCAGCTTCTATGAATTTGCCTATTCCAAATATTTCATCTAGTAGAATTATGCAAAATATGATCCTTTACAACTGGCTTTGTTCACTTAAAGTCTTGTAGCATGTGTCAGTACTTAATTACCAAACAATATCCCATTGTATGTATATACCACATTTTATTTATCCATTTATCAGTAGACAGACATTTGGGTTGTTTCTGCTTTGGGCTATCATAAATAATACTACTGTGAACATTCTTATACAAGCTGTGGTGTGTACATGTATTTTCATTTCTCTTGTGTATATACCTAGGAGTGGAATGCTGGATCATATTGTAACTCTATGTTTAACCTTTTGAGTATGTGCAGGCTGTTTTCCACAGCTGCAGCAGCATTTACAGTCTCATCAGGTGAGAGTTCCAAGCCCTCCGCATCCTCACCAACACATAATTACTGTCTGTCTTTTTGATTAGAGCCATCCTAGCAGGTATGACATGGTATCTTTTTGTGTTTTGATGTACATTTCCCATTCTGTATTCCTGGATCGTACTGCTTATCCTGTTTTTATACTTATTGACCATATTGGTATGCCCTCCCTGAAGAAATGTCCATCCAGATCCTCGGCCTATTTTTTAACCAAGTTGTCTTTTTATTACTGAGGACACGCAGAGAGGCAGGTTCAATGCCTGGATCGGGAAGATTCCCTGGAGGAGGGCATGGCAGCCCACTCCAGGATTCTTGCCTGAAGAATCCAATGGACAGAGGAGCCTGGTGAGCTAGAGTTCATGGGGTTTCTAAGAGTCGGACACAACTGAAGTGACTTAGCATGCACACATGCTTCATGTATTCTAGACATGAATCCTCGAATATGTAATTTGCCAGCATTTTCTCTTTTTAATTTTATTTAGATGTTCTACAGTAATTGTGTGCTTCCTGTTTATATGAACAGGAAATTCCTTCAAAAGGAATCATGAGTCACAATAGAGGAAATAAAATATGTTTCAGAATTCTCTTTTGACAAATATACAGATTGAAAGAGAAAAAGCTCTGATCATAATATTAGAACAAGAACTTAGTAAGTCATTACCATAGCCCATTCAGTTTTGTTGCAACAAGTTATTCATGTCTGTATATAGATTTTGAGTTTACAAATTACCCTGATATACATACTCTCTTGTAACTTTCCTAACAGCTCTTCAAAATATTACATTTATCCCATTTACTAATGGAAAAAAATGAAGGGACGGGAACAGAGTAGAGATATTTTGTAAAGTACCTTCTCACACTTAAGATTAAGTCCACTACATAAATGCCCCGATATGCAGGTCAAAGTATTTTGTATTTCTATTCAGTGAAATATAAGAGCCATCACACTGGTTGTGTGAAATGATTTTCTTTAATACTTTACCTCTTTGTATGTGATGTCTTAATATAAGATGGGAAGTAAAACAATAGCCAGTATCACAATAAATTAGCCATGGAATGACTACAGATATCAGATATCTCAAAAACTTAATTTATCTTTTAACATGTCTTAAAATGCATACATCTGTCCCTCTGAGAGTGTGTGTTGAATTAAAGGACTCATTATGACCACAGAGCGTGTGTATTGGGTTTTTATCTAATAGTAATGCATAAACTTGAGAAAATAATACACATACTCTATTCTGCCATTAACTTAAAGTGTAAAACCAGACAAAGCATTTCTGGTAAAGTGCAGTATATATGTGTGTTCACTATCACGTAAGCAGCACTAATTTCTCTATGAAAAAGTGCAAGTGTTAGTCACTCAGTTTTGTCTAACTCTTTGCGACCCTATGGACTGTAGCCCACCAGGCTCCTCTGTCAATGGGATTTCCCGGGCAAGAATACTGGGAGTGGGTAGCCATTCCCTTCTCCAGGGGATCTTCCTGGCCCGGGGATTGAACACGGGTCTCCTGCGTTGCAGGCAGATTCTTTACTATCTGAGCCACCTGTATCTTTACCAAAATATGAAAGTATATGCGAAATAATTGTATTCTTATTTCCTAGGTAAAAACTCAAAACGTAAATCAAAAGTAGCATTCATCAGGAGTGTTATATTCAAGTCAATTAATCAAATTTTGGGAAAAACTAATTTTCCAACTGCAGAAAAAAAGGCAATCTCTGCTGTTTTGTTTGCCCCAAAATGGACCCATGCACATGGGCATCTCCCTTTCTGTGTGTTGCGTATGCACTTTAGTGTTCTTGTTCGCTCTCTTCTAACCAGTGGTGAGTTCAGGAATACCTGTTCCGCGGGAAGGAAGTGAATGATGTGTTTGCCCTCTTTGGTTGTAGGTGCCAGCCAGGCTGTTCACATTCCTTCCTGAACTCTGTTGGACCAGTCTCTTTACTTCCCCTGTTTGGGAAATCTTCAGATGTAGATGTGATGATTACATTGGTTGGAGTGCCTGGAGAATGAAGCCTTTGAAAGCATCCTGGGGCTGCCTCAACAGTCCAGGGGAAACATGCTCTCAGTCAAGAGCCACTTTGAAAAAGAAGTATGGTTTTCTTCTCAGCAGAACTCCCACCTTTACACAAGAATATCAGCTTTCTATTTAAAATCACACAGGGGTATAGAAGAAACAAGCATTTCCGCCTGTGAAACAGACTTTAATTAGTTGAGATTAAGTGGCTGAGCTCTCCAAGAATTCTTCAGATTGGCGTTTCGTTTCCTGATACAGATAGGAAAGTTCATTGAAACCCTCACAAAGAAATAAATGACTGAGCCCCTAATCCAGGAGCCCATCTTCCGTTATTACCTAGAAAATTCCTAGAGAAGCTTCTGTTTTTTGGTTTTGTCTTTGATGGTTAACTTACCCAATGCATTATATTATTTGCGGGGTGAGAAAGTTGGCCTTTGGCTCTCGGGTGAGCAGCTGCAGTCGACATAGCTGGAAGAGAGAATCTGTAAGCACTCAACCCTGTGGATTACCACCCTATCTCACCCTTACTGTGCACGTGGCCCTGTGCTAATATGGGGCAAGGAAATGTCGTTTAAGAGGAAGTAGCTCCTTAAGGAAGGAAGTGGGCAGTGCAGGAAAAACAAACCAGAACCTTCTCAGAATAGAATTCACCTTTGACCACCACTTGAAGCTCCCCACCCCATGTCCGAGTCCTGCCGGACAGGGATACACATGTCAAAACCTGCCCAAGCCTGCCCTGCCCATAAACAATCACCAGTGTTCTAAAATCAACTTCACTGGCGTTTGGAGCTCTCAGATACTACGTGGGCTCTCACATCCTTAATAAACAGATGAGTCGACACCATTTGTTCACACTTTGCAAAGAATTTTACAATCCTCCAACAGCAGCCAAGAAGCAAAAAACATTACTGAGATTCAGTGGCCCCTTAGTTCATGAAGAAGCTCTTCTGACCAGCAGGGTGGCCATCTGCTCATCGGCAATGAGATCCTCTAGAAAATAGGCTCTGGCTTCATGTACATGTCTCAGAAAACAAGTAGCTAGTCATTGTTTTTATAGAAGATTCACTGTTTTCGTAAAAGCTTTTTGGTTGTTTTACGGAGAAAATATGTTTAATTTATTTTATTCTGAAGCCCGGAAAGTCCAAGATCAAGGTGCCAGCAGATTCAGTCTCTACAAGGAGCTCACTTTTCTTTTCTTTTCAAGCTCTCATCAGAATCAGCCTGAACAGTCCATTTATGACAATGGCCTTTTTCCTTAGGCTTTTTCTAGCATGCACCTGAAAACTTTTCCAGCTTCTCCAGTAGCCCAGCTCTGGTCACCTCATTCCCCAGTTCACAAACCTTCAGAAGTTCCTCCATTGCTTTTGAAATAGAGTTCAAACGCTTCACTTGGCTCTGAACGTCTCCATAACCTTGACCACTGCTTCTCCAGGTTTCCTCTCATTTCGTATACTCTGCATTCCTTCGCCCTGGCATGAACATATATCATGAACAGGCATCATTTTTTCCCTCTAATTTTTCCAGTGTTGGAGCCAGGGAATGGGTGAATTGCCCACTAACTGTTAAAGACTTCTACTTACAAATGTTCATTTAGCCAAAGCAAGCTATGAAGATACATATATCTTCAAGGAGGTAGAGAAAGACAAACGTGACATATACCCAATAAAAGGAGAATTGAAGTACTGGTGAGCATTCCTAGGGACCACCGCATTCTGAAACCATCATATATTAAACAGAAACAGTTTATGTGAAATATTAAGTAACTTATAATCAAAAGATCCCAAATGTTTGTAATCAAAAAGAAAAAGTTTTGTTGTCAGATATTTTATATGCCCTCAGAGCCTATAGTTATTCCAAAAATTTAATAATCTGGTCTTGGCAATTCAGGGTAAAATAAATGCAAAAAGAAACAGCTTCTTAAAACATACTCTCTGTACATTTTCCTTTCTTATTAGAGTTAGTTTCAGACATTCTTCACATTTTTAGGAAATCATTTGATTTGTTTCTATTTTACTATGTAATTTAAAACCCTCTACCTTTTACTGAAATGTATTAACCACTGAAAAATTAAAAGCAATATAAAAGTAAAAACAGTTGAAGCCAGTTTTAAAGACTTAAAGACTAAAATAAAATTTTCAAATTATAATGCTCTACTTTCATATATATATGTATGTATTCCTAGCAGTCCAATAAAATGGAGTGCTTGTTATTTATTGGAATTTGACATTCCAGTGGTGTTAGCCAACCAAGTAATTCTTTTTTCAAGTTTCCTGCTCAAAAATGTGTACAGAGAAATGTTTCTATAACAATTAATATTGATGGTTTGGTTTGCAACATCAAGTTAAAGTTAGTTTTATGTATTCTCTTTTTGCCTTATTTAATGACTATCGTTGGTGGTCAGCTTTTCCTTTTAGACTTTTTAATCCTTGTTGCATTGAAGAAAAGTATCAAAGGAATGATCAAAAATAGACACAACACAAAAAGTAAGCTTCAGAGACATAAATAGATTATAATGTTAGTTTAAATGAGCATTTATTGTTCTTTAAACAAAGCACAACTGTCTTAGGTGCAAAGATACCCCAGAAGATATTAGACACCAACTGAGAGACTTGTGGGGTGAGGGAAAGGTGCAGTTCTTGTCTGATGGGCTAAGGAAACAGTTTTTATTGAGTGCCTACTGTGTGTACTCCGGGAGTTGGTGATGGACAGGGAGGCCTGGCGTGCTGCAATTCATGGGGTCGCAAAGGGGTCGGACACGACTGAGCGACCGAAGTGAACTGAACTGAGCTATGTGTACTACTCTGTACTAAGTGATTTAAATATAGTCTCTCACATTAGCCTTTAACAAACCTATAATGTTACTCTCCCTTTTCTGCAAATGAAGGCATCAAGGCACAAATATTTAAGAAGACTGCAAAAGGTCACACAACCGGTAACTGATGGAATTAAGATTTCAACCAGGTTTGTTCAATTCCAAATCCTAAACTCCTCTCATTATGGTGGAGAAGGGAGGCATAGTTCTAGAAAGCAGAAAGGTGTGGAAGAACAGTGTCTCGGAAAAACAATCGGCAGGAGCAGGAGGAAAGCTGTGCTAGGAGACAGAGTTCTGGAATCACCAGGGAGTGCCTGGGGTTTAGAAACTCTTTTGAAATTTTAGCAAGTAGAATTTGGGGCAATTCTGGTGAAGGAGCAATCAGAAGGTAAAGTCCAAGGGGAAATTTTTAATGGTTTCTTATTTTACTATGTTTCTAGACATGTTTCTAGCCTGTATAAAACATTATCAATATACTCAATAAAATGCTGATATGGAATGTAAATTTCCTTTCTCAAAACACTTTTAGTACAATGGCTTAAAGTCCAGCATAGGATAATCTACACTATCTACCTTTTTAAATTTTCTTACCATAATCTGAAGAGTTTGAAGATATAGGGCTTCCTCTATCCCCCTCTCATCTACAATAGCAAGGGTGAGTGATTAAATCAAAAATATATTTTTGAGGATGGCTCTGTTTCCTGATGTAATATGTCTGTGATATCTTCCAGTGCACAGTACTGTGAATGCCAGAGATTGCCAAAATATTAATTGATGAAAGTAATCAAAAGGCCTTCTTAGACTTCAGAATTTCAGCCTTCTTTGTTGTCTCTTAAAAGAAGAACTAAGACTAACTTCTCCTTGGCAGTGCTTTCCTTGGCATTAAGAAATGGAAGCCTTTGGAAGCAGTTTCGCCATTGTGTGGGATGGATCCCTGGGGAAGGATTCGGGTTGCCAGCCAGCTTTGGAGGCCTCTCTCCAGCCTAGATGTCTCTATCTGGGTGTGCTGCCAGCAGCAATCATCGAGAGCAGTGGTGTCTAACGTCTCCCCGGGAGCGAACGAGGTGGCGACACGACAGTGTTTGTTTAGTTTGTAGGGAAAACTCGTGAAAGGTGACAACCTTAGTTCAGGGCTGAGAAAACCCAATGAGTTTAAAGTGGCTAAGGATTGAAGACTTGAAAGATAGTCCCTTCACCTCCTTGTGCACAGGAGTCACCTCCAGGCCTCCCTTGGCCCGAGTCTGCACCATTAGCTTTGAGACCCAGTCACCTCACACCTTCTTCCTGGGGCTACCTCTCATCGCTCAGCCCACAGCCCTTCTTGCCGACATTCCAGGCTGTGACTGTGTGGCTGTCACCGCGCTTCCCCTGCAGGACACACAGTCACACCTCCTGAGTCTGTTAATCTCCACGTGAACGGGTAGCAGTCCTTATTTGAAACTGTATATTTTTTTTTTTTGAGGGGGGACACTTTAATGCAATAGTAAATCAAAAGCTGTATTTAGTCCCTAAAGCAGTGATGTATGGAACCCTCTGATGTAGAAAAAATAAATATGCAATGTGTGTCTACGCCTCTCTCCTCCACAGGAACGCAGTATTTATAAAACAAATGTTATAAAAATTGATGAACTGTGAGTGAGCCGAAGGATATTTGCTCCTTTTCTTAAGGGTAAGAAGACAATAATATCTGATTACAAAATCCAAGGAACATAGCATCCTACTTGATGTGCTCACTTACTGATACTTGTATTTAATAATCTGGAAGCATCTGGTCTCTGAGGAAAATATATTTTGTGCTTTAAAGCAATTCCTGCTTGGATCAAAATTATAGAATATAGTTCTATAGTTACATTCTATAGTAGAATGTAACTCTATTATAGAATGTAATTATAGTGGAATATAAAAGAACTTACCTTAGCATTTCCATATGAACCCCACTTGTCCCACCAGCCATTCTGCTCAGGCCTCCATCTTTATTTTGGTCACCCTTATATTTCTTGGCTGAGAAGTTCAAATTTTGTATCTCCTTTGTGCTCAGAAACCTACCTTGTTCAAAAGAGCCCTCACTGACATCCCTACTACTGAACCATTACCAGCCATTCATTTTTCTTTATTGTAGCAAAATATGCGAAACACAAACTTCACCATTTTAAAGATTTAAAAATATGCAATTCAGAAGTACTTAGTGTATTCACATTGCTTTGTATGCCACCATTATATAGCTCCAGAAAATTTTGATCACCCCAAAGGGAACCCCTCATGCCCATTAAGCAGTCGCTCCCCATCTCCGTTGCTCCCCAACACCTAGAAACCACTGATCTGCTTTCTGGGTTTGCCTATTCTGGATATCTCATGTAAATACAGTTATGCAATATGTGACCTTTTGTGTCTGGCTTGCTTCACTTAGCATAATATTTTAATTTTTACCCATGTTGTAGCATGTATCAGTATTTCATCTTTTTATGGGTAAATAGTATTCCATGTATGATTCTACTACATTTTATTTATCTATCCATCCAGTGACGGCTGTTTGAAATGTTTACACTTTTTAACGATTGTGAAAATACATTTATTGTAAAATATATTTAACTAGCTATTGTTCAGCTGTTATGAACATTCTTGTACAAGTTTATCTTTGAACATCCATTTCCAATTCTTTTGTTATCTATACCTAGTAGAATTTTTGAGTGATAGTTATTTATTTTGAACTTATTCAAAGGATTAACCATTTTACATCTACCAGCAATGCATGAGGGTTCCAATTTCTCGACATTCTCACCAACATTTGTTATTTTCCATTTTTTAAATTATAGCTATGTTAGTGGGTGTGAAATGGTATGTTATTGTGGTTTTGATTTACTTCTTCCTGATGGCTAGTGACCTGGAGTTTCTTTTCATGTACTTGTTGCTATTATCTTCTTAGGAGACATGTCTATAGGCTTGCAAATATTTTCTTTCATCTGTGGGTTGTCTAATAAATGATAGAGGTGATTTTAATGCCCATTTCTTAAAATTCTATAGCCTGGACTTTTAATTACTATGCCATAAAACTCAATCAGGAATGTGAAGATAGGGTCAGCAGCTCCCATATGAAACTGGAAGGAGAGGCAAAGGTCCGTTATATTTATTGAGTGCAGAACATCTTCAGAGAATACAAAGAAAATGCATTCTGCCCACACTTGAAGTCTCATGGGGAGACATACCAGACCCATGTCATTCAACTAGAGAATAACTGCAGGCTCAGCCAGACTTAACCGTCTTTTGGCCCCAAAAGATGTTTGGCAGTGTTTGGAAATACTGTTAGCTGCCGCAGCTGGAGCCACCACTAGCATCTAACGGGTAGAGACCAGGGATGCTGGTCCACCCACTGCAATGCACCGGGACAGCCCCTCCATGGCAGAAGTTATGTGTCTCAATATGTCAGTAATTCTGAGGTTGAGAAACTCTAGGCTAAACCTTCGCTAAGGAACTTTTTCAGAAAAAGAAGAGAAAACTTTGTGGGAAGCCTGGGGCAAGGAAGGGACCCGAACCGTCCAGCTGGGGACAGGGCTGGGGAAATTGAGCAGAAGGGTATTACCAGTCGGTGAGGAGTGTGGCCAGTGGTGGGAACTGAAAATGAGCTGGAGCCCACTGGAGCAAAGAGTGTGTCATGAAAAGGAAAAGCAGTAGCCAGAGAAATGGTTTGGAACTCAGAAGCACTGGGGTCTAACTTGGCAACTGGGTGGCTTTGAGCAAATCACTTGACCTTTCTGAAATTCAGAGTAAGCCTCTGTCAATAGAGATCATTTTAATCAAATGAAATCCCATGTGTACAATCAGTTTATAAGAGGAAATATGAAATATTGCTGTTAACTTTATGATTGTGGATGTTACCAGATTGGGTTGATTTAGAGTGTTAGGATCTTGAAAGCCTGACAAGGAGATAAGGTTGGGTCTGACAGGACCGTCTGGAGCAGAAACCCATTAGAGCAGAGTGATGCTGTGGGTGGTTTATTTTGTCACAGAGCAAGGAGGCAGTGTGGTAAGGATGACCATCTCAGACACCTTTCCAGGGAAACAGCATGAGTGGAGGAGGGGCCAGCATGGAGGCAGCTGGGGGAAGACCCCACCCCATCATTTCCCCCAGGTAGCTGCTGCCCCTGCACTTCCATGACCTGGTAAACTGACTCCTGCAGCTCTTCTGAGGGTGTGTTGGGGAGTGAGGTGTGGCCCTTTGCAGAGGTGGACAGAAATGCAGGCAGGTTACTCCATGAGCTTGTGCACTGGTTTTGTGTAATGAGGTAGAATTGAACAAGTAAAAGTGCGGTTTCTAAGAGTGGCTGTTTAATATTTCATAATCAACATACAATAGAATTCTAAGGAAAACTAGATGCTGGATTTTCCTGAATCTGTCCTACCTTGCAGGACGCTTGCTGCTGTGTGCTTAGTTGTGTCCGACTCTGTGCTGCTGCTAAGTCGCTTCAGTCGTGTCCAACTCTGTGCAACCCCGTAGACGGCAGCTCACCAGGCTCTTCTGTCCCTGGGATTCTCCAGGCAAGAACACTGGAGTGGGTTGCCATGTCCTGCTCCAGGGGATCTTCCTGACCTGGGGTTCAAAGCCGCACCTCTTGTATCTCCTGCATCGGCAGGCAGATTCTTTACCACTATGCCACCTGGAAAGCATTACCATGGTAGTATTTTTGAAGCATATATAGATAATGGAATACATTATCTTTGAGGTTTTATTTTCCCATATTCAATCTTTAAATTCAGATTTTGCCAGCCTGGCACCAAGGTAGAAAATTTAACATGTTAATTATTTTTAATTAAAATAATTTATTTTTAAGACATTTGGAAAATGGCTTACTGGCTTTATCATGTCTATAGAGAATGTTGAATGTAGGCTTCACTGGGATGTAAGCTTCGAAAGGCCAGGGGTTTGGGGTTGGTTTGTTCACTGCTGTGACCCTAATTCACTGCTATAACCCTAATGCTTAGAACCAGTGCCAGCTCATGGTAACACTCAATAAATTGTCAAATGAATGAATGAATGAATGTACGAATGAACAAGAAGTATGTGCTGTCTGTGCATTCTCCCCAGGTGGCTGTGTGATTGATCAAACACCGTGTACACCTGTGGGGCCGGGTATGACAGTACCTGACCCCCGTCCTGAACTAAGACTGTTATCAAAGCCATCCACCAAGACCCATCTCTTGTCACTCATTCGTGGCCATGAGCACTCACATCAAGCGTTTTCCGCTCTCCTTTTTACCTTCTCTGGAACCCAGCAGAGATGAATCAGTACTGTTGGAAGTGGATGCAGATAAGAGCACAAAGGGATCAAATTTTCCCCCTCGGAAGTGGCAGCTGGTTTGTCTCCTTACACCTTTCCCCAAAAGTGGCCTTTCCATGTTCCGAGGAAGAAAACATAGTCTGGGCGGGTGTGCGCCTGGCAGGACTGTTGTACTCCAGTCTCTTCAGTGGCTACAGAAATAAGGGCTCTTCAGTAAGACTTGACAAGATGCCAGTTCCGCCAGCGATAAGAGGAGCCTGAAACACAGCAGTCACCGCAGGCCACCGGCCCTACTTCCCCAGGTAGGGCTGTGGGACCGCCAAACCAAGCAAGGAGGAGGGCTATCTTGACAGCCTGTCAGCAGAGTTCCAAAAATGTAAAATGTGGCTTTCCTAAAGACCTACTGAAACAACAGAAGAACACTAACTCAGTCATTTAAGGATCCTCTTCATGGTTTGAAGGACTCGCATTTGCCTATTTTCCATTCTCTTTAGCCATTCTGAGTAGATCTATGTTTCTTTTTTTTTTGGTATTTTATGTGTTTATTTACTTGGCCTCACCAGGTCTTAGTTGTGGCATGCAGGACCTTTAGTTGCGGCACTCGAACTCTTAGCTGAGGCACGTGGGATCTAGCTCCCTGACCAGGGATCAAACCCAGGCCTCTTGCGTTTAGAGCTCGGGGTCTTAGGCCCTGGACCACCAGTGAAGTTCCCATTCTGAGTATTTCTTAGTCATTTATATTAATAATGTTTGTTCATTTTCTACATCAACATGCAAGTTGTTCTTTATGATACCTGAGCCCTTCATTTGGTGTAGGGGGAAATTCCAGGATAGATCTTCTTATAAAGGAAAACAGAAAAAAAAAAAAAAGGTACTTACTCTGATATGAATTGAAGTACCATTCTCATGAAACCTTAGTCTGAGGTGTTTTTGCATTGTGGGAGCCTTAACTGCAGACTTGGCCAAGACTCCTAAAAGATGAAGTTTCATCACTGAAGAGGAGCCAAGGAGGGGAAAGGAATCTGCTGGGGGTTTCTTTTCACTGGGAATAGAATCCCTCTGTTTCAGATGTGATTCATGGGCGAAGCCAGCTCTATTAGTTTTCTTTCTTAATGTCTTATCTTTTAAAATGCATATCCTTGGTGTAAAAACCAATAATTTTCCAGCATATTCCCAAATTATATGTTTTCTGAAATCATGAAGATTTTTGATAAACTCAGTGAGGCACATTTTTTGTCAAAATTTACATAGAAATAGAGAAGAATATGTGTTTCAAGAATATAGCGTCATAGATTGGAAGGGTGTGCTTGAGGGTTTGTGATGGGCTTCACAGGTGGTGCTAGTGGTAAAGAACCCGCCTGCCAATGCAGGAGACGGAAGAGACTCGGGTTCAATCCCTGGATTGGGAAGATCCCCTGAAGGATGGCATGGAAACCCACTCCAGTATTCTTGCCTGGGGAATCCCACGCACAGAAGAGTCTGGTGGGCTATATCCATAGGGTCACAAAGAGTCAGACACGACTGAAGTGACTTAGCACACATGAGGTTGTGTGATACATAACTGTGAGCCCATGCACAGTGGGTATGAGTGCACATTCATGAGGTTTGTGTGATCATTTTGCTTTCCTGAGCTACCTGTAGCCAGTAATCACTCTTGAGGGAAAGACCTGTTTTCTCAGTATTTTAAAGTTAATTATTGGGGCATTTTAATGTTGATATTATCCTGCATTATTTTTATTAAAAGTCTTTCACCATCATCTCTGAGACTATAAAGAAGGGCAATAAGTTAATAAAAAGTAATATGAATAAATAAATGTTACTTTTAATTGTGAAATTACAAATAAATTATAGTTAAGCTCCCACCACATTAAACATCTCTTCTCAAAACTTAAAGAATCAAAAGTAAATCACAAGCCATTTTAAAATTCTCTATTATAGCAAACAGAATATAGCTATGCAAATAAAAACCAGTCCAGTACCCTGGAGTAAAGCAAATTTTGATCAGGTCAAACTAAAATGAGTGAAGTCCAGAAGTAGACACAAACATTTGGTCAAATGGAAAACATTTCTGGACTTCTGCCTTTCAGACCTGCCTGCCTCCCAAGCTGTTATATGGTGATATCAAAAATACTTCACGTATCACAGAGATAACATGAGGATGAAAGGCATGTTTGAAGTTCTTGAAACTATTCTGAGAAAGCTACTTGAGAAAACACAAGCACTGACAATGATACCAGGCAGCCTGTCATTAAAACCAGGTAATTGAAACTTCCTGGCAGTCCAGTGGTTAAGATTTCACCTTCCAATGCAGAGGTTCGGTGTTCAATCCTTGGTCAGGGAGCTTTAAAAAAAAAAAAAAAGAAAGCATAAAACAGAAGAAATATTGTAAAAAATTCAATAAAGTCTTTAAAAATGGTCCACATCAAAAAAATATTTTAAAAATTCAAAAAGAAAAAGCTAGGCCATCATTTTTCATCCATTTCACCTTTCTCCTAAGTTTATGACATAAAAGTATCACATCAAAATGAACATTTTCTAAATCAATCTTCGTTGGTAAAATGAGTGCCAAAAGCAATACCAAGACCAAATCCTCAGATGAAGCAAGATAGAAAGAAAATACAGCCTTAGGAAATGAACAAACCCGAATTCATTCATTCTTTCGTGTATGTCAAGCATTGTCCTAGGTGCTAGAGACATATCAATAAACAGAGCCATCACAACCCCTGCCCTTGCGGAACTTACAGTTCAAGAGAAGAAACAGCAGTTACTGAGTGTTCCAGAGAAAAGCTGAGTACTGTTTAACTGTGTCTTAACAGACCTGACTTATCCTAGGAGAGGATTAGGGATACGGACAAGATCGAGGCAACTCTGCAAGCTTGGCTGGTCATCTTATACGACCCAAATAGAAAGAATGCCATTTATCTAGCTGTTAAACAGAGATGGAAGCCTTTGAAATATTAAGTTAAATTCTCCCTAGAGTGTTTATGTATTTATACCACTGTTAGTGTAAGCTGAAGGCACCGATTATTTCTTGTCCATCAGGCAAGGTGCCAAGTATTTGTAGGAACAACTTTTCTATGTTGAGTAAAGTCCTGGTTATGATTTATTTAATCTCATGCTTGATCAGCTGCAGTTTGCCAACATAAAATGTGTGAGTTGTATTCAATTTTCATTCTAGAACACTAATATTTACAACACATAGGATTGTTTACCTGCCAGGACCTCATGGAGATTTTTTTAAAGTCCCCCACTCCTTGCTTTGGGGTTTCTTTTGTTTTTTTTTTTCCTTGCTTTTATTTTCAGTGCTAGCTGACTTTTCATTTCTATTTTATAGCTATTAAACTATAACAGTTTCAGTGATAAGGAAATAGGAAAAAGAAATTGACATTTCCCTTACCAAGCATGATATGGTATTATATTGGTGTTTATCTAGTAGACAGAGGAAGCATGACTAGTATTTGTTGGTAACTAATGCAGTGGATGCCAATGGTTTTTAGAAATAGATCGATGCTCATCTTTAAAAGGTCCCTGCAGGAGATACCAGTCATTATTCTCTTGGCTTTTACTCTCCCTCCCCATCATTTGTTCAGGAGTTTTCAGTCTGGAAGAATGAGAAAACTAAAACACTATTCATTTTGGATTTCTGTTTCACTCCTACAGATGAAATTACCTAGATTACTATATTATTTAAGATTTATATGACGAACTTCAGAGAAAGAGATTTAAAAGCAGCAAGAATGACAAATGCCTTATGTAGCTTCCGTTTTGAAGATAATGAAGGCATAAAACAGTTTTTCCAAAAAATGTCAAAATATACGTGTTTAACTATCAAATCACTAAAGGATGGAAAATTCAAAGTGGTTCTATTGAGCCACTAGTTACCGAATAACAAATAAGTAGGACCATCTGCCTTATGATATCAAAGCAGAAATTTCCTTCTTTCCAAATGTCTGAGAAGGAGCTTTTCCAAAACTGATTTAACATGATAAATGAATTTGCAGAAATGATTTTGAAATATGGATCTCTATTGGAGATCAAATCCATTGTTGCTGTTCACTTTATGTTCCAATTTTACAACTTATTAATAGGCTCAGTGTATTTTATTTCTTCTTCTGAAGTTTTTTGCTCCCAGTAAATATTATAACCATTGTCGATATATTTCAGTCCTGTAAACTTTGAAATTCTCCTTTAATGAATACTTTTTATTACTAAAACACTATTTAAATGTAGTCAGAATTGAAAAAAAATGCTTAATACAAAAGAACAGCAGAGAATGTACAGGCTTTAGGAAAATTCAGTAGAAAAATCAAAGCCATCAGTGACTCTTAACATTCTCTTTATTTTCTTATTCTTTAGCGTTCTTTACATTCTTTAGCATCAACTAAAACAAAATAACATGAAAATCAATCAATACAGACAATATAAGTTACATAAACTTAAGTTGGTTTCCTTCTGCCTTCCTCCATCTTCTCACAGGAATACAAAACTATGCCCTACAGACATTCAAAGCTATGGAAGCTAAAATCACTCACTTCCCCTCCCCAAATAAGGACTACTACACAATTAATTTTTGTTTATTTATAGAAGGTTTTTATGATATCGTTCCTCCATCATCAGCTTCTCCAGGTTTTAAGGAAATACTTGTAAAACTATCTTGCTTCATTTCATTGTGTGTGAGTGTGTCTGTCTGTTGGTCTGTCTTTATCTCCATCTGTCTGGTCCTATATTCAAAACTCCATTGCCTTTTTAATTTTATAACTCAATCACTAAATCTCTATTGTGAAGCCATGATTCATGAATGATCTGAAGCTCTGGGTGTTGCAGAAAGGAAACAGAAGTTTGATAAACTATCAGATAAGAGGAATTTAAAGTTGGAAAGTGACTGTTAACACCTCTGGTCAATTTTTAATCTCCACCCCCTGTACCAAAAACAGGAAAACTAATATACTAACCTTGAAAACTAAAATTGTAAATCTGCAATTTTTGGATAAGATTTAATACCCTTTTACTGGAGGAAAAATAAAAGTGATAACTGCTAACAATTGTGTTTATCTCCACAATTTTCTTTTAAAGGCTGACCAAAGTAGAGACAGAGATCCTGATAACAAAAGTCTTTAGCTGTTTTTAAATTCAGTTCTTTGCCTGGAAACTCCAAGGTAATCAGAGGATAAGTTTTATGAAATTCATCATAGTGGCACTACTTTGAGATTAAATTTCTTGCATTCTGTATGCAAATGTAATAGAACCTCATGAAAATCTAACTTTGTTTTAAACATTTTTGGCATTTTAGAAAAACAACAGAAAAAAAAAGAAAAACAGAAAAACAGCTCTGTGGCCTTGCTTCCTAAGAAGTCCTTCTTTTGTCAATCATGATTTATAATTCACAGGGGTAAAAATTAGGTGAACTTTGAGTCAAGATACGATGGTATATCCAAACAGCATAACTGAACTTCTGAGAAATCATAACTTGCAGTGGTTTAGAACTTTAAATTGAGTACACACCTAAGTGAAATATCTTGAGTGCATACTATGTATATACGTATAGTATATATATAGTATATATAGTACATATAGTACATATAGTATACTATGTATATATGTATACATATTTATATATCTCTAAAGCAGAATTCCTTAGGCTCTGCACTATTGGCATTTTGGGCCAGGTAATTCTTACCATGGGGGATTGTCCTGTGCATTGTAGAATGTTTAGCAGCATCCCTTGTCTCTATAGTCTAGACGTCAGAGTACCTTCCTCAGTTAAGACAGCCAAAAACATCTCTGCTGCTGCTGCTGTTAAGTCGCTTTAGTCGTGACTGACTCTGTGCGACCCCATAGACAGCAGCCCACCAGGCTCCACTGTCCCTGGGATTCTCCAGGCAAGAACACTGGAGTGAGTTTCCATTTCCTTCTCCAGTGCATGAAAGTGAAAAGTGAAAGTGAAGTCGCTCAGTTGTGTCCAACTCTTAGCGACCCCATGGACTGCAGCCCATCAGGCTCCTCCATCCATGGGATTTTCCAGACAAGAGTACTGGAGTGGGGTGCCACTGCACTTCCAAATGTTCTCTTGTGGGTAAAATTGCCCCAGTTGAGAACCACTACTTTAAATCATCTACATGTAATGCTATGTATAATAATACTAATATATTACGTAAAGCAAACATGGAAAATGTCTTTTTAAGGTTGAGGTTTACATTTTAGTAGTGCTAAACAATTTTTTTTGCTTTCTCTGTAAATGTTATCATTAATAATTTTTAGAAAAAGAAATGTGACAGACTGTACTTCAACTTGGTTTTTAAATCTTGATGTATTCCATCCTGATTCAAACTGTCAGTTTATTTAAGTACTTGAATTTAAAGGCCACCAGGCAAAGGATAGGTAACTCCAGTTGGACAAAATGAAACTATGAAACTTTTGAACTATATCATGATACAAAATTGTCCATTCAGTCTAAAGAAAGGATTTTGCTGAAATTTCACTAATAAATATCTTTGTGTTGATCCCTTAAAAACTAGTAGGAAATTGCATTTTTATATTTTTAACACATATGCTTGAAATTATTGCAACTCTTCATTTAGAAAAAAAAAAAGCTAGTTAGAAAGCTGTATTAAATTTCTTTTAACTTTGTTTATGGGAGTTTTAATAGGAGACACAACACATAATTTTCAGTAAAAAATTCACATAACAATGCACTCATTTCCAAAATATTTTCAGAGTGCTTTATAGATAATCCACGTTGTTTGTTTATTTTAAAAAGCAGTTACTTCCCCCCTCATTGTTTAAATGTCACCTTTATCTTGAGGAAACAAATCATATAGGATTTTTTTAAATGTATGTTCAGGTCATGTAATAGTAATAGCAACTTACCATCATAGAAATTTTAACAAATTTTAAACATATGCTTTTCTAAAAAAAGAAAAATAAGTAACTTATCTTCAGGTTCAACTTCTTTCCTGTAAAATAACCAGTGAACCTCTGTATAATAATAAGTGAATTTTGTGGTCACTCCCTACCTCATTTCAAATACTGTAAAGAATTCACTATGCTTTATTAGTTTCTTAAATTAAAATCATTAGAATGTCAACATCATCCTATAGCATTTTGTACACTTTTAGTTTTTACTTCCTTCTTAAAATAGCTCATCTATTAATTTTGCAATGTTGTCCCTGTAAACTTAGCCTAGAATACTTTCTGTGGTTAAATTAACAGCTTTTTTGAAAAATATTATTTTTATTGAAAGAGTCATTTATTATAAGAATATCACCTCATTGGTTTTTCTTTCCTTTAGTGACTCATAATACAAGTGAGAAGGCAATCGTTCATATTCCATCATTGAAATAAAATTTAGCAAATACTATATAAGCTGAGACCTATGAGAAACATCTGTGCTTTCATTTAACCATACCATGCCCTTTCCATTACATAATTTGTTATAAAAGTTGTTTCTTCAAATTTTAATAATATTTACTATGAATTTTTTGTAAGTGTTTACTATCAAAGGAATGTAATCTAACTTGACATTGTATTATTTTTCAAGGATTATATTAAGCATTTTTACCAAGGCAAGAAGAACAAGTGTTTCCTTAATATGTCTTTAGTGTATTGTCAATCTGTCAAGTGAGAATTTTCAATTGTGGCTTCCAAACATTTAAAATTAAACATTAGATTGAGTATCACATAATTAATCATCATGGAAGCAATCAAAGGAGTATATTTTGGATACATAGGGTGGATGCATCATAGTAATTATTATAACTTTATTTCATCTCAAGGTGTACTTGTACCCCAGGTCAAGCTTCATTCTGAAAAATCATGAATATCATGAATATCAATATGTGAATATTAGTATAGTCTTTTTGAAAATTTCATGGCAGAGGCAGGTGGCGGAAGACATTTTGCCAAATCTGATTTGTCAACATATCAAGAGTTTACATTAGGAGTAGAATAAATATCAGCTTTAGCTTGTTCTTCTTTATGGGTACTGACTGATTAGCATTATTTTCAGTCAGGTTTATTTTCAAATGCATAATATGTCTTTTAAATCTCTTAAGGTTACCTCTGTTTGTCCATAGGTGAGTATTTGTGTGTGTGGGGTTGCTGTGCTGGGTCTCTGTTGTGGCATGTAGGCCTCTAGTTGTAGCAACTCAGCCTTAGTTGCACACTCATTAGGGTGGGAGATCCCACTTTCAGGGCCCTGCCTTACAATATGTACTGGGTATCCTTGGAGGTGCAAATGATGTGTATTAGACTACATCGCAGGCTGAAATGAACCCTGTTTTCCTATAGAAAAGTAAAACTCGCAGTGCTGTCTCGATTTTCCTAGGGTGACCTCCCAGTAATGCCATCTGTGCTATAAGAGTTTCACTTTAGCATGTGATCACAAAGTGCTCCATTACAAGACTGGCCCAGTTCAAGCACTGTGATCAAGAAAGTGCTAAGGAACAAGCCAATTAGTGTCACAGTCACAGTGTCCCAAATACAAGACAGGTGCTTGGACCACTAACCGACTGAGAAGCATTCTCTCCACTGAGTCATAGGTAAAAGCAATGGAGGAATTTGACCACAAGCATTCTCATAAATTTTAAAACAGTTCTCTGGCTGAGTTAATAAATGAATAGAATGGTTCAGAATTTCCAACCAACGTGTGACAAGTAATTGGCAAAATTGGCAAAATATCTAGTGACCATTTAAAAAGATGTTATGCTCTAAGATCATTAAAGTGCAGCATTTTATTTGCCGATGATTTATTTCATTTGTAAAGTATCCTACTCATAATGAAATGAAATAGCCATGACTTTAGCTTAATAAAATATTTTATTGCTTCTAAAACCTGTGAGTATATAGGTGTGTGCATATATTACCCTGAAATTGTCTAGATCTACAGTAATTTATTTATTTATTTTTATGTAAAATTTTTTTTTAATCTAGAATTTGAGTTTTGCCCATATGAATAATCAAGAGAGTACTAAAGCGATCTTTAAAGTCTGAGCGTAATAGTGTATTTAAGCTTAGTCTGTGCCAGGGGTTCTCATTACCTTGACCTTCAAATATCTGAAAGTAAGTGAACTTTGTGACAAAATTTACTGCTGTCAGAGTTCAGCAGAACCCACAGGCCCTCTGTTTTCCAACCCCTCAGCCCACATAGACCCTGTATGTTAGCACACCCAGGAGAGTTTATTAGTTCATGGGTCCATTTGTCCTTGGAGTTTGCTAGACTGAATGAAGACTTTAGAAATATTTCTGGTTTACAGCAATATGTTTCTTAACAGGAGCTTTTCCTCCTGAGTGTTTTTGCCACTACAAGCCTCAAGACTCTCTTCAAAGTCACTCCCATGATAGGTGTGCTGCAATGACTCTGTTGACCCAAAGCACATCAAAGACCCAAGAAGTTACTAACACTTATGAGTATGTGCGAGACGTGTAATGGTGTCTCCCCCCAGGGTTACAGCAGAGGGAGGGAAATGAGTCAGCACCAACTTTTAACAACTCACCTAGTGAAGAGGTTGGATTTGAAATTAATGCAAAAGTACAGAGCTCTTTTCTTATCATGTTATTTCCCATCCATTCTGTTTTGTTTCCCAAAAGGTTTATTTCGTGTAAAGGACAGAAGTTCTATCACAAAGCTATTTTAAAAGGAATTTCCTCTAGTGTCCATAACCCTGAGGAACACTGGCCTTTAAAAGAGGGTGCCTGTGTTTACAATTCAGTACAGAAGGAGAGGAAATATATTCTTAGAGTAAAGCCAGCCAAAGAAACAGGTGGGATACCACCAGTTCACTCTATCAGGCCATGCAAACAGCTGATTCGTTGTTTAGAGGGGATTATACACAGCTTCGGGTTTGTTCCCTTTCTACCTTTTCATAGAAAATTCATTCTTCATGTCACTTTTGGTAATTGTCCAAGTTAGAAATACTCATCCCAGCATAATTCCAAAACCAATAGAAGGAAACTAGCCACTTCTTATCACCTCTTACTTATCTTCCTTGTTTCTAATTTCCGAGTGAAACTCCCAACTCATTATCTTGGCTGAATAGAGCCCAGGTATTGTTTTAAAAAAAAAAAAAATCACCCAATAAAAATTTTAAAAGAGGTGCTATGCTATGCTATGCTAAGTCACTTCAGTTGTGTCGGACTCTGTGCGGCCCCGTAGACAGCAGCCCACCAGGCTCCCCCGTCCCTGGGATTCTCCAGGCAAGAACACTGGAGTGGGTTGCCATTTCCTTTTCCAATGCATGAAAGTGAAAAGTGAAAGTGAAGTCGCTCAGTTGTGTCCGACTCCCAGCAACCCCATGGACTGCAGCCTAACAGGCTCCTCCATCCATGGGATTTTCCAAGCAAGAGTACTGGAGTGGGGTGCCATTGCCCTCTCCGTTAAAAGAGGTGAGCATGGTCATTATTCACACTTCATTCTGAGTACCCTCTAGTACCTCACAACCTGAAACAGAAAACACAGTAACTTTTCCTAGGACAGTGTGTATATGAGCATCACCTAAACACTAGGAGGCCAAATGATGTTAGCTTAGGGAAGGACAGGATAAAGTGAGTGAAGCGAGGGTTCAGGAGGGACCTAGGAGTGGATCCTACTTTCCCGCTGTTCATTTTGTAGGAGAGACTGATTCTAAAAGCTCAAGGTGTCCCTGACAAAGAGAGGACATGTAATATGTTAAAAGGGGGAAGTTTCAATTTTGGTAAATACGAAGCTGTGGTGTAGGAAGTGAAATAGATGTCGCATGAATGAATGAGTAAGTGAATTAATTAATAAAGAGGAAAAGGATGGAAAAGTGCAGGAAACAGGCAAATTAAGAAAATGTAGGGACAGAAAAAAAGACAGTAATTTAAGAAAGCCTGAAGGAGAAAGAACCAGGTCATTTGGCCCAAATGTCCAGGAATAAAACTGTATATATAGTATTCAAGATATATTTTAAGGAAACAATGAAAGATGTATATTCAGTATTGCTAAGGTGTAGATGAGAATGTCCAGAATATATATCAGGCATTTTAGTGACTCCTAAAATCTCAGAGGCATGAATTGTTTTTTCTTCTTAATTAGTAAACTGCAATAGCATTTAAATAACTATAATAGTGACTATGAATTATATTTTAATGTCTTAGAAATGAGAAGTTTTTCTTCTTGGATACATTCTCAGCTGTATTTTGTGATTCTGATAGTTGTTCAATATTGCCTCCTTAAATTTACTTTCTTAATAAAGTGAATTTTTGATTGATTATTATCAAAGGGCTCAAAATATTTATGAAGATTTTTTCTTACATATGCTTTTAGTTTGTTGTTATTTAGGTTTTATACTCAGATAGTGTTTACAATGTAAACTGTAATGAAAGTGTTCCATTCTTTATTGTTCTACATGTAAAAAGTCTTTCACATAGCAGCTTGTCACAACATATTTTACTATTTTATTTTTTCATCTCAAAGTGACGTCAAAAGAGAACAGTTGTTTTGAACACTCTGAAACACAACTCTGAATGATACCTTCAACCTTGAATGGAGTCCCAAACAAATCAGAAATTTTGTTTGTTTGTTTTTGTCCTTTTCTCCCTCAATTCCCAGTTTCCTTTATTATCTGTAGAGGAGGAGGGGGGGAATTCCAAAAATTAAAAGCCTACTTGTTTCATAATAACTGTCCATATGAAATTCAATGTAGTCAATCATCTGAATCGACCCCAACTCTCTTTTGTGCTGTGTAATTAGAGTTGAGGCTATAGATGTAAAACTAAAGATAAATCTTGGTTCCATAGTATGTATAGTATCAAAATTGAAACTCATCTTGTAGACATTGTTCATGGTCAAAGTTCCATTGAGGAGAGAAAAGACCAGTAGTTAAGTCTACTTCCATTAAGAATATAGGTGACAAATCCAGACCACCTGGGTGTGGATTTCTACTCTGCCCCTCTTTAGCTGGGTGGCTTCAAGCAAATTATCTCATCTCTCAGCACCTCAATTTCCTTACCTGTACAGTAAAGATAATAGTAGTACTTATAGGATCATTATGAGGATTAAATGAATTAATACATCTAAATCTCTTAGAACATTGTGGGAATATTATAAACACACAGTAAATGTAGACTGTTAAGAGTCATTGTTACTTTTCTTAAATTATTTCATTACTATCATTTTAAAGAACAATGATGATGCTTGTAGTATTTAGTGAAATTGGGCATCCTATCATGCATCCTATCATGCAGAGTAGAAAGAACTCGAGTTAGAGACAGAAGACCTAGTTTCAAGCTCAGGGTCTTAAACTCACCTGGTCTGTGATTTTACTCATTTCGCCTATCTCTATGTCATCATTCATAAGCCATGGAAATGACATCCTCTCCTCACTGTCCTGTGTGGAAGACTTACATAAAATATAATTTTAACATAAAATAAGAACTATTTTAATATAACAAGAATACTTTAAAATAAAGTAGGAACTATTTAATAAAAGTGTATTTAAAAAAAAAAAAACAATGAGAACACAAAGGGAGCAGCAAGCAAGGACTAGCAGAGTAGAAAGAAAAGCTTCCCAGGGGAAGTTATGTTTCAGTGGTATTCTAAGGAATGAAGAGAAGTTTACTAGTCAGTGAGTTCAATGGCATAAAAAGAAGTCATGTCTGGACATCGGTGGTCAGGGATGAGTTTACAGTGAAACTTCATAATAAAATGTAAATTGCTATTAGTTGTAGATATTGATTGAACTTCATGATCTCAATGTCATGCCAAGGAGGTGCAGCTTTATCTGAGTTGTTAAACATCTAAAACCAGGTCTACCATCTCTGTGCTGCCTTTGTAAACAGTCCCAGTTCAAAGCAAACACCATCACCATGAAATCAAGAATCACTAGCATTAATTTGAGGAGTGAACATTTTTTGCTTTTTCCCCTTGCCAACACTTTATAAAATTTATTAATGTAACATAATTATTATATTATTTTATATAATGGATATTACATGTTATATAATTAGTATTATTTTTATGGGCTTCCCAGCTGGTGCTAGTGGTAAAGAACCCACCTGCCAATGCAGGAGACATAAGAGACACAGGTTCGATCCCTGGGTTGGGCAGACCCCCTGGAGGAGGGCATGGCAACCCACTCCAGTAGTCTCACCTAGAGAATCTGTTGGACAGAGGCCTCTGGCGGGCTACAGTCCAGGGGGCTGCAAAGAGTCAGACATGACTGAGCAACTAAACCACTAACTTCCTGGAGATTCCTTCATTCTTTTTTTTTAAAAAAGCTTTTTTCTTCAGTCTCCCTTCTTCTTTTTAAAATAAATCAAGGGCTTAAATAGCTACCAATTAGAGAGTCTAATCAGCATACAATAGCTTCTATTAACAAACTATGTTGACATAATTGGAGTTTTTTTCCTGGTTTCAGAGGAAATGTAAGATCAGAAAGCAACTGTACAAGGAGTATCTACTGAAAATGAAGAATCATAGAACCACAGAATCACAGGCTTGAAGAAAGCACAAGCACAGTACCTGTCCCACAGTGGGCAGTGAGATACAATTGATAAAGGAAGACTCCTGTCTCCCAGATAGTGGCCTGTGGATCGGTGCTGATAGACAGTTTAATTTATGTTAGTGCCTGTTGAAATGAGAAAAATACAGACAATGTAGTAAAGCTTGATGTTTTGTTCTGTTTTATTTGGTAGGAGAGGGTGGTTATTTTAAGATAGAAAAGCACAAACTAAAAAGATAACAGGCATTCTTGCTTCCTGCATCCTGAATTGAAAAGTTTGGGCATTTTATCACATTTGTGTTGTCATTTTTTATATAAAGAAGTAAAATAGTGTAGCTCAGATTGTTGTCATTTTTAAACTAGATGTCCCATCTAGTCCCAGTGGAATCCCACGGACAGAGGAGTCTTGGCAGGCAACAGCCCATAGGGTTGCACAGAGCTGGACCCAGCTGAAGCAACTTAGCATGCATGCACACTATCCTAGTCTCTCTTCCCATCCACTCCAATATATGCACATTTCTAATTTCTTTTTACACCCACATCTGTGTGTATGTGTATGTATATGTGCCTGTGTGTGTGTGAATGTAGAATGTACAGTATTGGTTGTTATATGTTTCAAGTTGGAGTTCCCTGGTGGCTCAGAGGTTAAAGCGTCTGCCTGGAATGCGGGAGATCCGGGTTTGATCCCTGGGTTGGGAAGATCCCCTGGAGAAGGAAATGGCAGCCCACTCCAGTACTCTTGCCTGGAGAATCCCACGGAGGGAGGAGCCTAGTAGGCTACAGTCCATGGGGTCGCAAAGAGTTGGACATGACTGAGCGACTTCACTTTCACTTTCACTTTCAAGTTACATAGATGGTACATCTTTCATAGTGCTGAATTTATTTAGTACTACTCCAGAACTATCCTTTATTCTTACAGTATTTCCTTCCTATTCTTCTTAGCTTTATCCTTTGTTCTGTTAAATGGTTATAGTAAAAAATATCAATTAAAATATCCTTAAGTGGCAAAATAAAAAGCTACAGCCTAAATTTCTGTAATGATCCCCTTGCTTATTTTTAGATGTTCCTTGAAATCTAGGAAAAGAGGAGTACTTCTGTAGTAAAATCACAGTGTTTCTGCCCCATGACCATCAAATGTCCACTTGGACACCTCCAGGGAAGAGCATGTTATTCGGTATTGGGGCATCTTTAAGGAGACTCCTGAGTTGGTCTGGAATCTGTTTCCATGTGGCTTCTGCTGTGGCCATATTCTATACTTTGATATCACACAAGCAAAAACATATTTCATTCTCCTTCCCAGAAGTCCTTCAGTCACACAGAGAAACTACTAGATTTTCTCTGAATCGTCTTTTCTACAAATTAGCTATCCTCCTTTCAATCAACTATTCTTCATGGGACATGGTTTCAGTAGTTATCGTATGTTGACTTGGTTTCAACAAGCTGCATTCACAATCCCTTTAGCCTGATGGCTCACCATTGACAGGAGCTCTTTATATGTGAAGGGTCAGAAATGCCATTGCAGCTGTCACTGTTTGTAAGAACATTCTGATGAGATGATTCATCTGCTTTTGATCTTGCAACAGAATGACTGCCATCGCCAAATGCTGCAAACTCTATTAGTCACCTTCAACAGGTATCCCGGGGAGTCTAGGCAACTTGAAAAGTGCACAGCAAACTGGCAGTATAAAGTGGCATTAGCTCCCAAAGGTTTCAAGGCTCTGCCATTCCTTCCCACGTGGTAGGACACTATGGCATCAGCTGTGGCCAAATAAATGAGAAATAGCTAGAAAACTACTCTCAATGTTTTTCTCAGTGTATACATAGCATTTTTTTTTAAGAGAGGTTTTCTTGGGTCTATTTTCTCATCTATAACAAAACCAGATAATTGAAGATCACAATGCTCCTTCAAATTGACTATAAAAGGGCTAAAATTCATTGTTGTTTTCTTTTAATTCCCAAAAGAAATCCTTGTGCTTTTGCCAGACTGTCAGGCTTTGACTGTGACAGACAGCCCTCCAGATCAGGTATTTGACTCAGAATCAGAGAAGCATTTGCACACATTTTTGGAATGTATTCAGTTCAGGGTACACTGCACACCAGGGCCTGCTTTTACTCTGGGACTGTCTAACGTCATCAGGGAAAGCATTCTTTTTGTTTTGTTTTAACTTTAATAATATATTTTATTTAGCATAACATATGTAAAATGTTGTCACTTCAACATAAAAGTTACTGAGATAATTTTCCTCCTTTAGGAAAAGCATTCTTTACAAAAATGCAAAGTGTTATTTTCACATAATATTCCAAGGTGATCGGTAGTGACATGTGTAAAGGGTGAGAGATGATTCATGGCCGCCCACTCAGCTCCCAGGGAAGTTTCCGAAGCTGAGGTTGAATCATTCCACAAGGCGATTGGCACGACAGCCTTGGAAAGCCGTTCTGATTGCAAAAGCAGGCCTCTCACTTTCCTGAGGATGGTGATGGATGTCTCCCCTAGAGGACCTTGGTTTACTGGAAAAATATGACATTTGATAAATATTTTGAACCCAGATATATTTTCTTACTAGGAGAATAAGCGTACATTTCTCTGTGAGGAGCAAATGCAGATTTGGAGGTACACTTATTCTGGGACTACATACTTGCCACTCTCTTTTATCAACCTTTTAATGAATTACTATATTTAGTACCCATTCAAGCCTGCACCCAAAAAAGTGCAGATAAGCATAGTTCTATGAAACTCTGTATCAAGCATGATTGTGAACTTGGGAAAGGACCACAGATATTCCCTATAAATAACCCAAAAAGATACTCATTTCCTTCAAACACTTATTTAAAATTAATTTCTGGTTGAAATCCAATGACTCCTGGCAGATTTCCATCTCCCAGGGAGCACCATGGTAATTACAACTTGTTGGCATTCTTTTCAGAAATTTCAGAAGGAATACCAAACCAAGAATTAAGCACTGAAAGAGGTTGAATCATCCTTTCACCCTTGAATGTACTCATTTCCTTTGGTTCTGGCCGAAGTTTTTTGGAAGATATTCTTGTGAACTTCCGTTACTGTTGTAAGCAGTGGAAAAACAGAAGGCAACCTCCAGGATTGGGTTGCTGCAGCAGAAACAAAGATAAATGCCTCTGACCCACTGCATTAGTAGGAAGCAGTGGGAGAGATTAGGGGATTTCAGCCTTAACTGCCGTGATGCAGATGTAGCACTAAACTATCAGCAAGTATGGTGAATTCTGTTCTCTTTTAACTTTGAAAATAACATTTTTAAAGAGTCCCCCACACATTGTTTTTGTTTTATCATCCACAGCATTGGATGGGCCTCCTCCCTCCTAATTTAAAAAAAGATAGCTGAAGAAATGTTTGAGGGAGTTCTCTGGTGGTCTGATGGTTAGGATTTGGTGCTTTCGTTGCCATGGCCCGGATTCAATCCCTGGACAATGAACTGAGATCCCACAAGCACATCCCCCCAGAAAGAAATGTTTGTGATATTCCTATTTGATATGACACTGTCCCTGATAGTCTTGAAGTCTTGTCCCTCCTCATAAGGGAGGAAAGATATGTTGAAAAGTCAAAGTAACACTACATGGGACTAACATGGGAGTGGTCCCATGGAAGCTCGAGTTCCTTAGTTAAATGATGGAAGTCAGTCAGTATAAATGCACTCTGAGCCCAGGAGGTCTCTCCACTAGGAAGACTTGAAGAGAGAAAGCTCACACTGGGTTGGATCAGAGCTACCTACCGAGAGGAGGAGGTTGCTGGTGAGCGAGGGGATAAGGCAGGAAAGAGCAGAGTCCATAAGCAGAGGAAGTTTCCCGAGAAGCTGATTGTATTAGCTTGCTCTGGCCTGTTCTCTCCATGTCTCTTCCTCTTCTTCTAAGGACACCAGTCATACTGGATTAGGGCCCACGCCTGATGGCCTCGTTTTAACTCAGTCACCTCTTTAAAGACCTTATCTCCAACATTTTCAGGTGCTAGGGATCAAGGCTTCACCTGTAACACTAACAAAACTTAAACACTTAAGAGACCCTGACGTAGGTGGGGCCCCTGTGAGTGCCAGGAGGTGTCCTGTTCAGGTTGGGGAGGGGAAGCCAAGTTGGAGTCAGGAAACAATTCTGTGTTAAGTATTTCTGGTGAATTGCCAAGAGAGAGGTCAAAAGGGTGGAGTGGGGATGGGGGTGGCGCTGAATCTTCAAATCTCCAGTAATTCCTTGTGATGCCTTTTTAATTCTAAATTAATGTTCACTGTCATATGTAATTTTGTATTATTAATGTCGTCTTTTTGTTAAAGATGGCTATATCATCTACAGTTGCAAAGCAGTAGGTTCCACAAATGGATCCACTCTTTGAAATATAAAATACACATCAGATTTAAGACTTATTGTGAGAAAAAGAATGTAAACAATCTCATTAATAATCTCTATATTGATCACTTGTTGAAATGATGTTTTGGATATACTGGGTAAAATAAACTATATGTAGTATTAAGATTAATTTCACGTGTTTCCTTTTTCAAAGTGGCTACTAGAAATTTTTAAATAACAAAAGTGGCTATATCATATTTCTGTTGCTCCAAACTCTCGTAAGACACCTATCTCAGGCCAGATGCGTCTCTCCTGACCTGCTAAAGCCTGGAGCTTATGCAGAAGCAAACTCTAGGAGTTCCTTCTTTTGTCTCCATGCTACTTGTGTTCCTAATTTGGATCTGAATGCCTTTTTATTTAATTATAGTTAAATAGTGGTTAGGGGCTGTGTGTCATCACTAGAGTTCTTTGAGTTATTAAATAGGCTTTTCCCCTTTGCTGGAATTCTAAATATTGGCACTAAGAGAAGATTATTTAGAGTTTAAAACAAATGACTTATAAACAAACAAACAAAAGAAATCTGTATACAACCTTCACAGGAAAAGGCTATTTTAGATTTTATTGTTGAAAGACTCTTACATAAAAGCTTTCCACAGGGAGGGCTGAAATGCTTACAGTTATTTTACCCTGGAAAATTTTAATGCTACTGAAGTGACTTACTTTAATTCTAATATAGGGTCTTTAAATGGTTGTTTGAGAAAAGTCTTGGTCCAGAGGAGCAATTAGTTTTTTTAATATTTCATAAAAATATGTGTCTCATAGAAATATATTGAAAAGTAATAACATGTACTCACCATCTAGCTTAAGAAGCTGTCTCCAATGCCTTGGAAAGTTCCTCCCACCTCCCAGTAGTAACTACTAGTCTAAATTTCATGTTTATCATTACTTTCCCTTTAGTAAAAATTTTACTGCCAATGGAGCTGCTTTAAAAGCTGGTTTAGTCATTTAAATCTGCCTCTATAGTATGGACCTGCTTAAAATAATTATCCTGGATTCTATATAGCAACTTAAACTCCCAAAGCAACTATTTTGTTTTTACGAATACTTTTCCATTAAGGAGAAGGAGGAGGAGGAAAGGGAGCAAGAGAAAAATATTAACTTTTAGTATGATTTTACTTCTTCTATAAGAAAGTGTCACCACATAGAGAAATACAGTTATTCAGGCTGGAGCTCAAGGGGTGCGGGCCAAGAAAACACCAGTGGGCAGCCACTGGAAATCTCATCCAGAAGTCTGGCACATAATAAATATTCCATAAATGCGAGAGGCTCTCCCGAAGAGGTAGCAGTGTTGAACCCCTCAAATATTCCCAGGTAATTATGATTAAAATCCTCACTCCCTACTCTCATGATAGTAAGAATCCAGAATCTCCCTAGCCTCTGTTTATTTCTCAAATTCTATCTACATTTTTGTGTAATATAAAATTTAATATCGATGTATTTGTTGGTTAACTGAGGCCTTCTCTGTTTCTCCTCTGTATCATGTATCCAGCCCTTCTTGGAATGTCCATCTTGGAATGCAGTATTCAGAGACTCATAGAGTGTGTTTTTCTTCAACAGTTCACTTCAATATTAATGGCCACTTACCCTTTGCCAGAGACCATATTAAACTCTGAAAGATGAATTTGACATGATCCCTGCCTGAAAGCAATTTGTGTTTATTTTAGTGAGAAAAACAGAGAGGTTAAAGAGACTCTCTCTCATTCAACAAATATTTATTGAGCACCTATTATGTGCCAAATGCCCTTAGGCTCTGGGTACACATCAATGACTGTAACAGAATTTCTGCTGTCATGGAGCTTACATTCTACTGGTGAGAGACAAATCACAGAGAATAAGTAAATTATATATTATGTATATATTATTATGTTGGTAGGTATTAATAATAGGTACTGTGGGGTGGTATAAAACAGAAAAGAAAGAATATAGAGCTGGTGGGAATAAGGAGAATGTGAGTGTCATTTGAAACAACATAGAGAAGGGCCCTCTGAGAAGGTGACATTTAAGTCAAAACTTGAAGGGAGGAGTAGCAGCCTTATGGTTCTTGGGAGAAAGGGCTTTCTAAGCGGAGAGAATAGTAAGTGCAGAGTCCTTTAAGTGAGAACAAGCTTCAGGTCCCTTTTTCCCCCAAAGGTCTTTCTTTTATATATCAGATCAGATCAGATCTGTCGCTCAGTTGTGTCTGACTCTTTGCGACCCCATGAATCGCAGCACGCCAGTCTCCCTGTCCATCACCAACTCCCAGAGTTCACTCAGACTCACGTCCATCGAGTCAGTGATGCCATCCAGCCATCTCATCCTCTGTCATCCCCTTCTCCTCCTGCCTCCAATCCCTCCCAGCATCAGGGTCTTTTCCAATTAATCAATTCTTTGCATGAGGTGGCCAAAGTATTGGAGTTTCAGCTTTAGCATCATTCCTTCCAAAGAAATCCCAGGGCTGAATCTCCTTCAGAATGGACTGGCTGGATCTCCTTGCAGTCCAAGGGACTCTCGAGTCTTCTCCAACGCCACAGTTCAAAACATCAATTCTTCGGCGCTCAGCCTTCTTCACCATCCAACTCTCACATCCATACATGACCACAGGAAAAACCATAGCCTTGACTAGACGGACCTTTGTTGGCAAAGTAATGTCTCTGCTTTTGAATATGCTATCTAGGTTAGTCATAACTTTCCTTCCAAGGAGTAAGCGGCTTTTAATTTCATGGCTGCAGTCACCATCTGTAGTGATTTTGGAGCCCAGAAAATTAAAGTCTGACACTGTTTCCACTGTTTCCTCATCTATTTCCCATGAAGTGGTGGGACCGGATGCCACGATCTTCGTTTTCTGAATGTTGAGCTTTAAGCCAACCTTTTCACTCTCCACTTTCACTTTCATCAAGAGGCTTTTGAGTTCATCTTCACTTTCTGCCACAAGTGTGGTGTCATCTGCATATCTGAGGTTATTGATATTTTTCCCGGCAATCTTGATTCCAGCTTGTGTTTCTTCCAGTCCAGCGTTTCTCATGATGTACTCTGCATATAAGTTAAATAAACAGGGTGACAATATACAGCCTTGACGAACTCCTTTTCCTATTTGCAACCAGTCTGTTGTTCCATGTCCAGTTCTAACTGTTGCTTCCTGACCTGCATACAGATTTCTCAAGAGGCAGATCAGACGGTCTGGTGATGTTAGTTGACTTTAATTCTAAGAGTCACTCTGACCACTAAACTAATAGAGTCAAAGGGGACAAAAGTAGAAGGAAGGAAACTAGGAAGCTACTGGTGCTACCCAGGCAAGAGATGATGCTGGCCTAGAACAAGCTGATAGCAGTGCAAGTGCTGGGAGGGGGTTTATTGTTGTTGTTGTTGTTTAGTCACTAGTCATGTCCAGTGCTTTTGCGACCCCATGAAAAAGCATAGGCCCATCTGTCCGTGAGATTTCCCAGGCAAGAATCCTGGGGAGGGTTGCCATTTCTTTCTCCAGGGATCTTCTTGACCCAGGGATCAAACCTGTGTCTCCTGAGTTGGCAGGTGGATTCTTTGCCACCCAGCCACCTGGGAAGCCTGAGAAGGGATTTAGGTGTGGCTAAAGGTTGAGCCAACAAGGTTTACTGAAGCAATATGTGGCTTCAGAAGACTGCAGATCTGGAGTCCTGAAGACAATCTAGCATTTATTTCGTATCTGGTCACTGTGCTGTGTGACTCAGAAAAGGTACTTCTCCTTGGGGAGGCTAACAATCCAGTGGACAAGCTTAGATACACAAACAACTAAGTACAGCTTCCTAAGTAACAGAGTAAGTGCTGTAACACAAGTACAAACGAAGAACAGTGGAAGCGCAGAGCAAAGAACAATGAGTTTGGGCTGCAGACACTTGGTCAGCTCCAGAAAAAAGATACCCATCAGTGGATACCTTGAAACGTGACCTTAAGAGGTAGAGGAATGTTTGCAAACACAATCTGCATTTGATAAGAACCCGGATTACTAACCATCTATATGAAAATCCACTGCAAACTCAATGTTTACATCTGGGGCTGCCACTGATATCCAGCAATCCACAGTAAATCCAGCATCACAAAGCCAAGGACATGTTCATGAAAAGAGAATCAAACCAAATAGGCACACTAAGCCCGAATGCAAAGTAATTGCCTTTTAACTTTTTATTAAAGGATAATATATACACAGAAATATGTAATTGTAGAGGTTGGTAACTTAACACATCTATTTACCCAGAAGCCACATTGAGAATCAAAACATCGCCAGCTTTGCAGGAGACACCTCACGTACCCCTTCAGGTCATACCACCACACATCCCCAAGGTTCCTGGTTTCTAACAGCAGAGCTTTGTTTCCTTCCTCATAATATAGTCACAGGCTTCCCTGGTGACTCAGATGATAAAGAATCTGCCTCTAATGCGGGAGACCCGGTTCCATCCCTGGGTCAGGAAGATCCCCTGGAGAACGGAATGGCAACCCCACTCCAATATTCTTGCCTAGAGAATTCCATGGACAGAGGAGCCTGGCGGGCTACAACCCATGGGGTTGCAAAGAGTCAGACACAACTAAGTGACTAACACACACACACAACATACTCACACAGTCTGCACTGTTTTGTGTCTCGTTTGCCTCACTCGGAACTATGCTCCTGAGATACATCCACTATTGCTGGGCATAGCTGTTCTCACTGCTCTGTGGCATTCTGTTCTGTCGATGTACAGTTGACCCTTGAACAACTTGGGTCTGAACTGTGCAGTAGTTTTGTCAGCAGTAAATATTACACTACTTCACTGTCCTAGGTTGGTTGAATCCTCCGATGATGAACCCGGGATATGCAGAGCTGACATGTGAATTTTTGACTGTATGAAGGGTACCACTAACATGTTGTTCAAAGGCGAGCTGAACTATACTTTGTTATCTGTTCTACTCTTGATGTGCATTTGGATGGTTTCCAGTTTGGAGCTGTTACAGATACTGCTGCTATAAATGTTCTAGTGCTTGTGTTTTGGTGAACAAGTGTGCACATTTCCATTTGGTGTATATTTGGTAGAATTGCTGTATCACAGCTGATTAATACTACCAATTGTTTTCCAAACTGTACCAACTTACCTTCCTACAGTTTTTGAGACTCTCGTTTGTGGCACATCTAACATTTGATATTTCCCATCTGTCTCATTTTGACCATTCTCATGACAGACAGAGGATTGTCTTTTTCTTACTGATTTTTAGGAGTTCTTCATATATTTTGGATATAAAAACCATTATTAGATGTATATATAGTGAAAATTTTCCCTCATTCTTTTTTTTTTCTTTCATTCCCTTAATACTGTCTCCTAATAAACAGATCTTAATTTTAACATAATATATATATCATTTTTCTTTCATCATTAATGGATTTTCTGTGTGTTTTTTTTCTTTTTTGCATTATCTATGAAGCCTGCCTACTTCCAGGTCAGAAAGAAGTTCTGTTTTTTTGTCTTAAAGCCCTATTGTTTACTTTTCACACTTAGACCTGCAATTCATGGAAATTATTTTTTTTAATTGCTGTAAGATCAGGATTGAGATAAAAAATTTTTTCTGTATGGATATCCAAATGACTTAGAACTATTTTACTGAAACATAGTTATTTTAATTTACTTGAGATGTTTTATATCCACTGAAATAAGTAAGAATCAAATATATGTTATCATCTTAAATGTTTTCTATCATCTGAAATCTTAGTTTTAAGTGTGTGGGAAGTGTGGGTGTGTGTGTGTTTGACAAACTCAAATTTCCAGCAAATACTAGGGAGGAAATTACAGAAGGAATAAGTTAATTTCACTGCTGTAAATCTATCCTACAGATATTAAATTGGAGTAGTTCCACTGTGATTCTGCATTTTCCATTCTGTCCAGAAACAGCACGTGGTTTTTACGTGATTCTCAGTCCAAGAACCAGAATTTCTCCTGGTCACAGTAACGATGGGAACAGCATCTGGAGTATAAAATAGCAAAATGGAAGGGAACATTGGCACGTTTGCCCTAGACCACCACAATTTCATTTGCAGCCCCTGCTATCACTCTGGATTATTTCCTTCAAATTCCATTTGAAAGAGTGATTGCTTTGTAATTTATATTCCAATAAGCCTCTAAACCGCAAGTGCGTTACCACAACTCTCAGGCAGGAATTTGAGGGAAGGGTGCTTGGAGGCTATTGCACTTATTAATTTCTATAAGCAGTATACTCATTATGCTGAGAGCAGCTATATTTAAATACTTTAAGTGTGCATTTTAGTTCTTTATGGCTTCCCAGGTGGCTCAGTGGTAAAGAATCCACCTGCACTACAAGAGACACGGGTTCAATCCCTGGGTCAGGAAGATCCCCTGGAGAAGGAAATGGCAACCCACTCCAGTACTCTTGCCTGGAAAATCCCATGAACAGAGGAGCCCGTGGGCTACAGTCCATGGGGTCACAAAGAGTTGGACACAACTTAGTGACTAAACAACAACAATGATAAAGACTGTGAAGACTGTTATTCCTCAAAGTAAAGGGATGACACATAGAAGGTTTAATGGCATATCATCCAAGAGCTAGCTCCTCTTATTAAAAAACTTTCAGAGAATAACAGGAAAGGTGGGAAATATATTTCGAATTTTCATGCAACCCAAGTATCCCACAAAATTTGTGTCTAAAACAAAATTTAAACTCAAAACCCTCAGAGTCAGTAGACTTAATCGCTAATATATCATTGTCACATAAAAATTCTTTGTTCCACTCTGATACTCAACTAGAAGAAATAAAATTTTTAAAATTGTGGGAGAGTTAAGGATTTGAACGTTTAATAGGTATTATGGTTAGAGACATCATGAGAAACGCTGGGCTGGAAGAAGCACAAGCTGGAATCAAGATTGCCGGGAGAAATATCAATAACCTCAGATATGCAGATGACACCACCCTTATGGCAGAAAGTGAAGAGGAACTTTAAAAAGCCTCTTGATGAAAGTGAATGATGAGAGTGAAAAAGTTGGCTTAAAGCTCAACATTCAGAAAACGAAGATCATGGCATCCGGTCCCATCACTTCATGGCAAATAGATGGGGAAACAGTGGAAACAGTGTCAGACTTTATTTTTGGGGCTCCAGAATCACTGCAGATGGTGATTGCAGCCATGAAATTAAAAGACACTTACTCCTTGGAAGGAGGGTTATGACCAGCCTAGATAGCATATTAAAAAGCAGAGACATTACTTTACCAACAGAGATCCGTCTAGTCAAGGCTATGGTTTTTCCAGTGGTCATGTATGGATGTGAGAGCTGGACTGTGAAGAAAGCTGAGTGCTGAAGAATTGATGCTTTTGAACTATGGTTTTGGAGAAGACTCTTGAGAGTCCCTTGGACTGCAAGGAGGTCCAACCAGTCCATTCTAAAGGAGATCAGTCCTGGGTGTTCATTGGAAGGACTAATGTTGAAGCTGAAACTCCAATACTTTGGCCAATTGATGCGAAGAACTGACTCATTTGAAAAGACCCTGATGCTGGTAAAGATTGAGGGCAGGAGGAGAAGGGGACGACAGAGGATGAGATGGCTGGATAGCATCACCGACTCGATGGACATGAGTTTGAGTGAACTCTGGGAGTTGTTGATGGACAGGGAGGCCTGGTGTGCTGCAATTCGTGGGGTTGCAAAGAGTCGGACACGACTGAGCAACTGAACTGAACTGATGGTTAGAGACTATCATTAAATTCTTAGTGTGCTTATTGTTAAGTCTTTTAAAACTTAAATTTAGCCTTTAGAGATACACTCTGAAATATTTATGGATGATATGATATGATGTCAGGGGTTTGCTTCACAGTTAGCCACTCAGGTTGGGTGGGATGGAGTGAGTGGGATTTGGACCAAAGAAGTAGACAATGAATTGATTGATTGTTTAAAGCTGAGTGCCTGGTACATAGAAATTGATTATATTGTTTTTCTCTATTTTTGTTTATTTTTGAAGTTTCAAAATATTTTATTTCTGATACGTACTAATATGCTGAGGCAGTAATCTTTCCCATTTTTTTATTTTGCTTAAAGTACTATTTAATGCTTTTCCTGATTCTATTAATGTCTATAATATACATACTTGTGTTCTGAAAATTGGGGTCGAAGGTTGCTGTTTCACTTTGGAAAGTTGTTCTACCTAATTGAAAAACAAAAATAACACAAAAATACATGTATGCATGTTATGTGTAAATATTTGTTCATTTCTTTAGGTATGTATATATGTGCACGTGGCTTCGCAGGTGGCTCGGTGGTAAAGAATCCGTCTGCATTCCTGGAGACTCTTGTTCGATCCCTGGGTTGGGACGATCCCCTGGAACAGAAGGCGGCAACCCACCCCAGTATTCTTGTTGGGATAATCCCATGGACAGAGGAGCCTGGCAGGCTATCGTCCGTGGGTTCACAAAGAGTCAGACACAACTGAGTGACTGAGCACACATGCACATATATGTACATATACAACAAAGATGCACTAATACAGTAGAAATGTTGATTATGTTGATGGTTCAAGTAAGAATTCATTTTTGCAGGAAATAGAGTTTTTATTGAAGTATAGTGATTTACAGTGTTGTATTTTTTCAGGTGAATGGCATAGTGATTCAGTGTTTTTGCAGACTATATTCCACTATAGATTATTACACAATAGTATAATAATAATTAGATTATTATACAATAATGGGTAAAACTCTATATACTAACTCACCATCAGTCTAAATGGGCAAAACTTTATTCTGTTCTTAAAGATCATGGAGAAATATTTGTATAAAATGCCTCCTTCAATTGTTTTAAGGTTGACTATTGTATTAGTATGACTTCTTATTTCTGTGACTCAAAACAAAATCAGTTTATTATTTGTATAAAAATTACCACAAGCTTTCAAAAACACATATCTATCACCTTACAGTTCTGGAAGGCACAAGTCCAAAAGGGTCTCACTGGGCTCCATTCCAGGTGTTGGCAGGGCTGCCTTCCTTCTAGAGGCTCAAGGGAAGAAACCTTGACGTTTCTATCTTCTAGAGATTGTCCCACTTTCCTTAGCTCATGGTTCCTTCCTTCATCTTCAAAGTCAGCAACAGCCAGCAAATTCTTCTTGTACTTCTTACTTCCAACTTCCTATCTCCCTTGTCCACTTGTAAGGATCCTTGTGATTACACTGGACACACCTGGATAATTCAGAGTAATGTTCCCATTTGAAGGTCAACATATTAGTAAACTTAACTTCTATCTGTAGTTTAATTCTCCCTTGCCAAGTAACATGACATCTTCATACATTCCTAGGATTAGGACATGGAATTGGAGGTGGGAGAGGAAGGAAGCATTAGTTATTCTTCCTCCCTTGCTGTCTTTTCTATAACAAAGAAAGTGCTTATGTGTAGACAATTGTTATCCTTCTCTTGGCAATTTAAAACTTATTCCATTTTTTTCCCCTAGAGGAAATGGAGAAAAAATGAAAAACAATTAAACTCTTGCTTCAGAAGCAATAAAACCAAACCAGGTCCTAACCTGATTGTAATATATTTGACTTTTTACGAAATATAGTAAGGAATTCTGTATCCAGAAAAACAAAGCAGAAAAGTAGAAATACAATTTAAGGACATAAGGTGCTGAGAAGTTTGAGTTTTACAGATTCATGTCTAAAAAGTGGGGAAGTTTATCCTCTACTCATAATGAAGAAGCAATACAAACTGTAGGACTCTGTGTCTGTAACATTGTTGAAGACAAAATTATAAAACCGGAGAACAGATAAGTGCTTGCAGTGGGTAGGAAAGAGGAAGGAAGGTGTGGCTTTAAGGGAGCAGCAGGAGAGAATTCCCTCGTGGTGACAGAACAGTAGTGTATCTTGATGGTGGTGATGGCTTTAGGCATCTTTATCTGCAGGTAAGGAAGGGTCAGAGAATTACACACAAAGACTTTTCTTTTTAATGAGGGCATGCAGAAGAAATTTGACTAAAGTCTGCAGTCTAATTAATTGTATTATGCCAGTCCCTTTCCTGGTTTTGATTATGCACGTTGGGAAAGCTGAGTGATGTTTGTAACTATTTTTGCAACTTCTTGTGAGTCTATAATTATTTTGAACATATGTTGATTTTTTAATGTGTGTTTATAAAACGAGAGAAGCGAGAGTGTGGGCAGATGGTTAAAAGTTGAAGATAAGCACTTAAACATCTGTCGGCCATGTTTAAATTAGGAAAAGTGGACTTTATTTATGGTTTAACATTTGATGGAGACATAGACCAAATAAATCGATACAATATGGGTTCTCAAAATGCATTTTAATTCTTAAATCGTTCCAGATCTCTAGTCTCATATGTACTTCAAATTCAATACACTAAATAGTTCTATCCTCAATCCAGTAGCTAAAAAAAAAGAGAAGAAAGTGTAATGTTGTTTGGTTTCTTTAGAAGCACCAAAAGTTAAGTCATCAGGCTGGTCTGAAAAGAGACCACGTGAAACGCTTCAATTCCCATCCTACATGAGCTCTGAGGGAGTGGAGTGTATTCAGAAAGAGGTTCCCCTACTGGTTTGCAAGAAGCCAAACCTCTGATGAGGACCTTTTTTTTGGTAATGTTAAAATTATATTTTTAATTGAAGTACAGTTGACTTATAATATTACATTTGTTTCAGGTGTATGACATAGTGATTAAATATTTTTAAACATTATAAAATGCTCACCACTATAAGTCTAGTTACCATCTGTCACTGTACAAAGTTATTCCAATATTATTGACTATTTCCTAAGCTGTATTACATCCCTGTGGCTTATTTATTTTATAACTGAAAGTTTGGACTCAATCTATGGGGACCTTTAAAAAGAGGATTCAAATCTTTATTCACTTTGAGATAGTCAAGACAATTTCAGAAAGCACCTTTCAAAAATATGTCAGTTTTTCAAATATGTGAGTTTACTCAGAGTTCAAAACATTTCAAAACAATCATCCTAACTGTGCTGGGAAGAAATGCAGTCTCAGTGACCTCTCAACAGAGGGAAAAAAGGAAATATTTTATACAGACTGATAATTTTGGGATGACCTGATGATGAGGGTCTGAAATAAAGAAGTAGCAATATCAATTTGACAATGCTGGAGAAGTAGCAGAAATTAACAAGAGACAGGGAACTCAGAAAGAGAGTTATCTAGGGGTTGCTAATCTGGGATTTATTTGAATCTTGCACTCTCTGAAAGATTCTGGGAGCTGATTCCTGTGTTCCTTTTCATAGAGGATTAGGAAACTCCTATTAGATCAGTTAAGCAACCAAAACATAGAATTTCCATTTTCTGATTTTTGCACAAATATATATATATATATATATAAAATCAGAAGTTTGTTCAAAATAGTATCTATTCCTAACCAACTGAAGTAAGGCAGGTTCAAATCCGTTTTGTCACTTGCTGACTATGTGAGTTGGGGAAGTCTATAAAATAAACTGAGTCTAAATTGTATCATCTGTCAAAGAGAATTATAATAATGGTTGACATTTATTGAGGAATTGCTATTTTGCAAGCCCAGATATAAATTCCTTATACAAATGGCCTCATTTAATCCTAGTATAACAATAATACTAAAATACTACTTATCTCACAGGAAATTATTCTATGTGAGGAATAAATGCACTCCTAAGTGTTAAAACCCCAGCCCTTTGTGTGTGGAACATACTTGATACTAAGTAACTATTGATTTCCTTCCTTTAGTTTCTCTAATTCACATATTTTCTAAAGCAGGGATTTAGGTTTGAAAAGCTGCTAGCCACACCCTGTTGAGCTCTCTGTTAATGAAGCTGCAATTGTATTACTGAAATATTTGCATGAGCATCTTACAAGTCTAGGAACTTAACTCTTAAAATAAATAATTACATCTTTAACTCCTCAGACTCTATAAATTAGATATAAAAATAGCACCCCCAAATGATGTCTATAAAAAATACATTTTTTCTCAAAAGCATGGAGCCATATAGACGAAGCATAATTATTGTTCTTGTTGGGTTGATGTTAATTAGGATCAGCTTTTTTATGGGGTGATTACATACAGATGTACTGGTTTTATACTAACTCCTGAGCCTGTAAGCTAATCCTGAGCTCTGCTCTATGATAGACATAAACCTGCTCCCAAGGGCAGCCTTTCCTGTAGCTGTAGCACTAGGATTCATTCAGAATTTGCTTTGGACCCAAATTTCTTCCTTTCTCTCCTCCACAAAAGGTCCTCCTCTGGAGCATCAGCTTCTCTAGAAACACTGACTTCCCTCAAGGAATTTGAGCCTTAAAGTCATCATTAGCAGTGCCTTTTGGAAGGATTTAGTTAGATGTTTCATGTTAGACGTTACAAAAAACATCTATTTCTCCTGTATGTGAACAATGTTTGAAGAGGAAATGGAGCACCTAGGAACGCTCGGTGAATGCGCAGTCCCCACAGACGTATATCTATTAGAAACTTTAAAAAATATGAATTGAGGATAAGAATAAGCCTAGATCAGTTCAGCCTAAATGACATAAATAATACCATTCTGGAAAATTTCACTTTGTTCTTGTTGTTCGGTGGCTAACTTGTGTCCGACTCTTTGCAACCCCACTGACTGTACCATGCCAAGCTTCCCTGCCCTTCACTATGTCCTGTAGTTTGCTCAAACTCATGTTCATTGAGTCAGAGATCCCATCCAACTATCTCATCCTCTGTTGTCCCTTTCTCTTCCTGCCTTCAATCTTTCCCAGCATCAGGGTGTTTTCCAATGAGTCAGCTCTTTGCATCAGGTGGCCAAAGTATTGGAGTTTCAGCTTCAGCATCAGTCCTTCCAGTGAATATTCAGGGCTGATTTCCTTTAAGATGGACTGGTTGGATCTCCTTGCAGTCCAAGGGACTCTCAAGAGTCTTCTCCAACACCACAGTTCAAAAGCATCAATTCTTAGGCGCTCAGCCTTCTTTATGGTCCAGCCCTCATATGGATCTCTGTTTTTTAATACACTCCCTACGTTTGTCACAGCTTTTCTTCCAAGAAGCAATCGTCTTTCAATTTCATGGTTGTGCTTACTGTCTGCAGTGATTTTGGAGCCCAAGAAAATAAAGTCTGTCACTGTTTCTATTTTTTCCCTACCTATTTGCCATGATGTGATGGGACCAGACGCCATGATCTTTGTTTTTTGAATATTGAGTTTTAAGTTAGCTTTTTAAACTCTCCTCTTGCACCTTCATCAAAAGGCTTTTTAGATCCTCTTCACTTTCTGTTATTAGAGTGGTAAATTTCACTTAGTCCTTTATAGAAACACTTGACACCGTGTTGGGAGAGATGATAATTTCATAGCAACTTCTTATTTCTTCCTTTCTTGCCTTCATCCTCAGTTGTAACTAGTGAGAATAGGGTATTCGCTTTTTCGTCCTGTACCATGCAGGATTTCTAAATCTTTGATAAGAGTAGTAATTTTCTTCCTCTGTTTCAGCAGCTTCTGAGATGGCTACCCATCAGTCCAGTTCAGTTGCTCAGTCGTGTCCAACTCTTTGCAACCCCATAGACTACAACACGCCAGGCCTCCCTGTCCACCACCAACTCCCAGAGTTTACTCAAACTCATGTCCACTGAGTCGATGATGCCATCCAACTGTCTCAACCTCTGTCATCCCCTTCTCCTCCTACCTTCAATCTTTCCAGCATCAGGGTCTTTTCAAATGAGTCAGCTTTCTGCATCAGGTGGTCAAAGTATTGGAGTTTCAGCTTCAACACAGTCCTTCCAATGCACACTCAGGACTGATCTCCTTTAGGATGGACTGGTTGGACGTCCTTTCAGTCCAAGGGACTCTCAAGAGTCTTCTCCAACACCATAGTTCAAAAGCATCAGTTCTTCGGTGCTCAGCTTTCTTTACAGTCCAACTCTCACATCCATACATGAATACTGGAAATACCATAGCTTTCACTAAGATGGACCTTTGTTGGCAAAGCAGTAACTCTGCTTTTTAATATGCTGTCTAGGTTGGTCGTAACTTTTCTTCCAAGGAGCAAGCGTCTTTTAATTTCATGGCCGCAATCACCATCTGCAGTGATCTTGGAGCCCCCAAAAATAAAGTCTGTCACTGTTTCCACTTTTTCCTCCTTCTACTTGCCATGAAGTGATGGGACAGGATGCCTTGATCTCACTTTTTTGAATGTTGAGTTTTAAGTCAGGTTTTTCACTCTCGTCTTTCACTTTCATCAATAGACTCTTTAGTTATTCACTTTCTGCCAGAAGGGTGGTGTCATCTGCATATCTGAGATTATTGATATTTCTCCCGGCAATCTTGATTCCAGCTTGTGCTTCCTCCAGCCAGCATTTCTCATGAGGTACTCTGCATAGAAGTTTAAATAAGCAGGGTGACAATATACAGCCTTGACGTACTCCTTTTCCTATTTGGAACCAGTCTGTTGTTCCATGCCTAGTTCTAACTGTTGCTTCTTGACCTGCATACAGATTTCTCAGGAGGCAGGTAAGGTGGTCTGGTATTCCACCTCTTGAAGAATTTTCTTGAAGACTGTTGTGATCCACACAGTCAAAGGCTTTGGCATACTCAGTAAAGCAGAAGTAGATGTTTTTCTAGAACTCTCTTGCTTTTTTGATGATTCAGCAGATGTTGGCAATTTGATCTCTGATTCCTCTGCCTTTTCTAAATCCTGCTTGAACATCTGGAAGTTCATCATTCATATAGTGTTGAAGCCTGGCTTGGAGAATTTTGAGAATTACTTTGCTAATATGTGAGATGAGTGCAATTGTGCAGTAATTTGATCATTCTTTGGCATTGCCTTTCTTTTTGATTGGAATGAAAACTGACCTTTTCCAGTCCTGTGGCCACTGCTGAGTTTTCCAAATTTGCTGGCATATTAAGTGCAGCACTTTCACAGCATCATCTCTTAGGATTTGAAATAGCTCAACTGGAATTCCATCACCTCCACTAGCTTTGTTCATAGTGATGCTTCCTAAGGCCCACTTGATTTCATATTCCAGGATGTCTGACTCTAGGTGAGTGATCACACCATCATGATTATCTGGGTCGTGAAGATCTTTTTTGTATAGTTCTTCTGTGTATTCTTGCCATCTCTTCTTAATATCTTCTGCTTCTGTTAGGTACATACCATTTCTGTCCTTTATTGAGCCCATCTTTTCATGAAATGTTCCCATGGTATCTCTAATTTTCTTGAAGAGATCTCTAGTCTTTCCCATTCTGTTGTTTTCCTCTATTTATTTGCATTGATCACTGAGGAAGGCTTTCTTATCTCTCCTTGCTATTCTTTGGAACTCTGCATTCAAATGGATATATCTTTCCTTTTCTCCTTTGCCTTTCACATCTCTTCTTTTCACAGCTATCTGTAAGGCCTCCTCAGACAACCATTTTGCCTTTTTGCATTTCTTTTTCTTGAGGATGGTCTTGATCTGTCTCCTTGGTCTGATCTCCTTGGTCATTGTACTGTCTCCTGTACAGTGTCACAAACCTCCATCCGTAGTTCTTCAAGTACTTTGTCTATCAAATCTAATCCCTTGAATCTATTTGTCACTTCCACTATATAATCGTAAGGGATTTGATTTAGGTCATAGCTGAATAGTCTAGTCGTTTTCCCTAATTTCTTCAATTTAAGTCTGAATTTGGCAATAAGGAGTTAATGATCTGAGCCACAGTCAGCTCCTGGTCTTGTTTTTGCTGACTGTATAGAGCTTCTCCATCTTTGGCTGCAAAGAATATAATCAATCTGATTTCAGTATTGACCATCTGGTGATGTCCATGTGTAGAGTCTTCTCTTGCGTTGTTGGAAGAGGGTGTTTGCTATGACCAGTGTGTTCTCTTGGCAAAACTCTGTTAGCCTTTGCCCTGCTTCATTCTGTACTCGAAGGCCAAATTTGCCTATTACTCCAAGTGTTTCTTGACTTCCTAGTTTTGCATTCCAGTCCCCTATAATGAAAAGGACATCTTTTTTGGGTGTTAGTTCTAGAAGATCTTGTAGGTCTTCATAGAAGTGTTCAACTTCAGCTTCTTCAGCATTACTGGTCAGGGCATAGACTTGGATTACCGTGATATTGAATGGTTTGCCTTGGAATAAAGAGAGATCATTCTGTCATTTTTGAGATTGCATTCAAGTACTGCATTTCTGACTCTTTTGTTGACTATGATGGCTACTCCATTTCTTCTAAGGGATTCTTGCCCACAGTAGTAGTCATCTGATGGCGTGTTCTAATAACCAGTAAATAACAGTAAAATTAGTACTCAGTAAGCGTTAAGTGAGTTGTATTTTGTAAGTCACAGAATTTCAGAGCTGCAGGAGCCCTCAGGCACAAAGTGGTCTCTGTGGGTCCCACTCCTCTTGAGTTGTTTGTGAAAGATTGCGTCAGTAGCTAATACCAGTAGACTTCATTATTTTTTCAGCTTCTTCAGTATTACTGGTCAGGGCATAGACTTGGATTACTGTGATATTGAATGGATTGCCTTGGAAATGGACAGATGATCATTCTGTTGTGATGAACAGAGGTCATTCAGACGTTCTAAATGATTGTTTCCTCTAGCATTAGATGTCTGCAAAATAGGTAGTCTGCAATAAGGTATAGAAACATACTTTCAAAGTGGTCTTCTGGGATCAATAGCACATGCCCATTACATCTTACTAACTCTCAAGTCATAATACTTCTCTCAATTTCTAACAGTGAAAGACTGTTCAACAACTTTTCTTCCCAGCGATAATGACTGTGTTTTAATTGAGACATTCTACTGTGCTTGACGGAGAAGGTAATGGCACCCCACTCCAGTACTCTTGCCTGGAAAATCCCGTGGACAGAGGAGCCTGGAAGGCTGCAGTCCATGGGGTCGCTAGGAGTAGGACACGACTGAGCGACTTCACTTTCATTTTCACTTTCATGCATTGGAGAAGGAAATGGCAACCCACTCCAGTGTTCTTACCTGGAGAATCCCACGGACTGGGGAGCCTGGTGGGCTGCCGTCTATGGGGTCACACAGAGTCCGACACGACTGACATGACTTAGCAGAGACTGCTTGAATCATCATCTGAGAACTATTGGCTCTTCAAATATTAAGGAACATGTAGAAATGCATCTATCGTATCTTTTAATCTATGAAGAATTTTTAATATATCAATAGTCCTGTCTAGCATGGCATGGCCTAATAACAGTTGCAAAAATTAAAATTTTGTGCTAAATAAGCTTGAAATCAGCTTTATTGCATAAATCACAGACTTTTAGTGCTTAAGTGATCTAAATCATGAAATGTTCTTCCATGTTCTTAATGTCTTGGGGAATTTGATGAAAGGCAATAATAACAATAGGCTTTTAACAAAATACTGATTTAGACCACCTCTTTCATTTTTCAGAGAGGGCAACTGAAGTTCCATAGGTTAAGATTTGACCAAAGCCATAAGCAATTTCTAGAACCCAAGTGTGAACTTAATAGGTGCCCTGACACCTGACCAGTTGTGGTTTTTATTAGTAAAAAGAACTGTTTATTATTGCATCTCTACTAAAAGCCAGGCAATATTCCAAGATATTTTACACATATTAGACCTTAAATTTAAAAGCAATAAGCCCCTACAAGATGGTGATTATTTCCCCATTTTATAAAAACACTCAAGTCTGGAGGATTAAGTAATTTGCCCAAGTTCTCTTAAGTAATTCAACAACAGAGCCAAGATTTAAATCCCTGTATATCCAAACTTCAAAGCAAAAAAAAAAAAAAAAAGTTACATTCCACTGCTTTTCTTTCTAGTTCTTAGATATTAAAATATAAACATTCTGAAAACAGTCTCATCAGATGTAGTTGATCTATGAGAAACAAACACATCAAAATTTTAAAATGAACAGTATTATTAGGTTCTAACCTTGAAGTATCTAGAAGTAAAGCCCCCAAATTTCCAAGTTCTACACGTCACATTTCCTCCTGACCCATAACATGATGAAGATAAAGATAAATGGCTGTGCACTATTTCTGGACTAGTAATACACTTCACAGAAAATTCTAAATCTCATTTCCTATACCTGTGACCTTTGCTACAATGCTAAGAGGAGTATGAGTTCCCCTAACGTTATGACAATAAATTAGACGCTTCCATCCATCAGTCATAACTGCAGGGTCACCATCAGGAAAAACAGCCCTCTAATCTCCAAGTCCATTTCCTGACTGCCGTGGGGGTTTGGGGGCATCCTTAGGAAAGTAGATAGAATAACAAGAAGGTCACTTCTGTAGTTGGCTCTCTGACTGAAATAATGCCCATCAACAATTAGTTCGTTGTAGACTTCACTTTGAATTTGTAAAAGCAAATTTAAAACATCCAGTTGTTTACCTCTCCTTATTCCAAGAGGAAGATCAAAAGGAGGCTTATCATGATGGGAGAGGGTTTATTTCCATCTCAGGACAAAAGACAAAAGATTCTGTGTCCTTTCCTTTCCTTTGAGGTTCCTGTGTTCCTTTCCACTCCCTTTCCTGATTAGCAATAATATCCTGACCATCAGTCTATGTATTTTAAGCATAAAATCAATTTCAGGGACTTGTCTCATTTATTTTCATGATAGGTACAGTAAAAATGGCACCAAATTGCTGTTGGTGGTAAAAGATTTTTTTTTTAAACCCTCTTAGATTTTCCTTTCTGGCACCTGATGATACAAAAAACTGGAGTGGATCTGGGACAAATCTAGATACAGATTAGAGCTCTGAGAAGAAGAGTTTCATCTGGGAAATAATACGGGCTTGGCCACCCATTAGAATTTTGGAAAGCCATCTAATATTCATATTAGTAAATTTCTTTATAGAGAAGCAGCTCTAAAAACTGTGCTGCTTTACTTATTTAAGAAAAGCCTTAATGACATAGTTTCTATTTTAGATGTGACCTCTAAGAAATAAAAAATGGAGATTTGAGTCCAGTGTGGCAGCATTACTAGAAATGTTTTCACTGTGGCATAGAGAGGCTTTATTTGCAAGAATTAGTCTGATCCTCATTTTCAGATGCTCTATATCCCTTGGGGCAGAAAAAATGAAGAGAAAATAGGAATTTGTTGGGTTTTTTATTTTGAAAACAAAGTAAGACTCTACATGGACTAAGTAAATGGTACTCAGTAGTATTGTGAGTCATAAAAGACCAGATTGATTGATTGAGTGATCTAAAAATAAGAAGTTTAGTTTTTGCTTTTGTTTTAAATCATGGCTTCATAAAATGCCCAGTTGGAGATTTGACAACGAAAATAATCCATGCAGGTGATGCCTTTGCAAGACTGTACGGACTCAAGAAATACTGTTTTGTGGGGCTCCTTCTGGAGTTAAGTCACTGATCCAATGGAAGTTATCATAGAAGATGGTTTTCATAGCTGCTGTGGCGAATTCTCACATAGCCAGACTCACGGGAAAAGCTGTGCATTCCTTGGGGGCTGGACTCTGATTTTAGGCATCATCAATCAGGCCACAAATAACAGCGTCAAGACCCAGAAGATAAAACGTTTCCCCACTGAGAAGCCATTCAGTTTTAATCCGTAATCCTCGGGGAAATGAGTGTAAGAACCCAGGTAAATCCAAAGGGAGCTATGGTCCAGGTCGAACACATAATACATGTAATTCTGTGTCATCAGAGTCGCTTACTAAAGAGTCCCCAAATCCCTAACATGAAGATTAAATTCTACTGCAACCTTTCAGAAAAAGTCTGAACCAATTAGTCTTAAGAACCTAGGAAATGTTAAGACAAAGGGCGATTTGGCAGAGTCTGCTTCTATAAGCTTTTGTATCTTTTACTTCCTTAACTCCCTTTTTAACCATTTTCCGAATTATCTTCTTGCTGAGTGTTTACCCTAGAATGTACACAGATTTCTTCCACTAGAAAAGGTCTTTTGTTCATTTCCTCTAGTTATATAGTTCAGCTCTATACAAGTCTTCTTGAAGTCTTCTGATTTGTTTGTTCAGAATTCAGTCCATTTTCATGGTTTTGTTTCCTTTGAAAGGAGATGAACTGGACACAATTTCTCTAACTTTCTTCATTCTCATCATATGGAAGTGGGTTCAGGGCTCAGGAAACCTGCCTCCTTTCTTGCCAGTTCTGACAAACAGGAATTCTCTCAAGAGCTACAGGGCAGCTAATTAGCAGCACCCACTGGGCTCACCTGCCAGCCCCCACCTTCTTCCTCTCTTGTAGGCAGACCTGGTGTGAGATAGGAAACCTCTGGTGGATTTTCAATGGCCAAACTCACAATCAAAGGCGTGTTTGAGAAAAAATTAGTCAGCAGCCTCAAGTTGGCTTGTTTGATCAGTTTAAATAAGATGACTTAACAGCAGAGAGATCAGGTACTAGGAGACTAGTTAATGGTCAGTGGTCCTAATGAGAAGTAATGATGCCCTGAGTGAGGGTGGTGGCAAGGGCAATGGGAGATGCCCTGCAGAGGTCAGATGTGTTGGGCTTAATAGCTCATCAGCTGTGTGGGAAGAGAATGACATGCAGCGGTGGGTGGTCAAAAAAAGATGCTGGGACCTGAGCTCATGTGACTTCTGTGATATCATGCCATTAAGGAAAGCCTGAGAGAAAAGATGGTCTGTTTAGTTAGTGCTCAGTTGCTGAAGCGACTTAGCAGCAGCAGTACCACTAGGGGAGCGTAATAGGAGTGAACCAAACACTTTTTTTCTGGGTTAGCTTTCTGGACTTCTCTAATCATCTGATTGATTCAGATGAGCCAATATAACGATATGTGCTTAAGGAAATGGACCAAAGGAGGCCACTCATCCTACTTCCTGTCAAGCCACAAGACTGAGTGGATAGAGAGTCACTGCCACTCATGTGTGGTCAGCTCATTTAGCCAGGGTAGGGGAATCCACAGAGGTGTGGATGCTAATGGTTTCATTGGAGCTTCCCGATGCTTTGGCTATACTCTTCAGGAAAATGTAGCTGAAGTAGCAACTGTTTAAGTTTTAGGAAGCCAGGTCAAATCTTCCTTTCCAAAAGAGCCATGGCAAACAGAAATCCTGGCCCTGGGTCCGCTGTCACAACTAACAGTTCTGTGCCAGCAGAACTTCACTCATTCAGGGAGACACCACTAGCTGGGCGTTGAAACTAAGTGCTCAGAACTAGAAACTTTTGTGACAAGGTCAGAATCTCTCTGGAAATATAGAAATACTGCTGCTCAGTCTATATGCCATTTATCTAGCAGTCACCTTTTCAGTGTATCATGCTCAAACCACTTTAAGCTCTTTGCCTTCTGAATAAAGCCAATTACCCTTCTTTCATCTGCCCTTTTTTTTTTTTAACTTAACATTGAAAATCCATTTAGACCACGGTGTGAAATAAAGTTGCTAGATTTAGCAAATAAAAATAACCAGCACTCAGTGAAATTTGGATTTCTGATAAACAGTGAGGGTTTTGTTTTTTAAGTATATCCCAAATATCACATGGGATATGATGTGATATATTTTTGTGTACTAAGATATTACTTGATATATATCTGAAATTCCAGTGCCACTGAGCATCCTGCATTTTATCTGGCAATGCGACTGCAAAGAAAACAACTTGAGAACCACTTCCAGAGCCAGATCAGTCTCCATTCTGCTGCTTACCTGTTCTAATGGTGGTCTCCTTTACTCGTCTCCAGGGCTATCTCATGTCCACAAGCTTGTGCTCACAAAATACTGCAAAACCCACCAGGAAGTGGGAAGTCCAGGCTCACAGTCTCTTCTGATTTGGATTTAATTTCACAGTCATCATAGCTCCTTTTTCACTAATATAGTTTTGCAGGTTATTCTACTGAATTATCCAAGCTGACAAACAACTTTAGTCCTGTTTCAACACAGTCAAGTTTCTGTGTAGACCATTTGCAAAAACTTTGGTGGAGAAGTCTCCAGAATAAACACACATTATTAAAAAAGTTCTTTCCTGGTGTATAAGTATAATCATCTCCTCTGGGTGTGTACTGCTTGCTCCAGAGGAGTGATGTTTCTAGCTCAAGATCCAGTTAATATTTTTATAAAGATAAGATTGGGTTAAAGTCAGTGCCACAGAAAGTCTTCAAAGGGAATATCAGGAGATAAGATGTCGCAGAAAGATGCTAGGAAACCAAGGGAAGAAGTCAGGCTGCATTGGCCAAAGACCAGGCTACTCTCATTGGTTGGATGATTACTATCTCACCACGTTGGACCATGGGTACCATCTCGATTTTGCTGGCTCCTTCTTCCCTGACTGCTTGCTGAATGCATTTAGCTACTTTGTTCTAGAAGCAGTAGACAGCTCTCCTCTGCTTCCCACTGTTTCACTCACCATAATGCATCACCACCCATGACCTCCCCACCCCACTCCACACACACAAAGGGAAGAACTACCCAGTTGGTGCTACCACAGGTACTTTGTTCATCTGCCTGAATGAACCCCTTACGTGAGATTGGAGGGGTCACTCCTCCTCCGCCTAAATGTCTGCCAGCCCTAGACTAAGGAGCCTGCCATCCAGTTTGAAAAGCATTTCTTAGTCCTGGGTACTTTCTGAGAGGTCTTGCAGGCAGTGCCGAACACAAAGTGATTAATTATGTTCCTTTCTCCTAAAGTTGATCAGCAGTTCACCAATCAAACAATCCAATACTAATAGAATGAGGTAAAATGTTCTATAAATGAAGGAATTAACATTTGTGTTATGTCACAGCTCTAACATACTAAGGAAGTGTGGTCGTATTATAAAAGGATGGACTTTAATTGAGTACTAACAAGGTAACAGACATGCAAAAGTGAAAGTGAAAGTTGCTCAGTCGTGCTATGGACCGTATAGTCCCTGGAATTCTCTAGGCCAGAATACTGGAGTGGGTAGCCTTTCCCTTCTCCAGGGCATCTTCCTAACCCAGGGATTGAACCCAGGTATCCTGCATTGTAGGCAGACTCTTTACCAGCTGAGCCACAAGGAAGCCCAAGAATACTGGAATGGGTAGCCTATCCCTTCTCCAGGGAATCTTCCCAACCCGGAAATCAAACCAGGGTCTCCTGCATTGCAGGCAGATTCTTTACCAACTAAGCAATGAGGTTGGAGCTAAAAAAATAGGCTACCTGACTATCCTTCAGCTGTTAGTGTATGCATGTCAGGAGCATGCCTGTACTACTAACAATATCTGCTTATGACTTAGGGAGGAGGCTCAGTCTTACTTAGGCTATTTAGTGTCAACCTCACAGTGCAGACAATGACCCGAGAGAGATCTGCCAGTTCGATAAGCATTTAAGCATCTCCAAACCCAGTTATATAAAACGATAGCCTACCACCATTTAGTTGCCAAGATAATAATTGCTTTTACTTTGATACTCTTCAATCTCCAGAATTGTTTCAGTTTCTCTACCAGGGTCCTACTGCTGCTGCTGCTAAATCATTTCAGTCATGTCCGACTCTGTGTGACCCCATGGACTGTAGCCTACCAGGCTCCTCCATCCATGGGATTTTCCTACGCTTGTTTATCTTTCCCTGAACTCCTTCTTATGATGTTTCTATTAAGTGGTAAAGCTGTTCCAATAATAGTAATGACAGTGTTTCTTTTATCAGAAGTTTCCATTATCTAGGCACGCACTCATCAGTCTTGGTTCCTAAACTTTCAGTTTTACATTCTTTATTGACGGAAAAAGCTTTTGTAAATGCCTGCAGAATTTTATCTTTCCTTTTATTTCCTATTGACTGAAGTGTACCCCTCCCAAAAATGCTGCTATAAATTTAGTATACTTTGAAACAAATTTGTATTTTATTCATCACAAAAACATCTACCTGTATTTTAATCAGATCAGATCAGTCGCTCAGTCGTGTCTGACCTTTGCGACCCCATGAATCGCAGCACGCCAGGCCTCCCTGTCCATCACCAACTCCCAGAGTTCACTGAGACTCACGTCCATTGAGTCAGTGATGCCATGCAGCCATCTCATCCTCTGTCGTCCCCTTCTCCTCTTGCCCCCAATCCCTCCCAGCAGAGTTTATATCAGAATGAAATAGTTTGTCCCTTCAGTCTACAAATACTGATTTATAGACCTTCTACTTGAAGTTCTGGCTTCCCAGCTGACTCAGTGATAAAGAGTCTGCCTGCCTGTGCAAGAGACGAAAGAGATCCAGATTTGATCCTAGGTCAGGAAGATCCCCTGGAGAAGGAAATGGCAATCCACTCCAGTATTCTTGCCTGGGAAATCCCATGGAGAGAGAAGCCTGATGGGAAATGCAACCCACTCTAGTATTCTTGCCTGGGAAATCCCACGGACAGGGAAGCCTGGCAGGCCTACTGTCCATGGGGTCCTAAAGAGTCAGACTTGACTTAGCAATTAACAACAACATGAAGTGCAATGTTCCTAACATGGGCCCACATTCCACTCTACCATTTGATACATTCTATATGTTCTGTATCTCAGAAGGGATATTGACCAGGGACTGTTCTCTCTGGGGATACAGTTCCTTAAGTGACAGAGGCACATAAAACCTATCAGTCTCACTTCAGAAGAATCAGGGAGGGGGAGTATGGGCTAATTTAGGATCAGGACTTTTATTTGAAAAAGCCCTCACAGCTTATCCTAAAAGATCCCTACCACTCTTTACTCCATTGAAAGCTGCTCTTGGAATTTTTAGCTTTGTTGTTGTTATAGCTATTTATGCTAGTATTGTGAACAAATGTATTCACCATCGAGGTTTCAGTTCTGTTTCCTGTACACAGAGACGGTACCTTTAAGGTGAAGAGAGATGAGTAGATTAGGTTGCACGCATACGTTGTAAGTAGCTTCAGTCTTGTCCGAATCTTTGCTTAGATATAGAATAATGTCTTATAGGCCTATCTCCCCCAGTGCCAACACCCCAGATCCATCCTAATATCACCCCCTCCTCCACATAATGTTTCCCCAAAACAGTGAGGGGCACTGACTGTCCTTACCTCTCCTGTCCCCCTCCCTGATAAAAGTCCTCTCTCTTAAGCAAGAGTTAGCATGCAGTAAGCTTTCTATGGAGAAGGCAATGGTACCCCACTCCAGTACTCTTGCCTGGAAAATTTCATGGACGGAGGAGCCTGGTAGGCTGCAGTCCATGGGGTTGCAAAGAGTCGGACGCGACTAAGCGACTTCCCTTTCACTTTTCACTTTCATGCATTGGAGAAGGAAATGGCAACCCACTCCAGTGTTCTTGCCTGGAGAATCCCAGGGACAGAGGAGCCTAGTGGGCTGCCGTCCATGGGGTCGCACAGAGTCGGACACGACTAAAGTGACTTAGCAGCAGCAAGCTTTCTGTGGTTTCAAAGCCAAATCATCCTGGAGGTTTAACCAATGCCAATAAGAGAGAGAGAAGAAAAGCAGTAGAAAGTAGGGAGACATGTCCAGGGCGAGAACCCTCTGAGTGAGGAGAAAGGGAGATGGGACCGCCTAACCGCCAAGTCCAGGAGGGCAGCACCCCCGAAAGCCACAGGCAGATGCTGAGAAATGTGTCAAAGTTTTAAATCAAGCTGGGACAGGTACTGGAATACTCTGACTTAAACAGCGCTTGGTCCACTCATCAGCTATTCTTTATGACTCAAAGGTTTATGACTTGAAGCTGGCGCTACTGATGCTTGTGTTCCTCTCCCCTTCTTTTTTTTTTTTGCTAGGTTTCCACTCTTTCCCTGGTCCCCTCCCTTCCTCCTCTTTGTTATCTGCCCTTCAGCTGGAAGAATGGCCCAAGGACCATGCATCAGCTGACCCACCAAGGGCTCTGGACATTGCCCGGGCTGCCACCTGGGGATCTAGAGGACTTGTGCGGATGTGTTCCACAGGGCGGGTGCCAGCTCACCCAGGGCAATTTATTAGGCGACAGGGATGAGGGTGTGGGGAGGGGAAAGCCCCTGTCTGGGTTTATAATTGAGATGATACGCCTATAGTTTGCATAATAAACAAACAAAAGAGGGGATGTTGAATGACATGGTGCCTCAAGCGGGGGAGAGGGTTCTCAGGCTTCATGTCAGGGCACAGAGCAAGGAGAGTCAACCAAGTCCCTCCTCCACCCCTAGAAAGACCTCAAAGCAAGAATGTGCAGCTTTGTCCCAATCCCTGGATAAAGGACACTGTTCTGGAGTCATTGTGAGTGAACAGTCCTGGACCTCTGGGGTGGCTGACACCACCGCCTCACAAGGAAAATAGTGTGAGATCCCCAACTTTGCTTCCCTTGTTTGAATTTCACCTGAAACTGTGAATCCCAAACTCTGGGGAGTGGATGCATGAGAATTTTCTTCCTCGATCTCTTGCAGTTTCTTGGGCCCTCGCCACAGTACTGGTATTTGAGTTAGAGGCCTAAGAGGGAAATCAGTCCCACGTGGGTAGATAACAAAACACTCTCCACCTTGGAATCATGAAGTGGAATTTCAATCTGAAGCCAAAAATCCTATCTCTGCCTGCTTCGCTAATTACATAAATTTCCTTGCTAGATTCTGCAGCTGTTTCTAAGAATACAACTCAGGTTCCCAGAAGTGGCACTGCTCATGGAGGGGTAGATGGCACTCACGCCTGGTCGGGAGCTCAGACTCTTTAAGTGTTCATCTTATTTCTGTTGACGATGCTAGGTGACCCTAGATCCATTTCATGCTTTGAGACAATGAGACAGACAGACAGGTGTGTGTGTATGTGTATGTGTGTGTGTGTATTTGTTCTGAATGTGGTGGTGGTTTAGTCGCTAAGTCATCTCCGACTCTGTGCAACCCCATGGACTGTAGCCTGCCAGGCTCCTCTGCCCATGAGATTCCCCAGGCAAGAATAATACTGGAGTGGGTTGCCATTTCCTTCTCCCTTCCCCACCCAGGAAATCAAACCTGGGTCTCCTGCTTTGCAGGTGGATTCCTTACCAACGGAGCTACCAGGGTAGGGACTAGCAGTAAAGATTAAGTGCAGAATCCTTACAGAGAGCACTGGAAGAGAAGCAGGGCTATAGCTGAAAATAAGTATATATGCAGCTGCTTTGAGAATGTTCCAGATTTTACTATGGGAAGTATCATCTCGCTTTATAGGTACCCCCCTAATATACTGTTGGACTTGAGGAAGAAAAAGCTGATGTGATAGGCTGCATCTCCCCGTTTCTTATCTGTGCCAGAACCTCACCGCCTGGTCTGACAACATCCCATCATAACTTTCATGGAGAATAGAGAAGTTAGGGGAAAGGTTTAGCTGAATAAAAATGAGTTCTCCCCAAATATGCAGATTATTTCAGCATGGGTATGTGTGTGCACACAAGTGCACTCAGAACAGTTGTTTCTAAATTGAAATGTAACCTGGTTACCCAGAGAAGAGCAAGTGCTTTGTAAAATTTTACTTCTTTTGTTTCTTGAATTCCTTTTAATAGAAAGATGGACAAGTGTGAGTAAATGTGATTCCCACAAATAAGTACTGTATTTTAGCAAAAATTAGACTCATAATAAACCCGTCTTGATGATATAGGGTGATTGGGCAGAGAACCTAGAGACCTACTGTGGTTAAAAATATTAAGGACTTTTTATTTGACACACAGATGAACCAATAAAAATGTGACCTCTTGACATCTATAAAAAAAGATATCTTGGGTTTCTTTCAGTGAAATATTTGAAGGCTTTAAAATTTTAAACAAAGCCCAGCTGGTTTATATGCACAAGTTCCAAATCCTGAAATATTCCCATGGTTTCTAGTTTCAAAGAATTCTGCTGCTGTAAACTAGTGGATAAACTAAACTGGTAAGATATTTTTCTTTTTTAAAAAATGTTGCTTTATTTTTGGTATCAAGTAGTACGTAGAATAAGTAAACATTGAGAGGAAAAATGTGAATTACTCTGGTGGGAAAAGAAAAAGAGTATCATTGTGATTCAAATGTAGTAAAAACTATAAAAGCTAAGTTCCCAGTCAGAGTGTGAAAGCATACCAGATTCTCTCCCAGGTTTTACATTTAGATTTAATTCAAATATAGTCACAGTGCCACATATTCAGATTCTAGAGCTGAGAACAACATTTTTGAAGTTCCCCCTTTCAGTCACAGTCCCTGTATTATATTTATTATTTTTGTGAAGGGACAGACAGTCTGACCTTTCTTCCCTCAGCCTGCCTAGATTAAGCTCCGTTAGCCCATGATTTGGAAGCCAATAAATAGCTCCAATGTGATTACCAATGCTTTGTTATTTTTCAAATGCTAAATGACCTCTAATCATGGTCATTTTAAAGTTGTTTTTTTTTTTAATTTCATCGTAGCTCTTCTTATTCCTGTTGTTCCCTCTGGATCTAACTACTAGCAGGCTTTCCTGCAAAACACATGTTCTTCTTCTCAATAGTGAATTTTCATTTTCCACACTCCTCCAGGCTCAAGCACTTTCCACTCTTGCACTTTCTCTAACCCCACCTCAAGTTACTAAGTTTTCATTTTGTCTTTTACTCTCAAAAAGTCTTCAGTCTGCCAGTTCTTAATGTGTCAGTGTTGCAAACCTGCTGAACGGTGTCTACTGTAGTTGCAGTGGGCACCTGCACTCACTGTGGAAGTCACAGTGTGGAGAAGCACTCTGCCTCTTCTGACTTAGGGAGTGGAGTTTGCATGAGGAGTCCCAAAGAGCTGCTGGTAAATCAGTCTGAAGGTTCTGCGTGGGCTCCATTCACACAATTGTTTACGCTTCCTGTCTGGGAATCAAATTTCTGTCACTGCAGTGAATCCTGGCATTTTCATTTAAACTTTGTACCTGGAGGGAAAAAAAAAGGTTATTCCCTCAGAAAGGCAACAGGAGGGAGCTATTCTTTCTCTGCTTCATGTATTACATTAACTTCAGGCAGGTGTTCACTTCCAAAGGGGCAGAGGCATCAAGTTGCTCCTGAGCAGATCTTGTAATAGTTAACAAGCTGGCTGCATCCTAGCCAGGCATGCTCTCTCAGCAAGCCTTTCACCCAAAGTCCCTGACCTTTGAGTTGCAGACATTCTCTCTTTAGCCATTTCAGACACAGGGACATTTGGACTTTTCATAACCTCTCATTCTAGAGTTTATACATGTGGGAATCCACCTTTTCCTCCTCCAAACCGACAACTATGATTAAACCCTGGAAGGAAGGGATGGGAAGTGTGTGAGTACACAGCCCACCAATGACTCAGGAGTCAGAATTTCCGAGAGAAAATATCTGATGAGTTTTTCTAGGCTTTGGTGGGAAGGAAGAGAAGAGTTTTCCTCCAGGCGTCTCACAAGGCAGAACAAAGTAAGGCAAAGTTAGGGCTAAAATATAAAAAGTATCTGGTGCGTCCAGCACACTTTAACCTCATAACCTTGTAATCATTTGGCACAGCAGGAAGAAAGTCAGGACAAAACCAAACTATGCACTCAATATTCTTTGTGTGACTGTAATTTAGATCCTTCGGGATGGCCTTTGGGGCATCATATTGATGGTAGGAGCTTGCTGTAAGGCACAGCTTGAGGCAAGGGTTGGAGTGGTTGGTCACCAGTGAGCTTAACAATGTCTTAATTGAAACTAAGAATAGTACTGGAGTTTAGAGATTATTCATCTTGAATACCTAGTTGCATCTTTGCTGAGTGGATTCTCCTTGCTGAATAAGCAAAGCAACAGGAGAATAAATTACTACATTTTCCCAAATTTAAAAAGTAAAAACATATTGAAAATAAATTTAGAGAGCTCATTTCTTTTTTAAAAAAAATCTTAAAAATTAGGATTCAGAATGAAAAATTAAACAGGATTAGTCTCCATTTCATCTATTCAAAAATGTTTCATTTTTATCAAACAGAAACTAGTTAGGAGTTTTCAAATTCCTTTATATAGGCTTTTGGCATATAGTTAATATAGACAGATAAAGTTACTATTCACCTATGGCCCTGGGTTCTTTTATTCCTCATACAAACTATTTAAATGATATCTTTATTGAGTTTTCATCAATAAGTATTATTTAACAGGAAATCTCAAATAAGGGGTAACTCTAAAATGAGCAAGATTTTCAGCAAAGTTATGATGAGAACCTTTAAATTACAAGTTAGTATAGTAAACAATATAAAGTACAGGGGAATGTATTAAACAAATATTAGAATGCTTAACTTTAAAAGCATTTATCTCAATATTTTAGGGTCCTTCTGAGGTATTGAAAATAATCTGATTTTGTTGAACGTGTTTTTTTCTATAGCATATAAGTAGATTAAAAGTTTAAAACTGAAATAATTATAAAGTAAGACATCCATTATGATTATAGTATTTATAAGCTAGTTATATAACTATCTTAGGATTAGGATATAGATATGTAACAGAATTCTATCCAAACCTTGAAAGAAATTGGGTATATCTGTATACATTAACATGAAGATATGTACATTATTTTTACTATATATATTTTTTTAAGCAAGTTGTAGAACAATTTACGTAGAAATTTGTGAAAAAAAATGCGTTCATATACATGTATGCAGAATATATAAAATATACTGGCAATTGCTTAGAAAATGATTTGAATAATCATATTAGCTACCTCAATAGATGGGGGAGCTCCACTTCCAAGTTCATTCGATTCTGTGTTGATTTTCTAAATGTTAGCCTGTATGATGTGAATTTTTTAAATTTGTGAAAAACAAAGATTGATATAATAGGGTACCCTTACCTACATATTAAAATATTAAGAGTACTTGTTTCTATATTTTTTTCTTCCTTGATCATTTGTATTGTCTATTTTTTCCATACTTTCTATATGTAACTGTGTATTGAGGGCAGGAGGAGAAGGGTGTGACAGAGGATGAGATGGATGGATGGCAGCATCGACTCAATGGAGGTGAGTTTGAGAAAACTCCAGGAGATAGTGAAGGACAGGGAAGCCTGGCAGGCTGCAGTCCATGGGGTTGCAAAAAGTCAGACACAACTGAGCAACTGAACAACAAAATAAAGAATTATTTTTAAAAATATTAAAGCAGAGAACAATCCCAACAGAGGGACAACATACAGCGAGCGGCAACAGAGTGGAAAGGAAGACGCCTGAGTGTGTGGTGCCCAAAATAGTTACCAAGCCTTATTATCAAGTCATAAGCTTAAACAAAATTCCTCTCACCCCAGGGCAAAAAAGGCAGACCTTTTCAGATAATTGATGAAAAGGCCCCAGGTGGTTGCATACAGACATTTCTTAAGCATAATAAAAAGACAACATTAATTTAACATTAAGGCTTACAGCCAGTCAGATTTCTAAAAACTAATATTTGACTGGAAATAGTTCAACTCATTTCTCGTCATTGCCTCCATGTCCCATGCAGGGTAAAAACCATCGCTTCTTTTACTGAGAACAATCTATAACTTGACTAAACAAAGATGCTTTAAAGCTTACTTGAGATAGCATTGAAACCCATCAAATGTATTGAGTCATTTCTTTTGGATATATATGTATAAACTCAGAATTGTTGTGTTCTTCTTATAAACTAGTAAATGAACCCAAAAGAAGGATTTGCACCTGTCAGGAAAAGCACACAGACTTGTCCACTGTGATCAACATTGACTGCTGTTTCAGCACAATTTTTGCAGACCACGATGTAAACTTCAGAAAATCTGGCACAACTGCCTTTTTATAGGCACTGAACTTCCCCAAAGTGTGCTCCAAATTCTAGCACCATCTCTCACTCAGAGAAACTCAGACACTATATTCAGTAACCTGGAGGAAAAGTTCATACTCTTAATAAGAAAGTATGAAAAGTGAACCATCTAAAGCATCACATAGGCATAGACACGAGACAGCCACATTTTCCCGGGTAGAGTAAACCTCCAGAGAGCGATTTCTTCAGGAACAGCTCTGAATAGCACTAGCATTAATTCACGTCACTTACACACACACACATACACACACACATGCACACGCACACACATACATACACACACTCTCTGTCTCTCACTCACACCCTGTAGGCAGCCCTACCATTTTATTTTCTTTCTCTTTTAAAAATAATTAATTTTAACAGACAATAATTGCCAGTAGTATAAAATTTAAGTGTCGTCCCCCAATTCCTGTCATTCACTCACCCAGATTATCTTCAGATGGTTACATTTTAAAATTTTCAATACATTTGAAAAATACTTTGGGGTAAAGAGTAGGCTGGGGTTCAACTTTATTTGCTTCCAGATGGCCACATAAGATGGCCACATGATTATCCCTCTTTTTCTCCCATGTTCCACAGCGCTACATTTGATACCATCTAAACTCCTGTATTTAAATCAATTTCTAGACTCACTCTTCAGTTCTATTGATGTGAAAGCACAGATAATGGTTAAGTTCTAGAGCCTGAACCCTTGGGTTCAAATCTCAGTTCTGCTGCTTACTGGCTGTGTGACCTCAGGCAAGTTGCTTAAACTCTGCCTAAATTCCTCACTTATAAAATGAGGAAGTGAATAATTATAAGATTATTGAGGGATTAAACTATTTAAGCGATGAGAACACTCAGAAAGTACTTCACATAGCATGCAATTCGTATTAGTGATCATTACTCTTAAAACATACTGTTGTTGTTTTGTTGGTACTTAATTAAATTTAAACTCAACATTCAGGAAACTAAGATCATGGCATCTGGTCCCATCTGCTGCTACTGCTAAGTCGCTTCAGTCGTGTCCGACTCTGTGCGACTCCATAGACGGCAGCCCACCAGGCTCCTCTGTCCATGGGATTCTCCAGGCAAGAACACTGGAGTGGGTTGCCATTTCCTCCTCCAATGCATGAAAGTGAAAAGTCAAAGTGAAGTTGCTCAGTTGTGTCCGACTCTTAGCGACCCCATGGACTGAAGCCTACCAGGCTCCTCCGTCCATGGGATTTTCCAGGCAAGAGTACTGGAGTGGGGTGCCATTGCCTTCTCCATCACTTCATGGCAAATAGATGGGGAAAGAGTGGAAACAGTGACAGACTTTATTTTCTTGGGCTCCAAAATCACTGCAGATGGTGACTGTAGCCATGAAATTAAAAGATGCTTGCTCCTTGGGAGAAAAGTTATGACCAACCTAGTTCAGTTCAGTTCAGTCGTTCAGTTGTGTCCAACTCTTTGCGACCCCATTAACCGCAACACACCAGGCCTCCCTGTCCATCACTAACTCCCGGAGCGTACCCAAACCTATGTCCATCGAGTCGGTGATACCATCCAGCCATCTCATCCTCTGTTGTCCCCTTCTCCTCCTACCTTCAATCTTTCCCAGCATCAGAGTCTTTTCAAATGAGTCAGCTCTTCACATCAGGTGGCCAAAGTATTGGAGTTTCAGCTTCCACATCAGTCCTTCCAGTGAACACCCAGGACTGATCTCCTTTAGGATGGACTGGTTGGATCTCCTTGCAGTCCAAGGGACTCTCAAGAGTCTTCTCCAACACCACAGTTCAAAACCATCAATTCTTCGGCGCTCAGCTTTCTTTATAGTCCCACTCTCACATCCATACGTGACCACTGGAAAAACCATAGACTGGACTAGATGGACCTTTGTTGACAAGGTAATGTCTCTGCTTTTGAATATGCTGTCTACGTTGGTCATAACTTTCCTTCCAAGGAGTAAGCGTCTTTTAATTTCGTGGCTGCAATCACCATCTGCAGTGATTTTGGAGCCCAGAAAAATAAAGTCAGCCACTGTTTCCAATGTTTCCCCATCTATTTGCCATGAAGTGATAGGACCGGATGCCATGATCTTAGTTTTCCCAATGTTGAGCTTTAAGCCAACTGTTTCACTAGACAGCATATTAAGAAGCAGAGACTTGACTTTACCAACAAAGGTCCATCTACTCAAGGCTATAGTTTTTCCAGTAGTCATGTATGGATGTGAGAGTTGGACTGTAAAGAAAGCTGAGCACTGAAGAATTGATGCTTTTGAACTATGGTGTTGGAGAAGACTCTTGATATCCAACCAGTCCATCCTAAAGGAAATCAGTCCTGAATATTCATTAGAAGGACTGATGCTGAAACCAATACTTTGGCCACCTGATGAGAAGAACTGACTCGTTTGAAAAGCCCCTGATGCTGGGAAAGATTGAAGGCAGAGGAGAAGGGGATGACAGAGGATGAGATGGTTGGATGGCATTACTGACTTAATGGACATGAATTTGAGTAAACTCTGCAAGTTGTTGATGGACAGGGAGGCCTGACGTGCTGTGGTCCAAGGGGTCGCAAAGAGTCGGACACGACTGAGTGAACTGAACTGAACTGAATTAAATTGATGGATTAATTAAAGGAGAACTGACGTGTAAATATTGTGTCTTCCCAAGTAAACATCATGTCCTTGTTTTTATGGACTCAAGTCTTTTTTTGTGTTGGACATACACCCACATATCTTTATGCATGTTTTATAAGGATTCATATTCCCCTCACTACAGTTCTTCTTCCTGGGATATTTTATCATCATATGGTTCCATCCCCTGTAATTCTAGTTATTACCTCCCAACTGGCTTGCTCTGTCTCTAAACATCTCTTGTCCAGGAATCTTAATGGAAGGCCTTGACTACAACTGGTCCCTAATGGTACAACTTTTTGTATTTCTTTAAAACAATTGAGATTCAGAATCTTTTACCAAGGCCCAAGCATTTTTTCAGGCTGGTGTTTTCTCTGGTGAAAATGTTCACAATTGTCATCTTTTTCTGGATGTAAAGTCTTGAGTTTATAGAAAGCGTTTTGAGAAATCAGGCTCTTCAGTAAGATTTTATGCTTGAACCCTTTATCTGAGTTTTTGCTTCATGGGCATTAAGTATTGCTGAAAAGCACAGGTCCTTTAAAGTTCAGGGGGAAAGTGTTTATAAAGATCTGAGACTGAGCTAAGACAAAGCTATAGCCAGAGGCCTGGTTTCCTGAGAAGGAAGGAGCTGCCTGCTAATCTGTCATGCTTCTGTCTCACGGGATATTAAAGCCATCGCAGGCTCCTCTCCTTTACAGCCAGTCCGGTGTCTGACAATCTTGTGTCTGTCCCCACGAACCACATGACCAGGGCTCCTCCAGGGCTCCTTGTCAAGTACCACAGAATGAGTCATTAGGGTATGGGCAACAAAGAAAACAGGAGAGACAATGAAACCCTTATTATTAGTGACCATCCTTCCAATCACTGTCTAATGTAATTAGAAGAAAGAAATATACCTTTAAAGGACTCACTGGGCCTGCTGGGCAAACCATTCCAATTCTTATTCTCCATCACTTCTCTTTGGTTATGATCCTTTGATTAGGATGAGATGAATTTTAAAACAAAACACTCATTGGGACTTCTCTGGTTGTCCAGTGGTTAAGACTCTGCGCTTCCAATGCAGGGGGCACAGGTTCAATTCCTGGCTAGAGAACTGAGATTCCACATACTGTGTGGCATGGCCAAAAATAAATAAAAATATAATATTTTAAGAAATGGGAAAAAAAGAAAACACTCATTAAATGTTTTCTAACCAAAATAATGGTTGTTGAAAACAGATGGTGCGTGTAATAAAAGAAAATCCTCTCCTGACCCAACCAGAGTCCTGTCTTTCCTGTATGTTTCTCTTAAGCTTCTAAAAGGGTTGGAGGAATATATATTCACACACACACACACACATACATGTATACACCACAGGCTGCAAAAGACATTTTGGTGGTGTTGGTTTTGCAGGCAGTATTACACCCTTCAGAGACAAATGGCTGATTTAATCCTGACCCAGAGCTGACAGATCTTGGGAAATGCCTATTACATCCTCTGGAAGAGTTCTGTAAACAAGTATTGTGGTTACCAACAGCATGGAGTCTCAGTTTCAGACGCTGTGAGTAATTCACTTAGGCAAGCTTTCCCAAACCAAGTGCAAACAAGAGGCCTGATGACCCCGGTGACTGTTAATGGAGCCTTTGGTCTCATAGGCACCTGTTTTATCCCAGCCCCAGCCAGTCGGGATGCTAGTTTGTTTATATCGGGTTCCTTCCTATGTACAGATGTTGTTCCAGCTGGTGGGAAGGCTGGCCAAGTTTACGGGATCTCTTTGCCTTTCTGAAGATGCAGGACACAGTCATCCACCATAAAGGAGCACTTAGGAAATGTTAATGTTGTCTGTGTTTGTCTGGGGAGATTTGACGGTGTAGGTGGATCTGCATTGAGCCGGGAAGAACTGTAGAATGAGGTGAGGAGTAGACAAAGAAAGGACAAATACGGAGATTTTTATGAACTAATGGTGAACAGGGCTTTGCCTACCCTTTGTAGGAGGCAAGAGAAGTTGAGTCGATAGTTTGTCCTTAGGAAAGAGACTATTTCAGAGTGAGTTCTGGGAGTAGGAAATGAGGCGATTATTAATGTCCAGACTATAATGGGGCAGCTTAGTCGCACTGTTTTGGAATTTCAGGGAAATTAAAGAAAAAGAATAGGGTTCACATATGAACAAGAAGTTAGGAAGAGAGCCTGATTCTTGGATGGGATTCGGACAAGGAAGAGCAAACAGAGAGGTTTTGAAAGTTTGCATCAGTTAAGCTTTGTCAGGAGACTAGGAATAAGATTGTGCCTTCTATAACTTGTTTCTGCTGAGAGATTTCCAATCATCTTCCTAAAAAAAAATACATATTATTCACCTTATTACTGATCAAACTGGGTGCTTCCTGTTCTGGAAGAGTGAGAAGTAAGCATCAAGGCTAAAAGCTAACAGTCAGGTCTTTAGGAAAAGCCCTCGTAAGCCCTCTATGAGGAAATGCCAGCATATGTGTGCCCCATTTGTGTGTACATACACCTGCACACACACACACTCTCAGGAGTTAGTTGAAGTTTCTCCCTTTAGTTCCTGAGTGGCTGTTGGTGGCCTAGAAACCAAAACTGGGTTCTACATCTCTGACAGCCTCCTTTTCTCAGTCACAGGGCGTCCCCTCAAACATTGTTTAAACCTTAGCTTCGGTCACAGCAGACCTGCTTCTTCACGCACCATGCATGTAATTTTTGGGTAAAGGCTCCTACCTCTTCCTAATTGTGGAATATCCAGATGAAGCTTTGTCAGTGGGAGCCGCAAGATCTGAAAATGAGCATGAAAGAACTTTCTTTTCTGAGTTCAGGATGTGAGGTTGGCGATAGAATGAAAGCTACTGGGATAGAACAATTTAGGTCACAAAGCTGTATGAAGAAGCGCTGCATTCATTTTGAAAAGGGGGGAAGTAAATCTGTGCATACTAAGTTAGCTTCCCTAAACTTGCCATTCTTCAGTTCTGCCCTTGAGATTTATTTAGGTCAGGGTTTTGGGTTAGATCTCTCATTCCCCTGGGAGACTGAGATTATTATTTAAAATCTCAGTTCTGAGGAAGAATCCCAGAGATAACGACTGTTGTGTTCAGTTTCTATTATAACCTCATGAGCAAAATCATTCTTTTGACTGAAGTGTGGCTGTTAGACACAGATATGCAAACCTACCCTACCAGACAAATAAAGAAAAAAATATATAAATTGTGAACTGATAGATTCATATCTAACACTGTTTTGCTAATAAAAGCCTTAATATGAGGTTGAGTATCCCAGAAAGATTTAAAATTTATACCACATTCATCAGTGTTCCTTCATTCTTTCTAAATTCAATGCAGATTTCAAAGTGTCTTTCAGGAGTAGGGCTATATCAGAACCAGGTTAAGTCAGAACTAACCAGCAATGTCTTGTCACTTCCAGATTAAGTTTTGGGGTTTGCTTTTCCCTCTGGATCTCTGTGCTAAGAAATGTTAGAAATCTTTCTGTAACCCTATGTTGGATTTTATCTTCCCAACTTTAGACATTCTAATAGCATGAGCGATAGCAATATGATACAACTTTTTTAAAAACATAGAACTGAAATAAACATGAAAGTCTCATGTCTTAGATGCTATGCAATAAGAATAAACTTTAATAGCAGAAAGTAGATGTTCCTTTGTGGCCTCCCGGATTGCTCAATGTTAAAAGAATCTGCCTGCCAATGCAGGGGACACAGGAGATGTTCATTCAATCTCTGGATCAGGAAGATCCACTGGAGGAGGAAATGGCAACTTAACTGTAGTATCCTTGCCTGGAAAATGCTATGAACAGAGGAGCCTGGCAGGCTGTAGTCCATGGTATTGTAGAGTTGGACACGAGTGAACAACAGAACACGCACACACAGTTGTTCCTTTACAGAGTCAAATTATTATTACTACTATTATTATCATTATTAATATTCTTTAGCTTTCATAATGCAAATGAAGGTAAAAGGAGAAAATAAGATAGCTGTAGGGGATTGCTTTGAGTGAAAAATTTAGATATTAAAAAGTTAAGTGTTTTTAGTTTCATTAAGTCACTAGTTCTGGAACTTTTCAATAATACTACAACACACAATAATAGTACAATAATTAAAAGAGAAAGAAACCTTTTAAGACACAAATAAAATAGCAGTGTAATATAATTGCAGCTATAAATATAGTATATTGAGACGTTTAAACAGATAAAATATGCACATGTACCCCCAAAACAGATTTTTGAGTTACAGTTTCAGTTCCTATTTTTTAATAAGTTCATATATAAGTAAATATGGAGCCCTTTATAAACATAATCTATTTTAATCCTCACAACTACCCAAGAAGGTATTACTGTTGCCTTGTATGCTGCTGTTGCTTGGTCACTTTAATCTTGTCTGACTCCTTGCACCCCATGGACTGTAGCCCATCAGGCTGCCTGTCCGTGGAATTTTCCAGGCAAGAATACTAGAGTGGGTTGCCATTTTCTCCTCCAGGGGATCTTCCCAACCTGGGGATTGAATCCAAGTCTCCTGCGTCTCCTGCATTACAGGTGGATTCTCTACCACTAAGCCCCTGGGGAAGCCCATTGCCATGTATGTATAAGGAAAATAAAATTTGAAAATAAAGTTACTTCTCCACAGTCATGCAGCAAATAAATGGAAGTTTCAGGATTCTTATCAGTATAATAAACAAATTTTCTCCAGTATTATGTCACTTAAAATCTTAGTGATGTAATATTTAATACCAACAAGAAAATATATGTGAATATAAATTATAAAGTATAATAATACAACAAGCCATTAACCCCAAACCCAACTAAATATCTGAAATTACCTTTCCTGTTAAAGCTACCTATGCACTCTACCCTAGCTAGTCTCCCTGACTCCAGAGACTAACACAGTCCTGAATGTTGAATTTATTATTCCCTCTACATTTTATGAAATGTTTTTACCATGTAAGGCTTCATTTTTAATGTTGATATTTTACCCAAAGTTGTTTTAAAGAGTTGTCCATGTCGTTCCATGTAGCTATGGCTCACTTACTTTCACTGCTCGTGTAGTATTCCTCTGTGTAAACATGCCATTTTAAAAGATCTGTTCTCCATTAGATGGACATTTAGATTATTTCCAGTTTTTCCTAATATAATATTAGTGCACGCTTCCTTCAGTTTTCTAGATGCACAGTTGCAAGAGTTTCTCTAGGCAACAAGCCACAGAGCAGAATTACTGGGTCATAGCATAGACAGTGTTCAGCTTTAAAATGAATATGAAATTGCTTTCCTAGGAGGTTGAACTAGCAATATAAATGGGCTCTCATCTTTCCAACATTTCCTGACATTGTCAGACTTTTTCACTGTAAATATTGTATATGTAAAATATGGTCTTGATTTTCATTTTTCATTACTAACCAGTTTAAGTATCTTGCCATGTGTTTATTCACTACTTGTTTTAAATGCCTTTCTTATCCTCTAATTTTATTAATTTTTGCTCTTTTATTAATTTCTTTATTTTGCCTTCTTTAATTCCCTCGTTCTTTTTCAAAACTGGGTGCTTTATTAATAGTTAGCCTTTCTTCTTTGCTAATATAAATAATTAAGTTTATATATTTTATCAAATACTTCTTTCCACTGTGTTTCACCATTTAAAATATAGACTACTTTCACTGTCATTCAGTATTTAACATTCTCCATTATAATTTCTTCTTCAGTCCTGAGATATTTAGTAGTTTCTTAAATTATGAGTGAAAATGAAAGTCAGTCATGTCTGACTCTTTGCGACCCCATGGACTATCAGTCCATGGAATTCTCCAGGCCAGAATACTGGAGTGGTGGCGGGTATTGTTGTTGTTGATTTCTAACTTATTTGCATTTTGGTCAGAGAATGTGGTGGTTCTGAGTATTTGTTTCTGTAGAACTAACTACTAGGGGCAGAGTGTGATAGCAATCACGTATGCATTTTCCTCTGGAGGTTGGCTGGACTCACCTAGGCATTCCTCAGAGTCTCTTGGACAGTTGCAGTCAGAAAGTGACTGGAATTGGGATCTCCATTCACATGACTGGTGCCTGGGCAGGGGAAACTCAAAACAGCTGGATTTCTTCTGGCATCTCTCTCCTGGCCTTTCTATTTGGAGGTTCCACATCAGGAACTCAGGGCAGCCAAATGTCTTACATGGAAGACACCAGAGCGAGAAACTGTCCAATAAAAACTTGCTGAAGCTACATGACTTTCTCTAACCCACCTAAGGGCAGAAGCCCTTAGGCCACGTTCTAGTCACTGAAAGTCACAAGGAATGCCTGGGTTCCAGGAGAGGGGACACTGATTCTATCACTTGATGAGAGGATTGCAAAAGGTTTTGTGATGTGTTTTAAAACTACCACAGTGGTTGACGTGATACCACTTCTTTAAAATGTGTTGAGATTTGCATTATGGCTTAGTATATGGTCAGTGGTTTTGTTTTGTCTGGTTTGCTTGGTCTTAATATTGCAATGTTGAGAATGTATATATTCTTTTTTTTAATTGATGGGTACAGATATCTATACATGGTCATTAAAACTTGCCTATTTTACTTTTCTTTCTGCCTACTCAACCTATACAGAATTGAGAGAAGTATGTTGAAATCTTTCAACAATATGATATTTGTCCATTTCTCCCTCAAATTCTACGAATATTTGCTTTGTAAATTTTGAGGTTATTTTATTAGAGGTACATAGCTTCAGAATTACTTTATTTTCCTCATTAAATGAGCTTTTTAGTGCCGTATAGTAACTTTTCATCATTTATAGTCCTTTTTGAATCGAAGCCTTTTATTTGTATTTATGTAGCTACCCTAATTTTTTTAAATTTGTATTTGGTTTGTAAATTATTTTCTATTCTTTTACTTTCAGCCTTTCCATATTCCAATCTTTTTAATGTAGGTCAAATAATATATATGCTGCTGCTGCTGCTACTAGGTCACTTCAGTCGTGTCCAACTCTGTGCGACCCCAGAGAAGGCAGCCCACCAGGCTCCCCCGTCCCTGGGATTCTCCAGGCAAGAACACTGGAATGGGTTGCCATTTCCTTCTCCAAATAATATATGTAGCTGTATTTTTATTTTTAAGAGACCAATATAATCTATAAATTTCAACTTTTACGTGACAACTTGAGACCATTTATACTTATTACTACTGATAAATACTAATATGGTTTTTCCTGTGGTCATGTATGGATGTGAGAGTTGGACTGTGAAGAAGGCTGAGCGCCGAAGAATTGATGCTTTGGAACTGTGGTGTTGGAGAAGACTCTTGAGAGTCCCTTGGACTGCAAGGAGATCCAACCAGTCCATTCTGAAGGAGATCAGCCCTGGGATTTCTTTGGAAGGAATGATGCTAAAGCTGAAACTCCAGTACTTTGGCCACCTCATGCGAAGAGTTGACTTATTGGAAAAGACTCTGATGATGGGAGGGATTGGGGGCAAGAGGAGAAGGGGACGACAGAGGATGAGATGGCTGGATGGTATCACTGACTCGATGGACATGAGTCTGAGTGAACTCCGGGAGTTGGTGATGGATAGGGAGGCCTGGCGTGCTGTGATTCATGGGGTCGCAAAGAATCGGACACGACTGAGCGACTGATCTGATCTGATCTGATCTGATCTGATTGAAAATGAAATTTAATTATAGAAATATAAATTTCATTTATATTTAAGAGTACTTTGCAAAAGAGCATTGTTACATGCCAAACATAATAGATAATGGCTCAGATGTAGCAGGTTTTAGTGCATAAAAGCAAGACAGCCAGCGCACATATTGTCATCTTTTTATTAGTTTGGTAATTGTTTTAAAACTGTTTGTATCACTGTGAGGAAAGGCATGGGTCCAAAATATTCTATCAGTAATACTTTGCCATGGTGATTTTATATTCTTTTATAACAATCACAATAGGTTTCTTAGAAAGAAGAATAAATTCTGAAGAGAGACTAAGTGTATGAAAAGTGGAAAATAACTCTTAGTGAAAAGTGTGAAAGAAATCACACAAATAAAGGCATTCCGTTTCAAAACCCAGGTGGGAAGATTAAAATCGAAATATGATCGGCAAATTAGAACAATGACACAGGAAAAAAGGAAGAGATCATTTTGAAGAAGATCATTTTGGCAAAGAGCCTTGAAATTCTACAAAACCACACTGCATGGTCTGAATTTCACGAGCATGTGTAGGGACCACACCACATACCTCATGAGGCCTCAGTGATGGTCAAGAAGGTTGTTCAGCTTTCCCTGGGGATTTTCAAGAAATGTGGCTCTGTACATGAGAAACTGCCTGTCACGGGAAAAGAGTTCGGCCAAGCAGGTGCAATCCTGGGATTTGCAGCAGCACACTCAGGGAACACCATGTTCTGTTTTGAATTGGTGTGAGGCATGGTGGCCAAAAGAGTGGATCCTTCTTCCTTTCCACTCTTTTTTTAAATTAGTAGATTTTTTGAAAGTTGGATATGTTAGAGCTCTAAACAAGGAAAGGAATGTGAGTGTAAATTCAGCTTTACACTGTAAGTCAGGACAAACTAGAATCTATAGACGGCTGAAAGGAACTGAGAGAACCGCTGGTCCCATCCCCTCAATTTACATTCTAGAAAAGGTGAGACCCAAAAACCTGCTCCGAGCTCACAAGTATCACTGCAGAGAGACCCAGGATCAAGTTTTGCTTCTTCTGCTCTTAACAGTGTTAAATCAAGCAAGCTGCTAAGTATAATCTCTCTGAGTTAAATATCTTATTTGTGATAATAATGTTCACCTCCAAATTATATTATGTCTTCAGCCTAAAGCTAAATGATCCAGTATCCTTGTCATATAAGTTATACCTATTTTTATTTATCTATAGTAAAATATAGAGGCTTCCCAGGTGGCTTAGTGGTAAAGAAAACATCTGCCAATGCAGGAGATGCAAGTTTGATCCCTTGATTGGGAAGGTCCCCTAGAGAAGGAAATGGCAACCCACTCCAGTATTCTTGCCTGCAGAATCCCATCAACAGAGGAGCCTGGTGGGCTACAGTCCATAGCGTAACAAAGAGTTGGACACAACTGAGCACTGAGCACAGCACAATAAAGCATAATACGAACATATCATATATATCTAATATATATAATTTTTAAGATAAACTAAGGAACAAGCGATAATATTATGTAAGCAACTCAAGGTCACTGATAGAGTCTGTGACCAGGGCAGGAACATGAGTTGCATCGGCATTCTTTCTTCTACACATGCATGGACTGAAGGACCCTCACACATTCATTTTTCTAATTCAGACCTGGAGAACTCAGTTGTGACATTCAGTGGGCTTTTCTAATTTTTTTGCCCTTTATTGTATGTTTGTTTTGTCAACCCATGAAAAAGATTACAATAATCAATACAGAAATAGCTGTGAGTCCAGCAGTAGAATATTTGTATAGGAGAGAGTCAACCTACTCTGGTCTCTCCTGATAAATCTTCAAAGGTCAGTCTTTCACAATTCATGACTCCTATAACCAGGGCTATTTTTAAAATGTCTAATGTGTTGTCATTTAGTTCCCCCCAAGCAGCTTAATTCAACTGAATTCATAAGAGATAATTGACTGAGTTAGCTATGCATGAAAAGCCAAGCTTAACGACTGACTGCAGCTTCATTCTCCTTCTGGCCATTAAAGTAAGTTAATGATCTGGAGCTGTGTAGGGGTTTCCAGAAATAATACTATAATGGCCAACATGCTGTAGTTAGCAGCTGAGAAAAAGAGCTGTTTATTAATTTTCAGGCAGTCACCCTAACCCATGCCATAGTATTTTTATTTTAAGACGCAGTCTACTATGAAGAAAAGCAACGCATTACAACTCAAGTGAACACAAAACATCTTGTTTGTAAAACAAACTCGTGAATGATTTCACGCAGATTTTCGTAACTATGGAAACTCAATGCCCCTAAGTCTCCAACTTATACACTAAACCTGTGAGCCTTTTGCAGTAAGTCTTTATGGAGGCCTTACTCTATATATAGCATCTATATGTGATGCTAGAGTAAACAGAAAAATCAAATAAGATACCTAGAATATTTCTTTGAGTAAATAAGGAAACTTATAACTAAAGCAAAAGTCCCACCTGTTAAATGACCTTGCTTTGCAAATTGATTTTGTGTCTTAGCATTTCTGGCTTCAAACCACATTGGGAAAACTTCTTAAGTAAATTCCTAGTTAATCATTAAGAAAAACAAATAAGATCTTTGAATGTTGTTTGTTAATTTTTTAAAATATCATAATCAAGCTTAAAAGGCAGATAACAAACTACTAAAAATATTTTTATAGGGACAAATGACAAATGGTTAATATCTTTAAGAAAAGACAAAATGCTTCATCAAAAAAAAAAAAAAGAACAAAACTGTGGGATTAAATAGGCAAGTTTTAAAATTATCACTGGTTAATAAATATGAAAACACTCAACCAGTATAACAAAAGGACTGGACACAAAAAGACAGATACTGTATGATTTCAGTTATATGAGCTACACGGAATAGTCAAATTCCCAGAGACAGCAAGTAGAACAGCGGTTCCCAGAGGCTGGGGAAGGAAGGAAGAATGGGGAATTAGCTGGGGAGGATGACAGACCTCCAGCAATGCATAGTAGTGACAGCTAGAAAAATGGTGTGAATGTACTCAGTGCCTTTGAACTGTACACTTCAAAGTGGTTAAAATAAATTTTATGGTACATATATTTTTACTATAGTAAATTAATCCAGTTTAATATTCAAACAAGTGTAGACTTAATAATGAGATAATATATTTTTGCTTATTAAATTAGTAATGGAAATTATTACGATGCTTAACATTGTAGAGAAATGGGTACATTCAAACACTGGTGAAAATGTAAAATAAGTACAGACTTTCTGGATGACGATTTCGAAATATATATCAAATGTCCTAATGTCTTTCTACCTCTTAATTCGAAGTAAGTGAATTTTCCTGAAGGAAATAATCATTCTTGGTCTTTAAAAATTTTTATTCAAGAATGTCCATGAAAGGAAAAACGGTGAAAAATTTGAAATTCAATATTGATTGACGATTTGTTGTCTATCCATAAGAAGAAATACGAAGCAACTTTCAAAAGCTATATTCTTCAGTTATATGAAGTGAAAGAAAATATTACAAACAATATACACTATGATTCCAATGTTGTACAGTAAAGGATCTGTCCTTAGAAAAACAGACTGGGAAGAGAGACATAAAAATGTCAATCATCTCCAGTTGTCTCTGGTAGTGCAATTATGAGAAGGTTTTTATTTTCTTCTTTATACTTTTTCATATTTTCCAAATTTCTAAACAATGAATATTTTATAGTCACAAAAGTTAAATAAGAAAGCAAAAGATTAAATATTATTAATTTGTATAAAAATAACATTGTCCATCCTCAGTTTTCAATAAGTTATTTGCTACAAGCTCAAAAAAAAAAAAAAAAATCCTGTTCAATTGAGAATAATGTCAGAATAGACAAAGAATCAAAAGCATGCCATTAAAATTGTCTAATTCAGTGGGAAATTAGACCATTTTCTTCTGTGGATTCAAAAAGGATCCCAGTTTTTACTTTTCTCTGGCCTGATGTTTGTGTTGTCAAAGGCCACTTGAAAGGATCAGAGCCATCCTTGGTAAAGTACAGATGGAAGGTGGGGGTGGCAGAGGCACTAATGAGGTGTCCTGGGGTCACTTCTCTGCCATTTGGGGCTGTGAGGCCTTGGGCTGATTAACTATCTCAGCTATTAAATGAAATAGCCTTTCAAAGGAGATTCTACTGTGAATATTATAATTCTCTCAGGAAAGCATGCTTTACCAAATCAAGATTGAGAATTCAGTGTGTCCAACACCAGTGAACTGTGGCAGACTCTATTTGCTTCTACTGTCTACCGAAGAGCTTTCTCTTCCAAGCCTTCTCTTTATATTCTGTTTTTTGTTTGTTTGTTTTTGTCATTTACTGAAGTTTTTAAAAAGTGAGATATGAAAGTGAAAGTCGCTGAGTTGTGTCCAACTCTTTGCAACCCCGTGGACTATACAGTCCATGGAATTCTCCAGGCCAAAATACTGGAGTGGGTAGCCTTTCCCTTCTCCAGGGGATCTTCCCAACACAGGGATCAAACCCAGGTCTCCTACATTGCAGGCAGATTCTTTACCAGCTGAGCCACAAGGGAAGCCCCAAATTGAGATATAATTGACATATAACATTATATCAGTTTTGGGAGTATAACATAATGATTCAATATAAGTATATATTGCAAAATGATCACTGTGATAAATCTAGAATAAGTCTAATTAACATCAGTCATCACAAATATTATAAGAAGAGATGGCAAGAATACACAGAACTATACAAAAAAGGTCTTCATGACCCAGATAACCACAATAGTGTGATCACTCACCTAGAGCCAGACATACTGGAATGCGAAGTCAAGTGGGCCTTAGGAAGCATCACAATGAACAAAGCTAGTGGATGTGACGAAATTCCAGTTGAGCTATTTCAAATCCTAAAATATGATGCTGTGAAAGTGCTGCACTCAATAGGCCAGCAAATTTGGAAAACTCAGCAGTGGCCGCAGGACTGGAAAAGGTCAGTGTTCATTCCAATTCCAGGGAAAGGCAATGCCAAAGAATGCTCAAACTACTGCACAACTGCACTCATCTCACATATTAGCAAAGTAATTCTCAAAATTCTCCAAGCCAGGCTTCAATAATACATGAACCGTGAACTTCCAGATGTTCAAGCTGGATTCAGAAAAGGCAGAGGAACCAGATATTAAATTGCCAACATCTGTTGGATCATCAAAAAAGCAAGAGAGTTCCAGGAAAACATCTACTTCTGCTTTATTGACTATGCCAAAGCCTTTGACTGTATGGATCACAACAAACTGGAAAATTCTTCAAGAGGTGGGAATACCAGACCACCTGACCTGCCTCCTGAGAAATCTGTATTCAGGTCAAGAAGCAACAGTTAGAACTGGACACGGAACAACAGACTGGTTCCAAATTGGGAAAGAAATTTGCCAAGTCTGAATATTGTCACCCTGCTTATTTAACTTAGATGCAGAGTACATCATGCGAAATGCCAGGCTGGATGAAGCACAAGCTGGAATCAACATTGCCAGGAGAAATATCAATAACCTCAGATACACAGATGACACCACACTTATGGCAAAAAGCAAAAAAGAACTAAAGAGCCTCTTGATGAAAGTGAAAGAGGAGAGTGAAAAAGTTGGCTTAAAACTCGACATTCAGAAAACTAAGATCATGGCATCCGCTACCATCACTTCATGGCAAGTAGATGGGGAAACAATGGAAACAGTAACAGACTTTATTTTTTTGGGCTCCACAATCACTGCAGATGGTGACTGCAGCCATGAAATTAAAAGATGCTTGCTCCTTGGAAGAAAACCTATGACCAACCTAGACAAAATATTAAAAAGCAGAGACATTACTTTACCAACAAAGGTCCGTCTAGTCAAAGCTATGGTCTTACCAGTAGTCATGTATGGATGTGAGATGGGACTATAAAGAAAGCTGAGCACCAAAGAATTGATGCTTTTGAACTGTGGTGTTGGAGAAGACTCTTGAGAGTCCGCTGGACTATAGGGAGTCCAACCAGTCCATCCTAAAGGAGATCAGTCCTGGGTGTTCATTGGAAGGACTGAAGCCGAAGCTGAAACTCCAATACTTTGGCCAGCTGATGCGAAGAACTGACTCATTTGAAAAGACCCTGATTCTGGGAAAGATTGAAAGTGGGAGGAGAAGGGGATGACAGAGGATGAGATGGTTGGATGGCATCACTGACTCCATGGACATGAGTTTAAGTCAGCTTATGGAGTTGGTGATGGACAGGGAAGCCTGGCGTGCTACAGTCCATGAGGTCTTAAAGAGTCAGACACGACTGAGCGACTGAACTGAAGTGAACTGAACCACAAATTGTTGCAAATTGTTTTTTCTTATGGTGAGAGCTTTTAAGATCTACTCTTAACAACTTTCAAATATGCATGCGTGCTAAGTCACTTCAGTCATGTCCGACTCTGTAGATCCTATGGACTGTAGCCACCAGACTCCTCTGTCCATGGGATTCTCCAGGCTCTATTCTAATGATTAATATTATATATCATTGATATTGCCGGAGGGCATCCTTCTTTCATTTTTTTTCCACTAAAAAAGAGAATAGAACTCAGGTATCTACAGACACTCAGGTGATGCTGGTGAGGAAAGCAAGTCACAGTGGTATGGCAAGAAGTGAGGAACCCAGAAGCCCTCCAGGCGAGAATACTGGTTGCCATTTCCTCTCCCAGGGCATCTTTCTGACCCAGGGATTGGACCCAAGTTTCTTGCCTCTCCTGCATTAGCAGGCGTGTTCTTTACCACTGGTGCCACCTGGGAAGCCCTTCAAATATGCAGTAAGATGTTATTAACTATAATCACCATTCTGTACATAACATCCCAGAACCTATTTATTCCTGTTGAATTTTATCTCATCAGTACAGTGTCTTTTCTAGGATTTTATAAATATTTGTTGAATAATAAAAGTTCTGTGCTAGGCTGGATCATATTTGAGGCTTAAGTGATTATCCAGAAAATAGATTTTTACCACCTTTATGCAGGAACAAGGGACTTCCTCCTCTGAACTAAAACTGACTGACAGATTGTTAACCTTCCCCATATTTTAAACTTCATGTGTTCAAAAGATGTAGTCAAAAAATGGTCTAAGAGAGCTATCGTGTGCATGCATGCATGCATGCTAAGTCACTTCAGTCATGTCCGACTCTATGACAATATGGACTGTAGCCTGCCAGACTCCGCTATTGTAGGTAGAATTACAAGCAGGCTAATTCATTTCCCCTCCTAAACCTTGCTTTTTCTCTTCTTTCACCATCCTATACCCGCTGGCATCTGGGTTTCAAATATTTTGGAAAAGGCTGAATACCAGGGTAGACGGTGGGAAAAGAATCCAGATTTGGGCCATGGAAGCTTCACCATGAATGAATGTTTTAAGGACAACCATTAAATTTCAAATTTAATTATTTCTCTGAATTGTATACTGTTTACAAACTATTTCACTACTTTCTACTATTTATCACATTTCCTTTGAACAGTAAAAATAAAAAACTTATTTCCCACACACATTTCACAATGGTCCATTGAACACAAATTATATTACAACATTCTCCAAGTGCAGAAATCTTTTAGTTCCTGTGGGAGAGAAATAAATTTTTAAAGAGAGTGCTTGGCTTGTATCACTAGAGCAGAGGTTTACGCTAGCTGCCCCAGAGCTAAATGAAGCCCAAAGTTGAAACAGGGATGGGTTTCAATGTTTGTTTTTTTTTAAATTAGTTGCCAGCATCTAAAAATTGGCACATGTGGTATAAAAATTTAGAAATCTAGGGGCTCTTGAAAACAAAATCTTTAAACCCAAGACAATGGGTTGCTGTGATAACACAAGCCAAGAACCAAGTGAGCCTGAGTGGCACTGCCCTCTTGGAGGGGCCCTGGGTTCCTCAACTTCTAGCCATCCCTCTATGACTTGCTTTCCTCATCGGCATTATCTGCATGACTGCCTGTAGGTACCTGAGTTCTATTCTTTTCTTTAATGGGAAAAAAAAAAAAAAGCAAGAAGGATGCCCTGGGGCAATATCAATGATACATAATATTAATCATCAGAAAAGAGCCTGAAGAATCCCATGGAAAGAGGAACCTGCTGCTTCTAAGTCGCTTCGCTTCAGTCGTGTCCGACTCTGTGTGACCCCATAGACAGCAGCCCACCAGGCTTCCCAGTCCCTGGGGTTCTCCAGGCAAGAACACTGGAGTGGGTTGCCATTTCCTTCTCCAATGCAGGAAAGTGAAAAGTGAAAGTGAAGTTGCTCAATCATGTCTGACTCTTAGTGACCCCATGGACTGCAGCCCACCAGGCTCCTCCGTCCATGGGATTTTCCAGGCAAGAGTACTGGAGTGGGGTGCCATTGCCTTCTCCTCATTTTCTCCTAGATGGTTATTTAAATACTAATTGCCTGGCTTAGTTTGATGTGCCCATTTACTAATATATAATAATAATGTCTAGCCTTATCAAGTACTTACTATGTGCTAAGCTGTAATGTGCATGAGCTTATCAGTCTTCATGAAAAACCTCATGAGATATGCACTATTTCAAACCTCTTTTTTCAAAGATGAAGCTAAAGTTTAGGGGGCTAAATAATATATTCATCACACAGTTGGTAAGTGACCTATTTCCAAAGTCCTGTTTCAACCACATTCTACAAGTGTAGCAGTTTTCTGAATGTAGCATATCCATTTCTAATGGGAGTAAGAAGAAGAAGTGAAGTCTCTCAGTCATGTCCGAGTCTTTGCGACCCCATGGACTGTAGCCTACCAGGCTCCTCCATCCATGGGATTTTCCAGGCAAGAGTACTGGAGTGGGTTGCCATTGCCTTCTCCACGAAATGGGAGTAAGAATTTAAAAAATAAAATTTGGGATTTGGCCCAGGTCACAGGCTATGTTAGGAAACCAAAGAATGGAAGAAGACAATGAGATTCAGGGGAGGCTATATGAAAACCAATGCATCACCAAGGAAATGTGTCTGGAGTTACTATTATTTTTAGATGGTGAGCAATCCATGTCACACAAACCTCCAAAGAGATGGAATGAAAAAAGAGAAAACAACATAAATAATCAAGGAGAAAGAGGCTTCCCTGGTGGCTCAGTGGTAAAGAATCTGTCTGCCGATGCAGGAAACAGGGGTTCGATCCCTGATCTGGGAAGATCCCACATGCCGCAGAGCAACCAGGCCCATGCACCACAACTACTGAAACCCACGTGCTCTAAAGCCCATGCTCTGTAACAAGAGAGGCCACCGCAACGAGAAGCCCGCACACCACAGCCGAGAGTAGCCCTTGCTCGTTGCAACTAGAGGAGAGCCTGCACAGCAACAAAGACGCAGCACAGCCACAAATGAATAATTAAATGGGCCACATCAAAAGATATTTTTAAAAAATCAAGGAAAAAGGAATGAGACTTGAGACAAAAATATTAACATTAGTAGGTTTTATTCTGGAAAGATGAATAGCTTAGTGGCAGATGGTACATCAGACTTGCACAGACGCCTGGAAACCTAATTCAAGAAAAATACAACTTCAACCAACTAATAAGCATTAAGAACTTATTCTGAGAATTGATATGTTTTGGAGGAGAGGCTTAGAGTATCTATATTTTTAAGGTTTGGATTGTTTCTAAACAAGAGAATTTACTGTATAAGGGAAGTTTAGGGAAATATTCCTCTTTTTCAAGTTTTGAAGAAGTACGCACTGAGCAAAGATTTCAAAATGCAAATCTGATCATGGGATGCCTTCTTTCTTTATAGTGGTTTACATTGTTTTTTGCTGTTAAGGATTTTTAAAAATTGTCAACACAGTAGTGTAGGGAATTGAAAGTTCTTGCCTTTATTTTTCCAGTTTCCCCTGAATCGAATTCCCCCTTGCTGGCGGCTGTTTTGAGCGTTCTTCCAGCTCCTGGACTTCAGAGGGACATTCCCTTTTCTTTCTTCTTGGGCCAGGTCGGGTCCCCACTTTTCAGGCGCTTCCAGGACCTCTTTCTCATAAGCCCTTTGCTTTGTTAGCAGACTAAACTCTGAGCAGGCAAAGGGCCTGCCCTTGCTTATCTTGGGGTCCCCAGCAGCTCTAAGTAGGTAAAAGCCCTGGAAATAACCGTTAAATAGAGGAGCCCCATGCACTCCCAGGATGCCACTCCTCAGAGCCCAATTCCGGTTTGGGTAAATTAGGAAATCAGTGGTGAAATGAGTGTTTTTATTTTGTTTTTGAAGCAATGGGGTGAAAAAGTTGTGTATGTCAACTAAGACCCAGCTATGAAATCAACACATTTTAAACTAATCAAGAGATTAGTTTAAATTCTCCCATTTGTATTTAACCCTATTTGAAAACAGACTCTGCTTCAAGCTTCCCTGTCCCCTCCCCTACTTTATATATCTCCATCTAAGACATTATATATATTTCACTGACTTATTTTTTTTATTGTGCATCTTTCCCACTAGGAAGTATACTCCAGAAGGGAAGGGATGTGTATCTTTTTTGCTCACTTCTGAATCTCCAGAGCCTAGAACAGTGTTTGGCTCATGGTAAATAAATGCTCTGGATGTATTTAATGAATAGGTTTAGATTGGTGTTTTCTTTACCCAGAGGAAATAGGCAGAAAGCACTGACTAGCCTCAAAGGAAATTTTCATGCAATCTCTATCAGAGTTTTTTTTCTTTTTAATTTTACAGAGATTATAGTCAATTGTAATCTTTTTAAATGAAGCTTCCTTTTATATCAGGGGTCTTCAAATTGCAGTGCACCAGAATCACCCAAGGGCTTGTGAAAAAAAAAAAAAAAAGATTCTCAACATCAGAGATTCTAATTCTGCAGTCTGGAGTCTGCTCTACCAGTTCCAGGAGCTGCACTGGGTTGTGGCCCAAGGGCTTTGGTTAGGAAACCTTTGGCTCTGGCTGCACACAGGAGACTGGACACGTGGAGTTACAGCTGTCCCTCTCTACTACAGCGTCAGTTACATTCCTCTGTACCCCTGCGCACCTTAGCAATGAATGATGAATGTCCAAGGGACAGGTTGTCTTCTTCCCATTTTACATGTAATGAAACACTGATTCACCCCTCCCTCCCCACCTCGCCTTGGTTCCCAGGAATTTATGCGGTTCCAGTCATGATGAAAGGCAGGATAACAAGTGAAAAGAAAAAAGAAAAAAGTGTGCAAACCTACCAAGAAAAAGATGAGGGAAAGTGTTCCCAGAGTGGAGCCCAGACCTCCCCAGCAAGTAAATGCCCCCAGGGTCCAGCCTTTGCCTTTGCCCCCAAGACCACTAATGAGAGACTTGTAGGCGCTTCCTTCAGCGGATTTGCCGGCCAGGGGAAAGGCATTCCAGCCCGGGGCGGAGGAGGAACGGGGCGGGGCTTGACGGGGGGCAGCGCCAGGGGAGGCCTCGGGCGGTGGCGGGCTAGCTGGGCGGCGCGGGATGAGGGGAGGGGCGGGGCCTGGTAGTGAGGGGGCGGGGCCGGGAGAGTAGGGCGGGGCCTGAGGCCGGCGGGAGACGCTGCTGGAAACCCCGGCGGCGGGGAGGAGGAGACGCGCAGGGTCTAGTTCCTCCCCTCTGGGGTGGGCGCTGCAGGAGGGCGCGGCCTGCCGGCTAGGCGGGAGGCAGAGCGCTCCTGCGGCTAGTACGAGGGCGCAGGGCTCCGGTCCCGGCCATGGCCGAACTTCCCTGCGGCAGGAGCCAGCAGCGCTCCCGGGCTTCTGGCTCAGCTCTCTGAGCGCTCCCCCTTTTCGATCTCGGGCAAACCCCGCGTTCTTTCTGGGGTGGCGAGCAAGGATGCTCTGAGGATCGCTCGGAGGGGCGCGCGCGTCTCGGGTGCCGCCGTGGGTCCCGGCGCCGGAGCCGAGCTGCGTGGGGCTGCCTCGATTTCCCCACCGCGCGCCCGCCGTCCCCTGCCGCACTTGATGTGCAGAGAGAAGCCGGACACCATGATCCTAACACGTAAGCTAGACTTGTGCCTTGCCGTCCGGCCGGCCTCGAGAGCCAGCTGCGGAGGGAACCCGCCGCGGAGGAAATGTCACCCTGCCTTGTCAAGTCGGTGCCTGACGTTCTGTGCTTTGGCAGCGCTTTCCGAGGAGGCTCGGAACCGAGTCGCCCGTGTTTCTTGGAGTGCAGGAGGTGGAGTGTGGGGAAAACCAGGGTCGTCGTCCGGGAGGGAGGTCTTAATCTCGGGTAATGCCGCGGGCTGACGCGCCCCGTGGGCTCTGGGAAGGGCTGCGGGCTGGTGAGGGTGGGGGGTGGGCGACCGTAAATGATGAAGTGAAACCCACAATAACTTCCCGCGCAGGCTGGGGGTGCAGGCCGGGCTGGGGGGCACAGGGCCGGGCCGGGGTCGCAAGACGCGTAGTCCCTCTGCCCAGCCTCGCTGGCGGTCTTTCTATTCTTATTCTAAATCCGAGGCGGTGGCCTCTGGCTCCGAGGGGGCGCGGAGCGACCTTCTTTCTACTCTCTTCCCTTTGAGGACCTTTGCAGGGCTCGGCGCTTGCTGTCCTTCACGCTACAAGTCCAAAATCAGCGTTGACTCCTTTGAGAATCTTATTATTTAGGGGTATTTAGACTGCGGTGACCCTTGGAAAAAAATGTTCAACTGCTTAAAAGTGAGCCTACCAAAAAACTTTTAATTTCCAACCGTTTTTGTTCAAATATTTTAAACACTGGAAAATAACTCAGGCTTAGCCAGGAAAGTCTTGCTTTGGTGGCTGCCTGCCCCTGGAGAGTACTGCAGCTGTTTTAGCCAGCCCCAAGGCTTGCATGTGGGGCGCTTGCTGGAAGACTGTGCCTTCACGTGCTGGGGCGTTGGACTGGGTTTCCTAAAATGCCCCACGGGGATGCCCACGCCCTTGGCTCCGGAGGAGGCGCCCGCGCGCCGCGAATCCCGGGGCCGCCAAAAGGAAGGAAGCACAACGGGCGATCTGGCTTTTTCCGTATATCGAGGTGACGGCCTTTTGGACCTCTGCCCCTCCGTGTCCTTGTCCCCACCGCCAGCCTCGCGGACCGAGCCTTTGATCCTTAGGCAGGAGTTACACCTCTGGCCGCGGCAAGTCGACGCCGCCACGTGTAACTTAACAGTCTCCGCGTGCCTTTCCAGCGCGCGGACCCTGGGTGAGGCCGGCAGGGTGGGAATAGTGGTCTGCAGCCTTCTAGCTGAGTGAATCTGAGAAGTGACACCTCGCCGTACCTCCTTCAGCTGCACCACGGGCGTCATAACTGTGTTTACCGCGCTGGGAGGTGCTGAGGATCAAACGACAAGGGCTGAGCACAGTCTCTGTGATGTTCAGTACCCAGTGTGTGCTAATTAGAGAAGGAGGGAACCCCTGCATGTAGAGTGGAGAAGAAAATATTGCCCAAGCTTGCTTTGCCCCAGTCATTTTACACTTAACTTGGCTAGCAAATGGGTACATTCTTAGGATTCAGAAGCTGCCTTAGTGATGGCCGGTGAGGCGGAGGAATGCAGTCCAGGCACAGCCTCCGTTACCGGAAGATTCGTGAGGGCGGGGTATATGACGCATTTGGATGGGAAAAAAAAAATCATAGCTCTGAAGAAGGCAGAATACCGAGTCTCAGATTACTTTTTTGTTTTTTTCAAAACTCTATTTGCTGAAGATTTGAAGGAAAATAATAGCCCAGCAGAACTCTGGATGTAAATCTATCAGCAGCTCCAAGAGGTTGACTAATTCAGCATCCATCTGGCCTGCAGGCTGGTCCTCCGCAGAGATAATTTGCGGAGCATAAGTGAGAAATTAATGGAGGGACCTAGTGCCATCTTGGCTTGCAGACTGCAGCAGATGGTCGGAGGGGTGCCCTGTAAGTCAACAGTCCCCCTAATAGAACTGAGTCCTGGGAAATGAGTGTCAAATAGTTAGCAGATGTGCATTCAGACGTTATTTCGAGACGTTTTCTGAGAAAATGTTGGCGATTGTGTGTATTAACTTTTATTGTGGCATGCCAGATTTACAGCGTGGCCCAAACCTGAGTGCATATTTTTTTCATTAGCACTACTGTTCAGCGTTTAAAATGAAGCACAGCGGACTGACTTTCTCTCCCAGCTGGTTTTAAAACTTTGCTTTTGACAAAAACAGATTTTATTTTAATTCATGCCGAGTGACACCTTACACCAAACTGGCTGGAAGCCCAAGACAGAGAATTGACTTGGTTTCCCTCCTCCACAGAATCAGACTAAGTAGCTTCCAACTTCATCTTTCCCTCCAGTGAATGAGAAGTGTCATATCAATGACTTACTTGTGTCTTAACTTACTAATTGTGGACCTTAGGAGAAACACCACCTCTAACTCCTTAAAGACCAAAAAGCTTAAACAGTTACTATGGCTAATTGAAGGCAGTGTTCCAAGTTTTAATACACTGGACTAATCAAAGGATTTTCCTATAGTTCTGGAGCAAAGCAAGCCTTTTTATTTTTGTTTATTATTGTTCTGTCTTGTAGTTCAAAAACCAAAGATGGAGCGAAGTTTCTGGGCGTTTTTACATTAAAGGGGAATGCTTGGTTGCTTCTGGAAAATATAGCAGATTAATAGAAAAGCATGTTATGATTAAACAGTTTATCACTGTGAAGTGAAAAATCTGGATAGTAGTTAAACTCTTTCTTGTAAAACTAGTGTGGGGCTTTAAGAGGGTATGGGAGGCCCCGGTGAGATGCCTTCTAATCAGAGGCTTGGTGGGATTCCAAGAGGTGGTTTCAAATACAAAAATAAGTACTTGGGTTTCCCTTGGTGTCCCCATGGAGATTTTAAGCCATGATGCAACGTTCAAATGAAAGTGGTATTTTTATGGCTTCAGTGGGTAAATATGCAATTTGAAAATATTCAGGGGAGGGTGGTTTGGTTCAGATGAATGGGGCATCCAGAGTACAGTGGGTGAAGTGAATTGTACTCTTTTGAAGAGAGCCTTGTGCTGGACAGGATGGTCCAGTATTGTAAACACGCTTTTCTCATGCTTAGCTCCCCTTCCTAGCAACAGGAAGACGGAAATGAGGCCATGCAAAAAAAAAAAAAAGACTCTGAAGGTTCTAGACAATACTTGACCCACCCTAGCATTCACTGTGCACAACCAGAGGACTTGCAAAAGTAAAAATAACTTCAGATGTTTCCCCTTCCTCCCTGGACATTGCCAAAGTGCTAAAGACCAAATTCTCTGTGCTTTAGAACATTACAGCGCGAGCAGGCTCGTGGTACAGCTGGCAGAAAGTCTCATCATTGCCAAGCCTATTCTTGAAATTATAAAGCTGGCTTGGGAAGACGAGTGGTTTTCATTTGTAAAGTTGACTTAGTCTAATGCTTACAATGATATGAGTTGGAATCCAGTGGAGGAGAGAGAATTTAATTTCTAAATGGAGTCATTTCTCTGAATGTTCATTTTAGCAAGATTTACCTCTAATATACTTTGGCATTGTGGGGCTGCAGTACAAGGAGTAATCTTCATAGCATGCAGGACATCAAAAATTGTCCTCGCTGTGGTGGGGGTGGGGGGGCGGTGGAAACTGATGCTCAGCCATAAGGTATAAAGGTCCAGCATTGTGTCCTAAAAAGCACAGTGCCAAGTGCCTATTTTCCATGGCTGTGAAGTTAGGAGGAGAATGCTTTTCTGGAGTGGATTTTCACAGTTGTCTGTGTATCTGATTGTGTGGCCATTGTGTAGAGAGGAATTCCAGAACTTGAGGGTAATTCTTACTCTTTTTAAGGAGGACAGTGCTGTAGGGTTAAAATACGTTTTTATAGGAATAGATGGCTGGAGGGAGTATGATCAGTGGTGTTTTCTTTCCACCTCAAGTCAGTCAGAAATCTAATTAATGTGAAAGGGGTAAGATTCCCAGCTGAGAAAGCCTCTTCCTGCCTGTTTGCGTTTTTCCTTGTGGGATCCTGTGTTATTGTTAAGGATTATCATCATCAATGATAAGTAAGTATAGTTCCGCTGGAACTTCTTTAATTGGGTCTCAACAGTTTTTTTCACTAGCTATTTCCTCCTTGCCATCATAATTAACAGTGGGTAGGAATAAAGTATTGTGTTTTTAGCCTATACATACGTATATGTACGTGTATATGTATATATAAAAATTTTATAGTTTCTAATAAGCAACAGTCAGCTTTCTCTAGTGTGGATACTTCTTTTTAATTTTTATAAAAAATACATAGACTTTTTTTTAATATATAGACTTTTAACAGAATAGTAGTGACATTATGTATGCATGCTCAGTCACCGCAGTCATGTCCAACTCTTGGCGACCCTATGAACTGTAGCCCACCAGGCTCCTCTGTCCTCTGGGATTCTCCAGGCAAGAATACTGGAGTGGTTACCATGCCCTCGTCGAGGGGATCTTCTTGACCCAAGGATCGAACCCATGTCTCCTGCGTTGCAGGCGGACTCTTAACCCACTGAGCCACATTATAGAAGTTAAAATGTATTCTTAAGTTTGCTTTCATTGTCACATGTAATCTTCATGCAACCTCACAAAGTAGATCTAGTTATTTCCATTCCTAAGATGAGGAATCTGAGCCCTGGGAGAGAGTTAAATACCTTTCCTGAGATCACTGTATATGACCAAGCTAGGATTTCAACCAGGTGTCTGTGACTGTAGATCCCGGTTGTGGACATACATTTGGCAGGAGTTGATTCGGTTGAGAAAACAATATTTGGTGGCCAAACAGAGCCTTGCAGTTACTCCACAGTTTCTTTGTGCTGGTAGGTAGAGACCTGTAACGTTAGGGTCCCAGGTTGACAAATGAGTGGTTTCTCAGTCCCCTCTCAGGGGCCTCGTGAATGGAGAACTCAAGCCTCTGTCTTTAATATGTGAAGAAGGAGTTTTGGATACCATTTTCTAGTTTCTGTTGACTATACTGAACAGTGCTTACTTCTGTGAAAGCACTCCAAAATAATGTTTCCAAGGGAAAGTTTTCTCCCAGAGGTCATTGGAAACATTTTGAATGGCATTTTGAAAAGGCCTACCTATTAGGAAATAATGTTCTTCGGCACCAAAAGGTAAAAACAGTATTCCTTTGCTGAAGTCAAGCCAACACACACGGTGGGAATCAAGTCTCTCAGTCCTTCATTCTTGTTTTTTATGCTGCTACTGGAGTGAGTTTCACAGTGGAAAGTATGCTCCTTTTCCATCCACACGTTCTACCTCGACCGGGTGGCCTCCTCATGTCTTCCCCTTTCTGCCCCCAGGAGGAAAATCAAAAGCTAGCTGAAGGCTGAGGTCAGTGCGTAGAGTCCTCAGATGCCTTTGACGCCTCCCATCCACATTTTGTTCTCTCCCCTGCCCCACCTCTGAGTGTCCTGTGGAGAGGGCTAGAGGCTGCTTCCTGCAGCTCGACAGAAAGGCGCCTTCCTCCTCCTTGCAAGAGTCTCCAGAGGATGTCTGAGGGACAAAAGTTTTCCACACCCTGAGTTCATAGCATTTCCCAGGTTGCAGCACTTAGGAGGCCGGAGAGGAAGGGACCTGGGAGGTGAAATGGCCTGTGGCCCATGCACTCCCGCCCTGCCTTGCCTTTTGTCTCACTCAGATAACCGAGGAGATAGAGGATGCCGAAATTCTGCAGTCATTTTCACCATCAAGGACATCTCTTTACAACTCTCTTTTTCAAACTGTGTGACACCAAAAAGGGATCTTGTATGATGCTTATGCATTTGTAAAAGCCTTTCCAGGGGAAATTCCAGATCTATGCAAAGGCAGCCTGGAAAAACATTGCCTCTTCCCTACTGAGGGGCAGCTGAGTTGCCTGGAAGTTCAAGGACTAGTCCAAGGTCATATGTGAGTTGAATGGAACTGGAGACCTCTTCCTGTCCTCGTGTGTAAATAAAACAGGGAAGCAACAAAATGAGGATTTTAATGTGTTTGTAGGAAAAGCGTATATTATAAAACCATTAATGTCCTAAACTAAACAAAAATACTTGGGTCAAATTTTGACCAGTGGATTGTGTGTGTTTGTGGGGGCGGGGGCTGAATGTCATAAGCAGTTTTGATGAAAATAATTCTTTTGCTCACCTAGGAGACAATAATACTTCTATTTCTTACACCTTCTACTCAAGAGTCAGAAAGTCTAATTGAACCCAGGCATGTCTTGGAGGTTCTGCAGGTTTGGTTCCAGACCACAGAATAAAGCAAGTCATACAGATTTTTTGCTTTCCTTGCACGTATAAAAGTTACATTTACCTTATACTGTCATCTATTAAGTGATTTTTTAAAAGGCTGTTGAAAAGTGGCCCAATAATAGACTTGCTTGACAGAGTTGCCACAAACCTTCCATTTGTAACAACTGCAGTATCCGTGAGGTACAGTAAAGGCAAGGTCTGTCTGTGGTGTTTCCTGTTTGAGGTTAGACATAGGAGTGGCTAAAGTCTGCTTGTATTAGCCAGTATCTGGCATGTTGTTAATTTCATTGGTCTTTGATAAGGCAACTTGATGTTTCGTTCAATTCTAGATTTCCTTTTTTTCTCTGTCAGGATGGACTGCAATATGAGTGAATATTTCTGTACCATCCCTCACTATTCCCTTTATTTCTAACTTGAAGTTTTGTAGCACTACAGTTTGCACAGTATTTTATCTTTCCTGAGCTGTGACGCTGTAGAACTTAGGGCAAAAGCCACGGACTGGGGAGAGGTGCTTAGTGTTATAGAATAGGCTTTGCAGACATATGTGAAAGACTTGCTGACATGTCAGTCTTGAATGGTGGAGATAGGGAAGTAGGTGCTATTTTAGGTTTGTAACCAGGTATTTTTGCCTTGAAAAAGTAAGTTTAAAAGGAAGCAAAGTATATAATTTTAAACCATCTTCTTCATTTAGCAAAAAAAAAAAAAAAAATGAGACTCAGAAAAACAAGGACCCTTAAAGTTGGTTTAAGATGGCTTCCTCTCTTGAAATCATTTTCCTAATCTATCCAGTTATCATCTATGAAACTACTTCAAATCTTTTTTCTTAGCAACAGGTGGTTTGAAAGGCATAAATATTTGGTGCAGAATACTGGAAGAGAGAGAGAGAGTGTGTGTGTGTAGATGGAGGTGGGTTTTGTTCCACCTCAGATTGCAGTGAAGTAGAAAGATGTGATGATGCAATATCCATTTCCTTAACGGTTTATTTTCATTTAAGTTTGATTTTTGTGTGTGTGCTGGGTAGTAAGTGCCAGTTTCTGATTCACTGGGAGATGATTTCTGTTCCTGGAAACAGTTGGATCAGCTCAAGCCTGGAGTGATAGCACCCAGTCCTGCCTGAGCTTAAATGGATCCAGAGCTGTTTGCCTTTGCACGGAAAGGGCATATATTTTTTGATGTGAGCTATGTGCTTTTTTCCTGGTTTGTGTGTTAAAAATAGTGTTTTGCAAACACTTGAACTCAGTGATCCCCAAAGGAAACTTGAATTGATTTAATTTCTACAATGCTGGAGTGTGGACTCCTGTGCAGACTATCAGGTGTGGGCTTGCCTTATGTGTCCCTTCTTTAAAGCAGAGCCATTTATTAAGTTGTCATCACATCATTAGGGAAAATGGGTCCTGCCCCCTTCCCTTTATATTATTTCTAGGAATGTTCTTTACTAGAAAGCAACGTATCTGCTTCTGAATCTCAAGTAGGAGGAAAAAAAAAACTTAAAAGAGAACTCCCTCAAAACTCCCAGTTCTTACTTGTATTGAAAACAGTCTAGTGATTTCAAAGTGAGGGTAATCTTTGTGGGCAAGACTACCATGTGCAGAAAGTTCTCTAACCAGGAGTGAGGGCTGGTCGGGTGAGGGGGGGGTGGGGGTGCCCTCTGGGACCGTAAGCAAATTATTGTTGGCTAAACTTTGGACCAGCTTCCTCATTTGTAAAGAGGAAAAAATGGACAAGTTCCAAGAGTCTTCCCAGCTCCCAGTTCACTGATTGAGTTGATGTCAAGATGGTGCTGTTAACTGAAACACAAATGTACAAGATCAATAAGCAAAGTAAAACTTTGATTTTTTTTTTTTAAACTCAAGAGTTTTCTATACATTGGAGTGTTTTCTTCCTGTAAAGACTAATTTTAGTTTGAGGGCTGGAGACATGGATATGCAAAAATGCCTTTGAGTTCTCTGTAATATGATCATAGGCTTCAGGGCACAAATCTAGAAACTCATCTATTAAGAAGCAAATTAGAGGGAATTGCCTGGTGATCAGTAGTTAGGATGCCATTCTTTCAGTGCAGGGGTGCATATGTTCGATCCCTGGTCAGGAAGTAGGAGCCTGCAAGTCACAAGGCATGGCTCCCCCCCACCCCCCACCCCCCCAAAAAAGGAAACAAATTAGATATTTTAGCAATAAGCCAGTCAATTTTGTACATTTGATCAGTTTTTTGAGGGAAGAAGAATGTCTCCATGTAATTGATGATAAATCTGGAAAATTAACAGATGGAACCTAGTCTGAGGGTATGGGCATAAAGGAATTCTTAGAATCAGAAACTTAAGGAATCTGCACAGCCTGTGGCAATCTCAGATTTTACAGATGAGGAAACCAGTCCAGAAGGATTGTGTTCTTAAGGCTACTTAGCTAAGCAATGGATTCTTTCCTGGACCTGTTTCCCTGACCTGTTACAGGTCATACTTTGCCCCCCTTTCTGTGGCAGATTATTAGTAGGAACTTGGGACACTCAGATGCAAAGCTCTTCTGTATCTGAGGAAATCATGTTGGTTGCTCATTGGGTAACCAGGCTAAGGAGATGCTTGTATCTGCTCTTAGGCATAACCTACTTTTCACTGCATACCTCCCCTTCCTCTGTTGTGTGTTACAGTAAATCGAGTCTGCTTACCGTACCTTCACACACACCTGTGCTTTGCCAGCTCTCCACTTAGCTTATTCTCTTTTATTCCCAGTCTCCTGTCCTGCAATCCAGCCTTCTATAAAAGATCATAATCCCTACTTATAAATAAAGGCTGAGCATTGAAATGAATGCCCAGTAGCCCCCTCCCTCCCTCCCCCGCCTTCCTCTGAATTCATAGCCTCCTCTGTACTATACAGAGATTAGTTTACTTTTCTTCCTTCCTTCCTTCGTTTTTCTTTCTTTCTTTTCCTCTTTCCTTCTCTTTAAGAAAAAGCTGTGTGAGAACAGTGTATTTCAAACAGGTTGGTTTTTTTTTTTTTTTGGAGGTAACAAATAACTTTTTTTTTTTTTTCATTAAAAAAATGTAAGACTGCATTACTTATTGTAAGTGTTATTTGGGGAAACTTGTTTCAGTTTTATATATGCTTATATACACACATGTTTGTGTACATGAATGCGTGCATAGGTACACATATGCATGTGTGTGGGGGGCCAATGTAAAATAAATTTCTCACGGTGGCTCCTGATCTGAAAAAATTAAGACCACTTTACTAGAAGAAAATCACATTGCAGTTTATTTATTTATATGGTATTTATTGAGTAACTAGTATGTATCCCACACTGTTGGTGGTGCTTGGGATATATCAAAGAGTAAAACAGGCAAAGAAACTGGCCTTCGGCGAGTTTACAGAGGGCAGAGACAACATAAACATAATAAATGTTTTGGGAGAAGAAAAGATGAAGCAGAAGAGGGAGCATGGGGTGGGTGAGAAGAAGCCTGTGAGGGTGGGTCAGTTAGCCCGGGGGCCTTGGGGTGACAGGATGGAGGAAGGCGCGAGGGCATGGTGGCCGCCGTCAGAAGTCTGGCTCTCATCCATGAAACGAGGACTCTTGGGGGCTGCCTGGACAGAGTCCCTTGGGACTAAAATACATGGATCTCAGAAGAGCCCTTCGGAAGCCAGCTCATTCATAAGAGAATCAGCTGAGTATCCTCAATTGTGAATTACCTTTCCCTTTGGCTTCCTGCTTCAGGGCAGCGACCTGTGTCTTTGATTGTCCCTGAACACAGCAGGCAGCACAGACCCTGGATGTGCAATAAATAAATATTGAGCTGAACAGGGAAGTGAAGGGTGATTCGCTGCACGTAAATGTGTGGCTGTGCTAGAATATATCTAAAGGTGGATTTGGGTCAGCTACTGGAAGGCCAGATGGCCCAGGAACTGAATTATATTGACTGGACTTGCAGAAGCTTCCTCTCTGGTCTCTTTGAGAAGAGGCACAGCAGATGTTTAGAATTTTTTTTTTTAGGCACCTGAGGGTAGGAATGTTGCTAGTGGCTAGTCATAATCTTTGCTGTGATTAGATAACAGAAGAGTTTAATAACTATTAGCATATACATTGTGCTATCTGACTTAGCCCAACTAGAAATTCACTTTACATAGGTAATTCCCAGTAGCCAGTCCTTTGGCAGCATGTGTGTGCATGTGCTAAACATTTATTTTTATTAATTGCAAAGAGATAGGGGTTTAAGTCGTAGTTCTCAGTCAAATGTCAATGGATTCTTAGCCTTCAAACAAATGTAAATGTGCTTCCAATGTGGAAATAGTAGTCTCTCGGGATAAATGAATGAATTAAGAAGCTTCTAGTAGGTATACTCACTGTCCAGGGAAGGAGAGGGAGAGAGGTTGATGGGGTACAGAGGGAGAATTTATCTGCAGCAAGAGAGATAGGAGATGAAGAGCCTGTGCATCCTGGGACCCGAAAGGAGTTCAGGAAGACTAGAGTGGAGCTTGCATTTGGAGGCCTTCCGTGAGCAGAATGGCTGGGCAGAGGGTGAGTTAAGATGGCTGTGGGGTCTGCTGAGGAGTCATGTCTGAAAGGTAGTGGCAGTCATCTAGGAATTCTGAGCAGAGGAGTGACATGACATGACATGACATAAATCATGTATTTCCTACAGACCAATCCAGGGCTCACCTGCCCTTTGGACTAGGAGAGAGTTCATGAGGGTAGGGACGAGCAAGGGTTATCAGAGTTCTGTGGGAAGGATGCTAGGATACCTTGGGAAGAAAGAGTCTGGGATAAAGGAATATGAAGAAATGCTACCTGGTTCAGTGGTCCCCGATCCTGACTACCTTTACATTTACTTAGGAGCTCCTTTCAGAGAAGACAATGGCACCCCACTCCAGTACCCTAGCCTGGAAAATCCCATGGATGGAGGAGCTTGGCGGGCTATAGTCCATGGGGTCACTAAGAGTCTGACACTGAGCAACTTCACTTTCACTTTTCACTTTCATGCACTGGAGAAGGAAATGGCATCCCACTCCAGTGTTCTTGCCTGGAGAATCCCAGGAACGGGGGAACCTGGTGGGCTGCTGTCTATGGGGTCGCACAGAGTCGGACACGACTGAAGCGACTTAGCAGCAGGAGCTTCTTTAAAAAGATGTTGTCGGATCCTCTCTAGGTGGAGAAAATGAGAACACTTGGGAGTCGTGGGTAGGGGGTGGGGGCGGGTTAGAAGACTCCCCCAGGTCATGCCGCCAGGACCCGGGCTCAGAGCCTCCGAGGTCAAGTGTCTGAGGCTGTGGTTTGCTCCTCTGCCCCTGAGAAACCCACCTGCCAGAGAAGGTGGGCCTGTTGGTGCCCAGCTGTATGGCAGTCCTGTAAAGTGGGTGCCCTGAATGGAGGCAGGAGAACTGATCCTTTGAAGTAATTCTTCCTTCCATTTGAAGGAATGTTTGTGACCGGGGTTAGGAATCATGGTTTAGATCAGAAAGCAGCGCCTGCCTTCACACAGCCACGTGCTTCTCCGCGGCTGGTAAAGCATCCGCGTTTCTATGGATTTGTGCCCGCAAGTCTGCCCGCGTAGGGGAATCCACGGAATCCGGAACGTGCTTGAATTTTCTTACATTCCTCCCGATTCCTTAGAATTGTATTTAAGAGATGCATTCCGTGGAGCATTTGCCTTGAGGCCTGATTTTGGAAGCACAGGGCAAATCACAAAGAAGCCAGGAAGCTCGATGAGAGTTTCCACCTTGAAGTCAGAGCAGAGGGGAGGTGGAAGTACTCACATCCTGCTCAGACCCGATCGTTGCTCAACCACTGAGATGGCGAGTTCCGCGGAACGATGACGGAGTTGGGGAATTTCTAACTTACTGCTGAGGGGTGAGGGGAAGCTAGGGTCACCCCATCATGCCAGGAAGTGTGCAGATACGGCCTCATGGTTCCCAGTGAGACACCAAAGGTTCTCCCGAACCTCGTTCATCTAACACAAGTCATTACTGAAGCTGGTTCCAATAAAAATTTCCTATTTCCTCCTTCACACGTTTGTCTGTTGTTGGCTTAGAGAAAACCCAGATCTAAACGTATCATTGTATTTCCACTGCATTTTCAGTTTCTGATGGCACTTGTGCCTGGTGGGGAATTAAAAAAAAAAAAAATTGTCCCGAGAGCCAGTTCAATTCAGTTCAGTCGCTCAGTCGTGTCCAACTCTTTGCCACCCCATGAATCGCAGCACGCCAGGCCTCCCTGTCCATCACCAACTCCCAGAGTTCACTCAGACTCATGTCCATCGAGTTAGTGATGCCATCCAGCCATCTCATCCTTTGTCGTCCCCTCCTCCTCCTGCCCCCAATCCCTCCCAGCATCAGAGTCTTTCCCAAGGAGTCAGCTCTTCGCCTGACAGTAGTAATGCTGCATTCACATGGTTTGGCTTAATATTGTTAACGTTGTTCATTGATTTTTTTTTTTTTTCCCAGGGAAATTGGGGTTGCTTATTTCTGCAAGTCTTTGCTCTCTGTCACACTATGGCAATTGAATGGCAAGAAGTGGTTGTTTCTCCACTTGTTCCCTCATCTTCATATCTTAGGGATATTCCCAACTCACGTGTTAGGATCAATATGAGCAGTCAGAGAATTCATACACCTTTGAAGTGCTTAAACTGGGCCTTGTACATAGTGAGTGCTCAATAAAAGTTAACCATTGATGGAATTGTTGGGAGGCATCTGGGAAGACTGCCTATAGGAGGTGACACTTGGCTGAAGCCTTGAAGGATGAGTAAAATTTGATAATGAGAAAATGGGAGAGTATTTTCCACCAGGGATGTGTTGGGGGGTGAAGAAGGATCATGTTTACTCTGGCTGGGGTATGGAGCAGGTACAGGGAGCTGAACAGTTCCATGCCACGTGGAGAACCTTAAAAACCCCGGGGAGATGTCTAGACTTGTTTTCTAAGCAGTGGAGCAGGAGCTCCAGGGAAGTTTGTGCAGGGGACACAAGATCAAAAATGTAATGGAGGAAGTTTGATGAGGCAGGGTTGGTGGCAGGAGTCTCAGGAAAGAGAACAGGAGACCTGGAGTTTCAGTTAGGGTAAGAGTGGAAGTCGTGGCCTGGATCAGGAAGGAACTAGAAAGGGTAAATCCCTGCCTGACCTGGTAGGAGACATGGGTTCTTTTCATATTAAATAAAATGGATCTTAGATTGTTACCATTTTCTCTTGGTAACTACAAAGGGGTGAGAGTGAAGTCAGTAACTATCCCATTTATTAAAAAGTCAATGACAGCTTTTTACAGTTTTTCTAATTCTGATTTCTATAGAAGCAACAGGTTCTCATTTATTATGCATCCTAAACTTTCATGAGTGGACACTGTTAAATGTAAACTAAATAGAGGCGTGTCTGTTTCCCATGGTTTGATATCTAAAAGAAAGACATTCTCATCTATATTAGGGAAAGGAAAAGGCAGGTAAAATTACTGATCTCTGTAGTTCTTGAAAGTGCTGCTTTTTAGCCATTGTAAGCCTTCCATTAAATTATCTGCACAAGATGCAAATCTTGGCTTAGTCACATCGTTTCTTTCTAACCAACTGCCCCCAAGAAGAGTGGGTATGTGAACAGATTTTTAGATCAATTTTTGGTCATTTGGGGACATTTCTTTTTCTTAGTGGTGGGAAATGAATAAGAGTAACGACATTAGTAGGCATTTATGTATTCCTGAAGTGGCTTTACAGATGCTGACTGCAGCCATGAAATTAAAAGATGCTTATTCCTTGGAAGGAAAGTTATGACCAACCTAGATAGCATATTCAAAAGCAGAGACATTACTTTACCAACAAAGGTTCGTCTAGTCAAGGCTATGGTTTTTCCTGTGGTCATGTATGGATATGAGAGTTAGACTGTGAAGAAGGCTGAGCGCCAAAAAATTGATGCTTTTGAACTGTGGTGTTGGAGAAGACTCTTGAGAGTCCCTTGGACTGCAAGGAGATCCAACCAGTCCATTCTGAAGGAGATCAGCCCTGGGATTTCTTTGGAAGGAATGATGCTAAAGCTGAAACTCCAGTACTTTGGCCACCTCATGCGAAGAGTTGACTCATTGGAGAAGACTCTGATGCTGGGAGGGATTGGGGGCAAAAGGAGAAAGGGATGACAGAGGATGAGGTGGCTGGATGGCATCACTGACTCGATGGATGTGAGTCTAGGTGAACTCCGGGAGTTGGTGATGGACAGGGAGGCCTGGCGTGCTGCGATAAATGGGGTCGCAAAGTGTCAGACACGACTGAGCTACTGATCTGATCTGATCTGATCTGAAGTGGCTTTAAATGAATAGGCTCAGACAGTAAAGTATCTGTCTGCAATGCAGGAGACCTGTGTTCAGTCCCTGGGTTAGGAAGATTCCTTGGAGGAGGGATGGCAACCCACCCCAGTATTCTTGCCTGCAGAATCCCCATGGACAGAGGAGCCTGGTAGGCTACAGTCCATAGGGTCACAAAGAGTCGGACACGACTAAGCGACCAAGCACAGCACATGTGTGAAAACACTTTGTGATTTGTTAGGTATTATATAAATAAATTTAAACATTCTTTAGAAAAAATAATGCCATACATCTTTCATGCCTCTTGGCATGAAGCCATTTTAATAAGAAATCAGGAACATGTTCTAAATAAGTGGTGGTGCTGGCTGGAGAATTGTGTCCAGTTAAGGCTTGTGTATGTGTTCTGATCTGATAGCATGTCTGAATATAGTCCAGAAAAAGTAGATGTTGAGAATTTGTGGCTATTCACCACTTATTAAGTAAAATAGGTAGAAAGCAAATACTTTTTAACAATCTGTTGTTTGACATCTAACAATCTGTTGAATGGAAATAACCTCTAGAGAGTAGAAGAAGCAAGATATTTAAAATATTTTTAAAAAACAAATGTTTAGCTTCTTTTCTCTCCATGTCTATCTTTGTGCCCTGGCCATGGGGGTAGAGGAGAAAGTAGTTTCCACATCTCTTAAAATAAAATGTTGAACTTTTATATGTTTTTCCAGCAATACAGTTTTCTGGGAAATGTTTATTTTATGATTTTATTTAAAGATTCTTTAATTCCTTACTGAATGAGGTATGGATATAAATACAAGAAAAACTGTTAAGTGTAGATAATTCTCATTGGACAATTTGATACATTGTTTGATTCAGTATAGAGATTGAGATTCTTCGATGTCAATAGAGTGACACGTTCCAGCCACTCTGTCCTTCAAAACCCCAAGTTCAGTCCTGAATCTTGTGTTTATGATGCTACTTTCATCGCCACTCTGAAAAGATTCATCAGAATAATAAAACTTGCCCTGTCTTTTATTGCTTCTCTGCTGCCATAAGTGGTTTTGTTTGGGTATTAACTAACTTATCAAAAGATAGTAGCAGGCTTTTTTCTTTGGCATGTTCATTCAGTAAGGCCATCCTTACTTGTTTTAATGAATTTGAGTGTTCTCAATTCTCTTTTCTCTAAAGACTCAAAGAACTCATGAAATAATAAGTTAAAACCTATTCTCTAAAACAATAAAGTTACTGCACAAAAGTGAGATATATATTACAGTGAGACATATATATATTTCTCTCTGATGGCTTATCCGCCTCCTATCTGGCTCAGAGGAGTAAAGTGTGATGAACATTTGAATGTGGAGTAAATTAAGCAATACTGAGACATTTACAAATGAGTGAATAGCCTTACACGCTAAGTACTCTGCGGATCTGAGGAAGGTGGGAAGAAGAGTTGAAAGAATATTTTTTGTGCAAACTGAGAAACTAATGACTGTGCCCCGAACTCCTCTGTGAGTCAGTTTTAATGGGGTCGTAACCGCACAATTGCACTCATCTCACACGCTAGTAAAGTAATGCTCAAAATTCTCCAGGCCAGGCTTCAGCACTATGTGAACTGTGAACTTCCTCATGTTCAAGCTGGTTTTAGAAAAGGCAGAGGAACCAGAGATCAAATTGCCAACATCCGCTGGATCATAGAAAAAGCAAGAGAGTTCCAGAAAAACATCTATTTCTGCTTTATTGACTATGCCAAAGCCTTTGACTGTGTGGAACACAAGAAACTGTGGACAATTCTGAAAGAGATGGGAATACCAGACCACCTGATCTGCCCCTTGAGAAATCTGTATGCAGGTCAGGAAGCAGCAGTTAGAACTGGACATGGAACAACAGACTGGTTCCAAGTAGGAAAAGGAGTTCGTCAAGGCTGTATATTGTCACCCTGTTTATTTAACTTATATGCAGAGTACATCATGAGAAACGCTGGACTGGAAGAAACACAAACTTGAATCAAGATTGCCGGGAGAAATATCAATAACCTCAGATATGCAGATGGCACCACCCTTATGGCAGAAAGTGAAGAGGAACTCAAAAGCCTCTTGATGAAAGTGAAAGAGGAGAGTGAAAAAGTTGGCTTAAAGCTCAACATTCAGAAAACGAAGATCATGGCATCCGGTCCCACCACTTCATGGGAAATAGATGGGGAAACAGTGGAAACAGTGACAGACTTTATTTTTGGGGGCTCCAAAACCACTGCAGATGGTGACTGCAGCCATGACGCTTACTCCTTGGAAGGAAAGTTATGACCAACCTAGATAGCATGTTCAAAAGCAGAGACATTACTTTGCCAACAAAGGTTCATCTAGTCAAGGCTATGGTTTTTCCTGTGGTCATGTATGGATGTGAGAGTTGGACTGTAAAGAAGGCTGAGCTCCGGAAAATTGATGCTTTTGAACTGTGGTGTTGGAGAAGACTCTTGAGAGTCCCTTGGACTGCAAGGAGATCCAACCAGTCCATTCTGAAGGAGATCAGCCCTGGGGTTTCTTTGGAAGGAATGATGCTAAACCTGAAACTCCATTGGAAAAGACTCTGATGCTGGGAGGGATTAGGGGCAGGAGGAGAAGGGGACGACAGAGGATGAGATGGCTGGATGGCATCACTGACTGGATGGACGTGAGTCTGAGTGAACTCCGGGAGTTGGTGATGGACAGGGAGGCCTGGCGTGCTGTGATTCATGGGGTCACAAAGAGTCGGACACGACTGAGTGACTGATCTGATCTGATCTGAAGCAGGGCTTGAATGAATTTGAACACCACGTCAGTTGCTCTTGGCTGTACTATTTATCCGTACTGTCTATAAGATGTTAACCGCGGGGTGCCAGAAGCTGTTTCGGGCGTTTCAGCCTGCCATGACTGTGGGGTTCATCGGCTTAGTGCCCTCCAGCGCCTCTGTGCCACCTGATAGACCCAAAGAGGCACCTTCACAGCACCCAGGCCGCTGCACGCATCCCATCAGGTCAAGCCAGTTCTCTTCCAAGGTGTCAGATGTACTTGGTGGCCTTCTATTGATGTGAAAAGTTAACCAAGTTAAGCCACCCAGACCTAAAATCAATTGTTTAATCCTCTTTCAACTGTTCTCATGATGCCCTGTTTTTGTAATTCTTTGTAACCAGAGCACAGAAGCAGCGCAGAGGGACTTACTGCTGAGACTCCATTTTTGTTTCTTAAAGGAAAGATGGATAATTATATGTATCTTTTAAAGTCCAAAAAGATGCAAAAAATTTAAACCATTTGAATAAGTGGGTTTTGTTTTTTGCTTATCCCTTCTCCAAAAGGGAATTATGTAGCTAAACCAGAGTTTATTAAGGAAGAAGAAGCAGAGTTACACACGGCTAACATGCTTGTTTGTCCTCTCTTCTCTTCTAGAAATCGAAGCCAAAGAAGCTTGTGATTGGCTCCGAGCCGCAGGATTCCCCCAGTATGCCCAGCTTTATGAAGGTAAGCTGGAAGCGCCTTTCTTCTTTTTTTTTTTTAATTTTCATTTATTTACTTTTAGTCAAAAGTAATAATAATAAACTTTTAGTCAAAAGACTACGCTAGGTCTTCGTTGCTGCTCACAGGCTTTCTCTAGTTGCAACCAGCGGGGGCCACTTCCTAGCTGCGGAGCGCAGGCGTCTCACTGTGGTGGCTTCTCTTGTTGCAGAGCATGAGCTCTAGAGCACAGGCTCAACGGCTGTGGCGCACGGGCTCGGCTGCTCAGCCACATGTGGGATCTTCCTGGGCCAGGAGTCAAACCCGTGTCCCCTGCGTCGGCAGGTGGATTCCAAACTCCTGGGCCACCAAAGAAGTCCCATGCCATTCCTTTATAATGGCCATAAGCGTATCCTTGGTATATGATTATTATTGATCTGCAACTTTTTTCAGATATTTTATTATTTACTTGAATATTTCATGAAGGAAAAAATATAGCAAGCACCTAAAACCACCACCACTGAAAAAAGCCAGGACCTTGATAGCAGCAGACTTACCAGTCTCCCGTCACTCTGCCGCCCCCTGGCCAAAGTAACCATCATGGAATCACACACACACACACACACACACACACACACACACCTGCTGCTGCTACTGCTGTCACTTCAGTCGTGTCCCACTCTGTGCGACCCCATAGACGGCAGCCCACCAGGCTCCTCCATCCATGGGATTCTCCATGCAAGAATACTGGAGTGGGGTTCCACTGCCTTCTCCGACACACATACCTAGGAGAAGCATTACTGGGTAGTTGGAAAGATGTACATGCAACTTTGTAATGGAAGTTTTTGAAAAGTTCCTGTACTGATCCCACCCCTCCATATAATATAAAAAGATCCTGTCTCTGCACATGCTCTCAACCCTTGACATTGCCAGACTTTAATTTTTGCCATTCAAATGGATATAAAATGATATCTTACAAATTTTGACTGCCATTTTTCTAGCTATTGATGATAAGACGCATTTATTCATGTCATCTGGCCATATGTGTTTGCTCTTCTGTGAAATATCTGTTGCCTATTTTTCCCTTGAGTTGATTGTGCTTTTCTTGATAATTTATAACAGTTCTTTATTCTAAACACTGAGGCTTTGTTGGTCATGTGTCATAGATATATTTCCCTACTTTGTCATTAGACTTTTCACTTTTCCTTAGATTGTCATTTGATCACTATTATTTCTCCTGAGTCATTCAGTTTTTAATTAAGAAAAAAGTGGACCCTTTTAAAGAAAAAAAAATCAAGATCTAGGCTGACTTTTAGTGGCTTCCCTGGTAGCTCAGACAGTAAAGAATCCGCTTGCAATGCAGGAGATCCGGGTCCAATCCCTGGGTCAGGAAGATCCCCTGGAGAAGAGCATGGCAGCCCACTCCAGTATTCTGGCCTGGAGAATCCCATGGACAGAGGAGCCTGGCAGGCTACAGTCCATGGGATCGCAAAGAGTCAGATACGACTGAGTGACTAGCACTTTCACTTTCAGGCTGGCTTTTTGCTGGTTCTTCATGTCTTCCTCAGCACCCTGAGCATCACTTGAATGCTGAAACAGGGTGCTGAGCACCTTGAGTCTCACTCATGTCTTTGGCTGCTTGGGGTGGGCAGAGTGTGCTCTGTATAACGCAGGGAGGAAGAGGTTTTTCATTCAAACTGGAGGCTTATTGTTCTTATTGCCAAGTGTCTCTCATTCATGTGTCCAGCCATCTATCCATCCAACCATCCATTCAGCTAATCAACAAGCCAGTATTCTGCACCATCAGGGGTGTCCACCACTTGGGTAGATGCTGCAGATTTTGTAGAAATAAAACAGTTCATACCTCAAAGAACACCATTAAGAGGTTGCCAGATATCTCAAAAACAAGCATAATTTTAGTTGATTTACACTGAAAGAATACATCTTTTTCACCACTTAAGAGGAAGGAGATGCTGTGAGACAGGCATTGTGTGACAGAACTGCTGAAAGAGCCAGGTTAAACGATGTCATTCCAGTCTTTTCACCAGGGATGTTCAACTCTTCTCACAATAAATAGTGATTTTAAGATGTTTCTTTTGCTCTCCCATCCTTCTAGGATGATTACAAGCAGGCTGCTTCCTGTAGCAATGGCAGTGGGCTCCCTCTTGTATCTACTGGTCACCAGCATTCTTCTTTAATAAATGAACAGAATGCCATGATGCTGGGAAAGACTGAAGATAGGAGGAGAAGAGGGCAACAGGGTGAGATGGTTGGATGGCATCACTGACTCAAGGGACATGAGTCTGAGCAAACTCCAGGAGATAGTGAAGGACAGGGAAGTCTGATGTGCTACAGTCCATGGGGTGACAGAGTCAGATGCAACTTAGCAACTGAAGAACAACAGATGCTAAATGGATGCAGTTTGTCAGCTTGGAGGTGCTCCCGTGATAAACAGGCTGCATTTTTAGGATATATTTATTTGGCTCCACTGGCTTTTAGTTGCAGCTTATGGGATGTAGTTTCCCCACCAGGAACTGAACTGGGCCGCCTGCATTGGGAACATGGAGTCCCAGGCCGTGGACCACCAGGGGAGTCCCCTTGCAGCAGGTTGCACTGAAGAGGGAAATGGAGGGAGTAGGGATGCTCCCCAGAAGCAAACTGGGGTGAAACCACAGAGATCACTTTTATATCCTTAGCTCACTCCTCTAATCTAACTCATTACTTCATTAATAATGCCTGTTCTTCCTCTTTGTAGCCCAGACTGAATGTATGATAGTTCCCCATGAAGATGGGTTTAAAATTACTTTATAATTAGACTATGTAGAATATCTTACTGTTCCTCCATTTCACAGAATATCTCCAATTCCTTTTCCTTCTTCTTCCTTTCTTTCTCTTTTAAGGTGTTTGGTTAGCCCACGTGTGTATTATGTGGAGTTGCTTACTGTTCCCCTAGGAGAATTTTGGACCTGGTACCATTTACAGCACCTCTGTCTCTCAGTAGGGCTTTGGCGGGGGTGGGGGTGGGGCGGCCAAGCATTCTATTGGATTTTCAGTTCACAGCTCTACTGGAGATGTGGAAAGATAATTGCATTTGCAGTGGCAGGAACATGCTTGTCCTTTTGTTCTCCTGTTTAGAAATTAAATTTCCTTCAATTATGTCAATTTTTAGTGTTGATTTGCTGCCAAGCAGCCCTTTCTTGTGATGTGTATCTTTGCTGAGATCCCCTTCCGGTCTCTGCTTACATCTTTCCAAATCCTAAGAGACAGACTATATTTTCGCAAGTTACAGTTTGGGGGTCCCTTGATGTTTATAAGTCTTTTGAAGCCTGAGTCTACTTTTGAGGTTGTACTAGACATTGTTCTAAGCATTTGTAATTTCTCTCCTTTGTCCTGCCCCTGGGTGCGGGGCAGGTACACACACCCCATACCACCACACTCATTCTTAATTCCTAGCTTTATTTTGGTCATTGACAATATATACATCCTGCACTTAAACCCAAGCTGGAAGTTTAGATCCTAACCTGAAGAACTCTGAGAACTACTGAACAACAACAACAAAAAGTAATTATTTCACAAGTCCCTACTTTTCCTAGAATTTCTCTTCTAAACAGAATTTTAAAGTTAATTTGGGTCAGGAAAATAATTTAAAATATAGCTCTGGGCACACTGAGTTCGGAATTGCTAAAATAACAAAGTTGCTGTCTCAGATGCACTCAACGGGCATGCTAACTATGATTTACATGTATTAAGTATACAAGCATATTCTCTAATATAAGCTTTGTCCTTTAATACTCAGAGTGCATGGTGTCTGTTCAAAGTGAAATACAGTTGCCAGAAGCTTCAAACAGCTTTATAATCGGTTTCGCTTCCATTTACTAATCATTTACATTTGCTAGAAGTCTTCTCTCTTATTGCTACTATAGGGGAGCCGCTAATCATTTCCCTAATCATTTGGTCTATGAGGTAATGAAGAAAGGTAAACCCTCCAATACTGAATTTTATAAATTTCTTCATGACTCTTTAAGCTCTAGCTATTTCATTGGTCTGTCTGTCTTACCATTCAGAGAACAGGATCACTAACTTTAGCCTTCAGAAAAAAGAATGGACCCCAACACTCATTATGTTAGTTTTCAACATTGGAAGAAAAAAAAGGTATTTATAAGTATAATCTCTGGGAAATTGATGACTGAAAATAAGGAGCTTGATACCATCCTCTAAAACCAATGATCATAAGTTAGAAGCCATAAAAACATAACGAACCATCATGTGCTCCCACGTCAACCCCAGAACTAGAATACTGTTAGTTACTTGTGTCTCCAAAACTACCAACAGCCATGTCAGTCTCCCCCTGCAGCATTACCCATTCGGGAGGCCAAAGGGATCTTTAGGCTCTGTGTATTCTGGTGTCCTGCAGTGCTCTATTCCTGACCCACAGAGTTGCATAGAAGGAGTCTTCCTCACGATTTTTTACAAGCTTTTAATAGGAAGGCCCGTTATTTACTTTAACAGCTTGGAACACCACAGAGGGATAACTTGCTCTTATCTAGTGGCAGTTCCAGAGCTCTGTCGTTTTCCACGGAGGCACTGCTGGTCTTCTTCCTCCCTACTCTTCCTGTGTGTTTATCAACGAGGGACAGAAAAGGGAATTCTTCCATTGAGTTGACTCTTCCCCCTTTCTGCTTTTCGATTTTGATATAACTTAACGTATTCGTAGAGTAGTGAACTCTTCTACCGATAAAAGGATTTGGGATTCTGTCCTTCTACACCAGCTTTTAGAGCTGGCCTTTGTTTCAGGGGGATTTATATAAACCCCTGGAAAGCCATATGGACGTGCTTGTATTTGTTTAAAAATAGCACATCCTGAATTCTCTTCAGCTTTTGATGTCATGCAAATGGTTGGATTCCATTGACAACCATCATTGTTCTCTAGATCTTTCCTTGGCCTGGTTTTCTGTGACCTCTTCCCTGATTAAATGTGAGCAAAGACACACATGGTGGGGGGAGGGAGGAAGCAGCCACATTAGAAGGGAGCATCCTTCTGGTATTCATTCTGGTTTAAATTATTATTTATATAGCAGGTCTGTTGACTGCTGATTTGTTTAAAGGTGAAACAGTGTTTTGAACCACTTATCTCTGACAACAGATACTTGAGTCTGCAGACCACTTGATATCCAAGCTCCTTTAGGACACAGAAGATATTGTCTTAAACTGCTTTACATTCCCATAGCACTTGGTAGGGAAGGAGGTAACCTGCACACAGTAAGTATTCAAGAAATTATCTTGTTTTTGACGGTTTTGTGTTTTTTTTTTTTCTCTCTCTGCTAAACTGGGCTAGATTGGCAAGACTCTGAATGCTCAGTAAGTATATTTGTTTTTATTTTTCTTACAGATCTTCTGTTCCCCATTGATATTTCCTCAGTCAAGAGAGAGCATGATTTTTTGGACAGAGATGCTATTGAGGCTTTATGCAGGTAAATTGAAATGTTTTGTGTGTTTTCTTTCTCTTTCTTCCTTTTTAAAAGCATAGTATTTATCACTGGGATGAGTTTGCTCTTGTTCTAATTAGGTCAGGTGTCTTTTTCTTTTTGGCTGCACAGTATGCACAGTCTCAGTTCCCCAGCCAGAGAGCGAGCCCGTGCCCCTTGCAGCGGAAGCACGAAGTCTTAACCACACGACGGCCAGGGAAGTCCCTGTTTATGTCAGGTTTTTGAATAGTATTTGTATATAGAGATTTACTTCTTCATGAATCATAGGCCTTTTAATTAAAATTAGTAACTTCCTATTATTTAATATTGCCATTAAGGTAGCACTGTCCTAGGGCATACTCAGTACCATTCCATATTTGATACCATGTGCTTCCTGAAACAGGTAATGTTCAGGCAGTTTGAAAACCTGGAACAGGGTTTTTTTTTTTTAAGGCAGTGTAGTTGACTGCTCAGCCCCACCCAGGTACCCTCAAAGAGTCAAAGCTGCTGTTGAATGGAAGTAACACGTTTAGAGGAATCAGTGGACGTGGGGGACGGGGAGACTACGCCAAACTAGAGGCAGGAGGACCGTGGCTTAAATTCCAGGAAAGCATCTCTGAACCTCTCGAGCTTCCCCACGTACACATTCATAACAATAGGATTAAGTACGACTGTAAAATAACTCAGCACAGCCTTTAACAGAAAGTAGACAGGCAGCAAATGAGCACTGATGGGAAGTGTGAGAAAAACTGTCAGAAAGCCTTGTTCGTGGTGCTGGTGGATTTTCACACTGAGCAGCTCGCGGGCTTTAACGAAGTGGAAGTGATAAAATACGCCGCAGACGGTGACAGGACACTGATAATCCTCTCCAGCTCTTCAGGACATATTATTCGTTTTTAAGCTAATCATCCTTGTAATTTTTCTCAAAACCTGTAAGCCATCAAAGGTGAATTCTGGGGAGAAAAAGATCATACACAGACTAGCTCACTTGTTTATTTGATTGTAAAATTAGTTTTCTTTTAATTTCGGTATTACCTTTAACTTGGAAAAGCATCATTGAGGTGGAATGGCACCCAGGATGTATTTCCCTTTTACAGGCAAAGAAAGCAGTTGTAGCTCTGTGAAAATACTGTTTTCTGCCTTTCTTATGTCATCCATTAGTTTTTGAAGCACTGAACTTAAGCAGGAGTTTTAGGGAAAGACAAATAGGGTATTTACAATGGAATATGGAATAGACTAGTTCTCCTGGCTTCAGAAAGAAAAAAAAAAAAAGCCACATTAACCACAGAAACACTGTCACTTTTCACATCCAATTGAACGACTGCTTAGAAAAGCCCAGGGTATGTAGACACTTTCTGAGAGGAACCTGATGCTAAGGCCCCCACCCCCACCCCGCAGAGTGTATAATATCATAGCTATGTCATCTGTAATGAAAAAATGTCCCCGACGCAGTTTAGGAGGGAAGGAGACCGCATCTGGAATATAAATGACTCCAGACATTTCTGAAATGTTTGAATGCTTAGCTGTGGGACAGAATAAATTTCTTCTCAATTCATCACTGGTGATAACGCATAGAAATGAGATCACTCCTAAGATGTGTCCTAGGAGACATACTCATTGCCTCAGATCATCCATCTCACACATTTCAAGCTATTTAGTGAGTGTGCCCTGTAAACAGCAGCAATGGCTTAGGAATTTCTGGGTCATAAAAATATCATGGCAGCATCACAGCCCAAGGGGTCATGATTAGATTCTTGTTTTTGTTTTTTTAATATCAGTTTGAAATGTAGTTACCCTGTCTGGGTCTAAGGACATCCTCCATACTTTGTGGCTTACACTGGCTGTCAGCACCATCAGAGAGTCTGCCTCTCTTTGAAGGGAGTAGATCTGTACTCTTAGATCTTTGATGAAAAGAAAAGCCCAAAAACAACTAGACCTTGCTCTCTCTTTGGATTCCACAGGTGTATTCTGATTGGTCTTTGATTTCTCTTGCTGTTATTGTTGTTCAGTCAGCCACTCGTGTCCAGCTCTTTGTGACCCCATGGACTGCAGTCCATGGGATCAATTTCTCTTATGTGCAGAATAATATCTCATAGGTTAAGTATAAGAAGAAAATGCAATGATGGATGTCAAGTGCTTTAAAAATTACCAGGCCTAAAACCGACACCCAGATTTGAGTATGTGGAGAAAGGCTTGGGGTAGGATTCAGAATTCACAGGAATAGTCATCAAGTTGATTGTAATGAAAACCCAAGGTCTCTTGTCCACACTTTCACATAAACAGACTTTTTATGGCAAATGATTTTCCTTGGAGAGGGCTAAACGAATGTTCTGAAGAAGAAGGAAGTGGCAAGCATCTTCCTTGGAAATGCCCTCCAGATCCTGGGATGTCATCAGAGTAGTTGGGGACACTTGCTTTTACTGATGATGATATTCATCTCATTTGCTAGACTGGCCTCTTCTATGTACTCTCTCAGCCCACAAAATTCAAAGGGCCAGCAGATCCTGAATCTATAGTGTTGTTTAAAACTTTGCCTTGTGATCTGTTAAGTTTTTTTCTAGACAGACTCTTGCATAGACTTCCATCTTTTTGCCTTGTTGAAACAGTTTGAGCAGTTGATTTTAAATACATACGGTAATGTAGTTAACAGAAACTCAGCTAAAAGTTTTACTTTAATAAAATATTATTAAATATTTAATAGTTTTTACTTTAAAACTTCTTTAGGTTTGTTTTAAATGAAATAATTCTTACATGGTTTCTCTTTCCTGCCACCACCCCCCCCACACACATACACACAGATCAAATGCTCCCATTTACATACTAGTACACACTCCCATGTTCTGCTTAAAGGTTATTATAAACATTCATGTACTTACAACTTGTGCAGATCTTAAAGCTCCTTTTGGTCAATAATCTAGTAGGCGCTGACCTCTTAACATAATCTACTAAGAGCAGAAAACTTGTAGGCAGTGTGTTCTTGAGAATGATAATGATACTGTCTTAATATAAAGTTTTGTAATGACCGAAAGTTGTGTAATTATGCAACTACTAGATTGTTTGGGTTTGCATTGCTCACCAGCATTCTTAACATGCACACTTGTAAGGAGTAAACATACTTGTTTCCTTGGAGAGATTGGCTTTTGTCCCAGTCGCGCTAGCTTTGCTGTTATGATCCAACCCCGATGATAAGGCCAAGATTCTGAGAGCATCACATTCAGTATTAGTACTAAAGGAGTGACTCACTTGTCTTGAAGCATATGCAGATGATAATGCAAACTGTGACCTCTTAGAATACCTTTTCTGAAATCTTCTCTCTATAACTTTATATATCCCACATTGCTGTTTTCCTGTGAGGTTACAACTGACTCCTATGAATACACCAAAGAATTACTTAAATAAAGTGATAATCATATAATGACAAATCGTATAATGACAGTAGCATCTTCAATCTGAACTTTATTATAAAACCGCCCTTGAAGAGCCTACGCTCTGTGAAGCACCCAGCCACTTAGTACATTTCAGCTATGTTACTATTTTGGTCCTATTAAAATAAAAGCAATTGCAGTAATTCCAAGAAAATATCTTTAAGGCCTGGAAGAATTTTTATTTGTCAGGTCTATGTGGGAAATTGTTCCTTTTTTATTTTTTTTTTTTTATATTTTTAAATAGTATATTTCTTAGGAAACTCAAAATTATGCTTTTAGTGCCAAATAATAACAGCATCTTGGAAATACATTTCTTTGAACCTTTCATTTCACCTTCAGCATCTCAAAGCAGAATAAAACTGGTAAGCTATTCATGGATGTTCTTGACACCTGGCTAGTATTTATTCTTTGGGAGGGGGGGTATATTCTTAGAGAGAGATGGGGGAACAATGTTCTTGGGTTTTGTTTTTTAAGTTTTATTCTCTTTTTTAAAAAATTGCTTATTTATTTTAATTGGAGGATAATTACTTTAAAGTATTGTGATGGTTTCTGCCATATATCAGGTCATAGGTATACGTTCCTTTTTCCTTTCTCACTTCTCTTCTGCTTTCCCTGTTTCCACTTTGAGTACGTGAGGCCCAGGACCACGCCTGCCATGGTTTTATCAGGGTGCTTGCAGCTCCGCCAGCAAAGCTCTTGAACCTCTGATGGCTCACTCCGTGCTCCCTCCCCCTCTGAGCAGAGTGCAAGTTGCCCAGCAGATAAGACTGACACATTCCTGAGGAGCTGAGCCAGCAGGGACCCTGGAGGCCAGAAAGGACCCCCGGGCTTCCGGACAGACAGTGTGAGATACCAGTGTTCTGCCACTCACTGGAGGAGTCATACTTAGGGTAGAAGCTGCTCCCATATATTATCATGATTAACATTTATTTTAGAAAGGAACACGGAAGAGACTGCTTCTCAGGGCCAGAGTCACCGTGTTTTAGTCCTGTAGCCTTGGACCAGGTTTGTGTCCACTCCAAGCCTCATTTCCTCATCTATACATTGAAAATAAATAGTAGTATCTCTCTCAAGATGAAATAATACACGTGAGGCTCCAGGCACAATGCCTGGCCCAGAGTGCATCCCCAGCTGCTACTTCATGTCAGTACCCTCTCTAAATTGGTAACATCCCACTTTGGAGGTGCCTAGGGGACACGTGAATTCCATAAAAACTTCAGGAATAAGTCCTGGGCTTCAGTTTTGAAGTGCCATTAGCTTGGTGCTACCTAGAGAAAAAGATAACGCTGACCTTTACAAAAATGACCTTCTTTTCTGTTTGACTCAAATCTGCAGCTTGTGAAGTAAGTCCCTCCCCCACCCCCACAGGGATCCATGCCTAGTAAACTTGATTATAAACACCACTCGACCATTAAAGCCCTAATGAAGTCAAGTGGGTATTTGATTTCAGGTTTGATTAATGAAACCCAGACCTAAGACTGTAACCATCCTGGATTCTTTACATCTTAAAACATTTGAGAACTAAAACACTGTGGATACAAGTCATTGAAGTAATGGATGCCCCTTTGAAAGGGACTTTATGTCTACTCGTTTTAATGTCTGTGGACTTTTTTTTTTTTTAAGTTATTTGCCTTCTTTCCGTTCCCATTATCAGAGAGAATTTTCCTGAGCATAGGTGCTCTGTTTAGGATTATCTTTGTTTATCCTATAAGCAGGCTACCACATAATCTATGAAATCAAAGGCAGTCTTATCACCAGGCAAAAATACTTTCTACCCTCCTTTATTCAAGTTATTAGACAAGCTGCAAGAACAGGATCAGAACGACAGAGCCTTGAAGAGGGCTCAGAATCAGTTTGAACTTGTGTGCATTAAACGCGCTTGTCCTGTGAAATAGGAAGAACTGCAGTCTTAACTGATGGTGGACGGCAGCTATGTTAAGGATCCATTTGAAGACAACTAAATGATGGTCATCTGGAAGATGTTAGAAAGATCTGGGGCCTGAAAAGCTGTCATTCACAATTTTACATGCCATTTATTCCTGCATCTGTAAAGGGTTTCTTTCTTTGAGCTATTTCATTATTTCCCAGTGAGGTGGAGTTTTGCTTTAAGTACTTCATTTTCAATGAAGCTAAATTACTTTCCTAATTTTAAGTTATTACTCTTTGGCAGGAATTTTTTTTAAAAAAGCATTCAGAGTAAAAAATTTGACTCCTGTTCCAAAGAAGAATCTGATTCAAGCTCTCATTTTTTGAATTTTTAAAGATGTTGACCTTTGAAGTATACAGTCTTTAAAATTAATCATTTGCACTGTTGCTACGACTATACCAATGCATTTCCTGTCCTATACAGGAAGCTGAAAAAAAGAATTAGGTAGTAAAGAGAGTTCAAATCTCCTTTCTATATAGAGCTCACTAAATTTTTTAAGACTACCTATCATTTGTTTATCATTTGTCAGAGATAACTAAAAATAGCTTTATTTTTGTATTTGAATTTTGATTTGAGATAGAATACATTACAACAGCAAACACTTTATTCACCAGCATCTCAGCTTGGGTACTTGTTCATGTTCCTGTTTCTGTGAAAGGAGACATCACTGGCTTTTACTCCTTGGCACTGGGTGGAAACACTTAATGGCTCAACTTAGGGGCTGTTGGAAGAATACATGTCTTCAAATGAGGGTTGTTCTGTCAAGAATAAGAGGCACTTTACAGAACCACTGCAGTGTGCCATTTCACTGTAAAATAATAAATGTAAATGAAAAAAACTTGTGAAATATATAAGTATTTTTAAACCACTTTTTAAAGAAGTTTCGAATACTCTTCTCAATTGTAGATATTAATGGATTTAAAGAAACTCAAACATGTCAACTGTTTGGAAAAATATTTATCCACCCATCCATGGTTTCCTGTCTTTGCTAATGTTATTTCTTTGCTCTGTAGGCGTCTAAATACTTTAAACAAATGTGCGGTGATGAAGCTGGAAATCAGTCCTCATCGGAAAAGAGTGAGTATATAAAATGTATATAAAATGTATCATAGGGTAGGAGCAAAGGAGAAGATGAAAAACTGGATTATGTGTTCTCTGATAGATTTTGTTTCACAAATTCTTACTTCCTTGTTCTAAAAATACCTACATTTTAAATGTTATAATCCAGACAGGTTTACCAAAAACTGTGTAGCCTTATGTAGTTGAAACCAATAGCTACAGCTAGCCAATAACCTGTATCTCACCTGCTATTTTTGATCTGAACAGATTTTCTGTGATTTCGCCTCATTAACTCAATGCCTACAACGTATTAAAGGGATGAGGCTTAAGGAATTCCAGTGCATTTTGCATTGCCTCCCTGCAGAAACAGCAATTGAAGTTCTTGGGAACTCTGTCTTCCCATGTGTAAGAGTATCTGTGTTTTGAAGCTGTAGAGATGGCAGGGAAGGCTGGCTGGTGGGATATGGAAGACTAGAGCTTTGAAGGGAGAAAAGGAATTAGAGGAGAAAGAGGGAGGGCTGGAAATCCCACACATTCTAGTGAAATGCCGGCACGTAACTGATTCGGATGGTATTTTCTCCTGTGTTTGAAATGTGAGGACATCTTATGAGATCTTAGGAGAAGAGGTGGGTGTAGTGGTGGGAGTGAATACCACAAATTAGAGTAAACAGAAGTGAGTTTGGTCAAAGAACAGATTTTTCATTGTCAGAGTACCGATTTTAATTATCTAACCTACGCCAAGTTGCCTTCTTGGGGGAGTCAAACCTTTTAAACAAATCCCACCGCACACTGTGAGGAGCTGTGGAGAGGAGCCTGCAGGTCAGCGTTCAGTGCTCTCCACCCACTGTCCCAGGGGGCCCTGCTCACGGGAGACACTCCCATGCATCACACTGAACTTGATGTCCCATCAATAGTCTGTCACGGTGTAACCCTGGGTCCCGTCCATAAGTCGGGCATCACCAGCAGAGATGTTCTGTCGGCCGTGCGCATGTTACATGCCGGCAGAACTGGGTATTTGTGTAACCTTATTGAATGGCCTGGAGCATGCCTGAGTTTGAAACATCATAGGACTCTTGTGGCATTAACTCTGGTTCCCATGTCGGTGGGGGAGGAATGAAAAGGAACAGGGAAGAGGCTGAGAGATGAGAGTGTTCGAGAACCACCATTTTAGTTGCAAAACGGAATATAAACACATACTGTCAACAGACAGCAAAACTGGAGGCAGACCAGAGGGAGTCCTACCCATTGCTGATTCCAGTTCAAAATATTTTACATGCCTGGAATTTTCACAGATCTCAGAGGTTTCCTCTGTGAGCAATTTAAGAGCAGCCTATAGATCCCAGAGTTTCCATAAAATAACTCTTCTTTAGCTTGAAACACTTGCTCAGGCTTTTTCCTGTGAAATGCTTACATTCATCTTGGCTATTTTAAAAAATAATAATAAAGCTGTAAGGGGGGGTATTGACACGAATGGCATTATGGTCAGTCTCCTGGCCCCTGGGCCTTGGGGCATGCCCTGCCCCGTGCTGCCTGCCAGTTTCAGGGGACAAATGGTTCCCTCCTGTCTTTGCAGAGCGAAGATTCCGACGAGGACGAGCCTTGTGCAATAAGTGGCAAATGGACTTTCCAGAGGGACAGCAAGAGGTGGTCCCGGCTTGAAGAGTTCGACGTCTTTTCTCCAAAACAGGACTCCATCCCTGGGTCCCCAGACGCTGTCCACCTGAAGAGTGCCCCGAGCCATGAAAACATGCAGACGGACCTCAGCGATCGCCAGGAGGTGGCTTCTGTCCACAGCACCGGCAGCCTCACCACCCATGCGCCCCAGCGCGGGGAGGCGGCCCCAGCCCGGACTAACTCCGTCCTCAGTGTCTGCTCCTCAGGCACCTTTGTAGGCAACGATGACTCCTTCTGCAGCCTGCCCTCTCCCAAGGAACTGTCCAGCTTCAGCTTCAGCATGAAGGGCCACGAGAAGACCACCAAGTCCAAGACGCACAGCCTGCTGAAGCGCATGGAGAGCTTAAAGCTCAAGGGCTCCCACCACAGCAAGCACAAGGCGCCTTCCAAGCTGGGTCTGATCATCAGTGGGCCCATCCTGCAGGAGGGGGTGGACGAGGAGAAGCTGAAGCAGCTGAACTGCGTGGAGATCTCCGCCCTCAACGGCAACCACATCAACGTCCCCATGGTACGGAAGAGGAGCATATCCAGCTCCACGCAGACCAGCAGCAGCAGCAGCCAGTCTGAGACCAGCAGCAACGTGAGCACGCCCAGTCCCGTCACCAGGACCCGGAGCCTCAGCGCCTGCAACAAGCGGGGAGGCATGTACTTGGAGGGCTTCGATCCCTTCAATCAGTCCACCTTCAACAACGTCATGGAGCAGAACTGTAAAAACCGGGAGAGCTACCCAGAGGACACAGTGTTCTACATCCCGGAAGATCACAAGCCCGGCACCTTCCCGAAAGCCCTTTCCAATGGCAGTTTCTCTCCCTCAGGGAATAACAGCTCTGTGAACTGGAGGACCGGGAGCTTCCACGGCCCCGGCCACATCAGCCTGAGGAGAGAAAACAGCAGCCCCAAGGAACTTAAGAGACGTAACTCCTCGAGCTCTGTGAGCAGCCGCCTGAGTATCTACGACAACGTGCCGGGCTCTATCCTCTATTCCAGCTCAGGTGACCTGGCCGATCTGGAGAACGAGGACATCTTCCCTGAGCTGGACGATATCCTCTACCATGTGAAGGGGATGCAGAGGATAGTCAACCAGTGGTCAGAGAAGTTTTCCGATGAGGGAGACTCCGACTCGGCCTTGGACTCGGTCTCACCATGCCCGTCCTCTCCCAAGCAGATACACCTGGATGTGGACAATGACCGAGCCACCCCCAGTGACCTGGACAGCACAGGCAACTCACTGAATGAGCCTGAGGAGCCCTCTGACATCCCGGAAAGGAGGGATTCTGGGGTCGGGGCCTCCCTGACCAGGTCCAACAGGTGAAGAGTTTTTCTTACCTGGTGGGGGTGAGGGGCGGGTGATCAGAAAGGGGCTGCTTCTGCTTGCTGTGTAGGGAACATGGGATTGAACCATTTATAGCCATGAAATTCCTAAGGAAAGTGCTAGATGGGAAAATCCTATCATCCTAAACAATTAATGAACATTGTTCACTGGGTACCGGAATTTCAGTTTGGGAAGAAGTCAGTTCTGTGAATGGATAGCGGGGTTGATTGATTGTATAACACATTGTTGTCGTCGTTGCTTAGTCACTTCAGTCGTGTCCAATTCTTTGTGACCCCATGGACTGTAGCCCGCAAGGCTCCTCCTTCTGTGGGATTTCCCAGGCAAGAATACTGGAGTGGGTTGCCATTTCCTCCTCCAAGGGATCTTCCCTACCACAGGGACTGAATCCATGTCTCCTGCTTGGCAGGCGGATTCTTTACCACTGAGCCACCAGGGAACTCCAACACCGTGGATGTATTTAATGCTTCATGTACTTGACTGAGTGAAAGTCACTCAGTTGTGTCTGACTCTTTGCAACCCCATGGACTATACAGCCCATGGAATTCTCCAGGCCAGAATACCGGAGTGGGTAGCCTTTCCCTTCTCCAGGGTATCTTCCCAACGCAGGGATCGAACCCAGGTCTCCCACCTTGCAGGCAGATTCTTTACCAGCTGAGCCACAAGGGAACTTAACTGTATACTAAAAGTGGTTAAAGGAGTAAATTTTAAATAAAAACAAACTGGAATGGAAATTGAATCTTCTCAGTTCCTAAGATTAGAGGCCAGTGAGTGACCCACTGCTGACTGTGCCTCAACCCATTAAAAAGCTTTCGTACTAACATTCCTCCCCCTTCTCTCGCAGGCACAGGCTGAGATGGCACAGCTTCCAGAGCTCTCATCGGCCGAGCCTAAACTCCGTGTCACTGCAGATTAACTGCCAGTCAGTGGCCCAGATGAACCTGCTGCAGAAGTACTCCCTCTTGAAGTTAACCGCCCTGCTGGAGAAATACACGCCTTCTAATAAGCATGGCTTTAGCTGGTAAGGATTTAAACTGCCCAGTGAACCATATTTGAAAACATTTTCAGCCAGCGCTGTCCCAGCACTGAGGGTGTAACAGGTGGATCCTGTATCTTTAGTTCATCGTCCTGACGCTGTAAGTGTCTGCATTCTTGAGTCCACGCACAATACGGCTTACGCTGGCATAGCTTTAGAGAATTTCCATCAGGGTTGGTTGAGTTTTCAGCGCTAGGCATGATAAACTGCCAGTCGATAGGGTGAGACTTCTTTACTCTACCACCACATTGTCCGGGCTCTTCCTTCCCAGTGGTAGGAATAGCCCACCACAGGCAAATACGTGTGCAGAATCAGATCATATTTTGGAAGGAAGGGAAGAAAATTTTAGATCATAGGATGTTATGAGAGCAACTTTGAAATGCTTAATGTACAGCGCTTGGCTTTGTAACCCTCTTCATGCACATTTTTTAGAAATCATTTTTGATTGATATAGGTATCTGCAATATCACAAAAATCTACCTGGGCTAAAGAGTTTAGGTTATGTTTTTTCCAACAAAGATTCTTGAGCAGTGAATAATAAAGGAATATACCACTCTAATATATTATAAACAAAAATAATGTACAAAAATAAAATGTATTGAACTGTCTGCACTTTTGAAAGCACGGCCCTTGGTGTGTATACTGTGAGACATAGACTGCTGGGCTGAATAGGTCATGGACAGGAGCCATTATGTGCATATTTTTTTCTACTGAGTGCAAAGCAGATAAATGTCTCTACATTGACATCCCAGCGCATTTTGCAGTATCAGCTGGGTATCCTTCAGTCTTTTCACTAATCTTAAGTGTTCATTATCCACTTGCACAATTTTAGTTCTTGATAAAATGGAGACTCGGTCCATTTCATGAGTAGCACTTGGTAGCAAAACCAGAATCAGCGCAGCAACGTAACTTCTCTCCCCAGCTCCTCCCCTCCTTGGGACTCATAGTGAGGTTAACTTCGGCATCAAAGCATCTCCTGTTCAAAGGCTGTTACTATGTGAGCCCTGCTAAATACAGAAGTTGTTTGTTCTGAATGACAGAAATAAGTATTGACTGGTTTATCCCCCACATGCTTCAGATTCTCGGTGGAGATCGTAATGTGTTCCTTGTACATTCCGCCGCTGGGCTTTTCTCCCCCGACAAAGCGAGTATTATGCATACTTACAGCCACGATCCATATACTTCACTGTATGGAAATACGGATTTGGCCCTGCGCTTCAGTTTTACCTTTCCCTGAGCTATAAACAGTAACACACGGTGGCTGTGGGTTTAGCACTCTAAAGTCAAGGCAGTCTGCCTTCCGCAATGTTCCTCTATGCTTTGAGCCAGAGTTTCCCTGCTGGCTATTTAAAACTGCATATTTCACATTCTCAGTTCTGAGTGGCCCACCACCCCCCCTCACCACCAAACCCTCAAGAATCTGAAAGTCCAGAATATTTCTTGAGTTCTGGTCAGTTTTTTCCAGTGAGTCAAAACCAAACGTTAAAGCCTCATACTGTGGGATCCACGGAATAAGGAGAAATTCTACACAAAGTTCTTTTCCTGTTCAGCTTTGCCCTTTCTTGTCCCATTCAGAGAGGTCATTTGTAGAGCTGGAATTTCTGCTTGACAGCATTAAGTACATGACAGCGGTTTCCTGCTGTTGCACACACTGCTCAGGCTGGACCCGGTGTCAGGACTCCAGGGAGCCTGGGGTGGGCTCACAAAACACTCATTGTTCTCCTCTGTCTTCCTTTAGAAAGCTAAAGATGTTCTGTTCTCTCGGGTCATCAGCAGGAGAATTTATTTGAACTTCAGGTCATTAGCTTGCCTTTCCCCCCAACATTGAGCTCTGGAGTTGGTTCTCATTATGTGGGACCAACATTATGCATTTGCTGGGTTTTTTTCCATCCTGATCTTTTTTTTACCCTAAATACTTTGGGATCTCATCAAGAGCTTAGAAATGATTCTCATCCATTTTCAGGACAAATGGGAACGTGTTTCTCAGCTCTATCCTGCAGTGCCTACTTAGGGTCTTGACTGTAGCTTTCTCCTCTCGTTCCTTCCTGTGCTGCCGTTTTGGAAGGAAGCCCATCTTCTCCCTTAAGAAGACAGACCCCATTCTCAGAGCTAACAGTGGAGGGAGAATCCCCAGCTGAGGAGATGTTATTGGGCCTCATGGCCCCAAAGGTTAGAAAATCTAGAACAGCACTGTCCAGTGGGCTTTTCTGTAGTGGTAGGAATGGTCCATATTTGCACAGACCAGTAGTAGCTACCAGGCACAAATGGCTATCTAGCGCTCAAAGTGTGGCTGATACTACTGAGGGACTGAATTTGTAATTTTGTTTAAATTGAAATCGCCAACTTATTAGCACAGATCTAGAACCCACATGGTTTACCTGCAGAGATGGACAAAATGTGCAGAAGGTGAGTAAATGTATCCCTTCCGACCGCAATATTTTTTCGATAGGGCTGTGCCCAAGTTCATGAAAAGGATCAAGGTTCCAGACTACAAGGACCGGAATGTATTCGGAGTCCCTCTGACAGTCAACGTGCAGCGCACAGGACAGCCCCTCCCCCAGAGCATCCAGCAGGCCATGCGCTACCTCCGCAACCATTGTTTGGATCAGGTGAGAGCTGACGTCTGCAGGTCCCACGTAATCATGGGAGCTCAGGTGCATGCATCATCTTCTAGTTCTGCAGTGAAAATGTTGCTTTCCTCTTGACACTTTACACTTTGTTTTGTTTTTCCAACAAAGGTTGGACTCTTCAGAAAATCGGGTGTCAAATCCCGGATTCAGGCTCTGCGCCAGATGAATGAAAGCACCATAGACTGTGTCAACTATGAGGGACAGTCTGCTTATGACGTGGCAGACATGTTGAAGCAGTATTTTCGAGATCTGCCTGAGCCACTGATGACAAACAAACTCTCAGAAACCTTTCTGCAGATATACCAATGTGAGTATTCTTTGACCTTGACATGGTTGGCGGTGGGGGAAAGTGGGGTCAGCCAAAACCTGTAGCTCCTTTGATGCCATTCTTTTGGACCCACATCGTGACCTCTTAGAGACAGGTCATCAGTTTTTGTTTTGTTTCTTTTTTGCTTTCTTGTTTGCAAAACAGATTTGTGTACATCTGTTGAGCAGTGCAGGAAAAACTCCTTTGTCATCATTCTCCAATTACTAAGCAATTGTACATTTTTACATTCAAATCCAGGAACTCATTTTTTTTTTCATTCAAGAACAGTGTTAATCTAACATACTTAAAAGAGCAGATTCCAAGATCTCTCTCTCTCTCTGCCTTGTCTATAGGTATTTCCGTTGCTTCACTTCTCTCTAGCAAAGCCTGTTGTGTTTAAAATTTCACAGGTGTCCATGTGTTTTATCTTGCTGTAAAATGAATAAATAATCTTTCTGTTATGCATCTCAGCTTCTGCCAGAAATAGTTGGGAAAACAATCCCCATGCCCATCTCACTTTTAAGTAAAGCTTAAAGCAAACAGTTGTCTAAATTAATGATCAAGATCAGGATTATAGCTTTTACAGCCTTGTGTTTTTCTTGGCTCGGTGTGGTATTACAGCAATGTAATTTAAAAGCAGCTTCTCTCAGAGCTAGAATTGTCTTTAGAATTGGCGCATGGGACTTGATTTTATGAGACATGGAGCTGGTCTGGATTATTTCATTATTTGTTTCATCCTTTCAGATTTTATGAAAACACAGGTCACATTTCCCCCACCAAGGTATTTGTTATGTATTGTAACCATGGAGCTGTTTAATCGGTTTGTCCTATGGAGCTGCGTTTGAGTGACTTTAATTTTCCACCACATGCCTTTCAAAAGAAAAATTTTGCCTAGTATAGGAGACCTGAAAGTTGTGTTTAGCATTTTCTACCTGTTTTATTAGTTTCTACATATATATACATTATATTACATTGTTAAATTATTTATATTTTTATGGGTTTATTTCTCAAGCATGTATTTTTACTACCAGCCTCTCAGTAGGCTTTCCAAAGCTTAAATTACTACATAAAAAACATCTGTTGTTTAAATTGAAGATTTTCGCAGCTTCCCTTCCTCATTTAAAGAAGGAGCAAATCGGTTAAAATTAGGAAAGTCCTCGGAGATGCTGAACACTTTGTAGTCAAAGTGAAGAAATCTCAGTTTTTGTACTTTTGTATGTGTCTGTAATAAATTTCTTGAAACTGAACAAAAGTATAAGCCTATAATGTTCAGTAATTGAGAATGGTAAACTAGGAGTTTTGGAAAAAAGTACTTAGAAAAGAAAGAAACCAAATTTCTGTAAACTAAAAGAAAACAGCAGACATCATCTGGAGTTGAACTCTGGGTGGATTTAGGAGTATATTGGCATGGTGGGTGTTTAAAATTCTCAGTTCCTCCACAGGCAGGAAATGCTTGAGGGTAGTGACGTTGGTGGCAATCCCTAATCTCTTCCATATTAACCTCAAGTACACTTTCTGCAAGTGCTTGTTCAGTGCTGGGCTGAGGTCTTTGGTGCCGATATTTGCTTTCGGGACGTTTCCTTGCGAAAGTACATGGAAAATCACTGGGTTGACGGGGGAAGTGCTGGTGTCGTGCAGATGTGCCCAAGGACCAGCGTCTCCAGGCGATCAAGGCGGCCATCATGCTCCTGCCCGACGAGAACCGGGAGGTCCTACAGACGCTCCTTTACTTCCTGAGCGATGTCACCGCAGCCGTCAAGGAGAACCAGATGACCCCCACCAACCTGGCCGTGTGCTTGGCGCCTTCTCTCTTCCACCTCAACACTCTGAAGAGAGAGAACTCCTCCCCCAGGTACGGGGCCAGTGAGCTGCGGGCGCGGTGACGATGCACACGCCCCGTTGTTCGGGCAGCGGCAGCCTCCCTGTCCTAACAGGGCTGTCCGCCTGTTTTTTTGTTGTTTTAATACCTGAATCCAGCAAAACTGAGTTTGACCTCCTTCTTTCGCAGCTCACGTTCCTCCCCTGTGCTTCTCCCATCCTTCCTACTCAGCCCTGGGGGTGTGGCCTCCTAGACAATGTAGTTTTAACCCGCTTTTGAGAAACATTTGCATTCCTGCTTTGCCGCGGCAAGGGTTTCCCCTGACCCTTTGTCAGTGCCCTTGGTAACATGGTCATCGTACTTTGTACCCACAAAGAATCATGAGGGTTTACTGACCTCAAAAACAGTCCTGGCTTCTGCATAAATAAAACCAGTCTGGCTTGGCTTCTTCAGTAGAACCGAGCTGCTGGCCTGTGCCAGAGGTTGAAAGGAGCTGGATGTGAAATAAGGAAGGATGGTGTTCAGCCTCGAAGTTAAGAACCCTGCTGAGCCAATGTTGCAGAGTTTCTCCTTAGATGTAGAGAAGGTGAAGTGACTGTGGAAGTCGAGGAATCTGGAAAATAACTAAGGCTGATGTTTGCTCAGCACCGTATTCTGTCCCCAGCAAGGGGCTACACCCTGGGTTTCATTATCAACTTTAATCCTCCTAACAATTGAAGGAGGTGACGCTGCTGTTAGTATCTATTTTATACATGAGGTGGGACTGCGAGGCAGGTCCATTAAGGAACTAACTTGCTTCTGTCTGATGGATGGGGAAAACACAAAAAATGGCAGAGGAACTTCTTACTTACACGAATATTTTATATGAAGTAGGAAAGGCGTCATTAACTCCTTTCTACCAAATTCATCCTGCTGATCCTTTTCGTCAACTCTAAAGGAACTTGACAGATAGTTCTCAGCTGTTGGGGTGGGGCCTAGTTGTGTTAGGTGAAGTTAGCTTTGCTTCCAAAAGACATACAATGCTTAATTAACTAGTTCTAACCATTGACTAGAGCATTCCTGCTTTAATGGGATAGAGAACTAAAGGGGAGCAGTAGAAAGAGATCAGATAAGATTAAGACAAAACCTCTAGGAAACAATAGACTTTTCTCTCACCAACAGGAGGGGCTCCTGTTTAATTTTAAACTGGAAAGAATGGTCCTATTTACCCCAATGATGAGTGCTTCCCACCCACCCACCAGTCAAAGCTGCCTTTCCTTCTTCCTACCCCACATTTATAGACCTTAAAAGCTTCTCTGTTTCAATAGCAACCTGTTTAACATGGTGGTTTTATTTTTATGGGCTGCGTGGTATGGGGGAATCTTAGTTACCTCGACCAGGAGTCGAACCCATGCCCCCTGCTTTGGGAGCTTAGATATGTAATCACTGGACCACAAGGGAAGTCCCTAACATGATGGTTTTAAATAGCCTGGATTTCATCACAGACTGTCTCTTTCATGTTTTTTGTGTGTTGTTGATACAACTGAGAAATTTTAGTGACCAAAGTAAAACTCTCTTCAACTACTTAATGTCAAATAAGCTCCAGTGAAATAGCCTTTTTCTCTCCTTTAGGTTTCCTAGAATAACACATTGATTAAAAATATATAAACATTTGAATCTTGCCTCTCCCTCATTTCTCTCTCTAGGGTAATGCAAAGAAAACAGAGTTTGGGCAAACCAGATCAAAAAGATCTGAATGAGAATCTCGCTGCCACTCAAGGGCTAGCCCATATGATTGCTGAGTGCAAGAAGCTTTTCCAGGTAGGGAGATGGAAAGTTTTGTTATTTGTTGATGCTGCTGCTGCTAAGTCGCTTCAGACGTGTCCGACTCTGTGTAACCCCATAGATGGCAGCCCACCAGGCTCCCCTGTCCCTGGGATTCTCCAGGCAAGAACACTGGAGTAGGTTGCCATTTCCTTCTCCAGTGCATGAAAGTGAAAAGTGAAAGTGAAGTTGCTCAGTCGTGTCCGACTCTTAGCGACCCCATGGACTGCAGCCTACCAGGCTCCTCTGTCTGTGGGATTTTCCAGGCAAGAGTACTGGAGTGGGGTGCCATTGCCTCCTCTGAGAACTACCTTATAATCCAGCAATTCCACTCCTAGGTGTATATCCAAAGAAAAAACAAAACAAAACACTAAACCTAAGTGTCCATGAGATGGAAGGATAAAGAACTAAAGAATATGTGGGGTGTGTCTGTGTGTGTGTCTATAAAATGAAATACCACTCCGCCATTTAAAAAAAAGAATGAAATTTCAAGTTTTGCCATTTGCAACACCGTGGATGGACCTGGAGGGCGTTATGCTTAGTGTAATAAGCCGCACAGGGAAAAACAAGTACTGCATGCACCTGTATGTCCTTATATGTAGAACCTAAAAAATAAAACAATGAATACAGTGAAACAGAAACAGACTCATGGGTATAGAGAACAAAATAGTGGTTTGAGGGGTTAAACCACAAGATACATTGTACAGCACAGGGAATATAGCCAATATTTTATCATAAGTTTAAATGGAGTATATAAAACAATTAGCTATACTTCAGTTTCAAAAACAAAATTCTGTGTCCTCGTCAGTGTACGCCTTGTTTGGTTACTTTGTCTTCTACTCTAACTTCTTCCTAAAGAGGAGGACCTCGCACAAGAATAAGCTTAGGTACCTTTATGAAGGTGCTCTGCTTGTGTCCTCGTGATACCTCATGGAGTCAGCAGGGACACCCTTCACCTGGTGGAAGCCTGGGGATTAGACTGCTTTCGCAGCCTGGAGGATCCTGCACCTCCACCGACGGGCAGCAGACATCCTTTTTGTCTCTCGTGTCCCTCCCAGGTTCCTGAGGAAATGAGCCGATGTCGAAATTCCTACACCGAACAGGAGCTAAAGCCCCTTACCCTCGAAGCGTTAGGACGCCTTTGTAATGATGACTCAGCCGACTACCAACACTTCCTCCAAGACTGTGTGGACAGCCTGTTTAAAGAGGTCAAGGAGAAGTTCAAAGGCTGGGTCAGTTACTCCACATCTGAGCAGGCCGAGCTCTCTTATAAGAAGGTAAGTCATATCCTCATTTTCGGCCATTTGAGTCTGGTGGTTGGGACTTGGATTCATTAGAGACCAGACCTTTTTGCCAACACAGGGGCGGCCTGTCACCCATCGCTTTCCCTCTAGAGCTGGGCAGATAGGTGATTCATATCCCCGCGGTAAGAGTGGAAACCAGTTCAATGAGGGGTGGTGCTCATTGAACTCATGTCAGAGGAAACTCCCTAGTGAAATCCTTTGGCTCCACAGAATCATGCAAGAGTTTCCTGGAATGTTTTACTAATGGTCTTGGGCCTCCGGGCGTTTTATGAGGAGCTGGCTGTTTCCATCCTTTGATTAGAACCTCCTCAGGCTCTCCTCTGTTCTCAGTCACTCTTCTCACCTTCTAATAAGCAGGGAGTGCTGGGGGCAGGGATGGTTGGTTTAACTTGAAAGCCCCTTGAGGGCAGAGGTATCCTGTGTGGCTTTCCATGCACGTGGAGGTATTTGTTGACTTGTCTCCACCACCTTGAGAAGAAAGAAACCTTGAGCACAGTCCAGATGGCCATGCAGGCTTGGACGTGCAAACGGATCTTACTTTCATTGCACTGACCCTAATATGGGTCCCAGGAAAACAGATAAAATCAGAGGTGACGCCAGCAGTCCTATCTGCTTTCTGTTCTGATCTTGAATATGCTTGAGGTCAGCAGCCTGTTAAAGTCAGAAATAAGCATTAGGTCCATGTACCCGGCTAGCAGTTTGTCTTAAGAGTCTAGATGCGTAGGGACTGTCTCGGCACTGAAAAGTCTATCTTCTTCTTAGGTGAGTGAAGGACCACCTCTGAGGCTTTGGCGGGCAACCATCGAAGTCCCTGCAACACCCGAGGAAATCTTAAAGCGCCTCCTGAAAGAGCAGCACCTCTGGGATGTAGACTTGTTGGATTCAAAAGTGATTGAAATCCTGGACAGCCAGACTGAAATTTACCAGTATGTCCAAAACAGTATGGCACCCCATCCTGCTCGGGACTATGTCGTTTTGAGGTGAGAGCTTCCTGATTGATTATTATGGCAAGAATGAGCTTATATGTCACTGAACGTTACATTAAAATTACTTAAAATAGAACATACGCTTCCATAAAAGCATTGACCCCTTCCAGATAAGAAAGATAACATCTGCATTTATTCCAGCAGTGTGTCCATCCCTGAAAATGGTTTGAAGTCTCAGAACTGAGCTCAGAGAGAGAGGCACAGTCCATCAAATGTGCTCAGTGGTAGCTATTTTTTCCCCTTTAGGATAGATTTTCTCAGAAATAGCTAGTGAATGCATCAGCCAGGAAATAACATTTGAGTCCCAAGTGAGCTGTGGTTGAAGCTGATTTATATGTAGTTCCTACATTCTCTGAAGACATTATTGAGGGAAGAATTTCAACAATCTTTGAGGAAATGTCACATCATTAGTCCAGAACTTCTCCAACAGAGTAACATTCATTTGGACGTCCACGTTCTAGTACATTTGTGAAACATAAAAAGGGTTTTCAAATTTGCTTCAGTTTGGTTCTCTTTCAAAGAACTGACTGTGTGAGCCTGTATACACACTGCAGAAGGGGCTCTGTACAGAGTGAGCCATTCGTGAGTTCTTGCACAAGGATGCTTTCTGCCCAGGCTGGGTCACCAGGGGGCCCCTATCCTGCCTTTCAGCTCCCTCCTGTAAGAGTGAGGCCCCGTTTTAAACTTGGCTTTCAGGAACCTCCTCCCATTTACTCCCCGTCTCATTTTGTCTCTGCAGAACATGGAGGACTAATTTACCCAAGGGAGCCTGTGCCCTTTTACTCACCTCGGTGGATCATGACCGGGCCCCTGTGGTGGGAGTGAGGGTCAATGTGCTCCTGGCCAGGTATCTGATCGAACCCTGTGGGTCAGGGAAATCCAAACTCACCTACATGTGCAGAGCAGACTTAAGGTACGTTCTGATGCTGATTTTTTTTGTTTTTTTTGACATCGTGAGTGAGGGGCATAAAGTAGATTCAGACTCTTTGTCTGATGCAAAAAAGAAAATGGCTTAAATGAATACATCCTTGCATTTTGGATGCTCCATGAAGAGCAGTGTTTATAAAGTAACTCCTTCACATTTCTGGGTCTTCTGGATACCACTTACTAATTTCCACCCTTTAGAGAATTTGGTATTAAAGCAATGCAGATATGGTGGTTCTACCATGAGCTTAAAGCCACAGGAAATGAGAGTTTGAATCAGCAAGCCGATGTGTGTTATTTTATATTCAAAGATATTTGAATAATACGACATGCCCTTTTAGTAATTAATTAGGCCTATGCTCTGTGTCTTAGATCACTGTGAGTTCTTATCAAAAAAAACAAGAAAAAAAAAAAAATCAACCTCTGAAAACTTTCCAAAGTGGCTCTCCTGCTAAATCAATTCTTGTTTGAAGTCTTTACATTGCCCTACTTTTGTTTTTGTTCTATATGCCGGAGGTTTCCTGAACAGTTATACCCAGTCTGTGTGGGTTAGTTGTTCGGTCACGTCTGACTCTTTGTGACCCCATGGACTTAACCCTCCCTCTGTCCGTGAGATTCTCCAGGCAAAAATACTGGAGTGGGTTGCCATTTCCTCCTGCTGGGGATCTTCCCAACCCCGGGATCGAACCCAGGTCTCCTGTATTGCAGTCAGATTCTTTACTGTCTGAACCACCAGGGAAGCCCAGTCTCATCCCATATTTGCACTCAGTAGGCTGTTCCTTGAGAAACTTCTGGTTCCATAAGTGTGATGAAGGTGCCAGGAGATTACTTTGGAATAGTAAGAAAGATCTTTACTTGCACATTTGCACATCAAGAAATAGAAGTGTATTCAGAAATCCCTTCAGCTGATTCAGGGTTTTCCAACTTGAATAATTTGTTTGCGTTTCCTTTCTGTCTGCCGTAGGGGCCACATGCCAGAGTGGTACACGAAATCTTTTGGACATTTGTGTGCAGCTGAAGTGGTAAAGATCCGAGACTCCTTCAGTCATCAGAACACTGAAACCAAAGACACCAAATCTAGGTGATTCCTGAAGCGTGTCCACTGTCTGGGCGTTTGTTTCTAGAACACTTGCCAGTTCTTGGAAGATTGGGTTCAGTGTCTGATCCTGAAACGAAACTACAAATTGGAGAGTGGGAACTGACTATAGCGATTTGATACCTTTTTAAAGCTGCTTCTTGTTTGTGTAAGGTCTGTATTATGGACCTTGACTGGAATATATGACTGTGCAAAAAAAAAAAAAAAATGTATTCTTATTTGAATTGCTTCTGAGAAGCAAAACTCTATAACTGCATTCGGGAAGATAATGAAGAGACTTCATTTTCTTGCAATGTCAGCGTCTGTGTTACATGTACCTATGTCATTTTCTTTGCAGTGTGTGGAGGGATGGGTGTATCCACTGGAATAGTTGGTCCTCTTTGACATGTTTTCTCACTGAGAAGAGCAAAGAAAGGTTTGCACAGAGGAGCGTGTGTATGTGTGTTTGTTGCTGGTTGAATGGCAGAGATGTGTAAGTTGGGCCGCAGTGTCTGGCACACTGAGACACCTCCAAGAAGGATTTTGATGCACCAGGTCCAGTTTAACCGGGAATATCTGACCACCCATGGAATCGTCCAGAAAGGGAACCCGTTTATTTTGGGGTGTTGGACAACCCACCCATGTCTTTTTTTTCTTTTCTTTTCTGAGTTAGTAGACATATTCCTTTTCCACCAACCTCTTCTTTACCTTAAAAGTGGTTGTAATTTACTCAGATAGCCCCTTTCGAACACAGTTTGTCTCTAAATCTGATTGCAAGGAGCAAAGTTGTTGTTATCCAGTAGAGGTGAATTCAGGGATGGAAATTCTTCCTTGCTAGCACCAAAGCAGTTTTGTTTTGGTTTGGTTTGGTTTTTAAGTTGAGATGTGAAAACTGACCACTCTATCTACTTCTGAATCAAGTATCAATACTTTCTATGTATCTGCAAAGTCTTTGCATGTCTGTGTTAGGAGAAACTCTTAAAGGCACTATGTATGGGAACATAGGAAACTTATGTCCCAGGGAACTCCGTGCAAATGTAACCCAACCAAAAAGTTGCTTGTTGTTGTTATGGTTATTAGCAGCACTTTTTTAAAGCTGCATATGTTTATTAATTGGATTTGTCCTTATCAGCAAAGAGGTTTGTTTTGTTTTTCCTATATTTCTTTTTCTTCTCTTTTCTGAAGCCCTTGGGATAGATTTTAGTAGTAATGGAAAGTTCTAATCACAGTAAAAACAAATAAAAATACACTTGTGCAGGGTTTTGGAAGGGTGGTCTTTATACAGGTTTTACTGTAATAGTAAAGGTTGGCTCAAAAGACAGTATTAGTGAAATTTATTTTATATGGATCAAAAGTGAATAATGTATGAATGAGAGTTGTAAGAAGGATTTTAATTTTGTTATAATTTAGTTACCATTGTCAGTGTTATTTCAAAGGTTCTTTGAAGAATTAAGGGGCGGGGGACAGATGAGAGTTTAATTTGAGTATTTTGGATATTAGTGTTCCTCATGAAGATATACTTGTATATGCAATTTTAATGGCCTTCAGATTTGTAAGATTGTATGTTGTATATACCATTCTATTAAGAAATATGTACACCTACCTGTCCACTGTGCTTCCCAACATAGATAAAGCATGATAAAAATTATTATTTAAAATATACTTGTATTTATACCTCAGATATTCTTTTGGATTTTGTACCTCAAGTCTTTTTGGTTTGTTTTTTGTTTTTTGCTAATGTAAATACACTTTACATGAATACAGTCTAAGTGAAAAAAAGTAAATAAAAGAAGAGGTTTATAACTTGCTCTATATCTGTACAGAATATAATCAATAAGTGCACTATTAAATGTTTAAAGTAAGGGAAATGTCTGGCCTGCTTTCCATTGTATTGCATCTCTCTACCACCCTTCAAACCACAGATGGCAAGGCTTACCATCCTAGCATCAATTGAAATGAAAATACAGATTTGCTGCAGGAAAAAATCAGACTGCAAATCATTCCAAGGCCAAACTGCAACTGAGCCACTCACTCACAAACAGGAAACCCTGGTGAAGGTTCAGGAAGCACAGAGATGCTCTCCAAACAAAGGTCACGAGGAAACGATGCTGAGAAAGTTACAAGAATAAGCAACAGCAACCGAAAGATGCCCCTAAGCAAAGCCAAGGTCATGGATTCATTCCATAAAAGGTCTCTTTCCCACTGTTTGCTTTCCTGTTCAAAGGATTCCTTACATATTTGACCGGAGGAGAATGTGAAGGATATGAACATTTTCAAGAAGTCTGCTTTAAGCCACCTACCGTGACATTGCCCCAACTTACTAATTGTGACTAATTGCCTAGACTGTAAGCTCTCTGAGAGCAGGGCTCTTCTACATGTCTTTATAATCCCCGACAGCAGCTTTCAGTGTTTTGTACTTGTAGGCACCTAATAAATTTATTATTTGCCAAGTGGAATTGATTGAATTTGTGTCTGTTGTTTGAAAATGGATCGAATCTACGATGCTCTCTGTCACTGTGGCTCTTCCGTGCCCATTTTGAGATGGCAGGGACTGGAACTTGTTACATCTAGTGAAATCTCAAAGTTCAAACTGAAGAAGACATAGATGCTCTGCAGAGATGCTCTGGATTCTAAATTAGAGAGTTCTTTGTGCTCGAAATTCAGCCAGTCTCATTTCTCCAATACAATGTGATACAGATCTTAAAATTTGCTCTTCACAAGTACTATGGACCTAGTAAAGGGGAAAAACCAACCTTAATAGAATTTGTTTTGTTAATTTTTTTAAAAAGACACACAGCCCAAAGCCTTTTTTATTTGGCCCTGCCTCCAGTCCTGGTTTCCTCAGGGCCATATAAAATGAAAAATCAAAATGTCTCAGGCCTGAAATAGTAAAAGTTCAGTTGTTTGAATGCCTCTGGAGTCATGACTTACACATAGGCTAAGTGTGGTTACCACGGTGGGAGACATGCTCTCACGGGCACCAAGGTAGATTCAGATTGCTCCTGTCACCACCATTGTCCTTGGCACCTCATTTAGTCAGTTATTCCAACACCTGTTTATTTCACCCATATGGAGCTCAGACCTGAAGATACTGCAGTCCTGAAAATCTGCTCTCATGGACACTAATATGGAAATAATAACACCCCATAGCATCCTGCCCACCAGTTTACAGATAGAGTAACTTGGGAGATTCTAACAAAATTAAATGGATTCTTAATTTTACGAATTAAAATTCTTGAAATTTGCCTGCAGGGCTAAGGGAAACAGCTGAGATTTTGGAAAAGTAAAAAAGTGGGGAAAGCCAGGAAAGATAATCCAAACTGCTGCTTTTCCAACACCACTGGTGAGAGGGGTATGTGTGAGTGTGTATGCATGCAAAAGAAGATAAAGGCAAAAGAGCTGTGTGAGATTTTCTTTTACTTTTTTTAATTATGAAAGACTAACACATTTGCCAGGAGACTTGGAAAATACAGAACAAGGTTATAAATACTTCCACTATATATTATTTTGTGTATAATATATATAATATATATACAAAAATATATACAATTATTTTAAGTAGTAAATTAAGACTTTTAGAGTTTCAATATCAAACTCCCCAAAATTAATAGAATGAATATACAGAGAAGTAGAAGGATATAGTAGACCTGAAAAGCACGGTGAACCAATTCAACATAAGATTTATACAATTTTCACACGAGTAGGTACAAATTCTGTTCAAGTTCTCATAGACAAACCCATAGACCAACATTCATGGTTTCTTTTTGCCACTTCTGTCAACTTTTCACATACTCAATCCTTACATGCACCCCTTGAAGCGTAGGTATTATCCTTCTAAGCCACAGGTTAAAGTGTTCAGAGCCTGAAAGAAGTTTAAATTCCAGCTCACTTGATCCCTACCCCAGCCCATCTCCCATCTGCTGATCTTTCTTTAATCCAGTGACAAATTTCTCATAGCAAGATCCAGTTCACTCAGGTCATCTCAGCATTGGAATCAGAAGGAACACAGAGAAAAGGGAAGTCCATAGCAAAATCACATTAAGTCAAAGTTCCCAAGAAGTTATTCTGTCACCCGATTACTGAGAGGCTTAAGGAAAAATTAAGTAGGCTAAAGTTAAATATAAGGCAAAAGTTTTGCTTCAGATTAATGGTTTAGAGAATTTGTAGTTCTGTTTGCAAACTGAATATGTGATTTGTGGTGTACCAAGACTCCAGTGATGCCTCCTGTGAGACAGAAGACCCGCTCCTCCCCATCTGTACCTGCAGAAAGATCTTGACATGTCATCTGATTGCAACCCACCTGACCTGGGTGGGTCTTGCAGTGCTTCATGGATACAAGGGAAATAGCTATTTACAGGCCCCTTAGACTGCGGCCCAGGCTCAGAAACCCCGTCCTGTGATCTTCTGCAGTTCATCACAGTGCCCTTTTCACCAGCCAAGAATACCATGAAGTGCCACTGACATATTCGTGAAGGTGCTTTGAAAAACAAGAGCACATTGAAAGGTAAAGGATCCTTCGTGAAACCAAAGTGGGATTTAGCCCACATGTTTTCCCTCACCTGCCTGTTGAAGCATACATATATGATTCTAAAGCAGAAAGCCTAAACAATGAGATCATGGCATGCATGTCATCTTGGTATTCCATCAGGATGAAATTTGCCTAAGGAATTTAAATTCCAGTTGCCTAAGGAATGCAAATTACAAAAACCCTCAAAGAGCCTGTGGCAGGGAAAACTCAGGTAGGTCTGTGCAGTTGCAGTGAAATTGGACCCATTCTCCAGGGAATGATCAGATCTTTGCAGGCTGGGGGTTTGCTAAATCATGTCGGCGGCTGTAGCCAAAGTAATTACCCTCACTGTGTATACACAGTTCCCATTAGAGCAGCCGGTTTGCCTGTCTGGACCCAAGGCTGTGTTGACACCTACAGTATAAACACCTCTTTGGAGAGATTTTTCATCTCATTAGACTTAAAAAAAAAAAGTGAATTGAGGGCTAGAAATGTTATTCCTCATAGGGGATTTTCGTTTCTTTCTTTCTTTCTCTTTTTCTGTCAAGATACAGAGCACCATGGAGAGCAAAAACCTTACTCTTTCTATTATGACTTGACATCAGCCATTATTGGCTGATGCTGTTCCCACAAAAACAGTGACTTGTTCCCATAAAAACTGTCTGATTCCTGAGGAAATTGTTTCAAAAAGCTTCGTAGGTTACAGGTACTTGACAAATACAAGTGAGTTTGGCTTAAGTCTGAGAGGACTTGCTGCTGAGCTACCCTTTAATAAGCATATCAATGTGCAAGGTACTGAAATACATGCTTTCCTGATTAATATTACATTTAAATCTCACAGCAGTCCTTTGAAGGAGACCTTACTAGCCTCATTTTATAAATGAAAAAGCTTAAAGACAGTGGGACGCTTAAAGAAATAAAGCAGCTATATAATATATGCAAAGGGACTCAAGAAATTCTAGAACAGCACAATACAACACAGCATTCTGCCACTGGTACACGTGACTGTTGCTGAAATGTGGCTACTGTGACTGAGGATCTGATCTGAATGTTTCATTTTACTTAATTTTTATTAAATTTAAATAGTTCCAGGTAGCTAGTGGCTACTGAACTGGACAGTGTAGTTTTTATTCCAAAGATCTGAGAATAATTCCAAGCAATCCAATTCTCTCTCTACCACCTACAATAATCCTCTTAAGAACAAGAGAAGGAAGGAGAAAAAAAAAAAAAGGAAGGCAGGGAAAAGAAATCTAATCAATTGTAGAAACCCACATTTCAGATCAGATAGTATCCACTAACCATTCTACCAGTCACGAGGCTAAAACTGTGTGTTCCTTGTCCTGTGGCCAGCTCCGGCATTTTCAAGCTTGAGTTGGATGACCTCTTTTCTTTGCTGGTGGAGTATTTTTACATAACCAAACCAAAGATAAGCTGGAGCCGGCCTGAAAGAATGCTTTGTCATTCAGAACATTCTCCCAGGCTTGTTGCAGGCCCAGGCATCCTGGCAGATGCTGCTGTCCAGGAACCACAGTGGGCCCTTCGCGGTCAACATCTGTCCCTTCAATTCCCTTGTCGCTGGTGTCTAGGCCTTCCTGCATGCTGGTGAGAGTAGCCACTTGGCAGCAGCTGTCAGAGCCCAGGGTGTGCTTCAGTAATAGTTCTTTTATTTTTTTTTAAATTTCACTGTACAGCAAAGTGAATCAGCCATACATAATCCCCCTCTTTTGGATTTCCTTCTCATTGAGGTCACCACAGATCACTGAGTAGAATTCCCTGCGCTATACAGTAAGTTTTCTATTTTAATTAGTTATCTATTTAATACATAGTATCCATAGTATATATATGTCAGTCCCAATCTCTCAATTCATCCCCACCCCACCCCCACCCTTTGCCTCTTGGTATCCATTCATTTATTCTTTACATCTGTGTCTCTATTTCTGCTTTGCAAATCGGTTCATCTGTACCATTTTTTCTGGATTGTGATAGGAGTTCTTGATCCAGGTTTGATATGTGTGAGGCGTCAGAACTTCAAGGCCCGTGGTAACAACTCTAAGATAAAGATACATCTTCAACAGTGGGTCCTAGCTTTTTGCTTCCAAGGACTCTTCACTACATTGCTTACTGCCTTCCACTCTTTTTCAGAGTTGTCAAAGATTTAAGGTATTAAACAGTACAGTTTACACAGGGAAGCCTGGTGTGCTGCAGTCCGTGGGGTCACAGAGTCAGACATGACTTAGCAACCGAACAACAATGTTTTCTTTGAATTTTCAACAAGATACATACTATTTAAAACTGCTAATGAGGTCTAGATGGCATCACCGACTACATGGACATGAGTTTGAGTGAACTCCGGGAGTTGGTGATGGACAGGGAGGCCTGGCGTGCTGTGATTCATGGGGTCACAAAGAGTCGGACACAACTGAGCGACTGAACTGAACTGAACTGAATGAGGTCTAGAAGGGTCTTAGACCTGTGTGTGAAATATCTTTTATTGGCATATGGTTTGAGAGTTTTCTTAATGAAAAATAGCTTACGAAGGCTGTTAGGCTGAACTCTGTCCAAGGCCACTGACTCCTCCCAGTCACTGGTCTGTAGTTGAGTGATGGTTCCTAGCCCTGCTCAGATAATTCATCAAGGAAACGGGGGATTTAATGTCAAGTTCCAGAGAAACCAGTTTTCTTGAATTCCTGGGGTGATAGGATGTATTTTTTTCAATAGCAAAAATAAGTCAAGCTCTATTTTGTTGCAGTATTTTTAAATGTAAAAATATGAATAGACCATTAATATCATTCCAGGAAAGCAGGAAATGAAGAGGTCATACAGACTGTAAAGATTATTAAAGCAAGAAGAGATGTGAAGTCCCTGGGGCCGTGCAAAATGTTGCAATATCTCAAAAGAGCTAGAGAATATTTCACCCCATGGCCCAGAATACTGAAAATGGGATATGTTTTCCTGCCACCATCCGGAAAGGAAAGAAGATAAATTTCCAGAAACGGAGCAACCTGACTGGTAAGGCAGGATAAGGACGTAGATGTTTGTTCTTAACCAGCCTAATGCCATAATCACTCTTGGTCAGATTAATCCTCACCAGTTGCCACCCATGGGCAGCTCCGGCTGGTTGATCCTGAGAGGTCCAGCAGGATCCTCTGGGAACTCCCCCTTGTCAGTGACTCCAGGACATAGGTCAGCCTGGCATCGGTGGGACCAGTGGCCGTTTAAATTTCAGGATCGCGTTTTTTGCTGACTTCTTTTTTTTTTTTCCCCCATTTCATAACAAAGCAGACCTAACAGTTAAAAAAGCAGTTTCTAAGACTGATAACTTCATTTCTTGGCATTGACTTACTTTCCAGTTTTCTCTGATCCTAAACCCATTCTATGCCAAGAAAAGTACAAATCAAGATAAAAATCAGGAAATATAGGGGCCGTGCCTCTCAACAAAACCCTCAAGTAAGCAGCAAAAGAAAGAAATAGGATAAAGAGGAAACAAGCAAGAGAATCTAATCATTAAAATATACTCACTAAAGTTCTTAACTCTCCATCACCCCTTCTGCACCTACCTCTGTGTTTGGAGACACAAAGAGCCAGATGCTTTTTCTTATGTTGCCTAATGAAATGCCATTTTTTACTTCAATTTTCACACTAAACTCCTTGACCTCCTCTTCTTCACATCCTCTTGATATTTGAATTCCCCTCACTCTGGCCCCTGTTCCTTCACACTAATACTTCCTCTCTCCTGTGACTTTTCTCTCCTCATGCCTTCCAACCAGCTTTTTTTCCAGGCCCTCCCCTGGGCTCCCAGATGGCCTGAAAGACTCCCTCTGTCTCTTCCTTCATCTCTTTCCATCTCTCACATCTCCATATGCTTCCTCTTCCTGCCCCACATCCTTCCAAACGAACAAACAAGAAAAAAAAAAACCATAAAAACAAAAAATCGTTCAAGTAGTTTCTTAGGCTTCAATTTGCAAAGCAGGAAGATCACTTTGTATTCTCTTGCTTCTGTTAATTGACAGGTATTCAGCCTATCTCTGCTAGATGGACTGAAGAATTCTTTATCCCGCTGCCTTCACTGGGCAAGGACAGCAATATGAGGGAATGCTACGGGATGTGGTAAGGCACCGGGGAGAGAATTAATGGTCCTTCACTCTGCTGGACAGGTACAGGCACAGCAGGGGATTTGGAGAAAGCAGATCAGGCAATGTTTTCTTAAGTTCGGGGGCATACATGCATAGGTTTGAGGACAAAGGAAATTTGCCCATGGAGATGGAGGGATGCGGACAGCCTCAGAGTCCCTCTGTTACAGGGACAGAATGGGCTCACAAGATGAAGGGTGACTTTAAGAAAAGAAGGAAGATGCCTTCCTCTGGGACAGCAAGGAAGGACAGACTGAGAAAGGATCCTGGTCAACCAGAGCGTGGGGCTGTGGGGTCAGAGCATGTTGAACTGGATGAGACTTTCAAGATAACTAAATCCCACCATCTGATCTTCCAGAAGTGGAAGCAGTAACCCTGTAAGAGTCTGTGACTGCCTTTAGGTTTCAAACTGCAGCAACAAATGGGCCAGAAGTCACATTAGGGTGACAGTGGTCACCCGGAGGGCCTTGAGTTCTCCTCTCCAATAAAACAGCACATGAATGCTTTGATGATAGCCATTTCCCTCTGAGTTTACCTCCATCAGGTGCTCCAGTGTGACTGTCATTCACACTTCTGGCTCTTCTAGGGCTGGGACCCATGTCACTGTTGGCCAGAAGTGTCATGCCTACTTTACTCCCTAAAGCTGTGGGTGGCCACTGGGTTACGTGAATTATTGTGCACTTAAGTGCGTAAGTCTGCACAATTCTAGCGTTTCCATCTATTATCTTGCTTAATCCTCAGTGCACACCTATAAGGTTGGGAGGCATTGTTACGTCATTTTACAGATGAGAAAATCAAAGCATGGCTAGGTTAAACTGTCTGGGTCCCCATCAGATAAATCACATAAAGCATTTAGAACACAGCCCAGCATGTGGTGAGCACTGAGTCAGTTAGCTATTGTTATTTTTAATATTATACTAGAGGTCGTTTGGGGCTTCACACGTGGCTCAGTGGTAAAGAATCTTCCTGCCAATGCAGAAGATGCAAGAGACTTGGGTTCAATCCCTGGGGTCAGGAAGATACCCTGGAGAAGGCAATAGCAACCCACTCCAGTATTCTTGCCTGGAAAAATCCCACAGACAGAGGCGCATGGTGGGCTACGGTCCATGGGGGTCACAAAGAGTCGGACACAACTTATCAACTAAAGAACAACAAAAACAACAGACCTCATTTTGTGCAACAGGTGGGAGCACAGACTCTGGACAGAGTTTCACAGTTAAACCATCACTGACACTGAGCATATAATCTCAGAGAAATTGTTACTTAACCTCAGTTTTCATATCTGCAAAATAGACATAACAATAGCAGAGAAATTATTATACAAAAACTGTTAATAGAACCTTGCCCAATGCACAGTAGTTACTAGGTATCATTACTTCTAAATATCGGGTTCTTATTCTTTCCTGGTTTAAACTTGTGCGTAAAATACACTATGCATATTCATCAAATTAATATTAAGATGAATACTGTCCAAGCTTGGATAACCAGACTCCATAAGCAAAGTGGTGAAGACCTGACAATTTCTTTTCTTCATGAAGTCTCTAGAATTCAGTAGCATTAGCCCTCCATTTTAACTTGGTTATTCATTCAACAAACATTTGTTGAATACCTACTCAGTTCAGTTCAGTTCAGTCACTCAGGCGTGTCCGACTCTTTGCGACCCCATGAATCACAGCACACCACCAGGCCTCCCTATCCATCACCAACTCCCGGAGTTTACTCAAACTCATGTCCATAGAGTCGGTGATGCCATCCAGCCATTTCATCCTCTGTCGTCCCCTTCTCCTCCTGCCCCCAATCCCTCCCAGCATCAGGGTCTTTTCCAATGAGTCAACTCTTCGCATGAGGTGGCCAAAGTATTGGAGTTTCAGCTTTAGCATCAGTCCTTCCAATGAACACCCAGGACAGATCTCCTTCAGAATGGACTGGTTAGATCTCCTTGCAGTCCAAGGGATTCTTAAGAGTCTTCTCCAACATCACAGTTCAAAAGCATCAATTCTTTGGCGTTCAGCTTTCTTCACAGTCCAGCTCTCACAGCCATAGCTACTAGGTGCCAACAAAGGAAAGCCACAGAAGCATATGTCATCCCTCTTGACTTGGAGGTGACTGTAGTCTTTTCAAGAAGACAGACAGAGAAATCATTTCAATAAAATGTGTTGGAGTGGTGACTCCACCCGGACTCCACTCCATCTCCTCCTGAGGAGGAGATGACATTTGAGCTGGGTGTTGAAGGATGAAGGTGAGGGAGAGGGCAGAAATGCATTCCAGGCAGGGCGATGATGGGCAGCTTGGAGGAGCCTGGCTTGGGGAGGAAGTTGGGAGGGCCTTGCACGTGGGAAACATCTTCCCTGGTGGCTCAGTTGATAAAGAATCTGCCTGCAATGCAGGAGAGCTGGGTTCGATCCCTGGGTTGGGAAGATCCCCTGGAGGAGGAAATGGCAACCCACTCCAGTACTCCCTTACCTGGAGAATTCCATGAGCAGAGGAGCTGGGCAGGTTACAGTCCATGGGATTGCAGAGTCAGACACAACTGTGTGACTAACTTTCACTTTCACTTCACGTAGGGGGAGGTGTTCTGTAGGGAAGGTGTGGCAGGAGAAAAACCTGGGAGAAGCAGGAGCTGTGAGGTGGACAAGGGCCTTGCATACCTTTCTCGAAAATCTGAATGTCACCCTACAGGCAGTGGGAAGCTTGCAAATCTTTAAAGGAGGGAAGCAATAGAATCAGATCTGACTTTTTAAAAGAAGAGGCTGCAGGTGGTGTGGAGAGTGGATCCAATAAGAAGGCTGGAGGCCGAGAAGGCAGTACTGAGTCCTTCACAGGAGTCCCCCCACCCCGAGATCATGAGCGCCAGGACCTAGAGGGCGCCGTGGGGAGGAGGAGAGGAGGCACTGGAAACACGGTTGGTTAGGAGGTAGACAACAGGGCTTGGTGACAGTCTGGCTGGAATGAGAGACGGGCAGTGAGGATTAAACCCCACCCCGCAGCCTGGGTGGAGGGGTGGCGGCTGCCGTCTGAGATAAGCAGTTCAGGAGCAGAAACAGATCTGGGACGATGCTGGAAGGTACAGTGAGTTTAGCTGTGAGAGCACTGAGGCTTCCGAAGGCATCTCAGGGAGCTGTCCGTGGGTGGTGGACATGATCTAGGTCAGGAGTTCCCAAGAGAAGCCTGGTGTGATGCATGGATGGAAGGGTAGATGGTAGCTGAAACCATGGACTGTCCTGGCCCGGGGAAGAATAGAGAAGCCACCTATGCTGTGCAAGCCACAGGGCCTGGAGGTCACGTTATGAAAGATCCCAGGACCCTGGGATGCGGGGAGAGAAGGGCGCCTGGATAATTACTAGGAATCTAAGGGCTTTTCTCCCTAACTTGATGTTTTAGGTTCACGAATGCCCTAGGTTAATTAAAGAGGATGAATTTTGTTTCTGCATCCCTTCCATACAGGGCTGGAGGCCTCATGGAGAAGTAGAATGGAAAAAGAGTGACTGGCATCAACTAAAAAACCCAATTAAATGGAATAAATGTGCACATCAAAATTTTTAAAAGTCAGAAATTGCCCTAGAGTCCCTGATACTCAGACCCAGTCCCTGTTTCACAAAGTTAGTGTTTCCCAGAGAAAAGAACTGGTTGCTACTTCATTATCTTTAAAAAAATAAATAAATAAAAGGCAAGAAAAGTCTAATTCAAACCATGCCTTAGCACAATAAGCCTGTACACACTAATTAAAACACTTGGTTGATTTTATAAGAAACTACATCCTCCCCTGTGTAGTGTCTTTTGCTATCCCGTGATAAGCAGCAGTTTCAACCGGCAGTTATGTGCCATTAAATTGATTATAATTAATAATAGTCATATGTCATTTAGAGCTTCCCAGGTGGCGCTAGTGGTAAAGAATCCACCTGCCAACGCAGGAGGTGTAAGAGACGTGAGTTCGATCCCTGGGTTGGAAAGATCCCCTGGAAGAGGTCATGGTAACCCACTCCAGTATTCTTGCCTGGAGAATCCCATGGTCGGGGAGCCTGGAGGGCTATGGTCCACAGGGTCGCAAAGAGTCAGACACACAGAGCACATATATCACTTAGATTATTAAATTATTTAAATTATAATGGGAAAAATAGTTAGGTTTACTTAATCAACACACTTTAATTGATAGACATCAGTTTTCAAAATATGAAGTTTCTGAGAATTAAAAATAAAACGGTACCCTGCCTGGCAAAAAGCCTAGGAACCCACAGCAAATGCTTGGCCCTTAGTCTGTGTCCTAGTTAGTGGGTTGGGAGCCACCCGCAAGGCCACAGGCATCTCTGGAGGTGACCAAAGTGTCCGGCCTGCTCACATTTCCAAACACTCTGAGACAGAGATGAATGGAAAATTTTAAATCCTCCCCCGCGAACTCTAAGCCATCCTTCCAGAGACTAAGAAGCCCACCAAGGTGGGTGAAGTCTCCCCCTGGGTTCTCTTTTCCCAGATCCTCTGTCACTGTCTGGGTTTTGTTTTGGTTTTGGTCTGGCTCTGCTACCAGACGGCAACCTCTTAGGGGCAAACATTACCTTACTCCTGCCTCTGTTCCCAACACGTAACATAGTGCCTGGCGTATTTCCAGAACTCCAAAAATGTGTGTGGAGCAGAACACAGACCGTTTGTTTTACAACAATGTGTGCACACGTGCGTGCCAAGTTGCTTCAGTCATGTCCAACTCTTTGCGACCCCATGGACTGTAGCCCACTAGGCTCCTCTATCCATGGGATTTCCCAGCAAGAATACTGGAGTGGGTTACCATGCCCTCCTCCAGAGGATCGTCCCAACCCAAGGGATGGAACCTGCGGCTCCTGCATTTCAGGGGGATTCTTTACGCTGAGCCACCAGGGGAGCCTGCCTGTACGATGATACTTGCCTTTGAAGACAGAGGATGAAGAGTGGTATTTTCCACCAGGAAAGCTCTCATGGCTAATTGCGATGGTGTTCAGAATGGCTTCAACATTCCTCAAAATACCCAGAAGTAAGAGAGAACTTGACAATGTCCCTAGAAGATCTGTATTCCTTAGACTCTAGAATAATCCAAGACTGTGGACGAAGACTTCTCTATGATGAATACAGGAGCAACAGTGAGTTTATACAGATAAACAGGGTTATCTGGACAAGGTCAGAAACCAAATGCATAGTTTTATAGTTGCCATTCACTCAAGCTGGCGATTTCATTTAACATCCACTGCCGGCAATGGATATCTTTGTGGATTCTTGTGTTTAAAGGATTCTTGTGTTTAAAAACAAATTGTTTTTGGGTTACCAAAGTATTTAATAAGAAGCATTTTGCACTCTGGGGAAAAAAAAAGGGGGGGGGGGGCCTCTGGTCTCAGGAAAATGGTGGAGAGGAGGCTACCAGTCTGGATACAGGAATCTCTTCCTCCAGGCCATGCCCGCAGCCGAGAACTGGATGGTGGTTATCGTCTTCTCGTTATCAGTTTGGACTCTGTGAGAAGATGGATCTAAATAAGCTTTTATCCTCAGAGTTAGGACTAGTGGAGCCTGGAGGAAATTTTAATTAGGGTAAAAATTTCTTTCTGGAAAATGGCAAGAGTAAGGTTCAACTCCAAATGCGTCCTCTGTGTGTTTCTCCCCGATTGTAATGAAGACCTCAGCTGTCTCCAGCATTACCAGAGCTGTGTGTAGTTGCATTCCTTGTCTGCACTGAGAATTACGTTGGCCATTTTCCAGGGGCGGGGGGCTCTGTTATATGTACTTCCTGGTAGGTGTACTGTAACTTAGCCAACTTCTCTAGTCATTTACCCCCTCGCTTATACAAGCGGCTCTCTTAAAAAAAAAAAAGCAATAGAGTCTTCAGGTATTTATTTCACTCAGCACAAACAGCTCACAAACAGAAGTCTAGGCTTACAAAAGCATTTGGGGAAATGCTACCTTTAAAATCTTTGAACTGCCAGACGTGTGTCCCTAATGGATAAGAAGCATATTGTATGTAATTTAACTGCCACCCTCTCTATTCTACATTTCTCTTTCCAGATAAAGGGGCTCTCCTCACATCCCCTTATCTTTGCCTAAAGCCTCCCCTCTGGAAGAGGCATGAAGAGAATGAATGTGGTTGCAACAACAGGGAGAAAAAAAATGTTTTTAATGTACATGAAGCTGAAGGGCTGAGGTTTTCAGTTCAGACTCCCGTTGCTACTTCCACATCCCGGTCCCCTTGAAGTGCATCAGTATAAACCGCTGGGACCATGGGAGGAGGCTGCATCCTAGTTCAAAAATGAGGTGTCAGACTGGGATTTCCCAACCTGATCAATAAGGGGAGACCAGGATTCCACCAAGCCGGGAAGAGACCTCTGGACTTGACAAATCCTTCAAATTAATCCTCTCCACGAAAGGGCTTATTATCTACTCATCTGACTTTTCTTTTTCTTTTTAGCATTATCTTTAACACCTGCTTTTCATAGGTATAAGAAGCTGCTTGGAAACCTTCAGAGGCTCATGACGCATAGGGGTCGGGGAGGCGGAAGAGAGGAGCAGATTTCAAGGTAGAGAGACCCAGTTCTATGACTCATTGGCTGATACTTCTCCATAAGATCAGATGTTAAAGTAGATGGTTAGTGCTTCCGGTGGCTAGGATGAACTCTGTCCGCCAGCCAGGATTTTCAGGCCCACACTGCAGTGCCTAAGAATCACGTCCGTTTATGTGCAGGCCAAGCTGCTGGCCTGAGGTATGTGTGTTTGTGGGGTGGGGGATGGGGAAGGTCACACTGTTATCCATCCTGTAATCCTGTAACCTACATCCTGTTACTTAATCTTCCATCTACGACTATCCCTTTGATACCACTAAGTCCTGTAGTTGGGAGAAACAGGACATGATTAGTGGGGAAATTCAGTGGGATCAGATTTTTAGGACGCTGCTTCTTAAACTGAGTATCTGTCTCTGTGTCAAGAGACAGGAAGAATAAAACTGTCACCCAGACGAAGGGTCAGGGTAGGTATGAAGGGACTTCAGGTATACTAGACTCTGGAGGGGCTTTGGGAGAGGAACGCAAGTTTTCTGTCTGTACATACAATGTAAGCATTGCTGGAATTTTTTCAGGGGGTGGTGGACTTTGAAAATCTTCCAGAATAAGATCACCTTGAGCCCTCTCTGTAAAATAAAGCTGGGACTTGTTCATGGGCTAGGGCGGACCCCAAACCGTTTCCTGAAAAAAATTCCTGGCTTGGCCTGCTAGTGGTTTCCCCTTCCACAGTGCTCAGCTATTTCTAAAGTCCATGGTTTGTTGCTGTCGTTCAGTCGATAACTCATGTCCGACGCTTTGTGACTCCATGGACTGCCACACCCCAGGCTTCCCTGTTCCTCACTACCTCCTGGAGTTTGCTCCGACTCATATCCATTGAATCAATGATGTCCATGGACTGTCCCTCAATTAATGACACAGAATAGGGTCTCTCTAATCCCATGAACAGATGCCTTTAAGTCTTATCCAAAGGATAGTGAGAAAGAGTTCCCTGTGAAGGGTTATTGCAAAATTATTCAGTCCATCACTCTTTTCAGTACTTTGAGTTCTTTCTTGGGATACAGCCAGACATCAGAAAAGTAAATACTTAAGACACTTAATCCTTAGGTTCCCCCACAGAGCTGTGTTTTCATTGGGGAAGCCCCGAGAGGAGAACAGGACAGAGTTAGGCATTTGGTTTGGATCTGCTTGGGTTGTGGAGCTGAGGCCCCTCCGTCTGCTGGGTCCACTTAAAGAGACCCCGCATTAGAAAAGGCTTCCATAGTGGCTTAGACAGTAAAGAATCCACCTGCAATGCAGGAGACCCCGGTTTGATCCCTGGGTGGGTCGAAGATGCCCTGGAGAAGGAAATAGCAACCCACTCCAGTATTCTTCAGAGAAGGCAATGGCACCCCACTCCAGTACTCTTTGCCTGGAAAATCCCATGGATGGAGGAGCCTGGTGGGCTGCAGTCCATGGGGTAGCTAAGAGTCGGGCACAACTGAGTGACTTCACTTTCACTTTTCACTTTCATGCATTGGAGAAGGAAATGGCAACCCACTCCAGTGTTCTTGCCTGGAGAATCCCAGGGACGGGGGAGCCTGGTGGGCTGCCGTCTACAGGATCGGCACAGAGTCGGACACGACTGAAGCGACTTAGCAGCAGCAGCAGCCAGTATTCTTGCCTGGAGAATTCTTTGGACAGAGGAGACTGGTGGGCTACAGTCCATGGGGTCACAAAAAGTCAGACACAACTGAGCAACTAACACCCGGAACTCCTAAGGGCTGCAGAAAGACTTTCCTCCATCGAGTCTGCTCCCAGAACTGACTTTCTGTTCCCTGTCCTTGTCTTTTGAGATGGGAATCTTCAGAGTTCAACCTGAAACTCCACAGAACCAGTCCACAGCCCCTCCTGCCTGCCTGATGGTACTGCCTCACTCCTCAGACCTCTGCACCTTCCCTCTGTCCCCCTCCTCCCGCTGTATCAGGGGCTCAGGTTGTAAACTGCCTCCACCCTTGCTGGATCGAAGAAAGTCCTAACAAGCAAACTGCTTAATCCGTTTTGGAGACCGATGATCCAAGTTATAAAGTGGCCAGGCCCTGTGTGTCAAGGCTCCTCTCCTCCCAGAAGCCTTTCACACTCCACTTCTCAGGATACTGACAAGGGACGTGCGTGTGTGCTAAGTTGCTTCAGTCGTGTCCGACTCTGTGCAACCCTGTGAACTGTCTCCCGCCAGGCTTCTCTCTCCATGGGATTCTCCAGGCAAGAATACTAGAGTGGGTTGCTGTGTCTTCCTCCAGAGGATCTTCCTGACCCAGGGCACTCACCCATGTCTCTTCTGTCTGCCTGCAGTATCAGGCAGGTTCTTTATCACTATCGCCCTCTTGGAAGCCGCTGACCAAGGCGGGGGCGGGGTAGGGCGGTGTTCCTATTTAAACTAGTAACTCTGAACAGCTTTCCACTCTCAGCACAGACTCCTGCAAATGTAAAAGTATAGACAGATGTTTGCTGAATGAAAAGCAGATCGTGAAGGGAAGACACTGAAGCTTTGACTCACAGTTTGAAAATTCTCTCCACACAAATAGTAGAGTGGGTAGCCTTTCCCTTCTTCAGGGGATCTTTCCAACCCAGGGATAGAACAGGGGTCTCCTGCATTGCAGGCAGATTCTTTACCAACTGAACTATCAAGGAAGCCCCCCAGATCAATATTTGCGTGCATTTGCAGTCACTTTATGGGTGTGTGACCCTGGAGAAGGAAATGGCAACCCACTCCAGTATTCTTGCCTGGAGAATCACATGGACAGAGGAGACTGGTGGGCTGCAGTCCATGGCATCACAAGAGTCTGACATGACTGAGTGACTAAACCACCACCATGGGTGTGTGAAGAGCAGGAAAACGTACGAATCGCCTGACACCCACGTTCTCAGCAGTGAGGGCAGACAAGAGCTCCTGCCTTCGTATTTCAGCTCACACACTGTGCACAAGCATTCTTTCTGGGGTCTATTTTGTGTCATGTTTATTTCACTGTGTGAGTGATTCTGCTGTTTAAAACGGCTCCCAAGTGCTGCGCTCTGCAGTGCTGTCTGGTGTTCTCACGCACAGGAAGATGTGCTTTAAAAGAGGAAAATTCATGTGTTACGTAAGTTTTGTCCAAGCATGAGTTACACTGCAGTTGGTCTTGGGTTCAGTCTTAGTGAGCGAGCAATATACATTAAAATAATGTTTCTGTAAACAGAAATACAAAACATAAGGTTATGTATTGATCTGTTAACAAAAATGTGGCCAGAGGCTTACAGGAACTTCACCCTGTATTTCCCTAGGGGCAGTGGCTCAGTATTGCTGATTTAGTATTCCTGGTGACTTTACAGAACATAAGGGCCACAAATAACGAGAACCCATTCCATTCAACTCTGTGTTTGTAATGTGAAAGCAGCCATAGACAATATGCAAGCAATGAACACGCTGCGTTCCTATAAAATTTCACGTATGGGCAGGGAAACTTGAATTTCATATAATTTTCATAGGCCACAAAATGTTCTTCTTTCGATTATTTCCCCCACAACCATTAAAAAAAAAAAAAGTGTCCACAAAATGTTCTTCTTTTGATTATTTCCCCCACAACCATTAAAAAAAAAAAATGTAAAAACCAGTTTTAACTGGCTAAATGTACAAAAACTGGTGACAGGCTGGAGTAGCCCATGGTCCATAGGCTGCTAACTCTTGTGTTATTTCTTTTCCACAAATCCCCCTGCTTTGGAGCCCCCTCATGGTAGGTTAGAGAGACCCACATCTCCTTCCCCCGGCAAGTCTCTACCATCCCAGGACCATTACTCCGATGGAGTCCAAAGACTCCTGGAGTCCAAGGAGACAGTTCTGAAGCTGGACTTGAGATGGCTGGGTTTGAAAGCTGGTCCTATTACTTCCCAGCTGTTTTACTGGAGGCAACTTTCCTGGGCCTCATATATGCGGCAGTGAGGATCATGGTCATGTCTCCTAGGCCTGCAGTGCAGGTTGAACTGCACCCAGGGGGGTCTGGAGAGGAGATTCCTTTACCACCTCCACCACGCCCACCCAGACCAGTTAGACAGCTTGACCTCCACCCTTGAGGTTCCTTGGACATTCATCACCCAAGCGTCACAAAGGAAGCAAGAGGATGTGGACAAATCTCATTCCTTTCTACCCTGCTCACCATTTTCAGGGGTCTCGGAGACCGTGCCACACAACCAATAAAGGAGCAGGAAGGTATTAATATTTCCCTAAAATCTGCAGACCCCATTTCTACCATTTCCCAGCTCATCATTTTAGGTGATCCCCAGATTGTCGAAGCCATGCTTAGGCTCAAGTGATGGTGAGAAACCTCTCAAATGTCAGTGCTTGCAGAAGAGGGAAGAAAATAGAAAACTGTTTATTTTCCTAATTTAAAAGATAACATCGCTTTGCTCTTTCCTTTTGTGTAAGGTCAGATGGGAAGAATTCTTTGAAAGTGGCTCCAGAAGACTTTCTCAGATATACATGTATTTAGCAATTTATGTTTTTCACTCAAAATGGATCATTCAGTAATAATAATATCATGGTGATTACTATTATAATAAACAATGTTTCATTTCCTTATCTGTAAAAATGAAGTAATGATTCAGATCCTAGCCTGACATTTAAAGTATTTGGCAAGCTGCACAGGAAGGTTGTTACGGTTGGGTTACATCTAAGTAAATGTTGATTTTAAAATGCCATTTTAGTTGACTTTACGAGCAATGGGTGACAAATTAAGTCAGCACTTTTATCTCAAGGAACTCACGGCGCTTTACAGATAAGGTCTCATTGATGCTTGCAGAGTGGAAAAGCATCATTCATGGAACCACAGCCCCAGACCTTAGAGCATCCGGAAGGGCCCTTAGGGAGCCTCACCAAGTTGTGAGTCTAAGAACTAGGAAGCCAAGACTCAAGATTGGTGACCTTTCGCGTCTTGGATCCAGGAAGGAGAAGGAGGTGCCTGTGTCTGGAGCGTCCAAGGTTCCCAGGACTTGGACACCTGGAGCTGCGCAGAGGCGGGGGGAGAGGGCGGGGGAGGGCGGGGAGGGGTCGGGGAGGCGGGGGAGGGGGCGCGGGAGGCCGAGGGGCCGCCCCTCCCCTCCGCCCGGGCTGCGGGGGCGGGGCCAGCCAGGGGCACGCATCTGTCTCGGGCGGCTGGGGGCGCGGCGAGCGCGCAGTCACGTAGCCTCCAGCCAGCCATCCCCCGCCGAGCCAGCCCCTGACCGAGAGGACTCCGAAGGTCAGCGTTTTCAGATGTGGGTGTGATGCAGGAAGGAAAACTCCTCCTTTTCCTTCCCTTCGCCGCATCTTCCCAGAAATGGACAGAAAATGGGGATCTGGCACGTTCGTGTACTTGTTATACTTTTCAGAAGCAAAGAAATGTCGTAGAATGAGCCAGTGGCTGCAAGAGCACGAGTTTCTCCGGTTTGGCAGATAACGAAACGAGTTTGGCCCAAAAGGGACCAGCCCAGTCCCCCTGCCCCACTCCCTGACCTCCTTTCCCACCCCCACCCCCACTCCCACAGCCCCGTGGTCCTTACCCCTCCCCCCGCCGCGCTCTCTGCCCTCGTCTCATTCCGGCCCGTTGCACTGTTTTTATCTGGTGGTTTAGGGCTGTAAACAATGCTTTAAAAACGCCAGAGTTGGGTAGAGCTAACCCCACCTTTGCCACCAAATGAAGGTGTGGGTCTTTTCGCGAGTTGCTTTACGTCTTGGGCAGCAGCGAGTGCAGCGGCACCGATCACAGGTGCGCCGCAGGATGCCGGATTTGTTAGTTACACGCATGGAAGGCCGCTGTGCTCTCGGGCCGAGCCTTGATACGGCTCTAGCCCTGCTTAGAGCCCAGGTTTGGTTTCTGCACCCACTGCTGCCAAAGCTGACCAAGAACACCTGCATATTCTTAACCCACCTCACCGCCCCTCCGCCCCCAAGCCTGGCCTGCCCTCCTGTGTCGGCCAAAGGAAATGATTGATTCTCCTTGGACTTGGTGTTTCTTTTAAGGCCACAGGTTTCATTACCGGCCGAGATGGTTTTCAAAATGCTGGTGGGCGGGACTGGAGCCTCCAGGATAAGGACTCATCAGAAGTATGATATGTAAACCAGTGGAGGCTAGAACACCACTTTCCATCCTGCCTGCCTGCCGTCGGCCAGTGGCCTGGCAGGTGTGAGGCCCTGGGACTTCGCAGGGGACAGTTTGAAAGTCTCTGGCCTATAGGTTAAAGGCTCTTGAGTGTGCGCTCCGCCAGACCTTTCACAGTCTGCCTTCAACAGGTCCCCGTCTCCACCCCCACCCCCACGGTCCTGACACATCGGAGTGTGATGCCCCTCTCCTGTTCCCGTATTCTCTGCTCCAAAGTTGCTTCCTCCCTCATTCCTTGGAGACCTCTTAGTGCTTTTGCATGCTTCAGATGTAGCAGCTGTCACCCTGTGATTGGAAGTCACAAGTCCTGAAAACAGGAATTGTGCCTTATTTTTGCAGCGTTTAACTGGTGTTTGGAGAACACTCGAGTCCTCCATTTTGGGGATAGAGTTCAAACTGCTGAAGCTGACACCCTAGAGAAGTGAGTGAAGTGAAGTGAAGTTGCTCAGACGTGTCGGACTCTTAGTGACCCCATGGACTACGGCCCACCAGGCCCTCCGTCCATGGGATTTTCCAGGCAAGAGTACTGGAGTGGGGTGCCATTGCCTTCTCCGTTAACAGTGGCAAGGCATATTATATTTACTTGGAGCTGGTATACTTGGTGACAGCCTTAGTGCCCTCGGACACGGCGTGCTTGGCCAGCCCCCCAGGTAGCAGCAAGCGCATGGCGGTCTGGATCTCTCTGGATGTGATAGTCGAGCGCTTGTTGTAATGCGCCAGGCGCAATGCCTGGCCAGCGATGCGCTCGAAAATGTCGTTGACGAAGGAGTTCATGATTCCCACGGCCTTGGACGAGATGCCGGTGTCAGGATGGACTTGCTTCAGCATCTTGTACACGTACACAGAGTAGCTCTCTTTGCGGCTGCGCTTGCACTTCTTGCCGTCCTTCTCCTGGGCCTTGGTCACAGCTTTTTTAGAGCCCTTTTTAGGGGCAGGAGCAGGCTTAGCCGGTTCAGGCATGTCTATAATGACAACACCCAACAACACAGAAGGGGAGATGCAAAAGGCAAGACCAGGTAAAAGATGTGGCCTGTAGAGTGATCAGTAGGGAGAGCAAGAGAGCAGAGGACGGAAGAGAAGGTGTGTCTGTGGGGATGGGAGTTTCAACTGCAGGACCCATTGGAGGTCACACTCAGAAGGCGATGGGCATCAGCTTGTGGGGAAGGAAGGAGCAGTGTGGACCTTAATGAGGAAACTTCTACGCGTTGAGAGGCAGAAAGCATAGACACTTGATGTGGGAGCAAGGAAGAGGCCAGGTGGCCAACGGGAAGAGAAGAAAAGAGAAGGTGAGGGTGAAGTCGCTCAGTCCTATTGGACTCTTTGGGACCCCAGTGGACTGTAGCCTACCAGGCTTCGTCCATGGGATTTTCCAGGCAAGAGTACTGGAGTGGGTTGCCGTTTCCTTCTCCAGGGGATCTTCCCAACCCAGGGATTGAAGCTGGGTCTCCCGCACTGCAGGCAGAGGCTTTACCCTCTGAGCCACCAGGGAAGCCCAAAAGAGAAGGTGGGAGGGGACAGAGGAACAGAGGAGTGACACGTGTTACATGAGCCACTGAAGGACTGTTGGTGTTCGGGTCAGACCCAGCATTTTGACGGTCCTAACCGAGAACGCAAAGGGTGACCCTTCCGGTGCCCATTTCCAGGCCTTGGTAGATTTCCTTTTTTTTTCCCCTTTAATTTTTTTTTTTTTTTTGCCCTCGCCTCATGCAGTGGTATGTAGGATCTTAGTGCAGGGATCTTAGTTCCCCAACCAGGGATCAAACCCGTGCCCCCTGCAATACAAGAGTGGTGTCTTAACCACTGGACCACCAGGGAAGTCCCCTTAATTAGATTTGTTACCTTTGACAGCATTAAGCGCTCCCTCTTTTTTGAAACTCTGACTTTTGGAGTTCCTCTTTCTCCTCCTCTTTCCTATTTCAGTGGCCCCTCTTTCGTGGGTGGCTGAGCAGAGCATTCTGCCTCTGCTCACCCTTGAGGGTTTCCCCTTGACTCACTGTCCTTTACACGCACGTCCTCCCAGTGTAACCTCCTCCAGATGCCACCCAACTCATGAACAAGACGGGGTCCATCGGCCGGGGAAGGGAGGGGCGGCAGAGTGTACCACGGCCGAGGATCATCTGGCCACTGCTTTCCTCTCCATCTCCTGCTGGTCCCCCACATGTAACCTTCTCTGGGGTCACCCCAAATATCTCCCTTTGTTAGAAATTTTAGATGTAGTATGTTAAACTAACTATTGCTGAGAAGCAAATCCACCAAAACTTTTCCGTGGCTCATGGAACCAGTGATCACTTACATGACTTTCCGTTCCGCCTTAGGTTCCCTCACGAGGCTGCCAACAAGACGTTGGCCAGGGTTGCAGCCACCACTGGGCTGGGGGATCCGCTGCTAAGATGGCTCGTTCACCTGACTGGTGAGTTGCACTGGCTCTTGGTCAGAGGCCTGGGTGCCTCTTCACTTGGGCCTCTTCACAGGGCTGCTCGAATGGCCCGAACATTGACCTCCTCTAGAGCAGACAGTCCAGCAGAGCACGAAGGACACTGCAGTGCTTTTTATAACCTAGTCTCAGAGTTCACACACTTGTCTTCTCTATTGGGCACTCAGAACGGCCCTGATCCAGGAGGTCGGGATCACTGGGTGCCATCTTGGAGGTGCACTATACCATGGGGTTATCCACTCTCTAAGTCTGAGTGACTCGAACTTGTCCCTCAAATTTCAGCCCACTGATGCACAGTTAGTCCCATGGAGAAGCCGCCCCGACTGCTGAGCCTCCTCCCCGGCTTCCGTTAGCTCTGTGGCACCTCTCCCTTTCCTCATCTACCACGCCACACTGAAGCTGGTGGTTTCTTTGTTTCTGTCTTCCCTAGTCTTTAAATTCCTTGAGGGATAAGAGAGCATCTCATGGGGCAACGTGGTATCACAGTGTCTAGAACAGTGGTGCATGGCGGAGTCTCGGTACATTTTAGATAAGGAATAAATGAGTGAGTAAGTTACAGTCCCTTTTTCTAATCAGAAACATTTATGTAACACTTAATTTATGCCACACCCCACTTCAGGTCTCTGTTGATTGGTTTTCATATTGCATTTCCCACCCCAGTCTCACCCTTGACACAGTCCCACTCTCTTCTGACCCAGCAATTCCATTCTAGGAATTTATTCTAGGGAAATAATTCATGCGAGTCCAAAAAGTAGCTGAACACTGTCCATTGCAGTTTGTTTATGATGTTTGAGTTTTGTAGAAAATGTGAATTTGAAAAAAACCAGTAATTTGGTTAAATAAGGTATGGAACAATAAAATAGGCTTTTCCAGAACCGCTAAGATAATACCAAAAATGTTCAACTGATATGAAAAGATGTTCAGCAGATATTTTTAAATGAAGTAAAATTATAAAATGTTTTTAATTTTCAATTGTGGTAAAATACTTGTAACAAAATCTATCATCTTAAAAAGGGCACGGTTCGGTAGGGGTAAGTGCATTCACATTGTTCTGCAGCCAATCTCCAGAACATTTTTTTTTATCTTGCAAAACTAAAACTCCCTACTGTTCAGCAGCATTGCTCCCTCCCCACTTTTCTTTCTGCCCTCAGTCCCTGGCAACAAGCATTCTACTTTCTGTCTTTATGAATTTTGATGACTCCAGGTACCTCGTATAAATGGAATCATTCAGTATTTGTATTTTGTGACTGCTCATTTCACTAAGCTTTATGTCCTCGAGGTTCACCCACGTTATAGCATGTGTCAGAATTTCATTCCTACTCAGGGCTAAATAATATTCCATTATATCTATGTATCATGCTTTGTTCATCCATTTGTCTGTTGGTGGGTACTTGTGTTGATCTTGTGATTTGGCTGTTATGACTAATGAACGTAGGTGTGCGAAGATCTCTTCGAGACTCTGGGTTATAATTCTGTTTTTAGTTTTTTGAGGAACTGCCATACTTTTTCCATAGACGCTGTGCCATTTTATATTCGCATCACTAATGCACAAGGGTTCTAATGTCTCGTCCTTGGAAACACCTGTTATTTCTGTTTTTTTTAAATAACAGTAGCCACCCTAGTGGGTGTGAGATGGTATGTCATTGTAGTTTTTAAAAATTTATTTTTTTTAATTGAAAAGTAATTGCTTTACAGTATTGGTTTGATTTCTTGTTCCAGAGAGATTAGCTTGCCTTTTTGGAGGCCTGGGATCTTCTGCTCTGGTTTAGAAGTTGCTCTGTAGGAGTGGCTTCATATTTTAAGGAGTTTTTAATGTATTTGTGGGGAGGCAGTCCATCTCCCCATCTTACTCTCTGCCGTCTTCCGCTCCCCTCATTGTGGTTTTGATTCACATTGCCCTAACGATTAGTGGTGTTGAGCATCTTTTCAAATGTTTACTGACCATTTGTTTGTCTTCTTTGGAGAAATGTCTATTCAAGTCTTTGCCCATTTTTATTTTGTTTTTATTCTTGTTGAATTGTAGGAGTTCTTTATATATTCTGGATATTAGCCCCTTATCAGGTGCAAATATTTTATCCCATTCTGTGGCTGCCTTTTCATGCTACTGATTATGTATAAAACATTTTTTAAAGAGAAATATATAAACATATGTTTATATAAACATATGTTTATATAAACATACATGAACTTAGGGAAAAAATGGAAAAAAACACTAAAAAGTTAGTAGTATGGATTTAATTTTAGCATTAATAAGTTTAATTTTCTTCTTTATGTTATGTTTATTGTTGAAAATTTCTGGGATAAACATATTACTTTCATGGAAAATTTTAAATAACATTTTCACATGAATAAAGCATAGGTCATAGGTTTATCTTCTGAAGATCTAACCAAGAAAGTCTGAAATCAAGATAGTATTTAGGTTGTTGGGATCCTCCCAACTGGGTACTGAGGCAAGTTATAATGCCAAGTTGCTTACTTTTCTAAATTTCATTTCCTTCTCTCTTTTTTAAATGCAAGGCTTTTTTATTTATTTTTTTTTTAGAACTGGCATTATTTATTTCAAAGAATTTACATTCCATGCATCAATTTAGTGTCCTTCAGATCAGATCAGATCAGATCAGTCGCTCAGTCGTGTCCGACTCTTTGCGACCCCATGAATCGCAGCACGCCAGGCCTCCCTGTCCATCACCAACTCCCGGAGTTCACCCAGACTCACATCCATTGAGAGTCAGTGATGCCATCCAGCCATCTCATTCTCTGTTGTCCCCTTCTCCTCCCTCCCCCAATCCCTCCCAGCATCAGAGTCTTTTCCAGTGAGTCAACTCTTCGCATGAGGTGGTCAAAGTACTGGAGTTTCAGCTTTAGCATCATTCCTTCCAAAGAAATCCCAGGGCTGATCTCCTTCAGAATGGACTGGTTGGATCTCCTTGCAGTCCAAGGGACTCTCAACAGTCTTCTCCAACACCACAGTTCAAAGGCATCAATTCTTTGGTGCTCAGCTTTCCTCACAGTCCAACTCTCACATCCATACATGACCACAGGAAAAACCATAGCCTTGACTAGACAAACCTTTGTTGGCAAAGTAATGTCTCTGCTTTTGAACATGCTATCTAGGTTGGTCATAACTTTCCTTCCAAGGAGTAAGCGTCTTTTAATTTCATGGCTGCAGTCACCATCTGCAGTGATTTTGGAGCCCCCAAAAATAAAGTCTGACACTGTTTCCACTGTTTCCCCATCTATTTCCCATGAAGTGATGGGACCGGATGCCATGATCTTCGTTTTCTAAATGTTGAGCTTTAAGCCAACTTTTTCACTCTCCACTTTCACTTTCATCAAGAGGCTTTTGAGTTCCTCTTCACTTTCTGCCCTAAGGGTGGTATCATCTGCATATCTGAGGTTATTGATATTTCTCCCAGCAATCTTGATTCCAGCTTGTGTTTCTTCCAGTCCAGCATTTCTCATGATGTACTCTGCATATAAGTTAAATAAGCAGGGTGACAATATACAGCCTTGACGAACTCCTTTTCCTATTTGGAACCAGTCTGTTGTTCCATGTCCAGTTCTAACTGTTGCTTCCTGACCTGCATACAGATTTCTCAAGAGGCAGATCAGGTGGTCTGGTATTCCCATCTCTTTCAGAATTTTCCACAGTTTATTGTGATCCACACAAAGGCTTTGGCATAGTCAATAAAGCAGAAATAGATGTTTTTCTGGAACTCTCTTGCTTTTTCCATGATCCAGTGAATGTTGGCAATTTGATCTCTGGTTCCCCTGCCTTTTCTAAAACCAGCTTGAACATTAGGAAGTTCACGGTTCACATATTGCTGAAGCCTGGCTTGGAGAATTTTGGGAAACTTTAAAAGAAATTTTATTTATTTAATTGGCTGTTCTGGGTCTTAGCTGTGGATATGGGTGTGGGTCCCTGACCAGGGATAGAACCCAGAGCCCCTGCACTGAGAGTGCAGAGTCTCAGACACCGGACCACCAGGGAAGCCCTATCCTTAGGAAACTTTGCAGTACCCACTCTGCTCGCAGAGGCACTTGTTCCTGTTTCTGTGAGTGGTCGTCCCACAATATGGTATCTACTTTCCTGTCTAGATTGGGGTGTCCTCAGTCTAGACACCCATGAGCACGGTACTAACAGACTCGTTGAATGACGCTGCCAGATTCGAAAGGCACGTTTCTGCTCCTCAGCCTCCCAGGAGCGTTTGACTCGGGGAGTCAGCTGACCGTTCTTCCTCTTGACACCGTCTCCTGGTTTTGCTTGTGGAACACCACGCTCTTATTTTCTCTCCTAGGTCTCTGGCCAGTCCTTTCAGTCTTTGCAAGTTCCTCTTTACTGTCTAGCTAAGCTCTTAACGTCGGAGTGCTTTAGTGCTTGGTCCCTTTTCTTCTTTCTCTCTGCATCCATAACGTTGATTCCAAAGCTTTGATTCTAGACCGTACACCAATCATTTCCAACTGGCCCATCCGTCTTTTTGGAGCTCAGTGTATCCAGCTGCCTTGTGTGTCCTTGATTCACTCTCTACTCTTGTTGACCCTCCCCTCTGCCCTTGGTACTTTGATCTTTGTGGGCCACGTGGACAAAATCTCTCGCTTCCTGTGGACTTGGCCAGGAGAAGTTTCCAGCAGAAAGTTGAAAGGCAGGAAGAGAGTGAGGTCAATAAATTTAGTACCCAGCCGCCTGTTTGTGGTTCACCTCAGACTGGATCTCCCTCCTGAGGGCCACAGCTCCTACCACAAGAGCCTCTCCATCTAGCCAGCTCTCTGTCTACCAGTTACTGCCCCATTCACTTGCTCCTTCAGGCCTAGCTGCGGTTACTAGTTTCAGGGTAACCACATCAGCTCTCTTTGCTTGTCCGAAACTCTGCTCCCTTAGAGTAGGAAATGGCAGTAGGAAATGGCAATATTCTCCAGTATTTTTGCCTGGAGAATTCCATGGACCGAGAAGCCTGGTGGGCTACAGTCTGTGGAATCGCAAAGAGTCGGACACGACTGAGTGACTGAGCACGGCAAACTCTGCTCACACTTTTGTGTTAGATTGGCCAAAAAGTTCCTTTGGTTTTTCAATAAAAATGAAAGACACGTTTTTCATTTTCACCAAGAATTTTATTGAACAACATAGTCACCTTTTGGTTCTACTATCTTTTGCCATATTTCAGGCAACTTCATAATCCCATCTTCCCAAGACTTTCTATCTTTTTGAGCAAAGGCCTATTCCAGGTCCCTTTACAGTCTTCTGGGGAATTGAAATCTTTTCCAATAAGATAATTTTATAAAGAGCAAAATAAATGGACATTTGAAAGTGCAGTGTCTGGTGACTGTGGCAGATGAATCAGGACTTCCCAGCCAGGCTGTAACAGTTTTTGCCTGGTCATCAAAGATACATGTGGTCTTGCAGTAGCCTGATGGAAGATTATGAATTTTTATGTTTCTTGAAATAATGAAGCATAATATGCCGAAAATGTTGCTTTTTTTTCATTTCCAATATTGAAATGGCTACACGGAAATTCATCAGTTTTGATAAGTTTTTTTTTTTAATGCATACTTATATGACAGCTATCACAATACAATCTAACAAAATTGTTTTAAATGAAGTTAAAGACAACTAAATGCTACTAGAGACATCCTATGGAAAAAAACACAAATGATCCTTTTGGCTTAATCCTTTTATTAAACTCTGCTCACATAACCCTGGTTTCCAGCCAGGATCCTGACACATCTGTATGTATTTGACAGCTCCCTTGGGAATTCTCATAGTCGGCACACACGTGACAAACCCAGAACATACCTTTTGACTTTTCCTGTAATCCTCTCCTTCTCCCTTTTTTCGGTCTCTGGGAACGAACATTAGCACACCAAGCCAGGTGCACAAAGCAGATGCCTGGGAGTCCTGCGTGGTTTCTCCCTCTCCTTCACACTCACCCTCCTTCATCTTATCCATCACTAAGTCTGAAAATTGAGCTTCACACAGCTGGCTCCTTACTCTTTAGATCTCAGCTTAAATGTTATTTGCTAAAAACAAACAAACAAATTTTCCTCTCCCGAACAGTAAGGGCCCACATCCCTTTATTCTCCATGTACCAGTCTGTTTGCTTCTTAGGAAGCCATGTTACTTAGGGCTGCTGCTGCTGTTGCTAAGTCGCTTCAGTCGTGTCCGACTCTGAGCGACCCCATAGAGTGCAGCCCAAGAGGCTCCTCAGTCCCTGGGATTCTCCAGATGAGAATACTGGAGTGGGTTGCCATTTCCTTCTCCACCAGATGGCGCTAGTGGTAAAGAATTCACTTGCCAATACAGGAGACATAAGAGACATGAGTTCGATCCCTGGGTTGGGAAGATCCCCTGGAGGCGGGCATGGCAACCCACTCCAGTATTTTGCCTGGGAAATCCCATGGACAGAGGAGCCTGGAAGTTTACAGTCCATAGCGTCTCAAAGAGCTGGACACAACTGAAGTGACTTAGCATGCACACACTCAATACGCACTGTAGAAATGAATTACATGATGTCTAGGGTTTCAAAGGAGTCCAGTTCTATTGGCAATAAATCCAGCGTTTTATTCTTGCCTGTAAATTTGTTTCAAATAAATGCCACATGTAAAAGCAACTTTAAAAAAGATGTAATCTACATGCCTGAAGTGCCAGATTCATGATTTAATTATTTGGCCCAGTCAGTGAGCTGAAAGTTCAGAAAACAAAACAAACAAAACCATAAATGAAAGAAAACATTTCTAAAACAAATTGCCTTCCTTGTGTCAAAAGTCCTCCTATGCCTGCAGTCAGACAGGAAACAGAAATAGACCTGTGTGTTATCAGAACTGAACTAAAGTATTTGTCTGTTTCTTCCCATGGAACATCCCCTGAAAGAACGTTGTGTTTGATGTAGGGATTCCAAGCAGGACTTGCCATGGTGCTTAGGGTCTCCTGTGTATTGGTTTCATCTGCTTGAACCTTAAGTTGAAGCAGGCCAAGGAAATCAATACCTTGGATGCTGCGTCTGAGTAGGGGCTCAGGAAAATATATAAAGACGGGGAAAGTATAAAGTGGAGCTTCCCAGGTAGCATGGTGATAAAGAATCTGCCTGCCAGTGCAGGAGATGTAAGAGATACAGTTTCAATCCCTGGGTCAGGAAGGTCCCCTGGAGTAGGAAATGGCAACTCCAGTATTGCCTGTAAAATCCCATGGACGGAGGAGCCTGGCAAGCTATAGTTCATGGGGCTGCAAAGAGTTGTACACAACTGAGCACGCATGCATGAAGTATAAAGTGAGAGGGTAGCTGGTCTATTTCCCAAACAATTATTGAATGCCACGGATGAGGCACTTCTCCAGGGTATTCAGAGTAAATAGATGAAGTTCCTTCCATTCAGGAGATCATCATCTGCCTTGAAAAACATAGGACTTTCCTGGTGGCTCAGATGCTAAAGAGTCTACCTGCAATACAGGAGACCCATGTTCGATCCCTGGGTCGGGAAGATCCCCTGGAAAAGAGCCTGGCAACCCATTGCAGTATTCTTTCCTGGAGAATTCCATGGACAGAGGAGCTTGGCGAGCTATAGTTCATGGGGTCACACAGAGTCGGACACGACTTAAGCACCTAACACGTATACATATGTGTATATGTATGTGAGAAACATAAAGCACTACGCTGCTATAGGAACACCAGTTTTCTATGGCATGGCTGAAGACATCCATTTGTCATCCCCCAAGTGTGAATGTCACGTGTTTGTCAAGCTTCTCCTGCACACTCACGTTCTATATTCTGGGAATTTAGCTGAGGAGAGTTTCTGCTTCCTCAACAGCAATGGCCAGAGTGCTCTCTGGCTTTAGTAAATAATGTATTAATACATTCACGAAGCGTGCATATGGACGTTGATGGCAGGTTTTGTTCTCTGACTGTGCAGAGACAAAGAAAAATAACTGAACTCTGAACCTTAACTTTTTAAAATTTAACATTATCAATGCTTACTACCTTCCATCCAGGCCTTAGGTGGAAGGTTACAAAATAGGAGAAAGTGTTAGTTGTTCAATTGTGTCCAACTCTTCGCAACCCCATGGACTGTAGCCCGCCAGGCTCCCCTGTCCACAGGGATTCTCCAGGCAAGAATACTAAAGTAGGTTGCCATGCCCTCCTCCAGGCGATCTTTCTGACCCAGGGATTGAACCCAGGTCTCCTGCATTGTAGGCAGATTCTTTACCGTCTGAGCCACCAGGGAAGCCCTACAAAACAGGATAAATTTTCATCTAAAAAGAAATGAGCAGGTATTACATAATGGAAAATCTACATAGGTTAGGATTTCAGCTCCTTTTATTTCTCTTCTCTATGAGCTTAATTATGGTGAAAAACTTAAAATATTTGAAGAGTTAAGATTTGGGCAAAAAACACAACTTTCATTTTATTCACTTAATGTAAAAATGTTACTGACGTGCAGTTGATTGTTGTGTTAGTCTCAGGTGTACAGCAAAATAATTCATTTATATGTATGTTGTGTTAGTCACTCAGTCACGTCTGACTCTTTGCAGCTCCATGGACTGTAGCCCGCTAGGCTCCTCCGTCCATGGAATTCAGGCAAGAATACTGAAGTGGGTTGCCATTTCCTTCTCCAGGGGATCTTCTTTACCCAGGGATCAAACCCAGGTCTCCCACACTGCAGGCAGACTCTTTACCATCTGAGCCACCAGGGGTTCCTGGTGTTTTCCATGTATGTATGTGTGTATATATATATTCTTTTTTAGGTTCTTTTCCATTATAGGTTATTATAAGATACTGAATGAAGTTTCCTGCACTTTACTTTATAATATGTAGTAGTGCACGTGTGCTCAGTCACGCAGTTGTGTCTGAATCTTTGCAACACCATGCACTGCAGCCCGCCAGGCTCTGCTGTCCATGGGATTTTCCAGGCAAGGAAAATGGGTTGCCATTTCCCACTCCAGGGTATCTTTCTGACTTAAGGATCAAACCCACGTCTCCTGTGTTGGCAGATTCTTTACCACTGTGCCACCTGGGAAGCCCATGATGTCGTAGTGTGTATCTGTTAATCCCAAACTCCTAATTTATCCCTCCTCTGTCACTTTTCCCTTTGGTTACCATAAGTTTTTTTTTTTCCAAAATCTTTGAGTTGGCTTCTGTTTTATAAATAAACTCATTTGTATCTTTTTTTTTTTTTTTTAGATTCTAAATGTAAATAATATGATATTTGTCTCTATCTCTCTGGCTTCACTTCAGGGGATAATCTCTAGGTCCGTTCATGTTGCTGCCAATGGCATTATTTTATTCCTTTGTATGGCTGACTATCATTCAGGTGTATGTATGCACCACTTCTTTATCCCTTCGTCTGTCCATGGACATTTAGGTTACTTCCATGTCTTGGCTGTTGTGAATAGTACTGCTTTGAACATTGGGGTGCATGTAACTTTTCTAGTTAATTTTCATCTTTTCCAGATATATGCCTAGTAGCAGAATTGCTGGATCATAGGGTAACTATATTTTTAGTTTCTAATATTGATTTTAAGCAAGAACGTGTTTTTTCTTCCTTTCCTATTTGTGTGTTTATTTGGCTGTGTCGGGTCCTAGTTGCGGCACACAAGGGCTTAATTGTCCAACAGCATGTGGTTTCGCATCTACCCGACCAGGGACCGAATCCTCGTCGCCACTTTGGAAGGCAGACTCCCAACCACTGAACCACCAGAGAAATCCCAAGAGTGTGTTTTTGATCAGATCCTTGAGTGCAGGCTCTCCCAGGCTTACCACTGACCACTGGTTCAGCCAGGGGTGATGGAGCCAGTGCTTTCTTGGGATTCTCAAGGACTATAAGGAGACGCTCAAAGTGAGGGATTGAGCAGCCTCAATGGGACAGGAAGCAGGCTCCACTTCAAGAAGCTAAGAGGCAAATCAGATGTTTGCAGAACCCAAAGAGCTGGAGGTATGGTTTGAAGGTGGATATAAAGCTAAGAATCTGGGATGAAGTGGGATAAAGTGGCCAACTAGGATGTACCCCCATCTCCCTAGGTTCCCTTTTCAGGGTGTGAATTTGCTATAAAGTGTAGGGTTTTCAGAAGAATGGATGAAGGAAAAGCAGCTCTTCCGGAACTTTGCTTGTTTTCTCTGTGATTTCCGGCTGGCTTCCCTGACCTTTGGCCACCACCCATGCCATCATGGCTTCCGCCTACCCCCTTCCTAATCCAGTCAATCGGCAGGCAAAGCTGATGACTCATGTTATTACTTAGAGTTCTATCTGGTGGAATAGAACTAGGTTCTGCAGCTGTGAAAACCTACTGGCTCCCTTGTGATACCGACTTGCCTTAACCTTATTAAAACGTGCTGTTTCCCTGCCGTGTTCCCCAGGGCCCCCGTGAAAGCTCTTGGTGATTCATGGGATTTGGAAATGTGAAAAATGTCCCTGCAATAGACATGTGGGACTAACTTGTTAACGTTTCTACAGCAGTTTGTTTTGGGGAGATAAAATGTAGCCAAGACACATGTCAGAGGTGAGAAAGGAAACGGGAGAGAAGTGATGAAGTTGTGATGATTCAAGCAAAAGGATGTTGAAAGTGAGAAATGTTAGACGAAGCCTTTCATGTATCTTGATTCTTACCATGCTGGTGATGAGGTCCTGGAGGGCTGCTGAAGTCACTTCAGTTTAGTTGCTCAGTCGTGTCCAACTCTTTGTGACCCATGGACTGCAGCACACCAGGCCTCCCTGTCCATCACCAACTTCCGGAGCTTGCTCATGCTCATGTCCATCGAGTTGGTGATGCCATTCAACCATCTCATCCTCTGTCATCCCCTTTTCCTCCTGCCTTCAATCTTTCTCAGCATCAGGGTCTTTTCCAGTGAGTCAGCTCTTCACATCAGGTGGCCAAAGTATTGGAGCTTCAGCTTTAGCATCAGTCCTTCCAATGAATATTCAGGACTGATTTCCTTTAGGATTGACTGGTTTGATCTCCTTGAAGTCCAAGGAATTCTCAAGAGTCTTCTCCAGCACCATAATTCAAAAACAGCAATTCTCCACTGCTCAGCTTTCTTTATGATCCAAGTCTCACATCCATACATGACTACTAGAAAAACCATAGCTTTGACTATAAGGACCTTGGTTGGCAAAGTAATGTCTCTGCTTTTTAATATGCTGTCTAGGTTGGTCATAGCTTTTCTTCCAAGGAGTAAGAGTCTTTTAATTTCATGACTGCAGTCACCATCTGCAGTGATTTTGGAGCCCCAAGAAATAAAGTCTGTCACTGTTCCCATTGTTTCCCCATCTACTTGCCATGAAGTGATGGGACCAGATGCCTTGATCTTCATTTTTTGAATGTTGAATTTTAAGTCAGTTTTTTCACACTCATCTTTCACTTTGATCAAGAGGCTCTATAGTTCCTCTTCACTTTCTGCCATAAGGGTGGTGTCATCTGCATATCTGAGGTTATTGATATTTCTCCCAGCAATCTTGATTCCAGCTTGTGCTTCATCCAGTATGGCATTTTGCATGATGTACTCTGCATATAAGTTAAATAAGCAGGGTGACAGTATACAGCCTTGATGTACCCCTTTCCCAATTTGGAACCAGTCTGTTGTTCCATGTCCGGTTTTAACTGTTGCTTCTTGACCCACATACAGGTTTCTCAGGAGGCAAGTAAGGTGTTCTGGTATTCTCATCTCTTTAAGAATTTTCCACAGTTTTTTTGTGATCCACACAGTCAAAGGCTTTAGCATAGTCAATGAAGTAGATGTTTTTCTGGAATTCTCTTGCTTTTTCTATGAGCCAACAGATGTTGGCAATTTGATCTCTGGTTCCTCTGCCTTTTTGAAATCCACCTTGAACATCTGAAAGTTCTCAGTTCACATACTGTTGAAGCCTGGATTGGAGAATTTTGAGCATTATTTTGCTAGCGTGTAAGATGAGTGCAATTGTGCAGTAGTTTGAGCATTCTTTGGCATTGCCTTTCCTTGGCATTGGAATGAAACTGACCTTTTCTAGTCCTGTGGCCACTGCTGAGTTTTCCAGATTTACTGGCCTATTGAGTGCAGCACTTTCACAGCATCATCTTTCAGGATTTGAAATAGCTCAACTGGAATTCCATCACCTCCACTAGCTTTGTTCGTAGTGATGCTTCCTAAGGCCCGCTTGACTTCACATTCCAGGATGTCTGGCTCTGGGTGAATGATCACACCTTTGTGGTTATCTGGGTCATGAAGATCTTTTTTGTATAGTTCTTCTGTGTATTCTTGCCACCTTTTCTTAATATCTTCTGCTTCTGTTAGGTCCCTATCATTTCTGTCCTTTATTGTGCCCATCTTTGCATAAAATGCTTCCCTTGTGTCTCAGCTGGTAAAGAATCTGCCTGTAATGCAGGAGACCTGGGTTTGATCCCTGGGTTGGGAAGATCCCCTGGAGAAGGGAAAGGCTACCGACTCCAGTATTCTGGCCTGGAGAATTCCGTGGACTATATAGTCCATGGGGTTGCAAAGAGTCAGACACAACTGAGTAACTTTCACTTTCACTTTCTGTTAGGTCCATACCATTTCTGTCCTTTATTGTGCCCATCTTTGCATGAAATGTTCCCTTGGTATCTCTAATTTTCCTGAAGAGATCTCTAGTCTTTCTCATTCTATTGTTTTCCTCTATTTCTTTGCATTGATTACTTAGGAAGGCTTTCTTATCTCTCCTTGTTATTGTTCTGAACTCTGCATTCAGATGGATATATCTTTGTTTTTCTCCTTTGCCTTTCACTTCTCTTCTTTTCTCAGCTATTTGTAAGGCCTCCTCAGACGACCATTGCCTTTTTGCATTTCTTCTTCTTGGGGATGATTTTGATTACCGCCTCCTATACAGTGTTGCAAACCTCCATCCATAGTTCCTCAGGCATTCTGTGTACCAAATCTAATCCCCTGAATCTATTTGTCACTTCCACTGTATAATCTTAAGGGATGTGATTTAGGTCATAGCTGAATGGTTTAGTGGTTTTCCATACTTTGTTCAATTTGAGTCCGAATAAGTCTGAATTACAAACTCATTTTGCAATAAGGAGTTCATGATCTGAGCCACAGTCAGCTCCCGGTCTTGTTTTTGCTGACTATCAAGTTGGTGTATAAATAGACTTTAAACATTTTAGAGCCAGCCCAGAAGGGGACTGTATGATAAGTGACACCATTGGGGAAGGGGTGGTTACGGCAGAAGTCCTCTTTTGGGGAACAGAGATAAGACAAAGACCGCCCTCCTATTTATCACCACCCCTCCCCCACCAGCCGCCTCTGGGAACGGCAGGCAGAACCCTGGGTGGCTGAGTAGGGCACATTTTTTGACATCCTTTCCATAAAAGCATCAGCAGTCTGCAAAGATTGGGGCTACAGGGAAAGGTCCCTTCTCTACAGAATTTTATGATTTCGTAAGGAGAGAGAGCTCAGCTGGTAAAGAATCTGCCTGCAAGGCAGGAGACCCCAGTTCGATTCCTGGGCCAGAAGATTCTCTGGAGAAGGGATAGACTACCCACTCCAGTATTTTTGGGTTTTCCTGGTGGCTCAGATGGTAAAGAATCCACCTGCAATGTGGGAGACCTGCGTCTCATTCCTGGGTTGGGTAGATCCTCTGGAGGAGGGCATGGCAACCCACTCCAGTATTCTTGCCTGGAGAATCCTATGGACAGAGGAGTCTGGTGGGCTACGGTTCAGGGCGGGTCACGAAGAGTCATATACGACTGAGTGACTTTCACAAGTAGAGGGAGTTGTTCATGATTTAATGGGTGGAGAGGGTTGCGTGGATGCCCTCGAACGAGCGTTTCTAGCTCAGGGAGGTTTTGCGCGTTTCAAGTCCCATAGACACCATCTGTGTCCAGCGCCGCATCCCGCGGAGAGACCCTAGGCCTTGCCAGCGTGTGCTTCTGAAAGCCAGGAAGTGGCTACAGAGAAATGACCAGGGAAAGAGAAAGTACACCTTTGCTGGGGTTACAGTAACTCATGGGAAAAGTGTGAGACTTGTGAAACACGACAGTGGCTCGTGGAGGAAGGAGCACTCAGTCAGAGGAGGTGGATCGTAGGGGAAGGAGGTTCAAAAAGCTGAGCCACAGGCAAGAAGGGATGCCTCCCAGGACTGAGCAGAAGTGTTCAGTGAAAGAAAACCCCAGAAACTTCCTGAGAGACGCAGCCCGCCTTCAGAGGACACGTTCCTTCAGCATGAACCACAGTGTCGTCCTGTTGGGATAAAGCACAGGGGAGAGCCAGCCAAGAAGTAATTCTGGAGAAAAATTCTCAAGGGTGTGACGTGATTTCCTCCATGCAGTGGAACCTCCAAGCCATTCTTGCCAGTTACGTGTGATTTCTTTTTTTATTTTTGTTTATTCCTGTCTTAGTTTAGGTACGTACTGGTTTGGATGGAAAATATTAGTGAACTCTTGTAATAACTTGGGAGCAGAAGTGACAGGTTGCGGATGTCGCTGTGAGTTGGGTCTGGCAGCCAGGGTATTGGAAGCATCATAATCCAAATAATGCCGGTCCCCTCCTAGTCCCCTCCTCCCACCAGCCTCCAGGCAGGCCAGGTGGCGCCTGGTCCTTGAGCAGCCGCATCAGCCGTTGGTGGAGCGGCAGAGAGAGTGGCTTCTTGTCTAAGTCCCAGCCGCCCTTCTTAGGTCACTTCTCCCCAGTGCCTTGCTTTCCCCCTGGAGGACTGAGAGCTGCCCAGTCCTTACCACCCCCGAGCTGGCAAATACCTTTCAAATACCAAGCACCGTGCCCTCTCCCCTCCTCTTCCCAGTTTTCCAGGAGGTATTCCAGTGCTGCCCCAGACAGTCTTCTGGGAATGTCCCCTATTCCCATTTCTACCCGGGAATTACCATGAATCAGACTGGGTGCAAAAACGTGACACCTCTCCTTTGAGCATCTCTTACCACCTCACCTGTCTCTCTTCCTTACATCAGTTTCTCTCTCTTTCTTTTTTTTTTTTCTCATGAGTCTTGGAGACTATCTTGTATGGTATTTGCAAGTTTATTGTCTTGTCTTCTCCCTTTAAAGTATAAGGATGATGAGATCAAGGACTTTGCTAATCTTCTTGATGACTGTGTTTTTAGTGCTGAGAACAGTGTTTGGCATGTAATAAGTATGGAATCATTTTTGTTGTTGTTTTTGAAGAAAGAGGATGTTGTTGTTGAGTCATTCAGTCGTGTCCGACTCTTTTTGACCCCATGGACTGCAGCACACCAGGCTCCCCTGTTCTTTACCATCTCCCAGAGTTTGCTCAAGCTTGTGTCCATTGAGTTAGTGATGCCATCCAACCATCTCGTCCTCTGTCATCCCCTTCTCCTCCTGCCCTCAATCTTTCCCAGCCTCAGGGTCTTTTCCAGTGAGTCAGCTCTTCGCATCAGGTGGCCAAAGTATTGAAGCTTCAGCTTCAACATCAGTCCTTTCAATGAATATTCAGGATTGATTTCCTTTAGGATTGACTGGTTTGACCTCTTTGCAGTCCAAGAGACTCTCAAGAATCTTCTCCAACACCACAGTTCAAAAGCATCAATTCTTCGGCACTCAGCTTTCTTTATGGTCCAGCTCTCACATCCATACATGATTACTGGAGAAACCATAGCTTTGACTAGACAGACCTTTCTTGGGAAAGTAATGTCTCTGCTTTTTAATATGCTGTCTAGATTGGTCATAGCTTTTCTTCCAAGAAGCAAGTGTCTTTTAATTTCATGGCTGCAGTCACCATCTGCAGTGATTTTGGAGCCCCCCAAAATAAAGTCTCTCACTCTTTCCATTGTTCCCCATCTATCTGCCATTAAGTGATGGGACCGGATGCCATGATCTTCGTTTTTTGAATGTTGAGTTTCAAGTCAGCTTTTTTCACTCTCCTCTTTCACTTTCGTCAAGAGGCTCTATAGTTCCTCTTCACTTTCTGACATAAGGGTGGTGTCATCTGCATTTCTGAGGTTGTTGATACTTCTCCCGGCAATATTGAATCCAGCTTGTGCTTCATCCAGTCCGGCATTTCGCATGATGTACTCTGCATGTAAGTAAGCAAGGTGACAATATACAGAGAGGATATAGTCAGCCCTAAACCAGAGAACTTGGGGAAATAGGGCATTTCGCTGAATGCAGCCAGAGGGGGACTTAGAGCAGCCAGAGGTCACTGGTCGGGGGAGGAGGGGGATGGAGAGCCAAGGAAAGAGGAGCGTCAGGGTGAGGGGAGGGAGCTAGAGCAGAGGTTATCACAGTGTGGTCCACAGAGGCCGGAGGGCATCGATCTCTGAGACACTTTCAGGGAGTCTGTAAGGTCAAAACTATTTTCAAAACAGTGTTGCGATGTTGACTCTTTCACTGTGGTGACATTTCCACTGATGTTGCTGAAGCGGGAGAAGGTCCAGCATGAATCAGGGCAGAGGCACCAAACTAGGACCATACGCAGCAAAACAGGTTCCAGCTTCACTGAAGAATGTCCTCAATCTATCAGTGACAGCTGTTCAGTTTATGAAATCTCAACCTGGAGTACGTGTCTGTTTCATGTCTGCGTGATCGAATGGGAAATACACATAACATTTCTGAAAAGTGAAATATGTTGGTTTTCTCGGGGAAATTTTTTAAAATTTATTTTATTAATAAGTTAAAATTTATTTTAATTTTTAAAAGTTAAAATTAAAAAATTTACTTGGCAGTTGAATTCTGAGCTAAATAAATTGGCTCTTCTTTGTTAAGGAGCATCATTTTTACTTTAGACAATGAAAGACAAACAATAGTTGTTTAGACTGGGGCATTTCACAGGGATTCTGCTGAAAATGAATAAAGTGAGCTTGTCAAGTGAAACGATGAATGACATTGTCAGTTGCCAGGGATAAAATTTTAATTTTGAAGAGAAAATTGGAATTATGGAAAACTTGAGTCCATCACAGGCAGCTCAACAGCTTCCTTATAGAGACTTTTCTGATGAGGTTGTGAAATGAAAGTCGCTCAGTCGTGTCCGACTATTTGCGACCCTTTGTGACCTATTCAGTCCATGGAATTCTCCAGGCCAGAATACTGGAGTGGGTAGCCTATCCCTTCTCCAGCAGCTCTTCCCAACCCAGGAATCAAACCGGAGTCTCCTGCATTGCAGGCTTATTCTTTACCAACTGAGCTGTCATGGAAGCCTTCTGATGAGATTGGTGGTGATATATTAATAATGGGATTTTTGATGTTGTGTAATAAAATAGATCAGCATTTGGAGTGATCTGTATAGCTCAGTGAGTCAGTATTTTCCAAATGTTAACAAAAATCACACGTGAGAACACATGAGAAAACCAACTGTTCAAAGAGCAAAACAGATCAATGACTTTCATAGAAGAGAGCTTTAGAAGTTCATCGACAAGGTTGCAGATTCCACACTGAAAATTAACTGGAAAGAAATGAGCACTTTAGTGTTTTTAGTTGTATCAAAGAATATATACAATTATCTTTCTTTAAAAAGCATATTAAACTCCTCTTGCACTGGGGGACTGATTTTTCTTCATAAACTTCAACTAGGGTATTACAGCAGGCTAAATGTAGAAGCAGAGAAGCTATGAGAACCCAGCTGTTTTCTATTAAGCAAGACATTAAAGAGATTTGTAAATGACATCACCCTTCTCACTAAACGTTTTTTTTGTTTGGGAAAAGCATCATAATTTATGTTAGCGTGTAATGCATGATTATCTTTTTGATAAATAAATATTTTTTAAATGTCTCAGTATTAATGTCTAACATGGTAAATACTGATAACCCGTGTTTTTTTTTTTTTTTTAAAACAAAGGTCCTCAGAATCCTCTTTTGTGAGTGTAAGTGGTTAAAAAAAAAAAAAAAGTGTTAAGGGGATTCTGAGACCAAAATGTTTGGAGAACCCCTGGCCTAGATTAGGCTTAAAAGGACTCAACAGTGGCTGCAAAGAAAATGAAGCATTTTCTTCTCACTTTTCTCTTTATACCTGCTATGTACCTCCTATCTGTTAGTCGCTCAGTTGTGTCCGACTCTTTGTGACCCCACTGACTGTGGCCCACCAGGTTCCTTTGTCCATGGGATTCTCCAGGCAAGAATACTGGAGTGGGTTGCCATTCCCTTCTCCAGGAGATCTTTCCAACCCAGGGGTCGAACCCAGGGATTGAACCCAGGTCTCCCACATTGTGGGCAGATTCTTTACCATCTAAGCCACCAAGGAAGTCCCTTTTCTTTTTAGTTGAGGCCAACTCCACACCAGTGGTGTGGATTAGAAAACAGCACTCAAGGAAGGAGGCTCGTGTTTCCGGATGCTCCTTTGTGTTGTGTGATGGCTGTTCTCACTTCTTTTGAGGCCTATCCTGTGAGGTCATAGTTATTCAGTCCCATTTTTGATAGAAGAAAGAGGCTCAGAGGAGTTAAGTGTCTTTCCCAATATCACACAGCCCTAAAGTGGGTGGCAGAATCACAGGTCTGCCCAGCATTTCCCACCAAACCACAGTACATCTGATAATTATCAGAAGTGTTTAGGTCCAAAATAACTGTCAGGAAATGGCAACCCACTCAGCATTCTTGCTGGAAAAATCCCACGGGCAGAGGAGCCTGAGGGGCTATAGTCCATGGAGTCACAAAGAGTAGGACACGAACGTGCAGCTGAGCACACACGCACACACTGTCACTTGAAATATAAGTGTGATTGAGGTGAAATATGGTTCTGATGTATTTGAATGATCCCAATGACTGCCTGGTCATGCCATCACCCTGGGCTGGCAAAGGCAGTAGTATCACAGAATTCCAAATTTGCTGTGAAAGTATGAACTAGCTGGATCTTTAAACTTCTTGGAATGATTCTTCTTCATAAGGAAAAAGGGTTTGTGTGTGTGTGTGGTTTTTCTTTCCCTTCTGTTTCTGCTCCGGCATTCTTTTGTGAGCATGTAACTGATTATTAAACAGGGTCAAACAACTCCAGTTGGGTTTCCTGTGTGAACGCACAGCACGGATTTCAGCCTTTCGGGTCGTACGTTGCCTGCAGCAGCTGTGCCCGCGGTTGAAGATTCAGATCACTTCCTTCAGTTTCCCGTATTGTTGGAAGAGTGGACGTGTGTGCATACTGCCCATGGAGACGGAAGGAAGGGTGTCTCTGCATGGCTTTCCTTGGATTTTGTGAAACATTTTCATTCAGACATGCGGCGTGCCACGTGTTTTCCTGGAAAGAGCGCTGGCTTAGCACAAATACAGGTCCAGTGCTTGTCTGCTATGGATTATGTGTGTAGTTCGGGGGAAATTTTTTAGTTCCCAGGCCCAATTCTGCTTCCTTATAAGGTTCCTTCCCTGTCTGAAATTTTGCAACTCTGAGTCCTTGTAGAAACCTCATTTTCCAGCTCACCACACTCTGTTGTTCTGAAACATTCATTTTTCTTCTTTCTGATTTTACTTTCCACCTACTGTTCATCCTCTTTCCTTTCCCTTTATTAGCCCAACATTAAGCGCAAGAGTATTTCAGTTCTTCCAGAATGGCTGTCTTTCACTGGCTCTGTCATTCAGCTCCCATTGTCTCTAGAATGATATTATGGACGGTCTCCTTCTCTGAGAAAGAAAACCCCGCAGTGTGTTCACTTAGGGTTCAGCTAGTGGTGGATCTGGAGCTTGGATTGTGTCGGGATCCTCCCGCCCCGCCGCAGTAGAGCCCAGAGGTGCTGGGCCGGCAGCCACTTCTCCAGCTTTGCTCTATTTTTGTTCAGTGTAATTAGATGTAAGCACGAAGGATGATCATGGCAAATTGAACTCATTCTGCTTTCGCGGCCCAGTATGAACATTTGAACTAGAACCAGGATACGGTAGGTCTCTGTACTCCTCAACCTGGGCTGTCCGTCCCTTCCTGGCTTCCCCAGATGCGTCGGGAGTGGGTGGAGCGCCATCTAGTGATGGGCTGGGCTGACGCTTTGCTGCCCGATTCCTGCTATACCTGCCCAAGAAAACCCGTGGGCTGTGAAACAGGCAAACAGGACCTTAAAATACTGGGGACATTTTGCAGCAGGTCACTTAGTATACAGGAGGTTCCAGTGTGTTATTAACCATGCAAATGTGTGTAAGTACGGAATCCCTGGGGCTGTGAGAAGTGAAGATTTATGGGCATCTTCACTTTCCTGGTGGCTCAGACCGTAAAGGATCTGCCTGCCATGCAGGAGACCCGGGTTCAATCCCTGGTCGGGAAGATCCCCTGGAGAAGGGCATGGCAACCCGCTCCAGTATTCTTGCCTGGAGAATCCTATGGACAGAGGAGCCTGGCGGGGCTGTGGTCCATGGGGTAGCAAAAGAATCAGACACGGCTGAGTGACTAACGCATTCACTTGAGATGAGTCTTGTTCAGTTTTAAACTTTTCAGTGAGGTTTTGTGTTTTTAGTTTGAAATCCGAGTTTTGGGGTTTAGGAATTTACACCCCTGTGAAAAACATGGGTAACTGGCTTGATTTTTCTCAGCCTCAGTGTCCCTGTTTCTCACCTGTAAGTAAAAGATCATTTCTAAAATCCTTCCAGCCCTTTAAGAAATGTCCTCTAACCACAGGCACTGCAATTTTTGTGATTTGCTCTGGTGATTGTACACGCTTCGGATCCATTGTTCTTTCCATCTTCCAAGAAGAAGTGTAGAAAGAATACTAATGGTTATCATTGATTGGGTTCCGCTGCATCTCTGATACTGTTTGAACTTCACACACATTTGCCTTTTTAATATTTAAAAAGTTCTCACCGACAGATTCTGTAACATGAACATTATTATGCTCGTTCCACAGTCAAGGAATCTAAGGCGCCCACTGCCTGTTCTCTGTGCTAACAAATGGGTAAAGAAGACAAAGAGAAACAAGTGAGCAAATAGGCTGTTGTCATTATAATTCATCATAACACCACTCAGGGTTCCCACAACACCAAGTGTATTCAGGCCTCATCGGAAGAGGAGATATTTATCTTTCACATACTCGTAAAGCTTCTGTCACAAAGTGATTGCTGGAGAAAAAGTAAAAAAAAAAAAAAAAAGCTTTCCAAGGATTCAGGGGGAAGGTCGCCTTTTTAAGTGCTAACATGGTACTCAGACCTCTTCCCTGGGAGCTGAGCAGTAGGAGAGACGGAGGGCCAGGCCCCAGGGGTAGCTGCTGTGTCCTGGCTGCTGGCGCGGTGATGGCACGTGGCAGAGGTCCGTCAGCACCATCGCAGAGACAGCTCTGGGTGCCCCGGGCATGGCCCCGTAGCAGCCTCCTGTGTGTTTCTGTTGATTGGTTTGCTTGGGTCTTCTTTTTTGAAAGCTGAGCAGCCTTCCCCAAAGTGTGCTTTCTAGGGTGTTAATACATTTTATGAGGCAGACAAAGCTTTCAGATCAAACAGCATGAGAACTGCTGGGCTGAATAAAGTTAATGGGTTTCTTGGCTCTGGTGTAAGACTGCTTGAAATGTTTTGCAGTCAGCGTGTGTTGTTCAGTCACTAAGTCGCATCTGACTCTTTGCAACCTCGTGGGCTGCAGCACGCCCAGGCTTCCCTGTCCCTTACCAACTCCTGGAGTTTGCTAAAGTTCATGTCCATTGCATCGGTGATGCCATCCAACCATCTCATCCTCTGTCACCCTCTTCTCCTTCTGCCTTCTGTCTTTCCCAGCCTCAAGGTCTTTTCCAGTGAGTCGGCTATTCATGTCAGGTGGCCAAAGTATTGGAGCTTCAGCATTGGTCCTTCCAGTGAGTATTCAGGGTTGATTTCCTTTACAGTCAACTGGTTTGATCTCCTTGCCTTCCTAGGGACTGTCAAGAATCTTCTCCAATACCACAGTTCCAAAGCATCAATTCTTCAGCACTCAGCCTTCTTTATGGTCTAGCTCTCACATCTGTACATGACTACTGGAAGAACCATAGCTTTGACTCTATGGACCTTTGTCAGCAAAGCGATGTCTTTGGTATTTAACACACTGTCATAGCTTTTCTTCCAAAGAGCAGTAGTCTTCTAATTTCATGGCTGCAGTCACTATCCACAGTGATTTTAGTGCCCAAGAAGAGGAAATCCGTCACTGCTTCCACTTTTTCCCCTTGTATTTGTGATGAAGTGATGGGAAGTCAGTGTGTAGTTTTAATTAACTGGATGTTTGTTGAGGTGCGTGGGCTTCTCAGGGTGGTGGCTTCTCTGGTGGGGCGCAGGGTCTGGGGTGGCCCGGCTTCAGGAGTTGCAGCTTATGGCCTCAGTAGTTGTGGCTTTCGGACTTAGTTGCTCTGAGGCAACTTCAGATTGGGATCTTCCAGGACCTGGGATCAAACCCATGTCCTCTGCGTTGGCAGGTGGATTCTTATCCACTGCACCATCTGGGAAGTCCTACATTAACTGTATTTTAATATATAAATCAAGTAACCCTCAACAGTTGGGGACAAGCGGAAAAGTGTAACTGTTCTCCCTGTGCTAGGAACCCTGGTAGCTAAACACTGGTTAGTTCATGTGCGTAGAGGTTTCCAAAAACGTCGTTGTGGCATCACTTTGCTTTGTGGATAGCACATCCACTCTGATGAAAGGTGGAAATGTTCCCTCGCAGTCACCTGGCAACCTGGTGGACACTCCTGCAGAGCGGTGAGCCCAGTAGCTGCTGTCCCCCGGAGGTGGGGTTGCAGGCTTCATGCTCCTCGCAGCATCCTGGTGCTGGGATGCTTAGGTTGCTCTCCTGGTCCGTGTTGGCATTGCCATGCGTGTACATGCTCAGTTGTGTCTGACTCTTTGTGACCCCGTGGACTGTCGCCTGCCAGGTTCCTCTGTCCGTGGGATTCTTCAAGCAAGAGTAGTGGAGTGGGTTGTCACTTTCTGTTCTAGAGGATCTTCCCCACCCAGGGATCAAACTCACGTCTCCTATGTCTCCTGCATTGGCAGGGGATTCCTTACCACTGTGCCACCTGGGAAGTTCTATTGACATTGGTATTTGTTATCAATGATTTTGATTAATGATCAGTCCCACACTGACCTCATGTCCAGATGGACTGTCCTATATTATACAATAGAAATTAGTCATCAATTAGTTTATTTTAGGGCATAAACTGTATGCTTAAGAGGTCTCTTAAGAATGGCTACTAAACATTTTGGGGTAAATCCTAGATCCTGATTCTTGGAATCTTACCATTTTAGTAATAACATCTTTCCCGTATGCTGGGCACTTGACACATTTTAATTTGACTAACCCTTCTACCAGCAACCCTATAAAGGTAGGTGCATGTAACGTCTATGATTTATAGAAGAGGAATTGGATCAGAGATTGGTTAGGTAATTAACTTCCCCCTTAGACCACAACTTCCGGTATCTCTCAGCACCTCCTGCTGTTTTGCCTCACCTGCCTTTTATAACTTCCAGGACTTCTCCTCCTCAGAACCTCAGCTGATCTTGACACAGCCTTCTTGAGCACTGACTGATCCAGGATGCCTCCCCTCCTTCTCCCACCCCCAACTCTCACCTCCCACTTCCACCCTCAGCTGACTGCCCTAAGTATGACACATCTTGAACCACTTCTGTATAAAACTCTGTATGAAGTTTCAGGATTAAGACATAGAGTGAAAGAAACAAAAAGCAAACTTTTATGTACATTCTTGACTCCAGTTACGGGAAAACTGCATAGAAAAAGAGGCTGGAAGGAAAGATGGTGGTGAGATTGTGTTAGAGTTGCAGGGTAATGGATTTTTTATTTTTTTCTGAAATGTAGTTATATGAGGGAGAGATCTATATGTGGTTATAAAATGGGAGAGATTTATTTTTTATGAATCTATAAATTTCTTTCCAAAAACTGAAAAACATCTATCAACTCAGATGGTTCCACTACACTATCATGAATTATGAAGTAATCTTTACAATAGTTATTTTTATCAATTGATTAATAATTGCTACTTGCCTTACACATCCAATTTTGAAATCTCCATAAAATGTCATCAAAGAAGCTCTTATTGTACTCTTTTTGGAGCTGAGTAAACAAACCAAGGAAGAAAGCAAGCCAGTGTTGTTTTTTTTTCAAGACCACAATTGCCAGCTCCACGTGACTTCAAAGTGCCCTCTGCAGATAAACATGTGTCAGCGATGCCTGAATGTCTGTGGGCTCTTTTCACACAAATCCTCTTGGTCAGTCATCATCATTCAGTCATCATTCATTTGGTAGAAACAGTTATTATATAAGACCCCCAGTTTCATGGTGCCCATAAATTTTGCTGTTACTTCCCGGGTGGCTCACTGGTAAAGAATCTGCCTGCCAATGCAGGAAACATGGGTTCGATCGCAAAAATGGCCTGGAAAAGAAAAGAAAATAGCAACCCACTGCAGTATTCTTGCTTGGGAAATGCCAGGGACAGGGGACCCTGGTGGACTACAGTTCATAGGGTCACAAAGAGTTGGGTACAACTGAGTGACTAAACAACAGAAAAAGATCATATGAAAAGTGGCAGAAACATCACAAGATGCTGTCACAGGGGCCTCAGATAGTGCCCCTGGGCTCAGATTCTAAGTTAACTCATCAGGCTGTGTGCTGGCCTGTCTCCAGGATGGCCCCCATGGAGCCCTGCCTCCTGCATCCATGCTCTCGTGTAGCTGCTTCCGTATCATTCAGGGTTGTTCCACGTGACCAGAGGACCTGGAAAAAATGATGCTTTGTCAGCTCTGAGACTAGGTCATAGAAGACTTCGTGGCTTCCCTCTTGCTTGCTTGCTGCTGGATCACTGACTCTGGGCAGAGCTAGCTGTCATGTCATGAGGACATCTAAGCACGCACAGATCCACATGGTGAGAAACTGAGGCCTCCAGCCACCAGCCGTGTCAGAGAGGGATCTCAGAAGCACGTCCTCCGGCCTCATCACATCTCCAGGTGATAGCCCCAGGTGATACCTTGATGGAAGCCTCCTGAGAGACCTGGGGTCAGACCCGCCAGCAAAACCTCTGAATTCCTGAGCTGCAGAAACTGAGCGGATAAAGGGGCATTGCCCCGGGAGTGGGGTGAGAGCGACCATACTGATCAATAACTGGTGTATTCTGTGATTGGTGTGTTGCCTGTAGACTATCTAATAGGCCACCAGACAAACTTGCTGATTCAAGAAAGAGTGTGCTCATTAGTTATGGGCTCATAGTTGCTGTGATCACTCATGGGCCGAATGGAAGCCTCCTAAATCTTTCTCTTGCTCTTTTTAACAGAGTTGCTACATTTACTAACTAGTCTTAAACATTAAGGTGCATTCTTTAATAAGAGACATCTTTCAGAGACAGTATGCATTGTTCTCATCAAAAAAATGTTAGTGACTTGTCTTCTCTTGTCTCCTGGAAGTGGAAGCTGGATAATGGATAATTAATTATGAGGGAGAAAAGCCCAGATTAGGAAGTGAGTGTTACTTCCAGGACCTAGAGTAGAATCAATGGGCATTAACGAGTATCTACTGAAAATATTCAGAAAATTACTTCAGACTCTCTCCAGTCATAGTAATAAGAGTGATGTTAAGATTGACTATATAAACTTAGATGATTTCCTCTTATTTCACTTCTTATTTGCTATTTTTTCATTAAAAAAGCATTTCTGAGTTTTTTGTTTGTTTGTAAAGCTAAGTTTATTAGTTCTGTCGCCATGAGGGAGACACCATCACCTAGATTGTCTTTGTTGTGTCTCAGAAAAGGAGACTAGGGCAGGGTATTTGTGTAGTTTCGGGGCCTCGGCTGGGTGAATTTCGGGTGCATCTTGCACTGTGGGGTCGGGTTCGGGCCGAGTTCCGCCTTCCCAGCTTTCTCTGGACTGGTGGGCGTGGTGAGGTGGGGGCCTGGGGCCGCTCTCCATGCACCAGCTGTGAGTCTTGGTGAGTCAGTGGTCTGGTTGGGCCAGGGTTTTCTTCTAGGAACATGTGTTTCCTGAAGCGAATAGCTTGGTTATTTTGTTTGGTCCTAGCATCGTTTAACAAAGGTACAGGGAAGTATGTTGGCTTCACTGCTTGGGTGTTACAGATGTGGAATCATGAAGCAGGAGGGTTAGTTCCTTGGAGAAGGGGGTGAGGACGGAAGAGGATGAGGTGAGAGGAGGTTCCCAGAAGAGTTACTCAGGTGAGAGATAGAAGTGTGATGTGAATTCTGCAGAGATGCGAGCTGGGAAAGAATTTAGATGGTCTCTCAAACTTGAATGTTGCTACGGATCAGCCGGAAATGGCACCCACACCAGTGTTCTTGCCTGGAAAATCCCATGGACGGAGGAGCCTGGCAGGCTACAGTCCATGGGGTTGCAAGAGTCGGACACAACTTAGCGACTAAACTACCACGCCACCGATCAGCAGGGGATATCGCTGCAATGCAGATGCTTTATCCTGCAGTTCTTGGTTCCCAGGTGACACTGACGCTGGTCTGGGGACCACACTTTTGAGTCCTGAGGTCCTTGACCCCATAGCTGCTGCTGCTAAGTTGCTTCAGTCGTATCTGACTCTGTGCGACCCCACAGACGGCAGCCCACCAGGCCCCGCCGTCCCTGGGATTCTCCAGGCAAGAACACTGGAGTGGGTTGCCATTTCCTCCTCCAATGCATGAAAGTGAAAGGTGAAAGAGAAGTCGCTCAGTCATTTCCGACTCTTAGCGACCCCATGGACTGCAGCCTACCAGGCTCCTCTGTCCATGGGATTTTCCAGGCAAGAGTACTGGAGTGGGGTGCCATTGCCTTCTCCATAGAGGGGCATGCAAAACCTCCCCGGCATAAAGTGGTTGGGTGTATTCGGGGAGCATCCCCTAGGTGTTTGTGTGGACGGTGATGAGCGAGGCGGTGAGAGAGAGAGGCCCTGGCTTAGGAGGGCTTGTGGCCAGGAGAGGCTCTGGGACTCCAGCGGCCAGCTGCCCAACCGTGACTGCACATCCAAGGTGAATTAGAAGCACGAGTCTGAATTGGTGGGTTCAGAATGGATGGTGTTCACTGGGATGCTTTTCACCGTGGCTGGGCTGCCAACCACTTCTGTAAGTGAACGGGGGCTGGGGGAGGTTTAGGCGACTCTGATGGTGGTGGCGAGCCACAGTGGATGGGGCCACACAGGAGGAGGCCTGAGTTCCCTGGGAGCTTTGGGAATTTCCTTCATCTGTTGAGTTAACATGGGTTAGAAAACTGGGCCCAAGGGAACGCGAGTGCCCAGCTGGAGAAGGGACAGCCAGGTTCAGGAAATTTCCTATTCTGGGCTTGGGATGTTCTCCAGGGATGGATGCCCTGCAGGACACCTCGCGTCCCTGGGCTCCTGGCCGTGGAATGGGACCACCAAGGCCAGCCCGGGACATGGAGGGACCAGAGCGGGCACAGAGCGAGGCGGGGACAGTGAAAATCAATGGGTATGCAGCCCGGCTTTCCTAAGCCTAGCCCTGACCTGGGTCTGACACCATTGGACTGTTCCTAGTTGGATATGTTCCTGGGGAAAATGCCTTTGTATAAATCAGAAATTCAGAAGTTGATCTGTTGATGTTGCAAATGCTTGCTTCCTCTATTTCTTTCAGTTTCATTTGTATCCTTCTAACTAATACTGCGGAGAAGGCAATGGCACCCCACTCCAGTACTCTTGCCTGGAAAATCCCATGGACAGAGGAGCCTGGTAGGCTGCAGTCCGTGGGTTCGCTAAGTCAGACAAGACTGAGCGACTTCACTTTCACTTTTCACTTTCATGCATTGGAGAAGGAAATGGCAACCCACTCCAGTGTTCTTGCCTGGAGAATCCCATGGATGGAGAAGCCTGGTAGGCTGCAGTCCATGGGGTTGCACAGAGTCGGACACGACTGAAGCGACTTAGCAGCAGCAGCAACAACCAATACTGAACTCTTAATGCTTTTCCTTTTCCAAGCAGAACGGGACAAGTGTCTCAGCTTCGTTACTCACAGCTGTTCTTGTCCTGTTTGTCCTTTTAAACGATGTCTGGGCGACCTGTTCAGAGAGGATGTTCGGTTTGACCCTGTGCCGGGGGCCCTCCTTAACAGCCCTTGCTTTTCCTGATGCTCTGAAACTCAAACACAGGTTGTGTCTTACTCAGCTTGCTTGGAACTGGTAGCACGAACCTCAGTTTACCGGTGAGGAAATTGTACAGGTGAGAAAGCTGAGGCTCAGGATGGGTCAAGCCGATTGGTTAAGGCCATGGACAGAAAATACAACCACAAAACTGAATGCAGGTCCTCTTAGAGCCCTGCATCCTGGGGAGTGGAGAGGAGGTAACGAACACAGAGAAAATGTAGAATGTAGAGATGGTGAGGGCTGTGGGCCAGCACAAAGCTTGGAGGGGAACGTGTGTGTCTGTGGGGTGTCTGTGGGGGGTGTGTTGTAAGAGTGTGTGTGTGTGATATGTGTAAGGAGCGTGTGGTGTGTGTGTGTGTGTGCTGTGTGTATGTGGTATGTATCTAGTGTGTGTGTGAGTGTGTGTGTGTGTGTGTGTGTGTGTGTGTGTGTGTGTGTGTGTGTGTGTGTGTGTGTGGTGTGTGTGTGTGGTGTGTGTGTGTGCAGGGTATGTGTGTGGTGTGTGTGTGTGCGGGGTATGTGTGTGTGGTATATATCTGTGGTGTGTGTGTATGTGTGTGTGTGTGTGGTGTGGTGTGAGGGCATCTGTGGTATGTATGTGTGTGCTGTGTTTGTGTGGTGTGTGTGTATGTGTGGTATGTAGGGGTGTGGTGTGTGTGTGTGTTTTGTGGTGTGGTGTGAGTGTGTGTGGTGTGTGTGTGTGGTGTGTGAGCGTGTGAGTGCATGTGTGGTATGTATGTGTGGTGTGGTGTGAGTGTGTGTGGTGTGTGTGTGTGAGTGTGTGTGTGGTGTGTGTGGTGTGTGTGTGTGTGGTGTGGTGTGGTGTGTGTGTGTGGTGTGGTGTGAGTGTGTGTGGTATGTGTGTGTGTGTGTGTGTGTGGTGTGTGTGTGTGTGAGTGCATGTGTGGTATGTATGTGTGGTGTGTGTGTGTATGTGGTGTGATGTGAGTGCATCTGTGGTATGTATGTGGTGTGTTTGGTGTGGTGTGAGTGGATGTGTGGTATGTATGTGTGTGTGTGTGGTGTGTGAGTGTGGTGTGAGTGCGTGTGTGGTGTGTATGTGTGTGCTGTGTTTGTGTGGTGTGTGTGTGGTGTGTGTATGTGTACAATTGAGTGATCAGGGGGACGACTTTGAGGATGTGATGTCTGAGCCAAGGTTGGGAGAAAGTGAGGGGGACATTGCTTATACTTCAGGGAAAAGCATTCCCAGTAGAGGGAACAGCAAGTGTGGAGCCCCTGCGTCCTGAAATGTGGTAACTACTGGTAACTCAGTAGTAATTCAAACAGATCTGTGCAAACAAGAGGCTGTCCAAGCCAAGGAATAGCCAGGAGGCAGTAAGGCCAGAGCTGGGGGCACTGGGAGCAGAGTGAGAGGTGAGACTGGAGGGCACTGGGGTCGTGCAGTGGGTGCTGGAAGGCTGCTGACAGTTCTCTTCTCATGACTCTCTGGCTCGAGCAGCCCTTTCTCTTTGTACAGCACATGTGTGCATCGCAGGATGGGTGTGGAAATCAGGGAGTTGGTGTGGGGGTGAAAGCCTAGCAGGGTGCTGGGGGGTGTCTCGTGTGGAAGCCCCAGAGGCCTCTCACGGAGTCACTTCACACCCATGCATCCCAGTTTCCTTCTGCTGTTCTCTTTGCCAGGTTGCATGTGCAGTATTCTTAAGTTCTTCAGACCCTCCACATTTCCACACTCCATAGCCTGAAGTGTTCCAGTGTCGCCTTAGCAGCTAAAGATCACCATTTCAGCCCTTTATCACATTTAACATTCCCCAAAAGACCTCCCTTGATTTTTCTCCCACAGATTATATTCTCTTCCGCCTTCTGTCGAGTGTGATTCTTTGTTATCACTAAACACATCTGAGTATGAGGCAGTATGCTTTAGAAGATGCAGCAGCTGGCCTGGACAGCCTCTTGTTTGCACAGATCTGTTTGAATTACTACTGAGTTACCAGTTTGTTAGTTATGGAGCCTGGTAGGCTGCAGTCCATGGGGTCGCTAAGAGTCAGACACGACTGAGCGACTTCACTTTAACTTTTCACTTTCATGCGTTGGAGAAGGAAATGGCAACCCACTTCAGTGTTCTTGCCTGGAGAATCCCAGGGACGGGGGAGCCTGGTGGGCTGCCGTCTATGGGGTCGCACTGAGTCGGACACGACTGGAGCGACTTAGCAGCAGCAGCAGCAGCAGCAGCAGCAGGTGTTTGAAAGTTAGTGTTGACTCAGCATCAGCTAGTTCTGGAAAGACCTTTAGGTGGTGCTGGCGTGTGCTGACGGCGTGGTTCACAGCCGGCTTTTATGTCCAGAAGAGGGCGCCCTAGTTCCACCATCGCTGCAGGGTCCTCTAGTCTCAGCTCCCCCGCTGGGCTCTGTTAGCCTCCCTGGCAGCCAGGTTGGATGTAGGAGCTATTTCCTCCTTTTCTTCTCCCTGATTCTCTGATCAGATTCTAGCTCGTTCTCTCTGAACTCTGCACTGTCTTATTTTCATTTCCATCTGCTCCATCGTCAGAATCTGAACACGTGTTTGCTCAGTCCTGTCCGACTCTTGGGACCCCTTGGACTGTAGCCCACCAGGCTTCTCTGTCCATGGGATTCTCCAGGCAAGAAAACTGGAGTGGGTTGCCATTTCCTCCTCCAGGGGATTGAACCTGTGTCTCCTGCATCTCCTGCATTGGCAGGCGGATGCTTTACCACTGGTGCCACCTGGGAAGTTCAGTCCCTCCCACCACACCTTTGGTCTTCCAGAGGAATCTTCCCAAGCAGCTAGTCAAAACCCCTTCCATGCTTCCTGACATTATAGGTTGAAGTCTGAATTTCCAGGGAGGCATTCGAGGCCCATGAGAATAGTCTGTGACGTGTGCAACAGTATTACATCTAAAAAATTGTACAGAACTTAAATACCTTATTCAAAATACCTTCTTTCTGAAAAATTGCTAACCATGCTCTGAGCCTTCAGTGATTCATAATCTTTTTGCAATAGTAACATCAAAGATAACTGATCACAGATATCATAGAAGACACAGGAATAATGAAGAAGTTTGAAATATTGCAAGAAGTACCAAAATGTGACACAGACACAAAGTGAGCAGATGCAGCTGACAGAATGGCTTGGAGAGACTTGTCCACACAGGGTTGCCACTGACTTTCCGTTTGTGAAAAAAGGCAGCATCTGTGACATGCAGGCACCTGAAGTCTGCCGGTACCAACGTATCTCGGTAGTGACAGCAAGGCAGGTTCTCCATGGACATCCCCTTCTGAGGGCAGAGGCCTCACTAGATGGAACGGGTGTGGTTCTTCCAACTGCTGTGCTGAGCCTCCCCCTGGACCGAGGAGCTCTGCCTGTGGGAGGCATGCAGGTCACTTCAGCCCACACACTGAGGCCCCCCAAATGATAAAACAGAGGGGTGCGGGATTGGATGACGACAGTCTAACGATCAACGTCCACGCGGTCATCTTGTGTCATGGAACTTTGGGGGTTCAACTGCATTTCTTTTGATGAGAAAACTTCGGATGCCTTTGGTGTGGGTGCACGCAAGCAGATCACTGCCTTGTTTGGGCAGGGATGGTGGTCTCTTGTTACAGCCCAGGAACAGGACCCGTGGAAATGGCTCCACCAAGTCACTGGGAAGTGGCAGCTCCACCCACTTTATGCCAAGCCCAAAGCATGGGCCCAGGAATCTTTGCCAAGTTTCCCAGATGTGGGGCAGCGCTCAGGCTCGTGGTACATGTGGGGCTACCCCCAGGCAGGTTCCTTGCCTCCATGGGGCAGTGTTGGGAGCCCAAACTGGCTTCTTGCTAGTGGGACTGCTCCAGCCTGCATATCATGTGGCATCTCTGTCAACCAACAACTGAGCCCTGGCTGCTCAAAGGCATGCATCGGGTTAAGTTCATGGTCAAAGAGAGTTCTGTACACTGAGGCTTGGCTGCCCGGATTTTTCAGGAGTGACTTGTGAGAAGGAAGGGATTTACTTTTGTATCAGTATCTCCAACTCTCATGCTCTTCACTGTTTGCGGGGATGCTAAGTTGCTTCAGTCGTGTCCGACTCTTTGCGACCCCATGGACTGTAGCCCACCAGGCTCCTCTGTCCTTGGGGTTCTTCAGACATGAATACTGGAGTGGGTTTCCATGCCCTCTTCCAGGGGATCTTCCTGACCCAGGGATCGAACTCACTGTCTTCTGCATTAGCAGGCGGGTTCTTTACCGCTAGCACCACCTGGGAAACCCCCTTCATTTTATGCACTTAGCCAAATATGGTGGCCTCTTTCAAGAGAAAGAAAAAAGCTAGTAATTGATGGTTTAAATATTGGTGACTGTCATTTTAACCTTTGATCAGTGAACTCCAAGGACCAAGCCCACATCATCAGTTGTCTTCAGACCTCAAAGAAAAATCTCACAAATAAGTGAACACTTAACTCTTCCCACTTGGGGAGTCTTAGAGGACTTAGAACCATGGGACCTATGAGAAGTTTTCTTGGGAGGAGACTCAAAATTCAGGGAGTCAGTGAAGTTGAGACATGGCCTCCCCGGCCAGCTGAGCCCACAGTGAGCAGAATTCCAGTGGCCAGAGCCGGACTTTACCTTCCTCAAGTTGAGAAGGCAGCCTGGGAGTCGCCAGTGGGTGGGGGAGTTCCTTTATGTCCCTTTACTGCTGCTTTTTAAAATGGCAAATGAGAATCGGTTTCTGGAGCTCACAGTTAGCACAGAGGGGAAAGACCCTAGGCAGAAAAGTGAGTGGAGTTGGGAAGGTGTTGGTCAACTCGCTTGTTTTTTTTACTGGAGAGACAGGAGGAGACCAAATTGTAGCTGGTTCAGGAAGGTTGCAGGAAGATTCTTGGCTGAAAGTGAATGCAGCAAATACTGCAGTCAGTTATCCTAAATGCACAGGGCTGCAGGACAGTGAGGAAGAAATCAACGTGGAGTAGCAGGTTGGGGTGATTTCCCTGGAGATAGGACTTGGGCTGGGGGCTGCAGTGTGACAGAGTCCTGGATGGATGCAGAGGCCTGGAACTCCCCGAAGGAGTGCGGGGTGGTGTGGTGGGAAGCGCAGGCATGGTTCTTGGCTTGGGTGAGTCCCTCCTTCTCAGGCTCAGTGGCAGCCGGGGGCTCTCGCAGCTCCAGCATCTGACGGCCCCCCACCCTGCGGCTCAGTGGCAGCCGGGGGCTCTCGCAGCTCCAGCATCTGACGGCCCCCCACCCTGAGGCTGTTCACAGGTGCAGCGTCATCCTGGGAACTGTCTTCTGTGTCCTCCCCCGGGGACTGGGCCGGGGGTGATGAGCGCAGTAAAAAGGTACTGCAACTAGCTATTTCCTTCTGATTCCGACCATCAAGAAAATGCTAGAAACTGCTAACAAACCCACAATGCATACGGCTTTTAAAGCTGAATTTACGCTTAGATATTTCAAAAATTCCAAGATGAGCACAAAGATGAAAGAAGTGGTGGTTTCTAGAGACAAGAACTAGTGATGATTTTTAAGTTGAGAGATTTCCACCAAAGAGTATTCTCAGCTTCATTGATTCTTGCCAAAAGGTGGGTGTGGAGTGTATTTCATTTGTTGTACTTTTCATTTTTGTCTCCCAAGCAGCCGGGCTGGGTCTCGAAACTGATGGCTAGATAATTGGCTTTCTTTTTAACCCTTGACCGATGACCTCCAGGGACCAAGCCCACATCATCAGTTACCACCAGTGCACGGATGCTCGGAGATTTGCCATAGCTTCCTCCATCACAGGGAAGGCATGGGAGGTGCTCAGTGCTGCCCAAGCCAGGGTGCCATCTGCTGCTAGAATGTGGCCCCGCAGAGCTGCGTTGGAGCCACAGCAGGGCTGGCCTCAGGCCCCTCTTACTTCATTCACCCTGTGCCCACCACCTACCCCCACCCCAGCTCTGCCAATGAGCTGACTGGCTGCAGATGGAGCAGGTCAGGAAAAAGAATAAATGTGCTTGCATTCCTAGAATGTAAAACATGACGCTCTTTCAATATTAATACTGTTTTTTCACACATGCCCACTTTCAGACATGCCGGGAGCCGGTGAGGCATTCCACTCGTGACAAAGGTCATGAGGAAGGAGGCTCGGCATACGCAAAGGTGGGATCGAGCCTCAGGAGTCCCCCTGGATATTCTCGAGCATCTACCCCTAAAAAACCAGAGTCTGCCTACTTTATTGCTTTGTGCTCTCACCTCTGACTTTACTGGGGGCTGTCCCCCACCACCATCTTGCTCTTTCTGTCAAAGAGTTAACTTACAGCTCCAATTAATAAAGTTCCTGGGCAGTTAGGAGTGTTTAAATCCAAACCCCTCAGATAGCTCTCTAACTTGCCTGACAAGTTTACCCGGACTCCTACAGCTATGCATATGATTGTTTACAGTCTCCCAGCCTCGAGAGGCATGGGAAGCTTAAGACATTCAAATAGCTTAGAGCCTCTCAAAGAGTTAGAAACTGTCAGAATAAACTAGTAAAAGATTTCATTGATGAGCCAATGCTTGCTGCCAAGTTTCCACATCCCCTGTATTGTATCCTTGAATGTGTATTAATTAATATAGTTGGTATGTAGAAAAGATAAGTAGTGGCCTTGGTGTTAGCAACTTTAGACCCTTAAGGTAATAAATTCTTTCCTTTGTTGTAAACCCATTGCACCTCTGCCCTATAGGAATACAATTTTATCTAACACCTTCGGAAGATGGCGCCAAACCTTAAAATAATTACTCTTAGAGAAAATAAGTCTTACGGTTGACAAACTTTTACCAAGAGTCATAAAATGTTAATAGGCCTTCTGGCCAGAATATGATGTAAATCACCTAAACCATTTGTATACGATAAATTTGCAGGAAAGAAACCCTGGTTTTTGATAAGGATCAATGACTGCTGACTTTGCATCCACTATTATCCTTTATGTGTAACTTAGGGTATAAAAGCCCCTGTTGAAAATAAAGCTACAGGCCTTGCTCACCAAAGCTTGCTCTCCCCATGTCATTTTTCTCCTTAACTTCCAGCTGAGTCTCCATCTGGAGCGCGGAACCCACCACACTTACTAATTATGCCTGGGCTTATAAGACCCACTCGAGAAGGTGTCTAAGGTGGGGCACCTTGCGCTATTCGAGAGGGCGCCTGCGGCCTCCGTGGTCAGAGCTAACCTGGTGTCACAGGTTATATTGATTTTCCGCGTAAACCAAGCTACTCAGCCTCTTTTCTCCACTGAATTTTCCTACTGAGCTATCCTCATTCTATTACTCCTTGTATCTTTGATAAATATGTAAATATTTATCAAAATAGTACTAATTTTTACTAAATAGTACTAAAATTTACTAAAAAATAGTCGCAGACGCCGTCTCCCCTTCGAATACCCTGGATCAGCCGGGGCTGGACCTCGGCACAGATAGTCTAATAGTTTTATTCCATCTTAAAGATGTCTTTTGTTTTAGTCAATAACAGCCTTTTATTAACCCATTAATGATACTCTGTTACTCAATTCCTAGCTTGGTTTCTTCTAGACAAAGATAAGAGAATCCAAGTACAAATTTGCCCACTTCTGTATGTCCAAGGAGAGGTGGCTGTCTGAACAGAAAGAGGGTGACACCTGTCGTGTCACACTCAGAGTGGAAATGAAAGGTGATTTTGTTCATCTTAGTAACATTTTTTTAAAGTGCATTTAGACATAACTGAAACTATCATACATTTCATAAGCATATGAATCACATTTTTAATAATACTTATTGCAAAAGATCCTAAACATTTGCTGGTTAATGCAAATAAAATATGTTCAGGTTTGTATAATAGTCACGATATTTTACATCAGCTTGTGCTTTTAAAGGTTTCCCAGGTGGCTCAGTAGTAAAGAATCTGTCTGCCAATGCAGGAGCTATAGGAGACACAGGTTCGATCCCTGGGTTGGGAAGATCCTTTGGAGAAAGAAACGGCAACCCATCCCAGTATTCTTGGCTGGGAAATCCCATGGACAGAGGAGCCTGGTAGGCTACAGGCCATGGGGTCGCAAAGAGTCAGATACGGCTGAGCATGCACACACATGCTTTTAAAATTGTTGCTAGTTTCTTCTAGGAAAAGCTAAAGTAACTGACTGTATAATGTACAAGAACAGGATTTTTGCACTTTTGATACAAATACACATCAACATCAGAGGAGGCACAATAATAAAAGACAATTCTCTTCATAGTTCCCCAAACAAAAAAATCTATTCAGTGAGATACGTTTCTACTGTAATTGCTAATTTAATATTTCACATATACATAAAAAGGTCACTAGTGATAGCAAATGCTAGACATCTAGGAATATATATATATATATATATATATATATATGCACACACACATATATATTTACATAATGCATGTTTAAGAGAACATCTAAAGAAAATGGAACAGCTTTTACATGCAAATCTAAAGCATCTCAGAAATTTCACTGGGGTACATGTTAGTGTGCCGTAAGTATTGCCAATTTCTGTGTAAATGAGCAGAAAAGCAAACCTTTACTAATGGTGTCCATCTACATGCATTAATAGAAACTCTCAAGGAAAGTGGTATGATTAGCTCATTAGAGAAATGCTCGTTATTTAGCCAAATCCTGTGGTGGGTGTAAAAATAGGTGGTAATTTCTTCATGCAATTCAATATTCAGTGACACTGGCTGCTGTGACCCTGTGTCTTTTCTGTGCAGGGGTAATATCTAGAGAAAAATAAATGTTTTATGTGAAGGGAATGCAGTTACATGTATGTTAATTAATAACCAGTTGGGTTGGAGTGAATTATATTTTTCCCAGCTCTAGTTGAAGAAAAGACAAAATACGTTCTGATTTGCCCCATGAGAGATCCAGTTCGACAATCAGCTCTCATGAACAGTCCATCGGATTGGCCACGCAGATTGCATTACAGCTCTGCTCCCACCCAAATTGGAGAGGGAAATGGCAGCCCACTCCAGTATTCTTGCCTGGAGAATTCCATGGACGGAGGAGCCTGGCAAACCACATGGGGGCACAAAGAGTCGGACACGACTGAGTCACTGACATACACCCACCCAGATAGAATGATAACAAGTGCATAATCAACTGGGAAAGACCCGCATCTAGAGGGGGACAGAAAGAATGTGGGTTATAACTGAAATGATTCACATTCCTACTGTGGGACCCGTGGTGAATAAAAAATAGGGCAGTTCACAGTGAGTGAGTTCTCTTTGATTGGCTCTCAGGCTTCTGTGTTAACATTCCCCCTGCCATGCCAAATGCTTTCTATTTGCAGTATCATTTCAATCCTTGGTTGATGAGAGTCCTTTTTAAATATTCCCACTCCAATTTTGTAGACAATTGTGGCTGCTAATATGGAGTCTATAATATCAAATCAATAATCATGTATTTGAGTTAAGACTGTGATGAGAGGAGTTGAGCATCCTGGTTTGGGGTCTGCTGATGCTTCTGTAATTTCACTCCCGTGGTGTGTCCATCTGCTGGATGGATGTGTGATAACATGTATCTCAGATGCCCTTTGAATCAACAGGATGGAGCCAGTTCCATGCATTTTTCTTTGGAGAAGGATTACCATTGGCATTTAAAATCCAAGTTTTTATCCAGGGGAAGTGATAATTACTTGTCATTATGTAAACCCTAATGAAAGTATTGTTTAAAACAGCAGATTGCAGAACAGAAAAAAATTTTTTTCTGCAATAGCAGGAGATGAGACTGAAAAATACTTAAGAGAATTTATGCAGGGGGGCATGTACAGGTCATCCTGAGAAGTTTTAATTTTACTCTGTTGAATGAGTTGCTTCTTTTAAATTATAGTACAGTTGATTTACAATGTTGTGCCAATCTCTGCTGTACAGCAGAGTGACTCAGTCTCAGTTATACCCATAGATACATACTTTTTAAATATTTGTTTTCATGATGGTTTGTCCCAGGATATTGAGGATAGCTCTCTATGCTTTACAGTGGGACCTTGCTGTTTATCCATTCTATATGTGATGGTTTGCATCTACCAACCTCTGACTCCCAGTGCTTCTTTCCCCCTCCCCTCTCGCAACCACAAGTCTGTTCTCTGCGTCTGTGAGTTCTGTTTCGGATGAGTTATTTCATGAAACGTGTTCCACAGAATGCTTGTGCTGGAGTATGTTAACATGTCGAGGGCAAGCTCAGGTAAATCCCAGCTTACTTTAGGGTAAGCCTTAAATACGCTCATATGCATTGTGATTCTCTAAGAGGGGTTTTTGTAGATTGCTTTTCTCAAATAAAACAATATAATGTGGTAGTAGGTGCACAATGAATATGAAAACTGCTCCAGTCTGGCACTTTCAGTTTAGTTAATTCTAATATTCTGTGTATACTTGTGTGCATACATGCTAAGTCACCTCAGTCATGTCCAACTCTTTGTGACCCTATGGACTGTAGCCCACCAGGCCCCTTCTGTCCATGGGATTCTCAAGGCAAGAATACTGGAATGGGTTGCTATGCCTACTTCTGGGGAATCTTCCCAACCCAGGGATCGAAACCATATCTCTTATGTCTCCTGCATTGGCAGGTGGGTTCTTGACCACTAGCGCCACCTGGGAAGCCCCTGATACTCATTTCCTTGTATCCTATGTGTCTGGCACATAGCGGGGTTCAGTAAACAGAAGAAATGAAATATCTGCATAGCCCTCTATTTTCTCACCTATAAAATGAGAAAACAGTAACAACAATTTTTAGAGGATCAAAGAGTTGGATAAAAGTGGTCACAGAGCATTTTGTGACTATTTTTTTCAAATATAAAGTCAAATGGAAAGAGATTTACAAATGAACAAAGTTAATGTAAAAGATAGGGGGAAATATGTAAAGGATTCCTGTCCAATTACTGTCTCACTATGGAATCTTGGTTTAGCCTTACCAAAGCTTACTTGTAAAGGGGATAATCACACTTCGCTCCAAAGGCTCTCATAGTCTGCCTGGTGCCGTGACTGGTGCTGAACGGTGCTACGGGTAAGTGCAGAGACTGGGAGGCAGACGGCCTGGGTTTGAATCTCAGCCCTGCCCCTTACTAGCTGTGCGATTCTTACTATGCATGTGGCATTGGACAATTTAACTGAACCCTTTCTGACTCAGTTTTCCTAATCTGCAGAATGGGAACAATAAGTATACTTGGTGATGGTCAGGATTACAGATAAAATAATACATGTTAGAGACTTAAGAAGCTAGCTTCTCTTTATTATTTCCTACTTCCTTCACAACAGGAGAGAAGTGCTCAGGCTTGCCCTCATTTATTCTTCCCAGACTGTAGCTGCCTGGCCAGTGGTTATACCCCACTTACCCCTCTGTCCCCTGAACTGACGCTCACAGCTCTTTTTTTTTTTAATTTAAGGTGGTTTATTAAATGTTGAAGTATAGATTAGGTGTACTCTTTATTTTCTCATTATGCTTATTTGTGTGTTTGTTTTCTAAGTAGCTAGTCATCCCCTTTCCCCCAAAGAAAAGCCCTTTGTATCTTTTTATTCTGAAAAGTGTTGAAGATTGGACATTTAAAAAATTATTTTTATTTTTAAATTTATTTTAATTGGAGGCTAATTACTCTACAATATTGTGCTGGTTTTTGCCATACATTGACATGAATCCGACATGGGTATACATGTGTTCCCCATCCGGAACCCCCCTCCCACCTCCCTCCCCATCCCATCCCTCAGGGTCATCCCAGTGCACCAGCCCTGAGCACCCTGTCTCATGCATTGAACCTGGACTGGCGTTCTGTTTCTCATATGGTAATATACATGTTTCAATGCTATTCTCTCAAATCATCCCATCCTCGCCTTCTCCCACAGAATCCAAAAGTCTGTTCTCTACATCTGTGTCTCTTTTGCTGTCTTGCATGTAGGGTCATCGTTACCATCTTTCTAAATTCTATATATATGCATTAATATACTATATTGGTGTTTTTCTTTCTGACTTACTTCGCTCTGTATAATAGGCTCCAGTTTCATCCACTTCATTAGAACTGATTCAAATGTATTCTTTTTAATAGCTGAGTAATATTCCATTGTACATATGCACCACAGCTTTCTTATCCATTCATCTGCCAATGGACATCTAGGTTGCTTCCATGTCCTAGCTATTGTAAACAGTGCTGCAATGAACATTGGGGTACATGTGTCTCTTTCAATTCTGGTTTCCTTGGTGTGTGTGCTCAGCAGTGGGATTGCTGGGTCATATGGCAGTTCTATTTCCAGTTTTTTAAGGAATCTCCACACTGTTCTCCATAGTGACTGTACTAGTTTTCATTCCCACTAACAGTGTAAGAGGGTTCCCTTTTTTCCACACCCTCTTTAGCATTTTTTGTTTGTAGTCTTTTTGATAGCAGCCATTCTGACTGGCGTGAGATGTTACCTCATTGTGGTTTTGATTTGCATTTCTCTGATAATGAGTGCTGTTGAGCATCTTTTCATGTGTTTGTTAGCCATCTGTATGTCTTCTTTGGAGAAATGTCTGTTTAGTTCTTTGTCCCATTTTTTGATTGAGTCGCTTATTTTTATGTATTTGATCTGCAGGAGTTGCTTGTATATTTTTGAGATTAATTCTTTGTCAGTTGCTTCATTTGCTATTATCTTCTCCCTTCTGACTCCATGGTGGCTCAGATGGTAAAGCATCTGTCTAGAATGTGGGAGACCTAGATTCGATCCCTGGGTTGGAAATATCTCCTGGAGAAGGAAATAGCAATCCACTCCAGTACTATAGCCTAGAAAATCCCATGGACAGAGGAGCCTGGTAGGCTACAGTCCATGAGGTCGCAAAGAGTAGGACACGACTGAGTGACTTCACTTTCACTTTCACTTCTCCCATTCTGAAGGCTGTCTTTTCACCTTGCTTATAGTTTCCTTCATTGTGCAAAAGCTAGTAAGTTTAATTAGGTCCCATTTGTTTATTTTTGCTTTTATTTCCAGTATTCTGGGAGGTGGGTCATAGAGGATCCTGCTGTGGTTTATGTTGGAGAGTGTTTTGCCTGTGTTTTCTTCTAGGAGTTTAATAGTTTCTGGTCTTATGTTTAGATCTTTAATCCATTTTGAGTTTATTTTTGTGTATGGTGTTAGAAAGTATTCTAGTTTCATTCTTTTACAAGTGGTTGACCAGTTTTCCCAGCACCACTTGTTAAGGAGATTGTCTTTTCTTCATTGTGTATTCTTGCCTCTTTTGTCAAAGATAAGGTATCCATATGTACGTGGATTTATCTCTGGGCTTTCTATTTTGTTCCATTGATCTATATTTCTGTCTTTGTGCCAGTACCATACTGTCTTGATGACTGTGGCTTTGTAGCATAGCCTGAAATCAGGCAGCTTGATTCCTCCAGTTCCATTCTTCTTTCTCAAGATTACTTTGGCTATTCAAGGTTTTTTGTATTTCCATACAAATTGTGAAATTATTTGTTCTAGTTCTCTGGAAAATACTGTTGGTAGCTTGATAGGGATTGCATTGAATCTATAGATTGCTCTGGGTATTATACTCATTTTCGCTATATTGATTCTTCTGATCTATGAATATGGTATATTTCTCCATCTATTTGTGTCATCTCTGATTTCTTTCATCAGTGTTTTATAGTTTTCTGTAAACTATCAGATCAGATCAGTCGCTCAGTCGTGTCCGACTCTTTGTGACCCCATGAATCGCAGCATGCCAGGCCTCCCTGTCCATCACCAACTCCCGGGGTTCACTCAGACTCACATCCATCGAGTCAGTGATGCCATCCAGCCATCTCATCCTCTGTCGTCCCCTTCTCCTCCTGCCCCCAATCCCTCCCAGCATCAGGGTCTTTTCCAATTAATCAACTCTTCGCATGAGGTGGCCAAAGTACTGGAGTTTCAGCTTTAGCATCAGTCCTTCCAAAGAAATCCCAGGGCTGATCTCCTTCAGAATGGACTGGTTGGATCTCCTTGCAGTCCAAGGGACTCTCAAGAGTCTTCTCCAACACCACAGCTCAAAAGCATCAATTCTTTGGTGTTCAGCCTTCTTCACAGTCCAACTCTCACATCCATACATGACCACAGGAAAAACCATAGCCTTGACTAGACGGACCTCTGTTGGCAAAGTAATGTCTCTGCTTTTGAAAATGCTATCTAGGTTAGTCATAACTTTCCTTCCAAGGAGTAAGCGTCTTTTAATTTCATGGCTGCAGTCACCATCTGTAGTGATTTTGGAGCCCAGAAAAATAAAGTCTGACACTGTTTCCCCATCTATTTCCCATGAAGTGGTGGGACCGGATGCCATGATCTTCGTTTTCTGAATATTGAGCTTTAAGCCAACTTTTTCACGCTCCACTTTCACTTTCATCAAGAGGCTTTTGAGTTCCTCTTCACTTTCTGCCATAAGGGTGGTGTCATCTGCATATCTGAGGTTATTGATATCTCTCCCGGCAATCTTGATTCCAGTTTGTGTTTCTTCCAGTCCAGCATTTCTCATGATGTACTCTGCATATAAGTTAAATAAACAGGGTGACAATATATAGCCTTGACGAACTCCTTTTCCTATTTGGAACCAGTCTGTTGTTCCATGTCCACTTCTAACTGTTGCTTCCTGACCTGCATACAAATTTCTCAAGAGGCAGATCAGGTGGTCTGGTATTCCCATCTCTTGAAGAATTTTTCCACAGTTTATTGTGATCCACACAGTCAAAGGCTTTGGCATAGTCATTAAAGCAGTAATAGATGTTTTCTGGAACTCACTTGCTTTTTCTATGATCCAGTGGATGTTGGCAATTTGATCTCTGGTTCCTCTGCCTTTTCTAAAACCAGCTTGAACATCAGGAAGTTCATGGTTCACGTATTGCTGAAGCCTGGCTTGGAGAATTTTAAGCATTACTTTACTAGCGTGTGAGATGAGTGCAATTGTGCAGTAGTTTGAGCATTCTTTGGCATTGCCTTTCTTTGGGATTGGAATGAAAACTGACCTTTCCAGTCCTGTGGCCATTGCTGAGTTTTCCAAATTTGCTGGCATATTGAGTGCAGCACTTTCACAGCATCATCTTTCAGGATTTGGAATAGCTCAACTGGAATTCCATCACTATAGAAACATATGAAATACATATAGAAACATATACAAGTTCTATAAACTTTTCTATAGGTCTTTATTTCTTTACGTAGATTTATTCCTAAGTATTTTATTCTTTTCATTGCAATGGTGAATGGAATTGTTTCCTTAATTTCTCTGTTTTCTCATTGTTAATGTATAGGAATGCAAGGGATTTCTGTGTGTTAATTTTATATCCTGCAACTTTACTATATTCATTGATTAGCTCTAGTAATTTTCTTTTGGAGTCTTTAGGGTTTTCTATGTAGAGGATCATGTCATCTGCAAACAGTGAGAGTTTTACTTCTTCTTTTGCAATCTGGATTCCTTTTATTTCTTTTTCTTCTCTGATTACTGTGGCTAAAACTTCCAAAACTATGTTGAATAGTAGTGGTGAGAGTGGGCATCCTTATCTTGTTCCTGATTTTAGGAGAAATGCTTTCAATTTTTCACCACTGAGGATAATGTTTGCTCTGGGTTTGTCATATATGGCTTTTATTATGTTGAGGTATGTTTCTTCTATGCCTGCTTTCTGGAAGGTTTTTTTTTTTTTAAATCATAAATGGATGTTGAATTTTGTCAAATGCTTTCTCTGCATTGTTGAGATAATCATATGGTTTTTATCTTTCAATTTGTTAATGTGGTGTATCACATTGATTGATTTGCAAATATTGAAGAATCCTTGCATCCCTGGGATAAAGCCCACTTGATCATGATGTATGATCTTTTTAATATGTTGTTGAATTCTGTTTGCTAGAATTTTGTTAAGGATTTTTGCATCTGTGTTCATCAGTGATATTGGCCTGTTCAGTTCAGTTCAGTTCAGTCGCTCAGTCGTGTCTGACTCTTTGTGACCCCATGAATTGCAGCACGCCAGGCCTCCCTGTCCATCACCAACTCCCGGAGTTCACCCAAACTCATGTCCATTGAGTTGGTGATGCCATCCAGCCATCTCATCCTCTTTCATCCCCTTCTCCTGCCCCCTATCCCTCCCAGCATCAGAGCCTTTTCCAATGAGTCAACTCTTTGCATGAGATCGCCAAAGTATTGGAGTTTCAGCTTTAGCATCAGTCCTTCCAAAGAACACCCAGGACTAATCTCTTTAGAATTGACTGGTTGGATGTCGTCACAGTCCAAGGGACTCTCAAGAGTCTTCTCCAACACCACAATTCAAAAGCATCAATTCTTCGGTGCTCAGCTTTCTTCACAGTCCAACTCTCACATCCATGCATGACTACTGGAAAAGCCATAGCCTTGACTAGACAAACCTTTGTTGGCAAAGTAATGTCTCTGCTTTTCAATATGCTATCTAGGTTGGTTATAACTTTCCTTCCAAGGAGTAAGCATCTTTTAATTTCATGGCTGCAATCACCATCTGCAGTGATTTTGCAGCGCCCCCCCCCCCCAAAAAAAGTCTGACACTGTTTCCACTGTTTCCCCATCTGTTTCCCATGAAGTGATGGGACCAGATGCCATGATTTTCATTTTCTGAATGTTGAGCTTTAAGCCAACTTTTTCACTCTCCTCTTTCACTTTCATCAAGAGGCTTTTTAGTTCCTCTTCACTTTCTGCCATAAGGGTGGTGTCATCTGCATATCTGAGGTTATTGATATTTCTCCTGGAAATCTTGATTCCACCTTGTGCTTCTTCCAACCCAGCGTTTCTCATGATGTACTCTGCATATGAGTTAAATAAGCAGGGTGACAATATATAGCCTTGACGTACTCCTTTTCCTATTTGGAACCAGTCTGTTGTTCCATGTCCAGTTCTAACTGTTGCTTCTGACCTGCATATAGGTTTCTCAAGAGGCAGGTCAGGTGGTCTGGTATTCCCATCTCTTTCAGACAAAGATGGAGAAGCTCTCTCCAGTCAGCAAAAACAAGACTGGGAGCTGACTGTGGCTCAGATCATGAACTCCTTACTGCCAAATTCAGACTTAAATTGAAGAAAGTAGGGAAAACCACTGGACCATTCAGGTATGACATAAATCAAATCCCTTATGATTATACAGTGAAAGTGAGAAATAGGTTTAAGGGACTAGATCTGATAGATAGAGTGCCTGATGAACTATGGATGGAGGTTCGTGACATTGTACAGGAGACAGGGATCGAGACCATCCCCATGGAAAAGAAATGCAAAAAAGCAAAATGGCTGTCTGGGGAGGCCTTACAAATAGCTGTTTAAAGAAGAGAAGTGAAAAGCAAAGGAGAAAAGGAAAGATATAAGCATCTGAATGCAGAGTTCCAAAGAATAGCAAGGAGAGATAAGAAAGCCTTCCTCAGCGATCAATGCAAAGAAATAGAGGAAAACGACAGAATGGGAAAGACTAGAGATATTGGCCTGTAGTTTTCTTTTTTTGTGGCATCTTTGTCTGATTTTGGTATTAGGGTGATGGTGGCCTCATAGAATAAGTTTGGAAGTTTACCTTCCTCTGCAATTTTCTGGAAGAGTTTGAGTAGGATAGGTGTTAGTTCTTCTCTAAATTTTTGGTAGAATTCAGCTCACAGCTCATTTTTAAGGAGTACCCTCTCATCGCTTATATGTGGAATCTAGAAAAAGGATACAGATGCAGTGGCACCCCACTCCAGTACTCTTGCCTGGAAAATCCCATGGATGGAGGAGCCTGGTGGGCTGCAGTCCATGGGGTCGCTGGGGGTCGGACACGACTGAGCGACTTTGCTTTCACTTTTCATTCTCATGCATTGGAGAAGGAGATGGCAATCCACTCCAGTGTTGTTGCGTGGAGAATCCCAGGGACGGAGGAGCCTGGTGGGCTGCCGTCTGTGGAGTCACACAGAGTCGGACACGACTGAAGTGACTTAGCAGCAGCAGCATTTATTTGCAAAGCAGAAATAGAGACACAGGATGGTACTGGGGCGATGGATTGAAAGATTGGTATTGACATATATTTGACCATATGTAAAATAGATAATTAATGAGAACCTACTGTATAGCACAGGGAACTCTCCTCAATGCTTTGTGATGACCTAGATGGTAAGGAAATCCAAAAGAGGGGATATATGTATATGTATAGCTGATTCACTTTGCTGTGCAGCAGAAAGTAACATAATATTATAAAGCAACTATCAGTTCAGTTCAGTTCAGTCACTCAGTTGTGTCCAACTCTTTGCAACCCCATGAACTGCAGCACGCCAGGCCTCCCTGTCCATCACCAACTCCTGGAGTTCACTCAACTCACATCCATCGAGTCAGTGATGCCATGCAGCCATCTCATCCTCTGTCGTCCCCTTTTCCTCCTGCTCCCAATCCCTCCCAGCATCAGTCTTTTCCAATGAGTCAACTCTTCGCATGAAGTGGCCAAAGTACTGGAGTTTCAGCTTTAGCACCATTTCTTCCAAAGAACACCCAGGGTTGATCTTCAGAATAGACTGGTTGGATCTCCTTGCAGTCCAATGGACTCTCAAGAGTCTTCTCCAACACCAGAGTTGAAAAGCATCAATTCTTCGGTGCTCAGCTTTCTTCACAGTCCAACTCTCACATCCATACATGACCACTGGAAAAACCATAGCCTTGACTAGACGGACCTTTGTTGGCAAAGTAATGTCTCTGCTTTTCAATATGCATTGTATAGTGTAATACACATTAATCTTAAAAAAGTAAGTGAAGAAAAAGAAAAAGAGCCACACAGTCTATGATACCTTTTAAATGAAAGGTCCAGAATCGGCAAATCTATAGAAACAGAAAGCATATTAGTGGTTACCTTAAATTGGGGGGACTGGGTGGGTCATAGCAGGGTTTCCTCCATCTGCAGATGATGAAAATGTTCTAAATTTTATTACAATGATAGTTGCACAACTCTATGAATATACTAAAAACCTCTGAATTATATACTTTAAGTGGGTGAATGGTGTGGTATATGAAGTATATCTCAATAAAACTGCTACCAAAAAAGAGTACCCTCCCCTACCAAGATCAACAACTATTAGAGGGTAGATCTTCTGTCCTCCTCCAAAACTATTTATTAAAAAAAAATCTGACAGGGCTTATTCTTTTGTGGCCATGAATATACGAGCACATTAACATTCCTGGCTGATTTATATTGGGATTATTTTTTCTCTGGTTTACTGCCAGTTTTTGCCCGTCCAACTGATGGTTAGTTAAAACCCAGAGGAAGTCCAGACATCTAGAATTTGGAAGGACACAGAAAAGCAAACAAAAACGGGAATCACACACCATCCTGTGTATAGGAATGTGTGGTGAAAGGGAGGACTGAACCAAATTGATACTCCAGGACATGTTAGATGGCTTGTTAGTGACATGCTGGTGTCATTTGGTCATGTTGCTGCTGCTGCTGCTAAGTCGCTTCAGTCGTGTCCGACTCTGTGGGACCCCATAGACGGCAGCCCACCAGGCTCCCCCGTCCCTGGGATTCTCTAGGCAAGAACATTGGAGTGGGTTGCCATTTCCTTCTCCAATGCATGAAAGGGAAAAGTGAAAGTGAAGTTGCTCAGTCGTGTCCGACTCTTTGCGACCCCATGGTCTGCAGCCTACCAGGCTCCTCTGTCCATGGGATTTTCCAGGCAAGAGTACTGGAGTGGGGTGCCATTGCCTTCTCCATTGGTCATGTTAGTGACAGTTTTAAAAGTAAAAATTTAAATGGGCCAGCTGCTTGTTTCTTACTCTAATGTTATTTTGCATCCTTTGTCTGTGATAATGCACTTTCCCCCAGATCATTTCGTTATATGGAATTCCTTAAGTAGGCCAGCAAGGAATTGATAAGCCCACGGAGGTTTCTATGGACCTTCCGACATGCTTCCTTCCATGTCAGATAGTGGCATCTGCAATGATGCCAGCAAGTAAAGGCGAAGCAGGAAAGACACTCCAGTGTTAATAATGGAATCTAAGTTTTCAAAGTACATACTTTGAATTGAAAAGTAAAATCTATAATAGAGGAAGTTAAGGCCAACTAAACACTCACAAATGCTGTGTGTGTGTTTAAACTCACTTAGATTTGTATTTCCTTTTGGGTATAGTCCTAAGATGAACAAAATTTTAAATCATCAAGATATTTACATGTATGTATCATGTATATATGAAGTATAAGGATATATTATATCCATATGTGTGAAAGTGAAATTGTTAGTCGCTCAGTTGTATCCGACTCTTTGTGACCCCATGGACTATAGCCAGGCAGGCTTCTCTGTCCATGGGATGCTCCAGGCAAGAATACTGAGTTGGGTTGCTGTGCCCTTCTCCAGGGGATCTTCCCAACCCAGGGATCAAACCCACATCTCTTATGTATCCTGCATTGGCAGTGGGGTTCATCCTTAGCACCACCTGGGAAGCCCCAAGAATACTAGTTCAGCTCAGTTCCGTTGCTCAGTCATGTCTGACTCTTTGTGACCCTATGAACCGCAGCACGCCAGGCCTCCCTGTCCATCACAGACTCCCGGAGTCCACCCAAACCCACGTCCATTGAGTCGGTGATGCCATCCAACCATCTTATCCTCTGTCGTCCCCTTCTCCTCCTGTCCTCAATCTTTCCCAGCATCAGAGTCTTTTCAAATGAGTCAGCTTTTTGCATCAGGTGGCCAAAGTATTGGAGTTTCAGCTTCAACATCAGTCCTTCCAATGAACACCCAGGACTGATCTCCTTTAGGATGGACTGGTTGGATCTCCTTGCAGTCCAAGGGACTCTCAAGAGTCTTCTCCAACACCACAGTTCAAAAGCATCAATTCTTGAGCACTCAGCTTTCTTTATAGTCCAACTCTTTATAGTTGGACTATAAAGAATAGTAGAGTGGGTTGCTATTCCCTTCTCCAGGGAATCTTCCCAACCCCAGGTATCAAACCCAGGTCTCCTGCATTGTAGGTGGATTCTTTACTGTCTCAGCCACCAGCAAAGCCCACGTATATATAAAGTAAAGAATCTGCCTGCAATATAGGAGCCGCAGGAGATATGGGTTAGATCCCTGGGTCGAGAAGATCCCCTGGAGGAGGACATGGCAACCCACTCCATTGTTCTTGCTGGAGAATCCCATGGACAGAGGAGCCCAGCTGACTATAGTCCACTGAATGACAAAGAAGACTGAAGTGACTTAGCACACACATATGCGAGTGTGTGCGTGTGTGTGTGTGTGTATATATATATATATATATATATATATATACACATACATATATATATACCTCTCCAAAGACAGAAGTAAGATTTAAGAGTGTTTTTCACATGAATATACCAAAGAGAGATTATCAACTGGAAAGTCAGTTGTTTGCATACAAAATAATCTGGGTGAATAGAATCCTTGTGCTCAGCAGTTGAAGGCTGAAAGATTGGTAGTATTAGTGTTTTTTTATTTATAGCCTTGTCAAATCAAAATTATGTGAAAATATTCTTCTCTCAAAAACCATTCTAGAGAGTTAGCTTATATAAAGTGGTGTGTGTGTGTGTGTGTGTGTGTAGGACGTTGCACATAAAGGTTTGCTCAAAGCTTTTCTGGCGCCGTCTAATGAACTGAGTTCCACGTAAGTGGTGGAACTTACGTGGTGGCTTCCCTCCCAGAAAGCCATGACTTTATAAACAGATTTCAAGCAACAAGGCTGGTAATGAAGATGTATGTGACAACAGATTTCAAGGAGAGGAAAAATCCATTCATAATAGAAGGGTCATCAAGCCTTAATTATAAGAATGTCTCTGACTCTGAGAACATTTCTTTCCAACAAAAACCCCACTTACACTCATGGCTTAATATCCTCATTTAAGAAATGGAAGACACTAAATTAAATTTTAATTTATATTCCACTTTTATGTCTGTTTTTATCATCCCTCTAATGCAGACTGTGTGCAGAACAATACAAATCATAGATCTCATTTCCACCCAACAGCCTCATCAACCGAAAAGGTGATGACACAATCTTATTTTGAAGCCAAGAGAGTAATAAACTTCAGTACTTTCAGATGCACATTAAAAATAATCCTTTAAACTTCTTTGAAAGTATCATCAGTATTTTTAGTTAGTGCACAATCACTGAAGAGAAAAAGTTATACTATTTTAGTAATTTCAGTGGAAAGCAAACAAGAATTGGGTATCTTCCAGGTTTACAGTAGCCCATACAGTAAAAAGGCTTTTGTCAAGTGTTGATTCTCTCCTCATTAAGGAACTGTCTGAGACTGTATTCCTGGGTCAACTCATGCCTGCTTTTCCTAATCACAGCTATGTCTCAGTGTCCACGACATGGATATAAACAGATCCATGGTTAAAAGTAAACATGTGGTGATCAGGCAATGCCCACCTATCCATTTGTCTATAAAGTGGCAGAAATTGAACCTTTAGTTAGTAAGATTTGATTGTCTAAATTCTTACTACAACCATTAAAATGTAGTCCCTTTCAAGAGGATAAATGCCCAGATATTATTGTTTAAAATCCAATAGTTAGCCCTCCACCAAGTCCAAATATCTGCACTTTAATGATCTACTTGTATCGAGAACCAAAATAAAATGCTGCTTCAACCAGATTTTTATTTTCTAAATATCCCTTCAGTGCATAAGAAAAGCATCATTCCCAGATGAAAATTCATTAGTCAGTCTTGGACTTTCCGTGACTGGATACTCCTGCTTCTAATAAGGTTGGAAAAATACCTCCTGGATAACTTGCAACGTCTTCTAGTGCCCACATATCTACTCTGCATGCTGACAGTGCCTTTAAAAGCCTTCTGGGCAACATCAAAAACCTTGTTATTTACTTACCTTGAAGCAAGTTCGCTTATCATTTAGAAAAGTTCTCAGAACCCTGCTTGTCTCTCTCCACTGTCTCTCACCTTTCTAAAGACTTTAAGCAGAAGCAAGGCCTTGGCCATGAAATAATTGATCACATTTGTGCAGTGGTAAATTATAACTAGAGATAGGAATTACCCCTTACTGCATACAAATGATGTTTTTACAAGGTATACTTAAAAGCAGAATCTTTTGAAATCACAATATAATACTGAAAAACATGTACACATGTATTGTTAGGGCAGTTTGCCCATATCGGAGTTCATGTTCTATTGCTTATTCAGATCTCTTCTATTAACCTTTAACCACAAAGACTCTGTCAGATGCTTTAGATAGCCAAGCACTGCGCTTGACTGAAAAGATGCTGAATTCATAGTCTGTAGAGAATCTAAATAGATTAAACACAGACCAAATAACAACGTTGGATGCCAGTTCCAGGAACCACATCACAAACCCAGTGAGAAGAACGTGGTTCCTCTTTTGGAGGGCGTGTCTGAGATGATCCCATCAGTCACAGCTCTCCCTCTTCTCTGCAATGACACACCAGTTGCCGTGGTCGTTCCCAGAGCTCAGAATATGGAGCTCCGACACACTCTCCTTCAGCAGGCCGCAGAGCTCACCTTCTCGAAACACGTGGTAATAACGCATAAAGGCTCTGGAATCCAAAACGTCGGGCTGTTGTTCTTCGACAGAAATGGCGTCCCCTGGGTTGGAGTCTGTGGAATCTGCTGCAGAAATCCTCCTCCATAATTTACTACCAGAAGCGGTGCCCTCTTCTAAGTTATCTTCATCCACACAGCTCTCCTTAGCATTGACGCCACCCAGAAAATGCCCATCTCCGTTTCTCCTTATGACTCCGGGATGGTCTCCGTTTAGCTGTTTGCATGTGGTGGGCGCCCTCAGCCACTCCCGAGGTCCTTGAGATGGCTCCACAAACACTTCCTCATCTAAATTTTGCTCTCCTGCTGACAAAGTCTCTGGATGACCTAAGTCGAAACTTGAGTGTCTTGAAGGCTGGATGGATATCGCGCTATTGGCCCAACTTTCTGTGCTTTTCAGGGGTCTCACTTTTTCAATTTGCTTCCTCAGAGTGGATTCATCCAAAGATCTAGAGGAAAACCAGGAGCGAAACGATTTCCCCAGTGTGTTATAGAATCCGTTTTCTTCCTCGCCTTCCTTGGAAATATTTGCACAGCAGGTGCCAGCCAGAACAGAGTCGCAGTCCACACTGTGGGACCGCTTCGAGTTGCAGCGCCCCTCAAAACACACGGAACAGTGACAGGCGGAGCAGGCCGGGTGGTAGGGATAGCCTCTTTCTGGGTGCCCACACTCCTGCTTTCTCCCCGGCTGGCCGGATTCCGAGAGGCGTTGGGAGCACAAGGCTTTGTTCCAGGGAACAAGCACGTCTTGCTTCTCAAAGTGTCGGTTCTTCTGTTCCATGGCCCAAACATAAATCATCAGCTGGCCCCCAGGAACTAGGACCCTGGCCATTTCTTTTATGGCTCTGATTCTTCTTTGTTTTGTAGAAAAATGATGTATGACTGAAAAAGAAGAAACTGGATCTCAGTGTGTATACACATTTATAGACTAGTATTTTCTATATAAATACTAGTCTACACATTTATAGACTAGTGTTTTCCATATAACAGTGATGCAATTTTGATGAATACTGGAGTGGGTTACCATTTCCTCCTCCAGGGGATCTTCCCAACCTAGGGATTGAACCTGCATATCTTGCATCTCCTGCATTGGCAGGTGGATTCTTTTCCCACTGTGTCACCTGAGAAGCCCTTGACATGTTGTAAGTACTCCTTATTTCCTGCAGCTTGGGCAGATGGTAGAAATAGCACAGACCTGGTTTCAGGAGAAGCATAATTTTTAATTTTGTTTCCTATATCGGCAGACCCTGGAGATACTGTGGGTTTGCTTCCAGACCACTGGAATGAATAAAGTCACACGAATTCTTGGTTTCCCAGTGCATGTAAAAGTGATACTTACACTATACTGTAATCAGTTAAGTGTGCACTAGCATTATGCACTAAAAAACAATGTATGTACCTTAATTTAAAAATATTGCTAAAAACTGCTAACCATCACCTGAGCCTTCCATAAGTCATAATCTTTTTGCAGCAGTACACCCAAGATCACAGGTCACCACGCAAAGATAATGATAATGAGAAAGTTGAAAACGTTACTAAAATGTGACACAGGGACCCAAAGTGAGCAAACGCTGTTGGCAGAACAGCGCCAATAGACAACAGGCTCAGTGCAAGGTTGCCCCAACCTTCCATTTGTAAAAACGCAGTGTCCGAAAAGTGCAACAAAATGAGATGCCTCTGCTTATTAGACAGCTGCTGCTGCTGCTGCTGCTAAGTCGCTGCAGTTATGTCCGACTCTATGCGACCCCACAGACGGCAGCCCACCAGGCTTCACCGTCTCTGGGATTCTCCAGGCAAGAACACTGGAGTGGGTTGCCATCTCCTTCTCCAATGCATGAAAGTGAAAAGTGAAAGTGAAGTCGCTCAGTCATGTCTGACTCTTAGTGACCCCATGGACTGCAGCCTACCAGGCTCCACTGTCCATGAGGTTTTCCAGGCAAGAGTATTGGAGTGGGGTGCCATTGGCAACTAATCTTGGACAATTATGTAACTTCTCTGGACTCTGTCTCTTCATGTATAAGAAGATACCTATAATAAACAATCTGTAAGGCCTCTTCCAGTTCTAAAATCCTGTGAATTTCATTAGCCAGAAGAACGACCAGTGTGAATTAATACAATTTGAAAGGGAGAGCTAACCCTAAGTTAGGTAAATGTTCCCTAGTAGAATTCTATGAAATAACTTGTTTTAATGAATGATTTGTACTTCTGAAACATCACAAGATTGACACCACTGGTTGATTAATACAGTTGGTTAACAAGCAAGTGTAAGTAGAGAAAATGTTAAAAAAAAATTTCTGTTTAGAAAATGCGAAGGTAAGCCATCCAACCTCCAAACCAAATGATTCCTTATAATTTTTAATAATATAATATGAAATTGTATTTACTTAAGAAAAAGCAACTTACCGGTCACTGTTTTACTTGCAGTTCTTTGCAAGTTAAAATGAGAGTCAAGTGGGATTGCCTGTATCTAGTCTTAGGGGGGTTATTAGATGCATTTTTATCAAACAGGATTTAGAAAGTACTAGTCTGTTATCTATGGGGTCACACAGAGTCAGACACGACTGAAGTGACTTAGCAGCAGCCACAGTCTGTGAGCTCCTAGAGTTTAATCACACTGTGTTAAGAAAAAACATCACATTATTTTTCCTCACACAAGCTTATCACTTATTTCAGGTAGGAAATTGGCTCTAAAGAGAATCTGGACATTGCTGCTCAGATGTGAGTAGAGCGGCTGAAACAGCGCCTATAACCTTAGCATAATGCAGAGGTACAAATAAATCTCTTTAGTTTACATGGCACAGAGAGCTAGTAAATGTCTAAAGTGAGATTATTATATAGATAAAGCTGTCAAAGCAAGATTATCCAGGAGGCACACTTTGTGTTGTTCCCAATCGGGTTTGCTTTCCCATCAGCAGAGCACAAACCCTGGTTTCTCTTACTATACCATGCAGGAACCTAGAGGCCCAAGGTTCAAATGCATTTAAGTTAGTTATTTACAGCTGTGCTGGGTCTTCGTTGCTGCATGGGTTTTTCTCTAGCTGTGGCCACTCTCTGATCGCAGTGTGCAAGCCGCTTGTTGCGGTGGTCTTGTTGCAGAGCACAGGCTCCAGGCCTTGCGGCTTCAGCAGTTGCGACACACGGGCTCAGTAGTCGCAGCGCCCGGGCTCTAGAGCACAGACTCAGTAGTTGGGGTGCATGGGCTTAGTTCCCTGGCATGTCGGATCCTCCCAGATCAGGGATCAAACCTGTGTCTCCTGCAGTGACAGGCGATTCTTTACACTGAGCCACCAGGGAGACCCTCAGATGCATTTAGAGAACAAGACACCAGTGTATTTTGTCCTGGATCTAGCAGTGACCAGCTTTGTGATTGTTGACTGATCACTTTACTTCACTAGGTGTCAGGCTAGTGACAGTGAAGAATGAGCCCTTTGCAAAGGTCAGTTTGAAAGCTTACACTCTTTTTTTTTTTTTAATTTATTGATGTCTTTTTAAATTTTTGTTATTTTTTGGCCACACCATGCAGCAAGCAGGGCCTATGGGATCTTAGTTCCCCACCCAGGGCTCCAACCCAGGCCTCCTGCATTGGGAGTGCAGAATCTTAACCACTGGGCCACCAAGAAAGTGCCCCCCAGAGCTTACACTTCTTGAGTAGTGTCTTGGTCAATGAGCCAAAACGGGGCAGAGAAGTCAGGATTGAGTCAGATTTAGGAGAGCACTAACATTCAGATCTGTGACTACTCCTGGTCGTTAATATCTCCCATAGCTTGCACCTAATTCACCCTGAAACTTCCATGGGTGTGTTTTCTAAACGTAGTTGATCCTTATCACCTGTGGATTCTGTATCCACAAATTTGCTCACTTGCTAAAATTTTTTTATAACTTCAGAAGTCTGTATGCTCAGCATTTTTGTGGTCATTCCTTGACGTGCATAGAACAACCCAAAAGTTGAGCTTCCCAAGGCACGTGTTCCCAGCTGGGGTCTGAGGAGGAGCTGATCCGTTCCTGTCTCAGCTCTCGTAGTGTCAACAAGTGTCCTTTTCACGGTCTATTTAGTGCCGTGTGTTTTGCATTTTTGTGTTTTTGTTCATGATTTCTCTGTTGATTAATTGATAAAAATATTGTGACCAGAGGCTCACAAGAACCTAATCCTGTGTTTCCCCTGGGAGCAATGGTTCAGTATTTGTTAATTCAGTGTTCACAGGACATTATAGAACATAACTTCTGTGAATAATTAGAATTGACTGTGTTTTTGTGTTTTGACTGTGAGAGGGGAAAAAACACCATTAAAATAGGATGATTTTAATACAGCAGTGTCTTTTTAGCAGACTTTATAGGCCTTCAACACTTTAGGATTCTTGGCTTCAGAAGTTTTGCTTTTAAGGAAGAATATCTTTACACTTTTCATTCCTTAATATTGCTTATGTGATAATCCATTTTAATACCATAATTTCACCCAGGAAATATCTGAATATTTTATATATTTAACATATAATACTAAGTAACTTTTAAGCCAGATGTTTTAGAAAAAGAAAAACTTACAGTGCATATAAAATGTATTATACATGCCTATACACACATATTCTATTAAGAAACATTGTAAATAAGTGGGACTTAAAGATGTATTTATATGAATTAGCAATGTCAGGAAACTGTGTTGAATTTTAAAGAATAGAGAAGTCCCTTGTTGTTTAAAAATCATAATTTAAAGGCAAAAGTAGCACTTGGTGTGTGTTTCCTGTAGGATAGGGTGTTGATTGAACACATGGGTAGGTCGAATTCAGCGACTGGATTCCAGAATCATATGAGGTTACACATAGTCATCTTAAAAGTCCTGTTATATCTTGGTCTTTTATGATGTATTGTTATTTAATTTTTCAGGTGTGTCTCATTTGACTATAAGTATTCGGAATCCATGGGTTTAGTAGGGTATGGTCATGCCACCTGAAGAACTAGAAACTGCAGAGAGGTCAGAGAAGTGCTTGCTCTTCTTTTGTTTACTTCAGTTGTAGAATTTCTATGGCCAGCAACCTACAACAGGCTGTGCTGCTGAACCTATAGTCTATAAAGGCCTATAAAGTCTGCTAAAAAGACATTACTGTATTAAAATCATCCTATTTTAATGATGCTTTTTTCTCCTCTCACAGTCAAAACACAAGAATACAATCAATTCTAATTATTCACAGAAATTATGTTCTATAATGTCCTGTGAACACTGAACTAACAAATACAGAACCATTGCTCCCAGGGGAAACACAGTAGAAGCAGAATTTTACAACCTCAGCACTATTGGCATTTTTATTTATTTATTTTTATTTTTTTTATTTTTATTTTTTTATTGGCATTTTTAAACAAGCTGGATAATTCTTTATTGCAAGGCAGTGGGGACCAAGTAGACAAGAGTTGAACATAACAGCGCTCAGTTGTGACAACCAAAAATGCCTCTAAACGTTGACAAATATCCCCTGAGAGTGGGGTACAATATAATCTCAAGTTGAGACCCACTGGCATGAAAAGTTGGTTTACCCCATTTCAATATATGGACAAATTTTTATAAAAATTTTATCATCCTATTCTAAAAGTAAGTAGAAAGACTGTTTCTTTTTGTTATCTGTCAGTAAAACAAAAGGAATGTATAATTGGGTTTGATGCTTACCCTCTCGTATTATTATTAAGAGACATGGAAAATATATATTTATATATTTAAAAATAGTAAAAATGTATTTCTTCATGTTAAGCAAGAAATGCCAACATACAGCATTCTAAATAGGGAAGTAAATCTATATGGACATAGGAGAGACAGTTTAGTGAAATTTCTCCTAGTTCTAAATGTAAAAACTAACTGGAAAATGACCACAGTTCATAAAAACACATGCTGGGTTTCCACTGAAGGAAGCATTTTTCACTGGAAGATGGCAGCCAGCTGTTCTCATCTCATCTTTGGGCAGGAGATTTCAGCTGGACGAAAAGAAGGACTCAACAATGTACAACATGGAGCATTTTCTGAAAGAGTAAAGTTGGTCAGTAGTCCCACACCCCAGCGGTGGTTCAGCAGCACAGCCTGTTTGTAGGTTGCTGGCCGTAGAAATTCTACAACTAAAGTAAACAAAAGAAGAGCAAGCACTTCTCTGACCTCGCTGCAGTTTCTAGTTCTTCAGGTGGCATGACCAGACCAAAAACTTTCTTCCTACTGAAGATTCAGAGGACAGTGTAGTGTTTCTTGGTTCAACAAGAATCCCTTCTCTTAATTCTTACAACCAAATGGAGTTAACAGTTTCAAAAGCAGAGAAGTAGGGCTGTCAAAGAGCAGGTTTCCATGACAACCATCTCTTGCCAGTCCTAACTGGTTCCAAGGTCATGACATCCAGGTCTGCATCCCCTCACTTTGCAGATATACAGTTCCCAATTAGTGTGAATAAATTGATTTCTTGTTTATTTCAGGAGAGAGAAAATAGTCGTATTCTGTATGTTTATTAATATCTAGCAGTTTTGTATAGATTCACCTTGCTTTGATAAAGCTTGTTATATTCAAATATGTTAATTATTTTAAAAGTGTGTTGGAGGAAATAATTTGCCTTGCACGAGATTTCTCACTTTGAAAAAGAATTTGCCATGATATTCCCTTACATAGCATGATTCTCTAGCATATTTAAATATGACTAACATACTAGGTTTCAGGAATACATGTATTGGGTAAAATGAGCCTTGTGCTCAGTCACTCAGTTGTGTCCGACTCTTTGCGACCCCATGGACTGTCAGGCTCCTCTGTCCATGGGATTTTCCAGGCAAGAATTCTGAAGTGGGTTGCCATTTCCTCCTCTAGGAAAATGAGCCTTATCTGTACATATCTCAGGCATGGATTTTTGCTGTTTCTTTTCATTTTTGGCATGTGTATTTTATGGGCACACTTGTTGGGAGAATATGACAGGTGTATTCCCTAGATTTTTGAATGATCTCTGACAGTGAGAGAACGGGGAGGTGGGCAATGTAAAACCAGTGCAGTCTGGGACCAGGTGGGGCTGTCTTCCCCAGAGACTTCTGTACCATGAGTGGCAGGTTGGTGACATCCTTCCAGTGACAGTCAGGGCGTTACTCTTAGAATATTCTGCTAGTAAAGGCCACACTTGTGGGCTGAAAAAAGTAGTATGACTTCTAGAGATCTACTTCACGTTGTAAGAAGCTGGCTTCATTTCAGTAGAGCAAAGTACTGTTTTCAATGAGTACAAGCCTAATAGTTTGTCATTCATAAGTGGAAGAAACTGGAATGAGTCGTCCAAAAGAGGAAAGCAACAGTTTGAGGGTTAAACTAGGTAAAAGAATCTCATGTACCACTGTAAGGACACTTGAAATTAAATAATTCAGTTGAAATGCTTTTTTAAAAATTAGATAAAATGAATTACATGGATCTTTCTGCAAAGAATGGCTGTTGAGTTGTGAGAGTGTCCTCAACCAGGTAGCGTTATTCTCACGGTGAAGAGCGACCCTGTGATGGGGTTGCCTTACCGCCTATGGAGATGATGGCATCGAAGCCCTGATCCCTGAAGGGGAGGTTAAGGTTGTCACACACCATGACTTCACAGCCTCTGCTCCGGGCAATCTCGACCAATGGTGCACAGTAGTCACAGCCCAGGGTATGTACCTGGCTGTTCACTTTCAGATACTTTCCAGTCCCACAACCTGTAAGAGAAAAATCTGTGTTACATGCTAGCCTTAGTGGAAAATGCAATACTGTCAGTTACTTTGTCTTGCTGCTGCTGCTGCTAAGTCACTTCAGTCGTGTCCGACTCTGTGCGACCCTCTGGACTGCAGCCCACCAGATTCCTCCGTCCATGGGATTTTCCACGCAAGGGTGCTGGAGTGGGGTGCCATTGCCTTCTCCATACTTTGTCTTAGGGAATAGCCATAACTTTGATACAGGCCAACCTTGGAGATATTGCGGATTCCATTCCCAACCATGGCATTAAAGCAAGTGTTGCAATAAAGTGAGTCACGCGACATTTTTTTGGCCTCTTGGTGCATTTAGAAATGGTGTTTACACTGTAGTCTTTTCAGCGTGCAGCAGCATTAAGTCTACAAAAACCATGTACATACCTCATTTTTAAAATAGTGTATTGCTGAAAAATGTTCACCATCATCTGAGCCTTCAGCAAGTCATAAATGTTTCTTCTGGTGGAGGCTTTGAAATACAGGGAGAATCACCACAATGTGACAGAGAGACACAAAGTGAGCAAATGCTCTTGGAAAAATGGCGCCAGTATTCTTGCTCAGGCCAGGTTACCACAAACCTTCAGTTGGTGCCTGTACAGTATCTGGGAAGTGCAATACAGTATCTGGGAAGTGCAATAAAATGAGGTCCGCCTCACTCGCCAAGATGGAACCCAGCACGGACTGAAGGTGCACACAAGCGAAAAGCCTCAGAGAGCAGGACATGTTAGTACATAGAGAAAAGGAAATGGAAGTGGGAAAAGGAAACATTATTTATTGACTATTTAATAAGGTCATGTCCATAGGGGTTTCTTAACATGACAGCAAGAAACGTCAGCTGGCCCCCAGCAGATAGTAATAGTTCCTAGTATTATTATTTAAATATAATTAAATATTAATATATAATATTATTAATAGTATTATTAATAATAGTAGTGCTATTATTATTCATCCTATTATTAATAATAATAGTTCCCTAGTATTCTAGTGATAGGGTCCAGTCTCTTTATAAGTTACTTTCACATACATTTTTCTCTAGATTTATGTGTTCTGGGCATTTAGTCTTGTGTTATCAAAACTTCTTACCACTTGCCACTATGTAACAACTTTTCAACTTCTATAACAAATTATAAAATAAGTTATACAATGGAATGGGCCTTTCAGAAATTTAAAATTTGAATGAAAAAAGGGTTTCAGTATCTTTTTATCCAATCTGTTGTCAGTGCTAGCTCTCGTAAGTTTATTTTTAAAAGAACTTCTTTGTTCACTTATGGCTGTGCTGGCTCTTGGTCACTGAGCGCGGGCTTTCTCCAGTTGCGGAGAGTGGGGGCCAGTCTTTGTTGCCCTGCGCTGGCCTCTCGCTTGCTGGCTTCTCTCGTGGCAGCTCCCGGGCTCTAGAGCACCGGCTCAGCGCTGATGGCTTGCCCTGCGGCATGTGGGGTCCTCCTGGACCAAGGATCAAACCTGCATCCCCTGCGCTGGCAGGCAGATTCTCCACCACTGGACCACCAGGGAAGTCCTCTAACAAAGAACCATTTTTTTCTTAAATAGACCAGTTTTGACATTCGCTTTCCGGTGGCAGAGACCCAGATAATTCAGGGTTCACACAGCACATAGATTTAGATCAGTCAGATTTCCCTGATACTATCCTGAAGAAGCTAATGACATAAAGAAATGGTCATCTTGAAACAAAACCTTCCGTGGTCTAGTGCCTAGTACTCTGTTCTAGTGCAGACATATCATCTATTTCTTTTTTCAGAAATATTTAAAGATCTCATAAGCTCATTAGAGCTTATATCCCTGCCTACTGGCATTGGCTGTAGATTTTTTTGCCTAAAAGATAGCTACCACTATTCAAAGATGATTCCGTTGCTGCTTTTGAAATACATCGCAACACTCTTTGATGATAACTCCTAAATAGGAGCTATTCAAAATTATATGAGACACTAAAAACATAATTAAGATTCGCCAATGCCAGCTGAGACAGTGGAGAGCTTGTGAATAAAAAATAAGATTTCCAACTTTATTGTTTCAGTGTAAATGATTGAGGTCTTAGAAATGTTTTAGATCTCATAGCCATACTCCCTAAGAATGCTTTTGAGAAAAAGGATCCAATATGTGAGAGCAATCATGGGGAAAATATAACCCATAAAGTATTTTAAAATTGAAATCCAAAGCATTTCAAAGATAATGCTCGTATTTTAAGAAAAATAATCTTGTAAATTTTTCTGCTGTTTTGAACTGGCTCAGGGGATACATTTAGAAAAATAAAAGGGGAAATTACTTCCAAGATACTAATAAAAACAGCTTCATGGAATGTGAGAGCTAGAGGGATGTGTTCAGAGAGCATCTGGTAGCAATGAGGAAACTGAGGTCTTCTTAAATCTTATCATCTCCTGAAGTGTTTCCAGTGCCCCTGATGCCCTTGATCTATCCCATATTCATTTCTTGGTGTGTGTGTGGGGGGGATGCTGTGCTCTTCTGCTTGCAGGGATCTTAGTTCCCTGACCAGAATTGAACCCTGAGCACGGAGTCCTAATCACTGGACTACCAGGGAATTCCCTCATGTTCATTTCTAACAGCATTCTTCTTTTTTGTTGTTGTTATGAATACCTTTTCTCTTTTAAATTGAATTGCTTTACAATGTTGTGTTAGTTTCTGCTGTACAACGAAGTGACTCAGCTATAAATATACACATATCCCCTCCTTCCTGGACCTCCCTCCAACCCCAAGCCTCTCGGTCATCACAGGGCACTGAGCTGAGCTCCCTGGGATATCCAGCAGCTTCCCTCTAGCTCTCTATTTTACACATCATAGTGTATGTGGGTCTGTGCTGCCCTCCCAATTCGTCCAACATGGCATTCATTTTTAAGGATAGTAATGGGACTCCTGAATACAGCGCAATTATCTGTTTCCTAAGTGCAGACATGGAGGTGCTAGAGAGGGGAGATTTTATCCTAATGAGGAAATGAAGAATACTGCCAAGCCTAGTCACCCCATTATCTTAAACAAACAAGAAGTAAATCAGAACACTTTTGATTTGGCAGCTCCTGTACACAGCAGTCATGCTCCTTTACAAAATCTCATTAAATGATAACCTCCTGCAGAGCGACAATAGCAGGTGTCTGCGTGCTTCCGTCCCCCTCTATTCCGTATTCTGCACCACAGTAGAGCTAAGGAAGAAAACAGATAATTGCCTCAGTTCAGCAAGATGTTTTGGCCCATGGTGAGTAAGTACTTGCTAGAAATAATTAATCTGAATGTTCCCGCCGAAGTTTGCAGAAAGAGCTACATTTTTTAAATTGAAGTGGTTTTTTTTTTTTTTTTCTTTTTGGCTAAGACCTTCTCTGAAAGAGAATTCTCTTTTCCTTTGGGAAAAGGAAGAATACAGCCTATTTATTTCTCCTAAACCTTTTGAAGTCAGAGATGAGGGAATATGTTTTGTTCTGTAGGCATGGTGCCTGCCCCTTAGTAGGAGCTCTAAATTTTTATTGACTCAGAGAAGAAATGGTAATTAGAGAATGACTTAGCAAAATAAGTCTGACCACAGAATATGGGAAAAATAATTGAGAGTTAAAAGGCAAAGAGGAACTTTGATTATTGAAAATTAGTTTTAGTTTATGTACACATAAGTGTACAAAAATAAAAATTTCAATCCTGTTAGGATAGTTGTCTCTGATGTCAGGTAAAAAGGTCACCTTGCTCAGAAAGGAATATAGCTCTAGTCTTTATTTTGCTTCTAAACTAATAAAAGTAAAGATTTTAACCCAAAGAACACCCACCATGTACCATGTTCTTTTTAAATATTATAGTCTATTCATAATTTATCAGTTTAAGACTTTGTTGAGTTGAGAGAAATACGAGTTTTATATATAAGGATAAAGTGTTGGAGAAGACTCCTGAGAGTCCCTTGGACTGCAAGGAGATCCAACCAGTCCATTCTGAAGGAGATCAGCCCTGGGATTCCTTTGGAAGGAATGATGCTAAAGCTGGAACTCCAGTACTTTGGCCACCTCATGCGAAGAGTTGACTCATTGGAAAAGACTCTGATGCTGGGAGGGATTGGGGGCAGGAGAAGGGGACGACAGAGGATGAGATGGCTGGATGGCATCACTGACTCGATGGACGTGAGTCTGAGTGAACTCCGGGAGTTGGTGATGGACGGGGACGCCTGGCGTGCTGCGATTCATGGGGTTGCAAAGAGTCGGACACGACTGAGTGACAACTGAACTGAACTGAAGGTTATACTAAAAGGGATTGGTTAGCCAAATATGGTTCTGTTTTATTTATTTTTTATTGGAAAACAGATGATTTGCAATGTTGTGTTAGTTTCAGGTGTACAGCAAAGTGAATCAGTTATACATATGTCCCCTCTTCTTTTTAGATTCTTTCCCATATCAATTATTACAGATTATTGAGTAGAGCTCCCTGTGCTCTACTCAGCAGGTTCTTATTAGTTCTCTATTTTGTATATAGTAGGGTGCATATGTCAGTCCCAGTCTCCCAGTTTATCCCTGGCATGTACCCTCTTCTAATGGCCTTAAGTTAGTAGCCCATTTCAGGAAAAGGTTGCCTTCATTGTACAAGCCACAGTATTTCCTGAGGGTACTTTCATTTCTGCTGTCTTTGAATCTTCAGCGCTCTTTATATTTAGACACAGGTGCTCTCCCTTCATTCCTGATCCCTCCCTGAAGACATAGTTCCCATCAGGAATCGTCATCACACACCTCAGCAGATCAGCTTCTCTGGGGAACAGGGTGATGTGCTTAATAAAATTTAGCCAATAAACAGTTGCACCACTAAAATAGCATAGCAGGTAGAGAATGCCAGTGTGGGCAACTGGAGCCCAGTTACCTTGCATGCTTGTTACCTATGCAAAGTTTTATTAATCATCAATACTGGAGTGGGTAGCCTATCCCTTCTCCAGCCGATCTTCCCGATCCAGGAATCGAACCGGGGTCTCCTGCATTGCCAGTGGATTCTTTACCAACTGAGCTGTGAGGGAAGCCCAAATCATTAATTACAAATTGCTAATCTAAATACCAGTCAAACTAGCCAACATAGACTTGATTTTTTTAACTAAGTGGAAAACCTAGAAAGAAAAAGTATTTCCTTTGGAGGATAGTTCTGTTGTTCTATGGGCTTCCCTGGTGGCTCAGTGGTAAAGAATCCACCTGCAATGTGAGAGACACAAGCTCAATCCCTGGGTTGGGAAGATCCCCTGGAGTAGGACATGGCAACCCATTCCAGTATTCTTGATTGGAGAATCCCATGGACAGAGGAGCCTGGAGGGCAACAATCCATTGTGTCACAAAGAGCCGGACACAACTGAGTGACTAACAGTATTGTTCTCCTTCCTTTTCTCTACTAATGCCTTTGGATTCTTTCCTTTTTATTGATTTTTCTTAATTTCAATTTTATTTTTAAACTTATCTTTCGTTGTGTAATTAAAATAATCCTACTATTGAGTAGTAAAAAACTATAAATAACATAAAAGTCAAAAGATACAGATGAGTAAAATAACATTTGGATTTCTAAGCGCAGTGGTAAAGAATCTGCCAGCCAGTGCAGGAGACACAAGAGACACAGTTTCGATCCCTGGGCTGGGAAGACACCCTGGAGGAGGAAATGGCAACCTGCTCCAGTATTCTTGCCTGGAAAATTCCATGGACAGAGGAGTCTGATGGGCTACTGTCCATGGGGTCACAAAGAATCAGACAGGACTGAGCTACTGAGCACACAAAATAACATTTACTAAATTGATTTGCACAGGGATCCTTAAAGATTATTATTTGTGCTGTAATTCGTAGTAGCAAAATGTAGCAAACAACATACATGTCTGTTCGTGTGGTGTTATTAGCATAGAAAGCTACGCAACTTTCATACTCAATAGCTATATAAGAACAAACGCTATGCTGTGCTGTGCTCAGTCGCGTCCAACTCTTTGCAACCCTTTGGACTGTACTCTGCTAGGCTCCTCTGTCCGTGGGATTCTCCAGGCAAGAATACTGGAGTGGATTGCCATTCCCTTTTCCTGGGGACCTTCCTGACTCAGGGATCAAACCCACATCTCCTATGTCTCCTACATTCCAGGGGGATTCTTTTGATCTCAATATACAAAAAGAGACCAAAGCTAGCTGTATAGCAGTCTGTATAACATACTAATTTGTATAATTGAAAAAGGTAAGTCTACCCAGGCACACACTTACATGCACAAATATGCTTATATTTATGTGAAGTATCTCAAGATTAAACAAGAACCTAAGAGCATAGTGCCTCTGATGTGGATTACTTGGTGCTGGGAGCTGCGATGGGAAGATAATTCTTTCTATACATTTTTATGTACCTTTGTTACTAAGCCATTTAAGTGGATTACCTATCAAAAAAATTTAAGCGATTTGTATTCCCCTAATATTCAAACTGTTTACTCATATGGTTTCATCATTGGGAGTTATTGATCTTTTTCATATTGACTCTGAAGAAGGTTCTGTTGGTTAAGAAAATTACTTTTTTTCCTATCAGATATGTTACACTTAGTTTTACCTAGTTTGATTTTGGTTTTTTACTTCCCTTATATTTATGTCTAGATTTTTGCCTTGTAGAACCTTTTACATTTTATGCAGTCAAAAATACCAAATGCAGCCAATCTTCCTTACTCACAGACTCAGTATTTGCATGCCCATCTATTTGCTAACGTTCATTTGGAATGCCAGAGCCTGTACTGACAGTGCATGAGTGTCTTTAAACAGAAACACACGTGAAACAAGATTAGGTGTTGATCAGTTGACAAAAATATTGTGACCACAGGCTCATAGGAACCTAATCCTGTATTTCCCCTTGGGGCGCCAATTCAGTGTTCACTAATTCTGGGTTCACAGGAGCTTTATAGAATCTGACTTCTGTAGATAACGACAATCAATTGTATTTTCTTTCATGGTTTCTGACTTGTTTTGTGTCATGCATGGAGAGGCCTTTTGCTTTTGAGAATATTTTAAAAAATAACATAGTCATCCTCTAGCCCTTTAATCACTTTATTTTCTTATATTTAAATCTTTGCTCCATTTGGAATTTTTGATGTAAGATATAATCAGGCTTCCCTGGTAGCTCAGACAGTAAAGAATCTGCCAGCAATGTAGGAGATCCAGGTTCAATCCCTGCATTGGGAAGATCCCCCAATTATTATCCCCCAATTATTGGAAAATCCCCCATGGAATTTGTCCAATTCCATGGACAAAAGGGCCTGGTGGGCTGTGGTCCATGGGATCGCAAAAAGTCAGACACGACTGAACAACTAACACACGCTTTTTTTCATGAGAAAGTAGCATATACATTCTGTTGTTTCCAAACCTTTTCATCCCAATTGATTTAAGATCCTGGTACTTTGCTTATATTATGAGTGGTAAGAGTTCCAAACCCACATCATCTTCTGAAACCAGTTTTGTTTTTTTTTAAGTTAACAAAATAGAGATATTTTTAAAGATTCTCCACTTCTACATGACATGTACCCCTTCTTCAAATTCTGCCCTGCTCACACCATCTTTAACAAGCTGAAAGCCCTGGGCACATCTATTTCTCTTACCAGCATTTTGATTGAATGTCAAATTAAACAGAACTTGTGACTCCAGACTTAGGATTCATACAGGTCCTGTGTGCGTGCAGTTGCTAGAGAACAGATTTAGGTGGGAATGCTTCCAGTGGGATCATACCTTGTCTTAAAACTTAATCTGAGCTCTCCTGGGCTGTGGCTACCACTTCTAGATTCCAAAACATACTGAGCCGAAAACTTCCCAGCAAATCAGGGATTATGAAGATATGATCCAATTCATGTTCTAATAATAAAGCACCTACAGAATAGTTAAGGGAAAGAATTCCTGAAATTCATAAGAGGTGATAGGGCTTCTTGAGTGTACGTTAGTCACTCAGTTGTGTCCAACTCTTTGTGACCCTGTGGACTGTAGCCCTCCAGGCTCCTCTGTCCATGGGATTTCCCAGGCAAGGATACTGGAGTGGATAGCCACTCCCTTCTCCAGGGGATCTGCCTGACCCAGGGGTCGAACCCAGGTCTCCTGCTTTGCAGGCAGATTCTTAACTGTCTGAGCTACCAGTCTGAGCTGCCAGGTAGAACCTCTTCTATATACACAATTCTGGCTCTTCTGTAGAAGGCATGGGAGCCCCTCAAGGTGAGCCACCAAAACACTGTACTCACAAATGTGAAGGAATCTACATTTAAAGTGGTCAGATTCACAAGCAGCCATTTCATTCCAGGCAGATTCAGCCAAGGTCAGGTTGATTTTGTGAAAGGATACGCACAAAGGCTCTGAGAAGACCACCTCTGTCTAAATGTTAATTCGGGGAACTTTTCTACTTTCTCGTGAGACCTCATGAATTTCTGCTATAAAGTGAATATTCTAGGTGCTAACGTGCCAAGGACACGGTTTCAGACTTCCGGTTAGAACAGAGATGAAAAATGAATCTGAAAAGGAAAGGCACGATGGAGTATATATACATCAGACTGCGTGGCCCCGCCAGGTTACCTATGTCAGCGATGAGACTGCCTGGCTTCTGCTCCTGGAGGAACTGGCGGACGCGGGGCCAGGCTTTGCTCTGCAGGTCGCTGAAGTAGGGCGCGGTGCTCTCGTACACATCATGCACGTGCTGCTTCTCCAGCTGGGCGGCTGCATGGTCCATCCTGGGGAGAGCGGGGCCATGCCAGGGGATGCGGTTCAGAGCGGGCACCGGAAACGGCTGATGGAGATGCAGGTTTCCTAAAATGGGAACTTAACGACTGCCAGGGTTACGCTGTTTTTATCCTTTCTTTTTCTTTCTTTTTTTAAAAAATATTTACTTTTTAATTGAAGGGTAACTGCTTGACAGAATTGTGTTGGTTTCTGCCAAACATCAACATGAATCAATCAGAGGTATACATATGTCCCCTCCCTCTCTTACAAACTGCAAAGAACACAGCCTTCACCGGAACCTCACCAGCTTTGTTGAAAGACTAGCAGATGCATCGCTCTTAGCTGTACAACTTCAGAAAACAGTCATTTGGGAATGAGCTAACTGTAATGTGTTTCTGTGCAAGATGAGTCCTTAATTTTGGAAACATGTACAAAGGTCTTAGCAGTGGTTCACTTTGGATAAAGCTCTTCTCTTGGATGCTAAAGAGACAAAAATTTTATAGCATGCATTTTGCAACTCCAGGCCAATCACAAAGCCCAATTGATTCTACCTTTTGAATGTCTTTGGATTCCAACCATTTTCTTTACATCCTACTGATTCTTAGAAAAGACCTCATTTCTTGTTTCAGTTACTTCAACCACCTGTAAATGGGTTTTTTTTTTTTTTTTTGTCCCTTCAGTCTCTTTCCTTCAGTTATGCCACAACTGTTTTTCTAGAAACATAAAACTGTGCTGCTCCCTATCTTGCTGCTGCTGCTGGTAAGTCGCGTCAGTCGTGTCCAACTCTGTGTGACCCCATAGACTGCAGCCCACCAGGCTCCCCCGTCCCTGGGATTCTCCAGGCAAGAACACTGGAGTGGGTTGCCATTTCCCTCTCCAATGCGTGAAAGTGAAGTCACTCAGTCGTGTCCAACTCTTTGCGATCCCATGGACTGTAGCCTACCAGGCTCCTCCCATGGGATTTTCCAGGCAAGAGTACTGGAGTGGGTTGCCATTGCTCCCTATCTTAGACTTCTTCAAAGGCATTTTATCGCTTGTCTGCTCAAGGCCGGGTGTCTCAGGAGGGTATCCATGGCTCTTTCTGATCTGGCCTTCACTTACCTCTTGCAGCGATTTCTCACCTTCCTTCCCCAGCGTCGGGGCACCTGTCATACTTAGTGACCCGAGGTTTCTCAGACTTGATGCACCCTCTCTCATCCAGGGGCTGCTACAGATTCTGTGCCTTTCCTGGCTAACTTCTATTCATTCTTGGCCCAACCGTCACCTCTTCCAGAAGGACTTCTCTGACCTCCCATGCAGGATAAGGGCAATCAGAGAGCAGTGGGGAGGACCTTCCTGATGGCACAGTGGATAAGAACCCACCTGCCAGAGCAGGGGACACAGGCTTGGTCCCTGGTCCGGGAAGATCCCACATGCAGTGGAGAAACTAAGCCCGTGTGCCACAACTCCTGAAGCCCGTGTGCCCTGGAGCCCAGACTCTGCAACAGCGAGAAGCCCTTGCACCACAGCTAGAAAGCAGCCCCCACTCACCAAAACTAGAGAACACCCACAGGCAGCAGTGAAGAGCCAGTGCAGCCCAAAATTTAGCAGAAAAAAATTTTAAATAAAAAGGAGTGGGGAAAGTAGAAGAGCAGGTCTTCGAGGCTTCTGTTTGTTTAGGGTTTGGTCTTTTAATTATTCTCCTGTGGCATGTGAGTGAGTATATCCCAGGGCAGCGGCCAGGGCTCAGGCTGTGGCTTTGTACCAATCAGTATTAAAGTGTTTTTAATCACTGAGTAACCCACTCGGCCCTACCGCTGCTCACCAGCTGGCTGAGTCCCACCCCTTGTCCTCTTGCGTCCCATGCGTCCTCTGTGGTTACTGAGGGCTGTAAGTCTATTAGGTGTTTTTTCTCTAGCCCTGACTGGAAGAGCCTAGGTAACAAGGGCTTATCTTATTTAATGCCAAGTCCCCAGTAGTTGGCACACAGCAGACCTTCAATAAATGAACAAAAAAAGAACCAGAGTGGACTCTGAGTACAGAGGGTAAGAGAATATCCTGAGGAGTGTGGGAAGAGGGGACCCTGGACACCCACAAGCTTGCAGATGGGAATGTGGTAAGAGAAGGTGCTGTCCTTGGCCAGCCTCTGTATTCCCTCCACCCTCAGCCCCTGGTCTCTGTCACTCTGGGGAATAGAAGGCACTTGGCTCAGAAAGCATCTGAGGAGTTACCCCACTGTAAAATGCCCACCTTTCACCTTGTATTTAAGAAATATCTTGATGAGAGGTACTTAAAGACCATGTAAATATTGTTTCCATAATCTCAGCCACCAATTTTTTTTATTTTAATTTTTCTGGCCACTGTACGTGACATGTAGGCTCTTAGTTCCCCAACCAGGGATCGAACCCATTCCCCCTACAGCAGGAGCTTGGAGTCTTCACCACTGGACCGCGAGGGAAGTCCCCGCTCACCACCTTCAGCGTCCAATCCATTGACGACTCTTTCTAACCGAAGTATAGTTGATGTACAATAGTAGATTAGTTTCAGGTTCATAACATAGTGATTCAGTATTTTATTGACTATACTTTTAAAGTTGTTATGAAATGATGACTGTATTTCCCTGTGCTATGGTGTAACCTTGTTGCTTATCTGTTTTATGCCTAGTTTGTATCTCTTAATTCCATAACCCTACCTTGCCCTCCCCTTGCCCTCCTGTTAACCACTGTGTTGTCTAGTCGCTTCAGTCGTGTCTGACTCTTCTGTGACCCCAAGCACTGCAGCCGCCAGGCCTCCCTGTCCATCGGATTCTCCAGGCAAGAATACTGGAGTGGGTTAACCACTAGTTTGGTCTTTCTATCTGTGAGTCTGTTTTTTGTGTGTGTTTTGTTATGTACTTTTGTTTAATTTTTTAGATCCCACATGAAATCTTATGGTATTTATCTTTCTTTGTCTGACTTATTTCACTAAGCATAATACTCTCATTGAGTATTATAAGCATAATATCCCCGTTGTTGCAAATGGCAGACTTTCACTCTATTTTATGAATGATGATAAGATGATATTCTCAAATGATGAGAATGATGATATTCTCATTCCATCATTCCTTTCACTGCGAGGAAGAGCTTTTCAGGATTTACTCTTAAATTAGCAGTAGGTTATCCTTAATTGGGCTTCCCTGATAGCTCAGTTGGTAAAGAATCTGCCTCCAGTGCAGGAGACCTTGGTTCAATTCCCAGCTTGGGAAGATTCCCACTCCAGTATTCTTGGGCTTTCCTGGTGACTCAGCTGGTAAAGAATCTGCTTGCATTGCGGGGGACCTGGGTTCAATCTCTGGTTTGGGAAGATTCCCTGGAGAAGGGAACGGCTACCCACTCCAGTATTCTGGCCTGGAGAATTCCATGGACTGCATAGTCCATGGGGTCACAAAGAGTCAGACACGACTTTGTGACTTTTACTTTTCACTTTGTCCTTAACTATTATGGGCCTGCCCACAGTCCCTGCAAAGAATCTGGCAACTCTAACAGAGTACAAATCTCATTTGTGATGTCTGACAAAACTTCCACCCAAACTGAAGCAGCTTATATTACACCCTCAACTAGAATACAAAGTAAACATATGGCTACCTATAACTGCCTACACATGAGGAAAAACCCAAACACTGAATGCTTTTCTCTGTAATCAAAATCTCAGTAGACTTAGGTCTGTTTAAAAGTGTCCCCCTTAAGGAATCACTTAGGCAGTACAGTCTTGAGAACTGTAGAACAGATACATTTTGCTTTATTGCACTTGCCAGTGTTAAGGGCTTCCCGGGTGGCTCAGTGGTAGAGAATCAGCCTGCAAACGTAGGAGCCCCAGGTTCGATCCCTGGGTTAGGAAGATTCCCCTGGAGAAGGAAGTGGCAACCCACTCCAGTATTCTTGCCTGGAGAATTCCATGGACAGAGGAGCCTGGTGGGCTACAGTCCAGGCAGTCACAAAGAGTCAGACACAACTTAGCAACTGAGCGCACACACCGATTAAGTGACAGTCAACACAAGCTTGATTCCCTTCAAGCTGGCTCCATCTGCAAGCTCAGAATCTGTAGTATTTGAAGAGCACCACATGGAGACCTTTCGGTTATTCTTCCCCAACGTTTCCCAGCTTCTACCATAAACAAGTAACTTCAAAGAGCTGTTTGAAAGCTTGTGAACAATATAAATCCGTTTTGTTGTATTTTTCACTTAAGATTATATTCTGCAGAATATGTAGCTAACTGTGAAATTGATTTGCAGAGCTGGGGCCATCCAATTTGACATTCTTGACACTCCGTGGATTTATATTTCGTCCTCTGTGTGCGTGTGTGCATGCTAAGTTGCTTCAGTCATGTCCGACTCTTTGTGACCCTATGGCCTGAAGCCCACCAGGCTCTTCTACCCATAGGATTCTCCAGGCAAGAATACCAGAGGGGTTGCCATGCCCTTCTCCAGGGATCTTCCTGACCCAGGGATGGAACCTGCATCTCTTAAGTCTCCTGCATTGGCAGGCGGGTTCTTTACCATTAATGCAAACTGGGAAGCCCTTCCTACACTATACATATATGCAGATTCCTTGTGAATTTGGTCCTATGACTAAGCTAGTAAGACTGGTTCTATAGCACTAGCTGAAGCTAGGGATGTGGGGTTTGCTTTAGCCAGGCTCCTAGTCTGCATGCTGACAAACTTGAAAGGAAGAATAAGTCACAGAAAGTGATGCCCTGCACATCTGAGAACTAGTTTGGATTTCAAGTGCAGTGGAAAGTGGTTCCCTGGAGAGCAGAGGAGGGGAGAGAAAGTGCTAGGAAGCTAGTAGGAGGGGTCAGCGGCTTGGTGTGTTCCCCGTGGAGAGAGGACCAAACAGAGAAGCATCAGTGCTTCTTGCTTCTAGCTACAGCATGGTCAGTAATAGGCCACAGATATTTGGTTTTCCTGTTCTGGGCGTGTAACTAGGGTAACACTTCTCCACCCAGCTTGATTCAGGCAAAGCCACGGGATGTGCTTTGACCATTACACGTGATCAGAAAAGATCTGGGCAGAGGAAAACTTCTGGGCAGAAGTTTTACCAGCCAGAGTGTGTGTCTGCGATCCTGGAAGCACCGGCCCAGGTCTCCAAGTGACTGCTCTTGATGGGTGGACAGTGTGCATGTTTTTAGCCAAAAATAGGGCAATACACAGCTTATCATATGAGATGTGGATTATCTACCTAGATACGGAAAAGTAAACTCTATCAACCATGTTCTATTAGAAGATCACTTGTTACTATGTAAGTTTGTCCTGTTTTTTCCTTCATAAACATTAACATTTTTCTCATTACTGTAGATAGAACTAAATTGGGAGAAAACTGAATATAATTCTGTCTCCCACTTTTTAAAATTAATACTGTGACCCAAGGAAGGAAAGGAGAGAGGCAGGGAGAAAGGATGCTAATGTCTGGGGGCCTGAGAGCATGAAGGCATCAAGGTGTTGCTGAAAGCACTTTCTGTCAACTTGTGTGTGTGTGTGTGTGTGTGTACTTAACAATAACATGTAGTTTGAAAAGTAAGAGGATCTGTCACAGGTAGTAGTGGAAACACATTTGGAGATATAAGGTTCTAGGGAATATGTAATCTGTCCCCAAGCCTGAGCCCTTGCATTTATGACCATTATTTACAGGCCTAGACACTTTAGAAATTAAATACTTCTAAAAACCTGTGCCATCTGCTCTTCCTTTGAGGAATTGTACCTCCCTTTGGACTCCAAGTGATGTTGGAGCCTGTCGTCATGTAGGACGGGGTGGACACATGACCTCATCTAAGAAAATCATTCTCTCTCCCCTGGAAAAACTGACAAGAGATAGTTGAAGCCAGATCACTAGAGGAAATATCCTCCAGTTTCTCCTAAGTCTTACCTTTTCTGAGGTTTTCTTGCTTGGGGAAGAGTTTGTTTTGCGGGCAGAGGACTTTAGTTATTTCAGACTTGAATGCATCTTCATGATCATAGCATGGACCTTAGGGGGTGCCACGTGGAAGAGAGGTGCTGTGGCCTCCAGAGTCCCGGCAGGACCTGGCTCCCACAGATGGAAGGACTCTGGTTGGAGCCCTGGAAACGGAACACTGGGGTGCAGTGTCCTGTTGGAACCAGTGCCAGCCCAAGAGATGAGCAGATTGTTGCACTGCTGCCATCTTTGCTACTGCTACATCTTTTTTTTTTAATGGCCACAGCCTGGTATCTGAGCTGTTATTACAGCTTCCTAGTCAGTCTCTCTGTCCCCCTGTTACCTCTAATACAGCCATAATGCGGGGAGGTTGCAGCTCTCTTTTCAGTTAACATTCACTGGCTGGAGACATATCCTATAGTAAAAGGCGACTGCAGAGACCACACTGCATGATGCTCTTCTTGGCTTGATGGAAGTAGCTTGTAATCTCCATCCAAGAACTCAAGAAAAGCAGTTTAGAATCTATTTTCATACTGGTACTGGATAATTTTCCTCTAATATCCATTTGATCATCTCCTCTCCCTGTTGAAAACCCTTCAAGAGACCTCTCTCGGACAAAGCTTACACTCTTCCATCCAACATTCAGAAGCTTCCAGGACCTGGTCTCAGTCTGGCTTTCTAGCCATATCCTCTTACTGCAACAACTCAAATTCTCAGCTCCACCCAAAGAACTCTACTCATGTTTCCCTGAGTGGGCCTTGTTTATAGCTCCTCATTCAGGTCTTTGCTAAAGTCAGCAGGCTATTTCTCATCTGTAGTGCTTCCCTTCTGAAATCTTAACCTGCTCTTCGAAGTCTAACTCAGCTTCCCCCTTCTCTGTAAAGACTTTATGGATAGCTATCAATAAAAAATAATCATTTCCCCTAGTATTTCTATATATTGCATATTTATTATTGCTGTCACTTTTAGAGCATTTCTCCTGATTCTGTCTTGAACTCTCAACTCTGTGTATGTTCCCAGCTTGGTTAGAAGCTCTTGGAGGGCAGAACTGAAATTGGACCTCTCTTTTATACATATGTGTAGAACCAATGAGCTCCCTATGCAAGACAACAATGCTTTACTCCAGATAAACTGGTCCTCCAATATTTGGTCATAAATCACTAATCCCCTGATAAGAGCCAAGAGGCTCTCAGAGGCTCCCAAGGCTAAAACTAAGCTTTCCCAGTCATGTTTTGTGTTTCCTAATTTCCTTCCCTTGCAGAGGCAGAGATATACCCTAGACACAAAATTGTCCCAGTTTTATAACTGAAAACAAATATAAATACTGTAAATTGTTCTCTTATTATAAATGCCACAGAAGACACATATTTTAAAAAGAGCATAGGGCTGCTTTAAATTTCAAAGATATATTCAAACTGTGATTCTAAACTTTAAATACAAAATGGTCAAGTCGGGTCAGAGACTTTATTTACATTATAAAAAGACTTCATCATGATATAATTGAGTTTAATCATTTACAAAAATATTAAATCATGGTACTTATACCTACATATTATTTTCAAATACAAATTATACTGCAATCTTTTGTATGATAAAAAACTATCGTTTCACAATATGCTGACGTACTAGAAACACATTTTGTTTTCTAATAGAACATTGAATACATTCTTGTTATTTTAAAACTACTTTCAAATTCTTTTTTCCACCTAGTGCAAAAATAAACTCCAGCTTACTTTATATCACAATGTCATAACTTTTAAATGATAGGAATTGGGCCTAATTAGGTTTACTGCATATGCTCATATTATGTGAATTGCTGTAATAACTGAAAGCTACTAACCTGAGTCATCTTGTGATTACAGAAAATTACTTCTTGTCTTTTTGATTCATGGCAGTTTCCACCCTCAGAGAGTGACAGTTGTTGCTCGTAATTTCCTCAGTGTATACTGTAAACGCGTGTAGCGGGAGGAGAATCTAACAGCAAGGCCCTTTCATGCGCTGAGCCACTCGGCATACGTCTTCGCAGGGAATGCAGGCTCTGTTAGGAAAAAACAAGTACTGAAGTTCATTTTACATAATACAACCATTGAACCGGCTACAGCCCATGCTGACCTCTTGACATGCCTGAATTACCCAGAGAAGAAGGGATTAGAACAAACTGTTAATATATGGAATGTGCCAGAACTATAAGAGCAGTTTCTGAATCAATCCCTCAGCTTTCTGTAAAACACCCAGTACTTTCTCCCCAAATTAAATAGGATGATTTCATCTTGTTCCTTAAAATTTACAAGTATGGAGAGTCAATTTCGAATCCAGTGGTTTAATTACTGTAACTTTTTAAGACATAGGACTAAATGTTATTAAGTCATCCCAGTACAATTTAACTGTTCAGTAATTGTCGTTAGCAGCTATTTCCATGTCACTTTGACAAGTACCCCTATTCTTCACTGTTCACATTTATTTTTTTTTCTTTTTACATAATAGAACAGGTTTGTCATGAAATTCATCAAAAGACTCTGAGTTACATTAGAAAGAGGACATATGCAGAAAACCCCTCTGTAATGGGGAGGTCTTGGGGTGTAAAATGAGGTCTGGAGAGATGCCCGGTGCAGTAGGAAAAGCCCGTCGAGTAACATTTGGGGGCCTGATTCATCTGTAAATGAGGCAAATGGACTTTGATCTTGATCACAGTTCTCAGTCACTTTCCTCGGTCTTCACGTCCTTTGCGTATGCACCTCAGTACCGCAAACTGTGCCCGTTTATTACACACAGTGATTCTCAGAATGGTGGGGTGGGATGTATGTGGCTTCCCTGAACTTGCTGGGGCTCTCCATCCACCCCAGTCTTGATCCCTGTTTAAGAAGCACTGATCTGCTGTGCTTTGCACAGCTTCTTGCTGGTCTTCAGAGTGTGCATATAACCCATCGTCTCTCAGTCACATGCAGGCATACAATCTGTACCACTGACAGCCACGAAGTTTGGCATTTTAGGAAGAACACTTAGAAAGAGTCTTGAAAGAGTTACAGTCAAAAGATTTCATCTTTCCTTTGGCAGTTTCGAGCCTGCCTTTATCATGAAGGAGAGGATGTTCTGTGTGTATGTGTTGTGTCTGTCACATGTTCTTTCTTTAATTAATTTATTTTTAATTAGAGGATAACTGCTTTAAATACTGTGTTAGTTTCTGCTGTACATCAACATGAATCAGCCATATGTATACATACATATGTCCTGTCCTTCTTGAACCTCCCTCCCACCTCCCACCCCATCCCACCCCTCTAGGTTGTCACAGAGGAGCAGGTTTGAGCTCCCTGCATCACACAGCGGATTCCCACTGGCTATCTGTTTTACATATGGTATTGTGTATGCCTCTATGCTATTCTATCAATTCGTCCCACCCTTTTCTTCCCCCACTGTATCCGCAAGTCTGTTCTCTATGTCTGTATCTCCACTGCTCCTCTGCAAATAGGTTCATCATATGAATCCTTTCTAGATTCCACATATATGCGTTAATATATGATATTTGTTTCTCTCTTTCTAACTTACTTCACTTTGTATAACAGGCTCTAGGTTCGTCCACCTCATTAGAACTGACTCAAACACATTCCTTTGTATGGCCGAGTAACATTCCGTAGTAAACCTGTGCCACAGTTTGTGTATTCCATTCATCTGTCAGTGGGCATCTAGGTTGCTTCCGTGTCCTAGCTACTGTAAATAGTGCTGTAATGAACATTGGTATACATGTGTCTCTTTCAATTACAATTTTCTCAGCGTATATGCCTAGTAGTGAGATTGTTGGGTCATATGGCAGTTTTATTCCTAGTTTTTTAAGGAATAGGAGATGACGTTGTCTGAAACTCCATGCTAGTGGCAAAGCCTACAGCACGTCACCTTGGGTTCACCCTTCCGGCCCTGACCTAGGGGCTGCTCTGCCCCTAGCCAGCCTGACTGTCTAAGCCCCTTGCCTTCAGGCATTGGTGTCCAAATGCATTCACCCTCTCAGACAGGCACTGAGGACAGGGTGTTCTGAGATTTAGTCAGAAAGTGTAGCGAAGGAAAAGAATTTCAGATAGTGTAGCGGGCATGTGTGAGCTACTGGGGTGAAAAAGAACACATGGTGGGGAACTTCTCTATTCACCCAAATCATAGTCCTCAAACACCTGTAAAGATAATTGACTTTCCATAAGTTTACTGAATTATGATCCAAACTTGCCTCTGTTAAAAATGAATCATTTTATCTTTTCCAAGAAGTTTCTGGGCAAAGACAAAATAGGGTAGGTAGTATGTTTCTTTTAATAAGTTGAATTGGATCAGTCCTTTCATTTTATCAGCCACACATCTTTAGAGTATCTAGTATTAAAAATGCATTTCTTCTTCTTTTCTCCTTGAATAAATCAGAAACCATCTTCGAGAACAAAGGTGACTCAAACCTTATGAAATTTTGAGGTTAACCAAGTGTGTGTATTTTCCTGGGAAGAGACTTAGCACCTCAAACTATGTCTCAGGGGAAAAATTAGTTTTTGGAAAAAAAGTAATTTCTGTATTAAATTAAAGAGATACATTCATTCATTCAACAAATACTAACTGAACTTCTGTTATATAATAAGGTGCTAGGGATAAAGATTTTTTAAGTTTCCCAATTTAGGAATCCAAAGTTTAATATAGGAAGCATACAAAGAAATAGAAAATTAAAATATGGTACTACTTTCATTTTCGGTATGGATACATCCTGAGAGCTTTTGAGCTTCTGAATCTCTAAACTAATTATGCCTTGGCTGTTATACCTATTGATCAACAGGTCAATCAGTTGATTGATAATTTAATAGATAAAACAGACCTATTACAGATTACGACATCATAGATCTTTGGGCCATCATCAAGTATTTAAAACCACAGATGCCCAGAGCCCACACCAGGTGTGAGGAATGTTATGATCCAGGTGTGCACAGGTTCTGTAGGAACTGTAGGTGAGGCAACTCATCCAGCCTGTTCACGGGGAGGGGCAGTGAAGCCTCCCTTGAGAGGCTGACAGCTCAGAAGAGGATAGGGGTGAGTCAAGAAACATGGGAGTGGGCGATTCTAGCTATCAGACATCATATACAGAAAAGAAATCAGACTCTTCGATGAACTTCAAGTAACTTAATGATAATAGCAAGACATGCACACACACAATGTGTATTAATTATTTACTGTTATTGAGGCCCTGTTATAAGCATTTTAACATATATCAACTCATTGAATCTATACAGTAACTAAATGAAACAGGAACCACCATGTCCCCATTTTACAGATAAGGAAGCAGAGGCACAGAGAACACAAGTGACTTTCCAAAGTTACATAGCTAATAAGTGGCAGAGCCAGGATTTCAGACCAGAAAGTTAGATTCCTGACTTCACACTCTTAACTATACAGTCAGTGGGGAGGCAGAAAGGGATAACGGGTGATACTATAAGAACCTGGAAGAGTCAGACCACGTAGGACCTAGTTTAACTTTCTAAGGAGTTTAGATCTTTATCCTGAATATAATGGTGAACAACAATTATGTCAGTGAGAGAAAAGACAAATTTGGATTTGGTTTCCAGAAATCCACAGGAAGAGTGTAGACTAGTATTTCCTGGACAGGTTCACAGAGACAGAACCTAGTAAAATCCTTTAGACAGATAATGATATTAAGGATGCTTAGGAGGGGGTGAGATACAGGAGATATTAAGGAGAGAGCATCACATTAGTAGGACTTGCTAACTGATGAACCATCTGGTCAAAGCTATGGTTTTTCCAGTAGTCATGTATGGATGTGAGAGTTGGACCATAAAGAAGGCTGAGCATCAAAGAATTGATGCTTCCAAACTGTGGTGTTGGAGAAGACTCTTGAGAGTCCCTTGGACTGCAAGGAGATCCAACCAGTCAATCCGGAAGGAAACCAACCCTGAATATTTATTGGAAGGACTAATGTTAAAGCTGAAACTCTAACACTTTGGCCACCTTATGTGAAGAGCTGACTCATTGGAAAAGATGCTGGGAAAGATTGAAGGCAGGAGAGGAGGGGAGAACAGAGGATGAGATGGTTGGATGGCATCATCGACTCAATGGATATGAGTTTGAGAAAACTCCAATAGATAGTGAAGGACAGAGAAGCCTGGTGTGCTGCAGTCCATGGGGTTGCAAAGAGTCGGACATGACTGAGTGACTGAACAACAACAAAAATTGATGAAGAGTTAAGGGAAAGAACACACTGAAGAGGAAGCAGTGCTACTGATAAGGCTGACCCTGTAAGAGGTACCACCAGCATCCTAAAATAGAGGGAAAGAGAGTAAGAATGAAAGACAAACAAAAGGAAACTTTGGTAATGACCGTATATAAACTCTGAAAGACTCTTCCCTTGGAATACCTGTGAATACGTCCAGAGAAATTTACTTAAGATACTTGCATCTGCAGGAAAAAGGCTGTAAGAAGGACTAGGTGTTGGTAATGGAAATGCCACAGTGATCGGTAACACATTATATTTCGCATTTGTTTGTTTTATTCCTTATCTGGGCTGTTTGTATATATCCGTTATGTCTGTAATTGATGGCAGCATTTTCTAGATATGGACAGTAGAGCTCATGATCGCTGATGTCTTGTTGGGTATTGCAGTTTACACAGCATTCAGTCAATGTTTATGATAAAAATACATGAAGAAAGGCAGAGAAGAATAAAAAAGAGGGTGGTGCTGTAGTTCACCATCAGAGGGAACACATCTGAGCTAGGGTTTAGGTTTGGACATAACTGTTTCTGTTTATCTGAAGGACAACCAAGTAAGATGGACATGAAGCTCAGAGCAAGCTGTTCTAGAGATCATTTAAAAATCATTGTTCTAAAATTTGGCAGTGATATTTCTTACCATTTACTCCCAAAGAGAGAAGGCATATAGTGTTCAGCCACGACCAAATACAGTTTAGTCCTATTCAGAGAGCTTAAAAAACAGATTTCTCCTGAGCACCAGCCTAGTCCAGTGGACGGACCCAAGAGGCAAACTCGAGGAGCCAGTTAATGACCATCTCTATTTACATGGACAGTCACTGCACAATTAACAAGTTCAAGTTGTTGGGCCGGTCCAGTGAAGAGGTAATAAGGTGTTTATTAGAAACTCTTTTTCACCCAGAAACAGTTAATATTTATAATTTAAAACCCAGCCCACTACAAAAAAGGAAGTGAATTAAATCAAGAGATTGTGCAGAACAAGAAAGAAATGAGGTTAGGACATCACCAGTAGTAATCAACGTGTTAGTGGGCTCCTCTGGTGGCTCATAGGTAAAGAACCCACCTGCCAATGCATTTGACGTGGGTTTGCTCCCTGGGTGGGGAAGATCCCCTGGAGAAGGAAATGGCAACCCACTCCAGTATTCTTGCCTGGAGAATCCCATGGACAGAGGAGCCTGGCGAGCTACACTCCCATGTGGAGGCAAGAGTCAGACATGACTTAGCAACTAAAGAGAGAGAGAGATGCTACACAGAACCTCTTAACAATACACCAGAGGTTATAGCAGAAATGGTGGGGACAAAGGTAACGGGCATTTCTGGTTGAAATCCTATGAGCAGAACAAATGGAGGGCTTTAAAACAATAACATATGTAACCCTGAAAGAATAGGACCCTCTCTGCAATCCCAACAGGGACTGAAAGGTTACCTTGGAGGAAATACATGTGAAAAGAATGTGGATAAAATGAGGGAAAGATCAAATAGTCCCAAAGAATATTTGGTTTTCTTGGGAAAAAAAAAAAATAACGACTTTTCTTCAAAAACTTGTACGTCTGCATTGATTTTGTGTTGGGAGCAGAATGGTATCTCCAGAATCTAAAAATAAAGGAAACGAAGGTGGTCATATCTGGGTGAGGAATGTGTGTCCCTGTGAGGGGTGGGGGTGGCTCCAGGAGGAGAATACAAGGAAGTAGGAAATGGCATCCGGTCCCATCACTTCATGGGAAATAGATGGGGAAACAGTGGAAACAGTGTCAGACTTTATTTTTCTGGGCTCCAAAATCACTACAGATGCTGACTGCAGCCATGAAATTAAAAGACGCTTACTCCTTGGAAGGAAAGTTATGACCAACCTAGATAGCATATTCAAAAGCAGAGACATTACTTTGCCAACAAAGGTCCGTCTAGTCAAGGCTACGGTTTTTCCTGTAGTCATGTATGGATGTGAGAGTTGGACTGTGAAGAAGGCTGAGTGCCGAAGATTTGATGCTTTTGAGCTGTGGTGTTGGAGAAGACTCTTGCGAGTCCCTTGGACTGCAAGGAGATCCAACCAGTCCATTCTGAAGGAGATCAGCCCTGGGATTTCTTTGGAAGGAATGATGCTAAAGCTGAAACTCCAGTGCTTTGGCCACCTCATGTGAAGAGTTGACTCATTGGAAAAGACTCTGATGCTGGGAGGGATTGGGGGCAGGAGAAGGGGACGACAGAGGATGAGATGGCTGGATGGCATCACTGACTCGATGGATGTGAGTCTGAGTGAACGGGAGTTGGTGATGGACAGGGAGGCCTGGCGTGCTGCGATTCATGGGGTCGCAAAGAGTCGGACACGACTGAGCGACTGATCTGATCTGATCTGATCTGATCAAAGGTCACTCCCCCATGGGCACCAAGTAGGCAGTATTTATTATAACTGGATCACAACTCATTTTGATGGTGTAGATTAGAGAATGCCAGAAAAGAACAAGAAAATCAAAGATGAGATTTAAGAAAAAATGAAAATATAACACCTGACTTGCCCCAGGCATTTGCTGCTGGTGTCAATTTGACAAAAGCAGTCCTCAGTCTGTGTTAAAATCGAGGGGTGGTGGTGGTCCCCTGAACAGCAGCTTAGAAGAAGATAGGTGTGATGTCACAAAAGGCAAGACCAGAAAAAACACAATACATTTCCCATCCCCTTTCCTCCTAGGAAAGGAGGTCCCAGCAGGTTGGGTGACAAGAAATTCACCGTCATTTTGGTGTGAAATGATTGTTCAAGGAGCTTTTACAGGAAGCCCGTGTAGTCAGCCATAACAGTATAAATCATCTGATGATTATTCTAAGAATGAAATTAAGGGGAGCAATGTGAGGATGAATTATACATTCTTATATTTCATGAAAACATGTTTATAATACAATTGTAAAAAAGAGGGGCACTCATGGGGTTATTACTGAAAAAAAAAAATCTGTGCCTTTGAGGTGCAGGAAGAGAGTGTGTGTGCATACAACAGTAAAACCTGGACTGTCAGGCGTCTTCTGTAGACTCCACCTCCGTCTCATCCCCCCCACCCCCTGCTGCCTCAGCCTGAGCTTAAGCCTTCTGTGTTAATCCAGGAGTTCCCGCAGACCTGGGAAACCTCGCCAGTTGCTTTACCTGAAGGCGAGCACACACCTATATGTTTTTTAGAACCTATTCTTTACTGACACCATCACTGCAGTGGATGATTTACCCTCCATAAAAGCTGCTGCTGCTAAGTCGCTTCAGTCGTGTCTGACTCTGTGTGACTCCAAAGACGGCAGCCCATCAGGCTCCCCCGTCCCTGGGATTCTCCAGGCAAGAACACTGGAGTGGGTTACCATTTCCTTCTCCAATGCATGAAAGTGAAAAGTGAAAGTCAAGTCACTCAGTCGTGTCCGACCCCCAGCGACCCCATGGACTGCAGCCTACCAGGCTCCTCCATCCATGGGATTTTCCAAGCAAGAGTACTGGAGTGGGGTACCATTGCTTTCTCCACCATGAAAGCTGGGAGGTCATAATTTTGAACTGAAAAAATCCTTTAAAATTAAATAAAATTTAGCTTTATGAAAAATTTACCTTTTGAAAATGCCTCAATTTACTAGAGATTGATGAAAACACCGTTGCACACCAACACGGTAGAAAGAACTGGGTCAGCTTAATAGCGTAGCTCTGAGATTCATTCTCTACAGCATCACCACACTGATGAACGGTTCCCCCTCTTCAGACTTAAAGCAGAAGTCCAAATACCTTAGCATTCCATAGAGCCCACCAGCATCTGACCCCAGCCCACCCTCCAGCATCACCCCACACCCCACCTCCATGCCTTGTGCCGCACCAGTTACTCAATGTAGCCGGCCCCCCTGCCCCCCACAGAAAAACCTGTCAGCTTAGTGACTCAGCAGATTTCCACTCAGGCACAAGCTCCTTATCTAGGCTCACTGCTTGACGTTTGTGACTTGCCATTCTCTCAGCACGTTAGACATTTGAGGTCTTCGTGCTTTTTGCTCACCTGTTCCCTCTGTCTGGTATCACCTGTCTCCTCCAGCCCACCTGCCAGACCCTTCTCTTCAAAGGTTCAGCTTGGCTCATTTTCTCTACGAAGCCTTTCCTGTCCCCGGCTAGATTCACTGCCTTCTGCCCGCTGTGTGTCTACCCTGTATTATACAGAAGCTTGCAGCACTAGCGTTTTGGTGGCCATTGTCTCCTTGCTCTGGGCTGCCTCACACCCAGCTGTGTTTGTGATTAGGGGCGACCGCTAGCGTGTGGTTCTGGTGAACGGGGGCCTTGCCCTTCTGCACAGATGCTGAAGCGGGCAGAGTTTCCTGTCCCCGCTTCCTGGTGGGATGGTGTGTTAGTGTGTTAGGGCCGCCGTAACAGAGTACCAGAGCCTCTGTCATACTGAGTGAAGTAAGGCAGGAAAACAAATGTTGTATATTAATGCATGTGCGTGGAATCCAGAAAAACAGTGCAGATGAATCTGTTTATAGGGCAGGAACAGAGACACAGCCATCCAGAACAGACCTGTGGACACAGCAGGGGAAGGAGAGGTGGGATGAATCAGGAGATTAGGACTGACGTATATACACGACCGTGGTGAAACAGATGGCTAGTGGGAAGCTGCTGGATAACACAGGGAGCTCAGCTCAGTGCTTGGTGATGACCTAGAGGGCTGCGATGGGGCAGGTTGGAGGGAGGTCCAAGAAGGAGGGGACATATGTACATATATATATATGTGCATAGCGGATTCACTTTCTTGTACAGCAGGAACTAACAGGACATTGAAAAGCAATTATACTCCAATTAAAAAAATAAACAAAGTACCACAGACATGTGGTAAACAACAGGAATCTATTTTCTCACAGTTCTGTAGGCTAGAAGTTCAAAGTCAAAGCATCAGCAGGGTTGGCTCATTCTGAGGGCTGTAAAAGAAGACTCTGTCCAGGCCCTTCCTCTTGACTTGGAGATGGTCGTCTTCTCCCTGTGTCTTTATGTCATCTTCCTCTACACTTCGACGGGTTAATTTTCTCTTCTTACAGGGACACCAGCCCTACTGGATTACTGCGTGTGTGCTCAGTCGCTTCAGGCGTGTACAAGTCTTGGCGACCCTATGGACTGTGCCCGCCAGGCTCCTCTGTCCGTGGAATTCTCCAGGCAAGAATACTGGAGTGGGTTGCAGTGGCCTTCTCCAGGGGATCTTCCCAATCCAGAGATCGAACCTGAATCTCTTAAGTCTCCTGCATTGGCAGGCGGGTTCTTTACCACTTGTGTCATCTGGGAAGCCCCCTGGGTTAGAGCTCACCCTAATAAATTCATTTTAACCTAACTACATCTTTAAAGACTGCATCCAAAACACAGTCACATTCTGAAGTCCTGAGGGTTAGGACTTCAACATGTGAATCTGGGAAAACGCAGATCAGTTCCTAACAGATAGCATAGAGGGTGGAATGTTGCTCCCCATCGCCCCCCAAAAGAAATCATTTCAGTTGCTCCGTCATGTCTGACTCTTGGTGACCTCATGAACTGCAGCATGCCAGGCTTCCCTGTCTTTCACCAGCTCCCAGAGCTTATTCAAACTCATGTCCATTGAGTCGGTGATGCCATCCAGCCATCTCACCATCTGTCTTCCCTTCTCCTCCCACCTTCAATCTTTCCCCACATCAGGGTCTTTTCCAGTGAGTCAGTTCTTCTCATCAGGTGGCCAAAGTATTGGAGTTTCAGCTTCAGCATCATTCCTTCCAATGAATATTCAGGACTGATTTCCTTTAGGATGGACTGGTTGGATCTCCTTGCAGTCCAAGGGACTCTCAAGAGGCTTTTCCAACACCACAGTTCAAAAGCATCAGTTCTTTGGCACTCAGCTTTCTTTATAGTCCAACCCTCACATCCATACATGACTACTGGAAAAATCATAGCTTCGACTAGAGGGACCTGTGTCAGCAAAGTAGTGTCTCTGCATACTGTCTAGGTTGGTCATAGCTTTTCTTCCAAGGAGCAAGTATCTTGTTCCTTGGAAGTCACCATCTGCAGTGATTTTGGAGCCCAAGAAAATAAGTCTGTCACTGTTTCCATTGTTTTCCCATCTATTTACCATGAAGTGATGGGACTGGATGCCATGATCTTAGTTTTTTGAATGTTGAGTTTTAAGCCAACTTTTTCACTCTCCTCTTTCACTTTCATCAAGAGACTCTTTTGTTCTTCTTCACTTTCTGCCATAAGGGTGGTGTCATCTGCAGGTTATTGGTATTTCTCCCAGCAATCTTGATTCCAGTTTGTGCTTCATCCAGTCGGGCATTTTACATGATGTACTCTGCATATAAGTTAAATAAACAGGGTGACAATATGTCCATATGCTAACCTCTTGAATTTGTAAATGTGACCTCTTTTAGAAAAAGCCTTTTGCAGATGTGATTAAGTCGCAAAGATCTTGACATGAGATCCTCCTGGATCCAGGTGGGCCTTAAATCTAATAACAAGCATTCTTATGGGAGATGGAAAAGGAGAAGGCCACTAAAGACAGAGACAGAGGCTGGAGCTATGCTTCTAAGCAGAGGAGCCCCTGGAGCCACCAGCAGCTGGAGGAGGCACCTCCTTGGAGCCTCCAGTGGGAGCTTGGCCCGTCTTTCTCACAGCCTTGGTTTGTGCCCATATTCCAACCTAGACTCTTGATTCTGTGCAGTCCCTAGTGTATTCCAGAAATTTTTCTTTCTTACTGAAGATATCTAGACTTAGTATCAGTAGTTGTTACAGTCCAGTCTATTCAGAGAAATATGACCATTCTGAAAAGCATCGTTAATGTTTTCAAAAGGAATCTGGCAGCTAATGGCTTACAGTAGCAAAAGGCTAAACCTATCAACCCCCACGTGGTCATAGGAATTAGGTGTTGAGAGAGGCAAGGCTGTGGTGACCCAACAGTGCCGTTCCCAAGAACAGTACAGCAGGCCATGAGGAATTCTGGAAGGGCCGTAAGATGTTTGCAGAGCTTCTGAAGGGGTGAAACAAATGGAGATCGCATTATTCTTAACCCAAGCCTGATTCTCTTATGTCTTGAAGCTGTAGCTGAAAATTAAACTCCAAGTTAGAGTTTGTGGGTTACCAAATTAGGTGAATTTGCAGAGTCACTGAGTATTTTATGAGAAAGTTAGGACATTTCTTGGGAGGAGAGATTGGGACCCTGAGAACAGGACTGAGAATTAATGGGTGCAGCACCTCCTTACTTCCTTGTGGACCCTACAGTTCCCCACCCCCACAGTGGGTTTCTTGCAAGAGGGACTCAGTTCACCCCCTCCACACCTACAAAATACCTCCACCTCTCACTGTCCCCAGCTCTGTACCGGTCACTTTCCTGCATGGTCCAGGGAGACAAAGGCAAGCCCCGAAGGCTTGCACCCCGGGAGAATTACAGACAGCTGAAGCTAGAAAGCAGAGAACGCTGGGGTAAATGTCCACACACATGGATTCAGAGGGGGACTGGCAAAAGGAGAAATATAATTTTAGATTGCCCCAGGTTTATCTATGACAGGTGCCCTTACCAGATGTTCTGCCAACCTGACCAAAGCAAGGGGCTCCTAGGAGCCTGCCCATCAGGTACATCAGAGTCTGGACTCAGTAGTGGCCCAGACAGAATGAAGGTGCCACACATTGCTTGGCCAGAGGTCAGCTAAGGTCTGGTGATATGGCTGCTGCATGCACAGAGTGGTTACTGGATTGTTAACAGAGAAACACAGTTCAGGGAAGAATGCTATGGATAGGCTTCTCAGAAGGGCTCACTACATGAGGATATCTTGTTTGATTTTTTATTATTTATTTTGGCTGCATCAGGTCTTAGTTGGGGCATGCAGGATCTTTGCTGTGGTAGGCGGGCTTCTCTCCAGTTGTGGCTCTCTGACTTAGTTGCCACATGGCATGTGGGCTCTTAGTTCCCTGACCAGGGATCGAACCCACGTCCCCTGGGTTGCAGGGCAGATTTTTAACCACTGGACCACAAGGGAAGTCCCGCCGTGGCCGAATATTTTTGACTGAAGAATATAAGATGGCCAGGCTACCCCCTCCTTCATGACTCCAGAGCCTTGACTCCTTGGGAGCACGAACCTCTTGGGCTGCCATGTTGGCAAGGATGGAGGCTATATATATGTGTGTTTGTGTGCGCGCACTCAATAATATGGTGCTTCTTCCAGGCTGACCCTGTTACCCCCACAACCAAGTGCTCAGTCAATCAGCAGAGGTCCTAAACCCTCAGCCCAGGAGGGGGTACAGAGCACCAAGGGAACCACACATTTGCCTGGTGGTAGGTTGATTGTCTGGGGCCACTTTTCATCATGGAGGGGGCAGCAAATGGAGGCGCATTAGAAGGGGGCTGGGGCTTCCCTGGTGGCTCAGATGGTAAAGAATATGCCTGCAATGCAGGAGAGCCTGGTTCGATCCCTGGATCAGGAAGATCTCCTGGAGAAGGGAATGGCCTCCCACTCCAGTATTCTTGCCTGAAGAATTCTGTGGACAGAGGAGGCTGGCAGTCTACAGTCCATTACACGACTGAGGGAGTAACACTTTCACATTTTTTTTCTTTGCCTTCCACAATTCCGTTAGCAGCACCATCTCCTAGCACTACCTCCAGGGGGCTCTTCTTTGCCCTCAGGCTTCCAGCTGGGTTTGGTCAGTGAAGGGCAGAAGCAGGATTTGGGAGGAGACAGAGGTGGAGTTATTTATTACATCATGTCAACTGCCTCCCACAAGGGCCTGGGTTTTTTTTTTGTTTTTTTTTTTTTTAACTTTACAATATTGTATTGGTTTTGCCATATATCAACAAGGGCCTGGGTTTTAACAATGGCTTTGTTTCTCTCCTGAAGGCCACAACTTCCATGGGCTGCTCTCTCCTGAGATTAAAGTTCTCATTAAGTAACTAGTCTTTTTAAAATTTTTATTGGAATATAGTTGATTTACAATGTTGTGTTAGTTTCAGATGTATAGCGAAGTGAATCAGTTATGCATACACGTATATCCACTCTTTTTCAGATTCTTTTCCCATATGTCATTATAGAGTATTGAGTAGAGTTCCTTGTGCTGTACATTAGGTTCTTATAAGATATCTATTTTATATATAGTAGTGTGTATATCGGAGAAGGCAATGGCACCCCACTCCGGTACTCTTGCCTGGAAAATCCCATGGACAGAGGAGCCTGGTAGGTTGCAGTCCATGGGGTCGCTAAGAGTCGGACACGACTGAGCGACTTCACTTTCACTTTTCACTTTCATGCATTGGAGAAGGAAATGGCAACCCACTCCAGTGTTCTTGCCTGGAGAATCCCAAGGATGGGGGAGCCTGGTGGGCTGCCGTCTTTGGGGTCATGGGGTCGCACAGAGTCGGACACGACTGAAGCGACTTAGCAGCAGCAGCAGCAGCAGTGTGTATATGTCAATCTTAATCTCCCAATTTATCCTTTCCTGCCTTTCCCCCTGGGTAACCATAAGTTTATTTCCTACCTCTGTTACTATTTCCGTTTTGTAAATAAATTCATTTATACCATTGTTTTTTAAGATTCCACATCTAAGAGATATCATATGATATTTGTCTTTCCCTGTCTGGCTTACTTCCCTCAATATGACAATCTCTAGGTCCAGCCCTGTTGCTGCAATGGCATTATTTTGTTCTACTAGTATTTATCCCTTTCCCTTTTAAGCCCAGGATGATAAATGTGCCCAGCTGCTACCCCAGAACGCTTCACCATCCCTGGTCAGTTTCTCTAGGGACCCTGCTGCTTGGGGATGAGACAGACATTTCCCTCTCTTCCTCAGGATGCTGTGGGGTGTGTGTGTGTGTGTGTGTGTGTGTGTGTGTGTGTGTATGTGAAAGAGAGAGAGAGGGAGAGAGCAGGGAAGTGGATATCAAAAACAATATCTCTAAATCAGTCGTCTCCCCAGTGTCCAGGTACTTCAGCATGGATGTTGCCCTAAGGGTCATAAAACCAAATTTCATATTGTGCTAAATCACTTCAATCATGTCCAGCTGTTTGCAACCCTTTGGACTGTAACCTTCCAGGCTCCTCTGTCCATGGGATTCTCCAGGCATGAATACTGGAGTGGGTTACCATGTCCTTCTCCAGGGGATCTTCCCGACCCAGGGATCAAACCTGTGTCTCTTGCATCTGCTGCATTGGCAGGTGGGTTCTTTACTGCTAGCACCACCTGGGAAGCACAAATTTCATAGTATTCAGCCTTAAAAAGGAATGGAAATTCTGACATGTGCTGCACCATGAATGAAGCTTGAAAACGTTATGTCAAGTGATATAAGCCAGACACAGAAGGACAAATACTGGGTGATCCACTTCTGTGAGCTTTCTAGAGTAGTCAGATTCATAGAGACAGAGACTGGAGTGGGGGTCGAGATGGGGCCTGGGGGATTTGGGAGAGCGAGAGGGGGAGTTACAGTTTCATGGAGAGGGAGTTTCAGCTTAGGAAGAGGAAAATCTTCTCGAAGTTGGTTGCACAAGAATGTAAAGGCAATTAGGCCACTGTCTCTACACTTAAAAATGGTTAAAATGGGAAGTGTTAATGGACTTCTGCCCGTCCTCCTGCATGACCTGCTTGGGTATTGTAGCAAGTAGCTTCAGCCCATGAGGCTAACTGCCCCCTCAGGTCTTTGGGACCATGCCTGTTGTGAAGTTGTGGGCCTTGCACCCCTTTCTCCACAAGCTGTGTTGTGGGCGTGAGGGCTCTGCAGACAATACTTCTTCCTTGCCAAGTGGCTTTGTACCCAGGACACACTGCACCAAAGCGAGTCCTGGAGGTGAGAGGAAGGAGGGGGACCAGCCTCTTTCAGGTTGCTTCCTGTTCCTGTGAGTGTCACCTGGCAACAGCCCTGTGCCCTGGCAGACCATTTGTTTCTGGGAGCAGTCAGTCCCCAGCTCTTTTGCGCTCTCCAAACCTCAGCCCTTTGCCTACCCCTGAGAGACCCCTCCATGCCAGGCAGCGCCCAGGCCAGGAGATCTGCTCCCAGACCCTCAGGGGCCCCTGTCTGGGCTCTTGAGGAAACAGCACTAGCTGGCCAGTGCCAGCTTCCCAGACTCTGGGTCCTACCTCCATAGACCCTCTCTAGTCTCCTGCGTCTGGTTGCTGCTCTAGGGGCCCCTCCTCTAACCCTCCAGGTTTTGAAAAGCCCACTCTCTTTTCTTGATTCCGCCAATGCAGGGTGGCAATTCAGTTGCTTTTACCGTCCTGCCCCTATGACTTTTGATCCTCTAATATCTGTTTAACCATCTCCTTGCATTAAATTCTCTCTGTTAACGTAACTGGTGAGGTTTCTGTTTTCCTGACAGCATATTGACCAATATTACTGTATTCCTGCACTTCTGTGCAAGAAATGAAAACAAGAGAGTGTGTTCCATTTCAACAACCTGCTACAGTTGCGTATTGCCTATCTGCTTTAACTAGTTTGTAAGCACCATGAAATCAGCTGTTTTTGGTTCACTGAGCTATACACCCTGTGAATGCAGGCACAGAGCAGGCACCCATATCATCTTCGTTGAATAAATGAACAGGAAATATTTAATTTGAATATAAAAAACCAGAATAATTCTAGTCATGAAAATGTGCTTGTTATATATAAATATACATGCAGATATCTCCAGGGGGAAAATAAGTAGCTGGAATTTGCAAACCTCTTTCTGAAATTGTAGCAGTATCCATTTTATGTCCCCCCCCCATTCTCTTGTTTAATGATTTCACTCAGTGGGGGTTTCTCCATATTTTTCTTGTGCTTTTGGGGCATGTTATCCATAAGTAGTCAGTCGAGGTGATATTGTGATTTATACTAAGAAATATGTATTCGCCACTGTTTCTTGCCCAGAGCTTCTAAACCCTTATAATTTCCTGTATGAAAGCCTTAGAGGCATCTTTTGTTATGTGTTTTTTTCTCAGTTCCTGAAACAGTTCCAGAGCATAAAGGTGAAATGGGAGTCTTTTGTTATTAATAAATAACAAGCCCCTTTCAACCACACCAGAGTTTCCGTTAATGAGGTGACCTTTGGAAAGTCCCTAAGGATGATGCTGGTTGCCTGGGGGACCATGTGATTAGAGAGTTGGACCTAGCGGCCTACGCCTCAGCCCTCCAGAGAGTTCAGACACCAAGGGCCAAGGATTTAATCAATCACTCCTCCGTAAGGACTCCAAAGGATAGGATTTGGAGAGCTTCCGTGTTGGTGGACAGAAACCCGTCCACGTGTCAGGAGGGTGTCACGCTCTAAGCTCCAAGGGCAGAAGCTTGGGGCCTTGAAAGGTCCAGATCCCGCCCTGTGCATGCCGTCCATCTGGCTCTTCCTGAGTTACGCCTTTTGAGAGACAAGCTGGTCACCCAGTAAGTAAAATGTTGTCCTGAGTTCTGTGAGCCACTCCAACAAATTAATCTGAGTAGGGGGTCATGGGAACCACCAATTGATAACCAGTGGTCAGAGCACAGATGACAACCTGACTTGCCAGTGACATCTGAAGTGTGTGTGGTGGGAAGGAGGGTGGCCGTCTTGTGGGACTGAGCCCCATCTTGTGTGTCCGAGTCTGGCTCAGGTGGGTGGTGTCAGGATTGAGTTAAATTGTAGGATGCCCATCTGGTGTAGCAGAGGTGCCTGATGTGTGGGAAGGCTCTACGTCTGGGGACCCACAGTGAATCGGTGTGAGAGCAGAGGAGACACACGAGGGTGCTCTTCCTTTACATTCATTCAGTCGATAAAATACAGTTTGAAAACCGAAACACCAGTAGTTACACTTCACAAATAAAAGACTTCCAAAGGAGAACTCAGGGAATTTTGACGTGATGAAAAAATAACTATTGGTGACCACATAGGCTCACATCGTCACTGCTGTGACAAGTCGCTTGGCACGTCGCTTAGCCCCTCTGGGTATCTGTGACTTCATCTTTGATATAAAAATGTATAGATCATTTGTAAAGTGCCTTCCTTCATTTTAGACTCTTGATTCTTCAGATAGAAGAGTGCTTTACCATCCCAAGAGCACAAGAGAACTTTCAAGCCTTGAGACTCTATCCCAGACTTGAATTTCTTCTCATCACTGTCCTCAGGCGTATCCTTTCCATAGATGGAGCCTGGCAAAGTGTGAAGTGACTGACAGTCGAATAAAAAGCTTTGGTGCCAATTCCTATTGCCAGGTCCAGAGGCAATTCTAATTTTCTGTAGCTCATACGTTTTAAACTTGTCTGGATATCTTTAAGACCCTAATCTGCAGAGCAGTGTTAATATTGAAAGCTGCATGAAACATCTGACACTCGAAATACATTGCAAAAGCTCAACAGAGACCAGGTCAGAGCAGCCAGCTCTTCTTTTTCCCTGACATTTAAATGGATCAGACAGCCCAGAACGCACCAGCCTGACTCTGAGCAAGGACACAGGCTCACGGGAGGGAACCCTGCATCCATGGAGCCATGAGAATGAACCAGAATAATGATCCACAGAAGGAACTGGAAAATGGTCCACAGAATCAACTGGGATAGTGACCCATGAATGGAACTGGAAAATCATCCATGCAGTGGACTGGAATAATGGCCCATGGAAGGAACTGGAATAATGCTACAATACAGAGTAGTGTGCACCTGCCATAACCATTCTCTCTTTACGGTTCTGTGTAACGGAGAACAGTGCAACATAAAAGTTGGTCTAATGCTACTTTAGAAACAGAACAGAGGAAAAACAGGCTTATGTAAAAGACATCACGGAGTCAAAAGTTCAAGGACAGGGAAAGAACAGACTGGTCTGTTTAAGGACAGCTGCTGCTGCTGCTGCTAAGTCGCTTCAGTCGTGTCCAACTCTGCGCGACCCCATAGACAGCAGCCCACTAGGCTCCCCCGTCCCTGGGATTCTCCAGGCAAGAGCACTGGAGTGGGCTGCCATTTCCTTCTCCAATGCATGAAAGTGAAAAGTGAAAGTGAAGTCACTCAGTCGTGTCTTGACTCTTTAGCGACCCCATGGACTGCAGCCCACCAGGCTCCTCCGTCCATGGGATTTTCCAGGCAAGAGTACTGGAGTGGGGTGCCATTGCCTTCTCCGTTAACGACAGCACATGTCTACAAAAGTGAACAGAGTAAATTTGCCTGTTGTTGTTGTTTTATATCTAAGATGAAGTCACAGAGACCCAGAGAAGATTGTTTCTACATTTTTGTTCACAGAGGTGAAATACAACGTGTATGTGTACAAAATGTATATGAGTAAGAAAACATAGTTTTCATTCCTGGAAGAAAACCGAGTAGTGTTGTAGTGATCATCAGGGGGGCTCACTATCAGTGAGGGAGCCTGGGATCTCAAATAATTCTCTCTCTCTCCCCCCACCCCAACCAAACATATACACACACACACGTACATATACATATTGTGTATATACACACATGTGTATACATATGTGTATGTGTTTATATATATAAGTAACACAAAACAGGACAGTGGACTCACAAGCCATGTGAACACAGAAGCAGGCAGCTCTGTCCCATCCCAGGGTGGAAGCCTGGGTGTAATCGTGACGGGAGGGACTCCGGCTCTCGAAGGTGTCTGAGGAAGAGATGCCTCTTCGAAGGCTTCTGAAGGACGGCAGGTCGGTTGCATCTCTCTGTGACGCTGCTCAGGCCAGGCCAGAGTAGTTAATACAGGGCATGTCGTCTGTTCATCACGGCTCGGCTCTTCTCGTAATTAGCTGACGTTGTTGGATTGGAAAATACCTGTGGAGAGGTGGGGGTGTCTTGCTGGTGCCTCCCGTGAGCGACTCAGAGCTGAACCCTCTGGGCTGCCTCGGCTCCTCACCCTGAGGGTTGATCCCTCCCAGAGGGGGCGACGGAACATCCCGGCAATAGGGACTCCAGGTCTCACATCAGAACATCACCAGGGTTCCTGGTGACTGATTCCCTGACAGGATTCCTCTCACTCTGACTGCATGCCATAAACACCCAGATCTCAGAGAGCATGAGGAGATTCTAGTAATTAAGAGCACTGCAGTAGCTCTTTATGACAAATATATCAGAAATTGCTAAAGGATCAGCGTTTGTTCAAGAAGGAAAATTCTTCTTTTCTGGCAATTCCAAAGAAGAAGCCCATGGCTTTCTAGATGAAAGGAATAGAAATCAGGAATCTCTGCCCACTTTGTTCCCCTTCTGACCTCATCTTTATAAAACAGGCCACATCCCAGGAAAGGCACATAATTCTGCAGACCTGTATAGTCCCTTAGCATGAGTGTCTTTATGATCTGGGTAGCATTTCCTTTAAAACGGAAATACATCTATGGTGGTATCTCTTTTTAGAAAATGTATCACAAGGTCATTCAGCCTGACAATGGTAGTGACAATGGTAAAACTTGCAACAGTGCTTTAATAGAAATTCATCATTTGCTAATAGCGTACTCCCAGTTATTGCGTTCATATGGACATTCACTACTTTCTATTTTAGAAAGACAGTGTTCTAAAAATGTGTTCAGCATTGGTCTGGCTTTCTAAGTTGATTAGTGATTGTAATTCTACTGTGGGAGGGACAGCTTTCATTCTTAACAAGAAACATGGAAAATTCAGAAGAATTTGCCTTCCCTAGAAATTATGAGTGTTAAAGAGCGGCTTTAATTAGGAAGGTTTAGCTCAGTAGGGGCAAAATGTTCAAAATAATCTAAAGGGAGAGAGCTTGAATTGGTCACATGCCAACAGAGGAAGTCATTTTCATGTCAACTCCACAGGAAGAGCCACTGGGGTAAGCAAATGTTTGCCATTGTCCCTCTGACTTCCTGAGGTCTGCGGAGGGTCTGTCTGTGTGTGGAAGTGCTAAGATGGAGCAGGAGGTAACAACATGGTTTTGAAGCCCTAAATTCCTAAGTTTTCGCTCTGCTGCTGTCTGTGCCATCATGGAATATGTTTTCCTAAAGTCTCGGATGGCGTTTTGCACCACCCTTGTTGGCTTTTGCCTAACACATTAGTATTTAATTTAACTGACAAGATTTTGGGGCCCTGGGCATACCTTTAGATGATTATTTCAGAGAGAAAACAAATATAGGAAGTGATTTACCTTGTGCCCTAGAGTTAAACAGAATTTGCACACGAAATCCATAGAACATTTCTGCTTATCAACCCAATTCTTCTGTGTACTGTGAAAAAATTAATTTTCGTGCTACCTAGCATCTTGTCACTTATACTTCCCATAACTCAGAAGAATTAGCCAGTGGTGTTATGCTACCTGATCCTAAAATACCTTTGAATTATAATCACATAATGTAAAACTTGAAAGAGACACTGAAAAAGGTGAACAAGTAATATCGTAACCTCTATTTTTTGCTCCTCTGAGCTGGGGAAGTAAGGTGGTCAGCTTCCCCTCCCCTGCCATGCACCTCCCCTTGGGCCAACTCCAGGGCACACAGGCTCTGCCCACCTCCAACGGGACCTGTTTCTAGAAGCCTAGCCTCTCTGATCTCCTGCGTCTGTCTTGCTCCTCCTCTGGGAGGGTGGTGGTATGAGCATGTGCCAGCCAGCTCCTGTACTGGTCTGCGAAGTCCTGTGCTAAATAGACAGGTACTGAACTCCAAACAGAAGCAGAAGATATTAAGAAAAGGTGGTAAGAATACACAGAAGAAGTATACAAAAAAGATCTTAATGACCCAGATAACCACAATGCTATGATCACTCACCTAGAGCCAGACATCCTGGAGTCTGAAGTTAAGTGGGCCTTAGGAAGCATCACTACAAACAATGCTAGTGGAGGTGATGGAATTCCAGCTGAGCTATTTCAAGTCCTAAAACATGATGCTGTGAAAGTGCTGCACTCAATATGCCAGAAAACTTGGAAAACTCAGCAGTGGCCCCAGAACTGGAAAAGGTCCGTTTTCATTCCAATTCCAAAGAAAGGCAATGCCAAAGAATGTTCAGACTACTGCACAATTACACTCATCTCATACACTAGCCAAGTAATGCTCAAAATTCTCTGAGTGAGGCTTCAACAGTGTGTGAAACGAGAACTTCCAGATGTTCAAGCTGGATTTAGAAAGGCAGAGGAACCAGAGATCAAATTGCCAGGGGTTATCAAAAAAGCGAGAGAGTTCCAGAAAAACATCTACTTCTGCTTTATTTTCTACGTCAAAGCCTTTGACTGTGTGGATCACAACAAACTGTGGAAAATTCTCAAAGAGATGAGAATACCAGACCACCTTACGTGCCTCCTGAGAAATCTGTATGCAGGTCAAGAAGCAACCGTTAGAACTGGACATGGAACAACAGATTGGTTCCAAATTGGGAAAGGTGTACTTCAAGGCTGTATATTGTCACCCTGCTTTTTTAACTTATATGCATCATGTAAAATGCCCGACTGGATGAAGCACAAGCTGGAATCAAGATTGCCAGGAGGAATATCAATAACCTCAGATATGCAGATGACACCACTCTTACGGCCAAAAGTAAAGAGGAACTAGAGTCTCTTGATGAAAGTGAAAAAGAAGAGTGAAAAAAACTGGCTTAAAACTCAACATTAAAAAAACTAAGACCATGGTATCTGGTCCCATCACTTCATGGCAAATAGATGGGGAAACAATGGAAACAGTGACAGTATTTTCTTGGGCTCCAAAATCACTGCAGATGGTGACTATGCCATGAAAATAAACGACTCTTGCTCCTTGAAAGAATAGCTATGACCAACTGAGACAGTGTATTAAAAAGCAGAGACATTACTTTGCCAACAAAGGTCTATCTAGTCAAAGGTATGGTTTTTCCAGTAGTCATGTATGGATGTGAGCATTGGATTATAAAGAAAGCTGAGCGCTGAAGAACTGATACTTTTGAACTGTGGTGATGGAAAAGACTCTTGAGAGTCCCTTGGACTGCAAGGAGATCCAACCAGTCCATCCTAAAGGAAATCAGTCCTGAATATTCATTGGAAGGACTGATGCAGAAGCTCCAATACTTTGGCTACCTGATGCAAAGAACTGACTCATTGGAAAAGACCCTAATGCTGGGAAAGATTGAAGGCAGGAGGAGAAGGGGACGACAGAGGATGAGATGGTTGGATAGCATCACCGACTTGATGGACATGAGTTTGAGTAAGCTCTGGGAGTTGGTGATGGACAAGGGAAGCCTGGCGTGCTGCAGTCCATGAGGTCTCAAAGAGTCGGACACAACTGAGAAACTGAACTGAACTGAACTCAAAATTTAGACCAATTTTAATAATAAAAAAAAAAAAAACCTGGGTCATATAGTTGAACATTAGAAGTATCTGAGGTTGATCCTTTTTGTTACCAAGATATTGTTTATTTAATCACTTCTGGGGAAATATTTCTAATATGCCATGTACTTTTTATGTTTTTTTTCATTTTGGCCATTCCCCACAGCTTCCCCACAATTTAGTTCCCTGACCAGGGATTGAGCCCATGCCCTCAGCAGTGTAAGCAGGGAGTCCTAGCCACTGGACCACCGGGGAATTCCATTATATCTTTCTAAAGAGACTACATAATGCATTTGTAAAGAATTCGCCTGCAGTGCAGGAGACCTTGGTTTGATTCCTGGGTCGGGAAGATCCTCTGGAGAAGAGATAGGCTACCCGCTCCAGAATTCTTGGGCTTCCCTTGTGGCTTAACTGGTAAAGAATCCGCCTGCAATGCGGGAGATCTGGGTTCGATCCCTGGGTTGGGAAGATTCCCCTGGGGAAGAGAAAGGCTACCCACTCCAGTATTCTGGCCTGGAGAATTCCATGGACTATACAGTCCATGGGGTCGCAGAGAGCCAGAGATGACTGATCGACTTTCCCTTTCAGGTTCATAGTAGAGCAGCAGTGCCCTCCAGCATCCAGCGATGCTAACAGAGCCTCTGCATTTACGCTGAGTGGCATCTTGACTGTTTCTCTGCCCTGCACTGCTGTGGGCACTTTTCACTCTCTCTCTCCTCCTTTCTAATTTGCTGCTCTTCATTGGCTTGGCGTTTAAGAGAGATCAAACAACTAAACCTGTTGGAAGCCTACCTAAAACAGGAAGAAAAAAACATTTGGGTCATTAGAGGCATGTGTTTTAGATGAGCCAGTTTGATGACATCTGTACTGTGTTGGTTCTGTGTTACGATCTGGGGGCTAAGAAAGGCTTACTGCCTCCTGCTCAGTCCTTGGGCTCTGGTCCTCTGATTGTCAAACTTCGTTTTTTTTTACCCAGAGCTCGCTGACCTCAGCTCCTGGCTGTGTGTTCATGTCAGTGCTAGTTCTGTCTCATTTCTACTGAGTTCCTTCTTAATAGCTCAGACCTTGCAATGCCCTCTGTTGTGTGCAGCAGCCCTCACCTCTGAAAACCAGCCAGTGCGTGACGGGGTTTGAATGTTTACATCACACGCTGAAGCATTCAATTCAAAGCGAGGGCCACAGCTATAAAAGCTGCACAGAAGGAGGAAATATGCCAGTTGAAAAAAAAAAAAAAACGTCTAATTTGCAGGCAGCTTGCATTGTATTTTATAACAATATGTTTGACATTTTCAGCTTTCCTATGGCAGTAAATTGTACTTCTCCTAGCAGCAAGAGTTATTAAGTCTGTGCCCAGAATAAACCAGACTGTTTTGGAAAGTTTAGTTTTTTCAGTTTTCATATTCCATTTTATGACAATGTTGGTTTCTTCAGCAGTAAGCCTATAAGGAAGCTCTGTTTATTATTTCTAATTGAAAACTATAAATACCATTTGTACCCTTCACAGTTTCATCATAATTTACTTTAAAAAAATAAACAAATACAATTTGATTCTAAATTAAAAATTAAGTAAGACAGAAGATTTAACATAAAGCACTGATGGCAAGATATCTTGGTGATGGTGGTAAGCACTTAGTGGAATCCAGGGTGCCATCTTCATGGACGGAATGTCCATGTCTCCTGCAGGATTCACATGTTAAAGCTCTGACTCTCCATGTGGCTGTATTTGGAGGGGGCCTATGCTATAGTATGCTATGCTAAGTCGCTTCAGTCGTGTCCGACTCTGTGCGACCCCATAGATGGCAGCCCACCAGGCTCCATCGTCCCTGGGATTCTCCAGGCAAGAATACTGGAGTGGGTTGCCATTTCCTTCTCCAGTGCATGAAAAGAGAAAAGTGAAAGTGAAGTCGCTCAGTCGTGTCCGACTCTTAGCGACCCCATGGACTGCAGCCTACCAGGCTCCTCCGTCCATGGGATTTTCCAGGCAAGAGTAGTAGAGTGGGGTGCCATTGCCTTCTCCTTGGAGGGGGCCTATCAGGGGGTAATTAAGATGAAATTAAGTCATAAGAGTATGGTCCTGATCCAGCAGGGTAGAGACACCAGAGAGGTCTCTCTCCACATGCACACAGAAGGAAGGTCAGATAATGACACAGGGAGAAGGAGGCTGTCTGCAAGCCAGCAAGAAGGGAGCTCTCACCAGAAACCAGACCAGCTGGAACCTTGTGGGAAAACATATTTCTATTGTTTAAGCCACCCTGTCTGTGGTACTTGGTCATGCCAGCCCATGCTAAGACACTATTTTGTGACATGCACACTTATTTTACCAGGAAAGGCGATGATGTGTCTGTCATGAACGGGAACTCACTCACTCGTACTCAGTGGTGTCCAGCTCTGCGACCCCATGGACTGTAGCCTGCCAGGCTCCTCTGTCCATGGGATTCTCCAGGCACGAATACTGGAATGGGTGGTCATTTCCTCCTCCAGGGCATCTTCCCGGCCCAGGGATCAAACCTGCGTCTCCTGCGGCTCCTGCTTTGCAGTCGATTCTTTACCACTGAGCCACCTGGGAAGCCCCCCAAGATGTACAATTCCAATGACATGGACATGTGAAATATTGAAAAATAAAGATGAAATACAATGTTTTTGATAAGTAGTTTTTAAATAATAGCCCAAAAAGGACAATAATGACTTGAGTTTTTAAAAGTAGGCTTTTCCTTAGAAGGGCCAAGCAGTAGTGTACTTTCCTCACCAGGTCTTTGTTTGATGGCCTCCTAAACTGTTAGAAAATGAGACATTGCACAGCTCATGCACGAAAAAACTAGGGTCAGATGGGGGCAAATGGATATGAAACCAAAGCTTTCACTTTGATTGTTTACATCAGGATCTTAATTCCCTGGGCAGTCAGGGATATTGACAGAACAGTGCCTTTTCAGGCTAACTCTGCCCCGACTTCACTAAGAAAATGCAGACAGACCTCTTCCATTTCCCTCTTTGTGCTCCACAGTCTCATGCATCCCTTTTGTTTAAGAATCCTCAGACTCCTCACCAAGGCTGGCCTCTCTCCTCCACGGATCCCGTCTTTATGGGGACATCAGCCTCATTCACCACTCTTTCTGTCCCGGCCTTTGACTTTTGCCCATGGCCTCCTCTCCTCAGCCAGCAGACACACGGAGCCCCCTCTGCTTAAACAGAAACACAAAGCCACACACAAGGCAAGCCCTGCCAGGCCCTGCCTCTGCTCTCAAGCTTTACCCTCGTCTTCCTCCTTCCTTTTCAAGAGGGGTCCATGAATCCCACCTGTCTGCTTGTCCTCCAGTCTCCTCTCAACCCATCGCAGCCTGGCTGCTGTGTGACACACTCCATCACCAAGGTCTCTTGGGTCATCCTGCCACCTGTTTCCATCGCTCGGTTTCAGAGAAACACCATCCTGGAGAGAAACTATGGTTGAGTTCCATAGGATGGTCATTTTGCTGGGACTTCCGGAACTCACTGTTAGTATGTGGACTAGAATATATTCTTTCTGAAGCCACTGGTCATCTTTCCAACATGAAGCCTCAGTTCAGTGCTGCTCAAGTAAAGGGTTCAGGATGCTAAGGAAGACTTGAAAGGAAATGGCTGCAGGATGTAAGGATGTTGAGGGAAGACCATGATGCTGGCATGGTCAGGCGAGGGAAATGTCAGCTGTGGAGTGAAGTTTATTTAAGCTCTGGGTCACAGTGAGAATGCACGCCGTTATAAATACTTGAGAGCCAATGTGTAAATAAAAGAAAACTATACAATTATGTTTCTGAATGACTAAAACCTTCCTGTACTAAGTCTGCAAGTGCAGGGGTCTACCCTACCACACTGTGGTCTAGTTTAAATAAACAAATCCAAGGTCTAACTAAAGTAGTCACAGCTTTAACTAAAGTAATTGATACACAAAGTATCCAATAACCTGAATAAATGCTTTAATGATTACTATTACCTGTAAGAAAATTTTCTGTGTCGAAATACATAGTTTTCCTTCATTTTAAAAATTATTCCATTATCCTTCAATGTCCTTTTTTTAATGGACAAATCATAATACACAAAACCCTAGGAATCATTCAGAGCACCAAACTATTGGTTAAAAGTTTGTAACTTGACAGTTGAGTCCACAGGGCGTACCTTGCCTACAATGCAGTTTTCTGTTTTTAACAGCACTTACAGTGGGATTCCTAGTAACTTCTGCTTTCTGAACATTCGCTGTCATCCTAAAGTGGTATGTTATACATAAAACCATCAACATATCCAAAATATAATCATCCTAATGAGAATAAACATCTCCTGTATGCACATACTTTCACTGCATCTCAAAAGGCCTAAAGTTTAACAAGTAAAATAGACAGATTACCTAACATAAATGACTTTAAAAATATCTGGCTGAACATTCCACTTGGAGGTTTAAACATCTCCTGCATACATAGGAATGTGCACGTGTGTCTGTGTAGCTTTTTTAAGGGAATGGCGGATTGTCTGGCCCAATTTTTCATGGTCATGTGGGAATATAACATTCTTGGCTCGCGAAACAAGAAAAGGTAGGTCTGCATTTCTGCCAACTAGATGCAAAGCCTCAAGAGCTTCCTGCAAAGGAAAGCCAGCCTGGAGAATCCAGGCAGTGTCTGCAGGAGGAAAAATTAATGGTAGAAGGTTGGAGGGCCTTGATGATGAATGGCCTTAACAGCTTCAAAAGCAACCTTTTCTCTGGTTTCAGGCCTGTCTGTCAGTGGATTCTCTGGGCTCTGGTCCTAGTCTTTAACCCATATTCAACTGGATGGCAAGAAGTAGTTTGCTCAGAAGTCTCACTGAGTACATCCTCCTCATCTCCTAAGAGCTTGGATGAAATGTCAGTGCCTAGGGTGAGTGCCACTTGTAAAAGGTTTCAGCTGGGCCTGGAATGACAGCAATGCTCTCATTTATTAATTTCCCTCAATTGAGCCATGTTCCCTGACATGCCATTACCTGGCCTACTGAAGGTAACATTGTCTACATTTCTCTAGCACATGAAGTACCTATTAGTACATTTTTTAAATATTTAGGTAATTTAAAAATTAACAGCATGCATTGGTGTGGAACTTTGGCTACAACTGATGAGCAAATCGTGATGCATTATTATTAGTAAGTGTCCATAGTAGGTAGCAGACTTCACAGTTTGTAGTATTGTGTACTGTGGGTTTTGCCACATGCAAATGTCATGTATCCACAGTTACCCACACACCATGCAGAATAGTTTCACTGCCTCTGTGTCCACTTAATTCACCTCTTTTTCCCCACCAAAAACCCCTGATCTTTTTACTGTCTTTGTAGTTGTTCCCAGATGTCAAAAAATTGGGATTATATATAGAATTTAGCCTTTTCAGCCTGGTTTATTGACTTAGCAGTTATGCACTTAAAGTTCCTTCTCCACGTCTTTCTATAGCTCCGTAGATATTTTCATCATGGAATACTATTCCAGGACTTCCCTGGTGACCCAGTGGTTAAGACTCCACACCACCAATGGAAGGACCGTGGGTTTGATTCCTGGTCAGGGAAGTTGTGCATGATGCAGCCAAAAAAAAAGAAAACACAACAGCAGCAACTATGACTAGTATAGCACTGTATGAACAGTTTATCCATCCACCTATTGGAGGACTTCTGGATTATTTGTGAATTTGGGATGTTTGCGTTATAAACATGTGTGTGCAGGTTTTTGTGTGGATTTGCCTGATAATTTTTTGGTACTCAGCAATACAAGTGCGGTCTAATGCAAGCCGACTTGTGGATGCTGTTCATTTTTGGTGCCCATGAGATATTCACTTTGAGTCTTCTTTTCTCAATGCTCCTTAACACCTGTTGGGCTCTCAGCTATCATCTCTGGCTGGAAGGTAACTTCTGTAGATGTATTTTCTGAAGCTCAGTTACTACTGATCACCAAAAGTTTATTAAGTTTCTTCAAGTCTGCTATTACAGATGAATGAGATTTCTTGGTTGACTCCACAGAAGGCTGGTATCTGCCAATGAGACTTCAAGAGAGGGAGCAATTCCCACCCAGCAAATGTGGCAATTTCTTGTTTGTTCCAGACATGTCAGTATTACTGTCCAGATCTATAAACCCCCAATGGAAACCAAGTTAAAATTTTTCAAATGAAGGGTCATATTTTAATGCTTCTATTTCCATAAAGGTCTTCCCTGGTGGCTCAGACGGTAAAGAATCTCCCTGCCAGTGCAGGAGACGGGGGTTTGATACCTGGGTCAGGAAGATCCCCTGGAGGAGGCAATGGCAACCTACTCCAGGATTCTTATATGGAGAACCCCCAAGACAAAGGAGCCTGGCGGGCTACAGTCCATGGGGTCTCAAAAGTCAAGACATGACTAAGCGAGTAAATAACAACAATTTCCGTAAAGGGACTAATAAGTTGAGATCAGATGCATCGGGGTTTTTTTTGTTTTTAACTTTCTTATTTTGTATTGGGGTATAGGTGATGAATCAGGGCTTCCCTAGGAGCTCAGCTGGTAAAGAATCCGCCTGCAATGCAGGAGATCCCGGTTCCATTCCTGGGTTGGGAAGATCCCCTGGAGTAGGGATAGGTTACCCACTCGGCTAGTATTCTTGGCTGGAGAATCCCCATGGGTAGAGGAGCCTGGTGGGCTACAGTCCATGGGGTCTCAAAGAGTTGGACACAACTGAGAGACTAAGCACAGCACATGGCTGATTAATAATGTTGTGAAGGTTTCAGGTGAGCAGCGAAGGAATGCAGGCTTACATTTACATGTGTCCCTTGACCCCTAAACGCCCCTCCCATCCAGGCTGCCACATAACATTGAGCAGAATTCCATGTGCTATACAGTGAGACCTTGTTGGTTATACATTTTAAATAAAGCAATGTGTACATGTCCATCCCAAGCCCCCTAACTTGACATTATTACCTACTTCCACAGCCAAAGGAAGCATATTTTTCTCTTTATGTAGAAGGACCACATTCTGCTACCTGTCTCCTTTCGTCTCACCTTCCAAGCCAACAGGTGGCTGTTGGTTTGTTGCCTGTTTCCAGGAAGTTCATGTTCCCTGTGTTATGTTTTTGGTCACGTGTTTGATCTCATGCTGTTGATCCCCTGGTTCTTTGTGCTGCTGGAGGCTATTCCCTGACTCCATTCTAGATGCCACGCCTTTTCTCTTAAAAACATCTGTGGTCAGCGTATTATGACAGTTGTAACAGAAGAGCTAGCTTCCTTGTGTGAGGATGGACTTCGAGACCCTGGGTGCTTTTATCAGCAGGCAGCTTGTTTAGATGATCCCAGATTCCTTTCTCTGATGAATTCTGCAGAGACAGTGCTGGACTTCCGCCCAACAAAGTGTGATGCTGGAGAAGTATAATGAAAAACATCCTGATGGGAAATAATGTTCTTTTCCCCTTCCATTTTTAACTTCATTTAAAAATCGATATGGTGGATATATACCCCAAAGAACTGGAAGCAAGGGCTTGTGGAGAGATTTGCACACCCATGTCCATAGCAGCATTATTCACAGCTGCCAAAGGTGGAAGCGACTCAAGTATCCACTTAGACATGAATGAATTAACATAATGTGTACATACATACAGAAGAATACTTGTGTTGTTTAGTCGCTCAGCCGTGTCCAACTCTATTGCTACCCCATGGACCTCCAGACTCCTGTCTGTGGGATTCTCCAGGCAAGAATACTGGAGTGGGTTGCCATTTCCTCTTCCAGGGGATCTTTCAACCCAGGAATCGAACACGCGTCTCCTTCATTGGCAGGCAGATTCTGTACCACCGAGCCACAGGGAAACCCACAGAAAAATACTCTTCAGCCTTAAAAAGAAGTACAACTCTGATATATGCCACAACATCAATGTATATTTTGCTAAGTGAAATAAGGCAGTCACACAAGGACAAATACTGTGTGATCCCACTAATATAAGGTACCTAGAGTGGTCGATGGCACCCCACTCCAGTACTCTTGCCTGGAAAATCCCATGGATGGAGGAGCCTGGTGGGCTGCAGTCCATGGGGTCACTAAGAGTCGGACACGACTGAGCAACTTCACTTTCACTTTTCCCTTTCCTGCATTGGAGAAGGAAATGGCAACCCACTCCAGTGTTCTTGCCTGGAGAATCCCAGGGACAGGGGAGCCTGGTGGGCTGCCGTCTATGGGGTTGCACAGAGTCGGAAACGACTGAAGCGACTTAGCAGCAGCAGCAGCAGCAGAGTAGTCAAACTCATAGAAACAGGAAGTAGAAACAGTGGTTGCCAGGAGCTGGGAGGAGAGGTAAATGAGGAGTTGCTGTTTAATAGGTGTAGTTTCAGCTTTGTAAGATGATAAACATTCTGGAGATGAACGATGATGATTGCACAGCAGTATGAACGTACTTAATGCCACTGAATTACAGACTTAAAAATGGTTAAAATGGTAAGTTTTATGAAAGTCACTATTACAATTAATGCAATAATGCTACACAACACTTAATCTTGGGTGAGATCTTAAGTCCAGGCTTGCTGGGGCAGTCCCCACCCACGCTTCTTTTCCCCAGGGCACTCATTAATACAGGCAGACCTTGAAAATACCGTGGGTTCGGTTCCAGACCACCGCAATAAAGCAAATATGGCAATAAAGTGAAGAACGTGAAATTTTGGTTCCCGTTACAATAAAAGTTATGTTTGTAATATACTGTAGTCTATAAGTGTGCGACAGCATTATGTATAAAAAATGTATGTACCTTAATTAAAAAATACTTTATTGCTAAAAATGCCAACTGTCATCTCAGCGTTCAATGAGTCTTAATCTTTTTGCAGTAGTTAACATCAAAGATCACTGATCACAGATCAACATAGCAAATACAATGACAATGAAAAAGTGTGAAATAGTGTGAGAATTACCAAAAAGTGACACAAGGTGAACACATGGTGTTGGAGAAATGGCACTGATAAACTTGCTCGATGCAGGGCTACTTCCAACCTTCAATTTGTAGGCAAGACAAAATCCACAAAGTGGAATAAAATGAAGCACAATATAATACCATCTACCTGCAGTGCCCCCGCTCTTTGCTCTCAGAAGTGCCCCAGGTTGAACAGTAAGTCACATGATCACCCTGGTTCTATTTTGTGATCGCATAAATCATTGTATTGCCATCTTCGTTTTTAAACGTCTTAACATTTAGAACATGCCTGCATTTTCTAGAATCACTCTAATTATAAACAAGGTGTCCCGGAGAACGCTACAGTCTCCAGTATTTTTATTTTTTAATTTAAAACAACACTTATTTATTTGCTCATAACTCTGTTGGTTAGGTGTTTGGCACAACATGGCTGAGTTTTCCTCTCCGACTATGGTTAACACTGAGACCAAGATAATCAGCCAGGGTGAGCTGTCAGCTAGAGGTTCTGGGGTAAAATCTGCTTCCAAGCCAATTCTTGGAATTGAATTCAATTTCGTGTGGTCATAGGACTGAAATCCTTGATCAGAATGAGGTTCCCCTTTCCTTGATGGCCCTCTTCACATTTAAAAAAAATTACTGATTACTTGCCGAACAATGACTGAAGTACCAAAAGCAGCCCTCCATTCTCACGAACTCTTTACTGCTTTAAACACTAAAAGCCTCTTTTTTTTTTAATTGAGGTAATCCTGGTTTGTAACATTATATACATTGCACATGTGCAGCATTATATTTTGACTTCTGTCTACACTGCAGTGTGCTCACCGCTAAAAGTTTAGTTTCCCATCACCCACTCCATAACCACTTCTCTGTTCTCTGTACCTGTATGTTTGTTTGTGGTTTTTAAATTTTGGTTTGTTTATTTTGTTTTGTTCTATATTCCACGTAAGAATGAAAATACATGGTATTTGTCTTTCTCCATCTGACTTATTCCACTTACCATAATATGTTCAGGGTCAGTGTTGTAGTAAATGGAAGATTGCATCTTTTTATGGCTAAGCGATATTCCGTTATGTACATAAACCACACCTTCTTTGTCCATCCATCCATAGACAGAGTGGGCCTTTGTTTCCATGTATTAGCCGTTGTAAGTAGTACAATGAACGTGATGGTGTATATATCTTTTATAATTAGTGTTTTTGTTTCTTTAAATAAATATCCAGGAGTGGAATTACTGGATCATATGGTAGTTCTATTCTTAATTTTTTGAAGGATCTTCATATTGTTTTCTGTAAGTGATTGCACTGGTTTACATTCCCACCAACAGTATATGTGGGCTTCCTTTTCTCCACAGCCTTTCCAACACTTGCTATTTCTTGTGTTTTTGGTAATAGCCATTCTAATGGCCCGGAGAAGGCAATGGCACCCCACTCCAGTACTGTTGCCTGGAAAATCCCATGGACGGAGGAGCCTGGTAGGCTGAAGTCCATGGGGTCGCTAGAGTCGGACATGACTGAGCAACTTCACTTTCACTTTTCATTTTCATGCATTGGAGAAGGAAATGGCAGTGTTCTTGCCTGGAGAATCCCAGGGATGGGGGAGCCTGGTGGGCTGCCGTCTATGGGGTCTCACAGAGTCGGACACGACTGAAGCGACTTAGCAGCAGCATTCTAATCGCCATGAGGTGATACCTCATTGTGGCTTTGATTTGCATTTCCCTGATAATTTGTGATATTGGACATATTGTCATGTGCCTCTTGGCCATCTGCATGTCTTCTCTGGGAGAATGTCTATTCAGCTCCTCTGCCTGTGTTTTAATTGGGTTGTCTGGCTTTTTATTGTTGAGTTGTAGAAGTTCTTGGTATTTTGTTTAGATATTAACCCCTTACTGGATACACGATTTGCAAATATCTTCTCCCACTTGTTAGGCTGTCTTTTCATTTTGTTACTGGTTCCTTCTGCTGGGAAGAGGCTTCTTAGTTTCATGTCGTCCCATTTGTTTCATGGCTGATTTTGTTCCCCTTGCCTGAGGAGACATGTCCAGAAAGACATTACTAAGACCAACTGCAAAGAGAATACTTGCCTATGTTTTCTTCTAGTAGGTGTGTGGTTTCAGGTCTTACATCAAGTCTGTAATCCAATTTGAGTTTCTATTTGTGTATGGTTTAAGACTAGTATGATTTCATTCTTTTGCATGTGGCTGTCCGGTTTTTCCAAGAATGTTTATTGAAGAGACTATCCTTTCTCCTTGTATGTTCTTTGCTCTTTTGCCATAAATTAATTGTCCATATGTGTGTAGGTTTCTTTCTGGGCTCTCAATTCTGTTCCATTGATCTGTGTGTCTATTTTTCTGCCAATACCATGCTGTTTTTACTACTATGTTTCTATAGTATAATTTAAAGTCAGGCAGTATAATTTTATAGTATAATTTAAAATCAAACCCAGCTTTACTCTTTTCTTCTCAGGATTGCTTATTTGGGATCTTTTGTGGCTCTAAATACATTTAAGGGGTTTTGGTTCTATTTCTATGAAAAATGTTGAAATTTTGATAGGTATTGAACTTAACCTGTAGATTGTTTTAGGTAATATGTAAATTTTAACAATTTTAATTCTTCCAATCCATGAGCATCTAATATCTTTCAGGGTTTTTTTTGTCTTCTTTTGATTTCTTTCAGTAATGTCTTATAGTTTTCAGGGTGCAAGTCTTTCACTTCCTTGATTAAATTTATTCCTAGATGATATTATTCTTTTTGTTGTGACTATAAATGGGATTGTTTTCTCAATTTCTCTTTCTGCTAGTGTGTTAGTTAGTTAGCTAGTTAGTTAGTGCTAGTTTCTGTTAGTGTGCCCTTTGGCAGCACATAATACTAATATTAGTTTGTTACTAGTGCATAGAAATGCAAAATACAATTTTATGTATTGACTTTGCACCCTGAGGCTTTACTTCTAATAGTTTATTATTTCTAATAGTTTGTGGTGGGGTCATTAGGATTTTCTATATATAAAATCATGTCATCTTCAAATAGTGACAGTTCTTCCTTTTCAATTTAGATGCTTTTTATTTATTTTTCTTGCCTAATTCTCTTCAATACCATGTTGAATAAGGGTGGTGAGAGTGTGCATCCTTGTTCCTGATCTCAGAGGGACAGCCTTCCGTTTTCAATGTTTAGTATGATGTTAGTTGTGGGTGTGTCATATAAATTTTGCCTTAAAAAATGTATCACAACCCCATGGTCTCTCTTCCCACATCCCTGATTCAATTTGGCACGTCAGTGATCTAACCAGTGATTTAAGACTTGGATGTTCTTCTGCTCTATAATACACTTGGCAAATCAAAAGACCATTTTGATTTTCAATCTTAAAAAAAAAACAACAACAGAGTTGTGTCCTACAACTTAATCTTTAAGCTCCATATAGCTAGACAAGAACTCATCATGCTTATAGCCCAGAGGGAGGAAAAAACCAGGTTTTTCTCTTGAATATTTACTCAAATAGGAATGAGAGAGAAAAAGAGGAGGGTGGGGGAAAGCTGGAATTAGGTCATTTGTGTGTTACTGTAACTTACAAAGGTGAATACCACTTACTGTTCCTCACAGTGAATCCGATTAAGGTTAGATTCAACCAGCTCCTCCCTGAGAATATACTCTAAATGGGCTTAGATGGGGGCTCACTGTGGAAGAGAATGCATTTGTCCTGAAGCTGCATTTACAGAGAAAGAGTACTGTTTTTATTTTGATGTGTTTATTTATGGTGACGAGGGGCCGAGTGGCTAAACTCTTGCTGTCACCACTGGATGTATAATATGATAGTGTGGTTTATCCCAGGCAGCGTTTATAATTCTGCATTTAAATTCTTTCATTACCTACCAGAGCAGATCTCTGAATGAACTCTCACCTTTTGAGACATGAAAATCAATTAGAAATTATATATGTATTAGACTAACAAATTCACTAAGTAACTCCATCTCCCTCAGCTACTCTTCTCTAATTTTAAGGTTCAAATATCAGAAGCAAATATAAAATGATTTCATTCAATAATCAAGACTTAATTCCTAGATGTGATAATATAATTTCTGAGTACAAATAAATGATAATGTGTTACTTAGGAATTATAAAGACCGAATCATATTTGATCTTCAAATCAGGGTTTCCCTGATAGCTCAGTTGATGAAGAATCTGCCTGCAATGCAGGAGGCCCCAGTTCAATTCCTGGGTTGGGAAGATCTGTTGGAGAAGGGATAGGCTACCCACTCCAGTATTCTTGGGCTTTCCTTGTGGCTCAGCTGGTAAAGAATCTTCCAGCAATGTGGGAGACCTGGGTTTGATCCCTGGGTTGGGAAGATTCCCTGAAGAAGGGAAAGGCTACCCACTCCAGTATTCTTGCCTGGAGAATTCCATGGACTGTATATAAGTTCATGGGGTCACAAAGAGTTGGACATGATTGAGTGACTTTCACTTTCAATCATATTTACTTTAATAACTCAAAAAAAAATCTGACAAGACTTAGAGTATGAAATAAGTAATTAGAGTGAATTCAAGCATACTCTTATTTTAATCTCCAATTAACAGGACATTTCTCTATTTAATCCTCTAAGGAAAAAAAAAATTAAAGTTCCAGAGCAAAGAAAGATTCAATAGAAACACAGCCACACAGATAATTCATTTAATGAAAGAACCAGTCTTCCAGAAGCTATTATATCCCTGATCAAACCCTAGTTCCTCCTTTGTATTGCTATTCATTAAGTAGATAGGCTTTCTGGAACTTGAGTGGGGAGGAGCTTTTAAAAATCATTTTCTTGATATTTTACCTCAATTACAAAACAGAAACAAAAGAAGATTATTTCATATTCAAATAGAACCACCACAGGAAAGGGTAGGTCCTTAGGAATTTTAGTGATTTATTTGCTTGATGCTTTTTCTAGCAATTTCATCTGTAATGACTATAACATCCATCTGCTTGAAATGCAAATTGGTTAGCAACTGGATCCTTTTTTGATTCTTACAATATATCATCTCTCTGCTTTGAATGAAATATTCTAGCTAAGTCTCTGATGAAATCTGTTTCCAGTAAGCTTTGGAAATGGAGTGTCACACAGCATCCATTCTGGTCTCCTCCAGGTGTGCCTTCCTCTGTCTCTAGGCTGGAGAACCATCAGCTACATTTCCCAGAGTCCCTTGCAGCCAGGGTTCTGGGCACAGCTTAGGTTCTGCCAAGTGAGAGGACCTGGATGAGAAGCGAGGTAGACGGTGTCTAAGGAAGATGTTCTGTTTCTGTCCTTGGTAACCAGGTTCTGTTACTAGCTTCCTGCGTGGAGTGGTGCTTTGTAGCAGCTTCTCTGATCACTGAACACAGCTCAGAGAGTGAGCTCTGATGTCAGCAGCTCAGGCAGCAGCTCCAATTTCCAGCCTCCGGACTTGGGCGATGATGGCAGCAACCCTAGGACACCAGTTCCGTGGAGCTCTCTGGGGCTCACCCCTCCAGTCCAGCCTGCAGCCTCTCCTCTCTAAGCAGCAGCAGCCTTTCCTTCCAGCCTTCCTGTGAGCACCTACTTCCCATATGAAACCCCTTTCTGCTTAAAATAGCTGGGATAGTTTCTCTTATCTGCACCATGACATTAAAACAAGAGAAAGGAAAGAGGACAGCCTTCAGTGCCCAGGACAGCAGGTAAAGCCTGGACAGAACCACGAAAGGGAAAATGACCTCCACAGTGACTCCTTAAGGACCAGGGAGAAGTCACAGGCCCTGCCACCAAGAACTCCCCAAATCTGGGCACCACTCTTAGGGCCCAAGGATGAGGCCACAGCATAAAGGCTTAGAAATAGTCATGAGACATTTTGGAGAAAAAGGAAAAAAGAAAAACATGAAAGGAAAAATAACAAGAGGGGAGAGAGGAAGGAAAAAGAAGGGAAGAGAGAAGAGAAGAGGAAATAAAAAACCAAATAAAACCAGGCACTGGTGACAGTTCTCTGCCAGCTTCCTCACGTGACCTGGCCTGGGTGGCACTGCCCAGTCCGACCTGTTAGTGTCACAGAGCTGGGCTCAGGGGGTCTCACATGCAGATGCAGGGGCGCTTTCCACAGGAGAAATCAAGTGAATCCATCAGCTCTTGAATAGGTAGATTCAAACTGGATAAATACATATATTTTGTTTATTTCCAGCTATCCTATACACGTGTGCGTGCTAAGTCACTTCAGTCGCGTCCAACTCTTTGTGACGCCATGGACTGAAGCCCGCTGGGCTCCTCTGTCCATATATTCTCCAGGCAAGAATATTGGAGTGGGTTACCGTGCCCTCTTCCAGGGGATCTTCCAGACCCAGGGATAGAAACCGTATCTCAAATCTCCTGCCCTGGCAGGCAGCTTCTTTACCACTAGCGCCACCTGGCAAGTCCATCTATTCATAGTGTTCTTTCTCTTGATAGATAGATAAAAAGAAGTCTAGTAGCTGGAAATTAGAGTCCATGGAATTGCAAGGAGTTGGACATGACTGAGCCCGCATGCATGCAGCTGAAAATATACAAAATATGTATTCTAAACAAAAATCTATTAGATTTTTAAAAAGGAAATGAATCCAGACGGCTTTAAAGTCAGACAGTTAATAATGCAAAGAGTTGACAAACTAGTCAATTATGGTAAATATTGGCTTAGGCTCTGGGCAGCTTAAAAAAAAAAAGATTGTCAGTATGTTTTTTATAATTCAGTAGAGTGATCTGTAAGAAAAACAAATCCTAAGCTGTTTATACAAAACAATTAAGATTCTATGGAGATGTAATTCTTAATGTAAAAGAAAAGCAAGCGTGTCTCCCAGCCCAGCTTGCTGTTAAAGCCCCGCTCCCACACCACTGCCCCGCCTCGGCAAAGATATCTGTTCTCTCTGCTGCTCGCTGTCTCCTCATCAGGAAACCTGCACACAGGAAGCGCACAGAGTCTCTGCAGGTGGTGTTCACTGGGCTTTAATCCTTCCCAACCCCAATATCACTTCCTAAAGCACACGTTCCTGACCTCCCTCCCTCCACGGGTCAAATTCCCTGTCTCCTCCCTTGACGTGTTTCCTGCATAGCACTCAGCACAGGTATAACAATAGGTTTACCTGTGTAGTACCAGCAGCCATGCTTCCAGGAGGGGTTACATCTGCTTTTCTTGCATCCTGAAGGCTTTAGCATGGTGTCTCAGGTGACTTAGGGATGCTCAACAAATAAAACCCTGCATGAGTCATATTGCTCCTTCAGCCCCAACTACTCCATTTCTAAGTATGTACCTGCCCAGGGGAAAACTATGGACTCTTATCGTTTTATGAGAACCACACTTTAATGGCATTAACAGAAGCTAGTTTATAAAAGATTTAAATTTGATTTTAGAATTTCATCTCCTTCCTCTCCATGCTATCTCATCATTACCTCTCAGAACCACCACACATAACTTCGTTCAGCTAGATAAGCTGGTGGTCTGTCCATGGGGGAGGAGATACAGGCTTGACAGTATAAGCCTCTAATTCCCCCCCAAACACTGATTACTAAGAGTCTATTGTACCCTGTAGTGTATTGTACAAAAGTATAATAAGTTAACCAGGACAGGAGAATGAGTCACCCAAATACTGAGTTCTACCATCAATTACACAGCAACACCTCTGCAGCCCCAGGAGATGAAATTTAACCCATTTCTCTTTCTTGTAAGACAGCTCACAATGTGCATTTTACACCAGTTATTCCATTTGCTCCCAACTACCACCTTAGCTGGGCTTCCCAGGTAGCGCTAGTGGTAAAGAACCCACCTGCCATTGCAGGAGACATAAGAGATGCGGGTTTGATCCCTGGGTCGGGAAGATCCCCAGGAGAGGGCATGGCAACCCACTCCAGTATTCTTGCCTGGAGAATCCCACAGACAGAGGAGCTTGACGGGCTACAGTCCATAGGGTTGCAAAGAGGCAGACACCACTGAAGCAACTTAGCATGCATGCACCCACCACCTTAGTTACGAAATATTATTCCCATTTCACAGATGAGGAAATGTGGCAATTCAGTCCAGGTGATGGAGCTCAAACTCCAAGTGTTTCTCTGTTTGGAAAGTGAGTACCCAAAGTGAATGGTGCAACTCCTCTAGGACACTTCTTAGCTAGAGGTTCAGGCTGTCTGATGACATCAAGAAAGGAGAATCACACAGGCGAAGGGACGTTCGGTGGGTCGATTAGCACACCCACACTTCCAGCCTGACCACCAACCAAGCTGCACCAGAATCAGCCTCCATATTTAGTTCCTTCTGTCTGTCTTTAAGTAAATCACCACACAGTCTTCATCCCTTCCTGCCACTCTCCTCAGAACGCGTCCTAATTTATCTACGCTTAAAAGCATAAGACTGCACAGGCAAGTGCTGACAGCTTAATCGCAACGATACTTCATAGAAGGGCTAAATCACAGTGAGAGCTGATTCAGCTCCCATTTAAAATACGAATTGGAACATCAACATGCAGTAAACACAGGATTTAGTTGCATTTCTTCCTCAGCACGGAGGTCCTGCTTATTGCCAAGCTTGTCTGGCCCTCTGCCTTCCTCGAGGTAGTGCTGATAATTGTCCATCATAATGTGTCTCAGATTCTGGACACACGTTCTCTAAAGGCGCATGTGAATTCTTTACAAGTGGAATGCATATAAATATCCCCGTATCCACCTATCAGAAATACTGAAAGTATTAATACCTTCTTTACAGTCCTGTTAATCCCCTTAGGATTTGGCTTTAGAAGATACAGGTACACAGAGGGTTAAGATGTATTGGGAAAGCACCCCTCCCCCCACCACTGCCCCTCTGCTTTAAGGCAGAGTTAACCATGAGAACATAGCGTTTTTCATTTCCCATCCCTCCAGTAAGTAAAATCTTATTAAAACCTTGATGCTTTTGCTATACGAAGACAGATACACAAAAGGACAAAGTATTTCCAAAGAACATCATTTCATTAATTGAATCTTCCTAGAAAAAGGATTTCTTTTGAACTAAGAGAAGGGTCTATAGAGAACCCGCCTCTCAAACCTGACCGAATGCATTAAGAAAGCAGTTCTCTGGAGCAGTTTCCTTGGTGAGGAGATTCTTTCCAACCTGTCAAGGTCCACTTTAAAAGAAGTTATGGGCAATCAGGGGCCACCAGGGAGTCGCTTTCATTCTCTTCAAATGATCTTTCCCTCTGAGCTACTCTAGAGCAGCCCTCACCATCCCTGGAGACTCCTTCATACTGCGTTTCCAGCCGGGCATCAGGACAGAAAAACCTACAATTGTTCCTTCCTAAACTTCAAGACAGATTAACCGGTCATCAGTCAGAAATGTCAAGGATTCGCTGTGCTAATGAGTCACATGAATAATAATACTTCAGCTCCTTAAACAAGGAGTTAAAAGCCAACTGTTAACCTGTATTATTGCCAGTAACCTTAAACTCAAGTGACATAGCTGTGTTCTAGCTTTTCGCCCCCAGGAAATACTCCGTGTACATTTAAATGCATGCAGACATACCAATATAAAGATTCATCTGTGCTGTAGTTGTTCACAACCGTACCCTGTTTCTATGCATCGCACGCTTAGAATGTTTATCACGAAGAACTCAAATAATATGTAAGGACATTTAGAGCAAATACTACACAAATTCTGCCAATCCCGTTTTGATATTCTTTCTTAAACTGTATTTTTGACATCAGCTTGGACTATTTCAATAAGTTTTTCCAGATCAACTAAAAAATATTCCCTGACAAACTTTCTGGCCTCAAGTTATGTTCGTTTATTGCCTCCAGCTAGTTAAAAATCAATTCCCAAGTGATAGCTTCCAAAGGGAAAGATACACATGTACTCCAGGAAAACACAAATTACTTTTCACCTTTAGATACGAAACAGGTCTCCTGCAGCTCCGGGTTCTGATTTATCCGCTGTCACATCCGAAGCCCATCCCCGCAGTCCCTTCCTGCACGTCAGGCTTCGCTGTTCGGATCACGTCTAAGTTTTCAAGGTAAGCAGGTCACCCTCGGCGACTGGAATGACAGCGGAAGAGCAGGCACTCACCCCAGGCGGTCAGACCCGGGACGCGGGCGCCCTAGAGCTCGGGAGGCGACCTGTCGCGCCCCCTCCTCCGGATCCAGGCGGGGAGGGCAGGAGCGGGGCCGGCCCAACTAGGGTGGAAGGGAGGCTCCTCGCCTCCCACCTCTGCGGACCACGGTCAACGCCACGGTCGCTGGTCCTGGCCGCGAGGTATGGGGGCGGGCAGCACTACGAAACCGAATAGTTCCAATGCATTCTCGCACCCCCCGCCCTTCCCCGGAGCCGAGGCGGAAAAGCTGCCTTTGCATCAAAGCCAGGGGCTGCGCCGGGTGTAACTTCCACCCGGTGACCTACTTTAGAGTGTGAGAATGAACGCGATGGGGGGAAAACAAAATAGACGGAGGGCGCGCGGGAGCCGGGCTCCGGGGACGCGCGTGGCCGAGTGGCATCGCGCGCCCGCGCGCGCCCGGGGCTTCCAAAGAGAAGTTGCGGCGCGGCCCCCGGAGGCCTGGGGCAGAGCCCGGGGGCCGTCGCCCCGCCAACGCCTCCCCCAGCCGCGGCCCGGGTGCGGGCTTCCCGGGGCTCGCGGGCCTCCGGACGATCAACGCGGCTCCCCGCCCCCACCTCTGTCCCCGCCTCCCCGACCCGCCCTCACCTCTCCGGGCGGCGCGCGAGCTCCGGCGGCCTGGGGACCGGGGTCAGCGGCGCCTCCGGGCCGGGAGGGCGGCGGCGGGCGCAGAGCGGAGCCCGGGGAGTGCCGCCTCTCGGCCCGGTCCCCTGGGAACGCCCCGCCCGAACGCGCCCGGGAAGTGAGGCTCTGCCGCGCCGCCTGGCCGGGAGATCGGGGTGACCTTCCTGCCTCTTCTCGTCGGTGTCTCCCGGCGCGGCCCGTCCTCCGTGGGGAGGCCAGGCCGAGGCCAGCACACCTGGAGCGCAGCAACGCCGTACCTGGGTGACAGCAGCGTGACGTTTCAGCGCGTCTTTTCTCATTTGATCCTGGCAACCACCTTCTGCCACCGAAAGGTCCCCATTGGGTATCTGGCAAAACCGGAGATCAGAGGGATTCAGTCCCAGGTGCCGCTGCTCGCTCTCTCCAGATCTTTTCACTCACATGGCCTTCGGACTAGACCCATCCAAGTAGCGTCAGTCAGAAGAAGGGATGGAACTTAGGTTGAAAGTTTCTGCGGCAAGTTGGACACAGATTCCTCCCTCCCCAGTCCCCCGCTTCTGTAACAGTAAGGCTAACTACTTTCTATCAGGTCCTTCGCCTGGTCCAACAACTTAATCTTCAGAGGCCTATGACTTAAAAATGCGGCTACCCGATATTGGAAAAATAACATGTTGAGTAACTGTTCTGCCCCTCCTTGAGTTTGAGTATGACACTCCTGACCCCATGGGACAGAGATGAGTTGAGTTGTATTTCCAGGCACGGTTTTCTGTGGGGACCCAACTACACCTCTCATATAACACCTCGATGATGTTATTTAAGGCAGTACCAAGAGGAGCTCAGCAGATACAGTTTGTGATTCTGGAATAGTTTTCTAGTGACTTACTATATTGGGAAACTTTGCTTGGGCATCTCTGTCTTAATGCCCAAGGGTAATCAAGTTGACATTTCCTTTTTATATAAACTCCGTTTGGCATTTAAAAGGGGAAGAATCATGAGTCTGATGGTACATGTTCTTCTTGCCCAGAATGCCAGCCCACAGAAGTGCCACTGCTCATTTTTGTTTCCATTCAGTAGAGTTAGAGCTGCATTGTGTCCTTGGACGAGGGCTCCATACTGGATACTGGGGTATTCCTTGCTGCTGCTACTGCTGCTAAGTTGCTTCAGTCGTGTCTGACTCTGTGCGACCCCATAGACCTCCACCGTCCCTGGGATTCTCCAGGCAAGAACACTGGAGTGGGTTGCCATTTCCTTCTCCAATGCATGAAAGTGAAAAGTGAAAGTGAAGCCGCTCAGTTGTGTCTGACTCTTATCGACCCCGTGGACTGCAGCCTACCAGGCTCCTCCGCCCATGTTCCTTGCTGCTGCTGCTAAGTCGCTTCAGTCGTGTCTAAAAGGGCAGCGGGAGACAAAACTGCATATATATATGGGTTTTATGGGCCTCTCCCTTTTCCTGAACTATGTAAAAAATAACACTACCAAAAATCTCAATCTTTCTCAAGCACCTGTCCTGGTTCTCTGCTTTTCTCTATCTTCTTTCCCTGGACAGCCTCATCCATTTTGATGACTGCAAGCAGAATCTCTGTGAAGGTGTCTCAAGAGCTGGTCTTTGCATAAACCTCCCAACCCATAATTGCCAGCAGCTTGCTTGACATCCCCTGCAGAGTGACTGCAGTACATTTGAATCTGAGGTCCTGTGCCCTCCATGACCTCATCCAGCTTCTCTTTGCATTTCTCTATCAATCCCATCCTCCCACTCCCCTGGTTTCACAAACTCTGCTTCTCCTGGCCCTCTGTATCCCACTGGCAGCCACCATCTACCATCAATCTTTGCAATACTTGTATTTACCTACTTCCCTCCCTTCTAACTGTTTCTACTTTACTTGTTTATGTCCTATTCCTTCTCACCTATGTGATTATATTGTTTAATTCCATGTCCTGACTTTCAAAACCATCTCTTCTTTGAAAACTTTTAGCTTTTATCTGGAACTAATCACCCTGTCCTGAGACTTTAGTGGTCTTTATCTATGTACCTCCTATAACACTTATCACCAACTTTTGAAAGTATTTGTTCATTTTTTTTCCAACAAATATTCATTGAACATCTATTATGTGCCAGGCACTATGCTAGGAAAACAGTGGTGAGCAAAACAGATAAAATTCCTACCCTCGTAATACAAAGGTGAGATGACAAACATTAATCAAATAATCACAGATACCAAAAATGAAATATGTCATCCAAACTGAAACCGGTCCCAGGGAGGATAGGTACAGACTGTCATGAAAGTTCACGTGTCTAATCTCTCTCCTTGCGGGAATTTGGCCGACTCAGCCTCAATATGTAGCCCAGAGCTGTATGTGGGGAGGTGTTCAGAGTTTTTGTTGAATGAACATATGCATCTATTTTTTACATGTAAGTGACTTGATATGTTTCTATATTGCAAAGTATTGAATAAAATAACGACAAACACTCATCACAACCCACTGTCGCTTAAGCTATTGGCTATTGTTCCATTACGGCAAATCCATGGATCGTCTCTCTCTAAATGCATCCTGTTTTCTTTGTCAGCATGGTGACAGGTGAATTTTTTGTAATCCCAGTAGCATTATCAAGAACATTCTTTATGGCAGAAGTTCTTCTATGTACGAACAGTTTACTGTTCTCACCAGCATCAGCCCCTTCACCTTCCGTATAGTTCAAAACATTTGCTGAGGAAGTAAAATAGCCTTGTTTTCTGCCCTGCTGGAAACTGTGTCATCCTCCACCCTCAGGGTCATTTCCCTGCTTCCTCTCCATCTCTGTAATTGTGTGAGCATTGTTTCTGCATCCCCTTTCTTTTCATTTCTGCTGTGTTGCTTTTTAACATCTTTTGCTTGTGATCCTGTCATTTTGGGGAATCAGTCTTTCACTGGAACAGTAAGTGACCCATATCTCCTAGTTTATTTTATCATTTTTTTTGTAGTGCTACTACGGAGAAGGCGATGGCAACCCACTCCAGTACTTTTGCCTAGAAAATCCTATGGACGGAGGAGCCTGGTAGGCTGCAGTTCATGGGGTCACTAGAGTCGGACACAACTGAGCGACTTCACTTTCACGCATTGGAGAAGGAAATGGCAACCCACTCCAGCGTTTTTGCCTGGAGAATCCCAGGGACAGGGGAGTCTGATGGGCTGCCGTCTGTGGGGTCACACAGAGTCAGACACGACTGAAGCGACTTAGCAGCAGCAGCAGCAATGCTACTATGTAATTCTTTTTCAAAGAAGCACTTGTGAAAAAAAGACACAGAATCTCAAGTCTGATTTTTTTAATCTATTGTTTGTTTTCAGCTTCAAATAGATATGGAGTGGGAAAGTGACCTTATTTTCATGGTAGGAAAATAAAGAGTAAAAAAGAAGTTCAAACAACAGAAAATGTGTCATATAAAAACTAGAACATTTAGCATGTAGAAAAATACAGAGACATGATTTTGAAGATAAATTTAATGACCTGGAAATACAATAAAATGTTAAGTTAAAAAGCATTTTGAATAGATTTTAGGTTAGGTAAATCATATGTTCACATATGTGTACAGGAAAAATACTGTGTAAGTATACCAAAATGATAATAGTGATTTTCTCTGAGTGATACAATTTTCACTGTTACATTCTTCTATATATTTTTTTAAAGAGAAGGGGATGATATGCAGTTTCATAGCAAAGCATATTTCTATTTGTAGCCACAGTCTGTCTTCATGGATTTTATGGATTGTGCCTCCCTGCTGTTATTAACACTAATCAAGTATGTGAGAAGTAGTATTAACATATGAAAGGCCCTCTTGTTTCTTTCCTTTAATATTATTTTAAATACTCGGGTGCCGCAGTTTAAGTCCAGTTGTTTTAAATATAGAAGTCACAATTACCACACTGTTTCCATACCGGAAAGCTGCTCATGGCTATGTTAAAGACGCAGCCATATGTGCCCCATCTTGTACTGTGCTTAGATTACTTGTTGTATTTATGTTCTGCTTGGAGAAGGCAATGGCACCCCACTCCAGTACTCTTGCCTGGAGAATCCCATGGACGGAGGAGCTTGGTAGGCTGCAGTCCATGGGGTCACTAAGAGTCGGACACGACTGAGCAACTTCACTTTCACTTTTCACTTCCATGCATTAGAGAAGGAATTGGCAACCCACTCCAGTGTTCTTGCCTGGAGAATCCCAGGGACTGGGGTAACCCCAGTGGGCTGCCGTCCATGGGGTCACACAGAGTCAGACATGACTGAAGCGACTTAGCAGTTGTTAGGTACAGTCAAATGTCAACCCCCTGGGTAAACATCTTGATTACATCTACCTATTGTTAATGGTGATCTTGAGTTTATCTGAATGTCGACTCTAGGAAAAATGGAGATGTAGATTCATTGTGTGTGTGTGCTTGCACGCGTGTGCACATGTGCTTATGTGTGCACTTACGTGTGTATATGCAGTTGCCAAAGATTAGATATTCTGGGGAAGATGGAAGGTGAATTTTAAAGTGGTTTTTATTTTTCCTTGATGATAATTTTGGAACTCTCTTGTGGGGTTAAAACTTTTTTTTTTAATTTAGACTAAATTAGTAATTAAGATTAGGTCCTAATACATGGCTTCCCTGGTGGCTCAGTGATAAAGAATTCGCCTGCAGTGCAGGAGATGCAGGAGTCCCAGGTTCAATCCCTGGGTCAGGAAGAACCCCTGGAGGAGGGCATGGCAACCCACTCCAGTATTCTTGCCCGGGAAATCCCATGGACAGAGGAGCCTGGCAGACCATGGTCTGTGGGGTCACAGAGGGTCAGACTAAAGTGACTGAGCACCCACCCACCCACATTACTAGAAGTCAACTTGATGTAAAATAGTTGCAGAAAACTGTACAATAACAAAAGTTGTTGGAAAATCACTTGTAATTGTCACATCACGATGTTTTATCTTCTGAGAACAAGCAAGACAATACTGCTCTCCCACAGTCCTACCACCAGAATTACAATGACCAGAGTTCTTTGACCCCGATCTCAACCAAGATCTCTGGGTCTTAGATGATTCACCTGAAAATTTAGGGAACCAAGTTATACCTCCATGGGGTCGTAAAGAATCGGGCAGGAGTGAGGGACTCACACTTTCACACTTGGTACCTTGTTTATCTTACCCGTTTATGATCTTAAGGCTGAATAAGAGCTTCCTATTTTCCAATCTGAATTTAAAAGGATCGGATGAGGAGCTCATAGGTGGTACTAGCTTCTATTTAATTCACAGGAAGAATTTAGGAAGAACTTGCAAGATGAAAGAGGAAGGAGATTTATTTCAAGGGGCTCCAGAGGGCAGACTTGGGCCAGCAAAGGCAAGTTACAGGCCACCACATTTAGACTCAACAAGAGCAAGATATTTCTGGAGTTTGAGCTGCCTGGAACCCAGCTCCTTTTAACAGGTACAGTTCTTTGTATCTGGATAGACAGACAAAGAGGCCCTCTGATTTATCGCCGACCTTTTCAGAAGGAATCCACACATAAGATGGGAGATCATGCTTCCCAGGCACCCACAGTCCCTTCCCAAGAACCATGGGATTATTTGATGTGTTGTTGACAAAGGGTGTTGAGAAACGGTAGAACACAAAGTCTCTTCAGGCGTTTGGACAAAGAATGAGGCTGATATTTTTACAACACAGCCTTTGCCATGCTGGTTTCTCCTTCCTTCTCCAGTTGGTTTCATCTTTTGTATTATGGAAAAGCAACTGATTGTTTTTGGAAATAGCAGTCAAGCAAAGATATACACTAACATGAGGAAGAGCTGCAAAGATCAGTTTCACCCATTATTCAAGGCAGTTGGCTGAGACCAGAGCAGGGTATTGGTTCAGTGGTTTAGTTGCTAAGTTGTGTCCAGGTCTTGCAAAACTATGGACAGTAGCCCATCAGGCCTCTTTGTCCCTAGGATTTTCCAGGCCAGAATACTGGCGTGGGTTGCCATTTCCTTCCCCAAGGCATCTTCCCAACCCTGGGATTGAACCTGAGTCTCCTGCACTGTAGATGGTCTCCTGCAATGCAGGCAGATTCTTTACTGCTGAGCCACCATGAGAAAGGGCTGCAAAAATCGGTTTCACCTTGTTATTCAAAACAGTTGGCTGAGCAAGGAGTATAACCTAAAGACTATGAGGAATCTGTGTGCAGATCATCAGAGAAAACAGCATCTGTGGCTTGAGTAAGACTGGGCTCATACCTGCTCACTTGGAATTTGTTCTTCCTTTTCCTCTTTAACATGCGAAACAAAAAGGAAATAAGATAATGAGTAGGGAGGTAACTAAAAGCATTAAAAAAATTCAACTGAGCAATCAGAAAAGCCACAGGAGGCCAGAAAAAGGGTTATGTTGGGTTTTGCAAATTATTTTTTCCTTTTTTAAAGATTTTTTTTTTAACTTTTGTGGAAAACTTTTAATGTCTTTATTGCATTTGTTACACTATTGTTTCTGTTTTGTGTTTTGATTTTTTGGCCACGAGGCATGTGGGAACTTGACTCCCTGACTAGGACTCAAACCTGCACTCCTGCATTGGAGGCACAGTCTTAGCCACTGGACCACCAGGGAAGTCCCTGTTTTGTTTTCTTATTTAAAAGGAAAATGAACAATCATCACCTAACAAGAATAACAAAACAGAAAAAAATGCCTTCCTACGGGGAGGATTACAAGTGAACTGGCCCAGAGGTTGAAGTCATTGCCAGTTAGACAGGTGGGAAAGCCCTTGGCCCAAACATTCTCTGTTATTGCAGGAGCAAACTCGTCCATCATTTTGGATAGTGGCTCTTCCATTCCCGAAGGCCAAAGTTCTTTTGCACTTACTGTTCTGGCCACATACAGGCATGGTAATGTAATATACATAGCCATCCCTCGTGAGCTCAGTTCTATCTGATAGGAAATCAAATCAGTCTAATGTGAAGAGAACAATTTAAGAGAAGTGCCAAGCACAATTTTCCTATATCCAAACTGAGTCCACGTTAAAATAATTTTCTTTACCCATGGGCTAACTTGACTGAAGAAATGTTCATGCAAGAGAGAAAGGCGTCTTACGTGGGAATAAAAATGAACTCTTTTCCAAAAATTCTATTTACATCTAAATTCGTAAACTACAGCATATTGAACATTCAGTATATTTTAGTTCCAGCTTTAAAGAAAGTCTGAAATGGCTTGGAGTTCTAGAGTTCTGTGTGTCTGATTGTCACGTTCAACCGTTCAGTGAAATTTTATCTTAGAAATCATTTGAAATTAGTCCAAATGATTTGGGATCCAGGTACATGTTAGAGAAAGAAGGGGAAAAACAAGGATTTGAAAAAATATCTTTGCTCTTTACTATTGACTGAGAGAGAAAAAAATCTTAGAGCAGGGACTGTTTGCTTCTCAGCAGCTTAAACTTTAATGTTACTGGCCGATTATTCTAACATGAGAGTAAAGTGAAGAATTTCCTCTGGGAATTTTTCTTGATTTCATGAGAAAATAACATAAAAGAATCACATCATGTTAATAAAGCAGTTGTGTGTACATATAAAGAGATGGAAGGAATTTTTGAGGTATTAGAGTATGTATGAAATAAATGTTTACTCTAAAAACATCTGAAAATTCACAATTATATGAAAAAGATGCATAACTGTACCACTTCAGGACACTATCCTTAACACTGTAGTGCATTTCCTCCGTGTCTGCCTGTGAGTCCATTTAATATTTTTAAAATCAAAATTGGGTATTGTATTCATTTTTATTTTAAATTGTATCTTTGTGCAACATATCACGTTGTTAAGTAATCTCCCAAAACCCTGCTGTTAACATCATTGTAAAAATTCATTTAAAAAATATTTAGCACATGCCAGGTATTGGAGAAGGAAATGGCAACCCACTCCAGTGTTCTTGCCTGGAGAATCCCAGGGACAGAGGGGCCTGGTGGGCTGCCGTCTGTGGGGTCGCACAGAGTCGGACACGACTGAAGCGACTTAGCAGCAGCAGCAGCAGCAGGTATTGGACAAAGTACAGCAATGCATTAACTATGTAACCTTCAGGAGAGCCCAAGGCAACAGTATCATTACTATTATCTTTGTTTTTTAACAAATGGGGAAACTGAGCTCAAGAGAAGTTAAATAACTTGCTCAAAGCTAATAAATGATGGGCTGGGACTTAAAATGATTTCGTTCTAACCTCAACGCTAGTATTCTTAATTATTATGATCGACCACCTCTACATGATGAATGTAAATGATCCCAATAAAAATGTCAAAAGTTTTATTTACTTCTTTATTTTTCCTTGTCAGAAAATCAATTAACTTCCTTGAGAAGCCTTCCTGAATAAATCACTGTGACAGCTGTATGAATTGCATTTCCCCTCAGAGAGCAAATATTGCTCTCTACACAAGGTTTTCAGTTTTCCTTTTTGAAGCTCTGAATTTTAAAAGGCAGTACTGTGCATTTGTCTCTGCGTTTGGAGAACACTATAAGCCCACGTTAGAGCTGTATGAAAATCTGGAGAACATTATATCTGCGTCTCTTTTTGTAGTAATGTTGTATGAGTCATAACGTAAGGCCGTAATCACTGTGGCTCTGTCTCTTGGCACTTACTGTAGGTTATTCTGTGTTACTTCTCTCATTACATGCAAGTCCTGATGCCTTTCTTGTTTGTAAGCTCCTTCAGTATATTGTCACTTCTTGCATGTTCAGAGTCTAGCACATCACCTTGCAAAACAGTTTCTCAACACTTGTTTGTAATATACATGATGGTGATTATGGTCTGAGAATTAATACTTAAATACTAAATGTGTGCATACTCAGTCACTCAGTCATTTCCAACTTTTTGTGACCACATGGACTGTAACCTGCCAGGCTCTTCTGTCCATGGAATTTTCCAGGCAAAAATACTGGAGTGGGTTGCCATCTTCTACTCCATGGGCCCTTCCGGACCCAGAGATGGAACACGAGTCCCTGAGTCTTCTGTGTTGGCAGGTAGATGCGTTGCCACTGTTCCACCTTGTTGTCATTGTTGTTCAGTCACTCGGTCATGGCTGACTCTTTGCGACCCCATGGACTGCAGCTCGCCAAGCTCCCCTGTCCTTCCCTGTCTCCCAGCATTTGCTCAAACTCATGTCCATTGAGTCAGTGATGCCATGCAGCTATCTCATCCTCTGTCGCCCTCTCCTCCTCCTGCCCTCTTTCCCAGCATCAGGAAATGAGTTCCAATGAGTTGGGTCTTGGCATCAGGTGGCCAAAGTATTGGAGCATCAGTCCTTCTGATTAATATTCCAGGTTGATTTCCTTTAGGATTGGCTGGTTTGATATCCTTGCAGTCCAAGGAACTGTCAAGAGTCTTCTCCAGCACCACAATTTAAAAGCATCAATTCTTTAGTGCTCAGCCTTCTTTATGGTGCAATTCTCACATCCATACGTGACAACTGGAGAAACCATAGCTTTGACTAGGTGAACCTTTGTTGGCAAAGTAATGTCTCTGATTTTTAATATGCTGTCTAGGTTTGTCATAGCTTTTCTTTCAAGGAGCAAGTGTCTTAATTTCATGGCTACAGTTACTGTCCTAGTGATTTTGGAGCCTAAGAAAATAAAATATGCCATTTTTTTTCATTTTTTCCCTATTTGCCATGAAGTGATGGGACCAGATGCCATGATCTTTGTTTTTTGAATGATGAGTTTTAAGCCAGCTTTTTCACTCTTCTCTTTCACCTTCATCAAGAGGCTCATTAGTTCCTCTTCACTTTCTGCCATAGGTGTGGTATCATCTGCATATCTGAGGTTATTGATATTTCTCCTGGCAATCTTAATTCCAGCTTGGAATTCATACAGCCCAGCATTTTGCATGATGTACTCTGCATAGAAATTAAATAAGCAGGGTGGCAATATACAGCCTCGTCATACTCCTTTCCCAGTTTTGCCAGATGATTGTTCCATGTTAGGTTCTAACTGTTGCTTCTTGACATGGATGTAGCTTTTTCAGGAGGCAGGTGAGGTGGTCTGGTGTTTCCACCTCTTTAAAAATTTTCCACAGTTTGTTTTGATCCACACAGTTAAAGGCTCTAGTGTAGTCAATGAAGCAAAAGTAGATGTTATTCTGAAATTTGCTTGCTTTTTCTATGATCCAGTGTATGTTTGCAATTTGATGTTTGGTTCCTCTGCTTTTCTAAATCCAGCTTGTATATCTGGAAGTTCACATACCGGGGAAGCCTAGCTTGAAGGATTTTGAGCATAACCTTGTTAGCATGTGAAATGAGTGCAATTGTACAGTAGTTTGAACATTCTTTGGTGTTGCCTTTCTTTGGGCACCTGAGACGCCCTAAATACTTAAATGCTTCAATGTATTACCTTCATAGATGATTTTATTTCTGTGGCACAGACAATGCTAAGTGGTGACAAACTGGTGTACTTACATTCTCAGCACACGGAGAAATGACCTAGTCATGTCTCCTTTCCAGTTTAGTGGGACCATGTCTGCGTGACTTAGTTCTGGCAACAAGAATGTGGGCAGAAGTCATGTATGCCCTCCAGGCATGGTCCCCACTGCCTGCAGCCTCCTCTGTGGCTTGATCTCTCTTTCTGTCTCTGTTTCTGCCTCTGTGTCTCCCTCTGTCGCTCTTTGTCTGTGTGTCTGTCTCTCTCTCTCAGATCCACGCACACACAGCTTCAGGGAAGACATAACTAGTGGATGCATAGGGATGTGGATCTCCTTATGGAAGACTGCCGACTGAATACCAAATCTGGCTGTGATGGGATGTGAGTTGTTGAGAGTCAGGGGTTGTTGCCAGCACTTCGTATCCAACTGTGTTTGTCACGTACTGTTTCTCGTGCACTTTGGGCACCAGGCCCTTCTGTCCTCTACAGTCATGGTTCTCTTCCATTTAGTCCCACTATTTCTTCCACCTGAAATTCCCTCCTCCCATATCTGTGCCTTTTAAAACCCTACCTATGACTCAGCTCTAATGTCCTTTGTGTGAAGCTGTATTTCCTATCACAGGCGATCTAATTTTGCTCTGCTCTAAACTGTTACTGAGCTTCATTTGCTTATTGTGTTTTCATCATCGAGTGTGGTGGCCGTTGTGTTCCTGGTATTGGCCCAGTGTTGGCGTTTGTGAGCATTCAGTCATGCTTGTCAACCAGTGACTGAGTGAAGGAGCCGTGGCAGATGAGTGCCTGACATTCTTTACAGATTGGATAAGCTCTTTGCTTGTAGGGTCACATATAATTTATTTCTGTATTTCCCAGCAGCAAACACAGAGTGTGGCACTTGGGAGGCAATTAAAATATGCTTGTGGCGGCATGCTCACAAAACATGCTGAGCTTTTTTTTCTTTTTAAAATTTTAAATTGGAGTATAGTTGATTTCCATGGCGTATGGCAGGCTCGCTTTGCTGTACACCCGAAACTAGCAAAGTATGCTGAATTTAAAAGGGTCCCAAGCTTACCAAGTTCTGCCCAGGGTAGCCTGATTTACCAGTATTTCATGAGAAAACAAAACTCAGACCTTTTAAGGTGCCAAAAAAAGAAAGAAAAGGCTGTGGAATGGCTAAAGTGCAATCAGTGATGGTGGAGAGAAGTGCATTTTTTTCCCTTAGAATAGGTGTTCATCAGGGTTTCATAATTCTTTGAATATTTAATAACACTCCCAGATGGGAAATTCATCATTAAACTTGACCTAAATTCCTTTTGTTGCAATTTCAAGTCTTCCATGATTCTTAGTTACCCTACAATCAGCACACTTTGAAGCAGGAAGAGGTTCCGTTCTCATAAACTATTTGTCTGGTTGATGTATTTACAGAAGAGATGGTAATGATTCAACTGCTCTGGATCAATACTGCTGTATTGTTTCAGGAAAGACAGAGTTTTGAGAGTCCTCTACCGTGTATTACGTTTCGCTTGTGGTTTCTGTAATTTGTCACAAATTCATGCTTACATGGAGGTGGCAAATTAGACCCTCATAATCTGGGGAGAAAGTAATGGGGTAGCAACCTGTGAGGCTGCCTCTATTGCTGAAGGCTCAGGAATTAGTACTACCCCAGTGATACAATCAGGGAGTGTGTCACACGTGAATAAGTAAAGTGGTGAAAATTCCATGGAATTAATTATTAAGAATATGGCCATTATCCAAAATACAAACACAATCTGATTTCAGAAAATATAGCTAAGCACTGAAAATGCCTACCATAATCGTTATTGTACTAAACAACCCCAAGTTATACCCTGAAGTATAATAAAATATATTTATTGCCAAATATCAAAAGGGCAGCAAAATACACTTTTGCATTTTAATTGTAAGATCCAACTATGTTTTGGTGAAAAATTAAACCATAAGTAAGATGTACAGATTTTTTTATATTGGCTCTTTTCATGGCCTCTTTCCCACCCCAGATGCACTGTCCTTCCTAGAGATCACTTTTATTAAGGGTGTGTGTAATGTCTCTAGAAAAGTGAAAGTTGTGTCTGACTCTTTGCAACCCCATGTAGTATAGCCCACCAGGCCCCTCTGTCCATGGAATTCTCCAGGCAAGAACACTGGAGTGGGTTGCTAATTCCTTCTCTAGGGGAATCTTCGAAACCCAGGAATTGAACCTGAATCTCCTAAATTTCAGGCAGATTTTTACTATCTGAGCCAATGTCTCTAGACTTCTATGCAATTGCCGATAAGTTTTTGCCTGTACAAATATGATGGAGAGCAGTTTTTACATAGATGTTATCTTACTGCATATATTATTCCACAACTTGCTTTATTATTCAACCATTATATTTTGAAAACACATGTCCATACAGATAGATTTGCCTCATTCGTTTTTAACTGCTGTTGCAACATCCATCATGTGGATTTACTACATTTTATTTAACCATGTCTCCAAGGACAGAGATTTAAATTTACTCAATATTTATTATTATGAATTGCTATAAAGAAAATCACTGCCTATGTCCTTATAGGCACAAATATGAGTATTCTTACAGATTGGAAAGTGTCAGGTAAATACAGTATCTGTATCAAAGGATATTTATCAGTTCAGTTCAGTTCAGTCACTCAGTCATGTCTGACTTTTTATGACCCCATGGATTATAGCATGCTAGGCTTCCCAGACCATCACCAGTTCCTGGAGCTTCCTCAAACTCATGTCCGTTGAGTAGGCAATGCCATCCAACTATCTCATCCTCTGTCATCCCCTTCTGCCTTCAGTCTTTCCTGGCATCAGGGTCTTTTCCGATGAATCAGTTCTTTGCATCAGGTGGTCAAAGTATTGGAGTTTATTTATTTATATATATATATATATATATATTTATATTATTTTATATAAATATTTTATATATTATATAATTATAAATTTATTTTATGTAAATATTTGTATTATTTTATTATCTTATTATATATAAATATATATTTATATTAATTCAGTTCAGTCGCTCAGTCATGTCTGACTCTTTGTGACCCTGTGGACTGCAGCTTGCTAGGCTTCCCTGTCCATCACCAACTCCTGGAGCTTACTCAAACTCATGTCCATCGAGTCATTGATGCCATCCAGCCATCTCATCCTCAGTCATCCCCTTCTTCTCCTGCCTTCAATCTTTCCCATCATCAGGGTCTTTTCCAATGAGTCAGTTCTTCACGTAAGGTGGCCAAAGTATTGGAGCTTCAGCTTCAGCATCAGTCCTTCCAATGAACACCCAGGACTGATCTCCTTTAGGATGGACTGGTTTGATCTCCTTGCAGTCCAAGGGACTCTCAAGAGTCTTCTCCAATATCACAGTTCAAAAGCATTATATTTATATTATATAAGGATATTTATAGTGCATTTAAAAATTCCATGGCTGTTCCTCAGTAACCTTCCACAAGAACTACGCTTCTTTATTGTCCCATTAACAGAATGAGCATATCAATTCTGGGTGTGAAAAGTCATTTTGTTGAGAATACCTCAGTTTAAAAAAAATCCAGATCTTGATATAAGTGTGATTCCCCCTTGTGGCTTCTGGCGTGGAAGAAAAGTAGGAGAGTGTGGTGGAGGCTGGGACTTGTGCAGTAGGCAGCGGAGATGGTGATGATGCTGGGGTTGTGATTAAGATGGCAGAGATGGAAGACGTTTAGGAGGGAGCAGGGGCAGAACCCGTGACTGAGGAGGAGACTAGAGGTGAAGGGAAGGGAGCGTTCTAACGACACTCAGGTTTCTGATCTGGTGACTGGGTGGAGAGCAAAGCCATTGGCTGAGATGGGAACATGGGAGCCAGAGCAGGTTTGGGATCTAGTGATGAATTTGGCTTTGGACATGTCTGCAGGGTCTCAAAAGTGTCTAGGTCATGCTCCTCATTTTCTAGCTGAAACAGGGGCAATCTTGAGGAACCTTGTGACCCACTGCACACAGTAAGGCACTGGTAGCCCCAGAGAGACTTTCTTCCCTGCTTCCTCAAGGTCTAATGTACGACAAATATTTTCTACCAGTTAGGGCAAGTCTTTTTAATTTTGTTTGTGTTTCTGTTTTTCATGTAACAGCTTTAAAATTTTAGGTAGTCAAACCTATCAATTTATGATACAGGGGCCTCTGGGGTTTGTATTTTGCTTATGAAATCTTTCCTCTTCTCACGATTATAAAAATACTGGCCTGTGTTTTCTTTTTTTAAATATTTATTTATTTATTTGACTGCCCCAGGTCATAGTCACGGCATGTGGGACCTAGTTCCCTGACCAGGGATTAAGCCAGGGCCCTGGCACTGGGAGCACAGAGTCTTAGCCACTGGACCGCCAGGGAACTTTCTAGCCTATATTTTCTTATAACACCTTTGTAATTTGTTATTGTTATGGTGCAAGATAAGGATCGTGGGTAATAATAGAAGACCTCACTCAAAGATTGTTCCACTCTCTTCCAGATTTCAGTTTCACTAGGACTTTTAGATGAGAGTCTGGTTCCCTCAGTAGGAGATACTTACGAGGCTTGTATTTGAACTGAGTTGTTTAGAGAGAAAAGAAGGACGTGGGGTATTCATCTGGCAGACTTGGATCTTGGCAGTACCAGCAAGTTCTAGATTCAATGTCTATGGTGGCTGCTTCTCATTAGGCAGATGGGTTCCTATGTTGGCTGCTTCCTGAGATAGCAGAGGGTTGTTCTGAGGCAGCTGTGGTAGCAGCTCCCGATTCTGCAGCTGCCTCTGGTGCGTGCATCAGGTGCCTTAACTGTTTAATTCTGGGGGTTGGTTTTGATAATCATTCCTGGAAATTCAGCCAGGAATCTTTTTCTTCATTTATTTACTAAAACAATGTGAACTCCACATACCCCTTAATAAATTCCTTGTATCTTAAGCTAGTTTGAGTGGATTTTATTACCTACAACTAAGGACCTTAACAAAAACAGAAGCCAACATTGTTTTTCATCTAAATCTGTCCGTAATTATATTTTGAGTCAGTTTCTTCATTTTTTTCCATTTTCTCCTTATTTACTTCTATACCCAGTACAATTATAATTACTGTAGTTTTCTGTTATGTTTTAATATAAGTGGGGATATCCCTTTTCATTGATTAGTTTGTTGAAATTTCCTTGATTATTAATGCACATTTTCTTTTTCAAAGGAACTTTAGAATTAATTGGTTGAGTTGCATAAAAATAGGCTTCCCAGGTGCCTCAGTGGTAAAGAATCCACCTTAATGCAGGAGCTGCTGATGCATGGTCTTGAAGATCCCCTGGAGGAGGGCATAGCAACCTACTCCAGTATTCTTGCCTGGAGAATGCTATGGACAGAGGAGCTTGGTGGGCTATAGTCCATGGGACTGCAAAGAGTTGGACACGACTGAAGCAGCCTGGGATACATGAGCACATAAAAATATATCATTAGTGTATGGTTTCCTCTGAATTTAACTTGCATATTAATTTGAGAATATACTTTAAAACAGCAGTTTTCAAATTTTTGGTTTCTAGATCCCTTCATACTCTTAAAAAATTATAGGACTTCAGGGAGTTTTTGTCATATGGAATATATCTATCAATATTTTCCATATTAGAAATGGAGACTGGTAGTTTAGAAATATTTACTAATTCATTAAAAATAACCATAACAATGCACATTGTATTTAAATCTCTATACCATCCGTGAGTGCATGCTAAGTTGCTTCAGTTGTGTCCAACTCTTTGCGACCCTATGGACTGTAGCCCACCAGGCTCCTCTGTCCATGGGATTCTCCAGGTAAGAGTACTGGAGTGGGTTGCCATTCCCTCCTCCAGGGGATTTTCCCAACTCAGGGATCGAACCCACGTCTCCTACAGCTCCTGCATTGCAGGTGGATTCTTTACCGCTGAGCCACTGGGGAAATCCATATATACCGTATTCATTATGAAAAATAACTTTGTTTTCTAAAACAAAAGAATAGTGAAAGGGGAGCCCTTACAGTTTTGCAAATCTCTGTAATGTTTGTCTTAATAAAAGAGACCTAGATCCTAATCTGCTTCTGTATTCTGTCGGTCGTGATATGCTCTTTTGATTGAAGTATACGAAAACAAATTTAGTCTGACACATGTATGTCGTTAGAAAAGGAAAGGGTATTTTAATAACTTGCTCAGATAAGTGTGGATGTTTTTGTTTGATACTACATCACAACCTGATAATTAGTGACTTCATAGAGGTTAGTAAAACTGTGGAATCTGAAATCTTATCAATGAAATTTTTGTACTCTAGTTTATTAAAATCTCTTGATCGTCTTGAAGCTTAAATAGATGTTTTACCCATTCATTTTGTAATATGATGCATTGGCTATTTGGCAAATACTTGTTTAAGGAGTTATGCTGATTTTGCAAATGTTAGCACATTTCATTATACAAAATTATAAAGTTCTTGTCATTAATATAACTACTGAGCTCATCAAAAATGTTGTCAACTGTTGGAAAGCTCACAAGCTTACTATGGTGAATACAAGTTTTCAGAATTATAATTTTCACTTAAAAGCTTAAATTTTAAGCTTAATAATAAACATTGTCAGTTGTTTTCTTTGAACCTACATGCCCACTTCACTTTAAAAATATGTTTGTCATAGTTTTCCTGTCATTTGTTCTCTCAAGTAAAAATGGTGTTCCATGAAAAAAGTAGATTGAGTTTTATTTTTTTTTAATTGCCAAACTTCGAGTTAATAGTTTTTGGCTTTTAGAGTTGAGGTTAAGGAATGTGGACCCAAACTACATTTCCTTCATTACTGATACCTACATTTCTTAGTTCACACTTTGGAGATTGTTTTGATGAAACTGAATAATCAATTTATTTTACAAATATATATTTACTGACCTCTGCTGTGGGCCAGACATTATTGTTCCTGGCCCCAAGTATAACACAGCCAAATTGTGAATCTTATATGTTAATGAGGTGAGACAGATTATGGTTGACCCTTGAAGTCAGAGTTGGAGGTGCTAACCCTCCAAATATTGGAAAATCCTTGTCAGACTTTACTGTCTGTCCTCCATATCCATGGTTCTGTATCAGGGAATTCAACCAGGGATGGTATCATAGTGTAGTATGGATTTAGTGAAAAAAAAATCTGAGTCTCAGCAGACTCTCATAGTTCAAACCCATGTTGTTTAAAGGATAACTGTATAAACATTTAAACAGATAAATAGAATCCCCAGTAGTGTAAAAGTTATCAGGAGGGGAAACTTCCCCAGTGGTCGAGTGGTTAAGAATCTGCCCACCAGTGCAGAGGACACAGGTTCGATCCCTAGTCTGGGATGATCCCACGTGGCTCAGAGTAACTAAGCCCATGCACGACTACTGAGCACGCACTCCCGACCCTGCACTCCAGAACAAGAGGAGCCACCCCAATGAGAAGCCCACGCACTGCAACGAAGAGTAGCCCCCATTCACTGCAACTAGAGAAAGCCTGCCCTTAACCAGCAACGAAGACCCAGCACAGCTGAAAATTAAAAATAAATAAAATAATTAACTAAGCAATAAAAGCTATCAGGTGAAATAAAGCAGGATACAGACATAGAAAACGACACAGGTGTGATCAGGGGGCAGGGGTGAAGTGGGAGAAGAGCTGTGGAGGGTGAGCAGCAGAGCTGATGGAGTAGGGTGGTCAGGGGAGGGCAGCTTGGCCTTTTGACCAGAGTGCTGTGTGAAGTAGGGCAACAGACAGTGTGAGTATCTGAGGGAAAACCTTTCTGGACAGAGTGAGAAGCAAGCAGTCTGGGAATAGGAATATTTCAGCGTGGTGGGGGGTGGGGCGTAAGAAGCCAGAGGAGCCCCAGCAGAAAGAGCAAGGAAGAGAGCGGAAGGAGGGTCTGCAGCCAGCTGCCATCCCATAAGGACTTGGAATCTTATTCCCAGTGATGGCGCACCTTCTGTAAGGGTGCTGACCAAGGAGGGATGGGATCATGAGCCTTTTGCTTAACCACGTTGAAATGGACCAGTATAATAGGTCCTAGAGTCTGATGATCAGTATCTACTCCAGCCTCTTTCTAGAGCACCTCTTGGTCCTGGAGACACCAGAAAGATAAAGCCCACATTCCAGGGTTCCTGTTTAGCGGGAGCTCTGGAGGTAATGTAGGTTCCACTGAACAAATACAGGCACATGAGATTTAGTAGGGTTGAGGCCGTGAGATGGCTGGTTCCTCTGTTTTCTGCTGGCTGGTCTCATTGCCAGGAGAAGCAGTGTCTGATCATGCTGGCTTCCTGTTTGTGGCGAGGCTGTACGGTTTGGGGTGTGTCGCCTTACCAGTCGAGTGATTACAGCAGTGGCAGTAGCTCTCTTGGTGGCCGGTTCTACCGTATGGATCATCAAAGTTTTGATTGCGACTCAAGCTGGTGTTTGTTTCTGTAGCCTTTTTACTGCTTCTCTTGAAACAGCTTCTAGTCAATTCCTTTCTGCGTTATTAGCAAGATGAAATTCTAGTCTATTCCTCAGGAGAGGAAGCCATGGTGGAATCTGGAAGGCTAATTAGGGGGCTTCTGCAGAACCAGGGTGGAGGATGCTCGGTATTCTGTGGTTTGGACCATGTTCACACACAGGGCTGTGTGAACGCAGTATTAGGAAGCAGTCTTGTCTCTTGTTTTGATGCCTGGTGGTCGCAGCATGGCCTTGTTTAAGGTGGATTTTCTGTGAAATTGTTTATGTTTAAGGGGAGTCCAGCAGTGCATGCAGGCCAGATACCGGCAACACCAAGTTCTGACTGTTAGCGTCAGGCTAGCTCCAGGCTCTTGGCTGCCATTCTCCTTCTCAGAAGAAACCAGAAGAGTGTGGTGTTATCAAAGCCAGGATATCAAGATGACTCAAGAAGGGAAAAATGATGAGTTGTTTAAAACCCTGCCACAAAGTCTGGTGATATGGAACTGAGACGGTCCTATTGGACTTTATAATATGGAGTTTTTGGAGACCGTAACAAAAATGTGGAAAGTTAATTGGATTAAAACTTTCTAGAAAAAAATTTGAGTTCTAGTTTTAGCTATTTAAAAAAAAATAAAAAGCAAAACTGAGGAATTTTCTGGAGGTCCAGTGGTTAGAGGGCTTCCCAGATGGCGCTAGTGGTAAAGAACCTGCCTGCCAATGCAGGAGACACCACAGACTTGGATACGATCCCTGGGTTGGGAAGATCCCCTGGAGGAGGGAATGGCAGCCCACTCCAGTATTATTGCCTGGAGATTCCCATGGATTGAGGAGTCTGGTAGGCTGTGGTCCATAGGGTTGCAAAGAGTCAGACACAACTGAAGCGACTTGGCTTGCATGCACGCCGGTGGTTAGTATTCAGATTCAATCTCTGGTTAGGGAACTAAGATCAGATCCCACAAACCATGGTGTGGTGGGGAGAACCTACCAATTTGACCTTGAGAAAGTCAGTTCACTTTTCTGAATCTAAGCTTTCTATTTGTAGGAGATGAGGTTGACCTTGATGCTTCCTAAACCTTGCAGGGAGACAGCATGGGATAGACTTTATTTTCTTGGGTTACAAAATCACTGCAGACGGTGACTGCAGCCATGAAATTAAAAGACACTTGCTCTTTGGAAGAAAAACTATGACCAACCTAGACAGCATATTAAAAAGCAGAGACATTACTTTACCAACAAAGGTCCGTCTAGTCAAAGCTATGGTTTTTCCAGTAGTCATGTATGGATTTGAGAGTTGGACTATAAAGAAAGCTGAGCACTGAAGAATTGATGCTTTTGAACTGCATTGTTGGAGAAGACTCTTGAGAATCCCTTGGTCTGCAAGGAGATCCAACCAGTCAATCCTGAAGGAAATCAGTCCTGAATATTCACTGGAAGGACTGATGTTGAAGCTGAAGCTCCAATACTTTGGCCACCTGATGGGAAGAGCTGACTCATTGGAAAAGACCCTGATGCTGGGAAAGATTGAAGGCAGGAGGAGAAGGGGATGACAGAGGATGAGATGGTTGGATGGCATCACTGACTCGATGGACATGAGTTTGAGCAAGCTCTGGGTGTTGGTGATGGACAGGGAAGTCTGTACTGCTGCAGTCCATGGGGTCACAAAGAGTCAGACACGACTGAGTGACTGAACTGAATGAACTGAAGTCATGTCTGACTCTTTGTGACCACATGGAGTGTAACCTGCCCGGCTCATCTGTGCATGGGATTTCCCAGGCAAGAATGCTGGAATAGGTTGCTGTTTCCTCTCCAGGAGATCTTCTGGACCCGGGGATTGACACTGAGTCTCCTGCATTGGCAGGCGGGTTCTTTGTCACTGATTCACCAGGGAAGCCAGACACGGTACTAAATCCTGGTTCCACTTCCTAGCTATTGTATTTTAAGGCTGCCATTCAAACTCTTGGAGTCTCAATTGCCCCAACTCTGTGTATTTGACAAGCTGCTGCTTCCCACACCTCTGGCCCTGGCAAACTCTGTTCTCAGTCCATGCCCTTTTTGAAGTAAGACTTAATGTTGCTTCACTGTTGAGTTTATTAAAATATGGGGGATTTTTTGGAAGGAAGAGTGGAAATGGTTTATAGTGCAAATATTTAGCTAGAAAAAAATTTTTAATTCTTTAAAACACTTTTTTCCCTCCTGACGTCCCTCCTTCCTGGCCTGCTCTTGGCTTCCTTCCCTTCATCCTTGGACGCTGTTTCGTGCAGCCTCTTCTTTCTCTTTTTCTATTTATCTTCTCTATTTTTCTCTGCTTTTCTTAAGCAGAGGCATTTGATACCAAAATCTCCAAGTTATACAATACTTCTGCTCTCTCGAGATCAGCACACATTGGGCTTTTAGGTGATCAGAGCTTACATGAAGTAACCCTTAACAGATTTGAAAAATCAAAAGCATTTAGCTTGTATCAAGTAACAAGTTAGTAAGACTGTTTCTACCTTTATGGGTGTTTGGAGGATTAAATGAGATCTAAAATGTGATGTGTCTAGCTTAGTGTTTGACCCATAATATGTGATCAGTAAAAACAAGTTCTTAGGCTTCCCTACTTCCAGATCTCAATTATTGTGATCTACGATTTTATCACTTTTATGTTTTAAGAATAATCATGGAAAATACCTCATGTGCAATTGGAGAGCATTCCCAGATACAGAGTCCTGTTCATCCCAGTGTTCCTTGCCCTTTCAGCACAGTTGCTAAGGACTCACCAGTGGGTTGTTCTGATCCCTTATAATGGTTGCCTTGGGAGTCAGACATAAGGGAATATGCCAGTGGATCAAAGTATGATAAAAACAATGTAAAAGACTTTTGGGGTATATTTTCATTTCCATCTCCCAGTTCTTATCTGTCAATTCCTACCCGGTAGCTAAAAGATTGGAAAGCTTAAACTTAATGTTCTAGCTTAAATGCAATGTTCCCAAAACCTTCCAACCTGACAGCAGTAAAATATTTAAGTCTGTTAGTCGTATGGTTCCAGAAATTTCACGGAGATGCTTTTGTCAGATGATTTCCAGCAAGGACATATTAAGATGCATTTATCTCATCTGTCTGTGAAGACCTTGAGCTGAAAACAGACCATTGGAGGGATTTTGCCATAGGATCAGGTCCTTCTTTCAAGTCCTCATCACCTGGCTCTTAGTTTATGACATCTGAAGCGCTAACTTGCCAACAGAGATGAAAGGTAACTATTGATCCAAGATATTGACAGTACGTGGTTGGACTCCTACGTATAACCCAGACACTGGAATGGATTTTTAAATTAACCTCGCTACCCAGTCTTCTCTTCAGCCCCCAGATCTGGAAAAACACTCCATTAACCATCAAATGCTGCGATAATATTTAAAAGCTGCATCTCTCTGTTACCCAGTAACCTCAGATATCATTCCTTTCCTTGCGCCTCAGGTCTGTCTCCCACCTTGGAGATGCAGGCATCTTCCATATGCATTTTTCTCCCCCCAGGATGCAGTGTAATGCCTTATACATGGTAGAAGGAAATCAACAATTATTGAAGCTTGAAGAAAAAACTGAGTACTTATAAGATCCACAATTCAGAGTCCTGAAGTGGTTTATGATTTCTGAATAAGATCCTTGCATTTAGGTCTTATCATCTCAGGAAGCAAGCTGAAGCTCTTTATGTAAGTATGCTCGGACCGCACCCCCCCCCCCTAAAAAAAAACATCCTTTGTTTTCTCACAGGGAAACAGTGTGTCCTCAGAGACTGCTTCACTAAATTAAAAACATGGTCCTACCTTCAGAGCCATGGAGCCCAGTTCCTAAATATCACCTTTCCAAATGTAAAATGCTCCTGTCTGAGTCCAGGGTCCACAGGTTTGGGACCAAGGGACATGGTCTACTGACGTTTTCTCAGTAAGGACATTGTCACCAGACTTTTTGGGACCATCGTTCAAACTCCACATTTATGAAGAGGCCCACCAGGAAGCATCTGTGTGCAGGCCATAGAATCAGGATAGTAAAGGGATGTAAAATTTATGGGATTCTACATTGCAAACCACTTTCATTAAAGGGCTGGATTAAGGGAGGGATAATTTTAGCTACTGGCTTCCCTCATAGCTCAGTTGGTGAAGAATTTGCCTGCAATGCAGGAGACACCAGTCTGATTCTTGGGCCGGGAATATCTGCTGGAGAAGGGATAGGCTACCCACTCCAGTATTCCTGGGCTTCCTTTGTGGCTCAGCTGGTAAAGAATCTGCCTGCAATGTGGGAGACCTGGGTTTGATCCCTGGGTTGGGAAGATCCCCTGGAGAAGGGAAAGGCTACCCACTCCAGTATTCTGGCTTGGAGAATCCCAGGGACGGGGAAGCCTGGTGGGCTGCCGTCTATGGGGTCGCACAGAGTCGGACACGACTGATGTGACTTAGCAATAGCAATACAGTCCATGGCGTCGCAGAGTCGGACATGACTGAGTGACTTTCACTAATTTTAGCTTTACATAAACCAATAGTTAAGATGGCTAGGAAATCCTCCAATTGAGCTGAGCTTTTTCTTTGTTTTCTTTCTCCTTTCATCTTCTCCTTCCTCCCTCTCTTTTTTCCTTGTCTGTAGAAAGGAGTAAACAAAACCATATTGCTGTCTTGTGTTGGGAGCATTCAGCTGGGTCATAACCTTTTTGTTATTTTGATGCAGTTATTTCATTAGCAAATGACATATTATTCCTGGTTGATTCTTCTGATCAAGATTTGTATTAAATCAATAGACGAGATTAAATCAAGGTAAACTGAATAGATTTGTAATTCTTTAAATGCAGTCATTCATTTCTAAATCGAATTCCAGTGACAAGCCTAGGCTTGAGTCATCTTCCTTCTCTGATAGGGGAATTTTGTACTAGGCAGGACCCACCTCTGGACAAAGAGGACATAGTAATGCTTTCAGGCTTTGGCTTCAGGAGAACAGACTCAGTGAATGCAGAATAGCTCTCTACAGAGTGCATAAGCAGTGAGAATTAAAGAGATGGTGGAGGACATTTGGAAGAATCTTTCCTTCCTTTTCCCACACACTCTATACATGGATAGGCACATATACCTTGGTAGAGTCCCCAGCTGGTAAATGAAAAAAACTGCACACAAATGTCCAGCCCCTCCAGGCTAGAAGGAACAGCTCAAAACGGGTGACCTTAAAGGAAATCAGTCCTTAATGTTCATTGGAAGGACTGATGCTGATGCTGAAGCTGAAGCTGCAGTACTTTGGCCACCTGATGCGAAGAACTGAGTCATTGGAAAAGACCCGGATGCTGGAAAAGATTGAAGGCAGGAGGAGAAGGGGGACGACAGAGGATTAGATGGTTGGATGGCATCATCAACTTGATGGACATGAGTTTGAGCAAGCTCTGGGAGTTGGTGATGGACAGGGAAGCCTGTAGTGCAGTCCATGGGGTTGCAAAGAGTCAGACATGACTGAGCGACTGAACTGAACTGTGCTTGAGAGGCATGAGGTGGGTCCGGCCAGAGAGGCCCACCTCCCAGCCCTAAGATGGAAGGTGTAACTCCACTGTATTAACACGGTCATTTAAAAATTCTAAAAATAATAAAAATTTTAGAATAACATCTAGTTGAGATCCTTTGTAGGAGGAAATTCTGGTTTGCAGGCAAGTCATGTAGTGAAACAAGGTGCTAAGTGACTCTGGAGCATGGCAATAGTAGGTTGGGGAGCAGCAGCGGGTGGAGGATGCTGTTTGCACTCTGAGAGGAGGGCCATTCAAACCTGATGGGAGCCCTGCAGCTCAGGAGCTTACCAAAGAGAACTGAATGGTTTCATCTGGAAATCATACACATGCCTTGTGACTACATTTTTTAAGAAGTAAATTCTAACTTCCAGCAATAATCTTTATTTAGTCAAAGTATTGGCTAATTATTTGTGGTTTTGTTTCCAGAGTCCTGCCAACAATTTAATGTTGATTTTTGCCATCTGTCACTTAGCTGTGTGTCTCTCAGATTTGTTTCAACTACATGATTGCTTACTATGTACATATCCAAATCACAAAAATGTTAAACAGTGCAGATCAAAGATGAGACCTGCATGGTGCTTTGCAACTACTTCTGTAGTTTATAAGCCTTAGAATTTTGGAGATAAATGGATTTTTCAGAATATCTCATGAAGCAGTCATATTGATGAGAAACAGAGACCTGGAAAGTGGGTTGAATGGTTCAAGGACACACAACTGACTTTTCATTTTTTCAAGAATTGTGTGAGTGTGGTTGTTGTTTAATCCATTATTATATGAACTCACTTTTAGTGGAAGAGTCCAGATTCTCCCCTGACTCCTAGACCACTACTCTTTTCCACTAATTCTTTTGACAAAGACTCATGAATCATCACTGCTGAATACAAATATTTATTATGTAACTCTCATCTATCTGCAGGGATCTCATGGGGTCGTCTATTAAATACTCTGCTAATATTAATGTACATTTGACTGAGCCTTCTCCTGCCCTAATAAGTAAATGGTTTTGTGGATTTAACTTGGCGTTGCTTGTATGAAAATTAATAAAGAAAAACTTCACCACAGCGGAGAAGGGAGGCAGAAGAGGGAGCTCTCACACATGTAGATATGCACAAGGCCAGTATGTATTCCAGCAGGAAGTGGTGCACCTCGCCTTTCTGAAAGGAAGTGAACACTACATTACTACCACCCACAGGAGCAAGAAAGATTTTGCTCCCAGTCTAGCACCAGCTCAGCCACTGAACTTCACACTTCCACTTTCATCCAATAAACTTTTTGTTTAGACATCCCTTCCCAATTTCCCCTTCTCCTCTATAAAATAGAGTTTCCTTCCTTTTGCTTTACTGATTTCTATATGGTTCTCCATAGTAGCACATTGCAGTTCCTTGCTGCTCTCTAGTAAACCTGTTTTTCGGGTAAAATAACTGGCTCTTTTATTGTTTTTAGATTAACTCTTGCGTTTTAGTGAACATGTTTATTCACTCCATCCCCCTTCCTCTTCCATGCTCTTCTATTCACTTTTCTTAGGAAATCTTACTCATTGTGGTGACTCCCACATACATATCATCAATTCCTGTCTTTCCTTAAACTTTCAAACTTTTCTCTTCCCATGTGTAGCAAAGCTCAAACTCAACATATTGAAAACCAAACTCATTGTCTCTTTGTCAGTTCTGTTTCTTGTCCTGAACTTAGTAGTAGACATTTCTTGTCTGCTATTTCCTACTCTGTTCCTCCTCAAGTTATCTTTATTCTGCCTCCAACTTCTTTCAGTTTAGATGCTCGTTTTATCTTGTTTTGATAGCCACGATAGCATCTTAACTGGTTTCCGAGATTCCACACTTCTGATACTCTCTCTGGAGTATTCTTTCTACAACATCTGTCCAGTTTTTTACCAAACTGGGCAGCTGTGAAATATTATTTTGCAATATCCTAAAATATTTTCCATGGAAAAAATTGCTTATTGTGGTAGGCAGAATTTTAAAATGGATCTTCAAGATTCCTGGTTCCTCAATCAAATAGTCATTACTGCTGTAAAGAGATTTTATAGATGTAATTAAAGGCCCAAATCGATTGACTTTAAAATGGAAATTTTATCCTGGTGGGTCTAAGCTAACCTATGAGCCCTCTGGTCGGAGACAGGAAAACAGAGAAATGTGCCCTGGCTTGCTTCAGTTCAGTTCAGTCGCTCAGTCGTGTCGGACTCTTTGCGACCCCATGGACTGCAGCACACCAGGCTTCCCCGGCTGACTTAGAAGACAGCAAGCTCCCCTCTCCCGCATGCTGTTAACTGTGAGTGAGGCAGCAGGATCCACAGCCAGCAAGGAAATGGCATCAGGTCTGCAACAGCAAAGAGGCAAAGCACCGAATTCTGCCAACAGTATTAAAGTTTGGTGGTGGATTCCCTCTCTTCCCCCACCCAGGCCCCACGTAGCCTCCAGATGAGAATTTAACTTGGGCAACACATTGACATTAACCTTGTTAAACTTCAGCAGGGAACCTAGCTGTGCCATGTCAGACTTCTGACGCACAGACTGTGAGCTAATAAATAGACTTTCATTTTTTAAAACTGAGATATTTTGTTACACAGCGATAGAAAAATAATACACATACTTAATTGTATTTGGGAAATACTGTGCTAAACCAAGTTAAGCTTCTTTATTTTAAGAATTCTCAAGTGTGGGGAGTACAAATGAGCAGTATGAGATTAACGTATACAAACTACCAGACATAAAATAGATAAGCAACAAAGATTTAGTGTGTAGCACAGGGAATTATACCCAATATCTTGTAATAACTTATGATGGAATATAATCTGCAATAAAGATGAGAATTACTATTCGATACACCTAAAATTTATGCACTACTGTTAGTCAACTATACTTCAATTAAAAAGTTAAAGAAAAAAGTACAGGGTACAAATATTCTTGCACATCCTCCTTCGAATGCCAAAAAAAGAATTATCAAGTGTATAGTATGTTCATTAGAGTTTTTGTGACTCTCTAGGAAAGAGATATGTTGTGATATATTTCCTAAACCATGTTGACTGCAGGCATTGGTGAGAGACATTGTTATACAAACAGCAGTTTGGGGAGCTTCTCACATAATCATTCTATTTACTATAAAATCTGTGATAGCTTGCTCTTATTTGCCCCCAGATGTTCAAATATCCTAATTTGGTTTTTGGGGACTTGCATGCTGTGATCCTAACCTCTATTTCCAGTATCATTCCCATCATTTTCCCACATCCAGCTTGGCTCACTCTTGCATACCAAGTCATGATAGTTCAGGGCTTTGACTTTTCCTGTGTCTCATTTTTTTGAGACACGCACATCCCTTTTGTGACAGGTCCCTGCCCACCTTCCTCACAGGCAGGTATGCTTGCTGGGCATTGCAAACTGCCATTGTAACCTTGTGCATAGCGCTCTTAGGCCCCACGTCATATTACATGACAGTAACAGTTCACCTCCTCTTACCTGATTGTGATCTACTTGAGAAAAGGGACTGTATTTCATTCATCTCACTCTTCTTCACGATAGAAGTGGACCTTAGGCTTCATCTTCTCAAGTCTCTTGATAGCTTATTCTTTCCTTATAAAAACTGGGGTAATGTTAGCTTGTCTCTAATCTTCAACCTTTTTTTCATGAATTAAATGTTTGATTTTTTTTTGCATGTGACCAATTATGAGAAATAGAGTAGAGAAATGGAAAGAGGAATATTGATGCAATCCTAGGGAATAAGAATGAGCAAAGGTTCAGTATGTGAAGAAGAGTTCCTGAAACTGAAAACCTAGCTACTCCCTGACCGTCCAGAAATACCTTGAAAATTGAATATCATTCTCTTTTTCAGACCCCAACCCTGTTTTCTCTCGTCTCTCCCTTCCCAGGGGCCACACATAACTTTCACTTCATTCTAAACTGAAACCAACCTCACTGCCTATCCACATTTGTCACCCAATTATGAGTGTTCCACTTGTTCCCAGTAAGAATCGGTACCTTCTGTATCTATGCTTAGAAAATTCCAACATGCAGTGTTAAAGCAACGGCAAGCAAGCAGTAAAGGTACAATGTTAAAACAGTTTTCTTCCGCTCTGTTTTTCTACCTTGGGGAGTTATTTTAAACACTTATCTAATGTAGACACTGATGGTACCTAACAAATATCCCTCCCCTGTCTGTCTTCCATCCCTTCCCCCTTCTTTTGGATGAACAAATACCCATCCATGTGTCACAGTTCCCTTGCTGTTGAGCTCAGAGTCTGCCCATTAGAATCTGGAGAAAAGTAAAGCAAGTCACATTAAGTCCTGGTACATGAAAGACCCCATACATTCTTTTTACCCTCTCTTCCCCTGTCACAGTGCCCTTGAAGCCCTCCATGCGCCAGATGATGTCATTCCAAAATGGAAGACAGACAACTGGTCTACCTCACTTTGTGTAAAGCTGTTATTACATTAAACCTCTGAAGTTTCAGTGTTTAGTCATTCACGTGGCAGAGTGGAGCCTTCCCTTAGTTTAGTCTGTTAAACATTTAAAACTTGAAAATAGTCCATAAAAATGTACTGGCTATAAATATGTAAATGAAAATAAAAGGTGAATTTGAGAGAAGTCAGCCAGGAATCTCCACAGTTGTTTTTTTTTCCAAGTGAAGCTTTGTTGTTAAGATTTAAATGCTAAACAAATGCTATAAGTGCTTAAGTTATAATTAAAGTAATCGGAAGGAAATAAATTTCCCAGGCACAGATATAATTTTATCCAAGAACTAGGCTGTACCCCTTCCAGTTTTCTTTTGGAATTCTTAATTATAGAGATTACTAGCTCAAGGAACAGGAGGTTAAACATCTGCTTCCTAAAATGAAGCCAAAGGCATGAGACAAATAGTGTGAATCATATACTAAAAGGAAAGAATGAGAGGCTAAAATTAAACATTGCCACCAGCAGCTGATACCATTTCTAATGAAATAGTCTTACATCAAGAGCTTGATGGAAGGAATAGGGTTAGATATTGAGAGGCCTTCTCAAGCCTTCTTAGCCACTCACGTTTATAATTGTCCCCCTGCACGTGCAGATGGGAGTACACTTTGTCCTCAGATCCTCCTGTCCCTGTGGGTTAAGGCACTTCAATTGTGTCCGACTCTTTGCAACTCCATTGATTGTAGCCCACCAGGCTCTTCTGTCCATGGCATTCTCCAGGCACGAATACTTGAGTGGGTTCCCATGCCCTCTTTCAAGGCATCTTCCCTACCGAGGGATTGAACCTGAGTCTCTTGTGTCTCCTGCATTAGCTCAGACAGTAAAGAATCTGCCTTCAATGTGGTAGACCTGGGTTTGATCCCTGGGTTGGGAAGACCCCCTGGAGAAGGGAATGGCAACCCAGTCCAGTATTCCTGCCTGGAGAATTCCTTGAGTGGAGGAGCCTAGCAGGCTACAGTCCACGGGGTTGCAAAGAGTTGGACATGACTGAGTGACTAAGCACAATTATTTTTACAGCTAGCGCCACCTGGGAAGCCCTTGCACCTACCTGAAATGTCTGTTTATCCCTTTGGTAATAAAATTGAAGAAAGTTAAAGTTCTTTTGATTTAATTGTCTGTTGTTGAAGAGTTTATTTAATTTAAAAATTAGATTTGTTTTACTATGAGTAAAATAAGCTATAAGGATATATTATACAGCATAGGGAATATAGCCAATATTTTACAATAACTTGATTTTTTTATTTTTTCAAGATTTTTTTTTTATGTGGACCACTTTTAAAGTCTTTGTTAAATTTGTTATAATATTGCTTCTGTTTAATGTTTTGGTTTTTTGGCTGTGAGGCATGTGAGATCTTAGCTCCCCAACCAGGCATCAAACCCACACCCCTGTATTGGAAGGAGAAGTCTTAACCGCTGGACCACCAGGGAAGTCCTACAATAACTTTAAATGGAATATAGTCTACAGAAATATAGAATCACTGTGCTGTACACTGTGTTGTACACTATTATACTAATATAATAGTATAAGTATATACCAATTAAATATAAATAAAGTTAATGATAGAGTTAAATATAAATAAATTTATACCAATTAAATATAAATCTATATGTTAATTTACCAATTAAATATAGATAAATACACTAATTATAAGTTTATTATAATATAAATATAAATAAATTTAATGATGGAGTTTCCCTGGTGGCTCAGTTGTACAGAATCTTCCTGCCATTGCAGGAGACACAGGTTTGATCCCTGTGTTGGGAAGATGCCCTGGAGAAGGAAATGGCAACCCACTCCAGTATTCCTGCCTGAGGAATCCCATGGACAGGGGAGCTTGGAGGGCTACAGTCTACAGGATCGCAAAGAGTTGGACACAAGTTAGTGACGAAACAACAGCAACAGATTTAGTGATAAATAAATACCAGATGGTTTTAAATGCCAGAATATTTACAGGGTTGTATAACATGTCTCACTCCAGTACTCTTGCCTGGAAAATGCCATGGACGGAGGAGCCTGGGGGGCTGCAGTCCATGGGGTTGCTAGAGTCGGACACGACTGAGCGACTTCACTTTCACTTTTCACTTTCATGCATTGGAGAAGGAAATGGCAACCCACTCCAGTGTTCTTGCCTGGAGAATCACAGGGATGGGGAAGCCTGGTGGGCTGCCATCTCTGGGGTCGCACAGAGTTGGACACGACTGAAGCGACTTAGCAGCAGCATAACATGTCTGTTCTGTGCCTTTTGGATGACAGTCAGTCATGTGCAGCCGCAAGAGAGGACACACGAGAGGCTCAGGGAGTCAGACCTGCGTGGTTCTCATGGGTCCTCGATATAGGAAGCTCAGCAGGTGGAGCAGGGCCAGGTGGGGAAGCCTAAGGATTGTCAGGAGACAGCAAGAGCAAAGGGAAAACCAAGACCAGAGCCTGTCTGGGCGCGCCCAAGAAGGCAGGACAGGAGACACAGTTTGCAATTGGCTGCTGCTGCTTAGTCACTTCAGTCATGTCTGACTCTGTGTGACCCCGTGGACTGTAGCCTGCCAGGCTCCTCTGTCCATGGGATTCTCCAGGCAAGAATACTGGAGTGGGTTGCCAGGCCCTTCTCCAGGGGATCTTCCTAACCCAGGTATCAAACTCTGGTCTCCTACGTTGCAGGCACATTCTTTACTGCAGAGCCACCAGGGCACCTCTTGTAATTGGCTAGTTGGAATAATTTGTTCAGGCTCTAAACTACACGGGTGGTCCCAGATGCCAGGTACCTGGCCTTGGGGTGACTGAGGCAGGAATGTTACCTCGTGGGGTGCACAGGCCACAGAATGGAAGTGTGACTCTGGATCAGTTAGTTTGCATGTCAGAGACTCCCTGGGCTGAGCCCTGTCCTGTCTCAGAGGAGTGGCCAGATCAGGGAAACGGCAGTCTCTCCCCAGCCAGAAAGGTTTTGTAAGATCTCAAAACAGTGTACAGAATATTTAGACACATGTACCCCAGTGTTCATTGCGGCACTATTTACAATAGCTAGGAAGTAACCTAGATATCCATTGACAGATGAATGGATAAGGAAGTTGTTTTACATATACATCATGGAATATTCCTCAGCTATAGAAAGAAACTAGTGGATGAACCTAGAGGCTATTATACACAGAGAAGTAAGTCAGAAAGAGAAAGACAAATATCATCTATTAATGCATATGTATGGAATCTAGCAAGATAGTACTGATGATCCTACATGTGGGGCAGCAAAGGAGACGTGGACGTAAAGAACAGATTTTGGACACAGTGATGGAGGGAGAAGGTGGAATGACCTGAGAGAATAGCATTGAAACATATACATTACCATATGTAAAGTAGATGGCCAATGGGAGTTTGCTGTATGAAGCAGAGAACCCAAAGCCAGAGCTCTGTGACAGTCTAGAGTATGGGAAAGGGAGGGAGTGGGGAGAGGGGTTCAAGAAGGAAGGGACATATGTATACCTAATGCTGACTCATGTTGATGTATGGCAAAAACTATCACACTATTGTAAAGTAATTATCCTCTAATTTAAAATATATATAAGCAATACAAAGTCAAACAATCAGATCAGATCAGATCAGTTGCTCAGTCATGTCCGACTCTTTGCGACCCCATGAATCGCAGCACGCCAGGCCTCCCTGTCCATCACCAACTCCCAGAGTTCACTCAGACTCATGTCCATCGAGTCAGTGATGCCATCCAGCCATCTCATCCTCTGTCATCCCCTTCTCCTCTTGCCCCCAATCCCTCCCAGCATCAGAGTCTTTTCCAATGAGTCAACTCTTCACATGAGGTGGCCAAAGTACTGGAATTTCAGCTTTAGCATCATTCCTTCCAAAGAAATCCCAGGGCTGATCTCCTTCAGAATGGACTGGTTGGATCTCCTTGCAGTCCAAGGGACTCTCAAGAGTCTTCTCCAACACCACAGTTCAAAAGCATCAATTCTTCAGAACTCAGCCTTCTTCACAGTTCAACTCTCACATCCATACATGACCACAGGAAAAACCATAGCCTTGACTAGACGAACCTTTATTGGCAAAGTAATGTCTCTGCTTTTGAATATGCTATCTAGGTTGGTCATAACTTTCCTTCCAAGGAGTAAGCGTCTTTTAATTTCATGGCTGCAGTCACCATCTGCAGTGATTTTGGAGCCCAGAAAAATAAAGTCTGACCTGTTTCCACTGTTTCCCCATCTATTTCCCATGAAGTGATGGGACTGGATGCCATGATCTTCGTTTTCTGAATGCTGAGCTTTACAGAAGCACAAAAATGAAACATTAACAAACAGCCATCCCCTTCCTCACCCCCATCTGCAATTCCATCTCACTGGCAGTGGAGTTAGCACTCTGTGTGTGTTCTTCCAGGCCTTTCTCTGTGCAAACATATGCAAACAAACATGTTGATGCCAATGTAGGGATTTTTTATAAATATGAATTCACACTCTATACATCTCTCTGCTGCTTATGCTGTCACTGACTATATTTCATGAACAGCCCTCCAAATTAATACTTGTAATATACTTCGTTACTGTTAGTAGATGCTTAGTATTTTATAGAATATATTCTGGCTTATTCAGCCACTCTTTTTATAAACATGTTGGTTATTTTCAGGTGGTTTTTTTTTTTAATAACTGCGTGTATGCTTTAATACGAGACCTCCCTGGTGGCTCATACAGTAAAGAATCCACCTACAATGCAGGAGATCTGGGTTCGATCCCTGGGTTGAGAAGATCTTCTGCAGAAGAGAGTCGTAACCCACTCCAATATTCTTTCCTGGAGAATCTCATGGACAGAGGAGCCTGGCGGGCTACAGTCCATGGGGTCACAAAGGGTCGGACATGACTGAGTGACTAAAACTCTGCTACATGTATGCTTTAATGCATATCCTGGTGCATAAATCGCCATGTTCCAATGCTTTTATTTCCCAGTGAGGTTGTTGGGTCAATGAATGCATTGTAAACATGAAGAAAGATAATCGATAGCATCAGATTTGTTTTTCCAGATTGTTGTAGTAGTTGAAACCAGTGTCAGCAGCATGGGAAGTTTTAACCACATTTTGAGCAGCCCTGGATGTTATAAATGTTTTAATTTTTATAAATCTGATAGGTGATAATGGTTTCATTATTTTTCTAATTTATTTTTGTCTTGGCTATTAATAACACTGAACGTCTCAGAGCTTCCTTATTGAATTTTGTAAGAACGCTGAGAACCATATTTTTCTCCTGGTCTCTTATGAAGATGTGTTCCCAGTGAGGAAGCTGGTTGAGTTACTGCATACCACGCAGCAGTGCTGACCTTGCTTTTTCCTCTGCAGGTCTGCCTTATATGTCTTCAGTCTCCCAGAGTGAGATGAAATAAAACTTATACATTTCCAAATTCATTTGATTCAGGCTGTGTATAGGATTTTTTTTTTTAATGCTGTTTGTTATCTCATCTTGGAAAATAGGACAAGAGAATGGCTGTCAGCTACTTGCTTCTGAGTGTGTTGTAATTTATTTCCTTTGAGGAAGTAACACTGAATACGTTTAGCTATTGAATATACTCGGTTTAAAACGTACCATCATTTTGTGCTGACGTTGAGGCATGATGACACCACGTTCTGTAGTTTCGGTATAAGCCTTGTCTTGCTAAGCAAGGTGAATCTAGGAGCAAAAAATAATTAAGCCCTGGTTTCTTTGGAGTGAGTCTAAGGTAAATAAACCTGTGAGGGTTCAGAGATTACTTCTGATGTAGCGGCCTTGGGAGGAGGGAGATTGACAAGGTGGCAGTGGCCTTATATTAATAGCCAAGACTCATCAAGGTGAGAGGGTGATGGTGAAGTGATGGTATTAGTCAGAGTTCTCCAGAGAAACAGAATCAAAAGGCTCTTTCTCTCTCACTCTCTCAGTGTCTGTCTCTGTTGATAGATAAGGAATTGGTTTACGCAGTTGAGAAGCTGATAAGTCTCAAATTTGTACAGCAAGCCAGCAGACTAGAAATTCAGGTAAGAGTGGATTTACAGTTTGGGGCCCAAAGGCTGGAAACCCACGCAGAATTTCTGCATTGCAGTCTGGAGGCAGAATTCCTTCTCCAGGAAACCTCAGTCTTAGCTTTTAAGGCCATCAACAGATTGGAGGAGGCTCCTTATACAGAGGGTAATCTGCTTTACTTGGAGTCAACTGATTGTAAATGTTAATCACATTAAATAAAAAATACTTTTACAGTAATGGACACATTATTCTTGCCAAGTTGGCACTCAAAATTAACCATCACTGTTGAGTATGTTTGGTTCAAAGGAGTTCAAATGATGCAAGTAGTATTCATTTCTCTATGAAGCAAGTAATTTAAAGTGAAGCCTGGCTGTAGTCAAACTGTGGTCAGGAGAGATCTCTAATGTCCCATTCGTTTCCAGCATTTCTATCCCCATGAACAACAAATGCAGAGACCATGAACAACAAATGCAGAGACCATGAACATACTCTAATTTAGGGAAAAGTAGGAAAGTAAGTGGACAGAGGAGCCTGGCGGGCTGCAGTCCATAGGGTCTCTAAGAGTCAAACACAACTTAGCAACAGACTTTCATGAGAATGCATGATGCTCTTATTCCACAACTTTCCTTCTTTTCCTCCTTTGTCAGCATAACCCAATAAATTGACCTATTTTTCTTGTTTAAAATAGCTGGTGTGAAGAGTGCTCCATTGAAATGGAACAAACCATTCATTTTCTTGGCACAATTTTTCTGCCTAATGGGGAAAAAACATTCTGTACCATATGGTGAACTTTAAAATTTGCACCTAAATCATTGGTCTTACCATCCATATCGATGAAATACACTGAAGAATTTTTAAATTATCCACTTCTACTTCACTTGTGTAATTAAAATAATTGACTGAGGTGAAATTCACATAACATAAATCATTTAAAAGTGAACAATTCATTAGCATTTAATACTTTCACAGTATTGTGCAAACACCACCTCTCTCTAGTTCCAAAGCATTTCCATCTTTCCAAAGTGAAATCTTTATCCATTAAGCCATTTTCCCCCATTCCTCCCAGCTTTTGGCACCCACTAATCTGTGTTCTGTGGTTATGGATTTATTCATTCTGGGTATTTCTTATAAGTGGAATGATACAGTATGTGATCTTTTATATCTGGCTTCTTTAACTTAGCATAAAGCTTTGGAAGAATAGCATACATTGGTCCTTCATCCCTTTCCATAGCTGAGTAACACCCACTTCCTGTATATACCTCGGCTTCCCAGGTGGTGCGGTTGGTAAAGAATCCTCCAGCCAATGCAGGAGACGAAAGAGACACAGGTTCAGTCCCTGGGCTGGAAAGATCCCCCTGGAGGAGGAAAGGGCAACCCACTCCAGTATTCTTGCCTAGAAAGTTCCATGGACAGAGGAGCCTTGTGGGCTATAGTCCATGGGGTCACAAAAACTTGGAGACAACTGAGCACTGGGCTGGAAGAAGCACACACTGGAATCAAGATCGCCGGGAGAAATATCAATAACCTCAGACATGCAGATGACACCACTCTTATGGCAGAAAGTGAAGAGGAACTCAAAAGCCTCTTGATGAAAGTGAAAGAGGAGAGTGAAAAAGTTGGCCTAAAGCTCAACATTCAGAAAACTAAGATCATGGCATCTGGTCCCATCACTTCATGGGAAATTGATGGGGAAACTGTCAGACTTTAGTTTTTGGGGCTCCAGAATCTGATTGCAGCCATGAAATTAAAAGACGCTTACTCCTTGGAAGGAAAGTTATGACCAACTTAGATAGCATATTAAAAAGCAGAGATGTTACTTTGCCAACAAAGGTCTGTCTAGTCAAGGCTATGGATTTTCCAGTGGTCACGTATGGATGTGAGAGTTGGACTGTGAAGAAGGCTGAGCGCCAAGAATTGATGCTTTTGAACTGTGGTGTTGGAGAAGACTCTTGAGAGTCCCTCGGACTGCAAGGAGATCCAACCAGTCCATCCTAAAGGAGATCAGTCCTGGGTGTTCATTGGAAGGACTGATGCTGAAGCTGAAACACCAATACTTTGGCCACCTCATGTGAAGAGCTGACTCATTGGAAAAGACCCTGATGCTGGGAGGGATTGGGGGCAGGAGGAGAAGGGGACGACAGAGGATGAGATGGCTGGAAGGCATCACTGACTTGATGGACATGAGTCTGAGTGAACTCCAGGAGTTGGTGATGGACAGGGAGGCCTGGCCTGCTACAATTCATGGGGTCGCAAAGAGTTGGACACGACTGAGCGACTGAACTGAACTGAGCACTAACAAGGACTAGGAATGTATATACCACAATTTGTTTTTTAACCTGTTGATGGGCCTTTGGGTTGTTTCTACCTTTTGGCTTTTGTAAATAGTGTGTACACTATTTACACGTGTGTGCATGTTCGTGTTTGAGGACCTGTTTTCAGTTATTTTGGGTATATACCCAGATGTGAAATTGCAAGATTATATGGTAATTGTATGTTTAACTTTTTGAAGAACTATCAAACTGTTTCCACAGTGGCTGAACCCTTATACATTACTATCCACACTAGTGGGTGTGAAGAGGTACTTTACTGTGATTTTGATTTGCATTTGCTTAGTGACTAATTAACTCAATATTCAAAAAACTAAGATCAAGGCATCCGGTCCCATTGCTTCATGGCAAATAGATGGGGAAGCAATGGAAACAGTGACAGACTTTATTTTCTTGGGCTCCAAAATAACTGCAGATGCTGATTGCAGCCATGAAATTAAGATACTTGCTCCTTGGAAGAAAAGCTGTGACAAACTTAGCATATTAAAAAGCAGAGACTACTTTGCCAACAAAGGTCCATCTAGTCAAGGCTATGGTTTTTCCAGTGGTCATGTACAGATGTGAGAATTGAACCATAAAGAAAGCTGAGCACTGAAGAATTGATGCTTTTGAGCTGTGGTTTTGGAGAAGACTCTTGAGAGTCCCTTGGACTGCAAGGAAATCAAACCAGTCAATCCTAAAGGAAATCAGTCCTGAATATTTATTGGAAGGACAGATGCTGAAGCTGAAGCTCCAATACTTTGGCCACCTGATGAAAAGAACTGACTCATTTGAAAAGATCCTGATGCTGAGAAAGATTGAAGGCAGGAGGGGAAGGGGACAACAGAGGATGAGATGGTTGGATGGCATCAGCGACTCGATGGACATGAGTTTGAGTAAACTCTGGGAGTTGGTGATGGACAGGGAGACCTGGCGTGCTGCATGACTGAGCAACTGAACTGAATTGAACTAGTGACTAGTGATGTTTCATATCTCTTCAAACATTTGTGTAATTTCATCCTAAATTTTAGGTATATGGCAAGGTTTCTATTTGGTATAGCATACATAGCAGAGGTCACAGATAAGCTGAATACTGACCCCCTTGAGTCCTTGGGGCTACCAGCGGAGACTTCAGATGGCCAGAGTCCCTGGGGTCATTTATCTCAGGTGTGAGCAGACCCTTCCACTTTCTCTATCCCTCTCTGTGTGTGCCAGTATATGAATAATTTGGGGAGTACTGGTAGTGGGGGTGTAGGAAACCAGAGTCGTCTTGAGCTATCTCAGTTAATGGGACAACAGATGGACTCTCAGCTGCTGTATAGCATTGTAATTTAATTTTTTTTCACAAATTATAACAGAACTTTCTGTAATGTCTCGCTAAGAATAGCCATTCTTAGATTGTGTTCTTAAAATAGGGCCGTATATTAATGTAATATACAGACTTTTCTAAAAGTTAGAAAAGTCCAGTGATACAGTACAGTAATCATGGTAAGTCATTGAACTTTGGACAATTTTAATTTTCAAAATGGCATACAACATATGGATACTTAAATACTAAAATGCAAAGCACTATATATTTGTTTTATATGATGACTTATGGGAGATCAGTGTTTGAGATTAAATCCCAATTCTAGGCAGTGTGAGGATCATCCATCTAAAGTTACCATTGTGCTCAGTTGCCCAGTCATGTCTGGCTCTTTGCAACTTCACCAACTGGAGCACACCAGGCCTCCCTCTATTCAGTTCAGTCGCTCACTTGGTCATGTCTGACTCTTTGCTACCCCGTGGACTGCAGCACGCCAGGCCTCCCTGTCCATCACCAACTCCCAGAGCTTGCTCAAACTCATGTCCATTGAGTCAGTGATGCCATCCAACCATCTTATCCTCTGTCGTCCCCTTCTTTTCCTGCCTTCAATCTTTCCCAGCATCAGGGTCTTTTCAAATGAGTCAGTTCTTCGAATCAGGTGGCCAAAGTATTGGAGCTTCAGCTTCAGCATCAGTCCTTCCAATGAATATTCAGGACTGATTTCCTTTAGGATGGGCTGGTTTGATCTCCTTGCTGTCCAAGGGACTCTCAAGAGTCTTCTCCACCACCACAGTTCAAAAGCATTGATTCTTTGGCGCTCAGTTTTCTTTATGGTCCAACTGTCAACATCTGTACATGACTACTGGAAAAGCTGTATCTTCGACTAGATGGACCTTTGTTGGCAAAGTAGTCTCTGCTTTTTAATATGCCATCTAGGTTTATCATAGCTTTTCTTCCCAGGAGCAAGTATCTTAATTTCATGGCTGCAATCACCATCTGCAGTTATTTTGGAGCCCAAGAAAATGAAGTCTGTCACTGTTTCTGTTGTTTCCCCATCTATTTGCCTTGAAGTGATGGGACTGGATGTCATGATCTTCATTTTTTGAATTTAGAGTCTCAAGCCAGCTTTTTTTTTTTTGTATTTCAGTAGATATTTCAGTATTTAGCTTAACAGATATTTTGTATACCTGGTGCTTAATCAATAGTACTGTCTTCGAGTAGCATTGAGAATTATAATTCAGTGAGCTCACAACATAACACATTTATTTAGAGTTACATAGAAGAACATTTAGTTGCATTTCAAACTCCTTCTGAAGCTTCCTCTGACAGAGACTAGATGTTATCATGTCTGGCTTCTGGGCAGTAAGTGAAGGATGTGGAACTGGGTGATCTTGGTGATGGAGAAACCATTGAGTCTGGCCCTTCAAGTCAGTCTCCAACCTAATCCACTCCTGGAGGACAGATAGGAAGGGTCGATGTTAGGTTTCATGGATTGATGGAAACATTATCTGAAACAAAATTCGGACATCTGAACATCAGGGGTCATGTTGATCAAGTTAACCCACCATTTCACATTCTTTTGGGTCCTAATCCAAAGCTCTTTTCCCCATCTAGGACATTTCTGTGCTCAGAGAAAATAGAAAACTTCCCTCCTCAAATGGAGCCATGTCAGGTTAATTATATCAGATTAAAATGAACATTGTCTCCTTAAAAAAAAGTACACGACATGAGAGTTGCAAGTTAAGTTTTGTTTGGGGCAAAATAAGGATAGTAGCCCAGGAGATAGCACCTCAGATAGCTCTGAGAGACTGCTCCAAAGAGGCAGGGGGAAAGGTCAGAATATATGATTTTTGGTGAAGGTAGAGTACATGCAACCAAACGTGTATTTCTCCAGAAGGTTTCTACTAGCCTCGTGAAGCCTTTGCTAGTTACAAGGAACAGTCATCACCATGAAGGACTTTAGTGCTTTTCTAGATATGAGGAGATAAGATAAAAGAATTGGGCTCATAAAATCAGCTGCTGAGAATATCTAACTATCTGAAGACCTGTCCTGCCAGTTTTTCTCAAGCACAGAGTGCTTCATTTCCGCTCTCCACCCTGAGCTCCTTCAGGGGTTGTCAAAGATCAGCAGCCTCCGATCTGATCTAATAGCAGCACAGGATCTAATCCTTCTAGAGGTGGATGGCAAGCACCCATGGCACGTGCAATTTGTAGTTGACAACATCATAGACAATCTGCAGTCAGTGCAATATGGAAGATAAAGATTAGTAAAGAAAACAGTGGAAAGTGTCTCAGCGAGGCAGTTAGCAGCCTGATTGGTAACCTGGTGTGAACGGGCACTACGGATGCAGAAACCCAACCCTACCGGCAGCCTCTTCTCTTAGCCCTGGCTCGGAGCCCTTCAAAATTCAGAACTGTGGGAAATGGACATTCTAGTTCTAGAACCACCCTAGTATCAGTATGAGCCCAGGAAACATATAGCATTTAGGAAAAGAGTCAGTGCCAGTCACAGCCAGGAAGGGAAATCTATTGGGCAAAATATATTTAAGATAAAAAATTTCTAACTGTCTACAGGGTGACTTGCACTAAGGAATGTTTAGAGGTAGAAACTATAGGTGATCTGCTCTTTCTTAAGACAAATTGCAAAAGACAGGAATCTCCCACAGGAGCTGAACATGTCTGCATGCCTTCCCAAACACAACTTCCTTGCATTTCTTAATTATGCTGTTTTACTGAAGAAATTAAGTTATACTGTTTAGTCATTAGCTAAGTAATAGTATGCATGAATATGACGTAAAACTTGGCTTCTGGAGAATATCTGCAAATAAATAATAAATCTTCTTGTGAAACAAATGCTAGAATAGTATTACCTGCTTTAATGGCCTTTTGTCCTAGAACAAATCTCATAAGAATCCATAAACAGAAGAAAAATATGGCAATGTAAAAAGAAATAAAACAACAAAAGCATCAAAAATAAAACCCTTATTTATAGCATCATTTTGTACTATCACAAGAACATTCACTTAAAAATCAAATATCTTACCCGATGGCAGAAACAATTTGGTAAGTCATTAGGAACATCTTGTTATGAACATTTTCTACTTGCAGTAGAATGGAAGAAATTGAAGGTACAGTGAAATCAAAAGGTCAAAGTGTCCATGTGATGTCTGCGAAATTCATGTATTTGCATTAGCTCAAATATATGAAACATCAGTAGCTGCTGACCTCGAGTTTAGAAATAGCCAGTGAAGGATGTTTAGGAAATGAGGATACCAGGAAAATTATTTAAAATATGGATAATAAAGATATTTGCATTGTGATGAAGAAGAGAAAAACATAACCAAGGCTTTCTGTGAATGAGGTGCTGTGTGTAACTCATAATTTTAATTTTAAAAATGAAATGGCTTATTAATAACAACTTATTCTTTCCTTCATCAAGTAATTTTGAGGACCTGCAATGGGTCAGGCAGTTTCAGGAACTGGGCGTATACTAGTGAACAGTGGTGAAATAGCCCCTGCTCTCAGGGAGCCTATGTTCTACTGGGGGTGGGGATTAGATTACAGAGACAATGCATGATAATGTGTCAGTTTATGTAGTATTTTGGAATGGCAAGTGCTGTGGAAGAAGAGAAAAAAGAGCATTCTGGAAGGGGATGGTAATGGAGGAGGTGGGCAGGGTAGTTCAGGTTACATTTATGTGCTGGGGTCATGGGGACACATCATAGAGGCGACACCAGAGCCAAGACTTGGTGTCAAGAGTTGGCCACATGCAAACCTGGGAGAGAAAATGTTCCCAGCAAAGGCAGCAGCAAGTGCAAAGAGCAGAAAGAGAAAAGACCTGGGGGCAGGCGAGTGCAGTACACACCCTGGAGTGCCTTGGAACCATGGGAAAAATTCTGGCTTTAAAAAAAAAAAGTATTTATTTGGATCTTCTGTCTTCGTTGCAGCACATGCAGCGTGTGAACTCTTAGTTGTGGCGCAAGGAATCTAGTTTCCAGACTGGGAATCGAACTCGGGCCCCCTATATTGGGAGCACAGAGTCTTAGCCAGTGGACCACCAGGGAGGTCCCAAAACTCTAGCCTTTTGTCTAAGAGAAATTGGGAGGCATTGGGGGAGTTGAAACAGAAGAGCAACTTGATCTGGCTTCTATTTGAGGGCGATCACCCTGGTGGCTGTGCAGCTTGGGCAAGGGCAAAATTCAGGCGACCAGATTGAAATACTGCAGGGGAGAGAGGAGGCAGCAAAGACCAGGGAAGAGGCAGTGGGGCGTGAGAAGCACTCTGATTCTGGAAGCATCAGTAAGGCACGTTTCCTCAGACCGCAGGTGTCATAGACTCACCTCCTGTTTCTGGCGCTAATAAACTGAGACCAAGCAGGGCAAACCTTCTCTGCAGAACTGCTTAAAGAAACAGTTAGTGTAACTAACTGTTCAAAGGTTAGTGTAACCAGGAAAAACTTCCTTGATTTTAGTAAACATTTATCCTTCTGAGAAATGAACACTGTTCTGTTAATGCGGCCTTCCTAATGAAGACCAGTTTTATTTCTTAAGTTATTTAAAATATTTTTTGTTTTCATTTTCATGCTTCTGAATTAGTTATTGTGTATCTAGTAAGGTGAACTAGACACCTGGTCATTACCTAAAAAATTGTTTGGGATAATCTAGGTTCCAGAGTTTATTTTCGTCAGTTTGAGTGTTTTATGTTGATCTTTGCTGTTGTTGCCTAGTCGCTCAGTCGTATCTGACTCTTTGCGACCCTGTGGACTGTAGCCCACCAGGCTCCTCTGTCCATGGGATTTCCCAGGCAAGAATACTGGAGTGGGTTGCCATTTCCTTCTTCAGGAGATCTTCCTGACCCAGGGATCAAACACATCTCCTGCCTTGGCAAGCAGATTCTTTACTGCCGAGCCACCAGGGAAGCTGCATATTAGTCATATAAATAATTTATTTTTAAATGTCTACTTGATTTCATACTATTTAGAAGCTACCGTAGTTATAAGGGGGGAAATCTCTTTATTATTCATGTTAACAGCAAAATGACTATGAAAGGAATATTTTACTTCAAAATATTAACTCACCAGTTACACCAGGATCATAAGATCAGTAAGGTTATAATGAAAAATGATGGTTGCCATCTCTATGCCTTTTCTCATTTTCCTTTATATTTGCTCACGTGAAGTCCACGAGGGGATTTTGGGTTCAGATTTATGTGAGAACTAAGAGTTTTCTTTAAAGAGAAAAGTAAGGATGCTTTTGAATCTTACTTGTTGGGAAAAAGCCTGTTTTTACCTTAAGAGCAAGACTTCTTTCTTGCAATTCATATTTTATTCAAAAGGCTCAGGCTCCTGGAGGTTTAATAAAACACCAGTTCTCATAGACATAACTTCTATATACAAGCTTTTGCTGTACCGGCTTCCTCCCATTCTTTGAAATCATTAGGATCAGAGATGGTCCACAGATACTGGGAGAAATCACGGAGTGTGATGTGAATAATAAACACAGTCTGGCAACACAAACTCGTCTGTGCTGACCAGAAGCGAGACGAGGATGCCCTTATTAAGATCGAGGCCCAGTGGTCAGGAAGTTGAGTACTGGAGTCAAATAGAGCTGCATTCAAATCTCAGCTCAGCCATTTACTAGCTCCTTATCGTGGTTGCATTTCTTAGCTTCCAGTTTTTAATCTGGTAGCAGCCTACCTGTGGTGCAAAGTGGGGAAACAACATAAATATCAGGACCTTACCCTCATGTTTAAGGAAAGAAGGGCAGACAATGCTCTTAAACCATGATCTGGGTACTTAGTGCTACTGAGGTTCCCACCTTGGGCTTTCTCAGCAGACAGAGCTGGGGTACAGCTGTACACACATTCAAACAGATACATGTTTGTGGGCACATCTCTGTGTGTGTGCATACATATCTTGCACATAATTTCAGTGTTTGCACTTACATGGACGCCTGGGTTCATTTTAGCAGGATATCTTTTTGGCATGTTGTTTTTGTTTAGTTGCTAAGTCATGCCCGACTCTATGCAGCCTCATGGACTGCATGGCCCATCTTGTAGACCTTTTTGCAGGATATTGGAGCAAATATCCAGATAGCAGAGAGTTCAGTTAGCAAGGGATGAAGAGGTATGTGTACATAATAAGCATCAGATAACCAATTTTTATTATTTATTATAAGCATGGGTGGTATTGATTCCCTCTTTGTCCTTTGTGGGCATACCTGCATGCATGCTAAGTCGCTTCAGTCATGTCCAGCTCTTTGTGACCCCATGAACTGTAGCCGCCAGGCTCCTCTCTTAATGGGATTCTCCAGGCAAGAATACTGGAGTGGGTTGCCATGCCCTCCTCCAGGGGATCATCCCAACTCCAGGGATCGAGCCCACATCTCTTACGTCTCCAGCATTGGCAGGTGGGTTCTTTACCACTAGTGCCACCTGGAAGCTCCTCTGTCCTTGGCTCTGAGGCAAATAATTGGAAGGATGTGATTAATGATAAGAAGAGTTACAAGTCAAAGTTATACAATGGAATTTCTGACGTCCTTCTGTGTCCCTGCAGCTGAAGTCATTATTTATGTGAAAAAGAGGGATTATAGATGTATATCCAGTATGCTTAAACCTCAGATCCTCTTTTCTTTTGTTTTTTGGCCATAGCACCCAGCTTGGGGATCTCAGTTCCCCAACCATTGGTAGATCCCAGGCCCTTTGCAGTGGAAGAACAGAATCCTAACCACTGGACCACCAGGAAAGTGCCTCTGCTTTTATTTTAAAACAAGTTGTGATTTCTGGGCAGTGAATTGGCATCCTCCTTGCTGAATATAAACCTGTTAATGGGCAAATTTTCCTGGGGATTATCACTATATGGAGTATTGTCAGACCTTTGCTAAGTTTCTCTAAATAGGAAATTGACCACTGCAAGCCTAAATATTATTTTACTATATTATTTATTAAACTAATACTTCTGTGTTTAGTCGCTCAGTCATGTCTGACTCTTTGCGACCCCATGGACTGTAGCCCACCAGGTTCCTCTGTCAAGGGGATTCTCCAGAAAAGAATACTGGGTGGGTTGCCATGCCCTATTACCTAAAAAGGACATTAAAGTAAAGTGAAAATGACTTACATGCTGTCAGAAGTAATGTCTCAAACTCATGCTGTTGATGAACCTGCTATTCATCAGTAAGTCACCAGCTCACAGATATCAATTTTTTTAATAATATATTCATAAATCAGTTTGATGGATTTTTTCCTTATAATGAGCAGAATATTGTGCTTATTAGAGACAGTTAAGTTAACCATTAACCTGCTGCTAAGTCACTCCAGTCGTGTCCGACTCTGTGCGACCCCATAGGCGGCAGCCCATCAGGCTCCCCCGCTCCTGGGATTCTCCAGGCAAGAATACTGGAGTAGGTTGCCATTTCCTTCTCCAATGCATGAAAGTGAAAAGTGAAAGGGAAGTCACTCATCATGTCCGACTCTTAGGGACCCTATGGACTGCAGCCTACCAGGCTCCTCCGTCCATGGGATTTTCCAGGCAAGAGTACTGGAGTGGGGTGCCATCGCCTTCTCCAACCATTAACCTAGGGGTCATGAAAAATTTGGTCTGGTATTCCCATCTCTTTAAGAATTTTCCACAGTTTATTGTGATCCACACAGTCAAAGGCTTTGGCATAGTCAATAAAGCAGAAGTAGATGTTTTTCTGGAACTCTCTTGCTTTTTCAATGATCCAACAGATGTTGGCAATTTGATCTCTGCTTCCTCAGTTCACTTCAGTTCAGTCGCTCAGTCATGTCTGACTCTTTGTGACCCTGTGGACTGCAGCTTGCTAGGCTTCCCTGTCCATCACCAACTCCTGGAGCTTACTCAAACTCATGTCCATCGAGTCATTGATGCCATCCAGCCATCTCATCCTCAGTCATCCCCTTCTCTCCTGCCTTCAATCTTTCCCATCATCAGGGTCTTTTCCAATGAGTCAGTTCTTCACGTAAGGTGGCCAAAGTATTGGAGCTTCAGCTTCAGCATCAGTCCTTCCAATGAACACCCAGGACTGATCTCCTTTAGGATGGACTGGTTTGATCTCCTTGCAGTCCAAGGGACTCTCAAGAGTCTTCTCCAATATCACAGTTCAAAAGCATTATATTTATATTATATAAGGATATTTATAGTGCATTTAAAAATTCCATGGCTGTTCCTCAGTAACCTTCCACAAGAACTACGCTTCTTTATTGTCCCATTAACAGAATGAGCATATCAATTCTGGGTGTGAAAAGTCATTTTGTTGAGAATACCTCAGTTTAAAAAAAATCCAGATCTTGATATAAGTGTGATTCCCCCTTGTGGCTTCTGGCGTGGAAGAAAAGTAGGAGAGTGTGGTGGAGGCTGGGACTTGTGCAGTAGGCAGCGGAGATGGTGATGATGCTGGGGTTGTGATTAAGATGGCAGAGATGGAAGACGTTTAGGAGGGAGCAGGGGCAGAACCCGTGACTGAGGAGGAGACTAGAGGTGAAGGGAAGGGAGCGTTCTAACGACACTCAGGTTTCTGATCTGGTGACTGGGTGGAGAGCAAAGCCATTGGCTGAGATGGGAACATGGGAGCCAGAGCAGGTTTGGGATCTAGTGATGAATTTGGCTTTGGACATGTCTGCAGGGTCTCAAAAGTGTCTAGGTCATGCTCCTCATTTTCTAGCTGAAACAGGGGCAATCTTGAGGAACCTTGTGACCCACTGCACACAGTAAGGCACTGGTAGCCCCAGAGAGACTTTCTTCCCTGCTTCCTCAAGGTCTAATGTACGACAAATATTTTCTACCAGTTAGGGCAAGTCTTTTTAATTTTGTTTGTGTTTCTGTTTTTCATGTAACAGCTTTAAAATTTTAGGTAGTCAAACCTATCAATTTATGATACAGGGGCCTCTGGGGTTTGTATTTTGCTTATGAAATCTTTTCTCTTCTCACGATTATAAAAATACTGGCCTGTGTTTTCTTTTTTAAATATTTATTTATTTATTTGACTGCCCCAGGTCATAGTCACGGCATGTGGGACCTAGTTCCCTGACCAGGGATTAAGCCAGGGCCCTGGCACTGGGAGCACAGAGTCTTAGCCACTGGACCGCCAGGGAACTTTCTAGCCTATATTTTCTTATAACACCTTTGTAATTTGTTATTGTTATGGTGCAAGATAAGGATCGTGGGTAATAATAGAAGACCTCACTCAAAGATTGTTCCACTCTCTTCCAGATTTCAGTTTCACTAGGACTTTTAGATGAGAGTCTGGTTCCCTCAGTAGGAGATACTTACGAGGCTTGTATTTGAACTGAGTTGTTTAGAGAGAAAAGAAGGACGTGGGGTATTCATCTGGCAGACTTGGATCTTGGCAGTACCAGCAAGTTCTAGATTCAATGTCTATGGTGGCTGCTTCTCATTAGGCAGATGGGTTCCTATGTTGGCTGCTTCCTGAGATAGCAGAGGGTTGTTCTGAGGCAGCTGTGGTAGCAGCTCCCGATTCTGCAGCTGCCTCTGGTGCGTGCATCAGGTGCCTTAACTGTTTAATTCTGGGGGTTGGTTTTGATAATCATTCCTGGAAATTCAGCCAGGAATCTTTTTCTTCATTTATTTACTAAAACAATGTGAACTCCACATACCCCTTAATAAATTCCTTGTATCTTAAGCTAGTTTGAGTGGATTTTATTACCTACAACTAAGGACCTTAACAAAAACAGAAGCCAACATTGTTTTTCATCTAAATCTGTCCGTAATTATATTTTGAGTCAGTTTCTTCATTTTTTTCCATTTTCTCCTTATTTACTTCTATACCCAGTACAATTATAATTACTGTAGTTTTCTGTTATGTTTTAATATAAGTGGGGATATCCCTTTTCATTGATTAGTTTGTTGAAATTTCCTTGATTATTAATGCACATTTTCTTTTTCAAAGGAACTTTAGAATTAATTGGTTGAGTTGCATAAAAATAGGCTTCCCAGGTGCCTCAGTGGTAAAGAATCCACCTTAATGCAGGAGCTGCTGATGCATGGTCTTGAAGATCCCCTGGAGGAGGGCATAGCAACCTACTCCAGTATTCTTGCCTGGAGAATGCTATGGACAGAGGAGCTTGGTGGGCTATAGTCCATGGGACTGCAAAGAGTTGGACACGACTGAAGCAGCCTGGGATACATGAGCACATAAAAATATATCATTAGTGTATGGTTTCCTCTGAATTTAACTTGCATATTAATTTGAGAATATACTTTAAAACAGCAGTTTTCAAATTTTTGGTTTCTAGATCCCTTCATACTCTTAAAAAATTATAGGACTTCAGGGAGTTTTTGTCATATGGAATATATCTATCAATATTTTCCATATTAGAAATGGAGACTGGTAGTTTAGAAATATTTACTAATTCATTAAAAATAACCATAACAATGCACATTGTATTTAAATCTCTATACCATCCGTGAGTGCATGCTAAGTTGCTTCAGTTGTGTCCAACTCTTTGCGACCCTATGGACTGTAGCCCACCAGGCTCCTCTGTCCATGGGATTCTCCAGGTAAGAGTACTGGAGTGGGTTGCCATTCCCTCCTCCAGGGGATTTTCCCAACTCAGGGATCGAACCCACGTCTCCTACAGCTCCTGCATTGCAGGTGGATTCTTTTACCGCTGAGCCACTGGGGAAATCCATATATACCGTATTCATTATGAAAAATAACTTTGTTTTCTAAAACAAAAGAATAGTGAAAGGGGAGCCCTTACAGTTTTGCAAATCTCTGTAATGTTTGTCTTAATAAAAGAGACCTAGATCCTAATCTGCTTCTGTATTCTGTCGGTCGTGATATGCTCTTTTGATTGAAGTATACGAAAACAAATTTAGTCTGACACATGTATGTCGTTAGAAAAGGAAAGGGTATTTTAATAACTTGCTCAGATAAGTGTGGATGTTTTTGTTTGATACTACATCACAACCTGATAATTAGTGACTTCATAGAGGTTAGTAAAACTGTGGAATCTGAAATCTTATCAATGAAATTTTTGTACTCTAGTTTATTAAAATCTCTTGATCGTCTTGAAGCTTAAATAGATGTTTTACCCATTCATTTTGTAATATGATGCATTGGCTATTTGGCAAATACTTGTTTAAGGAGTTATGCTGATTTTGCAAATGTTAGCACATTTCATTATACAAAATTATAAAGTTCTTGTCATTAATATAACTACTGAGCTCATCAAAAATGTTGTCAACTGTTGGAAAGCTCACAAGCTTACTATGGTGAATACAAGTTTTCAGAATTATAATTTTCACTTAAAAGCTTAAATTTTAAGCTTAATAATAAACATTGTCAGTTGTTTTCTTTGAACCTACATGCCCACTTCACTTTAAAAATATGTTTGTCATAGTTTTCCTGTCATTTGTTCTCTCAAGTAAAAATGGTGTTCCATGAAAAAAGTAGATTGAGTTTTATTTTTTTTTAATTGCCAAACTTCGAGTTAATAGTTTTTGGCTTTTAGAGTTGAGGTTAAGGAATGTGGACCCAAACTACATTTCCTTCATTACTGATACCTACATTTCTTAGTTCACACTTTGGAGATTGTTTTGATGAAACTGAATAATCAATTTATTTTACAAATATATATTTACTGACCTCTGCTGTGGGCCAGACATTATTGTTCCTGGCCCCAAGTATAACACAGCCAAATTGTGAATCTTATATGTTAATGAGGTGAGACAGATTATGGTTGACCCTTGAAGTCAGAGTTGGAGGTGCTAACCCTCCAAATATTGGAAAATCCTTGTCAGACTTTACTGTCTGTCCTCCATATCCATGGTTCTGTATCAGGGAATTCAACCAGGGATGGTATCATAGTGTAGTATGGATTTAGTGAAAAAAAAAATCTGAGTCTCAGCAGACTCTCATAGTTCAAACCCATGTTGTTTAAAGGATAACTGTATAAACATTTAAACAGATAAATAGAATCCCCAGTAGTGTAAAAGTTATCAGGAGGGGAAACTTCCCCAGTGGTCGAGTGGTTAAGAATCTGCCCACCAGTGCAGAGGACACAGGTTCGATCCCTAGTCTGGGATGATCCCACGTGGCTCAGAGTAACTAAGCCCATGCACGACTACTGAGCACGCACTCCCGACCCTGCACTCCAGAACAAGAGGAGCCACCCCAATGAGAAGCCCACGCACTGCAACGAAGAGTAGCCCCCATTCACTGCAACTAGAGAAAGCCTGCCCTTAACCAGCAACGAAGACCCAGCACAGCTGAAAATTAAAAATAAATAAAATAATTAACTAAGCAATAAAAGCTATCAGGTGAAATAAAGCAGGATACAGACATAGAAAACGACACAGGTGTGATCAGGGGGCAGGGGTGAAGTGGGAGAAGAGCTGTGGAGGGTGAGCAGCAGAGCTGATGGAGTAGGGTGGTCAGGGGAGGGCAGCTTGGCCTTTTGACCAGAGTGCTGTGTGAAGTAGGGCAACAGACAGTGTGAGTATCTGAGGGAAAACCTTTCTGGACAGAGTGAGAAGCAAGCAGTCTGGGAATAGGAATATTTCAGCGTGGTGGGGGGTGGGGCGTAAGAAGCCAGAGGAGCCCCAGCAGAAAGAGCAAGGAAGAGAGCGGAAGGAGGGTCTGCAGCCAGCTGCCATCCCATAAGGACTTGGAATCTTATTCCCAGTGATGGCGCACCTTCTGTAAGGGTGCTGACCAAGGAGGGATGGGATCATGAGCCTTTTGCTTAACCACGTTGAAATGGACCAGTATAATAGGTCCTAGAGTCTGATGATCAGTATCTACTCCAGCCTCTTTCTAGAGCACCTCTTGGTCCTGGAGACACCAGAAAGATAAAGCCCACATTCCAGGGTTCCTGTTTAGCGGGAGCTCTGGAGGTAATGTAGGTTCCACTGAACAAATACAGGCACATGAGATTTAGTAGGGTTGAGGCCGTGAGATGGCTGGTTCCTCTGTTTTCTGCTGGCTGGTCTCATTGCCAGGAGAAGCAGTGTCTGATCATGCTGGCTTCCTGTTTGTGGCGAGGCTGTACGGTTTGGGGTGTGTCGCCTTACCAGTCGAGTGATTACAGCAGTGGCAGTAGCTCTCTTGGTGGCCGGTTCTACCGTATGGATCATCAAAGTTTTGATTGCGACTCAAGCTGGTGTTTGTTTCTGTAGCCTTTTTACTGCTTCTCTTGAAACAGCTTCTAGTCAATTCCTTTCTGCGTTATTAGCAAGATGAAATTCTAGTCTATTCCTCAGGAGAGGAAGCCATGGTGGAATCTGGAAGGCTAATTAGGGGGCTTCTGCAGAACCAGGGTGGAGGATGCTCGGTATTCTGTGGTTTGGACCATGTTCACACACAGGGCTGTGTGAACGCAGTATTAGGAAGCAGTCTTGTCTCTTGTTTTGATGCCTGGTGGTCGCAGCATGGCCTTGTTTAAGGTGGATTTTCTGTGAAATTGTTTATGTTTAAGGGGAGTCCAGCAGTGCATGCAGGCCAGATACCGGCAACACCAAGTTCTGACTGTTAGCGTCAGGCTAGCTCCAGGCTCTTGGCTGCCATTCTCCTTCTCAGAAGAAACCAGAAGAGTGTGGTGTTATCAAAGCCAGGATATCAAGATGACTCAAGAAGGGAAAAATGATGAGTTGTTTAAAACCCTGCCACAAAGTCTGGTGATATGGAACTGAGACGGTCCTATTGGACTTTATAATATGGAGTTTTTGGAGACCGTAACAAAAATGTGGAAAGTTAATTGGATTAAAACTTTCTAGAAAAAAATTTGAGTTCTAGTTTTAGCTATTTAAAAAAAAATAAAAAGCAAAACTGAGGAATTTTCTGGAGGTCCAGTGGTTAGAGGGCTTCCCAGATGGCGCTAGTGGTAAAGAACCTGCCTGCCAATGCAGGAGACACCACAGACTTGGATACGATCCCTGGGTTGGGAAGATCCCCTGGAGGAGGGAATGGCAGCCCACTCCAGTATTATTGCCTGGAGATTCCCATGGATTGAGGAGTCTGGTAGGCTGTGGTCCATAGGGTTGCAAAGAGTCAGACACAACTGAAGCGACTTGGCTTGCATGCACGCCGGTGGTTAGTATTCAGATTCAATCTCTGGTTAGGGAACTAAGATCAGATCCCACAAACCATGGTGTGGTGGGGAGAACCTACCAATTTGACCTTGAGAAAGTCAGTTCACTTTTCTGAATCTAAGCTTTCTATTTGTAGGAGATGAGGTTGACCTTGATGCTTCCTAAACCTTGCAGGGAGACAGCATGGGATAGACTTTATTTTCTTGGGTTACAAAATCACTGCAGACGGTGACTGCAGCCATGAAATTAAAAGACACTTGCTCTTTGGAAGAAAAACTATGACCAACCTAGACAGCATATTAAAAAGCAGAGACATTACTTTACCAACAAAGGTCCGTCTAGTCAAAGCTATGGTTTTTCCAGTAGTCATGTATGGATTTGAGAGTTGGACTATAAAGAAAGCTGAGCACTGAAGAATTGATGCTTTTGAACTGCATTGTTGGAGAAGACTCTTGAGAATCCCTTGGTCTGCAAGGAGATCCAACCAGTCAATCCTGAAGGAAATCAGTCCTGAATATTCACTGGAAGGACTGATGTTGAAGCTGAAGCTCCAATACTTTGGCCACCTGATGGGAAGAGCTGACTCATTGGAAAAGACCCTGATGCTGGGAAAGATTGAAGGCAGGAGGAGAAGGGGATGACAGAGGATGAGATGGTTGGATGGCATCACTGACTCGATGGACATGAGTTTGAGCAAGCTCTGGGTGTTGGTGATGGACAGGGAAGTCTGTACTGCTGCAGTCCATGGGGTCACAAAGAGTCAGACACGACTGAGTGACTGAACTGAATGAACTGAAGTCATGTCTGACTCTTTGTGACCACATGGAGTGTAACCTGCCCGGCTCATCTGTGCATGGGATTTCCCAGGCAAGAATGCTGGAATAGGTTGCTGTTTCCTCTCCAGGAGATCTTCTGGACCCGGGGATTGACACTGAGTCTCCTGCATTGGCAGGCGGGTTCTTTGTCACTGATTCACCAGGGAAGCCAGACACGGTACTAAATCCTGGTTCCACTTCCTAGCTATTGTATTTTAAGGCTGCCATTCAAACTCTTGGAGTCTCAATTGCCCCAACTCTGTGTATTTGACAAGCTGCTGCTTCCCACACCTCTGGCCCTGGCAAACTCTGTTCTCAGTCCATGCCCTTTTTGAAGTAAGACTTAATGTTGCTTCACTGTTGAGTTTATTAAAATATGGGGGATTTTTTGGAAGGAAGAGTGGAAATGGTTTATAGTGCAAATATTTAGCTAGAAAAAAATTTTTAATTCTTTAAAACACTTTTTTCCCTCCTGACGTCCCTCCTTCCTGGCCTGCTCTTGGCTTCCTTCCCTTCATCCTTGGACGCTGTTTCGTGCAGCCTCTTCTTTCTCTTTTTCTATTTATCTTCTCTATTTTTCTCTGCTTTTCTTAAGCAGAGGCATTTGATACCAAAATCTCCAAGTTATACAATACTTCTGCTCTCTCGAGATCAGCACACATTGGGCTTTTAGGTGATCAGAGCTTACATGAAGTAACCCTTAACAGATTTGAAAAATCAAAAGCATTTAGCTTGTATCAAGTAACAAGTTAGTAAGACTGTTTCTACCTTTATGGGTGTTTGGAGGATTAAATGAGATCTAAAATGTGATGTGTCTAGCTTAGTGTTTGACCCATAATATGTGATCAGTAAAAACAAGTTCTTAGGCTTCCCTACTTCCAGATCTCAATTATTGTGATCTACGATTTTATCACTTTTATGTTTTAAGAATAATCATGGAAAATACCTCATGTGCAATTGGAGAGCATTCCCAGATACAGAGTCCTGTTCATCCCAGTGTTCCTTGCCCTTTCAGCACAGTTGCTAAGGACTCACCAGTGGGTTGTTCTGATCCCTTATAATGGTTGCCTTGGGAGTCAGACATAAGGGAATATGCCAGTGGATCAAAGTATGATAAAAACAATGTAAAAGACTTTTGGGGTATATTTTCATTTCCATCTCCCAGTTCTTATCTGTCAATTCCTACCCGGTAGCTAAAAGATTGGAAAGCTTAAACTTAATGTTCTAGCTTAAATGCAATGTTCCCAAAACCTTCCAACCTGACAGCAGTAAAATATTTAAGTCTGTTAGTCGTATGGTTCCAGAAATTTCACGGAGATGCTTTTGTCAGATGATTTCCAGCAAGGACATATTAAGATGCATTTATCTCATCTGTCTGTGAAGACCTTGAGCTGAAAACAGACCATTGGAGGGATTTTGCCATAGGATCAGGTCCTTCTTTCAAGTCCTCATCACCTGGCTCTTAGTTTATGACATCTGAAGCGCTAACTTGCCAACAGAGATGAAAGGTAACTATTGATCCAAGATATTGACAGTACGTGGTTGGACTCCTACGTATAACCCAGACACTGGAATGGATTTTTAAATTAACCTCGCTACCCAGTCTTCTCTTCAGCCCCCAGATCTGGAAAAACACTCCATTAACCATCAAATGCTGCGATAATATTTAAAAGCTGCATCTCTCTGTTACCCAGTAACCTCAGATATCATTCCTTTCCTTGCGCCTCAGGTCTGTCTCCCACCTTGGAGATGCAGGCATCTTCCATATGCATTTTTCTCCCCCCAGGATGCAGTGTAATGCCTTATACATGGTAGAAGGAAATCAACAATTATTGAAGCTTGAAGAAAAAACTGAGTACTTATAAGATCCACAATTCAGAGTCCTGAAGTGGTTTATGATTTCTGAATAAGATCCTTGCATTTAGGTCTTATCATCTCAGGAAGCAAGCTGAAGCTCTTTATGTAAGTATGCTCGGACCGCACCCCCCCCCCCCAAAAAAAACATCCTTTGTTTTCTCACAGGGAAACAGTGTGTCCTCAGAGACTGCTTCACTAAATTAAAAACATGGTCCTACCTTCAGAGCCATGGAGCCCAGTTCCTAAATATCACCTTTCCAAATGTAAAATGCTCCTGTCTGAGTCCAGGGTCCACAGGTTTGGGACCAAGGGACATGGTCTACTGACGTTTTCTCAGTAAGGACATTGTCACCAGACTTTTTGGGACCATCGTTCAAACTCCACATTTATGAAGAGGCCCACCAGGAAGCATCTGTGTGCAGGCCATAGAATCAGGATAGTAAAGGGATGTAAAATTTATGGGATTCTACATTGCAAACCACTTTCATTAAAGGGCTGGATTAAGGGAGGGATAATTTTAGCTACTGGCTTCCCTCATAGCTCAGTTGGTGAAGAATTTGCCTGCAATGCAGGAGACACCAGTCTGATTCTTGGGCCGGGAATATCTGCTGGAGAAGGGATAGGCTACCCACTCCAGTATTCCTGGGCTTCCTTTGTGGCTCAGCTGGTAAAGAATCTGCCTGCAATGTGGGAGACCTGGGTTTGATCCCTGGGTTGGGAAGATCCCCTGGAGAAGGGAAAGGCTACCCACTCCAGTATTCTGGCTTGGAGAATCCCAGGGACGGGGAAGCCTGGTGGGCTGCCGTCTATGGGGTCGCACAGAGTCGGACACGACTGATGTGACTTAGCAATAGCAATACAGTCCATGGCGTCGCAGAGTCGGACATGACTGAGTGACTTTCACTAATTTTAGCTTTACATAAACCAATAGTTAAGATGGCTAGGAAATCCTCCAATTGAGCTGAGCTTTTTCTTTGTTTTCTTTCTCCTTTCATCTTCTCCTTCCTCCCTCTCTTTTTCCTTGTCTGTAGAAAGGAGTAAACAAAACCATATTGCTGTCTTGTGTTGGGAGCATTCAGCTGGGTCATAACCTTTTTGTTATTTTGATGCAGTTATTTCATTAGCAAATGACATATTATTCCTGGTTGATTCTTCTGATCAAGATTTGTATTAAATCAATAGACGAGATTAAATCAAGGTAAACTGAATAGATTTGTAATTCTTTAAATGCAGTCATTCATTTCTAAATCGAATTCCAGTGACAAGCCTAGGCTTGAGTCATCTTCCTTCTCTGATAGGGGAATTTTGTACTAGGCAGGACCCACCTCTGGACAAAGAGGACATAGTAATGCTTTCAGGCTTTGGCTTCAGGAGAACAGACTCAGTGAATGCAGAATAGCTCTCTACAGAGTGCATAAGCAGTGAGAATTAAAGAGATGGTGGAGGACATTTGGAAGAATCTTTCCTTCCTTTTCCCACACACTCTATACATGGATAGGCACATATACCTTGGTAGAGTCCCCAGCTGGTAAATGAAAAAAACTGCACACAAATGTCCAGCCCCTCCAGGCTAGAAGGAACAGCTCAAAACGGGTGACCTTAAAGGAAATCAGTCCTTAATGTTCATTGGAAGGACTGATGCTGAAGCTGAAGCTGCAGTACTTTGGCCACCTGATGCGAAGAACTGAGTCATTGGAAAAGACCCGGATGCTGGAAAAGATTGAAGGCAGGAGGAGAAGGGGACGACAGAGGATTAGATGGTTGGATGGCATCATCAACTTGATGGACATGAGTTTGAGCAAGCTCTGGGAGTTGGTGATGGACAGGGAAGCCTGTAGTGCAGTCCATGGGGTTGCAAAGAGTCAGACATGACTGAGCGACTGAACTGAACTGTGCTTGAGAGGCATGAGGTGGGTCCGGCCAGAGAGGCCCACCTCCCAGCCCTAAGATGGAAGGTGTAACTCCACTGTATTAACACGGTCATTTAAAAATTCTAAAAATAATAAAAATTTTAGAATAACATCTAGTTGAGATCCTTTGTAGGAGGAAATTCTGGTTTGCAGGCAAGTCATGTAGTGAAACAAGGTGCTAAGTGACTCTGGAGCATGGCAATAGTAGGTTGGGGAGCAGCAGCGGGTGGAGGATGCTGTTTGCACTCTGAGAGGAGGGCCATTCAAACCTGATGGGAGCCCTGCAGCTCAGGAGCTTACCAAAGAGAACTGAATGGTTTCATCTGGAAATCATACACATGCCTTGTGACTACATTTTTTAAGAAGTAAATTCTAACTTCCAGCAATAATCTTTATTTAGTCAAAGTATTGGCTAATTATTTGTGGTTTTGTTTCCAGAGTCCTGCCAACAATTTAATGTTGATTTTTGCCATCTGTCACTTAGCTGTGTGTCTCTCAGATTTGTTTCAACTACATGATTGCTTACTATGTACATATCCAAATCACAAAAATGTTAAACAGTGCAGATCAAAGATGAGACCTGCATGGTGCTTTGCAACTACTTCTGTAGTTTATAAGCCTTAGAATTTTGGAGATAAATGGATTTTTCAGAATATCTCATGAAGCAGTCATATTGATGAGAAACAGAGACCTGGAAAGTGGGTTGAATGGTTCAAGGACACACAACTGACTTTTCATTTTTTCAAGAATTGTGTGAGTGTGGTTGTTGTTTAATCCATTATTATATGAACTCACTTTTAGTGGAAGAGTCCAGATTCTCCCCTGACTCCTAGACCACTACTCTTTTCCACTAATTCTTTTGACAAAGACTCATGAATCATCACTGCTGAATACAAATATTTATTATGTAACTCTCATCTATCTGCAGGGATCTCATGGGGTCGTCTATTAAATACTCTGCTAATATTAATGTACATTTGACTGAGCCTTCTCCTGCCCTAATAAGTAAATGGTTTTGTGGATTTAACTTGGCGTTGCTTGTATGAAAATTAATAAAGAAAAACTTCACCACAGCGGAGAAGGGAGGCAGAAGAGGGAGCTCTCACACATGTAGATATGCACAAGGCCAGTATGTATTCCAGCAGGAAGTGGTGCACCTCGCCTTTCTGAAAGGAAGTGAACACTACATTACTACCACCCACAGGAGCAAGAAAGATTTTGCTCCCAGTCTAGCACCAGCTCAGCCACTGAACTTCACACTTCCACTTTCATCCAATAAACTTTTTGTTTAGACATCCCTTCCCAATTTCCCCTTCTCCTCTATAAAATAGAGTTTCCTTCCTTTTGCTTTACTGATTTCTATATGGTTCTCCATAGTAGCACATTGCAGTTCCTTGCTGCTCTCTAGTAAACCTGTTTTTCGGGTAAAATAACTGGCTCTTTTATTGTTTTTAGATTAACTCTTGCGTTTTAGTGAACATGTTTATTCACTCCATCCCCCTTCCTCTTCCATGCTCTTCTATTCACTTTTCTTAGGAAATCTTACTCATTGTGGTGACTCCCACATACATATCATCAATTCCTGTCTTTCCTTAAACTTTCAAACTTTTCTCTTCCCATGTGTAGCAAAGCTCAAACTCAACATATTGAAAACCAAACTCATTGTCTCTTTGTCAGTTCTGTTTCTTGTCCTGAACTTAGTAGTAGACATTTCTTGTCTGCTATTTCCTACTCTGTTCCTCCTCAAGTTATCTTTATTCTGCCTCCAACTTCTTTCAGTTTAGATGCTCGTTTTATCTTGTTTTGATAGCCACGATAGCATCTTAACTGGTTTCCGAGATTCCACACTTCTGATACTCTCTCTGGAGTATTCTTTCTACAACATCTGTCCAGTTTTTTACCAAACTGGGCAGCTGTGAAATATTATTTTGCAATATCCTAAAATATTTTCCATGGAAAAAATTGCTTATTGTGGTAGGCAGAATTTTAAAATGGATCTTCAAGATTCCTGGTTCCTCAATCAAATAGTCATTACTGCTGTAAAGAGATTTTATAGATGTAATTAAAGGCCCAAATCGATTGACTTTAAAATGGAAATTTTATCCTGGTGGGTCTAAGCTAACCTATGAGCCCTCTGGTCGGAGACAGGAAAACAGAGAAATGTGCCCTGGCTTGCTTCAGTTCAGTTCAGTCGCTCAGTCGTGTCGGACTCTTTGCGACCCCATGGACTGCAGCACACCAGGCTTCCCCGGCTGACTTAGAAGACAGCAAGCTCCCCTCTCCCGCATGCTGTTAACTGTGAGTGAGGCAGCAGGATCCACAGCCAGCAAGGAAATGGCATCAGGTCTGCAACAGCAAAGAGGCAAAGCACCGAATTCTGCCAACAGTATTAAAGTTTGGTGGTGGATTCCCCTCTCTTCCCCCACCCAGGCCCCACGTAGCCTCCAGATGAGAATTTAACTTGGGCAACACATTGACATTAACCTTGTTAAACTTCAGCAGGGAACCTAGCTGTGCCATGTCAGACTTCTGACGCACAGACTGTGAGCTAATAAATAGACTTTCATTTTTTAAAACTGAGATATTTTGTTACACAGCGATAGAAAAATAATACACATACTTAATTGTATTTGGGAAATACTGTGCTAAACCAAGTTAAGCTTCTTTATTTTAAGAATTCTCAAGTGTGGGGAGTACAAATGAGCAGTATGAGATTAACGTATACAAACTACCAGACATAAAATAGATAAGCAACAAAGATTTAGTGTGTAGCACAGGGAATTATACCCAATATCTTGTAATAACTTATGATGGAATATAATCTGCAATAAAGATGAGAATTACTATTCGATACACCTAAAATTTATGCACTACTGTTAGTCAACTATACTTCAATTAAAAAGTTAAAGAAAAAAGTACAGGGTACAAATATTCTTGCACATCCTCCTTCGAATGCCAAAAAAAAGAATTATCAAGTGTATAGTATGTTCATTAGAGTTTTTGTGACTCTCTAGGAAAGAGATATGTTGTGATATATTTCCTAAACCATGTTGACTGCAGGCATTGGTGAGAGACATTGTTATACAAACAGCAGTTTGGGGAGCTTCTCACATAATCATTCTATTTACTATAAAATCTGTGATAGCTTGCTCTTATTTGCCCCCAGATGTTCAAATATCCTAATTTGGTTTTTGGGGACTTGCATGCTGTGATCCTAACCTCTATTTCCAGTATCATTCCCATCATTTTCCCACATCCAGCTTGGCTCACTCTTGCATACCAAGTCATGATAGTTCAGGGCTTTGACTTTTCCTGTGTCTCATTTTTTTGAGACACGCACATCCCTTTTGTGACAGGTCCCTGCCCACCTTCCTCACAGGCAGGTATGCTTGCTGGGCATTGCAAACTGCCATTGTAACCTTGTGCATAGCGCTCTTAGGCCCCACGTCATATTACATGACAGTAACAGTTCACCTCCTCTTACCTGATTGTGATCTACTTGAGAAAAGGGACTGTATTTCATTCATCTCACTCTTCTTCACGATAGAAGTGGACCTTAGGCTTCATCTTCTCAAGTCTCTTGATAGCTTATTCTTTCCTTATAAAAACTGGGGTAATGTTAGCTTGTCTCTAATCTTCAACCTTTTTTTCATGAATTAAATGTTTGATTTTTTTTTGCATGTGACCAATTATGAGAAATAGAGTAGAGAAATGGAAAGAGGAATATTGATGCAATCCTAGGGAATAAGAATGAGCAAAGGTTCAGTATGTGAAGAAGAGTTCCTGAAACTGAAAACCTAGCTACTCCCTGACCGTCCAGAAATACCTTGAAAATTGAATATCATTCTCTTTTTCAGACCCCAACCCTGTTTTCTCTCGTCTCTCCCTTCCCAGGGGCCACACATAACTTTCACTTCATTCTAAACTGAAACCAACCTCACTGCCTATCCACATTTGTCACCCAATTATGAGTGTTCCACTTGTTCCCAGTAAGAATCGGTACCTTCTGTATCTATGCTTAGAAAATTCCAACATGCAGTGTTAAAGCAACGGCAAGCAAGCAGTAAAGGTACAATGTTAAAACAGTTTTCTTCCGCTCTGTTTTTCTACCTTGGGGAGTTATTTTAAACACTTATCTAATGTAGACACTGATGGTACCTAACAAATATCCCTCCCCTGTCTGTCTTCCATCCCTTCCCCCTTCTTTTGGATGAACAAATACCCATCCATGTGTCACAGTTCCCTTGCTGTTGAGCTCAGAGTCTGCCCATTAGAATCTGGAGAAAAGTAAAGCAAGTCACATTAAGTCCTGGTACATGAAAGACCCCATACATTCTTTTTACCCTCTCTTCCCCTGTCACAGTGCCCTTGAAGCCCTCCATGCGCCAGATGATGTCATTCCAAAATGGAAGACAGACAACTGGTCTACCTCACTTTGTGTAAAGCTGTTATTACATTAAACCTCTGAAGTTTCAGTGTTTAGTCATTCACGTGGCAGAGTGGAGCCTTCCCTTAGTTTAGTCTGTTAAACATTTAAAACTTGAAAATAGTCCATAAAAATGTACTGGCTATAAATATGTAAATGAAAATAAAAGGTGAATTTGAGAGAAGTCAGCCAGGAATCTCCACAGTTGTTTTTTTTTCCAAGTGAAGCTTTGTTGTTAAGATTTAAATGCTAAACAAATGCTATAAGTGCTTAAGTTATAATTAAAGTAATCGGAAGGAAATAAATTTCCCAGGCACAGATATAATTTTATCCAAGAACTAGGCTGTACCCCTTCCAGTTTTCTTTTGGAATTCTTAATTATAGAGATTACTAGCTCAAGGAACAGGAGGTTAAACATCTGCTTCCTAAAATGAAGCCAAAGGCATGAGACAAATAGTGTGAATCATATACTAAAAGGAAAGAATGAGAGGCTAAAATTAAACATTGCCACCAGCAGCTGATACCATTTCTAATGAAATAGTCTTACATCAAGAGCTTGATGGAAGGAATAGGGTTAGATATTGAGAGGCCTTCTCAAGCCTTCTTAGCCACTCACGTTTATAATTGTCCCCCTGCACGTGCAGATGGGAGTACACTTTGTCCTCAGATCCTCCTGTCCCTGTGGGTTAAGGCACTTCAATTGTGTCCGACTCTTTGCAACTCCATTGATTGTAGCCCACCAGGCTCTTCTGTCCATGGCATTCTCTAGGCACGAATACTTGAGTGGGTTCCCATGCCCTCTTTCAAGGCATCTTCCCTACCGAGGGATTGAACCTGAGTCTCTTGTGTCTCCTGCATTAGCTCAGACAGTAAAGAATCTGCCTTCAATGTGGTAGACCTGGGTTTGATCCCTGGGTTGGGAAGACCCCTGGAGAAGGGAATGGCAACCCAGTCCAGTATTCCTGCCTGGAGAATTCCTTGAGTGGAGGAGCCTAGCAGGCTACAGTCCACGGGGTTGCAAAGAGTTGGACATGACTGAGTGACTAAGCACAATTATTTTTACAGCTAGCGCCACCTGGGAAGCCCTTGCACCTACCTGAAATGTCTGTTTATCCCTTTGGTAATAAAATTGAAGAAAGTTAAAGTTCTTTTGATTTAATTGTCTGTTGTTGAAGAGTTTATTTAATTTAAAAATTAGATTTGTTTTACTATGAGTAAAATAAGCTATAAGGATATATTATACAGCATAGGGAATATAGCCAATATTTTACAATAACTTGATTTTTTTATTTTTTCAAGATTTTTTTTTTATGTGGACCACTTTTAAAGTCTTTGTTAAATTTGTTATAATATTGCTTCTGTTTAATGTTTTGGTTTTTTGGCTGTGAGGCATGTGAGATCTTAGCTCCCCAACCAGGCATCAAACCCACACCCCTGTATTGGAAGGAGAAGTCTTAACCGCTGGACCACCAGGGAAGTCCTACAATAACTTTAAATGGAATATAGTCTACAGAAATATAGAATCACTGTGCTGTACACTGTGTTGTACACTATTATACTAATATAATAGTATAAGTATATACCAATTAAATATAAATAAAGTTAATGATAGAGTTAAATATAAATAAATTTATACCAATTAAATATAAATCTATATGTTAATTTACCAATTAAATATAGATAAATACACTAATTATAAGTTTATTATAATATAAATATAAATAAATTTAATGATGGAGTTTCCCTGGTGGCTCAGTTGTACAGAATCTTCCTGCCATTGCAGGAGACACAGGTTTGATCCCTGTGTTGGGAAGATGCCCTGGAGAAGGAAATGGCAACCCACTCCAGTATTCCTGCCTGAGGAATCCCATGGACAGGGGAGCTTGGAGGGCTACAGTCTACAGGATCGCAAAGAGTTGGACACAAGTTAGTGACGAAACAACAGCAACAGATTTAGTGATAAATAAATACCAGATGGTTTTAAATGCCAGAATATTTACAGGGTTGTATAACATGTCTCACTCCAGTACTCTTGCCTGGAAAATGCCATGGACGGAGGAGCCTGGGGGCTGCAGTCCATGGGGTTGCTAGAGTCGGACACGACTGAGCGACTTCACTTTCACTTTTCACTTTCATGCATTGGAGAAGGAAATGGCAACCCACTCCAGTGTTCTTGCCTGGAGAATCACAGGGATGGGGAAGCCTGGTGGGCTGCCATCTCTGGGGTCGCACAGAGTTGGACACGACTGAAGCGACTTAGCAGCAGCATAACATGTCTGTTCTGTGCCTTTTGGATGACAGTCAGTCATGTGCAGCCGCAAGAGAGGACACACGAGAGGCTCAGGGAGTCAGACCTGCGTGGTTCTCATGGGTCCTCGATATAGGAAGCTCAGCAGGTGGAGCAGGGCCAGGTGGGGAAGCCTAAGGATTGTCAGGAGACAGCAAGAGCAAAGGGAAAACCAAGACCAGAGCCTGTCTGGGCGCGCCCAAGAAGGCAGGACAGGAGACACAGTTTGCAATTGGCTGCTGCTGCTTAGTCACTTCAGTCATGTCTGACTCTGTGTGACCCCGTGGACTGTAGCCTGCCAGGCTCCTCTGTCCATGGGATTCTCCAGGCAAGAATACTGGAGTGGGTTGCCAGGCCCTTCTCCAGGGGATCTTCCTAACCCAGGTATCAAACTCTGGTCTCCTACGTTGCAGGCACATTCTTTACTGCAGAGCCACCAGGGCACCTCTTGTAATTGGCTAGTTGGAATAATTTGTTCAGGCTCTAAACTACACGGGTGGTCCCAGATGCCAGGTACCTGGCCTTGGGGTGACTGAGGCAGGAATGTTACCTCGTGGGGTGCACAGGCCACAGAATGGAAGTGTGACTCTGGATCAGTTAGTTTGCATGTCAGAGACTCCCTGGGCTGAGCCCTGTCCTGTCTCAGAGGAGTGGCCAGATCAGGGAAACGGCAGTCTCTCCCCAGCCAGAAAGGTTTTGTAAGATCTCAAAACAGTGTACAGAATATTTAGACACATGTACCCCAGTGTTCATTGCGGCACTATTTACAATAGCTAGGAAGTAACCTAGATATCCATTGACAGATGAATGGATAAGGAAGTTGTTTTACATATACATCATGGAATATTCCTCAGCTATAGAAAGAAACTAGTGGATGAACCTAGAGGCTATTATACACAGAGAAGTAAGTCAGAAAGAGAAAGACAAATATCATCTATTAATGCATATGTATGGAATCTAGCAAGATAGTACTGATGATCCTACATGTGGGGCAGCAAAGGAGACGTGGACGTAAAGAACAGATTTTGGACACAGTGATGGAGGGAGAAGGTGGAATGACCTGAGAGAATAGCATTGAAACATATACATTACCATATGTAAAGTAGATGGCCAATGGGAGTTTGCTGTATGAAGCAGAGAACCCAAAGCCAGAGCTCTGTGACAGTCTAGAGTATGGGAAAGGGAGGGAGTGGGGAGAGGGGTTCAAGAAGGAAGGGACATATGTATACCTAATGCTGACTCATGTTGATGTATGGCAAAAACTATCACACTATTGTAAAGTAATTATCCTCTAATTTAAAATATATATAAGCAATACAAAGTCAAACAATCAGATCAGATCAGATCAGTTGCTCAGTCATGTCCGACTCTTTGCGACCCCATGAATCGCAGCACGCCAGGCCTCCCTGTCCATCACCAACTCCCAGAGTTCACTCAGACTCATGTCCATCGAGTCAGTGATGCCATCCAGCCATCTCATCCTCTGTCATCCCCTTCTCCTCTTGCCCCCAATCCCTCCCAGCATCAGAGTCTTTTCCAATGAGTCAACTCTTCACATGAGGTGGCCAAAGTACTGGAATTTCAGCTTTAGCATCATTCCTTCCAAAGAAATCCCAGGGCTGATCTCCTTCAGAATGGACTGGTTGGATCTCCTTGCAGTCCAAGGGACTCTCAAGAGTCTTCTCCAACACCACAGTTCAAAAGCATCAATTCTTCAGAACTCAGCCTTCTTCACAGTTCAACTCTCACATCCATACATGACCACAGGAAAAACCATAGCCTTGACTAGACGAACCTTTATTGGCAAAGTAATGTCTCTGCTTTTGAATATGCTATCTAGGTTGGTCATAACTTTCCTTCCAAGGAGTAAGCGTCTTTTAATTTCATGGCTGCAGTCACCATCTGCAGTGATTTTGGAGCCCAGAAAAATAAAGTCTGACACTGTTTCCACTGTTTCCCCATCTATTTCCCATGAAGTGATGGGACTGGATGCCATGATCTTCGTTTTCTGAATGCTGAGCTTTACAGAAGCACAAAAATGAAACATTAACAAACAGCCATCCCCTTCCTCACCCCCATCTGCAATTCCATCTCACTGGCAGTGGAGTTAGCACTCTGTGTGTGTTCTTCCAGGCCTTTCTCTGTGCAAACATATGCAAACAAACATGTTGATGCCAATGTAGGGATTTTTTATAAATATGAATTCACACTCTATACATCTCTCTGCTGCTTATGCTGTCACTGACTATATTTCATGAACAGCCCTCCAAATTAATACTTGTAATATACTTCGTTACTGTTAGTAGATGCTTAGTATTTTATAGAATATATTCTGGCTTATTCAGCCACTCTTTTTATAAACATGTTGGTTATTTTCAGGTGTTTTTTTTTTTTTAATAACTGCGTGTATGCTTTAATACGAGACCTCCCTGGTGGCTCATACAGTAAAGAATCCACCTACAATGCAGGAGATCTGGGTTCGATCCCTGGGTTGAGAAGATCTTCTGCAGAAGAGAGTCGTAACCCACTCCAATATTCTTTCCTGGAGAATCTCATGGACAGAGGAGCCTGGCGGGCTACAGTCCATGGGGTCACAAAGGGTCGGACATGACTGAGTGACTAAAACTCTGCTACATGTATGCTTTAATGCATATCCTGGTGCATAAATCGCCATGTTCCAATGCTTTTATTTCCCAGTGAGGTTGTTGGGTCAATGAATGCATTGTAAACATGAAGAAAGATAATCGATAGCATCAGATTTGTTTTTCCAGATTGTTGTAGTAGTTGAAACCAGTGTCAGCAGCATGGGAAGTTTTAACCACATTTTGAGCAGCCCTGGATGTTATAAATGTTTTAATTTTTATAAATCTGATAGGTGATAATGGTTTCATTATTTTTCTAATTTATTTTTGTCTTGGCTATTAATAACACTGAACGTCTCAGAGCTTCCTTATTGAATTTTGTAAGAACGCTGAGAACCATATTTTTCTCCTGGTCTCTTATGAAGATGTGTTCCCAGTGAGGAAGCTGGTTGAGTTACTGCATACCACGCAGCAGTGCTGACCTTGCTTTTTCCTCTGCAGGTCTGCCTTATATGTCTTCAGTCTCCCAGAGTGAGATGAAATAAAACTTATACATTTCCAAATTCATTTGATTCAGGCTGTGTATAGGATTTTTTTTTAAATGCTGTTTGTTATCTCATCTTGGAAAATAGGACAAGAGAATGGCTGTCAGCTACTTGCTTCTGAGTGTGTTGTAATTTATTTCCTTTGAGGAAGTAACACTGAATACGTTTAGCTATTGAATATACTCGGTTTAAAACGTACCATCATTTTGTGCTGACGTTGAGGCATGATGACACCACGTTCTGTAGTTTCGGTATAAGCCTTGTCTTGCTAAGCAAGGTGAATCTAGGAGCAAAAAATAATTAAGCCCTGGTTTCTTTGGAGTGAGTCTAAGGTAAATAAACCTGTGAGGGTTCAGAGATTACTTCTGATGTAGCGGCCTTGGGAGGAGGGAGATTGACAAGGTGGCAGTGGCCTTATATTAATAGCCAAGACTCATCAAGGTGAGAGGGTGATGGTGAAGTGATGGTATTAGTCAGAGTTCTCCAGAGAAACAGAATCAAAAGGCTCTTTCTCTCTCACTCTCTCAGTGTCTGTCTCTGTTGATAGATAAGGAATTGGTTTACGCAGTTGAGAAGCTGATAAGTCTCAAATTTGTACAGCAAGCCAGCAGACTAGAAATTCAGGTAAGAGTGGATTTACAGTTTGGGGCCCAAAGGCTGGAAACCCACGCAGAATTTCTGCATTGCAGTCTGGAGGCAGAATTCCTTCTCCAGGAAACCTCAGTCTTAGCTTTTAAGGCCATCAACAGATTGGAGGAGGCTCCTTATACAGAGGGTAATCTGCTTTACTTGGAGTCAACTGATTGTAAATGTTAATCACATTAAATAAAAAATACTTTTACAGTAATGGACACATTATTCTTGCCAAGTTGGCACTCAAAATTAACCATCACTGTTGAGTATGTTTGGTTCAAAGGAGTTCAAATGATGCAAGTAGTATTCATTTCTCTATGAAGCAAGTAATTTAAAGTGAAGCCTGGCTGTAGTCAAACTGTGGTCAGGAGAGATCTCTAATGTCCCATTCGTTTCCAGCATTTCTATCCCCATGAACAACAAATGCAGAGACCATGAACAACAAATGCAGAGACCATGAACATACTCTAATTTAGGGAAAAGTAGGAAAGTAAGTGGACAGAGGAGCCTGGCGGGCTGCAGTCCATAGGGTCTCTAAGAGTCAAACACAACTTAGCAACAGACTTTCATGAGAATGCATGATGCTCTTATTCCACAACTTTCCTTCTTTTCCTCCTTTGTCAGCATAACCCAATAAATTGACCTATTTTTCTTGTTTAAAATAGCTGGTGTGAAGAGTGCTCCATTGAAATGGAACAAACCATTCATTTTCTTGGCACAATTTTTCTGCCTAATGGGGAAAAAACATTCTGTACCATATGGTGAACTTTAAAATTTGCACCTAAATCATTGGTCTTACCATCCATATCGATGAAATACACTGAAGAATTTTTAAATTATCCACTTCTACTTCACTTGTGTAATTAAAATAATTGACTGAGGTGAAATTCACATAACATAAATCATTTAAAAGTGAACAATTCATTAGCATTTAATACTTTCACAGTATTGTGCAAACACCACCTCTCTCTAGTTCCAAAGCATTTCCATCTTTCCAAAGTGAAATCTTTATCCATTAAGCCATTTTCCCCCATTCCTCCCAGCTTTTGGCACCCACTAATCTGTGTTCTGTGGTTATGGATTTATTCATTCTGGGTATTTCTTATAAGTGGAATGATACAGTATGTGATCTTTTATATCTGGCTTCTTTAACTTAGCATAAAGCTTTGGAAGAATAGCATACATTGGTCCTTCATCCCTTTCCATAGCTGAGTAACACCCACTTCCTGTATATACCTCGGCTTCCCAGGTGGTGCGGTTGGTAAAGAATCCTCCAGCCAATGCAGGAGACGAAAGAGACACAGGTTCAGTCCCTGGGCTGGAAAGATCCCCCTGGAGGAGGAAAGGGCAACCCACTCCAGTATTCTTGCCTAGAAAGTTCCATGGACAGAGGAGCCTTGTGGGCTATAGTCCATGGGGTCACAAAAACTTGGAGACAACTGAGCACTGGGCTGGAAGAAGCACACACTGGAATCAAGATCGCCGGGAGAAATATCAATAACCTCAGACATGCAGATGACACCACTCTTATGGCAGAAAGTGAAGAGGAACTCAAAAGCCTCTTGATGAAAGTGAAAGAGGAGAGTGAAAAGTTGGCCTAAAGCTCAACATTCAGAAAACTAAGATCATGGCATCTGGTCCCATCACTTCATGGGAAATTGATGGGGAAACTGTCAGACTTTAGTTTTTGGGGCTCCAGAATCTGATTGCAGCCATGAAATTAAAAGACGCTTACTCCTTGGAAGGAAAGTTATGACCAACTTAGATAGCATATTAAAAAGCAGAGATGTTACTTTGCCAACAAAGGTCTGTCTAGTCAAGGCTATGGATTTTCCAGTGGTCACGTATGGATGTGAGAGTTGGACTGTGAAGAAGGCTGAGCGCCAAGAATTGATGCTTTTGAACTGTGGTGTTGGAGAAGACTCTTGAGAGTCCCTCGGACTGCAAGGAGATCCAACCAGTCCATCCTAAAGGAGATCAGTCCTGGGTGTTCATTGGAAGGACTGATGCTGAAGCTGAAACACCAATACTTTGGCCACCTCATGTGAAGAGCTGACTCATTGGAAAAGACCCTGATGCTGGGAGGGATTGGGGGCAGGAGGAGAAGGGGACGACAGAGGATGAGATGGCTGGAAGGCATCACTGACTTGATGGACATGAGTCTGAGTGAACTCCAGGAGTTGGTGATGGACAGGGAGGCCTGGCCTGCTACAATTCATGGGGTCGCAAAGAGTTGGACACGACTGAGCGACTGAACTGAACTGAGCACTAACAAGGACTAGGAATGTATATACCACAATTTGTTTTTTAACCTGTTGATGGGCCTTTGGGTTGTTTCTACCTTTTGGCTTTTGTAAATAGTGTGTACACTATTTACACGTGTGTGCATGTTCGTGTTTGAGGACCTGTTTTCAGTTATTTTGGGTATATACCCAGATGTGAAATTGCAAGATTATATGGTAATTGTATGTTTAACTTTTTGAAGAACTATCAAACTGTTTCCACAGTGGCTGAACCCTTATACATTACTATCCACACTAGTGGGTGTGAAGAGGTACTTTACTGTGATTTTGATTTGCATTTGCTTAGTGACTAATTAACTCAATATTCAAAAAACTAAGATCAAGGCATCCGGTCCCATTGCTTCATGGCAAATAGATGGGGAAGCAATGGAAACAGTGACAGACTTTATTTTCTTGGGCTCCAAAATAACTGCAGATGCTGATTGCAGCCATGAAATTAAGATACTTGCTCCTTGGAAGAAAAGCTGTGACAAACTTAGCATATTAAAAAGCAGAGACTACTTTGCCAACAAAGGTCCATCTAGTCAAGGCTATGGTTTTTCCAGTGGTCATGTACAGATGTGAGAATTGAACCATAAAGAAAGCTGAGCACTGAAGAATTGATGCTTTTGAGCTGTGGTTTTGGAGAAGACTCTTGAGAGTCCCTTGGACTGCAAGGAAATCAAACCAGTCAATCCTAAAGGAAATCAGTCCTGAATATTTATTGGAAGGACAGATGCTGAAGCTGAAGCTCCAATACTTTGGCCACCTGATGAAAAGAACTGACTCATTTGAAAAGATCCTGATGCTGAGAAAGATTGAAGGCAGGAGGGGAAGGGGACAACAGAGGATGAGATGGTTGGATGGCATCAGCGACTCGATGGACATGAGTTTGAGTAAACTCTGGGAGTTGGTGATGGACAGGGAGACCTGGCGTGCTGCATGACTGAGCAACTGAACTGAATTGAACTAGTGACTAGTGATGTTTCATATCTCTTCAAACATTTGTGTAATTTCATCCTAAATTTTAGGTATATGGCAAGGTTTCTATTTGGTATAGCATACATAGCAGAGGTCACAGATAAGCTGAATACTGACCCCCTTGAGTCCTTGGGGCTACCAGCGGAGACTTCAGATGGCCAGAGTCCCTGGGGTCATTTATCTCAGGTGTGAGCAGACCCTTCCACTTTCTCTATCCCTCTCTGTGTGTGCCAGTATATGAATAATTTGGGGAGTACTGGTAGTGGGGGTGTAGGAAACCAGAGTCGTCTTGAGCTATCTCAGTTAATGGGACAACAGATGGACTCTCAGCTGCTGTATAGCATTGTAATTTAATTTTTTTTCACAAATTATAACAGAACTTTCTGTAATGTCTCGCTAAGAATAGCCATTCTTAGATTGTGTTCTTAAAATAGGGCCGTATATTAATGTAATATACAGACTTTTCTAAAAAGTTAGAAAAGTCCAGTGATACAGTACAGTAATCATGGTAAGTCATTGAACTTTGGACAATTTTAATTTTCAAAATGGCATACAACATATGGATACTTAAATACTAAAATGCAAAGCACTATATATTTGTTTTATATGATGACTTATGGGAGATCAGTGTTTGAGATTAAATCCCAATTCTAGGCAGTGTGAGGATCATCCATCTAAAGTTACCATTGTGCTCAGTTGCCCAGTCATGTCTGGCTCTTTGCAACTTCACCAACTGGAGCACACCAGGCCTCCCTCTATTCAGTTCAGTCGCTCACTTGGTCATGTCTGACTCTTTGCTACCCCGTGGACTGCAGCACGCCAGGCCTCCCTGTCCATCACCAACTCCCAGAGCTTGCTCAAACTCATGTCCATTGAGTCAGTGATGCCATCCAACCATCTTATCCTCTGTCGTCCCCTTCTTTTCCTGCCTTCAATCTTTCCCAGCATCAGGGTCTTTTCAAATGAGTCAGTTCTTCGAATCAGGTGGCCAAAGTATTGGAGCTTCAGCTTCAGCATCAGTCCTTCCAATGAATATTCAGGACTGATTTCCTTTAGGATGGGCTGGTTTGATCTCCTTGCTGTCCAAGGGACTCTCAAGAGTCTTCTCCACCACCACAGTTCAAAAGCATTGATTCTTTGGCGCTCAGTTTTCTTTATGGTCCAACTGTCAACATCTGTACATGACTACTGGAAAAGCTGTATCTTCGACTAGATGGACCTTTGTTGGCAAAGTAGTCTCTGCTTTTTAATATGCCATCTAGGTTTATCATAGCTTTTCTTCCCAGGAGCAAGTATCTTAATTTCATGGCTGCAATCACCATCTGCAGTTATTTTGGAGCCCAAGAAAATGAAGTCTGTCACTGTTTCTGTTGTTTCCCCATCTATTTGCCTTGAAGTGATGGGACTGGATGTCATGATCTTCGTTTTTCGAATTTGGAGTCTCAAGCCAGCTTTTTTTTTTTTGTATTTCAGTAGATATTTCAGTATTTAGCTTAACAGATATTTTGTATACCTGGTGCTTAATCAATAGTACTGTCTTCGAGTAGCATTGAGAATTATAATTCAGTGAGCTCACAACATAACACATTTATTTAGAGTTACATAGAAGAACATTTAGTTGCATTTCAAACTCCTTCTGAAGCTTCCTCTGACAGAGACTAGATGTTATCATGTCTGGCTTCTGGGCAGTAAGTGAAGGATGTGGAACTGGGTGATCTTGGTGATGGAGAAACCATTGAGTCTGGCCCTTCAAGTCAGTCTCCAACCTAATCCACTCCTGGAGGACAGATAGGAAGGGTCGATGTTAGGTTTCATGGATTGATGGAAACATTATCTGAAACAAAATTCGGACATCTGAACATCAGGGGTCATGTTGATCAAGTTAACCCACCATTTCACATTCTTTTGGGTCCTAATCCAAAGCTCTTTTCCCCATCTAGGACATTTCTGTGCTCAGAGAAAATAGAAAACTTCCCCTCCTCAAATGGAGCCATGTCAGGTTAATTATATCAGATTAAAATGAACATTGTCTCCTTAAAAAAAAGTACACGACATGAGAGTTGCAAGTTAAGTTTTGTTTGGGGCAAAATAAGGATAGTAGCCCAGGAGATAGCACCTCAGATAGCTCTGAGAGACTGCTCCAAAGAGGCAGGGGGGGAAAGGTCAGAATATATGATTTTTGGTGAAGGTAGAGTACATGCAACCAAACGTGTATTTCTCCAGAAGGTTTCTACTAGCCTCGTGAAGCCTTTGCTAGTTACAAGGAACAGTCATCACCATGAAGGACTTTAGTGCTTTTCTAGATATGAGGAGATAAGATAAAAGAATTGGGCTCATAAAATCAGCTGCTGAGAATATCTAACTATCTGAAGACCTGTCCTGCCAGTTTTTCTCAAGCACAGAGTGCTTCATTTCCGCTCTCCACCCTGAGCTCCTTCAGGGGTTGTCAAAGATCAGCAGCCTCCGATCTGATCTAATAGCAGCACAGGATCTAATCCTTCTAGAGGTGGATGGCAAGCACCCATGGCACGTGCAATTTGTAGTTGACAACATCATAGACAATCTGCAGTCAGTGCAATATGGAAGATAAAGATTAGTAAAGAAAACAGTGGAAAGTGTCTCAGCGAGGCAGTTAGCAGCCTGATTGGTAACCTGGTGTGAACGGGCACTACGGATGCAGAAACCCAACCCTACCGGCAGCCTCTTCTCTTAGCCCTGGCTCGGAGCCCTTCAAAATTCAGAACTGTGGGAAATGGACATTCTAGTTCTAGAACCACCCTAGTATCAGTATGAGCCCAGGAAACATATAGCATTTAGGAAAAGAGTCAGTGCCAGTCACAGCCAGGAAGGGAAATCTATTGGGCAAAATATATTTAAGATAAAAAATTTCTAACTGTCTACAGGGTGACTTGCACTAAGGAATGTTTAGAGGTAGAAACTATAGGTGATCTGCTCTTTCTTAAGACAAATTGCAAAAGACAGGAATCTCCCACAGGAGCTGAACATGTCTGCATGCCTTCCCAAACACAACTTCCTTGCATTTCTTAATTATGCTGTTTTACTGAAGAAATTAAGTTATACTGTTTAGTCATTAGCTAAGTAATAGTATGCATGAATATGACGTAAAACTTGGCTTCTGGAGAATATCTGCAAATAAATAATAAATCTTCTTGTGAAACAAATGCTAGAATAGTATTACCTGCTTTAATGGCCTTTTGTCCTAGAACAAATCTCATAAGAATCCATAAACAGAAGAAAAATATGGCAATGTAAAAAGAAATAAAACAACAAAAGCATCAAAAATAAAACCCTTATTTATAGCATCATTTTGTACTATCACAAGAACATTCACTTAAAAATCAAATATCTTACCCGATGGCAGAAACAATTTGGTAAGTCATTAGGAACATCTTGTTATGAACATTTTCTACTTGCAGTAGAATGGAAGAAATTGAAGGTACAGTGAAATCAAAAGGTCAAAGTGTCCATGTGATGTCTGCGAAATTCATGTATTTGCATTAGCTCAAATATATGAAACATCAGTAGCTGCTGACCTCGAGTTTAGAAATAGCCAGTGAAGGATGTTTAGGAAATGAGGATACCAGGAAAATTATTTAAAATATGGATAATAAAGATATTTGCATTGTGATGAAGAAGAGAAAAACATAACCAAGGCTTTCTGTGAATGAGGTGCTGTGTGTAACTCATAATTTTAATTTTAAAAATGAAATGGCTTATTAATAACAACTTATTCTTTCCTTCATCAAGTAATTTTGAGGACCTGCAATGGGTCAGGCAGTTTCAGGAACTGGGCGTATACTAGTGAACAGTGGTGAAATAGCCCCTGCTCTCAGGGAGCCTATGTTCTACTGGGGGTGGGGATTAGATTACAGAGACAATGCATGATAATGTGTCAGTTTATGTAGTATTTTGGAATGGCAAGTGCTGTGGAAGAAGAGAAAAAGAGCATTCTGGAAGGGGATGGTAATGGAGGAGGTGGGCAGGGTAGTTCAGGTTACATTTATGTGCTGGGGTCATGGGGACACATCATAGAGGCGACACCAGAGCCAAGACTTGGTGTCAAGAGTTGGCCACATGCAAACCTGGGAGAGAAAATGTTCCCAGCAAAGGCAGCAGCAAGTGCAAAGAGCAGAAAGAGAAAAGACCTGGGGGCAGGCGAGTGCAGTACACACCCTGGAGTGCCTTGGAACCATGGGAAAAATTCTGGCTTTAAAAAAAAAAAAGTATTTATTTGGATCTTCTGTCTTCGTTGCAGCACATGCAGCGTGTGAACTCTTAGTTGTGGCGCAAGGAATCTAGTTTCCAGACTGGGAATCGAACTCGGGCCCCCTATATTGGGAGCACAGAGTCTTAGCCAGTGGACCACCAGGGAGGTCCCAAAACTCTAGCCTTTTGTCTAAGAGAAATTGGGAGGCATTGGGGGAGTTGAAACAGAAGAGCAACTTGATCTGGCTTCTATTTGAGGGCGATCACCCTGGTGGCTGTGCAGCTTGGGCAAGGGCAAAATTCAGGCGACCAGATTGAAATACTGCAGGGGAGAGAGGAGGCAGCAAAGACCAGGGAAGAGGCAGTGGGGCGTGAGAAGCACTCTGATTCTGGAAGCATCAGTAAGGCACGTTTCCTCAGACCGCAGGTGTCATAGACTCACCTCCTGTTTCTGGCGCTAATAAACTGAGACCAAGCAGGGCAAACCTTCTCTGCAGAACTGCTTAAAGAAACAGTTAGTGTAACTAACTGTTCAAAGGTTAGTGTAACCAGGAAAAACTTCCTTGATTTTAGTAAACATTTATCCTTCTGAGAAATGAACACTGTTCTGTTAATGCGGCCTTCCTAATGAAGACCAGTTTTATTTCTTAAGTTATTTAAAATATTTTTTGTTTTCATTTTCATGCTTCTGAATTAGTTATTGTGTATCTAGTAAGGTGAACTAGACACCTGGTCATTACCTAAAAAATTGTTTGGGATAATCTAGGTTCCAGAGTTTATTTTCGTCAGTTTGAGTGTTTTATGTTGATCTTTGCTGTTGTTGCCTAGTCGCTCAGTCGTATCTGACTCTTTGCGACCCTGTGGACTGTAGCCCACCAGGCTCCTCTGTCCATGGGATTTCCCAGGCAAGAATACTGGAGTGGGTTGCCATTTCCTTCTTCAGGAGATCTTCCTGACCCAGGGATCAAACACATCTCCTGCCTTGGCAAGCAGATTCTTTACTGCCGAGCCACCAGGGAAGCTGCATATTAGTCATATAAATAATTTATTTTTAAATGTCTACTTGATTTCATACTATTTAGAAGCTACCGTAGTTATAAGGGGGGAAATCTCTTTTTATTATTCATGTTAACAGCAAAATGACTATGAAAGGAATATTTTACTTCAAAATATTAACTCACCAGTTACACCAGGATCATAAGATCAGTAAGGTTATAATGAAAAATGATGGTTGCCATCTCTATGCCTTTTCTCATTTTCCTTTATATTTGCTCACGTGAAGTCCACGAGGGGATTTTGGGTTCAGATTTATGTGAGAACTAAGAGTTTTCTTTAAAGAGAAAAGTAAGGATGCTTTTGAATCTTACTTGTTGGGAAAAAGCCTGTTTTTACCTTAAGAGCAAGACTTCTTTCTTGCAATTCATATTTTATTCAAAAGGCTCAGGCTCCTGGAGGTTTAATAAAACACCAGTTCTCATAGACATAACTTCTATATACAAGCTTTTGCTGTACCGGCTTCCTCCCATTCTTTGAAATCATTAGGATCAGAGATGGTCCACAGATACTGGGAGAAATCACGGAGTGTGATGTGAATAATAAACACAGTCTGGCAACACAAACTCGTCTGTGCTGACCAGAAGCGAGACGAGGATGCCCTTATTAAGATCGAGGCCCAGTGGTCAGGAAGTTGAGTACTGGAGTCAAATAGAGCTGCATTCAAATCTCAGCTCAGCCATTTACTAGCTCCTTATCGTGGTTGCATTTCTTAGCTTCCAGTTTTTAATCTGGTAGCAGCCTACCTGTGGTGCAAAGTGGGGAAACAACATAAATATCAGGACCTTACCCTCATGTTTAAGGAAAGAAGGGCAGACAATGCTCTTAAACCATGATCTGGGTACTTAGTGCTACTGAGGTTCCCACCTTGGGCTTTCTCAGCAGACAGAGCTGGGGTACAGCTGTACACACATTCAAACAGATACATGTTTGTGGGCACATCTCTGTGTGTGTGCATACATATCTTGCACATAATTTCAGTGTTTGCACTTACATGGACGCCTGGGTTCATTTTAGCAGGATATCTTTTTGGCATGTTGTTTTTGTTTAGTTGCTAAGTCATGCCCGACTCTATGCAGCCTCATGGACTGCATGGCCCATCTTGTAGACCTTTTTGCAGGATATTGGAGCAAATATCCAGATAGCAGAGAGTTCAGTTAGCAAGGGATGAAGAGGTATGTGGTACATAGTAAGCATCAGATAACCAATTTTTATTATTTATTATAAGCATGGGTGGTATTGATTCCCTCTTTGTCCTTTGTGGGCATACCTGCATGCATGCTAAGTCGCTTCAGTCATGTCCAGCTCTTTGTGACCCCATGAACTGTAGCCGCCAGGCTCCTCTCTTAATGGGATTCTCCAGGCAAGAATACTGGAGTGGGTTGCCATGCCCTCCTCCAGGGGATCATCCCAACTCCAGGGATCGAGCCCACATCTCTTACGTCTCCAGCATTGGCAGGTGGGTTCTTTACCACTAGTGCCACCTGGAAGCTCCTCTGTCCTTGGCTCTGAGGCAAATAATTGGAAGGATGTGATTAATGATAAGAAGAGTTACAAGTCAAAGTTATACAATGGAATTTCTGACGTCCTTCTGTGTCCCTGCAGCTGAAGTCATTATTTATGTGAAAAAGAGGGATTATAGATGTATATCCAGTATGCTTAAACCTCAGATCCTCTTTTCTTTTTGTTTTTTGGCCATAGCACCCAGCTTGGGGATCTCAGTTCCCCAACCATTGGTAGATCCCAGGCCCTTTGCAGTGGAAGAACAGAATCCTAACCACTGGACCACCAGGAAAGTGCCTCTGCTTTTATTTTAAAACAAGTTGTGATTTCTGGGCAGTGAATTGGCATCCTCCTTGCTGAATATAAACCTGTTAATGGGCAAATTTTCCTGGGGATTATCACTATATGGAGTATTGTCAGACCTTTGCTAAGTTTCTCTAAATAGGAAATTGACCACTGCAAGCCTAAATATTATTTTACTATATTATTTATTAAACTAATACTTCTGTGTTTAGTCGCTCAGTCATGTCTGACTCTTTGCGACCCCATGGACTGTAGCCCACCAGGTTCCTCTGTCAAGGGGATTCTCCAGAAAAGAATACTGGGTGGGTTGCCATGCCCTATTACCTAAAAAGGACATTAAAGTAAAGTGAAAATGACTTACATGCTGTCAGAAGTAATGTCTCAAACTCATGCTGTTGATGAACCTGCTATTCATCAGTAAGTCACCAGCTCACAGATATCAATTTTTTTAATAATATATTCATAAATCAGTTTGATGGATTTTTTTCCTTATAATGAGCAGAATATTGTGCTTATTAGAGACAGTTAAGTTAACCATTAACCTGCTGCTAAGTCACTCCAGTCGTGTCCGACTCTGTGCGACCCCATAGACGGCAGCCCATCAGGCTCCCCCGCTCCTGGGATTCTCCAGGCAAGAATACTGGAGTAGGTTGCCATTTCCTTCTCCAATGCATGAAAGTGAAAAGTGAAAGGGAAGTCACTCATCATGTCCGACTCTTAGGGACCCTATGGACTGCAGCCTACCAGGCTCCTCCGTCCATGGGATTTTCCAGGCAAGAGTACTGGAGTGGGGTGCCATCGCCTTCTCCAACCATTAACCTAGGGGTCATGAAAAATTTGGTCTGGTATTCCCATCTCTTTAAGAATTTTCCACAGTTTATTGTGATCCACACAGTCAAAGGCTTTGGCATAGTCAATAAAGCAGAAGTAGATGTTTTTCTGGAACTCTCTTGCTTTTTCAATGATCCAACAGATGTTGGCAATTTGATCTCTGCTTCCTCAGTTCACTTCAGTTCAGTTGCTCAGTCGTGTCCAACTCTTTGCAATCCCATGAACTGCAGCACGGCAGGTCTCCCTGTCCATCACCAACTCCCGGAGTCCACCCAAACCCATGTCCGTTGAGTCAGTGATGCCATCCAACCATCTCATCCTCTGTTGTCCTCTTCCGCTCCTGCCCTCAATCTTTCCCAGCATCAGTGTTCTTTTCCAATGAGTCAAGACTTCACATGAGGTGGCCAAAGTATTGGAGTTTCAGCTTCAACATTAGTCCTTCCAATGAACACCCAGGACTGATCTCCTTTAGGATGGACTGGTTGGACCTCCTTGCAGTCCAAGAGACCCTCAAGAGTCTTCTCCAACACCACAGTTCAAAAGCATCAATTTTTCAGTGCTCAGCTTTCTTTATAGTCCAAATCTCACATCCATACATGACCACTGGAAAAACCATAGCCTTGACTAGACAGGCCTTTGTTGACAAAGTATGTCTTTGCTTCTTAATATGCTGTCTAGGTTGGTCATAACTTTCCTTCCAAGGAGTAAGCATTTTTTAATTTCATGGCTGAAATCACCATCTGCAGTGATTTTGGACCCCCCCCCCAAAAAAAAGTCTGACACTGTTTCCACTGTTTCCCCATCTATTTCCCATGAAGTGATGGGACCAGATGCCATGATCTTCGTTTTCTGAATGTTGAGCTTTAAGCCAACTTTTTCACTCTCCTCTTTCACTTTCATCAAGAGGCTCTTTAGTTCTTCTTCACTTTCTGCCATAAGGGTGGTATCATCTGCATATCTAAAGTTATTGATATTTCTCCCAGCTATCTTGATTCCAGCTTGTGCTTCTTCCAGCCCAGCGTTTCTCATGATGTACTCTGCATAGAAGTTAAATAAGCAGGGTGACAATATACAGCCTTGAAGTACTCTTTTTCCTATTTGGAACCAGTCTGTTGTTCCATGTCTAATTCTAACTGTTGCTTCCTGACCTGCATATAGGTTTCTCAGGAGGCAGGTCAGGTGATCTGTTATTCCCATCTCTTTCAGAATTTTCCACAGTTTATTTTGATCCACACAGTCAAAGGTTTTGGCATAGTCAATAAAGCAGAAATAGATGTTTCTCTGGAACTCTTGCTTTTTCAATGATCCAGTGGATGTTGGCAATTTGATCTCTGGTTTCTCTGACTTTTCTTAAACCAGCTTGAACATCTGGAAGTTCACAGTTCACGTATTGCTGAAGCCTGGCTTGGAGAATTTTAAGCATTACTTCACTAGCGTGTGAGATGAGTGCAATTGTGCGGTAGTTTGAGCATTCTTTGGCATTGCCTTTCTTTGGGATTGGAATGAAAACTGACCTTTTCCAGTCCTGTGGCCACTGCTGAGTTTTCTAAATTTGCTGGCGTATTGTGTGTAGCACTTCCACAGCATCATCCTTCAGGATTTGGAATAGCTCAACTGGAATTCCATCACCTCCACTAGCTTTGTTCATAGTGATGCTTCCTAAGGCCCACTTGACTTCACATTCCAGGATGTCTGGCTCTAGGTGAGTGATCTTACCATCGTGGTTTTCTGGGTTATGAAGATCTTTTTTATATAGTTCTTTTGTGTATGCTGCGACCTCTTCTTAATATCTTCTGCTTCTGTTAGGTCCATACCATTTCTGTACTTTATTGTGCCCATCTTTGCATGAAATGTTTCCTTAGTATCTTTAATTTTCTTGACGAGATCGCTAGTCTTTCCCATTCTATTGTTGTCTGAAGCAACAGTTAGAACTGGACATGGAACAATGGACTGTTGTTTGGACTGTTGGACAACAACAGTTCCAAATAGGGAAATGAGTACGTCAAGGCTGTGTATTGTCACCCTGCTTATTTAACTTCTATGCAGAGTACATCATGAGAAACGCTGGGCTGGATGAAGCACAAGTGGGAATCACGATTGCCGGGAGAAACATCAATAACCTCAGATATGCAGATGACACCACCCTTATGGCAGAAAGTGAAGAAGAACTAAAGAGCCTCTTGATGAAAGTGAAAGAGAAGAGTGAAAAAGTAGACTTAAAACTCAACATTCAGAAAACTAAGATCATGGCATTTGGTCCCATTACTTCATGGCAGATAGATAGGGGAACGAACAGTGGAAATATTGACAGACTTTATTTTGGGGGCTCCAAAATCACTGCAGATGGTGATTGCAGCCATGAAATTAAAAGATGCTTGCTTGTTGGAAGAAAAATTATGACCAACCTAGATAGCATATTAAAAAGCAGAGACTACTTTGCCAATAAAGGTTCATCTAGTCAAAGCTATGGTTTTTCCAGTAGTCATGTGTGGATTTGGGAGTTGGACTATAAAAAAAGCTGAGTACCGAAGAACTGATGCTTTTGACCTGTGGTGTTGGAGAAGACTCTTGAGAGTCCCTTGGACTACACGGAGATCAGACCAGTCAATCCTAAAGGAAATCAGTCCTGAAAATTCATTGGAGGGACTGATGTTGAAGCTGAAACTCCAAAACTGTGGCCACTTGATTCAAAGAGCCGACTCATTAGAAAAGACCCTTATGCTGGGAAAGATCGAAGGCGGGAGGAGAAGGGGACGACAGAGGATGAGATGGTTGGATGGCATCACTGACGAAATGGATATGAGTTTGAGTAAACTTCGGGAGTTGGTGATGGAAAGGGAGGCCTGGCATGCTATAGTCCAAGGGATCACAGAGTTGGACATGACTGAGCGACTGAACTAAACTAACTGACAGCTGTCATGTGGGCCTTTATTACTTTGTTAGACACAAAACTTGCTGATTTTTCTCTAATGCTACTGTGAGGTAATACAAAAACATATGTATTTAGGTCTCTGCCCCATTTCCTGGCACAGAGGTCCTAAAACTCTTGCAATTTCCTAGTGATTAGAGCACTGGGAGCACCTTCTGTTCTAGTATTTGGTCTTTGAGCCCCTGTCCTGACAGAGTTCCTCTATCCCTTGGAATTTCCTGGGTGATAACAGCGTCCTTTGTTCTAATGAGGTGACTCTTGGTGGGTTCCCGAATAGGGGCTGGTCACCAGAAAGACCAACAAGCCAGGATTAGAATCTTAGGATCTGCAGCACCATCCCTTTCTCCCACGAGGGAAGAGGGGCTGCAAGTGGAGTTAATGATTGATCATCCCTATGGAGAAAACCTTCCACAGAATCCCAGGGGATTGGGGTTTGAAGAGCTTCTCGGTTGGGGGCCATGTGGCGGTGCTGGAAGAAGGGTACACCTGGATGGGACATGGACTCTCCCCCACTTCTCACACACCTTCCTACACACCTCTTCCACCTGGGTGTTCATCTGTGTCCTTTATCATATCCTTTTAAAAAATATTTGTTTATTGCTTCCTTGTGGCACAAGGGCTAGTTGCTCCAAGGCATGTGGGAATCTTAGTCCCCCAACTGGGGATTGAACCCACATCCCCTGCACTGGAAGGAAAGTTCTTAACCATTGGACAACCAGGGCAGTCCCTATCACAGCCTTTTATAATAAACTGGTAAACAGTAAATAAATTGTTTCCCTGAGTCTGCAAGCTGCTCTAGCAAATTAGTGAAACCCGAGGAGGGGTCATGGGAACCTCTGATTTATAGCTGATTGGTCAGAAGCGCAGATAACAGCCTGGCTTTGCACTTGGTGTCTGAAGTGGGATGTGGGTAATCTTGCGGGACTGAGCCCTTAACCTGTGGAATCTGATGCTATCTCCAGGTAGACAGTGTCAGGTTTGAGTTATTGTGGGACACAGCTGGGCTTCCCTGGTGGCTCAGTGGTGAAAAATCCGTCTGCAATGATGAAGACCCAGGTTCGATCCCTGGGTCAGGAAGATCCCCTGGAGGAGGACGTGGCAACCCACTACAGTCTTCTTACCTGGAGAATCCCATGGACAGAGCCTGGGGAGCCACGGTTCATAGGGACATAAAGAGTTGAATGTGACTAAAGTGACTGAAAACGGCACGGCACAGCACAGGACTCAGCTCGTGTTGCAGAGAATGACTTGATGGGCAGGAAACTCCCATGTATCTGGTGTCAGTAGTGTGAGTATGTTGGTTGTATGAGAGTAAAGGAGAAACACACATGAATAGTGTAGGTTTTTCTGTACAACTACTGTGTTCTATTTGTTAATGTTAATAAAAAGTACCACAGGTTTTATAGCCAGGGTATTATTATAATTTTTGTGGGCAAGAAAGTTGTGTTTCTATATCTTAATAAAATGATTTTTATCATTGAGTATTGGTATTAGAGTCTCATGTATGTGTTCAGAAGTTGTCATGTGGCCCAAGAGAGTTCATAGGGTCTTTCTAGTGTCTAATTTATTAGAGACGAATTTTGGCATTACCTGTATTTGGCATAAAATTAAGTAATTTTAGAGTGTAAATGTTAACCTCGAGACACTCTACTATCATTTTTTAATTTTACAGATAATTTTACAGATTCAGGAACCTGAGCTCAGAAAGGTGATGTAACTAGTACAGAATAACAGCAGAAGAGCTCAGTCCAGAATACAGGTGTTGGACTGTGGTCCCCAAAATGTGCCTCCTTAAAATGTAAGAAATGAGTGAACAAGCTACACAATCAGATCTGTGCAGCAGGCACTCTGAGAGAGGTCTGTCCATGACATCATCAGCTGGAGCAAAACTTCAGCATTCATAACCCTGAGAGGCTGTAGCTCGTAATATTAAGGAGAATAAGAAAAGTATATTGACTTGCTTTTAACAACTCTGGTTTTACTTTCTCTAAAATTATTTGCATTTGTAGCCATTGCAAACCTAACCAGAGAATTAGAAATACATTTTTATTGTCAGAGATCTTGTTTTTCAAAAACCATGATTTTGTAACCATGTTATTAAGCTATAGTCCATTAGCTCTGCAAACTCAGTTAAAATTATGTTTTGATCCTTTCTCGGTTTTTTTGTTTTCTTGGTCTTTGTTTGGATGTTAGGTTGTGATTAATTTGTTCTTGTTTGTGGTTTTATGTCAGTGCTGCCTAGGATATGGCAAGTTTGCTAATGATGTTTGCTAATGATGGCAAGTTTGCTAATAAGTTTATACATTATTTAGTTTTTCTTTTTTTCAGCAGTGACTCTCCATGTGGATGTTGCCCTGCTTATTGTACCATGGAACTCAGAAGTATGCTGTTTTTCGTACATCAAGTACGGCCATTTAGCATGTAAAACTAGCTGGGGTTTAGTTCCCTTTGACATTTTATGTTTGACTATGCAAAAGCACAGTGAAAATAACCAGGGTTCAGAAGGTCTTTTTATAGAGCAGAAATAATGAGCCTGATTCCCTGACTCAGAGGCTACAGATGGATCCCCCTGTCAGATGAGCAAGAGAGGAAGAAAGAGAACCACTTTCCCCGGCTTGCTGGTTGGGAACAGGTGGTAACCTCCTTGCTTCTGTCCCCACAGCCTACTGCACCCCTGAGAAGAGAGCTTCCCCTCAAGCCCCTCGGCTCCGACTTCCCAGCCTGACAACTGTTCAGGGGAGCTCTTGCGATGCTGCACAGGGGGCGACCAGATTCTCAGGGCCCAAAATAGCTGCCAGGCAAGCCTCTCTCTGTTGGCTCTTCTCCGAGCTCCTGGACACTGGCAGGATCCTTATGATCATCATCTCAGACAGAAGAACAAGTGAGTTTTTGTTTTTATTGCCTATTATTGTTCATGTCGCTTAGGGCTGAGATTGAGTTTTTAAATCACAGTAGATGCCTTTGAAGAAGCTTAGGACCAAAAGACAGACTTTCCCCCAAGGCCTATAACCAGCTAGTGGCAGAGTTTGTATTCATTCCTGTCTCTACCACACCACCCTTTATTTCTGTCTCTCTACAGTGTCTACATACTAGTTGCTCAACAAATTGTTAACTGGTTTAATCTGATGCAGTTAAGTGAATCATCATATGAGTTAATCTTGTCACAGCATTTGGCTCTGCTGCAAAGCTCCTGTCCAGGGAGTAACTCCACTCAGACACGAGCCCCCTCATCCCTCTTCTGAAGGCCGGCTAGAGCTGTGAGGAAGCCCAGGCTGCCATCCCTACATCCTTGAGACCAAGGGGCGGTGCAGCAGAGGAGAACCATCCCCCCTGACCGTCTGTCCAACCTCTCTGGGTTCTGTTCACCTTCCCTGGGAGATACTCATCCTCCCAAGGGTGTGGAACTGAACACAAGTCAATCTCCACTCATGTGATCAGCAGACATTTTCTGGTGCCTTCTCTGGGCCTGGTACAGTGCTGGGCTGGGAGTATAGAGATTCAGGACATGGCTCTAATTCCTTCCAGGATCTCAAGGATGGAAGGATGTGGCTGGCCAGGGTGGAGCTTTCGTAGGCCTGATGAGCAGAATGCAGTCTTGCTCAATTGAGGAGTAGGTAGAGCCTGGAGAGCCAACCTGATATTTACCAGGTAAGTTCATCAACTTCCCACCAAGTTCACGGCTGCTGCTTTCCTTTTCCCACCCAAGACTCGTGTTGGGGCACCTCTGTGGGGACTGGGTGAGGCACTGGGAGGTGAGGCCACTTGGCTCACCGATTTTTCCTGCTGTACTGATTTTTCCTGCTGTCCAGAAATGCACCGTTCCTAGGAAACCTTTCCTAAGCCAGAGTGGCATAAAGGGAAGAAGAAATTACCTTCAGTCAGTCAGTCAGTTCAGTCGCTCAGTCGTGTCTGGCTCTTTGCGACCCCATGAATCGCAGCACGCCAGGCCTCCCTGTCCATCACCAACTCCTGGAGTTCACTCAAACTCACATCCATCGATTCGGTGATGCCATCCAACCATCTCATCCTCTGTCGTCCCCTTCTCCTCCTGCCCCCAATCCCTCCTAGCATCAGAGTCTTTTCCAATGAGTCAGCTCTTCACATGAGGTGGCCAAAGTACTGGAGTTTCAGCTTTAGCATCATTCCTTCCAAAGAACACCCAGGACTGATCTCCTTCAGAATGGACTGGTTGGATCTCCTTGCAGTCCATGGGACTCTCAAGAGTCTTCTCCAACACCACAGTTCAAAAGCAGCAATTCTCTGGCACTCAGCTTTCTTCACAGCCCAACTCTCACATCCATACATAACCACAGGAAAAACCATAGCCTTGACTAGACAAACCTTTGTTGGCAGATTACCTTAGGACACATCTTATTAACAGATGCTCAAAATACATCAAGGTAAAGCAGAGGTGTCCACAGCCACAGTTCACAGCTCTGGTGGCTTCATGCTGAGTCGTTGAGATGCTGAGTGTGGTTCCTAGGGAAGGAGCTTGGAGAGGCCACTCCAGATGCTGGGGGTGTGTGCTGCCTCTGTAAAGGCTGCTACAAAACACTTGCTGAACACTGTTCTTTGCTTTTCACCTATTTTCATAAAGAAAATATCCTCTTCAGATTTCTTTTGGTTGGAGAAGAGAGGTACTAATTAGGGTAGGTCTTTTGGAAAAGTAGTGTGGAACTGGTGTAAAGCGAATCTTCGAAAAACAGGCATACTTCTATCTAGACTTGTTGCCCAGGCTCGTTACACGTTTGAAGGAAAACAAAAGTAAAGGCAGTTTCAGTCCTAATGGTCATTCTTTTTTGTCTTTGATCTCAGGACCAGCTGTTTATTGCCTGGTTCAGTTCATTTGGAGTCAGTAGGGTGGGCGAGAATAATTTGCAGTTTAGCAGGAATAAGAAGAGCAGGGTAAGAGTTGGCTTTCCTAGCTGCCAGGAGGCCTGCTTCCATTTTTTTCAATTCTTTTCCATTATGGCTTATCATAGGATATTGAATATAGTTGCCTGTGCTGTGCAATAGGACCTAGTCCTTTATCCTTTCTAATAGTTTGCATCTGCCACGCCCAGACTCCCAGGCCAGCCCTCCCCGTTACCCCCTCCCCCTTGGCAACCACACATCTGTTCTCCATATCTGTTTCTGTTTCATAGATTCCTTTGTGTCCTATTTTAGATTCCACATAAAAGTGATATCTTCTGGTATTTGTCTTTCTCTTTCTGACTTACTTCACTTTAGTATGATAATCTCTAGGTCTACCTATGTAGCTGCAAATGGCATTATTTCATTCTTTTTATAGTTGAATAGCAGGAGATCTTGCCTGGAGAATCCCAGGGATGGGGGAGCCTGGTGGGCTGCCGTCTATGGAGTCGCACAGAGTCAGACACAGCTGAAGCGACTTAGCAGCAGCAGCAGGTCTGGGTTTGACCCCTGGGTGTGGAAGATCCCCTGGAGGAGGGAATGGGAACCCACTCCAGTATTCTTGCCTGGAGAATCCCCATGGACAGAGGAGCCTGGTGGGCTACAGTCCACAGGGTCGTAAAGAGTGGGACATGACTGAGTGACTAAGCACAGCCCAGCCCAGTATTACAGATAGAGATACACTCACACCATCTTCTGTATCCATTCCTCTGTACACGGACATTTAGTTTGCTTCCACGTCTTGGCTATTGTGACTAGAACTGCTGTGAACATTGGCGTGCATGTCTTTCTGGATTATAGTTTTGTCTGGTATATGCCCAGGAGCGGGATTGCTGGATCATATGGCAAGTCTGTTTTTAGTTTTCTGAGGAGCCTCCATACTGTTTTCCGTAGTGGCTGCACCAATTTACCTCTCACCAGCAGTGTAGGAGGGTTCCCTCTTCTCCACACCCTCTCCAGCATGTGTTGTCTGTAGACTTTTTAATGATGGCCATTCTGACCAGCGTGAGCTGGTACCTCATTGTAGTTTGGATTTGCATTTCTCTAATAATGAGCAATATTGAGCATCTTTTCCTGTGCCTGTTGCAGGAGGTCTGCTGCTTGCCCTCCATGTTCTAGCTCAGAGCAGCCAGACTCTGTGCCCTGAAGGCCGTGGCATTGCGGGAGGAGCCCGTGGTAGAAGACCTAGTGCCCCACCCAGGTCCCCCTCTTGGCAACAAATGGGCCCAAAACACAGATCAGATGGAGAATGTCCGGGTGGAGGAGAGCACAGCTCAGCCTGCCTATTTGAGGCTTCAGTGCTGGTGGCAGCAGTCCCAACTTTGTCCCAGCTGCTGTGCTGTCACAGCCATTCTCGGAGACCCCAAGGTCCCCCCTCGTTCATTCCCTGGGCAGGTTCCTAGACTGGGGCGTCTCAGCAATGGTGCCCCACCGCCAAGGACTAGCAGCACATCTAGACTTGTGACAGGCAGCGAAGGCGGAGCTGGTGGGAACCACTCACTGCACTGTAACCCAGGACATGCTGGTGCACCTGTGGGGCGCCTCCGTTACTATGGAGATGAGATGCTGGCACCATCAGATCTTGGAGCTGGAAAGAGGCCTGAGCCTTGTTAGGGGAATGGGCACAAAGGCAGGTCGCAGCAGTGTCATCCACACTGCATCAAGTTACAGAGCCCTGAGGAAGTCCAAGGCTGAGGGGAGCGAGCCCTCCTCTCAGGGAAACAGTAGGGAGGTCCTATTCAAAACGAGTCTGGGCGAAGGAGCCTGGGCCACCATTGTCACATGGAAGTGGGTGCAGTGATCACAGGAGCTCCCCGCCTGACCCTGGGGTCCCCTCAGAAGCCAGGGACTGAGGAGGAAGGGGCAGCCGGGTGGTCTCAGTGGACGCTCCAAGCACTCTGTCGAGAGCTGGCATCCATGGCCCTGAGCTTTCCAGCCTGCAGAGTCTCTCACCCACCCCCACCCGGGACCCAGTCTGTGTCCCTTGAAGACACCCCTCGCTGACAATGAGTGAGGCCTGGAAGCAACGTCTGCCACTCGATTGTACCCTTATTCTGAATATCCTTTGTGCATTTACAAGCCCTCAAACCTGACCGGGAGCTCTGAGTTCTGGCCGAGCACACGCGGGAAACCTGTATAGAACAGAACTATTCAAGTTCAGGAAGATCTGGGGGGGAGATCCACACCTGCTTTCAGGCAAGCGGTACCAGTGACCCTATAACCCAGTCCGAGGTGGGAGACTCCAGGGTCTCAGCTTCTGAGCTGAATTGGAAAAGAATGAAAAGTTATTCAGGAAAAGGTGGGTGGGGACAGATGTGTAGGAGAAGGATTCCAGGCAGAAGGGTCCCTGTGGGCAGGGTGTGGAGTTCAGGGAACCTGTGGTAGGGCTGCTCAGACTTTATTTTCAAAGTTGTTAAATATCCTGAGACACTCGGAAAGTTTCTAGAGAGACTTGTCTATCATTAAGGCATTCAGTCATTCAGCAGACGTGTATTGAGAGCCCACAGGGTAAAGGCAAAAGGAATTAAGAGATTAATAAGGCTTGGGAGAAAGAGGTAAGGCAGATTAAGAGGTACAAACTTTCTGCTGCAAAATGAATGAGACTTGGTTGGTTATGAAGTGTACAGGTGGGGAACGTAGAAAAAAAGAAAAAAGAGAGAGGTATAGTGTAAATGTGTCCAGCTTTGTTTCGTATCAATTATACCCCCATGAAGCGAAACAATTTTTCCCCAATGTTGCAAACTTAAAAAAAAAAAAGTAGATAAGACTTATTCTCTGTCCTCAAGGAACTCACAGTTTAGCAAATATTATTTATAAAGGAACACGTGCAGTGATAGACGTTAGAACACAGTGTTACAGGAACACGAAGAATGGAGTGATTACTTGTGATTAAGCAGGTCAGGAAGGCCTCACGGGGAAGAGATTTTGAAATTACCAGATAGAATGGCGAAGGGCCATTTGCATTTCCAAGATGTTTAAACATGTCCAGACTTATTTTAGTTTGCCCTATTTGCAAGAATGTTTCAACTGTTGAGATGCTTATAAATTAGATGTTAATTAATGAAGTGAAAATGACGCAGGGAAGAGATCCAGATTGCTTTTAGAAATGGTGTGGTAGAAATGAGCTCCTTTCTAACTTCAAGTTATGTAAACGAAATGAACTGCATTTATAATTGTAAGAATTGGAAATGTTATTTAATATGTAAATATATTCTAACAGATAGGGGATATTTATAATGCCAAAAAATATTCTATTTAAGATAATGTATATTTAACTTCATGCATTTCTAGCTTTTTTAAAATAATTTCCTCCTCAATATTAATGTTTTTCTTCTCTTGTACATAAGTGTCGTGTATTTGCTATAGCACAGTTTCTCAAACTTGATGGCCCCTACTCTGCTTTCATTTTCTACACTTGTTTTAAAAGATTTTTTTTATTGGATCATAAGATACATACTTGTACAAATCTTAAGGGTATCATTCAGTTAATTTTTACACGTGTATCTGTTTATGTTAACTACCATTCAGATTAAAACATTTCCAGAGCCTTCCAAGGCTCCCTCATGCCATCTCCCAATTAATACCAAATTCTGCTAAAGTGACTACTGCTGTGAGTGTATCACAGTGGATTAGTTTTGTCTGTTTCTGAACTTTACATAAATGAACGTACTTTTTTTTTAAGTCTGGCTACTTTCCTCAACATTGTCTCTAAGACTGAACCCATGTCCCACTCAGTTTTTTCTTTTTCATTGATATGTTATTTATGAATATACCAGACTTAGGTATCTGTTTCCATTGGTGGCATATTTCCACTTTGGGGCTATTATGAACAAGTCTTGGAGATGTCTTTGGTGGACACATGCATTGATTTCTCCAGGGTAAATAGTAGTGGAATTGCTGGGTTACAGGGTAGACATATGTGGGACTTTAGTAAAAACTGCTACTGAGTTTGGAGAAGGCAATGGCACCCCACTCCAGTACTCTTGCCTGGAAAATCCCATAGATGGAGGAGCCTGGTAGGCTGCAGTCCATGGGGTCGCTAAGAGTCGGACGTGACTGAGCGACTTCACTTTCACTTTTCACTTTCATGCATTGGAGAAGGAAATGGCAACCCACTCCAGTGTTCTTGCCTGGAGAATCCCAGGGACGGGGTAGCCTGGTGGGCTGCCGTCTATAGGGTTGCACAGAGTCAGACACGACTAAAGCAACTTAGCAGCAGCAGTTGGGTATCCTCTTGTGAAAGGCCTACTTTAATATTTTGCGCATTTTTTAAATTGGGTTGTCCTTTTTTACTTAACTGGAGGGCCCTTTGACTGATATGTGTATTGTACGTCTTCTCCCGGTCTTCAGAGTGCCTCTCACTCTTTCAGTGGTGTCTTTTTCTTGGAAAGAAGTTCTTAATTTCAATAACATTCAACTGGAGCAGTCTTTTCTTCTGTGGCTAGTGCATTCTGTGTCCTTTTAAATGAATATTTGCCTCTTCCAGAGAAAAATTCTAATGAAACACATCAAAGGTTGTAACATTTCTCATAGAACCCTCAAACCTCTACGCATGCACTTGTAGATTGCCACCTGAGAGCCACGCTCTACTGTGCTGTTGCAGAACATTCTAGTCATAGATAGATCCCCCGAAACAACACCACAATACAACCATGGTAGGATTCCATTTTAAGCCAAGGAGGCAACAGGTTTAACTTTAAAGAAGCAGCTACTTAGAATTATTACATAGTAAATAAATATAATATAGGTAAATATATATTAAATAAGTATTTTTGCCCCATTATATTTCAGAGATTCAATAATATAGGAAAGTTCTAAAAAAAAAAGAGTGTGAGATGAGAAAATCAATTCACTTGAAAACGCTGGAGCAAAACGTTGGTCCTTCCCCGTCTGTGCCTAATTAGGAACACTCGTCTCTCCCCTTGACCTACTTTTATCATTATTCCAACACACACACACACACACACACACACACACGGCACTAGTCCCAAGGAAAAAACACAACCGAGATATTTATGACTTCTGAAACCTGCTCCAACTTGACAGTCCGCAAACATAACAGATGGTCTGTAATAACCGAACTGTTGTTGAATGTGTCTTCAGTGGTTAATTACACACTCATTTCTTAAAATTTAAAATACATGGAGAGCAATTATTCTTACCAAAGGAACATACTCATATTTTCATATTCTGTAAGTCATATTATCATACAGTTTTAGATAGACATAGATAGATGATAGAGAACAAGATAGATAATAGATTTCAAACAGTTAGATGTATTTAAAACACAATTACCATTTGTGATATCAAACATAACTTTTAATCTTCAAGTCTCTGAAAAACTTATAAACATCAGGGTCTTGGGTAAGTAGCCTGCCTTTCTTCATGATACCTTAAAATTCAGAGTTGTCTTGCTATTCAGACTTTTTGTATAAATAGGATTTCATAATCTACAAAACATTTCTCTTTCTAGCAAGTTTCCAATAGAAAGCAAGAGACATACCAAGAATGCATATGCCTTACAAGGGTCAGAGCAAATTACTGAAATATTTGAAACTATTTTAAAACTGGACAGAGAGACCTCTTAATATTCAGATGAAGATAATTCACGATACTAAAACTGTCTTCTTTTTAGTATGGTCTTTTCCCAATTCATCATGATTATTTTGAGGGAAAAAAAGCCCTCAGTGCAGGAATATTGCGTCTTTATTTTTCATTTGTTCATTTTTTAATCCCTCACTTATAAAAACTTTTGTTCATATGTAAATAATAAATGCAACCACAGTTACATATGCTTGACAGAAGTGGGTATGGAGAGCAGTGGGCCTTAAAAGAAGGAAGAGAGGAGTTTAGGAAAGTTGGGCTTCCCTGGTGGCTCAGGCGGTAAAGAATCTGCCTGCAATGCAGCGCTGGAGACCTGATCAATCCCTGAGTCGGGAAGATCCCCTGGAGAAGGGAATGGCTACCCACTCCAGTATTCTTGCCTGGGGAATTCCATGGATGGAGGAGACTGGTGAGCTAAAGTCTATGGGATTGCAAAGAGTCAGCCATGACTGAGAAGCTAACACTTACAAAGCCATAGAATGACTCTTGAAAATCAGTGGGTTTTTCACTTGCCCATGTCTGCTCTGCCTGGATTTTCTTTTTCCGTTCTCTTCACTGCTGTTCTGTTCTCCAAAAAATGTCTTCATGGGTGTCTTATCACTGGTACAACCAGTAAGGTGGAATCTAGAAGATCCCTTTAATACCAACGCTGCAGAATTCACATCTATTCCTGGGCTCAGTGTCAACAGATCACCCACCAATAACAAAATACATGAGAGACTGCTTAGGGTAAATACTTGAAAAGCGACAGGTCAGAAGGATACCTTGTATTAGTAGGAAAGCTCTGGAAGTCTGACTTGGGTAACAGACAGAAAATTTGGTGGTCTTTGGTTTAGCTTTGAATTTCTAATGAAGGTTGGGTTTTTAGTCATCCATTCCATATTGTACTGTTCCTTCTTGTGCTTAAATACATTTCATTCTGTTCTCCTTGGAGCAGGACTAAACTTCAGATTGCAAGGAGCCTAATAATGCCAGATTTTGAACATTTAGATTCTGCAGGGGTTTTAGTTCAATAATTAGTATAGAACTGAACCAGCTCAGTTGTTCTTCCTAAGATTCAATTCACAAGGATACTTTAGTTTCAGGGAGGAAGCGGTGAGGGGCAACTTAGAATTCCACTATGTTTCTTTTCTTCTAGACTTTTCCTGAAACTTTACAACCTATTGTTGAACAGCATCCTCCGATTCTGATAATTAATTTGCCTGTTTACAAAAGAAAAATGAAATACAGAGATAACAGTCTGAGCTGAAGAAATCATGTATTATTCATCCAACCAAAAAACTCTTTGCTATTGCTAAGATAATGGGCTAGACTTTTCAATCCTGCCAAGTTTTTTTTTTCTTTTTAATTCTTTCCCAAAGGGCTATGCTTATTTCTTTTTCACACTATTATCCGATGCATTTTCTACTTCAAGACTTGTTTCTCAGCAAGTTTAAATTAGGAAGACACTTTTCTTAAGCAGGAAAGCATTTAGGATTTTTTAAAGTTTGAGTCTTTTGATCAGAGGAAAGGAGAGAGAGGAAGGGAATAGAAGAAGCAGAAAGTGTGTGTTGTCTTGACAGATGTAGGGACCTAATACAGGGGAGGAAAAAGACATTTTCAAGAAAATTGCAACAGTTATGATAGGTCTTTTATTAGTGGCTACTTAAAAAGTGCTGGTCTTCTTTGGGTGTGGTGTTGACTAGATCTGGTGCAGTAAGCTTGAGAAATGTAGTACCTAAGGTTTCTGATCACTTCGCTGGGGTGAAGGTGTGTAGGTTAACCCGGAAACTTTATGGTCTTGTTACGATGACTTTGTTCAAAATGTCTTTCTTTACCAGCTATATTTTTGTTGCACTAGCCTCCAGTCCATGGGGCCACTAAGAGTCGGACACGACTGAACAACTTCACTTTCACTTTTCACTTTCATGCATTGGAGAAGGAAATGGCAACCCACTCCAGTGTTCTTGCCTGGAGAATCCCAGGGACTGGGGAGCCTGGTGGGCTGCCATCTGTGGGGTCGCACAGAATCGGACACGACTGAAGTGACTTAGCAGCAGCAGCAGCAGCTTCCAGTGTTGTTTCTTAAGGGCTTCAAGTCAAAATCGAGATACCGTTGGCATTGTCACTGGCAAAAGCTTGATGCTTCAACAGATAATCACAGTCAAAATTCAGACACCCCATGTGAGTAGAAAAGGTAAGGCTCATCTTTAACTGAGACTTAGTCTCATTTTGATGGGCAACTCCTGACGTTTGCTCTGGTTCACGAGGTCTCTGAGGACACTATAGAAGACATGAGGAAACCCTGCTTTACTTGTGTATGGGTGAAGTCAACAGCCACCTCCGTATTCAATTAAAAGTTCCCCAAGTTCCCTTAGTTTAATATTATTTGCATTGTTTTAAACTTTTGCTTTGTCAGAGCTGGCGTTCTTGCCTTGAGGTTAGTATTTCCCTTGCAGCCTCTTGAGTTTGCTCATGGTTCTGTTTCTTCTGTTAGCTCTGTTTCCACGATTGGTAGCGCTTCTAAATTTGGGGCTGCTCCTTCATGACACTATTTTTCTGAAAGGTTGGGCGATTTTTAGTTGCTTTTCCATATTAATATCTATCTTCAAGGTGAAGGGAGGTGAGACACGTGAATGGAGAAGACTTGTCCTTGAATGGGTGGTTGTTGGTGATAATCTGTACATGTGGGATTCATTGTACTCTCTACCTCTAACATTGAATATTTGTTTTCAATATTAATATTTGCTGTCTGTCTTAGGGTAGGTGGAATTTGCCATTCTTGGTAAGAGAAAACATTGCACTTGCTCGAGGCTGACTTTGGTGATACGAGTGTGAGTAAGTGTGATAAAAGTGGTAAGAATATGTGAATAAAGTCTAATCACTAGCACAGAGCAGGGCTTTCCCTCTGAAATCAGCATACCATCTTAACTTCTTTTTTGCCACTTCTTTCCAGCAAGTCGTTTCCCTGCCTAACCTTTCTCCCGTGGCCACTGTGTGTTCCCTGAAAATGTTTACGAGCGTCATTATGGAGAGATCCCAGAATAATAGCTTTAAAGCCAATATTATTGTTGGTTCAAACTGCCATTTTGTGTGATCACATGGGTTGTGCAGTAGAATCCTCAAGGTTACACCACGGATACTGGTCTTACGTTAGGCGAATGTCCTACGATGTCTCTTGGAAATACACTGTCCATTACCTGGGACACATAGGATGCAGAAATCACCCAGATTAGCTGCATCTTAATCTGGGAGTAAAGAAGGAGGGGAACTTGGGGCCCAGCCATTTTTATGAGCAGCTCAGAACTGAGAACTGTTTCGACTTTTCAGTTACAATTAATATAAACCAAAATTCTGCTGTTAATAATTTTCAGTTATTTGAAAATTTGAGCCCTATGTCTGGATTTAGAACAGTGATAAATTGTATTTCTCTGCATCAGACTTTCTGGGGGCACGCCTTGCTAAAGTGTCATCCTTTAATAGTGTCACACACAGCTGATAATAGTGTGACACATATATTAATAGCTAAATATCCGTGGGATACATCCACAACCTGGAGCTCTGTGTGATGGTGTTGGGCCAGGGATCTCCTTTAGTAAAAGAGCACTCCAAATAGTCTTTTGAAAATTGAATTTTCGGAACTCTTGATCTAGTGATTTCTTCCCTGTTTCTGTCAGACATCAATTTGATTGACACTTCAAATAGGGAAGCATACACTCGTATTTAATATATGGCTCCAAAGGGACCTCTACAAGGGGCCAAATGACATAGAACCTTCAAGGCCAAGGTGAAATGTTTGGGTTTTATTCCAACTGGGAAAGAGATGAGTTTTTAAATAGGTCTATAGGTAAGAAATGTCATGTAATGTGATGTGATTCTGTTAAGGCTCTGTACCTAGCATTGTTTTTGTAACTTGGTATTCTTTTTGCTAAAGAAGGCCCCAGGTTGGATGTCTTAGACCTGCAAAATCCTGGGTCTGCCTGGTGATATGGAGCATAAAGGGCCTGCCAGGGGTGCTGGCACACAGGTTCTCAGGAAGTGGAGGTGTTCCCACTCTGTTTCTCTTCTTCTTGAAAGGTTTATCTCACCCTAGATATGAATACTTCTTAATCTCCTGCTCAGTGACCGTCATCAAGGGACATTCTTAAATATTTGTTGAATGACTGATGGAAAGCAAGACAGGAGGGAAAGAGAACTGACTCATTGGTATTTTTCTTTATATACCACTAAGGGTACCAAGTAGCTGGCTTTTCACATATTTTAACTCTAGAAAATGCAGACCAATCTCATATTGATGCATAGCAGAGCCTCCTCAATGTGTATGACTCTGGTTTTCAATGGACAGAGTAAAAAGTGGTAGATAAGGATTTTATTGGGAAATACTACTGATTTGCCAAAATGCTAGAAAGTCATGACAGTATGTTAATAGAGGCAGTCTGTTTCCTGGATTATGAGGCTGATAAGCTACTGACCTCTTTTTAGGAAACCTTCACATTTTGTCAAAGAAATTACCTGGAAGAAATAGGAGTTCTCTTGTTTATGTATATAGCATATATATCTTCCACTCCCCCCAAAAAACATCTTAGACATTTTGCAAACAGTAATCAATATTATTTGATCCCAATTATTACTCTAAATAAAAACTTTTAAAATTGCCCTGTCTTCACAATGTGAATTGTGATTCCAGAAATACTCTGACAACCACCTCAGCAGAAATACAAATTTTTTTTTTTTTTAAAAGCTTCCTCTTATTCTGATTACTGGGATGGGATTCCCACTTTTTCCTACCTTTCCTATCCTTGTTCATCTCTTTATGGACTCCTATTATTTTCTCCCCCTTAAATTCAAAATCACCTCGAACAATTACTGCAGCCATAAAATTAAAAGACTCTTGCTCCTGGGAAGAAAAGCTGTGACAAACCTAGACAGCATATTAAAAAGCAGAGATATCACTTTGCCAACAAAGGTACATCTACTCAAAGCTATAGTTTTTCCAGTAGCCATGTACGGATGTGAGAGTTGGACCGTAAAGAAGGCTAAGCATCAAAGAATTGACGCTTTTGAAGTATGGTGCTGGAGAAAACTCTTGAGAGTCCCTTGGACAAAAAGGAGATCAAACCACTCAATTCTAAAGGAAATCAACCCTGAATATTCATTGGAAGAACTGATGCTAAAGCTCCAATACTTTGGCCACCTGATGCAAAGAACTGACTCATTGGAAAAGACCCTGATGCTGGGAAAGATTGAAGGCAAAAGGAGAAGGGGACGACAAAGAATGAGATGCTTGGATAGTATCACCAGCTCAAAAGACATGAATCTGAGCAAATTCCAGGCGACAGTGAAGGACAGGGGAGCCTGGCGTGCTGCAGTCCGTGGGGCTGCAATGAGTCGGACGTGACTTAGCAACTGAACAACAACAAAAATTCAGACATTTTCTAGGCTTATGTCCAGTTTCTTTCCTACTTTCTATGTTCTGCCTGGAAAATTGCACCCATGTCTGTAGCTTCATCAGCCTCCAGTGTCTCCAGGTCTCCATCTCGAGCTCCAAGCCCTTTCTTGCTATAATGAGACTCAGTCTGGTGCTCCTGGGAGTTTAAGACTCAACTTGCAAGAGCTCATAAATAGTCAAGAATCAGTTGGTTTAAGATCCTTAAGAAAGAGTGCTGTGTTCTAGCCATGGGGCTCCAGATGAAGCTGACGGTACAGAAATGGAAGCCAAACAGACGCATACAAACATACTGTCTCATGGTGAAATGATGCAAAGATGGATAATACTTCCTAATTAGTTTCTGCAATTGAAAATGGTAAAATTAACGTCAATTAATTATTTCTATTTTCACTAATTCATTTGTCTGTCCCCCATTATTCTGAATTAGAGTGATTCTTCTTTCCAATCTTTCCCTTCAAAATAAACTTCTGATAATTATTTTTGAAACGTATTATACCTGAAAGCCCTGTGGAAAGTAACTAAGAACATTGTGTTCCAGCATTAAAATGACATACAAACTCCAGATTAAAATATAATGCCTCATTCCAAAGCTTGAATAGAATGAAACTCAAAAAGAATTGTATCTGATAAAATTCAGGTCATTGAAAAAAAGTTCAAAAAAGAACAATCTCTATAACAAGTAGCACTTTTATTCGATGATTGGTTCCGTTAGATTTCATCCACTTTAAATGTTGAGGTTAGCAGCCTCAGATATTAACAATCCTGGTAACACGTGGAAATAACAAATTTCAGGTAGATTGCAATAAGTTATGAAGGACTTTAACCTCCATCTCCCTATAAGGTTTGTCCTCATCACCTCCTCCCATTTCTAACCTTCTCTTATTCCTTCCATGATCATTACCCCAATATCCATGAGGCAAGGACAAATAAACAGAGCTTAAATATAAGCCTCAAAAGATCCATATTTTAACAAACATTGAGGAAAGAACTTCTTTGTGGTTCATAAATTTATAATGAGTTGAGGTTGAATTTCTAAAACTGTTTCAAGTGGATACAAAAAACACCATCTCCAAATCCAGTTGGTTTTGACACCGGTTCTAAAGATAATCGATGCTCATGATTCTCTGAGCTGTGTTCCCCCATCATAGAACTTTTGTCTTTCCAGGAACAGTAAAGCCACTGAAGGACCTGCTCAACCCTTCTAATCAAAAATGTGCATGAGTGATCTATCAAAGTACCTCTTGGCACATGTGACTCACAAATCCTTGAGAAGTTGTTAAGTGAGCCTTGAATCTGCAGACCTGATGACTACATTCTGATAGGAATGGAGGTATCTCTTCAGGGAACTGTCATTTTATATAGTTCACATAAACTGTGACTGCATAGGTGGTATCATGTGAGAAACATTATTTGGGAGTGTAGATACTTCAAAAGAAAAAAATCTGTAGTGGTATCATGAAACTAAAGCAAGATAGGAATCAAATCTAGCTTGGAATCACCCGTTGAAGAACAATTTTGAGTGAAGAAGAAAAGGTGGTGCAGCAGAAATGATTCATTTGCCCTCAGCATCTGCAGATGGCTCCCCAGAGCTCCCCTCCCCACTCCTCTCTGCTATGTAATTAAGCAGAAAGAGGGGCCCCATGTTAAAAAAAAATCCTGCAAAATTCTTTATAACTGAGGCCACTAGCTAAAGTCGGAATAACACTTGAGAATGGCTGCAACTCACACAAGAAAACCTTCCAATTCAGCCCCACTGGGAAAAGACTATTCTTTTCCCTTCAGAACATCAGTTTCTGAGTGGAGGGTAAAATATTTATATGAAAGGAGGCACAGATGTGCAGGCTCCTCTCATAGAGCCTTCTGGGGAAAAAAAACAGCTTGCTAACCAAATTAAAGACCTCTGTCTGGAAGAGATTGCCAGTCTCAGTGTTCAAAGAATAAAGTCTGCAAGTGAAATATGCATTCAAGACTAGGAAAAAGAAATTAAGTTAGATTAAATAGAAAATAGACTTGAAGATAAAGTAATCTTATATATTACATTTTTAGAAGATAAAAACATGAAAAATAGTGGATGGAAAGTAAGTTTTCTGCTATCAGAGTAGATAAAATATCTAAAAAAAGATTTTTAAAAGTTCACTAGTGGCTTATTAGCCTTTTTTATTCTAGGGTCTTGTGATGAAACCACTTAAAATTATCTCTTTGGCTTTTTCAGCTAAATGCTTCTTTTTTAGGGATTTGTTTTTATTGAAGTACACTTTGGGCTACAGAGGATGAGACGGTTGGATGGCATCACCGCCTCAATGGACATGAGTTTGAGTAAACTCTGGGAGATAGTGAAGGACAGGGAAGCCTGGCATGCTGCAGGCTATGAGGCTGCAAGGAGTTGAACAGGACTGAGCGACTGAAATGAACTGATAGTTTTGTTTTGTTTTTTCTTTTGGCTGTATTGGGTCTCTTTTGCTGTGCTCTGGCTTTCTCTAATGGTGGTGAGCTGGGAGCTAGTCTTCATTGCAATATGCAGGCTTCTCACTGTGGTGGCTTCTCTTGTTGCAGAGCACAGGCTCTAGGGCTCACAGGCTCAGTAGTTGGCAGCTCACAGGCTTGAGAGCACTGGCTTAGTAGTTGTGGTAAACAAGCTTTAGTTGCTCTGCAGCATGTAGGATCTTCCTGGACTAGGGATCAAACCCAGGTCCCCTGTGTTGGCAAGTGGATTCTTAAATACCGGGCCACCAGGAAAGTCCTTTATTGAAATATAGTTGACTTACAATATTATGTTAGTTTCACATGTGTGTGTGTGTGTGTGTATGTGTGTGTGTGTGTGTGTATTCAGTCATGTCCAACTCTTTGAGACTCGATAGACTATAGCCCACCAGGCTTCTCTGACCATGGAATTTTCCAGGCAAGAATACTGGAGTGGATTGCCATTCCCTTCTCCAGGGGAAATTCCCAACCCAGAGATCGAACCTTGGTCTCCTGCATTGCAGCCAGACCAGATTCTTTACTGTTTGAGCTACAGAGAAGTTTCAAATGTACAACATAGTAACTCAATATTTTTTATAGACGCCATCAGGAAAATTATTAGAGCTAATAAATGAATTCAATAGAGTTGCAAGATACAAGATTAATATAAATAAATCTGTTATGTGTCTATATGCTGCTGCTGCTGCTGCTGCTAAGTCACTTCAGTCATGTCCGACTCTGTGCGACCCCATAGACGGCAGCCCATCAGGCTTCCCCATCCCTGGGATTCTCCAGGCAAGAACACTGGAGTGCCTTGCCATTTCCTTCTCCAATGCATGAAAGTGAAAAGTGAAAGGGAAGTCGCTCAGTCATGTCCGACTCCCAGTGACCCCATGGACTGCAGCCCACCAGGCTCCCCCGTCCATGGGATTTTCCAGGCAAGAGCATTGGAGTGGCTTGCCATTGCCTTCTCTGGTATGTCTATATACTAATAGTGAATTATCAGAAAGAGAAATCAAGAAAACAGTTCCACTTACAATTGAATCAAAAAAGAATAAAATATCTAGGAATAAATGTAAGCAAGGAAGTGAAAGACCTGTACTCTGAGAAGTATAACACACTGCTGAGGTGTATTGAAGACTATACAATAAATGGAAAGATAGGGACTGGAAGAATTACTATAGTTAAAATGTGCATGCTACCTAAAACAATCTATAGAGTTAATGCAATCCCTATCAAAATGCTGGTGACATTTTTTTCACAGAGCTAGAACAAATAATTCTATAATTTGTATGGAACCATGGAAGATCTTGAATAGCCATACCAATCTTGAGTAAAAACAGCAAAGCTGGAGGTATCATGCTCCTTGGCTTTATATTATACTACAAAGCTACAGTACTCAAAACAGTATGATATTGGCACAGAACAGACACATAGATCAATTGGAAACAGAGAGCCCAGAAGTAAATCCACTTATTTATTGGATCCTTTGATCCATATGACCAATCCAAGACAAAGAAGGCAAGAATATACAAATGGAGAATAAACAGTCTCTTCAGTAAGTAGTGTTGGGAAAGCTGGACATAAAATAATGAATAGTTGAATTAATAATGAATAGAAACTTTTTTGGAGAAGGCAATGGCACCCCACTCCAGTACTGTTGCCCAGAAAATCCCATGGATGGAGGAGCCTGGTAGGCTGCAGTCCATGGGGTCGCTAAGAGTCAGACACCACTGAGCGACTTCACTTTCACTTTTCACTTTCATGAGAAAGAAATGGCAACCCACTCCAGTGTTCTTGCCTGGAGAATCCCATGGATGGAGAAGCCTGGTAGGCTGCAGTCCATGGGGTTGCACAGAGTTGGACATGACTGAAGCAACTTAGTAGTAGTACTAGAAACTTTTTTAGAACTAAATGATTCTTGAAGGAAATTTCTCCCCAAATTTAAAGATCTGAAGTAATTTATAAAGTAGTTATTAACAATCATTGAAATGCCATTAAATTTTTTAAAAGTCTTTTATCACAGAGATATCAAGGCTGGTTCCTAGAGATCACCTCTCAGATGAAAAAGGAAGATTAAGCAGAGAGGTGAGAATGAGCTGCCTGTTCTGTATTTGCCTGCCCCATGCTCCAGGATGGTGATGGATTGTCACCACTGACTCTGTGTCTCTGCAGTGCTCCTATTTTGACTGTAGCGACAGGACAGTCTCTTGATTTTCTTCTCTTTTCCTTACAAGCGACATTTCACTCTTCGATGCAGATTCTTCCACTTTGGCCCAATATGAAAGCTCTTCTCTTTTATTTACCTCTCTTATGGAACTGACTGGAAAATACAAGCCTGCTCTTGGGTCAATTTAAAAAAAATGTTTCCATAAATGTTTATATGTTCTGCAGTTTTCTCCTAAGCATCTATAATGTTTTAAACTATGTCTATATAAAGCCCCCAAATATTCTTAATGAGTAAAAAATCAATGGGGGGGTTATGATTTTGATCTGAACGTGCTTTCAAACATTATCATCCCAATGGATGATTCGTCCAAGATGGCTGAAATGATTGCTCTTTAGTATTTCTGAGGGTAGCCCACAACTATGTACTTTTTAAAAAATTCAAACATATTCATTTATTATGTTAATAATAAAAACATAATAAATAATACCAACAGAATAATAGTGATCTGCTGCTCCAGGCCCCAGTTGCCACATGGGGGAACTTTAGTTTAGCATGTGAACTCCTAGTTGTGCTTTGAGGGATCTAGTTCCTTGACCGGGGATGGAATCCGGGCCCCTTGGATTGGAAGTGCCAAGTCTTAGCCACTGGACCATCAGGAAAGTTGCTACTATCTTTAATTTTTGTTTCTTTGCCTTTTAAAATTCATTTTTAATTGAAATATACTTGATTTACAATGTTGTGTTAATTTCAGGTATCAGCAAAGTAACTCAGTTATATATATATTTTTTTCAAATTCTTTTCAATTATAGTTTATTACAAGATATTGACTATAGTTTTGTTTTACATTCCTGGCTGTGTTGGGTCTGTGTTGCTGTGCAGGCTTTCTCTAGTTGCAGCGAGCGGGGCCTACTCTCCAGTTGCAGTGTGAGGGCTTCTCATTTCAGTGGCTTCCTTTGACTCTTGTTTAGGAACACGAGCTCTAGGGCAGGGCACGTGGGCTTTAATAGTTGTGGCACAGGCCTCAGTTGCTCCATGGCTTATCAGATCTTCCCAGATCAGGGATTGAACCTCTGTCTCCTGCATCTCCTGCACTGGCAGGCAGATTCTTTACCACTGAGCCAACAGGCTTTTGTTGGTTATCTGTTTTGTGTATAATATCAACTACTTACCTTCTAGATGAATGGTGCAGAGAAGTGATTGGCAGGTGTGATAGACATCACCATGGCAACTCTTCATAAAGGAAATTGATGGCTGAGTAAGTTGAGGGTTTATATTAAGAGATTAATAATCCCCAGGCTGTTTGTTCAGGTTCTGTAACTTCCTAAGGATTTCAGAGGAAGGATAATGAATCAAATATTTTATTAGTTCAGAAAGCCTCACCCACAAAATATATATTTATCACTTCAATTTGTTTTTTGGCTGCCACATAGTTTAGCCCGCTGAAACATTTTATTTTTCTGTCAGTGGCATTTGCGTCAAGAGCTCTGACCAAATATGACCTCGGTCAGTGCTAGATTCCAGCCAACACACACCAGACACCGAAAGGGTCACACCCTGTCTTCAATTTCCCCTCCAAGACCAGCTACATAATTCTAGGGACTCAGTGCAAAGTGAAAATGTAGAATCATTTGTTGAAAAATTAGGGAGAATTTCCAAACAATGACAGCACGGCATTAAGGCACGCCAAGTCCCTTTGGCACAGCTGTACTTTGTTCGTCCTCAAGGGCAACCAGGCCCCCTGTCTCCTTGCCCTCTCCTTCTTTCATCCAGGCTAACATTTTCTTCTCTCCTGCTCGTTTTCAAGAAGGTGAAAATAGCTAGAAGCTTCCCCAGGCAGCCGAATCTTACTGAATCCTCATTATTCCAGGTGAAAGAAAAGAAAAAGGCTCACTCCTCTTGCAGATTTGGGTGATGAAAGCGAATGCCACTTCTGAATGCTGACTGTACAAAATTATTAGCCTGAAAAAGTCAGAAAACGTTGCCCTGAAAGGATACCTGCCTTGACAGAGATGAGACTGAACAGCCTTTTGGTCTTTTTCCACTTTTTAAAAAAATTTCTAGAACTCTGTGCAAATGTGTCTAAGTATAGTCGATACTTAATATACCAAATCAGAGCTCTGATTGTTTTAATAATGGGAGAAACATATCTATGGTTTCGAGCAAGCCATTGTCTTTCCTTCAAGTATATTAACAATAATAAGAAAAAAAGAAAAGTTCTTTTAAGAAAACATTTGAAAACCAGTCTCATCCTAATTCCGTAGTATGGATACAAGAAAGGCATTTGTGGTTGAAGGATTTATGTCACTGATGGAGGATAACTTAGTATTTCCCTAAATGTGCCTTGCAATTGCTAGTGTTCCATGATTGTGAGAAGGACTCCATACTCAAATAGGCTGGGAAATTCTGCTTTAGAGATCTGCATAAAAGTCTCCTGGATGTCCTGCAGCTTAGAAAGGGAAAAAAGAAAACAAAAAGAGAATCTATAACCCATCTGCTCTTCGTTTAATCCAGTTTTGCCCAAACACATTTAATCACAGAATGCTTTCATTGTGTAGTAACTATTAAAGTCATGGTGTTGATTAGGCACACTGTGGGAAATGCTGATTTAATGAATCCATGGAGATCATTGGAAAGGATTTTGTATTGTTGGTCACCTGCTAGATTTCAACCAGTGTTTTATGCCACTGCCATGCCTTCACTCAAATAGAACCAGCCCTCAGAGGTGGTTATTGTAATCCTGATTTTATATACAAGGTGAACAAGTTAAGTGATTGACTCGGACATACAACTCTAGGTGGCATAGGGTTTCTGAACTGGTGTCTGACTCTCCAGCACAAGGCCCCTTCCTCCACAGCACTCAGAATTTACTAACAGTGGTGAAACAGGGCCGCATAAAGTATTTATAACATCTTATGAATGCATGCTCTCAGTTCTGAAGGTTGAGTTTTTCTTAAGATACATGGAATTCTCTTGACAGATTTTTTTTCCACAAATGAAACAATAAATCTGCCTTCTCTTGTGGTTTGCCATCTGTTATGAAGCCCAAGAGAAAAATCTTTCTCTTTACAGCGAAGCTTGGCTGAACATTTATACCAAGTAACTAAGGTGCAGAATGCAGAATACCTCAGTGGAGAATCACAGCTAATAGGCTGGTCTGCATACTGTTAGACTGAAACTGATACTGAGAATGTTGTACTTCTCAGTAAGTAGGTTCATTAGCCTCTAGCAGAAATTTCGAAGAAGGCAATGGCACCCCACTCCAGTACTCTTGCCTGGAAAATCCCATGGACGGAGGAGCCTGGTAGGCTGCAGTCCATGGGGTCCCTAAGAGTCGGACATGACTGAGCGACTTCACTTTCACTTTTCACTTCCATGCATTGGAGAAGGAAATGGCAACCCACTCCAGTGTTCTTGCCTGGAGAATCCCAGGGACGGGGGAGCCTGGTGGGCTGCCGTCTATGGGATCGCACAGAGTCGGACATGACTGAAGCAACTTAGCATAGCATAGCATAGCATAGCATAGCATAGCATAGCATAGCAGAAATTTGGAAACTTTTATTAACCAGCTACCAGAGGCATGCATGGGTACTAAGCTGGATCAAAATCAAAGGAAATAATCAGGTTTGCATTAACTTCTGCTCAGATCCTGATTTACCCTTAAAAAATTTTGGCTGTGCTTGGTCTTAGTTGCAGCACACAGGATCTTCGCTGTGTCATGCAGGGTCTTTTGTTGTGCTGCATGGACTGTCTAATTGTAGCTCATGGATTCAGTTGCTCCACGGCATGTGGGGATCTTAGTTCCCCAACCAGGGATTGAACCCATGACCCCTGCATTGCAAGGCAGATTCCTAACCACTGGACCACCAGGGAAGTCCCCTGGTTTACTCTTTGTACTTAAAGCTAAAAATGATATTTACTGTTGAGCATCTTCTCTCACTTGATCTGAAATAATTCAGTGTTTTAGACTTACTAGTTTCTCCAGATTTTCAGGAAAACTTAATTGGTGAATCATTGCACATATTAATATTAAAGGAAGTATTCCATAAATAAAGCCAGTCTAGGATAGAGGCTGCATCAAGTAGGCACCTGTACAAACAGCCATAGCAATAAAGAAGAATACAAGGTAAGAAGGGTTAGAATAGGCTGCTCAGACCAAAGGTCACAGAGAGAGGAGACCCACCCATTTAGAGAAAGCGCAATTCATGTCAGCACTTGAGGGATAAGCGGGGATTAATTAAAGACACCAAGTGGATTGGCTGTAAGCAGTCTGTTTGAAACACTGACATATAACTAGGAAGCCGTAGACCTAAGATTACAAGAGAAACTGCTTCTCCTGGCAGCTGGAGGCCCTGAGAGCAGTGTCTCTTCTCCAGTGTGGGTTTTAGGGTAAAATAGCATCACTGGGGGCTTCCCTGCTGGTCCAGTGGCTGAGACTTTACCTTCCAGAGCAGAGGGTGCAGATTAGATCCCTGGTTGGGAGCTAAGATCCCACATGCCTCGGGAGCCAAGAAACCGAAACATATAACAGAAGCAATATTGTAGCAAATTCAATAAAGACTTTTGAAAAAACACAGCAGTCACCCATGCAGGTCTGTTCTCAAAAGGGCCACACCATCATGAAGGGGCTGCAGCAGAGACAGCAGCCAGGGGTTGAGATGGGGAGACAAGAGCCAGAAAAGCTTATTCTGGAACATACAGGAGAAGAACCTTTCAAAACTCTCTGAAAGAATTGAAGGGATTCTTGAGGGTGGCTAATTTCTAGCCGTCGATTAGAGCCTATACAGGAAGTATCAATATAAGTCTATGTTACAGAGGCAGGCTGGAAAAGGAAGCAGGAACTAACCATCTACTTTGGGTTGCATCGGTTTTACTGGCTGTGGTTTGTGTCTCTTCAGCCCCCACTTAGCCTGTAACAAAGTCCTCTCCTCCTGACCAGGGTTGTGAACAATCACAGAATGTCATGCATGCCCACAGGGCTCTGCAATTAATAGAGATGTGAGCATGTAACCAAGATGGAGCCTCTTAGGATATATCCTGGAGCTTGTTAAGAGCTGGATTCAAACAGTACCAAAACATTTATAATAAAGTTTGGGAGATTAAATGCTGACTATTTAATGGAATTGCAATTCATGTGTTAGGTGCAATGATGTGTGTGTGCTCAGTTGCTAAATCATGTCTGATTCTTTGCAACACTGTGGCTGTGGCCCACCAGGCTCCTCTGCCCATGGGATTTCCCAGACAAGAGTACTGGACTGGGTTGCCATTTCCTCTTCCAGGGGATCTCCCTGACCCAGGGATCATCTTTGGTATTGGCAGGTGGATTCTTTACTCCTGAGCCACCTGGGAAGTCTATAAATTACATTTAGTGTATTGTCCATACAGACATATATAAAATAATATATTTAAAACTTTAGTCCATCTGGACTATATTTTAGAACATGAGAAGCACATAACTTTTTGTCTCCAAATAATTATACCAACACCGTTTATTGAATGATTCACAATTTTCCCACCAGTTTGATATGCCACTGTAATCAAATCATCAGTAGTTAGGTTCATATAATCCATTATGTTCTTTTGGTCTATATGTCTTAGCACATGTGTGATAGCATGTTAATTATTACTATTACACTTTATGACATGATACAAAATCTGAAAGTTCAGATTTTGTAAAAGTTCTCTCTTTAAAAGTTATTTTCATTTTTCAGTATTTTAAATGCCTTCATCATGTTTTATTTTGGGGTGTAAAATTTAGAATAATCTTGTGAAGTTTTTAAAAGTGCTACTGAAATTTAGATTGTAGTCTCATTATATTTATATATTGTTTGGAAGAGTTTTTAGAACCTTGAATATTTAATAAGCTTTCTGAAAATTGCATGGTTTATATATAGGCCTAGATAAGAGAATTCAAAATGCATAGGACTTCTGACTTTCTTTTTGAAAAAGCTATCATGACTTTAAAATTCCAAGTTCTTTGTTTAATGTTTCTGCTAGATATCTTTGTATAAGCTTCTCCTTTATTCCCATTAGCATGGGTAATGCTGATTTGTTCTGCCAATATAAGTTTATTTGAATGGCATTTATCTCTATTTCTAATGTATGTTTGAGTTTCTGGTGAACTTTTATCAAAGCTGAGTTTTCTGTTTTTCATTTGCATTGCTGCTGTATTCCAAGAGGAGGCAAAGAGCATATATATATATGAGAATTAGGCTCCCCCTGCTGGTAGATTTAACACCCTACAGCATCTTACTCTTCAGTTACTCAGTCTGACTCTTTGAGACCTGGTGGACCATGGACTGCAGCATGCCAAGCCTCGCTGTCCATCACCAACTCCTGGAGCTTACTCAGACTCACGTCCACTGAGTCAGGGATGCCATCCAACCATCTCATTTTCTGTCGTCCCCATCTCCTCCTGCCTTCAGTCTTTTAAGCATCAGGGTCTTTTCCAGCGAGTCAGTTCTTGGCATCAGGTGGCCAAAGTATTGAAGCTTCAGCTTCAGCATCAGTCCTTCCAGTGAATATTCAGGACTGATTTCCTTTAGGAGGGACTGGTTGGATCTCCTTGCAGTCCAAGAGACTCTCAAGAGTCTTCTCCAACACTATAGTTCAAAAGCATCAATTCTTTGGCACTCAGCTTTAGTTATAGTCCAACTCTCACATTCATACATGACCACTGGAAAAAGCATAGCTTTGACTAAATGGACCTTTGTTGGCAAAAATAATGTCTCTGCTTTTTAATATGCTGTCTAGGTTAGTCATAGCTTTTCTTCCAAGGAGCAAGTGTCTTTTAATTTCATGGTTGCAGTCACCATCTGCAGTGATTTTGGAGCCCCCCAAACTAAAATATCTCACTGTTTCCATTGTTTCCCCATTTATTTGCCATGAAGTGATGGGACCAGAAACCATGATCTTCATTTTTTGAATGTTAAATTTTAAGCCAGCTTTTTCACTCTTTCACTTTTATCAAGAGACTGTTTAGTTCCTCTTCACTTTTGGTCATAAGCATGGTGTCATCTGAATATCTGAGGTTATTGATATTTCTCCTGGCAATCTTGATTCCAGCTTATGCTTCATCCAGCCCAGCATTTCGCATGATGTACCCTGCATGTAAATTAAATAAGCAGGGTGGCAATATACAGCCTTGACATACTCCTTTCCCAATTTGGAACCAGTCTGTTGTTCCATGTCCAGTTCTAACTGTTGCTTCTCAACCTGCTGACACTTCTCTGCTACATGGTCTGCATGGATGTTGATATGAAAATTAGGAAGGCACTATAGTTCGAAGATAGTGGTATGCTGATATATATTTAGCAGTTAACACTCTGAAAAGCACTGATTTGTAATGTTTGCTAATTTGGGAGTATAAATACTCCATCATGGCTCACTCAAAGTCACAGATCTGAAGTCAGTGAACGTGCAGCCAGAAACATTTAAAATTGACTCATGATTGGTTCTGACAAGCCAGCTCCAGTACACTGCTGGTCAAGGCTGGTAAAGGCTTGAACTAGATTTTATATTCGGCGTAGGGTATGTGGGGCTTCCCTGGGTGGCTCAGCAGTAGAGAACCCGCCTGCCAGTGCAGGAAACGCAAGAGACGTGGGTTCAATCCCTGGGTCAGAAAGATCCCCTGGAGAAGGAAATGGCAACCCATTGCAATCTTCTTGCCTGGGAAATCCCATAGACAGAGGAGCCTTGGCGGGCTACAGTCCATGAGGTCTCAAAAGAGTCGGACACAACTTAGCAACTAAACAACATCAGCAACATGGAATATGTGGGAGGCAAGAGTGCATAGCAGGAAAAAAATCCAGTGCTTTAAAGTTAGATCCAAATTTAAATCTCACTCCACTGATTTCTAGCTTTGAGCAGAATGTTCTTTGAAATTGTGTTCTAGCCTCTAAAGTGAGTTAATACCTCACCTGCAAAACTATTATTGAAATTAAATAGAGTATGTATGTAAATCACCCCAACAAAACATTTCTCATAATTTTTTCTAATAATAATAAGTATTTCTAATAATGGCAAGTTAAACATCCACATCTAGTCTGGAGTAAAGATAGACACCAAGATGCTCACTGAACGCTGAAACAGAAACTGCTAACCTGACAGGTGCTCCTGACCTCTGATCTCAGGGAGTTTCTAGTCTAGGATGAGCCTTCTGCTCAGCTGACTCTGAGGAAGTCCTTCTGATTAATAAGACAGGAAAATACTGGAGGATTATGGAGCAGTAACCGCAGATAAATAATCTTGTATTTGGTTTTCGTTTTCTGGGTAAGAGGCAAGAGAAGGCAGTTAACCGTGGAATAACCGTGAGCACTTTGTCTTGGATTTCAGGTTGGGGCCCAGTGGCAGAAAGAACGAAACACACCTGACTCCTTGCTGTGTCTCCTGCTGCTAGGCTGGATTTATTAATGGTGTTTTGAAAGTTCTTCCTTTGTGCAGGCCTCTTGGTTCCGAATTCCCACCTGATAAAGACCCCAGCCTTCACTCACTTCCTGTCTCTGTTTAAGTATTAAAAGACATGCTCTAAGGATCTGGGCTTCCCACATGGCCCCGTGGTAAAGAATCAGCCTGCCAATGCAGGAGACATGGGAAAGCAGCTTTGATCCCTGGATCGGGAAGATCCCCTGGGGGAGGAAAAGGCAACCCACTCCAGTATTCTTGCCTGGAGAATCCCACGGACAGAGGAGCCTGGTGGGCTATAATAGTCCATAGGGTCGCAAAGAGTCAGACACGACTGAGAGTGACTGAGCACACACGTATCTAGGCAGCTGAAGGCAAGCAGGTCACTGGGTTACTTGGATGAACAGCACAACAGCCATTCCACAGCCCCGCCTCTCAGGAGTTTCAGTAGGAGGGCTCCCGGGAACACCCCCAGCGAACTGAGAAAGACTCCCTCAACAAAACGTGCCTGGTCTTCTGTAAGTTTAATTTCTCCACAACATTAACATTAAACTCAGAAGATGTCAAAATGTCTTTTTTTTCTCCCTCTGATAACTGTTAGGCAGGAATGGACCTCCCAGACTCATTTCCCCAGCAGAATTTCTAGCTGGAGAAGCCTATAGAATGCCAAGACTTTTTGTTGGGGGCAGGGTTGGGGGGTGGAGGGCGGCTGCAGCCAAGTGCTCGGTCCTAACCACGGAACCTCCAGGAAACTCCCAACCAAGACTTTTTTTAAGGTTTTGTCTTTGTAATAAAAAATAAGCTGTGACAAGTTGTTTTCTGAGTCCCTAAGCTAAGAGACGGACACGACTAAGCGTCTTCACTTTCACTTTTCCCTTTCCTGCATTGGAGAAGGAAATGGCAACCCACTCCAGTGTTCTTGCCTGGAGAATCCCAGGGACGGGGGAGCCTGGTGGGCTGCCGTCTATGGGGTCCCACAGAGTCGAACACGACTGAAGTGACTTAGCAGCAGCAGCAGCAAACAAAGGGAAGAGGGGAGAGATAAAGGGTCAGTGAAAGTAAAGGCAGAACAAGACTCTGATTACCCGTGCCTTTCTAGCCAGGGCAGAAGGACCACAGTCTGCCCCGATCAAAGCAAGAAGGAGGGCGGTCAGACTTCAGGAAAGACATGCAGGAGTCAAAGATGCACAGTTGACAAGTGATCAGCGCCCTGTAGCACCCGAGGGGGCACTTCTGATGTCCAAGGTGGCAGCTGCTTTCAGAGTGGAATCTCCAAGAAGATTTTCATCTCCTGGTTGTTCAGCTGTTTGACATTTATTACTATGGGATCCTCTAAGATATTCTTAAATAGCCCCCTGCCCCCTGTACGTTCCCAGAGAAAAGGCACTTTTAAACTATTTCAGTAAAAAGCATGAAAATATACCTAATATTTGTATTTAGTTAGCTCCCAGTAAGCATGTCCTCAAGATGATTGCAACGAATTCAGAGAGTTCATTTTAAACTGGGTATACTTTTCTTATATTTATTTTGCAGTCAAACACAAGATCATTTTGGAAGGGCCCGAAGAATACAACATGATAAAGAGATTCTGAAAATTCCAGTCGTTTTTTGACATCCCATTTGCCACTCCAGGATGCGCTGTCCTCCTTACGGATCCTGAATGAAGCAGGAGGTGGAGGACTGGACATGGAGAACAGGTGCCACCTTAGAGCTTCTTTTGGAATATCTGCCCCACAAAGGTAGATCCCAGGAGCGTGTCCATTGAGTTCTGTTTCAGGTGTCAGCTCCGCAAAGCCCTAAATCCTGCCAAATACTGTTTCTTTACTTCGAAGCTATCAGAGGAGAGGGAAACAGATTTTGTGGCCAATTTTAGCCCTTTGTAATTGACTTCCAACTCAGGAGATGGTAGATTTTTATTTTTGAAAGAAGATTCTCTTTCTCATTAAAAAACAGTGTTTGTTTTTTTTTTTTTTTTAATAAAACTTTTAGAGAGGAGGTTTGAGAACATTTAGGGGAAGCCTCCTTAGGGAAGAAACTTAGTTTGTGTATGAATTTAGTTTGTATGCTCTTCTTACTGTTTGTTTTCATTGGAAACTTAACTTGGTAGGTTTTTGCAAAACATTTAGCCAAGTTTTGCTTTGGGGCTTTGGGCTGCTATTTTTGTGGCTTGTTTTATTTGAAAACTTTATTTGTTTAGAAACTGAGGCCACAGGACTTTCAACAAAATCAAGTTTCTAAAGAGGCTCTCCATTTTTTCCTCCCTACTTCAGGTCCAAAAATATGGTGGAAGATTTCTATAAATATTTTTTTTTTAACTTCTGGACTTGAGCTTGCCCATTTTTAATTGGAAACTGAGGCCAGGGAATTTCAATATGTCTTTTAAAATCTGAATCTTTCTCTGCTATCTTTATTCTTTATATCAGAAGATTTTTGTTTTCTTAGCGTATGTCTGTACTTTGTTTTATATTGGTAACAGTAGCATGGGAGCTTGAAATACCATCCCACATTGGAAAACTTTAAAGGCACTTAAAAACTGTACAACCAAACTTTGGGGTGCATATTTTTGCTATCTTCATTTTGTTTGAAAGTAGAAGTTTTGATTGCGTGTTGTGTATTTATACCATATGGTATTTCAGTGTGAGTGGCAGTTAAATTCATTTCTTCTTTATTTTACTTAACATATATTTACTGAAATCCTTCTTGGTGCTAGGTACTCCCCTGGGTATAGCAGTGAGCAAAAAAACCAAGCCCTTGGCCCTATGATTGGATTCAGTGGGTTCTTGGTCAGATATTCCATTTAGGAATGGGGGCTTTTGATTTGGGGTTTCCCAAATGACGCTGGTGATAAAGAACTCGCCTGCCAGTGCCGGAGACATAAGAGACTCGGGTTCAATCCCTGGGTCAGGAAGATCCCCTGGAGGAGAGCATGGCAACCCACTCCAGTATTCTTGCCTGGAGAATCCCTTGGGCAGAGGAGCCTAGCAGACTAGGTGTCCATTGGGTTGCCAAGAGTCAGACATGACTGAAGTGACTTATTATGCACACACAGTATTTATGGCTGGACAGGAGACTGAGGGTTGAAGGATGTCAGAGACAGGTTTCAAGTTGAGCTGGAGTTGGTGGTCAGTGCTGGTTGTAGAATTGGGAAGGGTGGGCTGGAAATGGGAGAGTACGGGGAGAAGGATGAAATCCAGATTTGGGTATTTGGATTGAGGACTAATAGGGTCAGGGTTTCCTAATGTCACCCAGCATATGGGGTGGTAGAATGCATGCCTGTTTTTACAGATATGTCTTAGTGCTGACTGGATGATCTGCAAAAGATCCCACTCTAAACGTGTAGAATTGCCCTTTACCTACCCCAGCATATACACATACATACTAGGGAGAGAGTTACATTCATTAATTCTGTCTTCATTTCTTTTGACAAATATTTACTGAGCTCCTGCCTTGTGCCAGGTACTTATCCAGGCCTTGGGGTATGTCAGTAAACAAAACAGATGAAATCCTTGACCTCAATCTAATAATGCTTAGATTGAAGTGAGTGTACATCTAAATAAGTACTCTTTGAAATGCATAGCTGAGTTAGAAATTAAGACAAAATAAAGTCATGCTTTGCTGGGATGTCAGGCAGAGTCAAGTAGGGAGTTGAGTTTAATGCTTGAGTGGGGAGTTGAGTTTAATGCTTGAGGAAGTTAGACTCTGGGGCTACACATGAAAGAGTTATAACCAAGACCCTCCCCACCCATTGAAAAGTCATGACATCTCAGTTGGACCAAGGAAAATGTCACACTCTGGCACAGAGGGACCACAGGGAAGCTCTGCCTCAGTGTGGAGAATCTGCAGGGAAAAAATTCAGTTCTTACTCTCAAAAGGCACAGACCAGAACCTCACCTGAATTTGTGATCTGAAATGCAATAGCCAGGACGTTGGGAAGACTTAAGAAAGTCAAGTCTGGGGGGTAAAAAGTAGAGCCATCAGGAAGAGCAGATGTAACACTGCTTAAAACGACATTCCTCCAGCCCACACCACAGAAGGGTCTCAGGGAGAACCAAGCTCTGATAAAGATGAGCTCGTTGTAAAACGTGTCAACTTATATAAGAGGACAGTGAATGGCAATTTATATAAGAGTGAGTGAATGGCAACAGAAACAATATAATGTGAGTTTACAGTTCTGAGAACTAAGTTGAATGGAATTACTGTCAGAAAGAGGATATAAAGAAAGGCTGTTTAAAGTAATTTAAAATGTGAATCAAAACTTTTAAGAAAGAATAAGACCCTGAGTTGACAGAGCCAGCAGATTTGAAAAAAAACCATCAAATAGAGATTCCAGAAATAAAGAACACAGACATTTAAGGTTAAAAAAAAAATCCTGTGAGAAGTTAGGTTAGACATAATCAATGAAAAAATTATGAGGGGAAATTATCTATAATACAGCAAGAGAAACAAATACACGGAAGTATTTGAGATTAAGAGACATGACGGTTGAGAATGGAAATTATAGGTATACATAAAATGACTTTTAGGAAGAAAGAATATAGAGAGAAAAATATTTGTTGCAGATGATAAAAGGAATAATTCATCAAGAAGCTATATTTCTAAACTTGTGTGAACCTAACAGTAAAGAAAATTTTGTCATAATTACATAAAGAAATTGTTTTAAAAAGCAGAGTGATTTCTAGTTTTAACACACCTCCCTTTGTTTGTGCTATTGTGTGTCTGAGGCAGGATTAGTAAGGATATGGACTATATAAAAAACACAAAGTAGACTTGATTTAGTGAACCTGGATAGAGCTAAACACTAGCCAGACATTCTTTTTTAAGTACGTACACTTGAAACATCAGCAAAAACTGACCAGATGCTTGTCCAAAAGGCAAATCTAAAAAAAAACTCAAAGAGTGAATAACCAACCATGTTGTCTAAATGCAAATTTATAAAATTAAAAAGGAATAAAATAATCTCTCCCCAAAATATTTAGACATTTTAAAATCATGTATTTAAGTAATTCACAGATCAAAGAAAATTTTAAATCAAAAATGAGAAAATATTTAGGCGGACAAAACCATCACACATGAAAACTGGTATGATACAGCTAAAGCCATACTGAGACGAAAATCTAACTGCATGTTTTAGGCAGGATTTTGGCCAAAGGTAGAAAAATACTAGCTTTCTTTCTACAGATTCAAATACTTAAGAAGTTCTTTTTAAAAGAGTCTCTGTTATTAAATATTTTCAACATATGTGAACGTGTGCATGTTTAGTTGCTCAGTCGTGTCTGACTCTTTGCGACCCCATGGACTCTAGGTCGCAAGGCTCCTCCATCCACGGGGATTCTCCAGGCAAGGATACTGGAGTGGTTTGCCATGCCCTCCTCCAGGGAATCTTCCCGATCTAGGAATCAAACCGGGGTCTCCTGCATTGCAGGTGGATTCTTGCAGTGAGCTCAACCAGCTGAGCTACCAGGGAAGCCAGGCTATCTAATGAACCTTCAAACACCTATCACCCAGCTTCAGTAGTTACCCACTCACAACCAGTCCTGTTTCATCTGTATCTCTGGGCTGCCCCCCTCCCAGACACGACTGGATTATTCTGAAGCAAATTAATGGCATCATACCATTTCATCCACAAACATTTCATTATGCATATCTAAAGATGAGGGACAGGGAGGCCTGACATGCTGCAGTCCATGGGATCGCAAAGAGTCAGGAAAATTATTTTGCTAAACTTAAACTCCTATTCATGATACTGCCTTTAGCAAACCAAGGATAGAGGGGTCTGTCTGCCTTAACTTGTTGAAGTGTATCCGTGAAAACCCTACAACAAACACCCACCTGGATGGAAGTATAGATTAGTGCAACTTTAGAGAACAATTTGGCAGTGTGCTGAAGTAGGCTAAAGGTGCACACACTTAGTATTTCAGAAATTCCACTCTAAATGTAGCCTCTGGAGCAGTGGTTCTCAAACGAAGAGATTTTGCCTCACAAGTGACATTTGGCAAAGTCTGGAGATATTTCTGGTCATCATGATTCAAGGGGAGGAGTGTGGATGGGTGATGGGGTAGTTGATACTGGCATCTAGTGGGTAGAGTCGAAGGATGTTGCTAAACATCTTACTACGGACAGGCAGCCCCACAGCAAAGAGTTATCCAGCCCCAGATGTCACCAGAAGCTCTGCCCCAGAACCATGATCAGTAGTATTCATAGCAGCACTATATGTAATCTTTTCTTAAAAAGTAGAAGCAGAGTTCTTGAAATGGAGCCGCAGTACATGGGCTCATTTGCATGGATTACAAAGATGTGTTTCAACACGAGAAATCTCAAAGCAGTGCTGAGTGAAGAAAACACACATTGCCAAAGGATGTGCACAAATGCAATTTATGTAACTTTGTAAACCTAATTCTTCCTCACGGTTTACTGCCACTGGCCATTGTTGGCGCCTGCCCTCCTCCTCCTCCTCAAGTCTTCCTCTTAGCTTTACTAACCCAGTGACAAGATGTCACGTTTTATAGGATTCATTTTTTTTGGTGGGGGGGGGATTCTATTTATATTGTTTTTGTAATTTGCATGTATGATAAAAGTAAAAAAGAATACATGGAAAGGATAAGCTCCAACTTCAGGAGAGTAGTTATTTTGGGGAGGAAGGGAAAGGAAAGGCCTGGGTGGTACTCTGACAATATCTGGAATGTTTTATTTCTCTTAAGAAGGTAAAGAGATTGATGCCACTGCAGTAAAATATTTTCTGTTTTAAAATAGCTCACAGTTAATGACTAAGAACAAAAAGAAAAGGGATGAAAGGCCAGCCCTGGTCTTCGAATGAGAATAAATATACATCACAGCTCTGATGTTTTCTGGATTAAACCCTGGGGAAATAACTGCATTTTCCCTGGCATTCTTCCTCACCTGTGAAACAGGCTGACGATTCTTAGTCTCCATCAGAGTTTTTAAACTTCAGTCATCCCGCGATGCCTCAGCGTGTCTGCTGATACTCTCTTACTGCCTGTGATATTTGAGAGACTCGCTGCGCCACCTGAAACCATCTCCCATCCTGTGACCCTCATCCCCCACTTTGGAAAACATTGCTCTCTTATAATAAGGCGTTTTGTGGACGAACTGAGGCTCCGCATGTAAAAACCCTCAGCTGTGTAAGCACATATTATGCCTTCAGCAAATGCAGTAAATGTATGTTGAATCTTAAGCTACATAGTTTATGTCGTAACTTACTTTTTGTAATTTAAAAATATTTAATTCAGGCCTTCTAAATGCACATTTTAAAAAACCTGTGATTTTATGTAGCTTGTGGAATATAGTCAATATTTTATAATAACTCTATAGGGAGAATAAGCTATTAAAGTATAGAATTGTTTTGTTGTATACTAATATAATATTAGTCAACTATAATGAAAGTATAAAGTGAAATATGGTAAAAAATAAATCTGTGATTTTAGTAATCTAGAAAACAATGCTTTTAGGGTTTTTCCCTTGAATTTTCCCTAGATACAGTAAATATTTCTTCTCCAGCCTTATCTATAGCATTAAATTTTTATACTGATAAACTTGTTGTTCAATGATAAGAAAATGAGTACAACTTGAGAGGTTCAAAACTGTAGGTTTTATTGAATAATGAATGAGTCTTAGGCACACCAGAAGCAAGAGATGTCAAAGCCCCCTGCTCCTCTCCCCACCCCTTCTCTTGCTTGTGACCCCTACTTCAGATGTTAATTCTTTGGGCACAGAGACTACTCTATGCTCCACTCCAGTGGATAATAAGTAAGCAGTGTCACAGGTGGTGACTCCAGCTATAAGTCAAACATTCATCTTTTCAGAAGCACAGATTGCAAAAAAAAATCTGTGGGGGGTTATACAGAGGCCGTTTCAGCCTCACCCACATGAATAAACTCACTGGAGCCTCACACCAGCAGGGCCGCCTGGATCCCAGTTTACAGACCACTGCACAGAGCTGCTGAGTGAGGAGGTCCTTTTGCTCGTGGACGTCCTTGGATAGGCTCCAAACTGAAGCCTCACTGGGCTAACATTTCCACAGTGATCCCCATTTTCAGTGAAGCATTCATGCTGATAATTGAAAATCTCAACCCAGCCCGCATTTTCAAGAATGACAAAAAGTATAATCTAAAAGCATGTATTTCTCTGTCAGGGGAGCCCGTCCTTAAAGGTTTGGAAGGGGAGGGAGCTGAGAGTTGGAGAACATCTAAAGGTTAAGTTGTCCAGGTTGTTCCTGGATGGAATCAGTGGAATACGTAAATGCAGAGTTAGCGCCACACACCGGGACAGCTCAATCAAAAAGTATTTTGAGAGTTTATTCTGTACAGCATATCAGATTAGGAGCTTTGGAGCATATATAGAAAACCCGGCGATGGCCTTCAGTCTCTAGAGTCTAAACTGTATTGGAGAGAAACCCATGTGGAGATAAAAATACCAGTGCACACGAAGAGATAATCAGAAATTCATTTCAACACTTTAAGAGATGGACTATGACACCCACATACAAGATTCTGAATAAATGGGAATGATAGTGGCTCAACAGTGACACAGTTGTTATTCTTACCATACTCTATTTGAGTGCTTCCTTTCTCTTAGGCATCACGTGAACTGATTTTCAAATGTAACTCAGTTGGTCCCATGTCCTTTGGCTTTCTGTGGGCCTGTGTTTTTAATGTTGAGATAAAATGCCTGGAGCCTCTATCCCTCATAATGTGCAGAGTCTGACACAATATTGGGGGGAGGTGGGCTTTTTAAAAATTGAAGTATAGTTGATTTACAATGTTGTGTTAGTTTCAGACATATAAAAAAATGCTTCAGTTTTATATGTATATGTATTATGCATGCTCTGTGCACACATGCTCAGTCACTAAGTTGTGTCCTACTCTTTGCAGCCTCATGGACTGTAGCCTGCCAGGCTCCTCTGTCCATGGGATTTTCCTGGCAAGAGTACTGGAGTGGATTGCCATGCCCTCCTCCAAGCGATCTTTCTAATCTAGGGATCGAACCCACGTCTTCTGTATCTCCTGCATTGTAGGCAGATTCTTTACTGCTGAGCCATCAGGGAACCACATTATGCATATGTGTGTATGTGTGTATGTGTGTATGTGTATATATATATATATATATATATATATATATATATACACACACACTATATATATATGCTGGTGCTACTGCTAGGTCACCTCAGTCGTGTCCGACTCTGTGCGACCCCATAGATGGCAGCCCACCAGGCTCCTCTGTCCCTGGGACTTTCCAGGCAAGAACACTGGAGTGGGTTGCCATTTCCTTCTCCAATGCGTGAAAGTGAAGTCGCTCAGTCGTGTCCGACTCTCCTTGACCCCGTGGACTGCAGCCTACCAGGCTCCTCCGTCCATGGGACCTTCCAGGCAAGAGCACTGGAGTGGGTTGCCACCGCCTTCTCCATATATATATACATACATGTTATATATATATATATATATAGCAATAAGGATTTTCTGCATAGCACAGGAAACTATATTCAACATCTTGTAATAACCTTTAGCAGAAAGAATCTGAAAAAGATATATATATATATATGTATGTATAATATATAAGGTATGTATAATATATATATACATTTATATGTATTTTCATATGTATATGAGTTACATTTGAAAATATACATACGTAAATATATGCTCTCTCTCTCTCTATGTATATATATATATATAGAGAGAGAGAGCATATATATACATACATGACTTCCCAGATGATACAGTGGTAAAGAATCTGCCTGCCATGTGGTAGACACAAGAGACACAGATTAGATCCCTGTGTCACGAAGATCCCCTGAAGTAGGCAGTGGCAACCCACTCCAGTATTGTTGCCTGGAAAATTCCATGGGCAGAGAAGCCTGGCAGGCTACAGTCCATGGGGTTGCAAAGAGCTGGACACGACTGAGTGACTGAGCACGCATACATACATATAAATATATTGTGTATATATATATATATATTCAATACATGTATATGTCTTCTTTTTCATATTCTTTCCATTATATATATGAGGATATTGTATATTTTATATTTATATAAAGATATTGAATATAGTTCCCCGTGCTATACAGTAAATCCTTGTTGCTTATCCATGTCATATATAGTAATGTGTATCTGTTAATCCCAAACTCCTAGTTTATCCCCCTCCACTTTCCCCTTTGATAAGTGTAAGTCTGTTTTCTGTGTCTGTGATCTCTTTCCGTTTTGTAAATTGGTTCATTTGTACCATTTTTTTGATTCCACAAATAGGTGATCCATATGATACTTGTCTTTCTGGGTCTGACTTCCTTCACTTAGGTCCATCCATGTTGCTGCAAACAGCATTATTCTGTTTTTAATGGCTGAATAATATTCCACCATATATAGGTACCACATCTTCTTTATTCATTCATCTGTCAGTGGACACTTAAGTTGCTTCTATGTCTTGGCTATTGTGAATAGAGCTCCTGTGAACATTGGGATGCATATATCTTTTCGAATTAAGAGTTTTCATCTTTTCTGCATAAATGCCCAGGACTGAAATTGCTGGATCATGTGGTAGTAGCTCTGTTTTCAGTTGTTTAAGGAATTTCCATTCTGTTCTCCATGATGACTGCATGAATTTACATTCCCACCAGCAATGAGGCAGGGCTCCTTTTTCTTGGGAGGCTTCCTCAGTGTGTCTTGAGGAAGACAGAGTGGGTGGTGATTGTTACATTCTCCTGCCTCCTCTCCCTAGATTCCCCCTCCTGAATTGAGTCTCAAGCACACCCCTCTGAGCCATCCCTTGTATGCTGATCCTCTTCCCTCTTAAGCCCACTCAGAAAGTCTTCCCTTCTTCTTCATTAATTAAAACCTCACTCCCACACATACATTATAGCAACAAACTTTTCTGAAAGTTAGAGGGAAAAAATAAAGGGAAAAATTAAGTACAGAATAGAAAATAGCCTAAGATTGAATATTTTACAATGAATACTTTCTCTTCCCTCCAAAGTCCCCTTCTACCTACCCCACCTTCTCTCCATATTTCAGCCTCATCAACCTTATGCCCTCTTTCCTGGGCTGGCTAGAGATACCTGATTTCAAATACTGTATTCAGCAGAGAACGTTAGCTCTCTTTGAATTCAGTTCTTTGCATGATCTAGACTTCTGTGGCAGGAGAATAAGAAATGTAGGTTTGCCTTTCAAACCCAAAGACACAATATTTTCTAAATAAAAGAGCAATTCTCTCTTTGAGAAATATTATTCTGCCTTGACCAGTGACTCAGATGAAAGAAGTATTTAAAAATAACCAGTCTTGCTCTGCCTCACTTTACGTTTATATGCCTGGAACAACTGATTATTTACTCCCATTTTACAGATGAAGAAATTAAAGTTTAAGGAGATTAATGTGTTTAACTTACCCAGTTTGTGAGGGACAGAATTGGTATTCAGACCCATATCTACTGAAGCCTTATCTTCTTGACTACCTCCTCCTTATAGATCTCTGGTACAGAAAGCAAAGGCAACAGGCATTCAAGAAAAATAAGATACTGGCAGAAAGAAGAAGAGGGGGAGATTTCAGTTGGAAGAGGAGGCACATAAGTGAGAATTAGTCTAGATGTGACACTGTAAAGATTTAAACTAAGGGGTGGCAGAAGGTAAAAAGAGTCTTGACCATTTGATGGGGGGAGAAAAGAAGCAGCCATTAAAAATGGCTTCACGTTTTCTAGCCTGGATAACAAGCGTCATTCATTCATTCAGCTAAGAGGCATCGATGAGTCAGGCACTGGGTGTGTCAGCATCGTGCCCAGTGTTGGGAACAGTAGCAGGAATAGGAAAGTCCGGGGTGAGAAGATGCGGCCTCTTCAGCGAGACAGGGAGAGGCTGCAGTGAGAGACACACCCTGTTTAATGTCCAGCAGGCAGCAGGAAATACCAAACTCATTTGTGTCCAAGTTTGAGGCCCTCAGAGAGCACCAGGTGGCAGCACAGACTCAGAAGCCAAAGGGAGGCAGGCCTAGCTAAACTCTCTGAAGTCCTGTGTTTTGCGTCTGAAGCAGATTAAAACAAAATGCCCTTATTCATAGGAGAGCACTTTTAAAATATTAGCAAATAATATTAATGTCGTTAAATGCTTGTTTAAATGTTTATTCAATGACCTTTCCATCTGGCAAGCTAAGAGTTGTTTTAGTAGAAGGATATGTGTACTAATACTGCTAGGTTTTATATATAGTATAATTTATCTGGATATCAAGGGGAAATATGCATATGATTAGGGCACAATTCTTCCAGCCAGACACATATTCCCAATATTATTAAATTGTCCATTACCATGTTCACGGTTTATAAGCTAACAGTTACCCATATTGGCAGGCATGAAAAGACTGTGAGAACCTTGAGGCTATGACACTGCTAAATGAGGTGGCTGTTTTGTTATATAATTAGCACATTATATTCTGTTTCTCTACTTAGCATATTCCTACCCACCTCACCCTGCCTTCCCTGAAATGAAGCCCACTTAATAGCTCCTTTGGTCTCAGGTTGTTTTATCTTTCCTTACAATTAGTTGTCTGTCTTTTCACGTTATATATTACACGTCTCCTTACAACACAGCAGTGCACTGTTATTAAGGAAGGAACCAGTGTGAGAGCTCAACAAGGAGTCAACACGATGAAGACCCTCTGGAACAGAATCCGTACTCTGATTCCTCCAGGCTAAGAGGTTTAGAGGTGGTCTAGAAAGATGCAGTTGGTAATTAACACCGATCTCATACTGTGGGTGTGATGGTTCGTGAGCCCATAATCTGTATCTTGCTGTATAGAGTTATTCGTAGTTCTTTAGTCAGTGATAAAGAGTTCATTCCAACTGTGAACTGAGTTCTTTTCAACAAATCTGTTTGTGGTCCTCATACAATTCTAAATTGTTGAAACTTCTCAGAGATTGATCCATGGTTCATCCAGCAAATTTTTAAAAAATTAGAATAAATTGTATGTTGTGAACAATCTATACAGTCAGTAAAAACAAGACCAGCAGCTGACTGTGGCTCAGATCATGAACTCCTTATTGCCAAATTCAGACTTAAATTGAAGAAAGTGGAGAAAACCACTAAACCATTCAGGTATGACCTAAATCAAATCCCTTATGACTATACAGTGGAAGTGAGAAATAAATTTAAGGGACTAGATATGATAGACAGAGTGTCTGATGAACTATGGATGGAGGTTCATGACATTGTACAGGAGACAGGAATCAAGACCATCCCCAAGAAAAAGAAATGCAAAAAAGCAAAATGGCTGTCTGAGGAGGCCTTACAAATAGCTCTGAAAAGAAGGGAAGCAAAAAGCAAAGGAGAGGAGGAAAGATATACCCATTTGAATGCAGAGTTCCAAACAATAGCAAGGAGAGATAAGAAAGCCTTCCTCAGCGATCAATGAAAAGAAATAGAGGAAAACAATAGAATGGAAAATACTAGAGATCTCTTCAAGAAAATTAGAGATACCAAGGGAACATTTCATGCAAAGATGGGCTCAACAAAGGACAGAAATGATAGGGACCTAACAGAATCAGAAGATACTAAGAAGAGGTGGCAGGAATACACAGAAGAACTGTACAAAAAAGATCTTCACGACCCAGGTAATCACAATGGTGTGATCACTCATCTAGAGCCAGACATCCTGAAATGTGAAGTCAAGTGGGCCTTAGGAAGCATCACTATGAACAAAGCTAGTGGAGATGATGGAATTCCAGTTGAGCTATTTCAAATCCTGAAAGATGATGCTGTGAAAGTGCTGCACTCAATATGCCAGCAAATTTGGAAAACTCAGCAGTGGCCACAGGACTGGAAAAGGTCAGTTTTCATTCCAATCCCAAAGAAAGGCAATGCCAAAGAATGCTCAAACTACTACACAATTGCACTCATCTCACATGCTAGTAAAGTGATGCTTAAAATTCTCCAACCCACGCTTTCAAGCTGGTTTTAGAAAAGGCAGAGGAACCAGAGATCAAATTGCCAACATCCTCTGAATCATGGAAAAAGCAAGAGAGTTCCAGAGAAACATCTATTTCTGCTTTATTGACTATGCCAAAGCCTTTGACTGTGTGGATCACAATAAACTGTGGAAAATTCTGAAAGAGATGGCACTACCAGACCACCTGACCTGCCTCTTGAGAAACCTGTATGCAGGTCAGGAAGCAACAGTTAGAACTGGACATGGAACAACAGACTGGTTCCAAATAGGAAAAGGAGTACGTCAAGGCTGTATATTGTCACCCTGCTTATTTAACTTCTATGCAAAGTACATCATGACAAACACTGGGCTGGAAGAAGCACAAGCTGGAATCAAGATTCTCAGGAGAAATATCAATAACCTCAGATAATGTAGATGACACCACCCTTATGACAGAATGTGAAGAAGAACTAAAGAGCCTCTTGATGAAGTGAAAGGGGAGAGTGAAAAAGTTGGCTTAAAGCTCAACGTTCAGAAAACTAAGATCATGGCATCCGGTCCCATCACTTCATGGCAAATAAATGGGGAAACAGTGAAAACAGTGGCTGACTTTATTTTTCTGGGCTCCACAATCACTGCAGATGGTGATTGCAACCATGAAATTAAAAGACGCTTACTCCTTGGAAGGAAAGTTATGAACAACCTAGACAGCATATTAAAAAGCAGAGACATTACTTTGCCAACAAAGGTCCGTCTAGTCAAGGCTATGGTTTTTCCAGTGGTCATGTATGGATGTGAGAGTTGAACTATAAAGAAAGCTGAGCACTGAAAAATTGATGCTTTTGAACTGTGGTATTGGAGAAGACTCTTGAGAGTCCCTTGGACTGCAAGGAGATACAACCAGTCCATCCTAAAGGAGATCTGTCCTGGGTGTTCATTGGAAGGACTGATGCTGAGGGTGAAATTCCAATACTTTGGCCACCTCATGTGAAGAGTTGACTCATTGGAAAAGACCCTGATGCTGGGAAAGATTGAGGGCAGGAGGAGAAGGGGACGACAGAGGATGAGATGGTTGGATGGCATCACTGACTCAATGGACATGGGTTTGGGTCGACTCTGGGAGTTGGTAATGGACAGGGAGACCTGGCGTACTGCGGTTCATGGGTATGCGGTGCATGCGGTGCATGCAACTCATGCAAAGAGTTGGACATGACTGAGCGACTGAACTGAACTGAACTGAGCAATCTGCCCAGCAAAACAACTGTCTATTTCTGGGATTTGGTGGGATGCAAGAACGTAGAAAAAGGGCTATCTATAACAGGTGGGAAAACCTGTTATAGTAAAGGCAAAGAAAAGAGGAAGTAAAAGAAAAATAATCTAGAGAAAGACACCATGCCCACATGGAGAGAAGCTTCACAAAGCAACTGTCAATATCACGAGAGACAAGGAAAGTCTGGTGACTGTTTCAGATGAAGGGGACATGACAGTCTAATGTGATACTTGAACCTGGATTGGATCTTGCACTAAGAAATATGGAAATTATTGGGATGATTGTCAGAATTAAAATATGGACTCTTTATATTATATCAATGCTGCAGTTCCTGAATTTGATCATTGTACTGTGGTTATGTAGAAGAATATACTTATATAAATATGTGTATATCTATATATAGGTAGATACATGGGCTTCCGCAGTGGCTCAGTGGTGAAGAATCCACCTGCTATGCAGGAGACACAGGTTCAATCCCTGGGTCGGGAAGCTCCCCTGGAGGAGGGCATGGCAACCCACTCCAGTATTCTTGCCTGGAGAATTCCATGGACAGAGGAGTCTGGTGGGCTGCAGTCTATAGGATCACAAAGAGTTGGACATGACTGAAGCAACTGAGCATGCACGCATGCATATAGATAGGTAGATAGCTCTGTATAAAGATATGTGAAATAGATGACCAGTCCAAGTTTGATGCATGAAGCAGGGCACTCAAAGCCGGTACACTGGAACAACCCAGAGGGATGGGATGGGGAGGGAGGTGGGCGGGGGGTTCGGGATGGGGGACACATGTACACCTGTGGCTGATTCGTGTCAGTGTATGGCAAAAACCATCACAGTATTGTAAAGTAATTAGCCTCCAATTAAATAAATTTTATATATCTTATATATTTTGCCTCTCTAGATAGAGGCAGAAAGGTTTAAGGGGAAAGGGGTGTGTTGTCTGCAACTTATCACAAGATAGTTCAGATAAAAGAAAAAACAGGGGAAAAACTGAATCTCATAAAATGTTAACAAGTGTTGAATCTAGGTGAAGTTTAAAGGTTTATGGGGTACTGTTAAAGGTGTACTGTTCTTACAACTTTTCCATACATTTTGCAATGATTTTAAACTGAATATTAATAATGATAATAATAGTAATAATAATTCAGAGAAACTGAACCTAAAGCTTCACACTAGTTGCATTTTTCTGCTTCAAATCAGACTAGACACCTTTGTCTAATCACCTATAATAGCTGTAGGAATAAATATGCCAGGATCTGAAGTTTATGTTAAATATCAAAAAAATTTTAATTTCTTTACATATTTATGTATTTTCTAATATATTATTTAAAGATTTGTTTTTCACATGAAACATGTCAGTATAGCACAGACCTTTTTTTTCTGAATCATTGATAGTGAGACCAACCTTACACCCCATAATGGCAGGACACTTTAGGGTGCATTTCCTACAAACAGCAGCATCTTACAGAGCCATAAGACCACCTCCAAATCAGGAAATTGATGTCGATACAAAATTATCATTGGGCTCCAGAACCCCTGCCTTGCTAATTGTCCCAGACTCAATCCTAAAGGAAATCAGTGCTGCATATTCACTGATGCTGAAGCTGAAGCTCCAGTACTTTGGCCACCTAATGAGAAGAACTGACTCATTAGAAAAGACCCTCATGCTGGGAAAGATTGAAGGTGGGAGAAGAAGGGGACGACAGAGGATGAGATGGTTGGATGGCATCACCGACTCAATGCACATGAGTTGGAGTAAACTCTGGGAGTTGGTGATGAACAGGGAAGCCTGGTGTGCTGCAGTCCATGGGGTCGCAAGACTCAGACACGACTGAGTGACTGAACTGAATGCCCTTTATGGCCAGTGGATCCTGTTCAGAATCACATAGTGGTCTCTTCATTCTCCTTTACTCTGAACTGTTCCTCACACTTCCTTGAAGTTCATGACCTTGGCACTTCTGAAGATAAGCATGTACCTTGTACAGTGTCCCTCAGTGGAGAGTAATCTGTCACTTCCTCGTGATTAGATTCAGGTTTTGCATCTTTGTTGAGAACATCCCAGTGTGATGGTGAGGTCTCCTCCCTGCATTTGATTGGTGGGGCATCATTTCACTTTCTCCTGTTACTGGTGGTGTTCACCTTGATCACTTGACTGAAGTGTCTTCTGCCACACTCTCCAATGCAAGGCGACTCTCTCCTTGTAACTAATAAGTCTTTCGTGCAAAGGTACTTTGAGAAGAAATACCCCAATCTTCATGAAACTTATTTATTTATCAGTGTGACTCATAGTTTCCTAGTTTTTTCAATAGGTTATCATCTACCAGTGTTATTGTTGTTTAGTCACTAAGTCATGTGACCCCACAGACTGTGTAACCCACCAGGATCCTCTGTCCATGGCATTTCCCAGGCAGGAATACTGGATGGGTTGCCATTCCTTCTCCAGGGGATCTTCCCAATCCAGGGATTGAACCCCCATCTCCTGCATTGGCAGGCAGATTCTTTACCCTTGAGCCACCAGGGAAACCCATAATCTACCAGTAGGATTATTTATTTTGAAGGACAGATTGTCCCAGGCATGGCCAGTAGGAGCCCCTGTGTCCTTTTGACATGCCCCCACCATTCTTTGAGCACCTTCTTAGTTTTGGACACAAAAAAGATCTTTCTGTTTCATCAGGTACATTCCTTGCCTCAGCCCTGAATTGGCCAGTCCTCCAAGAAACTTGACTTCTTTTTGTGGAGAACGGTGTTGAAAAATGAGGTCTGAGTACTAGATACTCACAGGTATTGGAGCATCAGTTCACCAAGATGCTGTCAGCAGACAGCCAGACTATATGTGTGTGTGTGTTCATCGGTATATTTAAATCTATTTGTATCTCTTATCTACCTTGATATATATTGAAAAACCAAATGTTCACACTGATACTTTCAATTCCAGTTCAACAGCCCTGGACTTGTTTAGTTTTCTCTCTTCTGTGATGGGGAGAAATCTGTTTCCCACTACCCTTAACGTGGTTACTTCTTTAATTGATTCCCCAGTATGTAAACAATCTCTTGATTGCTGTCATAACCCTCTCCTCCATGTGGACGCTTCTCCCACCACACCTGGGCTCCAGCACCCCCGGGTCCCTGCTGGAAGACCCCCTCCTGATGTTCTTAGGGCTCTGACTTCCCAGGCGCCTACTCCTACCCCACACACACACCCTTCTTACCCAGTCTGGCTCTCACACTCTACACCAGGCCACCTCCTCTCCCAAGGCTGTCCTTCCCACCTCACTCCCTTTCTAACGCCCCATTGAGGTCATGCTCACGCAGGAATGTCCTCCTCTCCCTGCCCACAGATGGGTGCTCTTTGTTCCTCCAGCTTTCTTGTTCATTCATTACCATTCTTTATAATATCAATTAAAAACAAGGGAGGAGAATGAAATGGGCGTGGAGTAAACTCTTCAACTGAAAACACAACCATGTGTTTATAAACATAAAATGAACCAGGCTTGAGATGCAGTATCTAGTATCTTTAAATTATCTAAACGCCAATCGTAGGACATTGACCTGAGTAGCGGAGACTTGGTAGGAAGCCTGGGATACAGAAGTCAGAATAGCAGAATGTATTCTTCCTTCCTCCACAAGATTATGGAATGATCTCTGGGCTTCCCAGCTGAACTAGAATTCAGAGAATGAGCCTCAAAGCCTGCCCCATTTTAATGAAGTCATCGGCTGATTCTGTTTTTATTATTAAACAAGCAATCAGATCTTCTACTGAATGGCCTGGTATTTACTTACACCTTCAAGCTTCCAAGATCGCCTGGGACCATGGTATCGGACACCACATTTGTCTCTGCTTTGGCTCTATACTGTAGTCCATGTGGCTGCTGACGTTTACATGGTTCTTTTTTGACCTCCGCTCTTGGCTCATGATCTGTATCTAAACTTCCAGCTATTCAAAGCAGCATGGTTGGTCTTCCTTGGTGGCTCAGACAGTAAAGAATCTGCCTGTGGTGCAGCAGATGCAGGTTCCATCCCTGGGTTGGGAAGATCCCCTAGAGAAGGGAATAGCAACCCACTGAAATATTCTTGCCTGGAGAATCCCATGGACAGAGGAGCCTGGCAGGCTACAGTCCATGGGGTTGCAGAGTCAGACACGACTGAGCAACTTTCACTTCACGTCACCCAGGAAAGGAGGTTGGTCTTTGGAGCCAGTATGATTCAGTGTGAAATCTGTTTTTTAAAAGGTGAATCTTACTTTCCTCCTCCAGACAACGGCATCAAGAATTAAAGTTATTCTGGTAGATTTCCGTGAAGATTTGGGACAGCATAAATGTCACGGGGGAAAGAATTTAACAATTATGTATGCGCTTTTATACTTCTGACTTTCCTAATGCGTGGCCTGGTTCCCAGGGCATTCCAGGTAGTCATCTGCCCGAGGGAGGGAAGGGGATTGAGATGTTCTATAAAAGGAACACAAAACAAGCTAACGACAGACAACACAATGACACCTGATGTTCAGCTTCTGTCAGTTACACTGTGGTTTAGTCTAAACAGAGTAAAACACTTAGAGCTTTAAAAAATATTTGACATGTCACTCAAATGAAGCAAAACAAAGGCTTTTCTGGCAAGGATTCTACCATAAGAAAGGATTAACTCAATTCGTTTATCTTTTTCTTCGGCTTAGAGTTTTATGAAGGGGCAGACAGAGCAGAGGAGGAGCGGGAAAGTTGCCCTTTTCCAGCCCTGAGATGATGATGCAAAGGCCATGAGATGCTGAGGAAAAGGGAGAGAGAGGGGAGCGAGATGGCCTGATAAACATGTCCTGAGTCTTCCTTCGGAAAGTTGTTATCTAAACTCAGTGCGTGGACTCTTGTTCATTTGGGTCACCTATTAGGCAAGGAACAGTCCATCCAAATAAAGCTGGAGGTACGGCGCGGTCAGGTAGAGAAAACGGCTTCCCACGGCACTCTCCTTCCCGTGTTGAGGGCCCGTGGAGCTGCTGTGGGGCTGGTAGAATGGGGCAGTGTGACTCACACAGAGGCTAAGGGTAGACCACATGGAGGATAAAAGGAAGACTGGGGAATCAGCAGGCAGTGGAAGAAGCAGAGACGCCGAGCCCGCCTGTGAGAGCTGACCGGTGCCGCCTGGAAGCATTGCCCAGAACACGGAACCATGAGCTCCTTGGCCCTGGGCAGCAGGTTTCAAAGCAGTTGATCAAGCGACATCATGCCAGAGGCTGGAAGATGTTGCCAGATCACACTCCAGATTCAACACAAGATCGGAGTACTCCTTTCTCCCCAAACTCAAGAAGTCGTGTGGCACCCCTTTCCACCTCCTATACCAACAGCACCATCTTAGGAGAAGACCCAGAGAGAAGGATGGTCAGAGACAGGGCTTTGCATCCAGATGAGAATTCTTTTGGTTTTTTTGGCTGTATGGCAGGTGGGAACTTAGTTCCCCAACCAGGGATCAGACCCATGACTCCTGCAGTGGAAATACGGAGTATTAACCACTGGACTGTCAGTGAAATCCCTGAGAATTGTTTTCTAATCCCAGAAGGACTTTTCAGTGTTCAGGTTAGACTGTTTAAATTACATCAGAGATTTGGGTGGGGCAGGAGAAGGTCTATGCAAGATCTCATCTTGGATCACAGACAAGGCAGTTACAGTGCATACCTTTCTCATTCACATGATGCTTCTACACTCGTCTCACGCTGATGACTTATTTTTACCAAAACAAGCTGCCAAGAAACTGAAAACGGGGCCCGGACACAGCCAAGTTGTATTCTGAAAGTGGTGGTTAACGTCCCATCTGTCATGAGCTCCTTCTGCCAGCAGTGAGAGTGCGCTGCCCAAGGCCAAGGATGGGAGACAATGGGTTCCAGCTCCTTCTTTGTGGACGCTGCCCAGCCACAAGCCTCTTCCATTTTTTAAGGACCTGAGGCTAATAGTGTTGAATTTCATGGGAAGAAGAGAAAGTACTAGGGAAATTTTGCAGAAGGCAACCTGAGAAGACTGTGCAAGTCAGGCCCCTTGAGGGGCCCACATATGCCGTCTCGTTTCTAAAACGTCCGGGACGTGACCACAAGGATGAGACTATAAACCAGATCGGAGCAGAGACTTACTTTTTCAAAAGAGTCCTGTGCTCAAGCTAAGGATTCTTAGGACTGGAACCAAAGGAAGACAAAAACAAGACACGGAGCAAAACACGAGAGGAAAGTGTCCGGGCCTCAGTGTTTGCTTCGTTCCCCCTGGAACCGTATCATAAAATATCAATGATGCAACTTGTCATTATCTTCAAAACAATGATTCGAGTTTAATTCTAAATGAAACTGATGAGAAGTGTGATGTTTTCTTTACCAGCAAGGCCAAATTGCTCACTACTGTGAGCTGTGTTTTCCCCAAGGTTTGCAGGTGCTGAAGTCTGTATAAAAAGCCCCAATTCTGAAGGGGAACATTGGAATTTTCCTACTGGCAGCTCCCTTCTTGGTTAATTAGACAGTATTAGGAAGGAAAAAGGTTGGCCGTGTTATCTAGAAGGAAGTATTATTAGAGATGGCATTGTATCCTGAAAACATTTCATACCCTGTGTTCTGGTCTCTAACGCACCATCTGGAGCAGCTACTTAGGGAAAATTACAGCAAATTGATAGGAATATTTAAAATTGCCTCAGTTAATTTATTGACAAAGATAAAAGTCTCTTGATGAGAAATAGCATTTCAAGTGTCCTTTGCAAATCATAAATTGACAGACAACAGACATATATGATGAGGAGTCCTAAGACTTGTGTCTCTGGTTAGAACCACCATCACTCTGTACTAGAAGAAGTCAAGGAACTTCTCAGAGACCCATCTCCCTGTTTTGTAAAAGATAGCACGTTTTCATGAAACATCCAGCCAGAAAGTCATTTGAGATAAAGAATTAAAAGCTAGCTATCAACTCATCCATTTCATACTGCTTTATCTTCTGTCTTAAAAGAGGTTGCGGTAGTCAGATTAATTAGTCATTGTGGGGACCTCCCTGGTGGTCCAGAGGTTAAGGATCTGCTTTTCAGTGCAGGGAACACAGGTTCTATCCCTGGTCAGGAGACTAAGATCCCATATGCCATAGGGCAGCTAAGCCCACGCACCACAGCGAAGATCACACGTGTTGCAACTGAGAACTGATGCAGACACATAAATATTTTTAAAAATTTAATCATTGTTCATAAAGTCCTGGATAAATAAGCTTTCATTACAATAGCATTGTTTTAAAAAGCTTCCTATGCTGTCTACGAATTAGGTTAGAATGAGAGGAAATGTTGAAATGGCTCTTAAGAAATGGCTCTCAAAAATCAATTGATAATGATGAACACACCTGCTGTTTACTTACTTCTTGCCAGATACTACAAAGAAGAGCTGCTGGTCTCGCAAAGATCGTTTCAGCTCCATCTGCACTCACTGGGCAGTCAACACCAACAGAATCGTTTTAGACCAAGAAGGACAGCAATAGGGTAACTTCATTGTCAACGCTCTCCGTCTTTCCTTTAGAAATGTCTTTGGATTTTTTTCTAACAGCTGATGGAGGTGAGGGGATAAACATTTCTTGTGGCATGATGCCCGTCTGGTTTTGCTAACAGAATTACTCATCATTTCCTGGTTGAGAAAAGGCATTCAGCATGCTGAAGCCTAGAACTTGCTTTTTTTAAAAAAAATAGGCATGTTTCTAACCTCAGACTCATAATTTGAATACATACAGTTTTGCAGCTGGATCTCATTATCTTTTGAAAGTCAGTTGTCTTATGAATAAATAAATAGGTTTTGGAATGTTCAGTTGTTAACAAAACAATAATATAATAACAAAGCATTTTTAAACCACTTTATTAAGTTGTGATTGACATACAAAAATCTATACATATTTCAAGGCTTCCCTGATGGCTCAGACAGTAAAGAATCCACCTGCCAGGAGTTGGGGGTTTGATCCCTGGGTTGGTAAGAGCTCCTGGAGGAGGAAATGGCAACCCACTCTAGTATTCCTGCCTAGAGAATTCCATGAACAGAGAAGCCTGGCAGGCTGCAGTCAATGGGGTTGCAGAGTCAGACATGACTGAGCGACCAATACTTTCATAGATATTTAATGTATACAACCTGATGAGTTTGAAGATAAATATACATCAATGAAACCAATCCCAAAGAAAGGCAGTGCCAAAGAATGCTCAAACTACCACAACACTGCACTCATCTCACATGCTAGCAAAGTAATGCTCAAAATTCTCCAGGCCAGGCCTCAGTAATACATGAACCGTGAACTTCCTGATGTTCAAGCTGGTTTTAGGAAAGGCAGAGGAACCAGAGATCAAATTGGCAACATCTGCTGGATCATGGAAAAAGCAAGAGAGTTCCAGAGAAACATCTATTTCTGCTTTATTGACTATGCCGAAGCCTTGACTGTGTGGATCACAATAAACTGTGGAAAATTCTGAAAGAGATGGGAATACCAGACCATCTGACCTGCCTCTTGAGAAATCTATATGCAGGTCAGGAAGCAACAGTTAGAACTGGACATGGAACAACAGACTGGTTCCAAATAGGAAAAGGAGTACTTCAAGGCTGTATATTGTCACCCTGCTTATTTAACTTCTATGCAGAGTACATCATGAGAAATGCTGGGCTGGAGGAGCACAAGCTGAAATCAAGATTGCCGGGAGAAATATCAATAACCTCAGATATGCAGATGACACCACCCTTATGGCAGAATGTGAAGAACTAAAGAGCCTCTTGATGAAGGTGAGAGAGGAGAGTGAAAAAGTTGGCTTAAAGCTCAACATTCAGAAAACGAAGATCATGGCATCCGGTCCCATCACTTCATGGGAAATAGATGGGGAAACAGTGTCAGATTTTATTTTTCAGGGCTTCACAATCACTGCAGATGGTGACGGCAGCCATGAAATTAAAAGACACTTACTCCTTGGAAGGAAAGTTATGACCAACTTAGACGGCATATTAAAAAGCAGAGACATTACTTTGCCAACAAAGGTCCATCTAGTCAAAGCTATGGTTTTTCCAGTATTCATGTATGGATGTTAGAGTTGGACTATAAGGAAAGCTGAGCACTGAAAAATTGATGCTTTTGAACTGTAGCGATGGAGAAGACTCTTGAGAGTCCCTTGGACTGCAAGGAGATCCAACCAGTCCATCCTAAAGGAGATCAGTCCTGGGTGTTCATTGGGAGGACTGATTTTGAAGCTGAAACTCCAGTACTTTGGCCACCTGATGCAAAGAACTGATTCATTTGAAAAGCCCCCGATGCTGGAAAAGATTGAGGGCAGGAGGAGAAGGGGACGACAGAGGATGAGATGGCTGGATGGCATCACCAACTCAATGGACATGAGTTCGGGCAAACTCTGGGAGTTGGTGATGGACAGGGAGGCCTGGCGTGCTGCAGTCCATGGGGTCACAAAGAGTCGAACACGACTGAGCGACTGAACTGAAACTGAACTGATGAAGCCATCACTACAATCTATGTCATAAACATATCCATCACCTCCAAAAGTTTCTTCTCACCCTCTGTACTTATAATTTTTTTCTGTATAGGAACATTTAACATAATATCTACTCTCTTCATAAATTTTCAGTACAGTATTTTTTAACTATTGGCTCTATGCTGCACCGTAGCTCTCTAAGATGTATTCATCTCGTATAAGTAAAACTTTGTACCTTTTGACTAATACCTCCCTATTTCCATCTCCCCCCAGCCCCTGGGAACCACCATTCTACCCTCTGCTCCTCTGAGTTTGAATATTTTAGATTCCTCATGTAAGAAAGACCCAAAACACCTTTTGAAGTTAACAATAATGTGATAGTAAACAGGAAAAAAATCTAGATAAAACACAAGAAACAAAGATCATTGTAAATCCAATATATTTTGGTACAGCCAAATTCTATGATTTAAATGGCCAATTGGTGGTGCACATTTTGTCCAAAGCCAAACTTTCTGAAGATAAATGTGTTTCACCCACATTTAAAGGAAAATATTCATGAAACTATTATCTGGACCCATGGTGGTACGTGGTTTAGTTGCTAAGTCCTGTCTGATTCTTACATCCCCATGGACTGTAGCCCGCCAGGCTCCTCTGTCCATGGGATTCTCCAGGCAAGAAGACTGGAGTGCATTGCCATTTCCTCCTCCAGGGAATCATCCCGACCCAGGATCGAACCTGCATCTCCTCATTGCAAGCGATTCTTTTGCTGACTGAGCCACCAGGTTTGTCTATAAGAAGACTGTACACTTTGCCTTTTCTGGATCCTATTTAAGAACTGATCCCATGTAAGAGAGGAAACATGCATATCTGGTTGACTCCTAGTGCGGGATGGGAGTCAATGAGCAGCTCCAAGCTGGATTCCATAGGCCGCTGACCCAGGGCCTGATTCCATGAATACACCTGCTGGACTCCTTTATCTCAGTCACAGGCACTGTCCCCGGTCCTCCCCACTGCCACCTCCGGGCATTCGTTCACGGACTCCTGGGTGACAAGTGTGATCCCATAGCCCAAAGCACTCTGTGGTTACCCAGCAAGGGCCTTTTTTAGGGCATGGGATTCTATTTCATGCAGAATGTATCATACTTTGATATCTCCAAAGATTAAATGCTCTTTGATCACATTCTGACTTCAGAGTCCTAAGCCATCCAAGAGCTTCCATTGATCTGGTCTTGATGTTCCTTTTCAGGATGTCGACAGCCCCTTTCAGGTTATCCCACACTTCTGCACAGCTGGAATACTAGGAGTTTTCTTTGTTTGTTTCTTTATTTTGCTTAATACCCTGGCATTTTTTGGTTTTATTTGCAAAATTTTCTTTCTCCTCAGGTTTGACTATCTATATCCCACCCACCCTTCTTCCAAGCTGCATTTTTAAAATATTCTTTTATTTGTTTATTTCACTGCTTGGGTCTTGCAGCACTTGGGATCCTCTGTCTTTGTTGTGTCCCTGACCGGGGATGGAACCCAGCCCACCTGCACTGGGATTTCGGAGTCTTAGCCACTGGACCACCAAGTGAAAGTGAAGTCGCTCAGTCGTGTCCGACTCTTTGCGACCCCATGGACTGTAGCCTATCAGGCTCCTCTGTCCATGGGATTTTCCAGGCAAGAGTGCTGGAGTGGATTGTCATTTCCTTCTCCAGGGGATCTTCCCGACCCAGGAATTGAACCTGGGTCTCCCGCATTGCAGGCAGACACTTTACCGTCTGAGCCACCAGGGACAACCAAAGAGGTCCCCCAAAGCTGCATTTAAATGACATTTCCTCTGTGAAGCCTTCCCTGAATTTCCAGCAGCCCTTGACTGGATGTAATCTCTCCTTCACCTCTGTCTTGTGACACCAGTTAGCTGGTGTCTCACATAGGGAGACTGTCATATTCTACCTTCTGTTTGTTATTTCTCTGCAATTCTCATCTTCCCTAACAATAATAATAATAATGATAGCAGTTGCTGTTGTTCTGATAGCTCAGTGTTTTATAGGCACTGTGGAAGACAGAGCTTTATTCCTCAGAATTTATCCAATTTATTTATTTAATTTATTTTATTTATTCAATTTATTTATTCAGTTCTTCAGTGCTCAGCCTTCTTCACAGTCCAACTCTCACATCCATACATGACCACAGGAAGAACCATAGCCTTGACTAGAAGGACCTTTGTTGGCGACTCTATAGAGCAAGCATTATGATCTGTATTTTACAAATGAGCAAACTGAGGCTTAGATGACTTAAAGCAGTGTGGTCCAAGATCACAAGACTGGCAAGCAGTGACACTGGGATTCAGCAAGACTTCAGTCCAATTCCAGTCCATTCTTTTAGGCACTGCCTTATTCCTGTATCCAGAAGATCCTTAAAGAGAAGGAGGAAACTCACATTCACTGAACATCTAAAGTGTCTCTGGCATGGGAGCAGAAACTTGCATGGATGTCATGTCATTTATCTGTGAGGTACATGGTATAATCCACATTTTTCAGGTGAGAAAACCAGGTTCACTGTAAATATTTTTTTGACAGGGAATGAATGGATAATCCACCTGTAATGCATAAAACTGGTGAGATTGAGAGCCAAAATATATAGTTCAGTTCAGTTCAGTTGCTCAGCCAGGTCCAACTCTTTGCGACCCCTTGAATCGCAGCATGCCAGGCCTCCCTGTCCATCACCAACTCCCAGAGTTCACCCAAGCCCATGTCCACTGTGTCGGTGATGCCATCCAACCATCTCATTCTCTGTCGTCCCCTTGTCCTCCTGCCCTCAATCTTTCCCAGCATCACGGTCTTTTCAAATGAGTCAGCTCTCCATATCAGGTGGCCAAAGTATTGGAATTTCAGCTTTAACATCAATCCTTCCAATGAATACCCAGGACTGATTTCCTTTAGGATGGACTGGTTGCATCTCCTTGCAGTCCAAGGGACTCTCAAGACTCTTCTCCAACACCACAGTTCAAAAACATCAATTCTTCAGCGCTCAGCCTTCTTCACAGTCCAACTCTCACATCCATACATGACCACAGGAAGAACCATAGCCTTGACTAGACGGAACTTTGTTGGCAAAGTGATGTCTCTGCTTTTGAATATGCAATCTAGGTTGGACATAACTTTCCTTCCAAGGAGTAAGAGTCTTTTAATTTCATGGCTGCAGTCACCATCTGCAGTGATTGTGGAGCCCAAAAAAATAAAATCTGACACTGTTTCCACTGTTTCCCCATCTATTTCCCATGAAGCGATGGGACTGGATGCCATGATCTTTGTTTTCTGAATATTGAGCTTTAAGCCATCTTTTTCACTCTCCACTTTCACCTTCATCAAGAGGCTTAGTTCTTCTTCACTTTCTGCCATAAGGGTGCTGTCATCTGCATATCTGAGGTTATTGATATTTCTCCCGGCAATCTTGATTCCAGCTTGTGTTTCTTCCAGTCCAGCGTTTCTCATGATGTACTCTGCATAGAAGTTAAATAAGCAGGGTGACAATATACAGCCTTGTCGTACTCCTTTTCCTATTTGGAACCAGTCTGTTGTTCCATGTCCAGTTCTAACTGTTGCTTCCTGAGCGGCATACAGGTTTCTCAAGAGGCAGGTCAGGTGGTCTGGTAGTCCCATCTCTTTCAGAATTTTCCAAAGTTTTCAAAGGCTTTGGCATAGTCAATAAAGCAGAAATAGATGTTTCTCTGGAACTCTCTTGCTTTTTCAGTGATCCAGCGGATGTTGGCAATTTGATCTCTGGTTCCTCTGCCTTTTCTAAAACCAGCTTGAACATCAGGAAGTTCATGGTTCACGTATTGCTGAAGCCTGGCTTGGAGAATTTTGAGCATTACTTTACTAGTGTATGAGATGAGTGCAATTGTGCGGTAGTTTGAGCATTCTTTGGCATTGCCTTTCTTTGGTATTGGAATGAAAACTGACCTTTTCCAGTCCTGTGGCCACTGCTGAGTTTTCCAAATTTGCTGGCATATTGAGTGCAGCACTTTCACAGCATCATCTTTCAGGATTTGAAAAAGCTCAACTGGCATTCCATCACCTCCACTAGCTTTGTAGTAACCCTTTAAGTCAACAAGGAAAATAATAACTACCCTGCAGGAAAATGGGTAAAAACATGAAAAGGCATTTAGCAAAGAAGAAGATAGAATGACCAAAAACATACAAAGCGATGCTCAGCCTTATTTAAATTTTCACTTTTAGTGTAATCACTAGGGAAGCTGCCCCTAAGATGAATACAGGTGTGGTTGCCCCAGTATAGTTTGAAGAATGAATAAACTGTGGTATATTGTAGTATAATGGAATATTTTACTGAGTTAAAAAGAAGAATCTGTTAAGTATAAAAGTAGATGAATTTTAATATCAGAATATTAAGTAAAAAATCAAGTTACTAAAGTATGCTACTTACTTTAAATTTAAAACACTCAAAAATACCAAATGTTTCTGAATAATATACATTAAAATAAAATCTATGGCAAACCTTGTGGCTCAGCAGGTAAAGAATTCACCTGCAATGCGGAGACCTGGGTTTGATCCCTGGGTCGGGAAAATCCCCTGGAGAAGAGAAAGGTATCCACTCCAGTATTCTGGCCTGGGGAATTCCATGGACTGTGTAGTGTATGAGGTCACAAAGAGTCAGACATGACTGAGTGACTTTTACTTCAGTCTCTCATAGCTCAGTTGGTAAAGAGTCCACCTGCAATGCAGGAGACCCCAATTTGATTCCTGGGTTGGAAGATCCACTGGAGAAGGGATAGGCTATCCACTCCAATATTCTTGGCCTTCCCTGATGGCTCATCTAGTAAAGAATCTGCCTGCAATGTGCGAGACCTGGGTTCAATCCCTGGGTTGGGAAGAACTCCTGGAGAAGGGAAAGGCTACCCACCGTATTCTGGCCTGGAGAATTCCACGGACTACAGTCCATGGGGTTGAAAACAGTTGGACATGACTGAGTGACTTTCACTTTCATGCAGAATATATGTAGTAAAAAGTATTGAAAGCTGTTAAAAGTTAACTTGTTAGGTCACAAAAGCATCATAAACCTATGTGAAATGGTTCTACCAGTTTTCATTCCCACGTCCAATACGTGACACTTCTTATTACTCCATTGGGTTGTTAGGCATTTTGATTTTTGTCAATTTTAAAGAGTATGAAATGGCATCTCCTTATGTAAATTTGTATTTCCCTTCCTTCTAGTAAAGCTGAACATCATTTAATGGGATACCCTGGGGAAGGAGATGAAGAAATGAGATCAGGGCTTGTATTAGGTTTTTCTTTTTTTTTTAATCTATGAGTAACAATTACTGTAAACTTCATAGCTTAAACTGATGCCAGGTTACTATCTTACAGTCTCTGTAGGTTAGAAATCCAGGCAAGGCTTTCCTAGGTTCTCTGAGCAGGGTCTCACGAGGCTGAAATCAAAGTGTTAACCACAATGTGTTCTCTTTAGGAACCTCAGTTAGAAACAAATCTGCTTCCAAGCTCCCTCTGGTTATTGGCACAGTTCATTTCTTTGCAACTATAGAATACAGGTGGCTTGTTTTTTCAAAGCCAGTGATGAAGAGAGAGGTTCTCAGTCTTTACAAGTCTTTTATTCCCTGCTTCCCTTTTAAGGTGCCCCCCTCATTAAATGGTGGCTTCCCTGGTGATTCAGATGGTAAAGAATCTGCCTGCAGTGTGGGAGAACTTGGTTTGATCCCTGGGTCAGGAAGATCCCCTGGAGAAGGAAATGGCAACCCTCTCCATTATTCTTGCCTGGGGAATTCCATGAACAGGGGAGCCTGGTGGAGTACAGTCCATGGGGCCACAGAGTTGGACATGACTGAGCGACTAACTTTTATTTTTACTTCCTTATTAAATGAGGTCCAAACAGAATAATCTCCCTTTGGGTAAACTTGAGGTCAACTAGTTAGGGATTTTAATCATATCTACAAAATCCTTTAGCCTTTGCCGTGTAGCATAATCTGATTAAAAGAGGGACATTGCATCATCTTTGCCACATTCTGTCAATTAGAAAGAAGTCACAGGTTCTGCAGAGGGGACTTTACACAGGTGTGGGTCGTTGGGTATAACCCAACGGCCTGTCTACCACGTAACTAGAGTCTTGACTTTGCCTCAATTGTGTTCATTCTCAAAAAAACAGAATCTAAATTTTAACATTTGTTCAGTCTTGGTATTGCATACACAGATTTCCATTATGTTGTCTCTGAGCTTTTCTTTATCATTGAAATAGTTCAAAATGTAAGCAACAGAAAATTTTTAATTAACAAGTAAGCTCACCAACAAAGCACAGTCCAAATAGACCAACAGAAATAGAGGAGAAAGATGCAGAAGGAGTCTGGCTCAAAGACTATAATTTCGTCTTAACACCTGATTCTGAGAGTCCAAAGCAGTGTCTGATGACCTTTTTTGGCCTGTTTTGTAAACCACTGGGCCCATGGAGCCAATGTCTGACCTTCTTACCCAATTAACATTGTGTATTTGTGTCGTGTTTTTATTTGATGGAACAGAAGATGAGCTCCTTTGGGTAACCAACTTCTGATGTTAATAACTGGACAGTTTTTCATTCCCTAAGTTGTGTTTGACTCTTTGCAACTCCAAGGACTACAGTACACCAGGCTCCTCTGTCCTACATCATTTCCCAGAGTTTGCTCTGATTCATGTCCATTGAGTCAGTGATGCCATCCAACCATCTCATCCTCTGCCAACCTCTTCTCCTTTTGCCTTCAGTCTTTCCCAGCATCAAGGACTTCCCAGTGAGCCAGCTCTTTGCATCAGGTGGCCACATTATTGGAGCTTCAGCTTCAGCATCAGTCCTTCCAATGAATATTCAGGACTGATTTCCTTTAGGATTGACTGGTTTGATCTCCTTGCAGTCCAAGGGACTCTCAAGCGTCTTCTCCAGCACCATAGTTTGAAAGCCTCAGTTCTTCTGTGTTCAGCCTTTTTTATGGTCCAACACTCACATCTGTACACAAATACTGGAAAAACCATAGTTTTGACTATATGGACCTATAAAAAAAAGTGATTCCTCTGCTTTTTAATACTCTGTCTAGGTTTGTCATAGCTTTTCTTGCAAGGAGCCAATGACTTTTAATTTCATGACTGCAGTCACCTTCTGCAGTGATTTTGGAGCCCAAGAAAATAAAATCTATCACAGCATCTGATTTTCCCCTTTTATTGGCCATAAAATGATGGGACAGGATGCCATGATCTTAGTTTTTTTAATGTTGAATTTCAAGCCAGGTTTTTCACTCTCCTCTTTCACCCTCATCAGGAGGCTCTTTAGTTCCTAATGGCATCATCTGCATATATGAGGTTGTCGATACTTCTCCAAGTGATCTTGATTCCAGCTTGTGATTCATCCAGTCTGGCATTTTTCATGATGTACTCTGCATACAAGTTAAATAAACAGAGTGACAACATACGGCCTTGACGTACTCCTTTCCTAAGTTTGAACCAGGCAGTTCTTCCATGGCATTCGAAGATCATGGCATCCAGTCCCATAACTACATAGCAAATAGATGGGAAAACAATGGAAACAGTGACAGACTTTATTTTCTTGGGCTCCAGAATCACTGCGGACAGTGATTACAGCCATGAAATTAACAGATGCTTGCTCCTTGAAAGAAAAGCTGTTACAAACCTACACAGCATGTTAAAAAACAGAGACATTACTTTGCCGACAGAGGTTCATATAGTCAAAGCTATGGTTTTTCCAGTAGTCATGTATGGGTGTGAGAGTTGGACCACAGAAAAGGCTGAGCACCGAAGAATTGATGCTTTTGTACTGCGGTGTTGGAGAAGACTCTTGAGAATCCCTTGGATGGGAAATCAAACCAGTCAATCCTAAAGGAAATCAGTGCTAAATATTCATTGTAAGGATTGATGCTGAAGCAGAAGCTCCAGTACTTTGGCCACCTGATGCAAAGAGCTGACTCGTTGGAAAAGACCCTGATACTGGGAAAGATTGAAGGCAGGAGGAGAAGGGGACAACAGAGGACAAGATGGTTGGATGGCATCATCAACTCAATGGGCTAATTGAGCAAACTCCAGGAGATTGTGAGCAACAGGGGAGCCTGGTGTGCTGCAGTCCATGGGGTTGCAAAGAGTTGGACACGACTGAGTGACTGAAAAACAGCAACAATAGTTCTTCCATGTCCAGTTCTAACTGTTGCTTCTTGACCCACATACAGGTTTCTCAGGAGATAGGTAAGGTGGACTGTTTCACCCACCTCTTTAAGACTTTACCACAGTTTACTGTGATTCACACAAAGACTTTAGCATAGTCAATGAAGCAGAAGTAGATATTTTTCTGGAATTCCCTTACTTTCTCCATGATCAGACAAATGTTGGCAATTTGATCTCTGGTTCCTCTGCGTCTTCAAAACCCAGCTTGTACATCTGGAAGTTCTCAGTTCATGTAGTGCTGAAGCCTAGCTTGAAGGATTTTGAGCATAACTTTGCTAGCATGTGAAATGAGTGCAATTGTATGGTAGTTTGAACATTCCTTTTCATTGCCCTTCTTTGGCAATGGAATGAAAACCTGACCTTTTCAAGTCCTGTGACTGCTGCTGAGTTTTCCAATTTGCTGATATATTGAGTGCAGCAGGTTAACAGCACCATCTTTTAGGATTACTCAACTGGAATTCTATCATATTCTCAAGCTTTGTTTGTAGTAATACTTCCTAAGGCCGACTTGACTTCACACTCCAGGTGTCTGGCTCTAGGTGAGTGATCATACCATCCTGGTTATCTGGGTCATTAAGGCCTTTTTTGCATAGTTCTTCTGTGTATTCTTGCAACCTCTTCTTAATATCTTCTGCTTCTGTTAGGTCTTTACAGTTTCTGTCCTTTATCATGTCCATCCTTGCATGAAATGTTCCCTTGGTATCTCCAGTTTTCTGTAAGAGATCCCTAGTCTTTCCCATTCTATTGTTTTCCTATTTTTCTATTTCTTTTCCTCTTTTTATATAATGATTTAATACATTGATAATTAAAGAAGCAGCAGTGCAATTGCTTAATAGTAGCCTAATGCAATGGATAAGATTGCTTCACAGTATTCTAAGCTACACACCAATGAATGGGTCTTTATGCAGTATTTATGGCACGTAGTATTATAGTCACATTTATAGTATTAAATTTTTGTTACATTACCAAAAAAAAAAAAACCTGTGATAATAGGCTGATAGGCAGTTTCTCCACTTACAAAAGAGAGAGGCATACTGTATGGTAATGTAATTATTTGAAAACAAATTTATTTGCATTGCTCATTTAAGAAGGCCTTCTTATGTCTCCTTGCTGTTCTCTGGAACTCTGCATTCAGTTGGGTATTAAGTTGTCACCTCTTCTTAATCTCTTCTGCTTCTATTAGGTCCTTACCATTTCTGTCCTTTATCATGTCCATTCTTGCTTGAAAAGTTTGTTCCCTTGATAGCTCCAGTTTTCTTGAAGAGCTCTCTATCTTTCTCATTCTATTGTTTCCCTCTATTTCTTTGCATTGTTCAATTAAGAAAGCTTTCTCATCTCTTCTTGCTTTTTTCTGGAACTGTGCATTCAAATGGGCATATCTTTCCCTTTCTCCCTTGCCTTTCACTTCTCTTATTTTCTCAGCCATTTGTAAAGCTTCCTCAGACGACCAGTTTGCCTTCTTTTTCTTTGGGATGGTTTTGGTCACTGCCTCCTGTACAGTGTTAGGAACCTCTGTCCTTAGTTCTTCAGATACTAGATACTAGATCTACCAGATCTAACCCTTTGAATCTATTCATGACCTCCACCATATAATCATACAGGATTTGACTTAGGTCATACCTGAATGACCTAGTGGTTTTCCCTAGTTTCTTCAATTTAAGCCTGAGTTTTTCGAGAACGAGCTCATGATCTAAACCACAGTCAGCTCCAGGTCTTGTTTTTGCTGACTGTATAGAGCTTCTCCTTCTTTGGCTGCAAAAAATATAATCAATCTGATTTCAGTATTAACCATCTGGTGATGTCCATGTGTAGAGTCGTCTCTTGGGTCGTTGGCAGAGAATGTGTGCTATGACCAACATGTTCTCTTGACAAAACTCTTTTAGCCTTTGCCCTGGTTCATTCTGTACTCCAAGGCCAAACTTGGTTATTATTCTGGGTATCTCTTGACTTCCTACTTCTGTATTCCAATCCTCTCTGATGAGAAGGACATCTTTTTTGATGTTCATTCTAGAAGGTCTTGTAGGTCTTCACAGAAGTGGTCAGCTTCAGCTTTTTTGCCATCAGTGGTGGTTAGTGCATAGACTTGGAGTCCTGTGATGTTGAAAGGTTTGGCTTGGAAACGAACTGAGATCATTCTGTCATTTTTGAGGTTGCACCCAAGTACTGCATTTCAGACTCTTTTGTTGACTCTGAGGGCTACTCCATTTCTTCTAAGGGATTCTTTCCCATAGTAGTAGATATAATGGTCATCTGAATGAAATTCACCCATTCCCGCCCATTTTAGACCACTGATTTCCTAAGATGTCGATGTTCAGCTTTGCTGTCTCTTGCTTGAACAAGTCCAATTTACCTTGACCCATGAACCTAACATTCCAGGTTCCTATGTAATATTGTTCTTTACAGCATTGGACTTCACTTTCACCACCAGGCACATCCACAACTGAGCGTCCTTTCTGCTTTGGCCCAGCCTCTTCATTCTTTCTGGAGTTATTAGTAATTGCCCTCCACACATGGGGATTCCCAGGTGGCGCAGTGGGAAAGAGTCCACCTGCCAATGCAGGAGATGCATGAGATGCGAGTTCCATCCCTGGGTTGGAAAGATCCCCTGGAGAAGGAAATGGCAACCTGCTCCAGTATTCTTGCCTGGAAACCTCTATGGACAGAGGAACCTGGCAGGCTACAGTCCATAGGGTCTCCAAGAGTCAGGCAGGGCTGAGCGACTATACTCATGCACACTTCCCCAGTAGCATATTGGACCCCCTTCTGACCTGCAGGGCTCATCTTCCCATGTTTTATCTTTTTGCCTTGTCATACTGTTCATGGGGTTCTCCAAGCAAGAATACTGGATTGGTTGCCATTTCCTCCTCTAGTGGACCATGTCTTGTCGCACTCTTCACGGTGATCTGTCCGACCTGGGTGGCCCTGCACAGCATGGCTCGTAGCTTCACTGAGTTGCTCCAGCTCCTTCACTGTGATCTTGAAGGGGAGTAACAAGACAGCATCTGGCTTATTCTCAGAGCTGTGATCTAAGAGCTGCTGTAAATCTGAGATAACCAGGACTCAGGATCATCAAACACATTTTTGGGTCACATTCTTGCAAAATGAGAATTAACCCCATCTCTGGTAACTTGTTGACAAGGTGACAGGAATAGATGGTATCAGGCAAAAATATCTGGCGGCTTAAGTCCATGACCAAGCTCTAAAAGTACATTTACTTTACTAGGAGTTAGCAAAGCAAACACGTTTCAACAAGATCTGAACAGACTGGAGGTTTGAATTATCCAAACATATTTTGGTGCCAGGAGAAAACACGTGGAGTGGTTTACGCAACTCAAAGAATAGAGGGTCTGAGTGAATTTTTGAGCAGGAGAGGAGAAACTGGCCCTTTTCTAGAAAACTAAGGAATGGTAAAGATATTAATTCCTGATTTAACATTTGCAAGCTGTCTCTTCCTTGACCACCTCCCCCCCCCCCCGCCCAGTTATTCTAAAGTGGTTTGCCATTTTATTTGCATTTACTTTAAATTGTTTCATTTTGTTTGTTTTACCTTTTTCATAAAAAAAATCCAGGGTAAATAGACACAGAGAACATTAGAAGGATCTTCTGGAAAATAACTTATCAGCCTTCTCTCAGCTCTATCCTTAGGAAGATGGAGGGGATAAAAGTACTCCATCTCTAGGCATAAATGGAGCACAGAAAAAAATCACATTGTGTGTGCCCCTCTGTTGATTTCTGTATGAGTTAGGTTTTATTTGAACAAGGACTGTCTTGATTGGGAAAAAAGGTTGTAACAGGGCACTGGTGGCAGAGAAAGGACTCCAGAAGGAAAGCTGTGGTCCCACCTGCCTAAGCTGAGTGTCAGGTAAAGATTTGCTCACTGACCGTAATTCTGTATATTTCTGTGTGTTTCAGGTGCTTCATGCTGTGAGGCACTTGTATTTCGTCTCCTCCTGCTGGCAGCTTTGCTCAGTCATTCCTCTGACACCCCTCTAGCACATATCTATTACTCTGTTAACAAGCTACCTCAAAACTTAGCAGTGTGGAACTTTTTTTTTTCTGTTTTATTTTACTTTTTTGCTGTTGTTTATTTTTTTAATCAATTTATTTATTTTAATTGGAGACTAATTGCTTAATAATATTGTGGTGGTCTTTGCTATACATTGACATGCATCAGCCACGGGTGTACATGTGTCCCCCCGTCCTGAACCCCCCTCCCATCTCCCTCCCCATCCCATCCCTCTGGGTTGTCCCAGAGCACCAGCTCTGAGTGCCCGGCTTCATGCATCAAACTTGCACTGGTCATCTATTTCACGTATAGTAATATACATGTTTCAATGCTATTCTCTCAAATCATCCCACCCTTGCCTTCTCCCACAGAGTCCAAAAGTCTGTTCTTTATATTTGTGTCTCTTTTGTTTTCTTGAATATAAGGTCATCATTACCATCTTTCTAAATTCCATCAGATCAGATCAGATCAGTCACTCAGTCGTGTCCGACTCTTTGCGACCCCATGAATCACAGCACGCCAGGCCTCCCTGTCCATCACCAACTCCCGGAGTTCACTCAGACTCACGTCCATCGAGTCGGTGATGCCATCCAGCCATCTCATCCTCTGTCGTCCCCTTCTCCTCTTGCCCCCAATCCCTCCCAGCATCAGTCTTTTCCAATGAGTCAACTCTTCGCATGAGGTGGCCAAAGTACTGGAGTTTCAGCTTTAGCATCATTCCTTCCAAAGAAATCCCAGGGCTGATCTCCTTCAGAATGGACTGGTTGGATCTCCTTGCAGTCCAAGGGACTCATATATATGTGTTAATATACTGTATTGGTGTTTCTCTTTCTGACTTACTTTACTCTGTATAATTAGCTCCAGTTTCATCCACCTCATTAGAACTGACTCAAATGTGTTCTTTTTTAATGGCTGAGTAATATTCCATTGTTTACATGTACCACAGCTTTCTTATCCATTTGTCTGCTGATGGACATCTAGGTTGCTTCCATGTCCTGGCTATTATAAACAGTGGTGCAATGAACATTGGGGTACACGTGTCTCTTTCAGTTCTGGTTTCCTCAGTGTGTATGCCCAGCACTGGAATTGCTGGGTTGTATGTTAGTTCTATTTTCAGTTTTTTAAGGAATCTCCACACTGTTCTCCATAGTGGCTGTACTAGTTTGCATTCCCACCAACAGTATAAGAGGGTTCCCTTTTTCTCTACACCCTCTCCAGCATTTATTGCTTGTAGACTTTTGGATAGCAGCCATTCTGACTGGCGTGAGATGGCACCTCATTGTGGTTTTGATGTGCATTTCTCTGATAATGAGAACCACAAACCTTTATTATCACCTGTAGAGTCTAACACTGAGGAATCCAGAAGCAGCTTGGTTGGGTAGTTCTGGCTCTCTCAGGAGGTGTTGGTCAGGGCTGCAGTCATCTGAAGGCTTGCAGGGGCTGGATGACCTCCAAGATGGCTGCCTCCTATGGCTGCTGGCTGGAGGCCTCAATTCCTTGAGAGGTGAGCCACTGTATAGGCTGCTTGAGCGTCATCATGACATGGCAGCTGGCTTCCTCCAGAGGGAGAGATCTGAGAGACAGAGCAAGGGAAAACCACCGAGTTGTTTATAAACCCCATAGGTTTTATAAATGACCTGGCATCCTGCCTGCAGTATTCTGTTGGCTCCCCTGACCGGTCCTGATTGGATGAGGGAGGGGGTCACACAGGGCATGGCTGTCAGGAGGCGAGATCACCGCAGGCCTCCTTGCAGGTAGGCCACACCAGGCATAATGCACAATCGATGCTTACAATACGCTCCCATATTTCTCTCTCCCTGTTTCCCCCTTTTCCCTAGTATATTTAAGTTTTTTTTATTGTATTTTGGAAATAAGTCTGAAAATATATGTGTTAGTACTGGAATCAGTAGGTTCCTCCTCCAAATGTTCGCTTTGAAAGAAAGGTTTCTGGGACCTCCCAGGCGGTCCAGTGGGTTAGACTCAATACTTCCACTGCAGGGGTGCAGGTTTGATCCCTGGCCGGGGAACTAAGATCCCACAGGCCCACGTGGCTTGGCCAAAAAAAAAAAAAAAAAGAGGCTTCTTTTGGAGGGTAAGGGAAATATTCTGGAATTAGATAATGGTGATGGTTGTATAAGGTTGTGAATATACTAAAAGCCATTGAACTGTATATTTTAAAATGCTCAAAGTATGTTAGATGTATTTTAGCTCAATAAACAAAAATTTTAAAGAGGGGGCCTGAATAGCACTGATATCAAACTTGCTGATGCAGAAAGATTTATATTTGCTTTTAGCTCTCTGTATTTGGTTTGTTCTCTCAGCTCAAAACTTTAAAGTGTGATTAATCCAGAGACTATGAGGTCTTAGGAAAATTGATTTACGGTGCTAACACTTGTGGTTGGTTGGGGTCTACTGGAAATAACATCAAGTACCAGCTCTAAAGAGTCGGACATGACTTAGCGACTAAACAACAGCTGATGTGGTGTAGTGGCACCTCATTGTGGTTTTGATGTGCATTTTCAGAGCACCATTGACATACATCCCCGTGATCCAGCTCACATGATCCTTCCATTGGAAATGCAAATAGCATATTTTATCCTGACCTCACAAATGTTATCAATAGAGGATGTGTGTATTCTGTGAGCAATTCCCTCAAGATCACTTTTGTTAGAGTTTTTTGCATGATTTCTGATTTCACTTGGCAATTGTTTTCCATTATGTTACACTGTGTTGTCAGTTACTTGGAGAGGTTCCAGTTTTTTTTCTTGTACTTAATACCATTTGTGGCTATGAGAACTGAGTCTGCCAAGGCTCTTGGTTTTATTGTTGTCACGCACACACCATCCTTATCAGTAATCAGGAAGACAATCAGCGTCACCTAGCGCTGACTGCCATGTGCCAGGCATCACGTATACTGCGTCAGTTACTATTAACCACCTGTCCTGAATAACTGTTAGTTATTGCTAGTGCCAAGCCTCAGACTGCTTACATAACTTTCCCAGAGGTCACACCCACAGTTAAAAATATGTCACTAAAAATAAGATTGCTTAGATACAGATCTGTCTGCTTTGGACCACCTCAATAAAGTGTTATCAGTTTCAAGTTAAATGTATGACATTGAACTCAGCTGACTGAATATGTACAAAGATTGTGTCTTAGCTTGAACTCCCCCTTCCCGTTTACCAGACTCTCCACCGTTCTGTGGTTCAGAGGAAGATGTATGGGAAGGGGGCATGAGTAAGCATGTGACTTTCAGACAGGTCCTGATCTTCTCTTTATCCCTCCTTGTTTCTTCTTTTCCTCTCTCTTAGCAAGTCCGGAGCAGGGTTGCTGGGATGAGATTGAAGCATGACACTGCTCATACCTGTTGACCAAGTCATAGAGTGAGCACAGCATCTGCTCAGTCCTCCTGCATGAGACTCAGTGAGTATTTCTGCTTTCCTGGAAGCCTTTTCTGAGTACTGTTTTTGGGGTTTCCTGTGGTGACTGTTAAAATAGGAAAGCATTGTCTCTCAAGATCAGAAGGCTCAATCTTGTGATTAAGTGCTTTGGTTATTCCTGTTCTGCAGTGGTATCTTGTATTAACTGGAATCATAAAATGTCTCATGTATAAGCAGAAACCGAGCAGCAGTAATGAAACTTTCATCATCTTTGAATGATCATGCCTTGGAGAGAGTCAGGAACATGTTTACAAAGGGCTCAGTGATGCCTGGCTCTCCTGACATAAGGGACCCTGGATCGATGCAGATGTCAAATCAAGAGATGGGCAAAGAGTACTTCAAAATGTCCCCTAACTGCAGTGAGGTTTGCTCTTATATTTGCATAGAGAGGACTACAAAGAGAGTGTTAGAGGATTTCTGGCACTCTGGTTCATCTGGGAAGTGAAGGCTCTGGTAAGACTTCACAACATCCAGAGACACTAGAATTGGAGCTGGACATATTAACTAAAAGAGACTCTGGGTTATTTTCATCTAAGAAAGCGCTCATGTTCATTCACACAAGCATAGTTATCTTTGGAAGTGAAGACAGAAGAAGTAGAATGTGTTTGGATGTTGAGTAACCAAAGGGAAATTGTAGCAGAAATATTTATATACTTACCCTATACTACCACTCTATTTTTGTTCAGATAGACACCCTCTTTGTCAAGAACATGTACCTAATGTGAAATAATCCTAGTCCAAGGTCCTATCTGAGTCATTCATGGTGGTCCCATTCTCTTAACTGGTATTTGATTTAGGCAAAGACATTGGATATAATTCTGCCTAATGAGGCAAGAGGGGGAAGCCTGATTGGAGAACTTTTTGTCCTGAGAAAAACCTAAAGAAGAAAGAGTGCTCCTTCCTTTGAAGATTGTTATTTATGGACATGTTACTTGAAAATGAGGTGATCTTTTAGCCTGAAGATAAAACCAAAACACATGGAAGACAGAATCATATGAAGCGAACCCAGAGATATTGATCATACCATGAATAAAATCTTGTTTATTGAGATAACAACGTGCTTTAACATTTCAACCAGTTGGTTTGAAGTCTTCTCCTATTTACTGCCCAAGTCATTCTAATTTGGAGTTCATAAACCTAATGCATCATCAAAATCAGGAGAGACTAATCACACTACTTATATGCCAACAGGTTATGTTATGTGGCATCCCCTTCCTTTTGATCCCTCTCTCGAGAAGTAGCTAATTCTAAATTTTTATGACAGTATAAAAAGCCAAGGATGATAAAAAGAGTCTTGAGGATGAACCAAGTTACAGAACTTACACAACCTCATATCAAGACTTATTTTAAACACTGTGGTCTTGATACATGGAAAGGCAGATAAACCAGTGGAACAGAACAGAGTCCATAAGGAGATAGACAGTTGTTCAACTTATGACCAGTTACTCTACACTGCAGAGACATTACTTTGTCAACAAAGGTCCATCTAGTCAAAGCTATGGTTTTTCCAGTAGTCATGTATGGATGTGAGAGTTGGACTATAAAGAAAGCTGTGGTGGTTTGGTGGTTTAGTCACTAAGTCGTGTCCGACTTTTGTGACCCCATGGACTATAGCCTGCCAGGCTCCTCTGTCCATGGGATTCTCCAGGCAAGAATACTGGAGTGGGTTGCCATTTCCTTCTCCAGGGGATCTTCCTGACCCAGGAATCAAACCTAGGTCTCCTGCACTGCAGGCAGATTCTTTACCAACTGAGCTATGAGGGAAGCCCATAAAGAAAGCTGAGCACCAAAGAATTGATGCTTTTGAACTGTGGTGTTGGAGAAGACTCTTGAGAGTCCCTTGGACAGCAAGGAGATCCAACCAGTCCATCCTAAAGGGGATCAGTCCTGAATATTCATTGGAAGGACTGATGCTGAAGCTGAAACTCCAATACTTTGGCCACCTGATGCAAAGAACTGACGCACTGGAAAAGACCCTGATGCTGGGAAAGATTGAGGGTGGGAGGAGAAGGGGACGACAGGAGATGAGATAGTTGGATGGCATTACCGACTCAATGGACATGAGTTTGAGCAAGCTCCGGGAGATGGTGAAGGACAGGGAAGCCTGGAGTGCTGCAGTCCATGGGGTCGCAAAGAGTCAGACACAACTAAGCGACTGAACAACTCTACACTGCAGTAGGGTAAGATGGTATTTTGAACAAATGGTATATGGGTATCCATTTAGAAAACTTAGATGGAATTTGGAAACCTATGTAGAAAAAAACAATTTAAATGTGCATCTCATATCACCTACAAAAATCATCTCCTGGGACACTATATAAACCTAAACATGAAAGACCAATAAAGCTTTTAGAATGTAACCTAGGAGAGTGTCTTCATGACCTTGGTGTAGGCAAATATTTTTTAATGAATCACTGAAACCATAAAGGGAAAGGTTGATTAATAGGTCTGTATTAAAATTAAGATCTAAAAGCACCATCAAGAGAAGGAAAAGTTAAGCTGCAAGTGGTCACATGTATATCTGACAAAGATCTTTGGGAGATAGAAAACCTCAGATACAAGATACACAAAAAGTATATAAGGAATTCCTGCAAAGCAATGAGAAAAACACAGTCCACCTAATAAGAAAATGCACAAAAGGTATAAAAATAGACACCTCCCAAAGGGATATTCAGAAGGCTAATTAATACTGACAAGATGCTCAACATTATTAGTCATTAGGGAAATGCAAAAAAGACAACAGTGCAATATCAGATGAATCAGAATGACTAAAACCAAAAAAAAGTACTTGCAATGAATTAGTACGTGTGCATATGAGGAGCAACTGAAACTCTCATGTACTGCCGATAAGAGTGTAAATTAGAAAACTGTTTGGTCTTTTCTACTAAAACTGAACATAATTGTACCTTCTGACCAGAGATTTTCTAACAAATGTTTAACATTTTCCAAGTGGATATCCAACATAAATGTTGATTGATATTTTTATGTTCATACGTAAAACAAAGTGAAACCAAAAACACATGTTTTGAAGCTTCACTCACTTGTCATTAACAGGAACAATTGTTTGCTGAATTGAATAATGGTTTTCAAATATTCAAAAATATTCTATTTTTATGCTATTAACAATCCAGTGACTACTGGTATGATACACATTTACACTTAATCTGCATTATTAATATTTTCCTTCATCTTTGTAAGTCTTAATGATCAGCAAGACACTAAGTCCTGATTTTTAGTAATTGCCAGTTTCTATGGTGTTTTGGAGATTGCCACCAAAACCAGTGTGATGCTACCTACCTGATGTTCTTGAATGAGGAGTTGAGAAGAGATACATAGTAACACAACATTATATTATATTCTATCATACAGACACAATAAATGCAAATAATATCGAGAGCACAGATAATAGCAAAATGTAGTGATGTACAGAAATATGTATGTGTGTTCTCTAAAAGACATGCACAATTTTTATTGAAGCAGTATTCTTAATAGTCAAATGTTAGAAATAACCCAAAAGTTCATCCAAGATAGAACAAAAAAATAAATTGTTGCATTTTCATACCAGAGTGAGTCAGAAATAAAAATGAACCACTCACTGCTTCAGCAGCCTCAACAAATAGGAAACTGAGTCATGTACTGCTGCTGCTGCTACTAAGTCGCTTCGGTCATGTCCGACTCTGTGGGACCCCATAGACGGCTGCCCACCAGGCTCCCCCGTCCCTGGGATTCTCCAGGCAAGAACACTGGAGTGGGTTGCCATTTCCTTCTCCAATGCATGAAAGTGAGAAGTGAAAGTGAAGTCGCTCAGTCATGTCCGACCCTCAGCGACCCCATGGACTGCAGCCCTCCAGTCTCCTCCGCCCATGGGATCTTCCAGGCAAGAGTACTGGAGTGGGGTGCCATTGCCTTCTCCGTGCATATATTCTGACTAAAATCAGACTAATTAATCTGTAGTGATGAAAAAATTTTTTAAGTTATTTTCAGGGGTGGAGTAGGGTTGGGAGTGACTTGGAGGTGGCTTTAGAGGGGCACCTAGACTGCTGACCAACTTTGATTTCTTTTTCTATTTCTGGCCCCACAAATAGGTTCACTGAGTAAAATGTCATTGAGCAGAGCCCTTCATGCTGATACGATATACCTATGAGAAAGGATACATTTTGTGAAAATCACTTAGAGGAGTGATTTTTCTCACCGCATATACCCTCCAGCAGAGAATGTTATGTGATACCCCACTTTGAAAGCAAATGAACTGATTTTAAAACAAGTTATTGAAAAAGGTAGAGATGAGGAGCTGCTTAAAGTTGAGTCTCTGGATGAAAGGAAAGCATACCCTGGCCTTCAGAACATCTTTCCCAGGGAGTGAAAAGTGCTTTGTTGTAAAGATCTATGCGGTTCTAAGAAAAACCTGTGGGGCTTCCCAGGTGGCACTAGTGATAAAGAACCCTCTTGACAAGGCAGGAGATGCGGGTTCGATCCCTGGGTCGGGAAGACCCCCTGAAGGAGGGCATGGCAACCCACTCCAGTATCCTTGCCTGGAGAATCCCCATGGACGGAGGAGCCTGGCGGGCTATAGCCCATGGGTTTGCAAAGAGTCGGACATGACTGAAGCGACTTAGCATGTACACACAAGGAAAACCTGTATGATAAATAAGGTTATATAAAATTAAAGTTCAGGGAAAGCGGTAGAAACCAGCTAAGAATGGTCAGGGGTGCCATTTCTATTGATTTCCTCGGGGATTCCAGACAGTGTGGAGTCTCCGTGGGATCTTCATGTCATAAACCAGGGAGATGGCTTCAATAAATCTGCTAGAACATCACTGGCTCCTTGTGTAGAGTATTCTGATTTGGGGTTTGAGATCTTTCAGGAATGGTGACTTTACCTTCCCAGACTTTGTCTTACTTTAGGTTTTGTATCATAAAAGCTTCCCAGATGGCTCAATAGTAAAGAATCTGCCTGCCAGTGTAGGTGACACAGGCAGATCTTTGCCTGGGTCGGAAAGATCCCCTGGAAGAGAAAAATGGCAACCCACTCCAGCACTCTTGCCTGGAAAATCCCTTGAACAGAGGAGCCTGGAGGGATACAGTCCATAGGGTCACAAAGAGTCAGACATGAGTGAATGACTGAGCACGCATGCACCCACACATCGTAAAAGCTTTCTGCCCTCTCTAAGGTTTTGCCTAAATATATAAATTTTTCTTCCTTGTGTTTTGGCTCTGTTTACTTATAACGCTGAGAGCAAAGTCATACTCTACATAATCATTAAAATGATACAGGAAATTTCTGAAATGTGAAAGGAAACAGCCAACTACATTTTAAATAGCAGAAAACTGTTCAGGAAATTCTAGAAGGTCACAGTAATGGTTTTAAGGCATTTAAGTCAAGTAATGGTTTTAAGTAAAAATAGAACAACGAGTTTGGGAGACTGCCTTGTTTTGTCTGTGTTCATGAAAAGGGGGGGTCATATGATCAGTATCCACCTTTTTAATCTACCCTTTTCTCGACATTTTAACTGCTAAGAATCCTTTCTTAAGATCTCAATCTCCCTCCGTTCTCATGTTTTCTTAAGATTCTGTATACCAAAATAACTACACATATAAACATTGATGCAGATAATCAATAACAATCTGAACTGAAAAGTTACGTAAGATGTTTGTCAGAAAATAGGATCGGAGCTAGCAAGAAGTAAGAGTGCCTGCAAAGCAAAGATTGACTGTGTTCTGAAATGGTTGCATAGTTATAAATTACAACCTTGAGACCAGAAGGTTGTAGCTGGCAGCTGCTAGCAGATACTATTTTGAAAACGCTGGTGGTGTCCGCGAGTTTGATACAGTTCAGACAATTCAGGTTCTCTGTAATGCCGAAACAGGTCTGAAACCAAATCCATAAGAGCCACCCAGCTCCATTTTGGTGGCCTGAGCCACTTATTCCATTTTGATCCTTTAACTGATTTTAAATGTGTCATCATAATTGATTCATTTGTATTTGTTTAAAAAGGTATATGGTTGCCAAGGAGAATATCTACCCAACATGAGAAAACCAGTATAGTCAAAATTATGTAATAAATTCACACCCAAGAAAAAAGATGAACGTTTTAGTTATGATAACTTTAGTTAACTAAGTGAAAAGACTTAGGCAAAATTAAAGCTTGTATGCAAATTCCTATTACTATCTCCAGTGTCTCTAGAGATCAAGGACCTCAGATTAGGAACCACAACTCTGCTATTGTTCAGTCACTCAATCATGTCTGACTCTTTTCGACCCCATGGACTGCAGCACGCCAGGCTTCCTTTCCTTCATCATCTCCTGGAGCTTGCTCAAACTCGTGTCGATTGAGTCAGTGATGCCATCCAACCATCTCATCTTCTTGTTGTCCCTTCTCCTGCCTTCAACCTTTCTCAGCATCAGAGTCTTTTCTAATAAGTTGGCTCTACTGCTTTATTATTATTGCATCAAAAACTTTGGGTTGCCATTTATGTACAATGAATGCTGAGTAATTTTGAATATACTCATTAATATCTAGTCTTTAAAAAAAAAGCCTTTCACAGACATTTTTCAGTCTTTTGAGTTAAAACTCAGAGAATTTTATTAAAGCATTTATGGGCATTTTCCCATGACTCAGTGCTTCATATTCCATTTCTGAGTTGGCTGCACTTGCGAGGATTCACCTCACCACCTGACTTTGCTTGGTTAACAATGCACGGGCAGCAAAAAAAAAAAAGGGAAAAGCATCTTACCCTTGTCTAGAAAGTAGCTGTATGAGATAGAGGTCAGAATGGTTGTCTACAGTTAGGTATGGATGATAGGCTGCTGCCGTGTGTGTGCTCAGTCATGTTCAACTCTTCGTGACCCAGCAGATTGTAGCCCACCAGGTTTCTCTGTCCCTGGGATTTCCCAGGTAAGAACATTGGAGTGGATTGCCATTTTCTCCTCCAGAAGATCTTCCTGACCCAGGGATCAAGCTCATGTCTCCTGCATTGGCAGGCATATTCTTTACCTCTGAGCCACCCTGGGAAGCCCATGGGATAATATACTAAATGATAATTGCCCACCCTGGCCATGTTTCTCCTTAAAGATAGCGATAGCACTTACTATCATTGAGAGGCCACAAAGCACTTTTCTAGATCTTTGTCACAACCCTTAGATGGACATCAAGGCATGTATTATTATTCTCAGTATGTGTATGAAAATGTAGGCTAAACATTTGTCCAGAGTTTCTGACCCCTAACTCTGAGCTCTGTCCACTATGACAGCATGCTGCCCCGCAGATAAGTGATTGGTGTTGTTATGGGTTGAACTGTATCCTCCCTAAAGATATGGTGAAGTTCTAACCTCTGTGACAAGAGAAAAACCGTGTGAAAACAGGCAGGGATTGTAGGATGCAGCTGTAAGCCAAGGAACCCCAAGGAATGAAGGCTACTATCAGAAGCTAGGAGGAGGCAAGGCAGGATTCTCCCCAGAGTCTTGGATGAAGAACAGCCCTGTTGACATCTTAATTTCAGACTTCTAGCCTCCAGAACTGGAAGAAAGTAAAATCCTGAGTCACCCAGTTGTGGAACACTTACAGAAACTTAAGAAGACAAATACAAGTGTGAACGCTAAAATTTTAGTTAAAGGCAAGAAGCATGGAGACTAATTATTTCCCTGTAATGAGATTCTAACTCACAAATGAGCTGGGACATTTCTACAAGCATTGACATAAAGGGAAAAAAAGATATTTTATGTAAACTACTTCTCAATTGTGGTTGTATCTTTTTGTACCTCACTATCAAAAAAACCTCCTCATGGGAGATAAAACCTCAGTGTGACCCCAGCGCCTCTGAAATCACACCCTTTCCTGCAGAGGTGATCTAATACTTTGTACATAATATTCCTAGCTTTTGTTGGAGACTTGAGAGGTGGGCCAGTGTCAATCTAAAAATGGCAGTGTTGTTGGCATTCATGCCTACTGGGCAACAAACTCCAAACAGCAACTTAAAAAAAAGATGAGGAAGAAAAATCACCTTGTTCTGCTAATGCTATAAAAATAAAACACAGGGGACTTCCCTGGTGGTCCAGCGGCTAAGACTCCATACTTCCAATGCAGGGGGCCTGAATTTGATCCCTGGTCAGGGTACTAGATTCCACATGTGGCAACTAAGAGTTTGCATGTCGCAACTTAAAATCTGGTGCAGCCAAATAAATAAAATTTAAAAATAAAACATAAAAATATTTCCAGCTGAGACCTGGTGAATTTCTGAATCTTGCTCCACAGAAAACTAGCCCACAAACTACTCCTTAGAAGGGGAGAGATGGTTAGTCGTCCTGGGCTTCCCTGGTAGCTCAGTTGGAAAGAATCCGCCTGCAATGCAAGAGACCCTGATTTGATCCCTAGGTTGGGAAGATCTGCTGGAGAAGGGATAGGCTACCCACTCCAGTATTCTTGGGCTTCTCTGATGGCTCAGCTGGTAAAGAATCTGCCTGCAATACAGGAGACCTGGGTTTGATCCCTTGGTTGGGAAGATCCCCTGGAGAAGGGAATGGCTATCCACTCCAGTATTCTGGCCTGGAGAATTCCATGGACTATACATACAGTCCATGGGGTCGCAGAGTCAGACATAACTGAGGGACTTTCACTTTCAAGTTTCAAAAACACAGTCTTCTCTTTCTCAGGAAGATTCCCTATTCATACTTGCAAATTAAATCCTCTGAGAGATGGTAAAGTGAAAATCATAGACACAAATGTTTTAACTTATATTGCATTTCCCCAAATTACTTGATCATAAAACTCTTTTTTCATACAGCAATCATTAATATCTGGCAATGTATACTTTGAGAAAGTGGGCAGTAATATTCTTAAATCTCACCAAGTATGTTCGAGTTTATGTCATGCAGGAGAAAATGGATGTATTTATTGTTCTTTATTTCAGGTTGGCTTACCAGAAGAGGCGCACACAAAGAGCTTCATTGAATTACTGAAGATAAGGTAAGAATTCAGAATTGTGGGGCCTATGCAATTTAGGGGAACCCATTAAGGAAAAGGGTACAAAATGACCATGGAAACAACACGAAGTTTCCTCCTCCAGCCTTGGAATAATCCCAGACAAGCGAGACTTTCTGACTTTATGCTTCATTCACTTCACGGAAAACCCAACTCTGTTTAAAGTATTGTTGGCTACATGAAGTAAAACAGAAACTCAAATGAACAGTAGCATAATCAAGATAGGAATGTATCTCTCTCTCATGCAGTAGTGCAGGGATAGACACTCCAGGGGTGGTGGTGTGGCTGCATCGTGCAAGGTCCCTCTGTCTTATTACTCCCTGGTTGTCATTCCTGGGATGTTGTCTTTGGCACCAGGTCCCTGGTCAAGCAGCAGGATTGAGGAAGGGCTGGAAGAATGGGCTTGCCCTGGACTCAGGAACGTACTCTGCAAAGAGCATTTAGAGCTGCTCCTTCCATCCCATCGTCCAGAATTTAGTTTCATGGCCTCTCATAGCTGCGGGGGAACCTGAAAAAGGAAGGCTCTATTCTAGGTGGTCAGATATGTCAGCTCAATGTCAAGGGTTTTATTTCTGTAGAAACAGAGGAAGATCAGTATTGGAGCAGCTAGCATTTCGGTCTCTTTCTCCCTGACTCATTAACTTTTCCCTCCAGCTTTCTTGAGGTCTAATTGACCTCTCATTAAACTTTTAAGTCTACCAACTCAGAGCTTCATTAGCTAGCATTAATATCTTGTGAATGGAGGGACCGATGTCTCTAAAACCATCAGACCAGTCTTTGAGGTGTGTTTAGAAAAATAAAAGACTTTTTAGAAGAAAGTGAAATGAAAAGCTTCATGGGCTGCAGGGCTTCCCGCATTCTCTGTAAGCAAAAGACACTTTCCATGTCCCATGAGGCCCCAAGAAGACATGACCGAGCAAGAGGTGAGGGCGGACCGGGACCCGGTGCAGCTGCCAAGGCCGCCCCGCCCCGCTCCCCGCCCCCCCTCCCTTGGAATCCGCGAGAACCTGGGGTGGCGGGCAGAGAGGCAGCTGAGCTGACGCCACTTGGCATCAAGAACCTTAACAGCTTTTTATATTTTTTCCGGGTGGAGGAAAGCAGGGGACGTAAATACTTTACTGGAAGAAGGTTTTTTTTTTTTTTTTTAAAAAAAGAGAGAATCTGTACTTGGACTGTTGGGAAGAGAGAAAGGGAGTGGAGGATGGGCTGGGAAATATGAGTAGGTCGGTTTCTGACTCTGAGCTGTAGATTCGTATTAACAGCCCGATCTTTCTGCTCGCGAGCCTGTCAACACTTCAGCCGGCGCGGAAGGTTCCTGGGAACCGTCTTGGGTGTTTGTTTGGCAGGCGTGCCCAGGGCCGACTGGGTGCCCCTCCAGGCTGTTTGGCTTGGAACTGCTCTTTTAGGACTGCAGGGCTGGAACAAAGGGGCCCTGTTGGTTCCTTCCAGATTCTGGAAGAACTCTGCTTTTAATGATAGTGTGGAGTTCATGGCATGTAAACTTCCCATACTCACAGGTTGGTTTTATTTTTTTCCTAATTTTATTTTTTTTTTCAAGCTAAGCTTAAGAGGCATATGCTTGAATCGATTCGGCACTCACAGAAAGGGTCTGTCTACTCCACAGAGTTTAGACGAGGTTCCAGCCGGGCTGTGGCACAAGCCTGCCCTGGTAAAACAGAGAGACACAGGGTACAGATTGTAGAGAATCATCATTACCCTCAATGATGAACAGCATTTCAGCAATCTTTATTCGTTTGTGGAGCCTGTTCCGCGATCTTGATGGGTGTGCTTTAACAGCAAAATCAGATTAAATCTAAAGAAAATAACTGTTAAAGAGGTGGAGGAAAAAAGGTTGGCAAAGCCTGAAGTTCTGGCAGGGGCTTGGCAAATGTTAGGATAAAAGATTAATAGGTTCTAATTCTTTATTCAAACAAGGCTCTGTTTTTAAAAGAACATCTGATTGCAAAAATACAAACCTTGGTCATATGATACTTTGAGTAAATGAATATATGTAGTGTTCTACAGCATTAATTAGGTTATACGGTGCCCTTTTAAGGTAAGTAGCAATTAATGATTGAGTATGATACGAACTGATGTACAATAGACAGCCAAGTCTATTTTGGTGCATTTAAGTCCATTCTGTTGATCACCTATATTGTCTGTGTGCGTCATGTGAGATGCTGGAGTTAGGGTGGGAGATATACAGAAATGGGAAGCTGCGAATTCTTTCCCACAGGAGGTGAATTATACAGTAGGAGGAGATAACTGAGGTCTACACATAAATATAATTTTACCATATCTTGTAATCGATGCTAAGGATGGCTACAGCTGTAATGGTAGGCTTCCTTTTCGGAGACTGACTTATTGTCTGCTAGCCATTATATAATTTCAGTTCAGTTCAGTTCACTCAGTTATGTCTGGCTCTTTTGCGATCCTGTGGACTGCAGCATGCCAGGCTTCCCTGTCCATCACCAACTCCCAGAGCTTGCTCAAACTCATGTCCATTGAGTCGGTGATGCCATCCAGCCATCTCATCCTCTGTCATCCCCTTCTCCTCTTGCCTTCAATCTTTCCCAGCATCAGGGTCTTTTCAAATGAGTCAGTTCTTCACATCAGGTGGCCAAAGGATTGGAGTTTCAGCTTCAGCATCAGTCCTTCCAATGAATATTCAGGACTGATCTCCTTTAGGATGGACTGGTTGGATCTCCTTGCAGTCCAAGGGACTCTTAAGAGTATTCTTCAACACTACAGTTCAAAAGCATCAATTTTTCAGTGCTCAGCTTTCTTTATAGTCCAACTGTCACATCCACACATGACTACTGGAAAAACCACATGATGTCAATCACTATGACATGGCAACTCCCTACATAAAATACTATGAGGAAATCTAGTAATGAAAAAAGATATAACTTGCTCAAGGTCAAAGCTAAAAGCCTGGGGAGCCAGGTTTCAGACTCAAACTGCTAGATCCTTGCTCTCTGCACTATAAGACACACATCGGGCACACCAATGAAGACGTGACTGTTTCTGGTTGGAGTGATCAAAGACTGTCATAGAGAAGTGTCATCCGAGCTGGGTCTTAAAGGATGTACAGTTATCTCTCAGCGCCTGTGAGAAATAGGTTCCAGGATGGATGCTCAAGTCCCTTACATAAAATGGTATAGTGTTTGCATTGGAGAAGGCAATGGCACCCCATTCCAGTATTCTTTGCCTGGAAAATCCCATGGATGGAGGAGCCTGGTGGGCTGCAGTCCATGGGGTCGCTAAGAGTCAGACACGACTGAGCGACTTCACTTTCACTTCTCACTTTCATGCATTGGAGAAGGAAATGGCAACCCACTCCAGTGTTCTTGCCTGGAGAATCCCAGGGACGGGGGAGCCTGGTGGGCTGCCATCTATGGGGTCGCACAGAGTCGGACACGACTGAAGCGACTTAGCAGCAGCAGTGTTTGCATATAACCCATGCACATCCTCCCATATACTTTCAGTCATCTCTACATTACTTATTGTTGTTCAGTCCCTAAGTCATGTCTGACTTGTTGTGACCCCATGAACTACAGCACTCCAGGCTTCTCTGTTAATAGTTACCTGCACTAGGTAAATTTAAGTTTTGCCTTTCCAAACTTTCTGGAATTATAAAAATAATATCTTCCATTCACAGCTGGTCAGATTTACAGGTGCAGAACTCTCGGGTATGGAGGGCCCACTGTGCAAGTTTATGACAGAGTGGTGGAAGGGAATAAAATAAAGATGTGGAGACAGAAAAGTACAGAGGCTGTTTAAGGAACTTAAAAGAAGTCTAATTTAGTGACAGTTTAGTGAGTAGAGGGAAATAAAATGGACAGGTTGAAGCTTGGTTGGGGGTGTCAAGCAGAAGTCCAATGGTGACCATTCATGTGTTGAATTGGGTCCAGGGCAAAAATCCCAACTCTATGACCTGCTTTCCTTGGAGAGTCGAGTTCAACAGGAATCCAACAAGGGAGTTCAACACTCACTTTCCGCCTTTGTGTCTGTGCTTCCCTGTCAGGGGACCCTCAGTTCCCTCTTCTGCTCCCCACCTCTGTACAGGAGGAGGGCAGGCACCCCCATTCTTCTGCCCACCCCCACCCCCAGTCCTCCACTAGCCCCCGTCCAGAGTAGAACCAGTGGTTTCCTGGTTGGTGAGAACATGAGCCTCCCACTGGCCACTTTTTAACGATGCTCAGAATGTCGGTGTGTTAAAGGACAACCTCATCTGAGTCATTTCCTGTGTCCACACGGTCAGCTCCATGCTTCCAGCCCAGGACCCTGATGGTGCTGCTGTCTTGCCTTAAGACCTTCTTCTGTCCATCTTGATGCATCTTGGCGGCTAAGTGGACTCCTGCTCATCTTAGACTCAGGGGCCAAACAAAAAGAAGCCTTTCTTAGCCTTCTTTGTGCTATGCTGGCTCAGTTGTGTCCAACTCTTTGTGACCCCATGGACTGTAACCCACCAGGCTCCTCTGTCCACGGGGATTCTCCAGGCAAGAATACTGGAGGGGGTTGCCAGGCCCTCCTCCAGGGGATCTTCCCAACCCAGGGATTGAACCCAGGTCTGCCACATTGAGGGTGGGTTCTTTACCACCTGAGCCACCAGGGAAGCCCAAGAATACTGGAGTGGGTAGCCTATCCCTTCTCCAGGGGAACTTCCTGACCCAGGAATCAAGCCAGGGTCTCCTGCATTGCAGGTGGATTCTTTACCAGCTGAGCTGCCCAGGACTTAAACCTTATTTGCCAAATCTGCCTTGAGTTGGAATGATTGAGTCCTTGCCCAGCTGTTAATAAATCGGCATCTTGTTTTCCTGTTGGTTTATTCTCATCATCAGTCCCAAGAAAGGCAGATACTTGTGAGGGGTAGTGGCGGGGGGTGGGGGTAGGAATTCATGGGGGTGGGGGGTGCAAAACTTTCTGGCTTCTTATTTTTTTCAGTTCCATACCCTAAAAAAGGAAAAATTTTCAAAATTCAGTTTCATGCTGCAAATACTTATTGGGCCTATAGCACATGTAAGAAACTGTTCTTGATGATGGGAACCGGTGGGGCAAGGACAGGAGATAAAATAGCTTCCCTCACAGAACTGTAGTAGAAACTTGCATTGATTTAGTTTACCATAGAAGTTTAATAGAAGAATTCACTCCTTCCAATTTACTGCAAACTCTACAAAATATCAAATGACAAATTGACTCATAAGAGCTCTTAGAAGTGAGAACTGGGTGTCTTCCAGGGGGTTACATAAGACAATACTGTTTATAAAAATGAGCTTCTTTTGTAGTTTTTCGTGATTCTGGAAGCTTCAGTTACCTTTCTCACCTCTGATAACTTTCAGAAGTCGTGCAAAAATGCTACCCAACAAGGCTTTTTTAAGCAAAAGCAGGACACTCCCCTAGTCTAGGATCCAGCTCTTTTCAAATTTCATCATAGATAACAGAAAACAAATGTTCAGAATAATTGTAAACAAACAAGTAAGAGATTTCCAGAAGCTTAAACTTTTAAAATTAGGTCTCAGAAAGTATGATTCCAATCGTGAGATTTATCCCCATCTTAGAATATCATCCTTAAAACTGTGTGACTGGAAAATTCTTTGCAATGTTCTTTTTCACTGTTCAATAGCATCTTTGCCTCTTCCTGGGCATATTGTGCTACCAGACAGAATATAAACTTCATTCTTTATTACAGAAAGTATCTATAAATGTCTACAGGAATATTCATAATAGGTTTTGCTCGTTTTAATGCTTTTCTTGTGATAATTATGAGACATTGATTCTTTGCCAAGTAGCTCCAGTGTTCTGTGACTCTAGCCCAATTAATAGTTTCAAAAAGAAACTAAACCCCGGAGTTATGAGGAGAATCAAACATGCAAAACAATGAAAAATTGAGATGGAAAAGAGCGAAAGCAGATTTCCCTGCCACGTTTTGGAGAGTCGGCCCCAAAATACACCTTCCCCATTCCTTCCCCATCCTTGGCTCCTTTCAGAAGCCAGATTCCCTATCAGATAAAATAAAAGCAAGCTAAACACTTAAGCACAACTCCTGTGACTTTTACACACATGAATGGAGAGACACAATAGATACCTATTGAAAGGGTCTTAATGCCTGCCGGTGGGAGAGCATCATGACATGTGAGTTTTCTAGGGTGTGCCCTTCCCTGGCAGGGGTCATCGGAGACATGTTATTAGGCACTGTAGGAGAAGTGTGGCCTTTTGTACCCATCATTTTTCCCATCCCTGAAGCAAACATAGAAGGAACATTCTTCAGTTTTCCTGGGTAGGAAAGACCCAAGAAAGACACTGTAGCATTTGCTTCTCACAGGGAAGAAAGGGGACAGTGAAATGAAAAGAGGCCCGTCTACTGTTGCCATCAGAAAACACCTGTGTTACAAAGGGTGTTCCTACACCATCAGGGTGAAAATTCTGGTTAATTCCAACTGTGCCTTTAGGGAAAAGCTGGAAGGTAAGAGTTAGGTTACCGTGCTCCCTGCTCCCTTCCAAGCTTCCACTGCCCCCACTTCGTGTCTGTTCACGGGCACGTAAGGGAACTGGCACCTCGACCTTTGCCCAGTGAGCCACAAGAAAAGATGTGTTCAGTGTTATTTCCTAGAGCCATGGTATCTTCTCAAGAAGCTTACACATCAGTGGTCACACCGTCTTTAAAGACTGAACGGCCGTGTCTCTTGGTCCAGCTACACCCTACACCAGCTGAGACGTCATCGTCCCCTGACTGTGAAGGAGCGGCTTGCTTGCTCAGCAATGAGTCAGCCATGCCTCTAGCTCTCTGTCAGCTGTATATTCAGGGCTTACACAAATGGCTTCTTTTATTCAACCCTAGTTCTTCAGTAGTTAGGCTTCTGTACTCTCTTAGTCCGTTCGAGCTGCTCTAACAGAATCCCACAGGCTGGGTAGCTTACAAACAGCAGAAGGTCATTTCTCACATTTCTGGAGCAGAGATCAAGGCACCAGCCATGGCTGTGTTCCACCAGCTTCCTGATTCACAGCCAGCACGTTCTCTCTGTACCCACAGATGGTGGAAGGAGCGAGGGAGCTCAGAGGGGTCTTTTATAAGAGCACTAATCTGATTCATGAAGGCCCCACCCTCATGACCTAAGCACCTCCCAAGGGCTCCATTGTGTAATGTTGCTATGGGGTTGGGGGTGGTGGTTAGGATTTCAGCATAGGAATTTGAGGGGGATGCAGACATTCAGACCACACCATATACTGTCTTCTCAGAGACTTTATTTCTTGTCTTGTATGGTAGTAGTCTTCCTAGTGGCTGAATTGTTCCATTGTTGACTTCATTTTCTCCCTACTTGTAGCAGCCCTTGTCCTAGCCATGCCAGTTGCCCACCCATGTGGGCTTTTTAAGAATACCTGACCCACTCTCAGTTTGCCAGTTACCGTGGGCTTTTATTTGTGTATTGCCTGGTTTTCTCCTGAGGACTAACTCTTAGCTTTAAGGGTTCTTTTTCAGCTCTTTTTCAGTTGCCGGGTGCCATTTGTTCCTATAACAGCTGAACCTTGACCTTACTTGTTTGCTCAAAAATCTGGCTTTCTCTTGACACTGTGGCTTTGATTGGATACTTAGTCTATTCTTTTTCCACTTATGTTCATGTTACCACCAGAAAAACATCTATTTCTGCTTTATTGACTATGCCAAAGCCTTTGACTGTGTGGATCACAATAAACTGTGGAAAATTCTGAAAGACATGGAAATACCAGACCATCTGACCTGCCTCTTGAGAAACCTGTATGCAGTTCAGGAAGCAACAGTTAGAACTGGACATGGAACAACAGACTGGTTCCAAATAGGAAAAGGAGTACATCAAGGCTGTATATTGTCACCTTGCTTATTTAACTTATATGCAGAGTACATCATGCGAAATGCCAGGCTGGATGAAGCACAAACTGGAATCAAGATTGCCGGGAGAAATATCAATAACCTCAGATATGCAGATGACACCACCCTTATGGCAGAAAGTGAAGAGGAACTAAAGAGCCTCTTGATGAAGTGAAAGTGGAGAGTGAAAAAGATGGCTTAAAGCTCAACATTCAGAAAACGAAGATCATGGCATTCAGTCCCATCACTTCATGGGAAATAGATGGGGAAACAGTGGAAACAGTGTCAGACTTTATTTTTTTGGGCTCCAAAATCACTGCAGATGGTGACTGCAGCCATGAAATTAAAAGACGCTTACTCCTTGGAAGGAAAGTTATGACCAACCTAGATAGCATATTCAAAAGCAGAGACATTACTTTGCCAACAAAGGTCCGTCTAGTCAAGGCTCTGGTTTTTCCTGTGGTCATGTATGGATGTGAGAGTTGGACTGTGAAGAAGGCTGAGCGCTGAAGAATTGATGCTTTTGAACTGTGGTGTTGGAGAAGACTCTTGAGAGTCCCTTGGACTGCAAGGAGATCCAACCAGTCCATTCTGAAGGAGACCAGCCCTGGGATTTCTTTGGAAGGAATGATGCTAAAGCTGAAACTCCAGTACTTTGGCCACCTCTTGCGAAGAGTTGACTCATTGGAAAAGTCTCTGATGCTGGGAGGGATTGGGGGCAGGAGGAGAAGGGGATGACAGAGGATGAGATGGCTGGATGGCATCACTGACTCAATGGACATGAGTCTGGGTGAACTCTGGGAGTTGGTGTTGGACAGGGAGGCCTGGCGTGCTGCGATTCATGGGGTCACAAAGAGTCGGATATGATTGAGCGACTGAACTGAACTGAACTGAAACTCTGGTTTGAGAAAACTAAATCTGACAGCTGAAAAGAGCACTTAAAAATTCATTAATTGGGTTCTCATTTACAACTGTGTTGTTTTTCTGCCTTTTCTAAAATTAATATTGCTTCTTGTGAATTCATGAATTTATTTGAATACTTTTGCTTTTGTTTGATTTTCATATGTCTTACATTTTCAAGCAGTTAATATTTTTCCATAATGATACTGATAAAGCTATCATCCCTAAACAAGTAAATTATTAACTTAAAACTGAGGTTTAGGTAGAATTCTGTTTCCTTCATTTGCTAATAGCCTATCATAAGAACATAGGAATTTGAACTGAGTCATGCCAGGGTCAATCCATTCTCGTGTTCAGCTATGAATAGCTACTTCAAGCAACATGCAATGGTAATTTGTAACTGTGCTACCTAACAAGCTTTAAAAGTAACTATGTCCCAGAAGGATAATAGTAGTTTATAGCCCTTTTAGTCATAAATTTGTCCATGTCTTTTATGATTCTGTTTGTATCTCCTAAGAGAACCACTTCTGCTGTGGACATCAGTGAGCTCTTTTTGGCTGTATCAAATAGACATAGGTACAGAAAGTGATGGAGGGAGAATAAATTTTATTATTTGTGCTAATAAAATGTAATTAAAGTATGGTTTGATCCAGAAAAGTAACTGTAAGATATTTTATATGTTTGGTGCCTTTAGTGTGAGGTAGGCGAAAGAATAAAGACCTCAAAGACAGATCAAAAGACATGTCCTTTCCTATCTTCATGACCTCTCTGAACCTGTTTATTTAATCTGTTAAGAAAAAGTTAATGTTTATCTTTAAGGTCTGTTGTTAGAGTTAAAATAATAATAAGTGAACTCAGTACTTAGTAAGAAGTTAATATACGAAAGTAATAATTAGTAGTAATACTAATTTGATGTATCTCAATTCAAAGAACATATTCTTTGAATTAAAAAAATGAAGAAGGGATACTAAAGAATTAGAATTATATTTGATCTTGGCAACATATAGGCAGAACTGTCAAAAGGAACATGGTCTAAACCTGCACTAATACAGCAGACACTAGCCTCATGTAGTTATTTATACTTAAAAATTTTAATTAAATCTGTGGTTGTACTAGCCGCAGTTTAAATGCTCAGAAGTCAAATGTTGCCAGTGGCTACCATACTGAATAGAACAAATAGACAATATTTCCATCATTGCAGAAAGCTCTGTTGGGCAGTGCTGGTCTGGACCCAGAGATTTTCTGTAGGCTTCACTGCTCCTATCAAAAGGCAACAGTCTGGAATTAGGCAGCCTCTCACATTGCAGGGAACTGGCCAATGCCAATTTCTAGTTCCCCTTCCCCACCATGTTAATGGCTTCTCCGTCTCTGCTACCTTGTCCTATGGCACAAAGAGCCAAGGCACATTTGTCTGTTCCTACAGCATCTAGCAGAGCCTGTCTTGTTTCAAGGTGTCTATTCACTAAATTCAGCTCAGATATTAACCTTTGAGAGCATATAACCCTTCACAGGAATAATTCAAAGTAATGATTGAAATACCTCTCAGTATAGAATTTTCAGGAGGAGAATTAAAGATGCAGAATATACCCTGTTCTCTTTAAAAAACCATGGTATTTGGGTGGCTCCGTGGTTCCCTCTGTCCATAGCTGGTTCTATTCTGACTCCATTAATTGGATAGATTAAGACATGAAATTACTCTTGGAGGAAAAAAATTTTGAGAGACAAACATGGCAGTTATATTTATTGTTTGGGAAGTTTTTAAAAAGTGTATTCTGTTCATATTATGGGCCATGTGATTCTAATAAGGCCCAACTGTTAGTGAGTTTGAAATGGCTAAACAGTTAAACTCTGAAGTTCTGCTCCCAGGTGGAGCTCTTAATGATTTGAAAGTGTCAGGATGTTAATTGGCTTACAACAATAGAGGGGTCATCATATCTGCTCAGATCTGATCCAGAAATTACTTCTTCCTGCTTGAAATCGCTGTTTTCAATGTTTTCATTGCCCTAATAAGGCAGAATACAGAAGGTGTTTCCGGAGGGAGAGGATGCGAGGTCACATGATAAAGGGAGAAGACGTTTCCATTATGTGGCAAGTATTTCACAGGGATCCTTGGAGAATTGCAGCCCTTTAAATATAGCTGGGGGAGACCATACCTAAAGCTAGTACTTTGAACAGTCATAATACAAGAAACTATTTTCTGCTTTAATGCATAAGAGTAACAAACTCGGAACAAAACTCCCTGGGTCTAGACTCAACAAAAGATATATAAACAGATCAGTAGAACCTGGAGGCTCAATGTAAGAGAGAATGCTGACCAAACCAGAACAGAAACAATGCTCCCAGTCACACTGAAAGAAGTCCACAACTCAACACTTGTCAGGAAGAAAGGATATGAAGCGGTATTAGAATTCTCACCATGTATTAAAATTTGCTCAGTTAAGTTATTAAGCTCTAATTAAATGTATATAGTTCATGATGTATAGTATGAACTCATCTTTTTCAATTAATTTCTTGACTTTAAAAAAATCTTGGTTAAAATTCATTTCCTGTTCATAAATAGATGAATAGATATCTTATTCATCATTTCTATTCATAGATAGCATTGACCTGAATCGAACAGACTGCTAGATATTTCTTCAGTAAACATGGGTTTCAGTTCAGTTGCTCAGTCATGTCCAAGTTTTTGCAGCCCCATGGACTGCAGCTCGCCAGGCTTCCCTGTCCATCACCAACTCCTGGAGCTTGCTCAAATTCATGTCCATTGAGTTGGTGATGGGTTTAGGAAACTATAAACAAAGTGAATAGACAACCCTTAGAATGGGAGAAAATAATAGCAAATTAAACAATTGAAAAAGGATTTATTTCCAAAATATACAAGCAGTCCATACAACTCAATACCATAAAAACAAACAACTCAATCAAAAAGTGGGCAGAAGACCTAAACAGACATTTCTCCATAGAAGACATACAGATGGCTAGTAAACACATGAAAAGATGCTCAACATCACTTGTTCTTAGAGACATGCACATCAAAACTGCAATGAGATATCACCTCACACCCATAAGAATTGTTTTTGTTGTTGTTCCATTGATCAGTTATGTCCTACTCTTTGCGACCCCATGGTCAGAATGCTTGTATGCATGCTAAGTTGCTTCAGTTGTGTCTAACTCTTTGCAACCCTGTGGACTGTAGCCTGCCAGGCTCCTCTGTCCATAGGATTTCCCAGGCAAGAATAGTGGTGTGGGTTGCCATTTAAGAATGGCCATCAAAAAATCTACAAATGATCAGTTCTGGAGAGGGTGAGGAGGAAAGGGTACCCTCTTGCACTGTTGGTGGAAATGTAAATTGATACAGCTACTATTTAGGACAACATGGAGATTCCTTAAAAAACTAGGAATACAACTACCATATGACCCAACAGTCTCACTCCTGGTCATATGCCCTGAGGAAACCATAATTGAAAAAGGCCAGGTACCCAATGTTCATTGCAGCACTATTTACAATAGCCAGATCATGGAAGCAACCTAGATGTCCATCAACAGATGAATGGATAAAGAAGCTGTGGTACATATACACAATGGAATATTACTCAGCCATAAAAGGGAATGCATTTGAGTCAGTTCTAATGAGTTGAATGAACCTAGAGTCTATTATACAGAGTGAAGTAAGTCAGAAAGAGAAAAACAATGTCATATATTAACACATATATATGGAATCTAGAAAGATGCTACTGATAAACCTATTTGCAGGGCAGCAATGGAGATGCAGACATAGAAAACAGATTTGTGGACATGGAGGAGGGGAGGAGAGGGTGGGAGGAATGGAGAAAGTAACATGGGAGCATATACACTACCATATGTAAAATGAATAGTGGGAGTTTGCTATATAACTCAGGGAACTCAAACCAGTGCTCTGTGACAACCTGGAGGGGTGGGATGTGGTGGAAGTGGGAGTGAGGTTCAGAGGGAGGGGACATAAGTATACCTATGGCTGATTCTTGTTGATGTAGGGCAGAAACTAGCACAATTTTGTAAAGCAGTTATCCTTCAATTAACAATAAATAAAAAATATATAATTGGAAAATAAATGATGGGTTTATTTGGGATTAGTAGAGAATTATAACTCAGGGTCTGTAATCACCTGTTGAGCCACAGGCAAGTCCTCACTCAACAAGGAAAGAATATTTATATAAAGGAGGAAAGGAAATTGGGGGAAATGCCAGTAAACAGAGAGTCCATGGCTCGTCATTGGCTGAGTCCTTGCCAGGAAAGAACCCTGGTCTCTGCTGCCATCACAGGGTCTGAGAGCTCCCCATTCTGGTCTCCAGATTCCATTTAATTGAGATTTTTGTTTACTAATATTTTACAATAGCTATTTTGCTTGGCTCGACTGTCAGCTGATACTTGGGTTTGAGATTGTGTGCTCTACTTGCAATGTGAGAAAAAGGGTGCCCCACCTAAACGTATCTTAACAGGACTTGTTTATGCTCAGCCAGCCAACACAAGTCGTGTGTTAGAGGAAAGATGGGGTTGTGACGCAACACTCCCAGAGGCTCTGGTCAACCAAACAGGATCTCTGATCTATCTCTGCTTCTGATTTCCCCTTTGTCTTTGGCAGACTCACTCCACTTTTAGCTGCCTAACTCTCCCCACTCTTAAACTGTGTGTGTGCACGCTCAGTCATGTCCAGCTCTTTGCGACCCACCAGGCTTCTCTGTCCATGGCATTTTTCCAGTCAAGAATACTGGAGTGCGTTGCCGTTTCCTACTCCAGGAGAACTTCCTGACCCAGGGATCAAAGCCCCGTCTCCTAAGTCTCCCACATTGGCAAGCTAACTCTTTACTACTGCACCTCCTGGGAAACCCCGCACTTGAAATAAGAGAACTCCAGTTGCTGAGCCACTTAACAGGACTGTTTGCCTTCCCCACTGGAGTTCTGTCCTACCAAAGTCCAGATGAGTATCAATAGTTTGTTTCCAAAATGTCTTCAATTATTGTGTACTTTTCTACGAAAGATTGAAAAAGTACCAGGAACTATCCCAAACCTTTCTCTATTCCCCTTCCCCACCCAGGCTAAGCACACTTGAAGAAATACAGTATGAGCTTGCACTGTGTTGGCAAGGATGTTTTTAAATGTGTGTATGTGTGTGTTTACCCATGTGGTTTAAAAATAACCTAAGTGAACTAAGTAAAGTAAGTTTATGCCATGCTTACCAGGAATATTAGGAAGCTGAGGCCCTTCAATATCTGAATTAGCTCTGGCACTGTTTCAGGAAAAAACTGGCTCACATCTCTTGCATAAGTCTTATGTAAGAGATTAGATGTGGTGCCTGAACTATCCCACTTCCCTACAGCATGGAAAAAAGAAAAGCATGCTGTGTCGTTGTTCCTTGCTAGCTCTCTCAATGTCAAGGGATTCTTTACTTATACAAGTAAAGCATCTCAGTTCCTAAGGAAAAAAAAAAGCTTAGTTTTTCTAGTGTCTGTCGCACAAACCTATGTAGAAGTAAACGGAAGAGGGAAGAGGGGGAAAGCTGAGGTACAGGCAGTAAGTAGTTCAGAACTTGGGTAGGTATTTAAATTGGTTCTTGTATAAACAGTAACAAGAATTACAGTTTTATGGTTAAAAGCCACATTCCATACATAGCTTATTCCATATCACTGAAGAAATAATTAGATTTTCCCACAACTCATAAAATAGCTCCTCAGAATTTAGAGTTCACAGTTCATTACCATAATCATTATATTCTGGAAAGAATTTAGTGCAAGTCTGATCTCCAGATATTTTGACCAAAATAGGAATGAAGGACAGACATGGCTTGGATAGCCTCCCCTGTACCGTAAGTGTCGTCACACCCAAGGCCATGTGCCCAATGCACAGGGACACTAAACGGACCAAAACATCAGCGCTTGGGGCAGAAGAAGGTTTATTGCAGAGCCCAGCAAGGAGAATGGGGAGCTTGTGCTCTAAAGACCCAGGCAGACTCCTGGATGATTTTCAGGGAAGAGTTTTTAAAGGCAGCATTTGGGCTGAAGCGGGTATGACTTTCTCCTGATTGGTTGCTGGTGAGGTAACAGGGCAGTGTTTCAGGAATTCTCCTGCTCAGCCTGAAGTTGCCATCCTCCACCTGGGTGGGGGCCTTGGTTCCTGTAGAACAACTCGAAGATATGCATCAGATGGTTGTATACATCCCTCGAGAAGGAGCTAGGACTCTGTCTTCATGCTGCGCTGTGGTTTCCTGACTGCTTGTCCTTTGTGTCTGCACCCCCCACCTTCCCTAATTAGTAACGGCTCAGATCTGCCCTCTGGAACTCAGGGAAAGTCTAGAAGGCCAAAGGGTTTTTCCTACACACCAGAAACGGGGGGCACAAGAAAGCTTTTGTTCCCTGGAAGGGCCCCACAGCGTGATGCTCTGTTTCATAAGTCTCCGCTTGGTTCTCATTTCTGCCATATAGATTTTTCTCTTTGAAGCTGTGTGGTGGACAGAAAAGAGCTTAAAATGTCAAGTCAGGCCAACTAGCTCAGGTACAAATATACCAGCATCATCACTTACTTGTTGCGGGACCAAGAAAATTTGCTTAATCACTTTGAGCTTACTTTCTCCATGCGAAAGGAGAATTATTATTATCTACCCTGTAGGGTTGTTATCAGAATTTAGATTAAACCAACCAACTTGTGTTGAGTGCTTTTTTGTGATACTGTGTTTAATAATAAGAAATACGTAGTTAGTCTTCTGACTCTATCCCTGGCACAGTTCCTAAAACCATTGGAATTTCCTGAGTGATAATAGTGAGAAAGGTGTTTTTTGTTATTCACTTTTTGTTCACCACCCAGAGTTTATGTTAGTGAAGTGACTTTTGGAAAGCCCCTAGGGATGCTATTCACTAGAGGAACCAACTGGCTACTGAAAAGGTAGGAACTTTCAGCCCCACTCCCTGACCTCCAGGGAGGGGAGAGGTGCTGGGGGATGAATCTTTCGTGTGTGTGTGTGTGTGTGTGTGTGTGTGTGCTAGTCGCTCAGTCATGTCTGACTCTTTGTAGCCTCATGGACTGTAACCTGCCAGGCTCCTCTGTCCATGGAATTTTCCAGGCAAGAATACTGGAGTGGGTAGCCATTCTCTTCTCCAGGAGATCTTCCTGACCCAGGGATCAAACCTGGGTCTTCTGCATTGTAGGCAGATTCCTTACCGTCTGAGCCACCTGTGAAGCCCCATCATAGATGGCCAAAGATTTCATTGGCCATCTTACTTCAGGAAGACTCCGTGAAACCCCCAAAGGATGGGGTTCAGACAGCTCCCAGGCTGGTGAGCAAGTGGAAGTGTTAGGAGGTTGACACACCCAGAGAGGATGTGGGAGCCTCAGCCCCTTCCATGTACCTGGCCATCTGCGGCTATTCCATCTGGCTGTTCCTGAGTTATATCTTTTTATAATAAACTAGTAATTTAGTAAGTAAACTGTTTTCCTGAGTTCTGTGAGCCACTCTGGCACATTGGTCAAACCCAAGGAAGGGATCATGGGGACATTTGATTTATGGATGGTCGGTCAGAAGCACAGATGTTTTATTTGGAGGCAAACTACTCTCAGAGACTGTCTTCACCAGTAATTTATTTAACACAGGTTCACTACAGGAATTATCATTTATAATAATATTTTGCAAGCCAATATTTCATAAACCAATAAAGAAATAACATATTTCAAGCCAGTAATAGGTTAGTTACACTATTGTTCCAGGCAGAGGGGAAGTCAAAGGAATAAAGTCCAAATTCAGTTGAAGAGCACCTTTCTATGAGTTGGTTTTCAGCAGTCAGTCCTTCCAACTAAAAATACAGAAATGGAGTGTGTTGTAGTAGACAACACAGGACTGGTTTTCTTAGACAGCTTACTATGTAACCGTCATGTTCTCAGCACTTTATCCAAAAAAACTATTCATTTCATCCTCAGAGCAATCCTATGAAGTAGGTGTTATTATTATCCTTTCTTTCCTGATGAGAAAACCAAGGCCCAAATAACTCATAAATGGAGTAATAAGGTGTGAATGAGGTCCTGTGACTCTGGAGCCTGTCAACGTGTAAAATAACAAATATATTATTGTTGTTTAGTCACCAAGTAGTGTCTGACTCTTTGCAAACCCATGGACTGTAGCCCTCCAGGCTCCTCTGTCCATGGGATTTTCCAGGCAAGAACACTGGAGTGGGTTGCCATTTCCATCTCCAGGGAACAAATATATTAGCACTTAGCGAACCACAGGGCCCATATTAAGTTCTCATGAATGGTTGTTACACTTCTCTCTCCTCTTTCCAGAAAAGAAAATTTGGAATGAGATAACACATGTTCCATCTTCTTGGAGGGTCCCCTTGAGCCAGGAGGTAGCTTTAGATGGCATCAACTTGTTTCGAGATGCACTTCTGAGCAATCCCAGGAGGGCCCTGGGGTACTGAGAGTTACCACAGAGCTCAGCAGTCCCTGGACTGGGCTTTAATCAGAAGCACAGAGATAATATGGTTTGTTTTGTTTAATTTTTTGACCATGCCACATGACATATGGAATCTTAGTTCCCTGACCAGGGATTGAACCCAAGCCCCCTGCTGTAGAAGCACAGAATCCTAACCACTGGACCACCAGGGAAGTCCCTCATACATGGCATTTTAAGAAGCTTCACATTGAAGGAACTGGAAGATTTAGTGGTCTACTGGAATAATTAGGCTGGAATAATTAAAACACACAAGCTGGAATCAAGATTGCTGGGAGAAATATCAATAACCTCAGATATGCAGATGACACCACCCTTATGGCAGAAAGCAAAGAAGAACGAAAGAGCCTCTTAATGAAAGTGAAAGAGGAGAGTGAAAAAGTCTGCTTAAATACTCAACATTCAGAAAACTAAGATCATAGCATCTGGTCCCATCACTTCATGGCTAATAGATGGGGAAACAGTGGCAGACTTTATTTTGGGGGGCTCCAAAATCACTGCAGATGGTGACTGCAACCATGAAATTAAAAGACGCTTACTCCTTGGAAGGAAATTATGACCAACCTAGACAACATATTAAAAAGCAGAGACATCACTTTGCCAACAAAGGTCCATCTAATCAAGGCTATGGTTTTTCCAGTAGTCATGTATGGATGTGAGAGCTGGACTATAAAGAAAGCTGAGTACTGAAGAATTGATGCTTTTGAACTGTGGTGTTGGAGAACTCTTGAGAGTCTCTTGGACTGCAAGGAGATCCAACCAGTCCATCCTAAAGGAAATCAGTCCTGAATATTCATTGGAAGGACTGATGCTGAAGCTGAAACTCTAATACTTTGGCCACCTGATGCAAAGAACTGACTCATTTGAAAAGACCCTGATGCTGAGAAAGATTGAAGGCAGGAGGAGAAGGGGACAACAGAGGATGAGATGGTTGGATGGCATCACCAACTCAGTGGACATGAGTTTGAGTAAGCTTCGGGAGTTGGTGATGGACAGGGAAGCCTGGTATGCTGCAGTCCATGGGGTCGCAAAGAGTCAGACACAACTCAGCGATGGAACTGAACTGAACTGAACTAAAAGAAGCCTGAAATATCTGCATAAAGAAAACTTGTGCTTTTTAATGGTTATCAGGGAAAAGAAAGTCTGCATATGTCTTTGGCTTATATGAATTAAGACATTAAGTCATGGTTGCTTTAAGATGAGGTGTGGTCAGAGTCATAAAACTTCTTCAGAAACATTGTGTAATGATATAGATAATGCATGCAAACTGACCACAGTGACATTCGTAGAGCAATATCAGGTAATTTTTCATTGTTTTACTATTACAGTTGGTCTTATAGTATGTAAACTTTTGAAAACCTCTGGTTGGAATGGGAAATGTTTCTTGCCCCATGTATTCCTAGACGAGAAGGTAAACTGCACTGATTTCAGTGTCTCAAGCAAAATCAAATCCAAAAGCTGCTCAGAGCACCTGAAGTGTGATGGAGGGTCACCAAGTCAACTGGTCCGGCCTTGTGTGCTTCTCAAGGCATTGGCTTTCCTGCAGCCTCTTCCTGTGAGAACCGCAATTTCAGGGCTCCCTCGTTTCACACATCAGCTAATTTGATGGAACTGGCTCACTCCCTGCTTATAATTAGTTATCATGCCCTGTACCTTCAATATAGAAATTTACCCACATTTAGTCAACCATGTACAATTCACAACTATTTAAACTTACAGCTTTGTTTGAAGATTAGCAAGATAATAAATGTTATTCAGCCCACTGAGAAGTAGTTCTACTACCTGTAAGTTCTTTAGATTTGAATGCCTTGAAAATGACATCTATTTATGGGTCCACTGCTCAGTTGGGTCTCAGCTTAAGGCATATTTTTACCTTTGTTTTAGTATTTTAAAAATTTTTCATGAAGCATAGTTGATTTACAATGCTGTTAATTTCTGCTGTCCAGCAAAGTAACTCTGTTATACACATATATTATTTTTCATATTCTGTTCCATTATACTGGAGAAGGGAGAGGCTGCCCACTCCAGTATTCTGGCCTGGAGAATTCCATGGACTGTGTGGTCCATGGGGCCGCAAAGCGTCAGACTTTACTGAGCGACCTTCACTTTCACATAGTGTATCGCAGGCTACTGAATAGTTCCCTGTGGCACACAGTAGGACCTTGCTGTTTGCACTTGTCTTTGTATTAACTCTTTTCCCAGCTTCCCTGGGTCATGCAAAACAGCTTTCTGTACGAATAGACTGGACGCTGAAGGTGCTTGTCAGCACATGTGCGGTGTCCCATCAGCTTCTCCTTGGTGTCCATAGGTCATAAGCCAGTAGCAGCTTAACGTGTAGCTGGAGAGATGCTTCCAATGTCAACCTGTATATTAAGTACTAGTAAAGCTTATTTTGGAGAAGGCAATGGCACCCCACTCCAGTACTCTTGCCTGGAAAATCCCATGGACGGAGGAGCCTGGTAGGCTACAGTCCATGGGGTCGCTAAGAGTCGGACACGACTGAGTGACTTCACTTTCCCTTTTCACTTTCATGCATTGGAGAAGGAAATGGCAACCCACTCCAGTGTTCTTGCCTGGAGAATCCCAGGGACGGGGGAGCTTGGTGGGCTGCGGTCTCTGGGGTCGCACAGAGTCAGACACGACTGAAGCGACTTAGCAGCAGCAGCAGCAAAGCTTACTTGTGTTTAGATGAAAAGTAAATAGAACTTCTCCAGTGAATCTTCTTGCACATATCCAGAAGAGTGTGCACCCCAGTTTGAACACCATTACTCCCTTGAGGTAGTTATAGAGTTACTAGATGCTAAAATGAGAGCTCATCCAAACCCATCCTTTTAACAATTGATGTATATAAAGCAAGATTCCTTGAAAGTTTTTTGCAGAGTTGTTTATGCTGCTTACCCCCAACAGACTTTCCCTGGAACTTACAGTTTAATGCGATTCTGTTTTTCCACTGTTCTCTTGTATCGTTTGGGAGTTTTGCTGCACATGATTGTAGACCTGGCTTATTCCATCTTAGACTTTGTGGCAGGCCTATGATAGATGGCCCAGTTCTAGCGTATGATAGCAGTTCATTTCAGTTTGCTAAATACTGTCACTGAAGTGAACCTCTGGTCCCCAGGGAGCAGTAGGCCATGTGGCCACATAAACAGCACAGTTGTAGGTCAGATCTGTTTTTATCCACAAAGACATGTCATATTTAGATGTGGTGTGATTCAGAGATTTAAATATTAAAATAATTATAAATATATTTTGCAACAAGAATACAAACATTAGAAATCACTGGCCATTTTTGAAGGCTAAGTACTGGAACAACCTTTGCTGAGCCTTCAGAATCTGTTGCAGGTGTAGAAGAATCAGAAGCGTGAGCACACAGTATGGGAAGACGTTGTTCAGACTGACTTTTAGTTTCCTATTGAGGTATAATTGGCATATAACATTACATTAATTTCAAGTGTACAACATAAGGATTCAATATTTGTATATATTGTGAAACTATCACCACAATAAATCTAGTTAATATCCATCAAAAAAAAAATAAATCACTCTGCTATGTTTGTGCAGAAAATTGTATTTACTGTAAGAGCTTTCTACTGAATGGCTTTAGAAACTGGACATCGTCTTTGGAGATGAGCTATGAGTGGATTTGTTGATTTGAGGATGGCACTAAAGTTTTGCTAGAATTGATGAGCTTTCTCCACGTTGTTTTTATATTTATTTATTTCTCTGCACCGGGTCTTAGTTGAAAGACATGGGATCTCGTTCCCTGGCCAGGGTTTGAACCCAGGCCGTCTGCTTTGGAAACGTGGAGTCTAGCCTCTGGACCACCAGGGAAATCCTGAGCCTTCTCTTTGCCCTGTACCACCATGGAGACAGTTCTCAAGTGAAGAGAACACCAGAATGAGTATTGATGAATACAAGACATAATTTAATATTCACTGTTTCCTCAGACTTTTCTTGAGATAGGTGTCTATTAATAAGAGTAGAGAATAAGAAAGAATTCAGTCATCCTAGTATGTGAACAATACCGGCTCTCAGACGGTAAGTCTCAAGTGCAGCTGGAGATTTAATTTCTAGGTTCAGAATATCAATCAGCCTGATTCTGTGGTTGGTGCCAGGAGTATTCATCAATGGGGGACTTAAGGACAAATCCCCCATGCCAGGTTTGCTCGAACACTTCTGTGCACCTGCCAAGCAGCTCATCTTGCAGCTCTCAGAGATTAAGGTCTTTAGTTAAATTCAGCGGCCAGCAGAAAATCCCCTCCAATAATATATTTTGTGGTTGAGGGGGTAACCAAAGCAATAAATATTCCACAGTCTTTTAACAACTGATAGGACGGATTCTTTCCTGATTTCTATACTCTAGTCAAATATAGAGTGGCATTGATATTGAAAAGGATTTTGTACGTTTGTAACTTTTCAAACATACAAAGAAGATGAAGGAATAATACAGAGAATGTCTGTACACCCATATCATAGATTCAATAACATATCATTATTTTACTGTCTTTGTCTTTTTACTTGTGTATTTACACACACACACACACACACACACATTTTTCCCCCAGCATGCGCTAATGATCTTTGTATAACTGATTATTTCTTTGGTGGCTGTTTTTTAAAATTTATTTATTTTTTAATTGAAGGATTTTTTTAAATTTTATTTTATTTTTAAACTTTACAATATTGTATTAGTTTTGCCAAATATCTAAATGAATCCGCCACAGGTATACCCGCGTTCCCCATCCTGAACCTTCCTCCCTCCTCCCTCCCCTACCCTCTTTTGCTGTTTTTCGTCAAGCATCAACATGACTCAGCCATAGGTACGCATATAGTGGCTGTTAAATGGTGATTTTTAGTCTATCATTTCTTGAACATGTGAGTGGACATTCTTCCTAAAAAAATATTCCTTTTACTCAGCAACTGGTGATGATGATAATTCTTCTCAAAAAGATCATGATGAGGGACTTCCCTGATGGTAACCAGTGGTTAAGACTTGCTTTCCAATAAAGGGTGTGTGAGTTCAATCCCTGGTCAGAGAGCTAAGATTCCACCTGCCTTAGGGCCAGAAAAACAAAAAACAGAGACAGTATTGTAACAAATTCAATAATGACTTTTAAAATGGTCCACATCCAAAAAAAAAAGACTATGACAACCTATTTAAGATCATTTAAAAATCAAAATGGAGTAACTGTGGTTCAGTCATCCAGAATGGAGCCAGATGGCCATTGTTCAGACATGTTCCTGTATCACTGAGAACTTGAATTTTGTGAACTGTGTCAAACTCAAGGACCCCACCAGGTATTTTCGAAAGAGTATCTGCTGGCAGCTACACACTTAGGATCTCAAGGTCTCCCTTTATAACTGTGCAACCATTTTGGATCCCAACCAATCCTTGCTTAACAAGCACTCTCACTTCTTGCCAGCTCCAGTCCTAATTCTGTACAAATAATTTATGTAACTTGTGGATTTTGCCTACATAAGCCCACCCTCCCTCGCCCCCTGCCCAATTTTGTAGCATAGCAGAACACAGTTCAAGGGTTTCTTGAATCCATGTCACCCAGGCTATACTCCTTGGCTTGGCTCACATAATATTCTCATATTTCTTTTATAATTTATTTTTTAATTGAAGGATAACTGCTTTACAGAATTTTGTTGTTTTCTGTCAAACATCAACCTCCTTAGGACACTCTGTTTATTGATTGTTGGTACCGATGGCAGAGTAAATGCTTAATTTTTTTCTCTAAAAAAATTCAAATTAAACTTTTGGAATAATAGTAACTGCCACTTCTTTTTCTCTTTCCTGTTTTCTCCCTTCCTTCCTCTTGTTTTCTTTCAGCCTTTGTTAAATATCATTGTGGACTCATAGATTCTTATTCATTCTTCAGATTAAAATTACAGTCATTTTTTTTTTTTTTTTTTGTTTCACATAGTGCAAACTTTGGCCAGTTGAAGGCTCTTCAAACTGTGCCCTTTGAAAGTTTTTTACTTTTTATTTTGAAATAGTTTCAAGCTTACAGAAAAGTTGCAAGAATAATGCAAAAAACCTTCCTCATTTCATAACCCAGTTATTAACATTGTACATATGATTTATCATTCTCTTTCTGTTGTTTTTATTTTTCCCCAGAGCCATTTGAGTAAATCCTAGTCATGCCACCACATTAACTATGCCCATTTGAGTGTACATTTCCGCAAAAATATGAGGCACTCTCTTATGTAACCGAAGGACAGCCAGCAAATCCAGAAATAACAGTGATACAACATTACCATGATCCCCAAACTGCTTTAGTCACCTTCTGAGAAAGAAATTTAGTGCCCAGCTGTGTTGGAAAGAAGGCAGTTTAGAGTGCTAAAACATGCAACCCAGAGATGAAATATGTTGACTCTGTAGTGTGTGTGACTCTGGTAACTGTCTCTAGAACTGGAATGTTATTTCTCTGAATATCCTTGGAGTAAGGTCTTGTAGGAAAAGACGATTGAGAGAAATTAGCCATAAATTCAATTTTTGTTTTTCTCTAACAAAATACATTCTTTTTTCATATAAGGACCTCAGTTCAGTTCAGTTCAATTCAGTCACTCAGTTGTGTCCGACTCTTTGTGACCCCATGAACCACAGCACACCAGGCCTCCCTGTCCATCACCAACTCCCAGAGTTCACTCAAACTCACGTCCATCGAGTCGGTGATGCCATCCAGCCATCTCATCCTCTGTCGTCCCCTTCTCCTGCCCCCAATCCCTCCGAGCATCAGAGTCTTTTCCAACTACAAAAAGTTAGTCTTAAGAGCAAGAATTGAAGAGAAGACCCCTTAACATTTGTAGGCCCTTGCTGACTTTCAAACTACTTTTCCTGTAAAATTTCATCTCTAGAGCTGCAAACTTAGTTAGAACTTCCATTAAAGTTTTCAAATATTGTAAATGGGCTCCTGGTCTTGGCTGGTATAGATCAGAACTGACTTCCTAAACACCAAAAATTTGGGTGTCTTGAGTTCTCTGGGGTCTACAAATATAGGAATATTGTGAATACTTTTCTCAGTTGTTCAGTTGTGTCCAACTCTTGTTGACCCTTTGGACTGTAGCCCGCCAGGCTCCTCTGTCCATGGGATTTCCCAGGCAAGAATACTGGAGGAGTTGCCATTTCCTACTCTAAGGGATTTTTCTGACCCTGGAATCAAACCCATGTTTCCTGCATTGGCAGGTGGATTCTTTACTGCTGAGCCACCTGGGAAACCCACATATGACTTAGCAATATAATTTACTGTCACTCCAGAAATGAATAAGCCAGTTTAAGTATCTATTTTAAAAGTTTTATTAGTTTTCCCCTATAAATTCTGTTCTTTGTAAGAAATACAGGCGCATTCTGAAAACATGCTTTATAACCCCTCACAAATGATCTCGTCATTGCTGAAATGAAGTGGAAGCTCACATTTCATGAGATGGACTTGTTTTGATAGTAGACTCTTGGATTATATGCTCCTTACAGCCTTTTGTATTAGCCTGAGGAGAGGATGAGGAGAAGGCAACAGCAACCCACTCTAGTGTTCTTGCCTGGAGAATCCCAGGGACGGCGGAGCCTGGTGGGCTGCCGTCTATGGGGTTGCACAGAGTCGGACATGACTGAAGTGACTTAGCAGCAGCAGCAACGAGGAGAGGATGATAAACAAGTGTATGACCCATGTAACCACAGAGAAGAAACAGTCTTTCCCATATGCAGAATATGTCCCAACCCTGATGCCTTGCGTGTAATACTAGCTTGTACTTCCCCACTTCTGGACTAACCAATGATTATTTTTACTTATTTATGACAGTTTTTCACCAAAAGGAATTTGAGGCAGCTTGCAAAATTGATTAATAGGATTGGAAAACAGACTTCAGAGCCAAACTTGGATTTTATCTGGAAGAAAGTTTCACCACAGTAAGTGTAACAGTTGATCAATGCCAGAAGTTTAAAAATTGCCTAGAAAGATTCATTAATACTTATTGTGTACTTTCTGAGCTCTGGAAATACAAATGCACTTCAATAGCTACAGGATATAACATGTTACATCAACTTAGATTACTTGCAGTTAAGGAAATACTGACAGCTTCCAAAATAAAGGAACATCCATGTAACAAAATGAGCTTCTCAGGTGGCACAGTGGTGAAGAATCCACCTGCCAATGCAGGAGATGCAGGAGACCCGGGTTCAATCCGTGGGTCAAGAAGATCCCTTGGAGAAAGAAATGGCAGCCCACTCCAGTATTCTTGCTCCGAAAATGCCATGGACAGAGGAGCCTGGTGGGCTCCAGTCCATGGGGTCACTAGAGTCGGACATGACTGAGTGACTGAGCACACATACATGTGCAAAATATACAAAGCTTGTCTTTTAACAAGAGCCACTCTTTGTCCAAGTAGTAATTCAGTCTAGCTACAAGCAAAATTTTCCTGTGAAAGAAGATGTGAGATTTGCCGATTTATTTTTTGCCAACCTGAAGAATTACCAAAGATTCCCCCCAAGTAAAACCTAGAACTTTGGGATAATACTGCAGTTCCTAATTTTAAAATTTTATTATGGGGATATTGAGCTGTTTTGGATTTTTTTAAAAAAACATATTGTAAAAACATATCCCAAATCAGAATATCCTAGTCCAGCCTCCACTGTGTCTTGCCTGGACCTCTGCAGTAGTCTTCCAGTTGGTTTGGTCTCTTTCATGCTTACCAAAC